>NW_028190368.1:7145000-8377500 GCF_048542155.1 Nylanderia fulva | reverse complement strand
TTTGGTCAATTTGGGAACGATTTTTCCTTAGCGAAAATGTCGAAAAAGGACATCATTTTTTTACAACTTTCCAATATTTGTTATTATGCATCTTTATAACTAAGCCTCAAATTCAAATTTTATTATAGTAAACTCTACCTGAAATTAACTGAAGAATGTAATTATGTTAGACTTTTAACTCCAAAACGTTTAGTTTTCAAAAAACCCATTTTTTTCAATCGCTTATAATTCGAAAATTATTGACTTCTCAACATTTTTGCTAAGAAAAAATCGTCTCCAAATTGGCCAGAGAATCCGTCCTTAATCATTGGTCCGTTAGTTACCGGACACCCTGGATATGAAAATTCTTCCGTATAAGAAATATTCCTATCATTTGTAGGAATTGAACACATCTCTTTATACAAAAATTGGAATATTTATAAAAATGAAAAAGGTTAATTAATAAAGATTTAATATTTTAAGAAAATGGAAGGAAATTGGAGGGGGAGTTGGATTTAAAAATGATATTACAATCACGCGAGAAAAAGCAAAACAGACGAACATGTAAGAAAAGAAGATCTAACTTTTCTTGAAATAAATCGAAATCGAAGTCTCTGTGTGCGGAGAGGATCTAAAATGCTGTACGCCTTGTATACGTTTGATAACGACGTTGCGTCTTATTTGTCTTTCGAGTATTCGGAGCACATTCGACGGAACTTGGAGCGCAAATTTGTAACGAACTTGCCGTGGGAGTTGGAAATGGTCGCATTCTCACCGCCGAGAAACGCGCGGACGAGCGAACGAGCGGTGTGTTTAACGTTCGTCCCGATGCGATGTAAAGGAATGTCAGAATGGATCCCTTCGTGTCGCTATCTGCGTTGCCGCCTATCATCTTTGTGCTCCATTGGCGTGCGCGAACGCGTTGTTCGTCTTGTCTTGAGAGAGAAACCGTAAACGGTTTGTTCAACAAAAGACACGATCGACGAATTCTCAATGGTGTCATGCTAGTCCGAGTGAATACATTTAGATGCGTTGGATGCGTTATTGATTGCTTTCTTTTATATAATACATATCTTCATCTGCAATTCAGCTTTTAAAGGAAGTTTAATTAATACTTGAATAGCAACACTACGGTAAATTATTTTTAATAAATATAGGCTTAAAGATATGTGCATTTATAAATTTTACGTATTGAAAATATTGAATAAATCTTTGTAGCTCACAATTGGAAAATTACAGAATTATAGAAATTGACTATACATAAATTCAAAAAATGAAAAAAAAAAAAAAATGATTTGTCGCGACAGCAAGAAATTAATACAATTCTCTAGCTATTTTCACGAAACGAAAAATGTCAAAAGAGATCACTATTTTTTGCAAGTTTTTACTTTTTTCCATTATAAATCTCAAACTCTAAATCTATTAAAGTGAACTTTACTTAAAATTAACTAAAGAATATATAGTTTTGTGTTAACCTTTCAATTTCACAAAGTTCAGTTTGCAAAAAGTCCTTTTGTTTTAAATCACTTATAACTCAGAAATTAATGCCTCATGACATTTTTGATCAGAAAAAGTTGTTTTTAAATTAGCTAGATAATCTACTGTTAATAAAAGGATTTTTCAGACAGTTTAAAAATACTGTACGCGCATATCGTTACAGTTATAATTATAAATTACATTTTATAACAATATCCAGTACGCAACGTCATCAATTTGACATATATATTAATCGCAAATTATATAGTCGGTTCTATTCGAGAAGAAGAAATGAAAGCTTTTTGCGAGGCCTCTCCGCGTCACTTAACTATCTCATTTCGAGCCCTCTTACCGTCATTATTCTCCATCTCTGGGAACTTACTTTTACGATTCATATGCCATCTCTCGTACTTTTGTGAACGGACGCGGTTCACTTGGCACGCACAAAGGACCCGAAGAATTGTTTTAGCAGGGCCGAGCTTTCGACTTTAGGGCAAACGAAGGACGAATAAAAATGGATTCTTCCAAATGGAGCGAGCCGAGGGACTTAATTCCGTAAAAACGAGTGGTAACATTACGATAGGTCTGTTCTAGGTTCTAGGTCTGTTCCTTTCACATCGCATCGGTTTATTCGGCTATCAAGCATGGTCCCTTTAGGAGACGCCCGATACATTTGGCTCCGACATGCTCGCGATGCGTGATCGATTTTGACGAATCGTGCTGGCCTCGATTCGGCGTACGCGCATCTTGAAGTCATACCGTACTTTCTTTATTTTCAATCAAAATTAATATTGGACGCTAGTGGTGAAAATAAACTTGGCAAAATTGATTTCGACGTAATTAGCAATTTTATTCAATACTTTCACGACGTTTCGACCATTTGGTTGTGGTCCTTATCAAGTGAGAATTCTATAACACAATATTACACAATAGTTTTTAACAATGTTGAAATATACAAGAACATATTTAAATAAGATCGGTTTTATGTTGCGTTAATCTTATTTTAATTGATGGGTATGTTTGTGTTTGTGGTCATAACTTAAAAAACATTTAAATATGTTCTTGTATGTTTCAACATTGTTAAAAACTATTGTGTAATATTGTGTTATAGAATTCTCACTTGATAAGGACCACAATCAAATGGTCGAAACGTCGTGAAAGTATTGAATAAAATTGCTAGTTACGTCGAAATCAATTTTGCCAAGTTTCTTTATTTTGTACGCAATAATTGCTTCTAGTTATTTCCTGTTTCAAAGCGTAATTTCCTTAATTTTTTTTATTCAGCTCATGATAATAACTATTAGCTAAAAGCTAAATATGTGTGAAGATAAATTATGATGCCTATTTTCCCGCATGCGATGATTGTTTAGAATTGTATTAATGTCATTTAGCGGCAAATTCTGTCTAATTTATTAACGCTGCGCGTATATTATGCATGATGATATTGTATTTTATCGTTAAAAGAGAGTAATCTAGAACAAACAATGTAAAGCTATCGTGATTCGCGCACGCGTTTATTACATAACAATTATATTAACATGTTAATTAGTCGTAATTTGATTTATACTTGCAAATGGAATATTATTTTTATAGTTGAAATATTGTAAAAATTATTTATTCTAAAATTGTATTTCAAGCATCACTTTGATTGCGATAATGACCATTTTATCAATTTTAGCTTTTCAAATTCCTAATTATGAAGAATAATTACCAGAAAATTGATCATGTACATATAGTTATGAAAAATTATCACATTTGATATCTTTATAAACATTTTTTAGCTTTTAGAACCATTTTGATAAAACTCCGCAGCCTTTTAATGATTTAATGTATCACTGTATGTTCAAATATCAAAATGATAAATTACTCGGTATTGCCGCTATAAATGATTCGAATTGAATGCATTGTTGAATCGAATGAAACAAAAAGTTTGTAGACTCTTTTCCCGACTGATCGTGACATTTGTTGAAGAAAATTCTTTCGATGCATTTCTGCGGCGCATAATCTCTTTTCGAGAACAACGAGAAAATTTCGCGCGCGAGAGAAGATTCTCTCGTCGCATTTACTGTAACAGGACGGCCGCAATTACACGCTCGGAGGTTGCACTCGGAGATGTTGTATTATAAGATATAAGCTACGCCGCATCAGGAAAAGCGAAAGCTCTTCTAGACCTTCGCCGTGCAATTTTGCCTTAGGCGAAACCGCGGTATATACAGGGTGTCTGAAATCTATTTTGCATTTTATTTTTATTCTGAGAAGTGGAATTTTCGACATTAAATATCTTGGTGACTTAGCTTCGTAAATTAAGATTCTATTAAAGCAAAATTCGTTTAAAAAATTTTAAACAAAGAAAATAATGCTTTGTTAGAAATTCATGATTCACGCGCACACAAGAATTTAGCTTGCGACAAGGCCATTATTTTTATAATTAAATTTGCAGTTGAAGTTTCGACATTAAATATGTCGGTTAGCCAAACTTGGTCACGAATTAAAATTTTACTATAAAAAATGCAAAGTTTACTTAAAATTTTACACGAGAGAACTAATGCTTTTTATTATAAATTTATACGGTTTAAGAGTTTAGCTTAATTATGACAAGCGCGTTTTCTATTTATCAATTATTCAAAACTATCATTTTTCAATTTTATTTTAAATTTCCATTTCACAAATAAGACAAACAGCAGATGAAGGAAAGGTAAATACGAAAACACCCCGTATAATGTGAAACAACAATCTTCCTTGCTCAGTTACATGCATGCGGTCAAGAGCTCGTTATCTCGCGTTTCTACTGCACGAAATTGCATTAGGGAGAAAATGTTCTTAACGGTCATTTAACAAGCACCTGATTTCATAAAAAGTGTCAAAGAAGTACCGATAAATGAAACGCGGCTAAGTTTCATAAAGATAAATCCTGGATTTATAATAAGGCGCAATATCATGAACTCTTTCGCGATGTGCGCGCACGCGCTCGGAGATTCCTAATTAAATTAAATTAATGAGGTAATAATCGTTAAAAGACATGAAGGAACGCTTTTAATCAGATTAAATTACAGTTCACGAGATGAAAAGATTGGTTTTTAAATCAAAAGATATACTTGAGAATGGAACAGTTTATATAAAATTAAATCTTTCATTCACCTATTTATCGATTATTTTAACGGAGAAATTTTTTAGTTCTACAATAGAGCTAATAGATATAAAAGTATATATTAATTTTAATACACAATTATTTTTCTTCTAAAATCTAAAAATCTTCTTTTTCGTAAAATAATCGAAAAATCGATGCTACAGCAGTTGGATTTAATGCACTTTACGTTGAATTTTTTCACGATTCACAAGACTTTTTCTTGCGCTGTAGCGGTATTCAAATTCTTCGGTTACGGATCAACCGGTTGCTAATCAGCGAATTTTTTGCCGCGACTGGCAACCTCGTCGCTTCTGAAATCCGAGATTAAATTCCACTCGATATCGAGGCTGGGTTTACGTGTCCCCAATTCGCTGGCCGTACATGGATAACGTCTTACTTAAGCGTTCTGTCGACTGCTGCCGTCGCGTCAGGACGAATTTCCATGCATTTGGTTAACAAAATTGGATCGCGGCGAGGCGAACAGCCGCTGACAATGCAGTTGCTCTCTTGCATATAAGGTTATCTATGTAGTATTTCGTTATTCGCGTTTCCCTTTACCAATATATCATCGATGCCTATGTATATGCATTAATTATCTATTCATAATTTATTCATCATTACGATTCGAAATATTATAATTCTACATCTAGATGCAGTCAACGTATATCAAATAAAATTACTGGTACATTAAAAATTTTTTTTTTAATTTATTCAAAATATTTATACATAACTTTTCTAATTAAAAATCATTTTCCTTGAATTTCTTGATATCAAATTTAATCAAGTATAATACATGACTTATGTCTAACGTAATATCGAGGTATTATATGTAATATCTATATAATTATCTCGGATATCAACTCAGATTACGAGTATCATAGTTAGTTATTATATAATTAGATAATTTTACCTTGAACCATGTGCAATATTTTTTTGAACATTTTACAAGTAATGCGGAGCATGTAATCTCTAATTAGCGAACGCTGTAATAAAATATTAACACGGAGATTTGTTTAATAATATGAAGCGCGAATGTTAGTATTTAAATGCATTATATTGTAGGATGGATGTATTGTAAATATAAATTCACGCGATATGGAAAGATTGACATTTTTAGAGGCAGAGATGAGGGAGAAATTGATACGTCATCGATATTCGTGATATTGACCGCAAATCATTATGCCAAACGGATCGCAACATGATGGGAATAACAAGCAGGGTGTGCGTAGCGTTATCTCGATTCGATTAAAGATTTAACGTGTTATCTCATAAATCATTCCGCCGCGTAGGAGAGGAACGTGTGCGTATATATATTTTTCAGGAACAATCAACAACGTCACGCGCACACCCTGTACGATGAAATATTTTGCAAGATACACTGTGTGAGTTAAATTTTAGATAGATCGAGTAGCGGAGATTAGAGATTAAAGAGCGACACTCTTTTTATATATAATTTCAATGAAAATTACAAGTTTTCTCTCTCTTTCTCTCAAATATTGTCCTTTGTGTCGTAAATCAATTTAAAAAATAAAGGGAATATAAAAAGGATAGTGTGGTTAAAATTCCGTTGTAACTGGAGTATTAATTTGTTCATTTGTTCAAAAAATTTTAATTTAAAAAGCTTTTATTTGGAAAAAAAAAGATATATGTATTTTAGTTTCTAAATGGCATAAATAATTTTTATGAGGTTTAATTTTTTGCCTCACAGAGTGAGTCTATATTAATGTAGCTTTTATGCTGAAATGCGTGTTTTTAAATTTTTTTTTTTTCAAGTGCGATATATTTGATATATAAAAATGGTAATTTTCTATCACTCGCATACAATTCCGTAGAAATGTCTGAATTTGCGAACCACAGACGCTTCGTGTGCTTTTGCTCAGATATCCCTAGATCAGATGTCTATTGCGAAACCTGGATTTCCCAGGGTGACTCACGCGCCATTGGAAAGACAAACTTGCATCGTCGAACGAAAAGGCAGACAGAAATAGCTCTCGAGGATTACTTTCGCAAGTTTGTGTATATATGCGCGAGTACGAAGTGTTTATACGCGCGCAATCGAAGACACTGAATGTATCTCAAGAATGGGATGCACTATCGGTATTGTTTGGCTTCTCGGATCGAAGTGTGAGAGATATTTGTCGTTGGTAAACTGAATTCTCTGAAGAAAAAAAAAGTAATATTTAATTCCAAAAAATTTTTAGTTCTTTTTAACGACGTGTTTCAAATGCGAAACGTCGATGTAAAATAATGGACGATAAAAAATAGGAGATTTAACTGATCCTAATTTTTAATATCAATTATACAATAATGAGATTTTGAAACGCCAAAAATTTTATTATTTTGATTAAAACGTTTATAAAACGTTTAATAAAAAATGGAAAATTTCTGAAAAATTCGGTTTTGTTTTTTGCTAACCTTTATAAAATGAAGTCATTATTACATTATTTGATTTATATAGAATTAAATTGGAATTAGTTTGAAAGAGACACCATTGGCGAGACGATGATAAAATCACTTGTATTGACTTCACTCTGTTTTACTCCTATATCACAATGTTGCACCATAATGCAGGTCGAAGATTGTGAGCTATCTTATCGTTGTTATATAATTATGACAAAGTACCCTTTGGGACAGGTCAGATTACGTGTATCGCGTTTACTTAAGGTATATAACAAGAGTTGTTTGCGATCAAAACAATGATGGAATAAACATTAATTAATATTGGAACATAACATAATTCATAATGCTCTGACTTATTTGTGTAATAATCACAGTGAGACTATACAATTATATAATTTCTTTATTCTTTAAGAAAACGGGGATTTTATAAATAATATAAATAATAATAATGACAAAAATGAGAAAAATATTTTTTTTTAAATACACAATTATTCAAATTATTAATTAACATATTTTTTATAATATGGTTATTATAACAATTGATTATTTATTGATTGTATTATGAAAGAAATGACTTTGCGATACTTTTCTCCGATACTTGGATCCTATATTTCGCAGCTGTACTTAGTTATCAGTTTTTAATTTCCACGAGCGGCCTCCTTTCGAAAATTCGATTTTGTTGTTTCGACGTGCGAATATCCTCTGCGTTTGTATGCTTGTTTATATCTCTGGGGAGCGGGATCGGGCGAGAGACGATAGGAAGAACCGAGAGTAACGAGAGTGTAGGACGAAATTGGTGTGCTGATTGCATAGCGAGTGAAATATCAAATCGATCGATAACCAATTCATCGAATGAGCCGAATCGAGAGAGAGAGAGAGAGAAACGCGCGTCACGAAACTCTCGGGCGCTTACGATACGCGTCCCGGAAAATAGATTTTAAACTTTCAAAATTTCAAACGGCATTTTTTTGCTCAAAGTTTTTTCACGTCTATTCTTATTTTTTGACGTATAACTTTATTTTATTTTTTTTTTTTATTAGACGCGCGTCGCCACAAACTTTAAGAAATATGGTTCGCTTTGCCTATCCAATTTTATTGGCTGTCACTTTTGACATGTAACCATTAAAAAATGAGAAAGAAAAACATGAAATGTGTAGAAATAGTACAATGTGTTTTGATGATTAGTCGAGCACATTTGTTGATGGAGTATTCCGAAGATGCGTATCGCTCTACACGTTTGAAAAGGGTGAAATCACTTGAAACAAAGAATGATCTATGATGTAGAAGATGGCATCACAATGCTAAATAATGAATCACATCGCTATTGTGTACTGGCCGATGAAAGACGGTAATGAGCGATAATGCGAATACCGGGAATGTAGGTATACGAACGAGATAGCTAACAACTGAGCGAAATAAAGGCGCGGTCTGACGAGCATCAGATGAAAATGATGCGAGAGGGAAACCGGAGCATGTAGAACAATCGATCGACCAATTTCGCCATGGTCTATCGAACGAACAAAACGCTCTTAATATTGTAAGAACTTACAAATCACGGAGAAAGAAATAGCAGGATGCATATTAAAGTAGAAGGATAATAATAAATACCTCAAATATTACTCTGATTCAGTTATTATTTAAGCTATAATATCGTGAGCTATTTTTATAATATACTTCAATAGAATATCGATAAAAAAAGTATAAAAATAGCAGCAGAGACAATAAAAATATTATTTTGTATATATATACGTATATGTTGATATGTTAATGGTTTTTACGATTTTTTACATATTTTTTAAATTTAATTTTGTTCATATTTTCTTTTATAAAATAATAAAAGTGTAGCTATAAAATATAATTACAATTTTATTGATTGAATATTTTCACACATAATTTGATTTATTAATATTCGAGATATACTATTGTTTCAATATATTGTATACATATAATATTTAGAATATATCAATACCGCAAAACGGAATTTTTGTGTAAAATTTAGTTATAATTTTGACGATACCAGTTCAATACTTTTCCACTTCTCACAGAGAGAAAAATCACAATTAAAACTGATTCCAATCTCTAACAGAATGAATTTTGAATCTTTTTTTCTATATGCGAGCTTTCGATCGGAGTTCCGGTATAGGTTGAGAAAAGAAATGGAAACAACGAGGCTAACGAGTTGAAATCTCGAAGAAAAGTGGAAGTCGTTCGCTTTGTTCTCGTACGCGACTGTGATCGACATTATCGCGGATGATCGAATTTATTCCCGCTTCTCCCATTGTATCGCGGATGGGTGGCGCGCTGGTGTATATATGTGGGAAAAGCTGGGACAAACAAAAATATTAGACAAACCGACTTCGAAGATAGAGAGAGAAAAAGAGATAAACGCTACGGACCGCTACGATAACGATAAATCAGAGCTTACTTGAATTATCGAACACGCCATTCGTAGTGAGATGTGCGGAGAAAACGTTTTCATCTATATCCGAAGATAGAAAAAGTCTTTCTTTTTTTCTTTCTCTTTGGGAACATAAGAACTGACGAAGAGTCTAACTATATATATAAAAGTTAGTTTGTACTTTTTTATACAATACTTTGATCTCATACTTTATATTTCTTATATTTTATTCAAATCTGTGTGAAATACATAAAAAAGAAAAATTTTAATTCAAGATACATATTACAAATTACATTTCTTTTAAAATTACATTATGTAATGTGTTATTTTAGGACAAAACTTTTCTCTTTTAACAGTTGATAAATGTTATTTTATTCAAGATTTGCATTAAAGTCCTTAAAATTCACGTAATTAATCTAAAAGTTAATTCGGATCCTCGGGAAATGAAATTAATGAGATAAAATTTCCCAGAGAATGGGTAAAAATATGGATTGAACGATAACCAATTTATGAGAATAGCTCGTTAATGATTCGCATTAAAGTGGTGATAATATGTCGCGAGGAAATACGAATGTCGAAAGTGAAGAATTGATAGCTTATTTTCATGTTATTCTCGGTTATTCAATCGATAAATCGACGTTTGCTTTTTTTTCATTTGTCGAAATAAAGAGATGAAACCTGAATCTCAAATTAGAAATCTCGCACCGTCTCATGTCAACGCATCGAATCATGAAAGTTCGACGCTACGAATTTCCAATACGCGTAATTTTGCATTAGTTTGTTCTATCTATATATTTGAAGTTCAAGTAAAATAAAAGACGCGTATTAAAAAATAATTATTAATCAAATTAGACGAAATATTATTTAAATAATTAAATATTGAGTTATTATTACAATTTAAAAATAATTTAATCTATGCATATCTACATTTAGACTTCTTCTTAATTATAACATTGATAGGCAAAGAGAATTTATACTTTAACGTACTTTAAAAGTTTACACTCCATTAAATGCAAATGACGTCTTGAGAGAGGATCTCATTTATTTTATGATGTATATGAAGCAAAAAAAGAAATTAATCCAATATAGATTTAATACGATTCCAACGATGAATTTGAAGTTGAAAGCGGTTCTGTTTAACGTTTATAAATGCTGCAATAAATAAAACTGTAAAATCGTCGTCTTAGCCGCAGGAGATATGGTCAACCGTGGTCAGACAATCGCGTCGTCGCCTCGCGTCGGTTTGTTTCACTTGCACCCTGTGTTCAGGGTACAATATTGCGTAGTTTATTAGTGCACAACGAGGTGTAGTAAAACTGTAACTAACTGACGGGTCAAGGTTCGCATCTCGCTTTCACGGTGTTTAAGTATACAATATATATGATACGAAAGTACATTCCCTGCGTCTAGATTTGTGATAACGGATGACATGTGCAATAAAAGCGCGCTATAAACCAGTAAAATTGTTATGAAGACTATATGAAGACGCAGATATTCGTCCTGCACGATTTTTCTGACTATATTTTATGACTATATTTAATAGACATTTTTTTATATCGTGCACTGAAAAAAATATTTATGTAAAATTACATGATTATGCTAGGTTTTTATTGCTATTTATATGGAAGATTACAGACTATATGTAATTTCATATGAAATATATTCTTAAATATTTTCAAGATTAAAAATATTTCACTGAACATAGAATTACACGTAGGAAATGCTAATAATGTATAAATGCTATAAATAAAATGGATAAATACTTATAAAATAAAGTTCTAATAAGGTAAAAATAGTAAACGTAAAATTACGTATAATTTTTGCATAGAAATAGAAATTTTACCTATATTTTATATATATTTTTACAGTAATATGTATTTTCACTTTAAAAGAAATGGAAAAATAATTTACAGTGATAAGTAATTTTTCAATTTTGAACAAGTAATTTCCATGTAAAAATACATGGATTTTTTTCAGTGTGCAATGCGAATACAAGAATTACAACGAAATGAGATCTTATAAATTTTTGATGACTTATCCAATTGATTTTTTGTATACAAAATAAAATAAGTATAATATTATAATTTATATTTTTATTTTTTGAAAATATCAGAAATATTTGTGACTTTATCTTTGTAAGATGTTTTTTCTTTTAATATTTAAATAAGAAAGAATATTTAAATGAGAAAAAAACACATTTGAATTTAATCTTTTGAATGCTTAATTATTGAACAAAATAAAGTAAATATTTAAAAAATAGATTTGAATATATAATTCATTATAATCATTATAAAAGAACATGAAAATTAATTTCGGACCATCCTATACGTGTCACGTACAACGTGTAGCAAATTTAATGCAACGAATTTTCGGTGGAGGACGCATTCCGGCAGAGATATAAACGAGATTCTCGACTTGGTGCACGTTAAACGTTAATTGCCATTACGTAGCGTGTTGCTAATTGCGACGTCACCGCAACACAACACGACGTGAATAGGAGGTCACGTCGCGATCTAAAGCTTCAAATATTCGAAGCGACGTTTTCGCAAGATTGATTCAGGACTGAAAGGTTTGGGTTGGTTATTGCTCATCGTGCGAGGAATTGCATTTGTGGTGATATCGAAGCAATTAAAAGTTATTAAAGCCGTGGGAATAGCAGCCATCGACGATTGCAAGTATAAAATCCGTATAGCTGATAACTGATGGATATTTTTGGATGAATATATATATTCTCCTCGATAGATATGTAATCTTCATATTTCATATCTATAAATATATAATATCTAAAATTATAAAACTCTATTATATATCAAGTAGGGAATTATATGATAGGTAATAAATATCGAAAAGTGAATTTTTAAATTGATCGGAAAATCGAATATCGTACGTGGAAAGGTAGTTTTCGTTTAATTCGGTTAAAAGCAATTACGTCGCTCATCAAATCGATCTTGTGATACGGAAAACCGTTCCGATAACGAGAAAAATGGCGAAATTAATAACCGCGATCGATTTTGTCGTGCAAATTGCAGCGAATCTATCGAGACTTCGAGCTGAGCCACAATCTGAGGTTGTTCGCATCGCCTAGCTGGCGATGTTGACGTATCATTGCGGCGTAGGAAGCATGTCGAGTATGCAAACAGGATCAAGACGCACTTTGGATCGCGGGCGCTATGGTGGTCGGACATAGTAGGAGGACATTGATGGGTCCACGCATCCCTTTCGCGTCTATTGTCCGCCCTCTGGCCTTTACTGCCTATATTACGTCTATTCGATCTATCTATCGTGTCTTGTTGCCGTGAAATGAACGGTGAACCCGAATCTCGTCTTCCGATAATCGGATTTCTGTGTAACGAGACGTATCGTCGACGTGTGCTGCTGTTGACGCATAATATTCGCGAACGTGCAACTTTAGATTTGAAAAATATCACGACTCTCTTCCAGAAATTCTCACTTTAATTTCAACGACAATTTTAACTGATCTGGAATACATTTTTCTGCGAGTATAATATCGGAGCATTAATCATTTTTAAATGAAATAACTGAAGGAAGATGTAGATTCTTTTTTTTTGCGCGAGCTCTAAAGTTGAATAATACGTTTCATTTAAATTATTGAACGGATCATTATTTGATAGATTATTATTTAGAGAAGATATTATTCTTTATATTAACACTTTCTCGATGATCTTGTTTTTTCAAGAGATTTTAGTTGAAAATGCAATTTACAAAGTATGCAATCTTGGTTTTCGCGAATGAACCGAAATTTGCTGGAACTTTGGGTTACCATTGAATATTCGTCGTATTACTTGAACATGATATTTCAAGATAAGCGAGACGTAACGCTTCGAGGCTTTTATGCGAACGGTGTATAACGACAGAATGAAAATCCCCCGAGCGAAAGGTAAACGCGCGTCGAGTTTCAAGGAACATATCTGCTTCTCGTCCTGCGGTCAAGTTTGCGCCAGGCCGGAAGTTCCACCGATACAAGCGAATAATGCGCCGAGGAAGCCGGTTTTCCTCCGGCCATTTGCCATACAGGGGGACACATCCCCAAGAGACATCATGCTCAGGAAACGTGAGCAAAGCTTAATATTTTATGAATTTTTTTTCAATTTTACGTCAACTTCTCGTGTGTGTGCACACAAACACACAAAATACTTTCTATAAAATAATACAAAATAACAAATCAAATATTGATTTTTTATTATATTTGTATTTTATTTATTTTCTACCAAAAAGTAAAAAAGGGAAGGAATATACGTTATTACGATGAATATAAAAAAGATTGATAAATTAAGAGTTTAACAAGGCTCTGTAATATAAATATAAATTTAAAGTGTCAAACAGGCAATAAGAGCCAAATCGCGGATGACAGTGCGTTATCAAAACGAAACTAAATTTTTTCGTTAGAATTAAAAACCTGTGCGCAAGACACCAAATTTTACTTGGTCACGACCAAGATTTAAAATTGGAATAATCTCTACAAGAGATTTAATTCCATTATTAAATTTGGTGCCTTGTGCACAGGTTTTTAATTCTAACGAAAAAATTTAGTTTCGTCGTGATAACGCACTGTCATCCGCGATTTGGCTCTTATTGCCTGTTTGACACTTTAAATTTATAAAGATTGATAAGTTTATCCGAATTGCCACTCCGCCGAACTCTGTCATAAGTTAATAACTATGACACATTTCATCACAGAAAAAAGGAATCCTTGATTCAAGTATATTTTTATTCTTGAACGCTATTTGATTGATTTAAGCATAGAATGCTCTTTATAATCACAAATTTTCATTCGCCTTAATAATAAATAAGTTTGTGTAAAGTATATTTTATCCTTAAGATATATTCTTGTTTTAAAAATCGCATATGGTAAAAACAAACTTAGTCACATTTGAACTAAGAATTATTATATATATTTGAAAGTATCGCTTATATCCGATGCACACTTGTCACTTGTCCTTGCAATATTTATAAGTAAATTTCAGCTTCAACCAAGAATATTTTGCACTTTGTTTTAAGGATAAATTATCCTTTATCCAAAATTGTTTATATTTGGCGCTATTATAAGGATAAAATATACTTGAATCAAGGCATATTTGCATTCTCTCATACTGTTTTTTCTGTGATATATTTAATTTGAAATAGATATGGGAATTAAGAAAGAGAAGCGCGTTTGATTTGACGTCTCTAGACTCGTCGATGTGACAAAGGTTGACAAAAGGTTCGCGGAATTATTCCACGTCGCCACAGGACGCATATTAACTCGATCTTTTTCATTCTACTCGTTCCCTGCACGCCGGAGGAAAAAGGTGACGGCTGATCGTCGAGGCGTAACGCTTTCTAAGACGATGGATACGTCAGCCTCGCTCTTCTTCCTCAAAGCAGCCGCAGTCGTCGCTATTTCTGCACCGGGACGACAATTTGCATGAGATTTGCAAGAGATCCTTTCGCGACCTTCACCCTT
The DNA here is from genome assembly GCF_048542155.1 of Nylanderia fulva. Lineage (NCBI taxonomy): Eukaryota > Metazoa > Arthropoda > Insecta > Hymenoptera > Formicidae > Nylanderia > Nylanderia fulva. Next base: position 8,362,656 of record NW_028190368.1, on the reverse strand, counting down.
TCTGATACTTCAGCATTTTTAATGGTCGACTTACAATGAAATATAAAAATAACGCACGATGAAAAAGCGATTAATAAAGAGCAATCTAGAAGAATAAGGTTGATTCTGATAACGAAAAATTAATGAAGATGTAAAACTAAAGTAAAATTTGTATTAAAGTTCAAAGTAGTAGATAGCCTTTACTTATACAAGAAAAAGTTTGTAATTTGTTATAGAAAGATATGAATAAAAAAAAGATATTCTCTATAAAAAGAAATGCAAAGGTTAGTATAATAATCGAAATGACACTCTGTTTCCAACTTTTTAAAATTATCTTTATTGATTTTTTAATTGTATATTTTAAAATTACATTACGTTAGCGTTAGCTGTAAATGCAAGAAGTGCATAGAGTTACCTATAAGACATCGCGAAAGAGGAAACGCAAATACTTTGTCTGCTAAAACAGAGATGTAATTCCAGATGAGAAATGTATCGATTATTGATAGCGTGTATTCGATAACATTGCTCTATGTTTACATAAGTTTTCATGAAAGAAAGTTTCGGAAAATATGACACCACATATCGAACATATATCGAGCTATCGCCTTTACGAGCACTTTTTTTACGAACATGAATTTTACGCAGAGAATATGTACAGTGTGACGACAAACAATGAAGACTGGTCGCGTAAATATTGCGAATAAATTCTCTTCGATATTATAAGAGACCGAGAAGCGACGGACCGTTCTTATAACGGTTCTCGACACGGGAAAATCCACTTTATATCGACTTTTAATCAAAACAATTAAGGGGAGAGTTTCGTCTTAAGTTGTTCGACTCTCTCGACGAGACGCGCCGTTTGACCCTTTCAACGCCACAGCAATTTCGCAAACCGAACAAGTTTATTTGGGATTTATGCAAAAGCAGAAATATAACTGCGAGAGGATGCACCGATGCATTTATTGCTCTATTGTTGAGAACAAGAGATAAACGAAAAGTTGTGGAACTATGTATTTGCAGGAAATTCGCATTACATTCATAACTTGTGGGTTACATATTTTTTACAAGAAATGAGAAATTGTATATTGTGTTTGAAAATGTTCAAGGTTTTTTATTCGGACGCTCGAATATTATTTATTCGTTCCTTATTGCGACGGTTGTAAAAAGTTTCAATAATCTTTCTCGTTCCTTTTGGCATGAACCTTCATCAGTATGAACCTTTGCTATTTGCGCAACAAGCAGGAATAATACACTATTGACACATCGTGTAGCCGTGTATATTTGGGCGATTAGATATTGATTCAGGATATCATAATATGATATTTGCGCTATATAAAGAAAGGCTTGAGCTCTCGACGAAACGACGAGCAAGTTTCTTCTACGAGTGGACCTTGTTCTTCCTTCCAACGATCAGTTTCGCCAATCGAGTCTCGTATAGGAAATGTCCTCGATTTGATTTCTTTTATATCATATATATATATATATATAAACGAGACTTCGTAGTTGGGTTTCTCGCGATACTCGTTTTGAGGACTTTCTAATTTATAAAATAATACTCGTATATGTTTATAGGACCAATTTTTATTTATATTATTAATGATTCACGTGTGTTTCAAAAAAATTATGTTTGACAAGAAATTGAAATTTTTTCTATTTATAATTCCAATATAACTTTAATGTAAGTTTTGAAGCAGTTTTATTTTTTAATTCGTCAAAGTTAGAATTAAAGCTGCCAATAACGATAAATACTGACCGTCTTAAAAATCCCATCCATACGAATTATCGCGAATTACCTGTCAGCTACGTGAACATTTTTCTCTGTAATTGGGTGGACGAATTTAATACACGACGGCGGCATTCGTCGTATTAAATCGATAAAAATAAGAGCGCATCGACGGCAACGGAACGAGCATTATTGCGTTATGCGTACTCATTAAAGCACTGAATAGTACTGCTAATAGGCACGCGTCGGTTATTGCTCCGGTATTTCGCTCAACAACATCAACGCGCAAAATTGGCTCACCGATATCAGACGGATGTTTCTCTCTCAGGGACCACTTCGCTGGCTCTACAGGTGAAGCCCGTCGGATTAATCGTTTCCGTGATACACGCGTTAAAACATTTCGACGAGTTCTAACTTCCGTCGGAAACGACAAATTAATTGCAATTGCGTGATAGTTAAGCGAATAGCGCTTAAAGCTTCGCTTCGCGCTCGGACTGGCGTACTTGGAATCATTCGTGCGACTATAACTCCGTAAACCGGAAATGGCAGAGGAATTATATGCTTGAAGTTAACGCACGACGGGAATTATTCTGAGGTAATTTTATTTTTAGTTCTACCTCGCATGCTGCATATGAAAACGCTATTTCTTGCCTCTTAATATCGTATAATTTTTTTACACTCTGGTGTATAATTAAATTTGTCAAAAAAATTTATAAGAGAAAACATCGCGCATTGACGAGAAAAATGTTGAGGGTTAAAAAGTTAAATTGTTTTAAATTACGAGAAAAATATATATCATGTTTTTCGCATAAGAGGTACCGTTTAATCAAAGCGATTTACTATAATTCGGTAATTCGTGACCTCGCGGTCGTCGTTTTCTAGAGAGCGAAATAAGCGGGTAGAAATCCGGTAGAAATGAGCTGAGTTTTTACCAAGTTAAAACTCAAGCTCCTGCTCGTTAAGGTTATTAATATTAAAATATATTACCATTTCCCTGCATACGTTATTACGGGTTGTACACATAGCGAAAGATAATTTAAGCAGCCGCGTATATGTGTTGTCGAGATACGTATGCTTTTTTTGACGTGAGACAACGATGTAACGGAATTATAAGTTACATACACGTTCGAAACACACACATAAAGCGACTATAAAGTGCTCTTTCAGTAGAATCGTTCTTGCGCGCTTACGTCAAAGTCGCGCATTATGCATGCACGTTTTAACTAATCCGATGTTCTTGGTGGATAACGAGCGACATCATTTGTTTTCCCGGATTTTATCAATCGTACACACACGAATAACTGCCCTGGACTATTCGGGGCTTTTTATTAACGTCCCCTGATATCAATCGATCGTTTACTCGACCGTAATCTAAATCTTCTTCCTTTTAAATAAACATGGAAAAAACAAAAATAAGGTAGCACAAGATCACACTTTTCTCCGATTTCCCAATTAATTCTCTTCTTGGAACTTTATTTTAATTTCTATATTTTTCGTATCTTTTATATTACTATATTAATAATATTAATATATAGTCATTATTCGTACTTAATTTTTAATTATATTATCGATTATGAATCGCTGATTTCTTTTAAAACAAATGTATGAATGAAAATAATGTAAAAGATACATTTGTATAATTATAATTGCAATTTTTCATTTCGTCAGTTATTTTTTAAAACGAAAAAAGAAAATTAAGAAAATGTTAGATTTTACGTCGTTGACGCGTTTTCGATCAAAGAGAAAAAGAGAAATGAGTTCAAGGACTTTTGTGGTCGTACGGATGTAACTATACTTTATCCCCGGATTAAGGTCCATATCTTTACTTATGCGTATCACACGCGATCTGTCGTAAAATTCTCCTTGAAAATACTATTTTGCAAATGATTCGCGGCGCTATGGATATTTCCTCCGTCGTCCATGGGAGCTGATAACACGGCAGACCTTGACCTTGACCCTAGCTTATGAATGAACATGAGTAACCTGGAGCCCCCTTTTACTCTCGTCTCGATTACCTCTCGCCTTGACGCTTCGATGGCTTAGCGATAAACATGTTACGAGACGCAATGTGCCATTCACATTCGCGTTTTGCGACCAGGATCGAATATTCAGTATTGAAAAGCGATTATCGGGTGCTTTGATTACATCCAGCTTAAAAGCCATGATTGTAATCATCATTGCGGAAACATGTTTCTTATTTCCATCGGTAACTAAATGTGATATATAAAAAGAGATTTAACAATTTTATTATTCGTGCTTGAATTAAAATTAAAATTAAATTATCGTGTATGCAGTTAATATAAATAGAAATAAGAGAAATATTTTTTTTTTTTTTTGACAAAGGTCCATGTTGCTTAGATATAAATATACCTCAGATGCACTCAATATCTAAGGCGAAATGTCTTAATATCACAAGCATTCCATCCTATATCAAGCTTAAAAACCATGATTTGATGCAATCATCATTGCATCTTCCTTATTTCCATCGGTAACTAAATGTAACATATAAAAAGAGATTTAACAATTTTATTATTCGTGCTTGAATTAAAATTGAAATCAAATTATCGTGTATGCATTTAATATATACAAAAATAATTTTTTATTATTTTTTTTTTTTTTTACAAAGGTCCATGTTGCTTAGATATATCTCAGATGCACTCGATGTCGAAGGCGAAAAATAATGTCTTAATATCACAAGCATCCCATCCTATAATCGCTATTGCGGCGCGTGGCGTCGCGACCTTGACCGATGTCGTCCTCGGATTCCGACGCGATTACGCGAGCGAGCTGCAGATGGTATTAGTCTCCCTCTCATCCTTGCGGATGCGAAAACGCATCGGGCGATCCTGAGCGAGCGGAACGCAGGGCAGGCGAAATCGATACGCAGCGTATATAATAGCGTATAGTAGTTATGAGAGCGCAATTGCGAGAGCACGGACGAGTTTGCCGAGCCGCGAAGAACGTGCGGTATGTGCATTGATCCACCTGGTAAATTAAGCTCTATTAATATCGCGAGCTGCACCCCTCGAATGGAACGGCAGAAGAATGTTATAGCCAAAACCGAACCGCGTCATCTTGAGAGTCCCTCTCGCTGTTATCGGATTATTTCCTCGCGAGTCCAGAAGAGTTCGCGTGATATATTAATAAAGTTAATAAAGTTAACTAAAAAGAAAATCTTTTTTTTTTAACTGTCGACGACAGCGACGGAATGTTTGTCAGTTTGATATATGAAGCGATCGCATTCTTTGGCGACACGTGTTTCATATTATTACTTTATATATTATAATCTACAAATAAAAAGGCAATAAGAGCTAAATAAGTTCTATACTAGAATTATATTTGTGAAAAGATTGATAACATAAATTATTAAATATTATACAGAAGTAAATTCGATTCGTCGTACGTTTCGGTTGTCTTTTTCAACCTTCTTCAGCGCATCAATTAAAAATTAAAATATTAGTAGAAATTAACAATAAATTATTCATCACTGTCATTATAATAAAAATATACGGAGTCAAGATATATGCTAACACCTAAAATTTTCTAAAGAGCTGTTACAAATTATATTTATATATTATATTAAAGGAAAAATTTAAATAAAATATGTGCCACTTTTAGATTTGAAGAAAAAATAATAAGAGGAAAATAACGTCGCGCACACAAGCGCGAGACCGTCTGTTACACTTTATGGGAAAAACCGGAGCAATTGTCGCGACGTAGTATTATACGTATAGTACTTTGATCGGATCTCGCGATGTAATCACTGTTTCGATCGTCACGAAACCAGTTAAAGATTCCCGACGAGAGTGTATAGCTCCCGCGAATGTGTACATTTCGAACGCACAAGCTTACCTCCGTCGTGCGACAGAATGGCGAGATAAAGTAAACTCGACTTTACATACTGAGAGTGAGAGGCCGGGAAGAGAGAATCGCGACGAAACGAGTCCCTCGGTTTTATACGCGAGCAACTTTGCCAACACACACGACGGTCCGTTTAATACATCGTCATAACTCCTCGCAATGTAGGCAGCCGTTAATAGAAATTTCTGACAAAAGTTCCTCGAACCCGCATTGCTAATCCCGGACTCGCGCGAAACTTTCCTTCTCTCGCATCGTTGTTTTGTTATATAAGGGAGAACTTGCCTTCTCTTTCGCACCCTTTCTCTTACACGTCGTTTGGCTTCAATCGAGAATTGGGTAACATCGGAGTATTCGCGAGGATTATCATGAACAGAAGGTATTTTAAAGGGATTCTTCATGGACATTAAACGGTACTTTCCTGCTATACATATTTCTTTCTGCAAACTTCATTATTTTCACGTAAACACAATGTCTTGGGAAGAAATACAAATATTCTTCAATAAACTCTAGATTCCTAGAGATTTGAAAGCAAGAAAATGTTAAAATTTACATTTGCCCGAAGAAATCTGATCTCCTAAGTTTGATTTGCGTTTGCACGCGGCAATAAACAAAATATCTACTATTTCAAACGCAGCTTTAATTATCCGATTCTATTTTCTCCACTTCGGTCTAAAGTTTTTTATCAAAATATTTAATACCAAGTAATTAAAAGTTTCACGATAAATGAGCTCCTCTTTCAACTCGGGAAATCGCTTTTATATTTACCAAAGCTTCGAATCGTGCAAAAAATTGCAAAAGTCTGCGGTTTCATGACGCTCTGTGTATATATGTAATCATAGGCACTCTATCCCTCTTAAGTAACAACTTCACCGAGATTAAAATCATGATGCAGATAGTGACTACGATGCAGCCAAAATGAAGCTTTCTGATGACAATCGCCGCGATGATCAGGAATGTTAATGAACGCGCTTTAGAATTACGGAGGGCAATTAGAGGAAAATTACAATTCTTGTGAGATAGAGAGAGAGAGAGCGCAAGTACATTGTTAAGGTATATAGCCGATAAATCGTCGTCGGCGTAAGGAGATAACACGGAAGAATTTGGAAAAAGGAAGATTGAACATTTAAGGACACGCGAGAGTTATCGCGCCTCGACGGAATCGGAGTGGAACGAAGTGGTTAGCTTGCTGCTTCGGGAACCAAAAGCCAGCAGAGCTTTTTACTCTCGGCCGAGAATGTGGGAATGGGAAAATTGTAAAGGAAGCGTATTGTCGTCCCTTAACTTTTATTAAAGCGCGCTCGCGCCGGTGAATGAGCTTATAAAAGCTTCCCAATCACGATTCCCCAAAGCTAAATAGCGCACCGTATACGTGTGTGTGTACAGAGTTCGTGTAATTGAAATTGAGTAATTTCATTTCGTTAAAATGCTTAGAAATGTTTAAAGCGCTTGAAATTAGATTAAACCTGCAAATTCAAGTTTCGCTGTAAATATCGCCGCCAGTTTACTGCGCGTGATATCTTTCTTTTTTATTGAGAATATATATATATATATATATATAATAGATCTTGTTTCGTAAAAATAGTAACGTATGATTAATATAGCAGTATATACTGTATAATATAACAAAGTAAAATATTGAACCAAAGGTAAAACCGATTGAACTTTTATATTTTATCGAAGCAATGTCTGACCATACATGGACATGTACTACTTTCGATTGAATGTTTTACAATAAATATATATATATATATATAAAGAGATAAATTTATTATTTTATCTTTTACTTGCTAGTTGCTATAAATCTCTATTATATATAGGATATACAAAAATAGATTAATATAGATAAAACTGTTTGAGACAAAAGATATTTGAAAAAAGAATGCAGTTTACAGTTGTAAAGCTTACGATTTACGAAATGCTGATTTTTTTAATACTTTGAGTTTCATAAATGTGAATATAAAATTTGCGTTTTTAATATTTTTACATAATTTATTGCATTTAATTCATTTTACATACCCTTTATAGCACAATAACGTTGCAAATTTTATGTAAATGTATGCAGAAGAACAAATGGAATATATTTCTATCATCGATTGGAATAAATCGCTCGCACATAATCGCACCATAAAAGATCACCTTCGCAAACATTGTCATCGAGCATTACAACGCGCAGTGAGATAGATCAGCTATAAAAATAAAAGTGCTGTCGTGTAAAGCGAAGCTTATATCCAAAGGTCACTGATGGACGTTTTCATCGGAATTTTTTTTTTTTTTTTTTTTCTATAAAGTTGATTATATTCGTTATATAATGCATCGAGGCTTAATGAGAACGCGGCTGGCAGATGTGGCGTGAGAAGGCAAAGGGAAGGGATAGTTGGATAAGCGGATAATCTGCAGTGCAATCAGCCGAGTGACTGATCGTACAACCAACTCGAGGAGAACTGATCCTTCTTAACCCCTACTTATCTTTTACCAGTTGCGGCCAATGTCTGAAATATAATGCGCGCGGCGTTAATCTACACGCATTGAACGTGACCCGTGAAATTCGCAACTGCGACTGAAGACAGATTATGAGCAGGGCTCCTCAGCTCGGCTATCAGCTCTTGAATAAGTATGATACATCGAGATGCCGGATTCTCGGACTATCATCTAACCGTCACACGATGCGGCCGACGATCATTCTCGAGGAATTCAATTAATCTAAACGAACTGTCGCGTAACTCATATTAATCATGTCTAAACTGGGTCGCTTCCATTAACAGTATTAATAATTGCGATCGTACTCGCGAAACACATTAAGAGAATCGATTGACAGTGAATTATGCAGTTACACAAGATGTTTCCGGATCTATTTAATTAAAGGCATTTTTTTCTCGGATCGAATGTCCATCGAATACAGCACACGTTGCATTTTCGCTTGAAAAATTATTACCGCGCTACAATACACGCGTTAAGAGAATCGATCGCCATGGATTATGTACGTATATAGTATCCTATTCATTTAAAATAATTCGTTTAAAATTCTGTCAGATAGAATATTCATTTCGCGTGTACATATTGCATTTCCCGCGAGTATCGTGAAAAATCATTGCAAAGACTAAAAGACCGCGTATCGAGATTTTATTGCATACGTTGCGCCGAAAATATAATTCTCTCTAATCCCCAGAGATTATACTATACACTATCGTACATATTCGACTACGTGTGTAGGTGTGAACATGCATGTTACAACCGTTACGGTAATATTTCGCGCAAACTGCAATCCCCGACTGCATACGCGCGCTGTGCATACATACACATTCGTAATTTGTTTACGCGCGAAACAACAAACTTTCAGACGCATCGGTTTTGTCCAACGACCGTGCTATCCTCGCATCGGTATGGCGATGACGCCCATTAAAAGTCCAGGCTGCTCATCTGATTCGCGTTTAGCTGGCCGAGTGCATATTATCCGCAGCGCAGATGCGGCGCAACGGGCGAATCGTAATCAGTAATCTGCAAACTTTGCTAATACCTACGAGCTACACGTGACGTTCTGCCGTTTTATCTGCGGATATATCACGACCGATAATCAACTTCGCGTGCATCCTTGCGAGCGCCGGATAACGAACAGCGTTCCTAAATTAACGAGACAATTTCGGAGTATCGATCAATATACAATAGAAAAAAAAACTTGAAAATTTGTCGATTGTGTGCATGTACACACGTGATTTTGCTAAGAAATTATTTCGAATTTTCGGAGAAACGTATGAATCAAATATTTTTAAAAATAATAATAATACATGAATTTTAAATCGGCCAATAGAGCCCAAGCGCGAAAAATTAATTCTTCGGAACTGTATCTCTTGGTTTGAGATTACTAAGTTCCATATGTAAGTTCGAGATTAATTTATATATGGAACTTAGTAATCTCAAACCAAGAGATACAGTTTCGAAGAATTAATTTTTCGCGCTTGGGCTCTATTGGCCGATTTAAAATTCATGTATTATTATTATTAATAATATTGAGAGCCGACATATATTTCTTATTTTTAAAAATATTATTCTATGTTTTCATGCAATTTTATAATGAAATGACCAAATTAAGTACGCTAACAATATTTATTCGGACTTTTTGGATGCTATTAGAGAAATATGTACACATACCGGATATATATCGCTTTATTTAATCGCGAAAATGTTAAATTGAGGAAAATTTAGGAATTATCCGCGGAATGTACAAGCGGACTTGACGGCGGAAACTGACTGAAACGAAAGTATCTCGGACCGCAAAGGGCTATCCGTTTATCGCATTCCGTTCGTACATTCCTGCGCAGAAAATGGATTTTCGAATAACTTCTAACATGGCTGAAAACAAGAATAAATGCGACGTGCGCATCCGAAGTGCACCCGGATTGCAATGAAGTAGATATTCGAGAGAAAGACGAGAGGGTACTCTTTGGCGAAATATTCGAGGGAACAATATTTCCCTTGCATATAGTTGCGAATAGCTTGCCCGCAGGATTACATATGTCGTTCAATGAATTTCAGGACCATCTGTGAATGCGTCGGTATGAAGCATATTCACATATATATATAACGTAGTTATTGTTCGTTGGAGGCTTAACGCTCGGAAGCTCGACGCGATTATTATCTTTGCGGATCCTATGATTCCAATTGAATGAGCGTGGGATTAGTTCGAAATAGCCAACAAATACCTTCTGCAAGATATAAGATTTTATATATTAACTGAAAAGGATTAATTATTCAAAGAGAGAAATTGCAAGTAAAATTGAAAAAATAAAAGAGTAAGTTAATTTTGTATTAGTTATACATGTACCATATATGTATATCTCTTTGAAATAACTCATATATATTAATTTATCGCAATAATTTGATAGATTAATATATTAGAGTAACGATTTAAAATAGATGTAGCTTCAAGTTGGAAATTACATTTAAAATGTATACCGTGAGACTTGACGTCAAAAATTAGAAAGTCACAATTAATAATCTTGCACGATAATATTACCGCTGTAAAAAAATTATTCCCAAGTCTATCGATCATAAGGAGCGTTTTACGTCGATTAACTCGTGTAACACGTCATTACTCACGTAAACGCGAAATTGCGCGCACGATAACCCTTTTAATGCGGGAAGGAGGAAGGAAGAGAAAGGGAGGCCGCAATTACCTGGCTAGAATTATGAATAGAAGCAAAGCTGCGTCGAATGGATGCTTACCGAGCGGATGCGATAAAGATCGATTCTGGTCGATTGAACTCGGAGATGCGCTATGATGGTACGAGAGATGAGTCTGTATCTGATTAGATTAGACCGATCAATTGCGAGCCGACAATTAAGCTTGATCAGAGGATTGCGAATAAGGTATTCGTTCGGGCTTGAACCGCAAATGACATTAACATGATAAGCGTTTGAAACATTTTCATCATTATCGCGAAGGTAACTCACTCGGGAACGTTTATTCGTATCGAGCTAGATAATTTACGAATTATCGTACAACTAGAGAGAGAGAGAGAACGAAATCATTTATGCTCCATGCATGGGCATCCGCTCTTCTTTTGAATAAACACTGCAATTTATTCACAGAAAAAAAGGAATCCTTGATTCAAGTATATTTTTATTCTTGAACGCTATTTGATTGATTTAAGCATAGAATGCTCTTTGTAATCACAAATTTTCATTTGCCTTAATAATAAATAAGTTTGTGTAAAGTAGATTTTATCCTTAAGATATATTCTTGTTTTAAAAATCGCATATGGTAAAAACAAACTTAGTCACATTTGAACTAAGAATTATTATATATATTTGAAAGTACCGTTTATATCCGATGCACACTTGTCACTTGTCCTTGCAATATTTATAAGTAAATTTCAGCTTCAACCAAGAATATTTTGCACTTTGTTTTAAGAATAAATTATCCTTTATCCAAAATTATTTATATTTGGCGCTATTATAAGGATAAAATATACTTGAATCAAAGCATATTTGCATTCTTTCAAGGATACTGTTTTTTCTGTGTTTGCATGTCTAATTATAAAAAATAAAAATTAAAAATTGAATTGAAAAAAATGAAGAAAAAAGTTTAATTATGTTTCCTCCTGGAAAAAATTATATGTAGGTGGGTGGATGTGTGATAGTAACGCCTTATTACATATCGTAATTACGCGCGATGACACGCGTAATTTCATACGAGACGATGTTGCAAACTTATCGGATTTCCGTCACTGAATTCCTTTAGCAATATGTAGAGTCAAGTTTCCCTTAAGATCGAGAGGGTGCTAAGAGTTCCGGTATTATATAAGCATGTAAAACAAACTCGTGCGTTTTATAAATAAAAGAGCAGTGCAGTACATGCTTCTTTTTCTTGAAAAAAGAATTTTTTAATTTTCATTATGTACGTTTTACAATAATATATTTGTATATAGAATCTTCACGCGTATATTATACTATTAAGTATTTAAATGAATGCGGAATTCCTTAATCCTTCATCAAAATTGGTAACTTTAAACGTTATTCGGTTGAGAGTATTATTATGTAAATCCACTTATATGTATACCAAAACGCTCTAAAGCGGAAAACCTACAATCCTTATTTTCTTACAGAATACAGGTCGAATTTAAATGGAGATTGCGAAGCGGTTCGCGTTATCTCTTATTTTATGAAAAATCGCCTTGTCAAGCGCGATTAAAGAAGAGCTGAATTGAATAAAGTCACTTTCTATATAATATGTATAATTAGATATTACATAGAAAACCATTACACGATAAGGTAACGTGCGTTTGATATAAATATCGAATTCGCTATTGCGCAAAAACGTCGCGTCGTAAAATTTTGGTCCTCGACATTTGATTTCTTCGTCGTATCGTCGCAACGTTTGGACGTAAATAATCCGTTCGTAATCAATAAAATATTAATCGAATCGTGTTGAATCGACACGTGTGTTCCGTCTATACGTAGATTAACGTTTACGCGTACGGCTTTACGGTCGTTAAAAAGCTCCAACTTTCGCGCAACACTTGTAAGTTCCCCGAGGCCGTCGAGTGGTAAATTCGACCTTGACAGTTCGAGACACTGTTAGCAGTTGCGGCGTGTCGCAGTTGTAACTTACTCCGGGCTACAACAACGCGGTCCGCAACCGGAGCCGTCGCGTATCGCGTTTATTCGCGGGACTATAAGCTCAAGTTAAATTAGTTTTGTCGTCAGAAATTAATCACGGCGATATAAGCCCGCGTACTAGCCTCAATATTATCATCGCTTAAATAATTTCGCTTCCATTTCGCGCAACTCCATTCGCGCAATTCCGCGGATAAGTTTATTACGCTCGTGAAATTCAACGTGGAAGAGAAAAATTGTCTATCAGCGAGAATTATTTCGAATTAATTCGGTAAGACTCCGTCATTCTCGCGTAAGCTCGTTATATTTATACGATTATTATTACCTCTCTGTGTCTTCAAATATATATATTTATTTTAAACTATGCACATTTTCCTCTCTCTTTCTCTTTACATAATAAACTGTCGTCATAATTTGATCTCGCCAGTTTTTAATGTTAATCAATAACTTTGAATTCAGTATCGTTAAAATACAATATGAAATACAAAATGAAAAGTCCGAATTGAATATCGAAAATAAACAAGCGAATTAAATTTTCTTTTGATTGAACCCGTTGACCCGCTACTTCTGGGCTTACGAAAGAAAAATGCAATTCCCGGAGCGACACTCTTTGACCGAGTTTTCACCCTTCTTTTTCCACCATCGCTTCTTCGTCACTCTACACAACGTTTTGGCCTCGGCACGATTTGTTATTTGACTTTGTCGTCTTTGATAAGTTACGGCAGGCTTTATTCTCTATGTACATGTACTTTTAATCAAATTCTTCAACGAGAATTCAATGCCACGTAAAAGACAAAGAGATTGTACAACTTTTCATGTTTCTAGGATAACGTTTCGAAGCTAAATAAAGCTTTTATTACGAGTATATCAAACTTGTGGAATTTTGAAATTTTTTCTCGATAAATACAAGTTTTTTATCAGACTGCACATTTTATATAATATGTACGTCTGTGGGATGTGACATTTCTTTCGTACATTATTTACACGTCTCGACAATAGTGTTTACAAGTCGTAGATTCCCGAGGGGGCAAATGCCCTTATTTTCTCTCCCCTTTCAAGCGTGTGTACACATATACATACCCTTTATGCTGTTCATATTAGCGTTATATAGTAATTTTAGAGAACGCAAATTCCGAGACAAAGCGTCGCGTAACTGCAGCTTGATTTGCGAGCAGCTTCCGACTCAGTTGCACTCAGTCGTATCGCAAATGGGAGCAACAGGCGATCGTCAACGACCTCGTCTTTCACAGTCTCAAGAATACAAAGGCAAGAGCGGCACATCGATCACGCGCATTCTGAATTGTATGCACTCTCTATGCAATTCAGCGTAATGCACCACCGCCGACGGAATCAAAGATATATGCACGAGCGAATGATCGATTATTCGAAATATCAGAATTTAATTATTCAATCTTTCACGTTTTTAATGGAGATACATATATTTGGTGCTTTTATATTCAACACTAATTTGGCGAATAAATTTGGCGTAGGAAGAATATAGCATTTAAAATTGGAAAAATTTTTCAGAATAATGTTTGAAGATGTAAGAAAATTACCGCGGCGAATTAGCTTCAATTGCAGTAAATTACTTTATAATATGTTTTCATTTTACTTATTCTTTGTATATATGTCTAATAGTTATATACTAGAATTATATGTATAGAATTGAACTCTTTTCAAGCATGTAGCAGGTGTACAATTCGTCTATACACACTTATTATGATAGATTTACAATGCAAAACGGACAATTCACGTGTGCGGATTGAAAACGAATATAAATATTCAGCGAATATTTATATTTCGATACATGTTTATTATGAAAGTTACACAAAAAAAATCTTTATATTTATTTACGCGAACAAAAACATTGGCGTAAAGTACATTTTTTCTGTATCTGCAACCGTGTCGGAAATTGGATTCAAACACCGGAATTACACCGGCCAAATCCTCGTACAACGTTATACCTTCGGGGCAAAAAATTCAACGAATTATCTCGTAATTTTTGCGCAACGTTGTGCATCGGCCGACATAAAAGCTTCAATAATCGCTAACTGGCCAGTTTTTGAACTAACGCATCGCATCTATACATATATGCATGTCTATACATATATATATATATATATATATATAAACAGCAAGAAAAGAGAGGAAAATAATAAAATAAAATAAAGTAAGAAAATAAAAAATAAAAAAATTTATTACAAAGAAAATCGATAGCAATGACGAATATAATTACCGACTAGTTTATGCAAATGTTTCATTTAATAATGATTAAAGATAAATAAGAATTATATATATGAGATAAGAACGTTGTCTCTTTTTTTTCACTGCGAATGATATATGTACATATGACACGTATACGTATCTAGGTTCGACATAGCCATTAAAAAGATATCTGGAAGATATATTATTTACAAGCCTTAATATATGTCAGAAACATTGATTTTTAACGTATATGACGGATCACGTCGATCACGTTGAACGACCTAGACGGTTTAATACTTTCCCTCGAAATCTACAGGTCGCCTGTTGCTCCGCTCCATCAGGTCGGCAGTCATCGGCTAGAGATTGGCCGAGATTTCTCGCTGATCGACGAAATAACTCGTGTCTATCGTTGTTTTTTCCACTCTCTTTCTTTCCTCTTCTGATCGTCTTTACTTCACGTTTATTCCCGGCCTCCATATATCGCCTCAGACCGTTTACATTCGCTCGCTTCTTCGCCTGCTGCTCGTCCCTGCTGCACTTTCGCGACGATCAATACTCACCTGCGCCCTGGAGGAGATAAAGGCGTGGGTGCCGTTCTCGCGGCACTGCGTGTTTTGCGAACGGCAGACGAGACCTCGACGGCTAGATCATTTTCATCTCTATGTGACAGACAGCGGTCGCATAAATCCTGGTTTGCCTGAAGCTACATAATTATGACGCGGGTCATGATTGATGTAATCGAGACACTGAAATGCGACTAAAATGAACGATATTTCCCTACGGTATATCATTCATGACCGAATTAGCTTAATCTCTAGTACATAATGTATATTAGAATAAACTGTTGTCTTTTTTCGCGATTTTTTTAGATGACAATGATAAAAAAAGGTTTAACAGGTGTCGTACATTATTCATCACACATATCGCTTAGTGGACAAATATTTTATCATTTCAAGCTCGCACGTGTGCAAAACGGGAGAAAAGAATTGATGACAATTATCTTTTCTTTTCTCGTTAAAATTCATTGTAATTCATTACTGTAATTCACATCACTAATGTTTTATATCATACCCCGCGGCTGAGGTAAATACTGGCATTTGAGCGGAGAAAAGCTTTAATAAATTTGTTCATTTTCTTTACTTAACGTTTCTTATTCGATTGCACTTTTTTGCCGTAGCTAATTGCGAATGTAAATAAGGGTCCGGTGTGTTGACGTCAAAAGCGAGGCAGAATGTTCACACAGGCATATTGCTTTCGCAAATAAGTTGAATCGTAATTGCGAATATAAACAATGGATCGTTTGTTCAATACTTGGCGGGATAATTGCTCATTTAGGCGACGTATCGATTATACAATTATCCAGTCATGTTTGATGCTTTATAGCTACTAGTTAATTGAATTTCCCTCGCGATATCATTAAGAATTTATTTTCGCGGCGAAAATAATTTTTTTCTCGAATAATGTTTCCCTCGCAGCTTTTATGCAAAACCAGACATAAAAAAAAATAAATAAAAAAACTACGGCGATGTTTCCGTCCGGAAGATATGAGAGCGCGGTCATATACCTCTATGTATCATACGATATATAAAACATCTTATCCTCGAGCCGCGGTTGTTTAAAACGTATACTGTGCATTTTATAATAGTAATTTATTATAAAGTTCGAAAATAACACGCAATGCATGGACACGTCACTAGCGAGTTACGAAAATTATTGCCTCTCACGTATCATATGAGACTTTTGCCAAAGGGATGGATCTTATGCATATAAATCATCAGATCTTCTAAATATAAATCTTTCTCTATGAGATCTCTTCCTTACAAAGAAACGCGATTTTACAAATATAGCAGTCTATGTATGTTAGAAACACACGTTTCACTGAAAACGGAAGTTGTATTGCGTAATAAAATTTATAAAGTGTATAAACACAAATCAAATTATCATGTCGCTTCTCGACAGATTAAAAAAACGGATATTTTTTTTCAGATTATATCTATAATATTTATATTTAAAAAATATATATTTTTACATAGAGAGAGAATAATTTTGAAAAAATATTCGACTGTGATAAAAATTTTAACGATGGAAGAAAATTATTTGGAAAATGCGTAAAAATCCGAAAAGCCTTTTTAGAAATTGTGCGACCTATCGATCATTTCACTAAATTCGAAACACGGACGCGGAGGCGCACTATATTTATTAATTGAATTCGCGCTTGTGCGTGCTAAATTAAACGTCATAATAAAATTACGTCAAAATTCAAAACGGAACGATGCGCGCACCTATAACTCATTTTCAGCAATAATTCAATGCTAACATTATTTTTCTCCTTCGGCTCTCAAACAAATCTTTCGGTCGTGAGAAAAATGAAATGTCTCAACTTGTATTATTTGAAAATCCACATTTAGTGACAATGTTTTTTAAAGGACGTCGGAGAACTTATAGTTCTCCATAAAGAATTACGTCACGTCTGAACTTGATGAATTAACTTTATATTATTTTTAACTTTAGCCCGATCTACTAGAATATATAAGTGCGTTTTATAAAAGCAGAGATATGCATTTCAGAACTTTACTTTGCGAGGCAGGGTACATGTCGTGTAAACTGACATGCGTAAACGGCCATAATCACGGATCAATGATGCGCTTATATCTTCTTTTCCGCCTTTCTCACGTTACACCAAGCATTTTATTAATATCCGCACGCCAGAGAGATTGTTTATCATAGCTCACGGATATCGCGTCGCCGTTATTAATAGTAATATTTTCTACGGAGACAACGAATGTGTGTGTGATGGAATAAAGGATCGACTTGTGCGGCGAAATAATAAAGGAAGGTAATAAAAGCCGCGAAACGACTTGGTACATTTTGCGGTTTATGTAATTTTTCAAGTATCTCGCAACACGTTCTTTAAAAGTACGTATAATTCGCATCGTTGAGCAATATGTACCATCCGATGTCTGGGAATACCTAAATTCAATATATTACATGCCCCTGTAGAATGTATGCCCCTTTCTATTATACATAATCTTCCGTCATAATTCTCTTGTGATTCAGGAAGCGCATATGCACTTTATTTTTCCTAATATATTATTTAAGCTGTCTTTTTTAAGCACTTTTGCTGAATAATTGAAAAAATTGAAGTATATGTAGATTGAATTTTCTAATTGAATTGGAATAAGTTCATTTAAAAAGCTTTTTGTATTGTGTATATTGGTAGGATAAAGTAACGAGATAGAAATATTGCGACATGTTAAATATTTGAAAAGTACATTTAAATAGCCGAAAATGTATCTCTGAGTATATTTACGAAATAAGAGCTTAACTGGCAGTAAAGGTTTTATGCTAAAGAAAAAGATTAAAAAATTGTGTGTGTGGGAGGGAGGAGGATAGATCGGAATATGTCGAAAAGCAATCCAATCTTGATTATACGAGTCTCTTTTTTGCAAGAAAATATTTTAGATGCATAAAGCGAATGCATAACCACAGGAAAGAATATAGGTCAAATTTTACGAAAATCGAGTCGTGTTTTCTATATCCTCACCACATTGAATATTTCTGATAGCGATATCGTATCTTTAATATTAGTCGATAATTGAACGGCAACTTTGAATAGAAAGTATCGGAACATTTTATTGTGGTCAATAGTTACATAAAAAATATTTGACATACTTTCATAATTAAATTTATTATGTTTATTTAAAAAAACAACATTTAAAAAAATAATAAAGATAACAAAATTTTTTTATTTAAAATATGTTTATATTTGTATCACAAATTTAAATAATCAAAATAGTTTATATTGAATATATAACTTGCAAGTAGGAACAATGGTCTCCGCGAAATGATATTCCAAGCATTGACACTATCTTTCGAGTTATCGATAATGGTTTTCAATTCGTAAACGATCGATGGAACATTTAGGCTCGATAGGACGTTACGTCATCTTCCGATCCTTTGGTTTTCATATTTTCCTATCCCTTCTGACGGAGCGGAAGTGCCAACTCTAGTCGACCTATTTTTCTGGATATACAAGAAAAATACGCGTTATTCACGAAAATCCGTATTCGCGGAGCATGGATGACTTTCTATGTATGCGCCGATATTTATGTAAATAAAAAAATGGAAGATACGATATTCTCTAAGAAATTGAGAAAAAGAGAGAGAGGGAGAGAGAGAGAGAGCGAGCGAGAGAGCAACAGCAATGTGCATGCCTCACTGAAGTATTACACATGAGATCGATTGCCTTGACAAAAGTGACGTCTCGTATCTATTGATATAGTACTCCCGATGGATCGAACAGGCCATGTGTGAGGAAAACTTGGGATACATTTTGCATTGCAAATACGTGCGCATTGTATATCGGGATAAAACGTTGAAATATTCGAACACACGTTTCGCTGAACGATGCGATGCGTCTGAACGCAGGATGCGCCCGATGATTTATGGCTTATTAGATCGTCGCGAGAATTAACGATGGCGTTCAAACAGTTTGCGTAAGTCAGTATAACGTTTTATCGTAATTACTGCGATATAGAAAAAAATAAACGATATTTGTCTGCATAATGTGATTAATAATCGTAACTGATGTGTCCGCAATTGCTAGACGACTTCGTATTAAATTATCGCACAAATAAGGATCGATTTCGCTCGTATTGCGTCCTTTCGTATTTTATTATACATTTATTCCATTCGATGATTGTAGTCGAATAATGTTGAAGCTTTTTCTATAAGCAATATTAGTCTTTCCGTCTCGGCTAATGGCGATTGAAAATCTCAGAAGGGATCACCGGCATTGCAATTTATTTCATGTTTGCCTCGCTTTTCTTCTTGTTCTCTTCACGGTGGAATGCTAACGGAATAACTCTTACAACGCTTCCGTCTGCTCTTTGTATTTCTTTTTAAGGCCAATCTCCGGTTCCAAGATTTTCCGCCAATACTGATTTCTGTCGGGGAAAATTAATATCGATTTTCACTTGTTTCGCGCCGATCAGGGCGTATTTTTCTCTCTTCGCCAACCACAAAAGTCGGCCATCGCTGTTACCTTTTGACCGATATTTTTCAAATTTATCAACTCTAATTAGAGCTCAATATCGACGACATTAATTTAGGGATATAATTATGCATATATATTTTTAATTTGATTTTTTTCCTATTTTTTATTGCAGAATTCTTATTTCTGGAAAATTATTTTCACGTACAAATGATCTCTTTGTCACGGTTTCAATTTTTAAATTTATAATTATACATTAAAGTATTATATAGGTTTCGCGACTTGATTATGTCTGCTTTAACTCAAATACGCGTTACTCAGCTTCTTATCTCACTTGATGATGCGCAGACGAGTGGTTGCGAGACGCCGGCACATAAATCTCTAATGCGACTGAATCTGCGAACCAACCAGAATTCGTTAGCTCTTCTCTCGCGGCTGTCTTTAATGATGCACGCGGATGCCCTGATTTCATAGATCTCTTTACCAGAACGAAATGTATTACCGACGTTATTTGAATTTCACGATCCAATAATCGGAAGAATATGCAGCATTTGCAAAAAAAAAAACTTTTGATGCAAAAATTACATTTAATGCGTGCAAATAGAAACGATTATACAACCCATATTCCATATTCTAACACGAGTACGTGTTTCTTTTACTCCGGCATAATAAAGATAGAAACACGACATTCTCGTCGACGGCGAAAAGTATTGTTTTTTGTTGAGAAACTCGGCAACTTTATAAATGCGACATTTAAATGCGGTAAATGCAAGTAAATACGAACAGAGCTAAAGCAAATTGGGACATATACTATATATTATATGTGTATAACAGGTATACAAGGTGTCCGGTAACTAACGGACCAATGATTAAGAGCGGATTCTCTGGCCAATTTGGAGACGATTTTTCCTTAGCAAAAATGTTGAGAAGTCAATAATTTTCGAGTTATAAGCGATTGAAAAAAATTGGTTTTTTGAAAACTAAACGTTTTGGAGTTAAAAGTCTAACACATTTACATTCTTCAGTTAATTTCAGGTAGAGTTTACTATAATAAAATTTTAATTTGAGGCTTAGTTATAAAGATACATAATGACAAATATTGGAAGGTTGTAAAAAATGATGAGCTTTTTCGACATTTTTGCTGAGGAAAAATCGTTCCCAAATTGACCAAAGAATTCACTTGTAATCGTTGATCCGTTAGTTACCGGACACCCTGTATATATATTTTTTTATTGTACATAACAGATGGCTCGAAAATATAATAGAAAAGCTGGATTACCTATATATATTCAAGCCTGACAGGATCAAGCAAATATCAGTTAGATGCGTGAGAGACTGAGAACCGAAGAAACGAGACATTCTCGTGGCGGATTTTCCGACGATATCGACTTGGGAAGTTTCTTCCTACTCACTTTGCTGATCTTTCTCTTTTATCGAAGAAACGACGACGGTGAAACTTTCTCCCCCTTTCCACTCCGTACAACCTCATAAATCCCGACAAACATCTCCCATTATCAAGAAACGCTGGACGTCTTCGAAGGCGAAGTATACACGTTGCATATAGCTCTTTCGTGAAAGATCCACTACCTACGTGTATTTCTAGGATGACACTTTGAAAAATGGTTGCTGCATCTTTGGCGATACCGATTTATACGAGGTAATACACGAGCAATGTGCGGAGAGATGCAACAATGTGGATTTTTCTGAAGAACAATACATCTCGCGATACATAAGACGGACGATATTTGATGTACAAGTATTTTTAAAAAATAAGACACGAGATTTAAATTTCAAAATATTCTCTAACGAATAGTATAAATATTTGATATAATCGAGCTTCAAATATACCTGAGTTTATTCGAGATATTCGAGTATCTGTAGTGCTGTTTGCAGGGATTATTCAAATATTCAGAGCCTCCCACGCTTTCTCGCGGTGCGACACGTCCAACATTTTCGTGCAATTTTGCTCCTTCTCGATTTTTATTTAACTACAGCACCAGGGACAGGTTATTCGGTGACAATTTTACAAACTGAGAGAGAGAGAGAGAGAGAACCGGCTCGTCCAGGGGAGCACTTTGCTCAAGCGGTCGATCAAGCCACAGTGAACGTAGTTCGTACATAGTTTGGATTCCTGTAAATTACTGCCGCCGCGAAGGAGAAACCCTTCATTCATGCATTAGCGAGGAGATGGATTTAGTCAAACCGTTTGACTGAGCGATTAACGAAGATTACGAAGTTAATAGCGTTACTACAATCGAGTCATCTAACAATTGTTATCTCTGAAAACTGTGTGTGTGTGTGTTTTTGAAAGCTACGAAAATTATTACAATTTCCAATTATTTTAATTTTTAAATCAGAATTTGCAAAATTGTTACCTAATATTCTGCGCGAAATAATATTGTTAAAAAATTAAGCGATAACAGTGATTAAATATATTTTGTACAAAACGCGAAGGAAATTAATTTACGAAATTTAACTAATTATTTGAAAATAATATTAATCTCTTTCTCTCTCTCTTTCAAATTTCTATATTGCGGCAAGTTAATTGTCAGCATTGCGGTTACAAAAACATCGCACTTTGAATTTATAAATTTTCTACAATTTATAAAATTCCAGAGTCTTGCGGCTTATTTGCGTACAAAATGAGTAGAGCGCAGTTCGATTTTGTGACAGCTCGTGAATAATCGTCAGATCACCCTACACGATCGAGGCTTATCGCCTGGGTTTTTCGATTCGAGACGCTTCGTTGATCGAAATTATACTTTTAGGGTCTATGCAGAGTCTTACGGAGCGAAGAGGATCATTTTTTGCCATCTTAATTTAAATCGCGTCAATTATATCCGGCGTTTCCACGATAGTAGCTATAAATCAAAATTATTTAACGCAATCAACAATGAATTTTATCCGACTGACTGCGAGTTCATTTATATTTCTGATAGCGATGAGCCACGGATTCAATCGATCGCGATTATTATATTTTGATGACTTTCGCCAATTCCCGTTTATCCTCGAGTTAAACTAAATTAATCGTTCCCATCTTTCTACTTTCTAAATTTGATTTAAAATAATGAATGCTTCTCCATCTTTTCTATTTCTTCTACGAGATTTTGATAGCTTCAATAAATTTATCGTCTCATAAGTTTTGTAGAGAAAAAAGAGAAGTTTCTTTTAGACTTTATAGATTTCATATATACAATTTTTATAAATCTCGAATATGATATTCTTGATTTCTTTCAACAATATTATTTCACATGAAAGGTATAAAAGTCATGACATCACACAAATTCATCAATCGCGTTTAATGACTTTGTCATGTTATCCGCGTAGTTGTTTGAATTGAAAAGCGAATTGAATGGCTCCGATCAATTTTACATTTTCCACTACAAACTGCGAACAGAAATGCGCAAAACGAGTGCAGCATGCAGAAATAACTTTTAGTTACTGTCTTTGAATACGAAAAATCAAATTTTAAATGCGAAGAAGATATCATTATAGTTATTGATAACGATGATCGTGTGTCTTGATGGCTTTATTTAATTAATAATGTAATAAATAAAACTGCTTTTCTACACTTTTTTTCAAGCGCCTGGAGTGTTTTAAATGATAAGAATAACTGTGTTGTGTAGAGTCCGTTATTTAATTGAAAGCTCTGATTTATAGCCGAGATTTTCCTGAAATCATCGTTTTTGCGAAGCTTATTAAAATCTTTGCGTTGTTCTTTTTAAAACGAACTTTCTAAGAGTCGTTAATAAGTAATGGATGTCTGACCACATCATATTCTTTTCCACTTGTTTAACTCTGACATGACTTCATATGAATTGATACGAATCCATTATCTTTTTTCTTAATAATTCCTATTATGATATAACGAGATCTCTTACCTTCTGTAATGCGACAATGATTAAAGTCTTTAATTGAGCTGTCGGATGGAGCAATGATAAAGATTATTAATGTTATATATTCGGGCATAGCACTTTGCTCTCGCGGATTCTACCTTTCTTCGTTTTATCGAAGTTGTAGCATGCGCTCGGCGACCGGCGCATCGTCAAAAAAATCGATTTAGCTACCGCGAAGTCTTCTATCTTCCCCCGTGGAAGTCGTAGATAAGAGCAGTGGGTAACGTTTCGAAAAGCTGACGTAGAAACCACGGATGAATTATTTGAACGCCAAACTTAAGCGGCAGATTTCGTCGATCTATCGCGCTTCTGTTTTTTTTACGTTCCATTTAATCTGTATTCGCGACCCAGTCGCGATAACGCTCGTGCAACTTTAATACGGTCAATATATACCGTAAAAAAACCCCCGTTGGAATTATTGATTATGTTACATCTATTGAAATATATATGTGTGCGCGTTTTGTTTGTTATTCGTTTATTTTGTAATATAATACTGCGATATACGATTACATTTCATTGGTTTATTTTATAAAAAATGTCTAGAACATAACAGTGATCATTTGTTCACTCACTTTGTTCATACGATCTTTTTTTGTTTTATTTCAAGTTGTTTTTATTATATAATCGAATATCCAAAATGCTTGCAAAATGTATAACATGTTACATATAGTAACGGATATCTATCGGATGTAGTATTTATTTACCTGTAATATTTGCATTGTAATCACAACTCACATGCGGCGATAACAAAAGTAAAAAAAAGAGGAAAATAGAAAATAAAAATAGTTTGGACTGCGCATAGATATCTTGACAATGGAATACGACCAGTGTAGAAACTCATTTTATACGATATTTTTTTCCGCAAAATAAAAATGGAGTTACAAAAATTTGAGTAATATTTTTGTAAATCTAGATTTTTAGTATAACTTGTACAACTTTTTGGTGGATGGAAAATATATTTTAGCTAAAATTCGTTGTCAATCTTATGTATAGAGTACATGCAGTCGAGCAAATCGATAAAACGATGCTCAAGACGGCTGGATAATCACACAGTGGCATTCTATTTAATTCTGGTCGAAAACTTTAAATATTTTTCCGCTATTTTTAATGCTATTTTATATTATCAAAGCGGTTTACTTAAATGGATTTTAAAAAACTCGCAGCCAACAAAGAGCTGTAATAATTTCTTTTCGTTCGAGGCTCCAAGGCACAATACACGTCCATTGTTCTTTACGAATGTGATTAAATTCCGTCTGAACGAGTTAACAAGAAACTCGGAATTTAAGTTCGAGAAACATACTGTGTAAGAAGACGCATCTCGCGGAGTTTCAAGAGTTAAAGTTGGAGAGGTGGTCTTAACCGCGTTTGCGAGATGAAGCCGAGTAGTTCGTTTTTCTCGTCAAATTATCTCATGTTGCCCCGTTTGCTGCGATGAAATTCGAGGGAAAGTGTTTGCGAAGAAAAATCAGTTGATTAAATTCCATATGTGAAGAACATAGGTCAGCCTAACTGGGGTTTAGAATAAAGCGGCCAATTTTAATAAAGATCTGTTATATTGTTGAATTAGCGGATCTAGTGAGTGAAATCAAGGCGAGGAAAATGGGAACCCTCTTTCGATGGATTGCCCTTCTCAAATAATTTGTCGACACTCAAATGAAATTGTTTTAAACGAAATTCCGATAGATAACGTGTACGTGCATTCATTCGTAATTAGGAACGGTCGAATTAAATTTACACTGCGAATCGTGCAAATATAAGAAACTTTATAGTCTAGGAAGATAAAAGCGTTATGTTTTTCCGAGCAAAAATACGAGGCAAAACCATATCCTGTATTTTCTCCGTTCAAATTATTGTCGGTTTTTACTACCGCGTTTGCCTCATACTTCGCCTCATACTTTATCCGAAATTTATTGCGTCATCGTTTTGCCGTGGCACGTAAGCAGTAAGTTTACTTTTGCAGATATTAAACGCGCTATTCCTCGTATGTTTTCACAATATTTGCTATAAGTGGCAAAACTCCTTTAACTTCGAATATAGGCAAGAGGATTCTGTAAACGAACGTTTTGCGTTTATTAATTATTTCTTTAAATGTATAGTTCCTATAACTAAAAGCAATAGCAATTACCCCACTTTGTTCATATAATCCATTATCTTTTTTTTTCTCCCTTAGTCAAGACGAGTCACGCGAAAACCAAGACGTTGCTATTTTCTTTGCACATACGAGTTGAATAACAACGATCGTGTTTCTTGTCTATAAAGTGGATTCTTTTTCACTGTTTCTTTCTTTTTTTTCTTTTTCCATTATGTGCTTCTTTCCATTTCCTAGAAATACAGTTTTATACAAGCGAAAGATATACAAGTGCTCCAGAACCGCCATCCTCATTTTTGATGATGATTTTTTCGAGTAAATTTTCTTCTCTGTTTCTTTTGTGTCTTTTTATCTTTCTTTAAAATTTTTTTATATTTCAAAATTTTATCGCAATTTTTATACAATCATTCTTAATTATTTACGCGTTCACATTTCTTTTTTTCTATTTAATTTTATTTAATATTATTAAATTTTGATTGATTTTCTCGAAATATTTGATCTTATTAGATTATATTTTTTATATTACAATAACTGAAACATTTTTATGCGATAAAAATACACATGATGCTAGAATTCCATTTAGGTTCGAAATGTCAATTTCTGGAAAATAATTATACGATATTTCGAAATGTGCACTTTTAGTCGCAACCTGAAACAGCAATTGAGAAGTTGCAATCGTGATTCCGCACATTGTAGATTCTCGTGTGTCACAACTTATTTTCCTCACCATCTTGGCAGCTCGACAAAGAGGCCTCTGCCGAGAACACATAGGTAGCTCAACAGGTAGCTTTGAGAACTCCGCGTCCTTCTCTCTTCTTTTCTATATTTTTCTGCCATTCTTTCATATTTTACTATGCTATACTCTGGCGAGCTGTCACGCCTACACGCGTGAATTGCTCTTCGAGGTTGATACTTTCCATGCCGCTACACCCTTTGACATCGAATTTGATTGAATTTTGGCGCCGCGTATATCTATCCACGAGCGCGATAAACGCGTTTAAGTAAACTCATTCATGTTGGTTTATCGCATCACCACGATCATTTTGCATTTAGCTACTCTTTGGGTATCAATTTTCGATGCATTAACGGTAGCGCGATTTGAGGTAAAAGAACATTTATCTGAATATTTGTATATACATATAATATCTGTATATGTAAAGAATTTCTTTTTCATTTTTAGTGAAATTAATAACGTGGAAAATGAGATATTTATAATTTTATTCTACGATATATAATTATAACATCAATATTTATTGCTTTCGAGACAATTTTTTTCTTTCTTTTCATTTTATTTTTCCTGAAAGAGTTCAAACTGATACTTAACCGTAATTGCAAATAGTTAACGAAACAAAAAGATTATTTACCAACTCATCAGCTAAATTAATTTGGATATTAAGTTTCCAGTCAAAATTATACTGCTTCGAGGACAGGAATATCGAGAAAAAGCTAATTATCATCGTACTTCATTAATGACTCTCAACAATTCATTCGACGTTCGCTGATGCAATTATATGAACGATATACCTCGAACCAGTAAACAAAGCTTGAGTAGATGCAAACATTGGACGGACGCTCTGTAATTAGACGCGGTTTGCAGATATGAAAAAATGCACAAACAATGTGTTGCCACGATTCATTAACAGCAAGTCACAAATTGCGCGATTTTAATTCATCTCTAATTTATTAGATTGCGAATTTTGAAGATTACATTAGAAGAAATAGAAACTTGAGACTTTTTTATCATTCTTAAATCGCTTCGTGCTCGTAATGACGTTTGCCTTCTCTTTTCTACTCTTCGTTGTAACGTAATTTTAAACTCTCCTTAGTTTTAGCAAGTTTAACTTCGTACGGGTACTGAATCGAAAAATATCTCGCGGAAATATTTCTCTTCGTTGTCCTGCTCGTATTTTGCAAGATCCGTAGCGAGATTCGAATGACAGCGTTTTAATGCCTCCTGTCAAAGGTTACATCGTCCATCATCGCAGGATTTCGTGACCCTGAATGTCTTGCATCCAACTCGTTCACCACTTGTCCCGACATTACTGGAACACGTTTCGATTGATTGTCTTAAAGAGGGTGTTTTCTCTTTGTCGATGAAATGCCCGGACTCTATGTAACACGTTCTGAAGGTTGTATGTGACTCGCGTGATAAAAGTTCCCCCAGTTCATCGTTGTATATTCCGTCGAGCTTGCCTTGACTCGAGACGTCCGTTTGCGATTCGATCACGTACGTCAGATTAGTTCTTTTGCTCCTGAAAGATCTCGCACTGCCCAACGAACCTGACTCGTCATCTGCATTAATATTTTCCATTGAACTTTGAGTTTTCTGTTTTCATTCAAGTAATGTATATTTTGAAAAGAAACGCGCGATATATAAAATAAAATAAATTTAATATCTTATTTCATTTAAAAAAAAAAATAAATAAAAAATATGTTTATATTAACCTTATAGAATAATATGACGAGTTTTAAAATTTCATATAAAAGTCAGCTTACACATTCAAAAAAAAAAAAACAGAATTCAATATTTTTATACTTCTTCAAATAAACATATTTTTCAGTTTTTCGTACGCGTTATTTTTTTTTAATCAACAGGTCCATCAATGGATTGTTTTTACGCCTAATATTTTTAAAAATAAAAAATGTTAATATAACATTTTTCTAAGTACAGATAGCTCGATGTCTCTCTATATATGTCTAAAGAGATCTCTGATACCTATTTGATGCCGATCGAGGATTTCGCCGTCCAGGCAATCGGAATAAAAGGATGGTATTAAAGCGTCGTCGCTGTCCGACATCCTCCTAATTCCCCAAGTTTTTATCGCTCTGTTACCCTCGGAGAGTCCAGTCTCATTGCTCCGTGGCGATAACCTTCGAGGAGCACCCTTTAAGCATTGATCCTCGCCGAACGTGACTTGGCGCAGAGCGCGAGTCAGCTGTTCGATTAAATCTCGGATGTAAGACAGCGTTGGGGTGTCACCCACTTCCTCGCAGATCTTCGTAGCGATTCGCAGCTCCTCGAGTGCCTCTGTGTAAAGCGGAGCTCATCTTAGGGGTAGTCATGCACGGGGATCTCTTTCCATAATTTTGCATTCACATACATAAATTCATGCTAGTTTACGCGAACGGATCTATCCGCTTCTTACATATATAAATTACTGCGCGAAATCAGTGAAGCTGTTTGAAATTGGATTTAGATTTTAAGATATTTCAAAGTATACGCGTTATACTGTATATTACATCTTTTTCCACAATTTTGCGAAACGAACAAGTCTGAACAAAATTTACCTTACTGATAGTGTGAACATCCGTACATATTTTTAAATTCTAAAAATCACATCTTATTGTTAGAGATTATTTGACGTTCTTACGACGGTCTACATTTTGATAATCTTTCGCAGACATAGCGCAATAAAAAATGCCTTGTAATAAAAATGTCGACGTATATACATGACAATATATAGAACATACAGAGGAAAGCGTTATATTTTTCACTCTGCTTCTCTCTTTTCGTTTCTCTCGTTTTTTTGCAGCTCAACCAGACATTTTAGCTATCTTTTTCGCGCTCAGTTCAAATGACGTAAAATTGTGGAAAATTGCACGCTATATTTACGAAGATTTAAAAATGACGCGGAGTAATGTTGTATTCTGTGAAAAAAGTCTGTCGAAAGAAGGTTAAATGATTGATTGGTTTTAAAGTCTTCGCTAAAAAATGTCGGGAGAATAGAACGGGGGTATTTGGCCGCGACACGTCACACAATTTTCGCAAGGAGGATTTTGCGAGAGAAAATTCGTTCGGCCGAGAGAAATTCAGTTGGGAAGAAGAGGACTCGGGGCGACAGGTTGAGAAATGGAGTCATCACCGGCGAAACGACCCAACGTCGCCAGGCACTGCGCCCGTAGTAGACCGGCATGGAAGGTCCACTTGTTCGAGCTCGCCTCCATCGCACATTCCCGGCACTGCGACGCCTTGCGCAACGCCTCGGCGTACTTCCCTGTCTCCAAATGGCAGCGTCCGATCTCGTGGTGCAGCCAGGCTCGCGGCACCGGATGATCGATGTGGATCGACAGATTTTCCCAGGCACGAGCGGCCGCCCCCAGATGACCGAAGCTGAGATGTACCTTGCCGAGAGTCACGAGAGCTTCCGACAGGAGAACGATGTTCTTGCTGCCCTTCGATAGACGCACCAGCTTGGCGACGTTGCTGCAAGCTCGATCGTGCCTTCCCAGGGCTACGTGGATCAGGGATAAATATCGGTACGCTGGGATCGCGTATCGACGAGGATCTTCCAGACCGGACGAAAACGTTAGCAGATCCTCGGCGAATCTCAAGGAAGTCTTTATCTTGCCGGCGTTGAAATTTGCTTCCAAAGCCTTTAGCATCGCGCTGGCACGATTATTTATGTGCTTCAGTATCATTCTGGATCGAGTCAGTTGAGAGGTCAACGATCCTGGCGCGCAGGAAGCTTTCCGGGAGAGTTTCTTGCTCGTGTCGAGATATCTGAAGAAAAATCGAAACATCTTCTCTTTGAAATGTTGAGACTTGATATATAATATCGAAATTTCGAGTTGTCAAGAGTGAAGACCTTTTAGCGAATTCAATTTCTAAAGGGCAATTAAATAATGCAATCACATCGCGCTGTTAAATTAAAGTGGATTTTTTCCTATTTTCATAAGAACTTTAATATTTTAATTATAATTTTAGATTTTATTTTGAGATGTAGGAAATTTCTAAGAAAGAGAGATTTAATCTTGAAAACTCAGCTTCAGAGTCTTTCAAGAATCTTTCAAGTTATTAAAATTATTAGTGATGTAGTTGGATCTCATTGCGCGCGAGAATTTTGCATGGTGTGGATTCTGATTTAGGTAGTTAGAAACAAGTTAATTCTACACTTACTTGGGGATATCAGAATTAATCGATAGATTATTACAAGACTTCGAAACATCGCGTGCTTTGAGCGTCGACCTATTAGAAACCGAGGTCACCTTCGAGATTGCATCGTGTCTCGTACTGACCGATAGCCCGACCAGGCTCTTCTCCGGATTATTCCACGAGTTTATCGTGGCCGCGGTGCGTCGGGCCGCCACACTGTGGCTGCTGTCATGTGGACACACAGTGGCTGCTCGATGATACAGCACTAATGCCGATTCGTATTCGCCACTGTGTGATTTATACAGGCGAAATTTTAACTTCTCATTCTGCATTCTCTTTGTCAAGCATTTATTGTTAATCTTTTACGTTCACGTACAGATCGAGTAATATAATATTTAAGCTCATAAAAATTTATTTATAAATAAATTATTCATAAATATTGTCATATTAAAGTAGAATTAATATTTCATATAAATATACATATATGCATAAACGTATAAAATAAAGCATATTATATATGCATATATAATTTATATATATATATATATATATTAAATATATCAACATATTTAAAATATAATTTAATAAACACACTTGATCGTTCTTCGCAAAAACCGAATTTTTTCTTGAAAATAGCAGAACTATAGCATTAACAATTATAAGATAATAAAAAAATATTTTTTGTCTTTAAAAGGTAAATTAAATCGCAGGCTATTTGAACATTTTTCTAGACAAAAATATATATATTTTTTATTTATTTCTTTGTAGAATTAAATGGTCATGGTTAGCCGCAAAAACTAAACATCGGCCATTTGAAAAGCGATATTCTCATCGAATGTTCTTTCAAAGAAGTGATGTATTGGCAACATTTCCGATATTCCCCATGACCTATTTCTCTCAGCGGCCGAAATACTTGTATTGTACTTTAGTGACAATAATAATAGGTTGCTTTTTTGTAGTAAATGTTAAATTTGAAATGATACGGTAAAATATTAATAGTTTTTATCGATAATAAATTTATCTTCCTATATCTTTCACATAATTCGATAAAAAGCTTTTGCAACTTAACACAAACAACAATAATATAAAAGTATTAATCGAATGAATGCTTTAAGTCATTAATTGATTCAAATGCACTTGAGAAATGTTTCTAATATATTTAAAATAAAAATGTTTAAACTTTTTATATAAAAACTTTTTCATTTCGCTTATACGTATGTATTATACATGTCGATCAATCTATATCCGTTTAAAATATTGACATTTTTGACGTAACTTAGATAATAGGATTCATGCATCCAGATCAAATTTCCAGTTGAAAATTACAAACGTCAAAGCAGCACAATAGGCTTTCCTGTCTTATTGTTACATTGTATTCGCGGTTCGATACAATCGAACATCCTTTTATACAACGACATAAAAATGTTATTAGGAAAGCGGTTAATTTAAATTTCCATCGTTATAAAAAAAAAGGCAGTTAATGCATTTTTAATGTAACCCTAAAAATGCCGATCCACCTTGGAATTATCCAACGTGGACTCTCGAGACTAGCGTCACGCTCGCGTCAAATTACCCGAGCTAATCGAAAGTTATATGAAGCGGGACATAAGATTATAATAGCGTCCCAGCCACTTAATATCCATTAAACAGATATTGATTAACTTATACCGTTGATACAAATCGTCCGCTTGACGATGCAGAGCTTGGGCATACTGCCGGTTATTTTCCCGCGACAACTTCGACACGCTCGGCTTTATCTGAAGACGCGCACGACTCTCCGCATTCTCCACAGTCCGTTTGGTAACATCGAGATCGCATGTATTAAGCTCCCATCTGCCAGAAGTAGCCATTCATACCGTCAGTTAAGCTTCTCTTCGAGCGGA
Organism: Nylanderia fulva; assembly: GCF_048542155.1. Lineage (NCBI taxonomy): Eukaryota > Metazoa > Arthropoda > Insecta > Hymenoptera > Formicidae > Nylanderia > Nylanderia fulva. Next base: position 8,330,041 of record NW_028190368.1, on the reverse strand, counting down.
GATATCTGCGATTTGTCTTTCAGCCGGAAGTAACTTCCGCAACCAATTTCGCTCATTCAAATCGATTCCTCGTGTAATATACAAACTATATACTACATGTATAATATACTTACGATACAAATAATTAAAATAAAAATTATTGTATTTAATTTTTATGCTTATTATATTAAAATAATTAATTTTTTAAATTAAGTATCTTCTAATTTAAGAAGAAAAGAAAGATAAATAAAATATTTTGCATAGAAAGATGATTTTATAAAACATCATTTTTCAACATGTATATTTTTTAAAAATGTAAATACAATTTGTCTAAAAGAGACAAATAATTTTTGTAAGAAGAAGCTAAAGGAGATATACATCACGAAGACTAGTATATCTTAAGAAGACTCTCTATAAATATTACTTCTATAAAAATACATACTTTGTATACAAGAAATAATCTATCTTCGTAAATTTCTTGTGCGTAAAGCACATTACATAGCACCTCGCTTTTCGAGTGATCTAAGCAAGCTATCCATCTTGCGTTATTTTTGACGCGCAGCTTCAGAAAAATGCAACACACAAGATGTGTGACATTGTTCTCGTATATCGGTCAAGTGTCAAATCTTCATATCAGAAATATGTATGAAGGCGTTTATTGAATTCCGAAATATACGATTATAAAAATACGTTATCTATGTCACAAGTGTTTATTAAAAAAAAATATATATATTACGTAAAATTTTCTCTCTCTCTTCCTCGCTGGCTCAATCAATTATTATATTGTTTCCACGAGCGCGGTTGCTAATTAATTACTGTCGCCAATTAACAGCCGGTGTACCGTTACGATAAAATGTTACTGGAGAACTTTCTCGAATGAGAAACGGGGAAACAGAAAAGGGAGTGGGACTGGAATTTCAGGCGGTGATAATGACTGAAAAAAAGAAATAAAGGCAAGGAGGGTTGAATCCGGAGTGTCGGCGCGGTAAAGAGATTTCCGCTACGACGCTTCCGGTAACTCTCCGGCCAGAAAGTTGCTCACCTCGGGTTGAAGAGGCGCGATGTCGTTATTGGAAAACGACCGTATGCCACGGCGAAATGGGCTTCGCCAGATTGGAATGCGAAGATAATGGGAGACGGCGCGGTGATGCATGGCGAACAAAAAGAGAAGTCATTACATATGCGATCATGATTAAAGTATCAGTCGTAGTAATGAGCTGCGACATCGGTCTAGAATTCTTAATTACGTGGTGGTGGCGCCATAATGTATCCGGAACCCAGGAATATTTATTCGACACTTTATTTTCGTTTTTTAAATTTGCGATTGAAATTTACAAATTAATTACTGAAAAAGAAATTTACTGAATTCGTATAAGTATTTATTTCAATACTGCCCAAGGAATTATTTATTTGGAACTAATAATATTGATTTGAAAAATATTTATTTGATATAAGATAAAATCCTTTTCAAAACAAATAAATATTTAGTTATTTCAAATAAATGATTCATTTGGCAATATTCAAATAAATATTTATTAATTTAGTCATTTTTTCAGTGTAGATACATTTATTTTTGAGAATATTAAAGAGTAGGCATATATATATTAAATATGGCAATTTAACAAAAGAATTATTATTTCTGATTTTTTTAAACTCTGATACTAATTCCGGCATCCAAATTTTTTCAGCACATAATAATTTGAGAAATTTATGATTGAAATTGAAAAAAAAAACTATTTTAATAAATGAACTTTATAAAAATTATAACTCCAATACCTATATGCAATGTGTTAAAAAATTTCATTGCAATCAAAGTTATATATGTTATCAAGACTTTATTCTTAAAAGAAATTTGTGTCAATTAATAAGACATTCATGATTCATAGAGAAATGATGTTGTATACAAATCAACAGAGTAGAACTTAAAAATACGGGATTCTTGAAATATAAATTGTCTTGTGAAAAAATAAATACTCGTAAATATACAATTTGCTCGACAAAATCCATAGTTTTGAATAGCAAAGTGACCATTGGAATGAATTAACAATAGCAATGGTTGATCGTCTTTTATTAGCAAGAGTCTGTATCTCGATTATCGAGACGACAATTTGCCTCGTAGTTAATAATGCCGCGCGAACAATGCAACGAAAATATTGGCATTTTCTCGGGACGAGAAGCTCGATCATTTGAATTCTTCGAAATTCACGAAGCCCGCTCGCTTGTAAGTCGGGGCGTGCTGCTTCAGCAGAGCGATCCTGGCGTTCCTTTCCGGGTCCTTCGGCGGGCTGGGCAATATGGTCCTTCGTACGGAGGGCATTTTAAACTTCCGATCGATCGGCTTGCAGCCTGGCATGATGGAGAGTCGTCTCTCGGCAGGCACGACGTCCATACGCCTCCACAGAAAGTCCACTTCTCCTTTCATCTCCTTCGGCATCAGCTCGAGGATAAGCTGCTGCCTGGCAGCGACGTCGTCAAAGTCGCCGATACGCTCCACGTCCAGCTCGTCCACCGCTTTTATGGCCCTTTCATAAAAATCCATCTGCCGGAAAAGATCGATTCTTGAATTAACCGCGGCTCTTTCTAAATGAGGAATCCCTTTACCCGTACATTCCTGGCCCGTTCTATTGTGTCGCGTTGCAGAGAGAACTGCTCTCGATGGAACACAAAAAAAAGGAATCCTTGATTCAAGTATATTTTTATTCTTGAACGCTATTTGATTGATTTAAGCATAGAATGCTCTTTGTAATCACAAATTTTTATTTGCCTTAATAATAAATAAGTTTGTGTAAAGTAGATTTTATCCTTAAGATATATTCTTGTTTTAAAAATCGCATATGGTAAAAACAAACTTACAATTAGTCACATTTGAACTAAGAATTATTATATATATTTGAAAGTACCGCTTATATCCGATGCACACTTGTCACTTGTCCTTGCAATATTTATAAGTAAATTTCAGCTTCAACCAAGAATATTTTGCACTTTGTTTTAAAGATAAATTATCTTTTATCCAAAATTATTTATATTTGGCGCTATTATAAAGATAAAATATACTTGAATCAAGGCATATTTGCATTCTCTCAAGGATACTGTTTTTTCTGTGAAGAAAGAGTCTGTTTTTACAAAGAGAAGTCGTTTTGAAAATGTCTTCGACGTGGAAAAAACAGAAATTCCTAGCGTTTCGAGTAAAACGAATCGCAGAAAGAGCTTCTTTAATGATCATTAACATATTTAAAGAGATGTAACAAAAGTGCGCGAAACTGTACCGGGAAAAATAATTTTTCCCTCCATTATAACAGAGACATAACTGTGAGTCGTGATAACGCTTGGATGAATATAATTTGCGAACTATGCTCGACATCGTCCATTAAAAAATTCAAATCGCGAAGATGCGCGTTGACCCAAAGAGAGGAAACATTAATGCAAATTGCGAAAGATTGCGAGCGAGTAAAGACCTCTTCGAGATACGGCTTCGATTTTATTCGCCGGTCGCCGATATTTTTTTACACGCGCGCCGCCAACTAATTTTAAAGTATGTAATATGTAATATGGGTATATCGATCGGTGGAATAAATTCGACCGCAAAGTGGTGACACTGTTACGAGCGCGTGTTATCGTAAAAATGTGGCTTTTTATTTTTACCAGATAATCGATACCGAGTTTTCTGGCGCACGCGAGCGCTAAAACCGCTGCTTCTCTCGCCTCGTTCCGATTATTCTGATGAATCTCGAGTCGCAGGATCAGATGATCGATGTTCAGGACCCACTGCTCGCAGGCCGCTTCCTGCGCAATGTCGCGGCCCTTCTTCGCGTAGAATCTGGCCAGGTCGAAGCGATGAATGTCGATGAGAAACTTGCAAAATTCATGATGCAGCCAGGCGAGTTCGAGAGGCGCGGATCCCATGGCTAATCTCCTGTTCCCCAGATTGCAAATATTCAAAATATTTTTGGGATATCAATCAATTGAATGGAAATTATATTGTAGCGAATTAATTTCGCGTACATAATTATAATCAGAAATTTTACGCATAAATTATATCTATTTATATATGATGTTCATAAATATTATATTGCGTACAATTGTATAAATCATTATTATAATTATGTGTGCTCTAAATGGAGGGATAGAGAGCAAATGTATTATTTTTAAAAGGAATATAAACTTGTGAAAAAATATATGTCGATAGAATGTTGAAATGAAATATAGAAAAATAAACAATTAATAATGAAATTCTACAGTAAATAAAATATCAGCGTTTCATGCACACATTATTATTCTATTCGTATATGAAACATGCAAAGAATTTATCGGGTATTCTAATATATTCTCTTCAAAAGGAGAGCTGCTTATGAATGAATTACACATACCTGCGAAATATCTTGAGCGTCTCCTTCGGACTCACAGTCGGCATCCACGCAAGATCGCTATCTCGAGGCAATATTGCAACTCGTATTCCCAAGTGATGCTTCAAGTATCTCATCTGTAGTTCCTCGTTGTCCAGACATGTCAAATTACGCGTGTCGATATATACCCACGCTACCATTTTATATAGTGCGTCCAGACACTTTTGCTTCAGCGGAAACATCTTGTTCGAGTACGAATCGAATTTATTTTTTATACGATCGACGAGTCTGATGAAAAGAAACCAGACGGAATTTTGTAAATTCAATTACAAAGTTTTATCAAAGCTTTGTAAATATAAAATTTCATAGAGAATATATTCCGATTTAAACAAAGGAAATCACGTTCGAAATATTACAAGTATATCCACAATTCGTTGAATGATTTAGATGCCATTACTTGAAGAAGGTGGGATAATCCTTGTCGAGCCTTGCGACGTGTAGGCGGTGCAACAGCAAATTCGCTTCTATGACGATGATATTCCTGCGCAATTTTCGCTCGCGTTCAATCATCATTTTATGCCCTTTCGGCATCTGCCGCTGAAAGAGCAGAATGTAGAGCGGTCGTCTCATCCGTAGAAATTCCCGCAGGTTCATCGCGTTCCGATGACACGTGCTCGCGAGAGCGAGCAGCTCGGCAGTCGAGCTCTTACTAGGCGAAACCATGATTTCCGGATGGCTTACAATCTTCTCGAGAAAATCCTTATCGCTCGTCAAGTAACCTATATCCATTTTTACTATGATACGCTGCAATCTGTTCATCCGCGCTTGTCGCTGCACCTCCGGATCGTTTACTTTAAATCTTGCCTCATCCTCGTCGATACCTACGATTAGAACCAATCTACATCCGCTACGTAATCGACAAACAACTTGATAAATAATTTTTATAGCAGCATTTCAAGCTCTAATATTCTATAACAAATTTGTTAAACGAGGATGTAATATTATAGTATTGAAAAATGTTGACCTCATATACTTATCTCATTATTACTTGGATACAATCGACAAACAACTTGATAAATAATTTTTTATAGCAGCATTTCAAGCTGATATTCTATAATAAATTTTTTAAAAAAGGATGTAATATTATAGTATATTGAAAAATATTAACCTCGTATACTTATTTCATTATTACTTGGATGTAATCGACAAACAACTTGATAAATAATTTTTATAGCAGCATTTCAAGCTAATATTTTATAATAAATTTGTTAAAAAAAGGAAGGTAATGTAGTATTGAAAAATATTGACTTCACATATTTACTTATCTCATTATTAATTAATTGGATTAATTTGACAAATGGTACAAGATTTGAGAAGAAGCAAAATAGTCGCTTTATTCCATCGAGAAAGTTGAATATCTTCTCGCAAAAGTCATTGAACGCTATTCTACTCGTACTATTTTCTCACCTTATCGTCGCTCAGCGAGATTTGTTCTAAGCATCCGATACACACCTTCTAGCTCGTCTTCCTCTCCCTCAAGCTTGCCAATCAGGCGCTCACGGTGCTCGCACAATCGTCGTATCCACGGATACAGCAGCAGAAGCGCCACGGGCGATGTATTTTGGCCGATGCAATCTTCGATGGTCTCGTTCGCCAGATAGACGCCGTGCTCGAAGGTCATTCCGTACCTTCGTCGTCGCATACCTTCGTACGCGTGAACCAGGCTGAGGCTAAACTCACCGATCTGGAAAAGCGTCTCCATCCGTATCTGCCGCGCTTTGTAATGACCGGGATCTGCAGCCGAGATACGAACGCAGAGATCAAGCGCTCGCTGGTTTATCGAACGGATTAAACGATGCTACGCTTAAAGGGAATTTTTTCTCGCACGGTTCTTTAGATAGGATATTATTCGATATTGGATATAATTACACTGTTCAACTAAAAATGATTTCTCGGAACGAGACTAGTCGTTTCTTATAGTTTTTTGGATGCTGAATACGAATCTAGTTTCCAAATTGCTCCATCACGTCACATTTAAGAAAGTTTTAATTAAAGTTGCAAAAAAGGGCTTTATTTTCTCGAACTTCGTTATATTATAACTATAATATGCTAGACGTGCTAGAGAAGTTTTATTGCAATCAAAATAAAGTATATTGCAGCTATATAACATAAAATTCATGAAAATAGCCCTTTTTGCAACTTTAATTAAAAATTTTTCAAAATTGTGACGCGATGGAATAATTTGGAAAGCAGATTCGTATTCAGCATCCAAAAAATATAAGAAACGATTAGTCTCGTTACAGGTAATTGTTTTTATTAAACAGTGTTATTCATAGATTTAACATGGAACGAGATGTAAGGCAGAATTCTGAATAAATTGAATAAGATGAGTATATTACGATTATAAACGTAAAAAGAAATAAAATAAATAGAAAGTTGATAATGAGAATAATTATGATAAAACATATAAAGCAATTTAATAATTATGATACAAGAAAATGTGGAAACCCTCAGCATTTATGCCGTTTTAACATTTTACTTGATCAATTTCTTGCTATTGTACCTATTTTTAGACATTTCTCCGACAATTTTTCCGCGTCAACGTATCTTGTGTGTTTGATGAGAGTTCTACAGAGACCGATTAACGTTCTAAGATCCTCAGCCGTTTTAGATGCCTTTTCGAAATAATCTATGGCTATGGGGTATCTGTCCAGACTAGCCAGTCGATAGCCCCATTCACGATAAAGAATGGCTTCCCTGAAGACTTCGGGAGCTTCTTCCTTCTTCGGCGCTGACATGACGATTTATTGAATTCTTTCAAGAAGAAAAAGACGTAATTCTTGTATATATACATCACCGAAAATTAATATTATCCCATCGAAGAATGGCGATTCGAAGTAGAGCGAAACAAATATCAGAAACTTACCTTTTCTCTGTTATAAACAATAAATTTGTTTAATTAAGAAATATCGAGAAAATAATTATATCTAAATATCTTATACGTTTAATTTTCACATGGTTGCTTTTTTTATGTAATTAATATGTTTTCACTCATATTATCGTAGTTCCCCCTAGATATGTCACAAATTTTTGACATTATGTGACATCCAAACATGGATAGAATATATTGTATGAAGATAGATGAATACGAGCGAAAATACACAAAGGATATACGATACAATTCCGATTCTCGCTAGATTCCAAAATGTAGTTCAGCGTAGAATGTAATTTCATACAAAGCAAAGTGTGTTAAATTTAATTTAATTTTACATATTTACGGATCGACATCACTATATAGTACAGATAAAATATCACAGTATATCAGATACAACTATTTAATGACTTTTATATTAAATCGACTAGTTATGTTATTAAAACATGGCAAAATATTTGAAATTATGATTATTTCTTTTCACGTGCAAAAAATATACATGTCACTCTCAAAGCAAAATTTAAAACGCGTATTTGCAATGATGTCGTTTTTAGAAGGCAACGTTAAAGATAGTTGCTACTCGCAGAATCAGGTCGCTTTTCTCCGTACTTTTCTCCTCGCTTTTCCTTCATTGAAAAACCACGTTGGATCGAATCTCGTTCTCTCCACCTTGGAATTTCAATACCGGAACGCGTTATACGCGATGACAATTAATACCACAAAGGCTACTACGTGCAGTATTTAGGAATAAGAACAGATTACAACTACGGACTAATTCTCGAAAACTGCGAGGAAACTCGGGTACAAGAATTTTTTAGTTACCGTACTTTAAATCTCAAAGAGAATATTCGACCGAATATTTTACATTTCCGAGATTCTGCGATATTTATAAAGATTATTAAATAAAATGTTAATTATCACGTTAGACGTCGTTAATTATTCTAAAAAAATATGCAAGACTAAAAAAATGTTGAACAAGTTTTTAAAGAAGAGCATTCGAAACACAAGAACGTTTTTTTTCTTTTAAAGGTTGTATAAATTCATTTTTATCATTATATATATATATATATTTTTTATTTTACTTTATTTTATTTCATTTTATTTAACAATATAATCTATCGTAAAACTTACGATTATTATCATTGTAATTGACAGAAGATATTACACTTTCAGAGTTCCACAAATCGATCAAGACACGAATCCTTCTTGTAAACGCGGACCATCGGGTTAGAGGTGTCCTCGAGATGCGGTGATGGCTTTGTTGTATAGGTTCGCGCAGCTGCACGATCGCAGTGGCACGCGGGTCTTCTCCTTCGTCGTCACTAGGACCGTCGTGCGCGATCCTGATAGGGACGTCACGAGTAAGGAACTAGTATGCGGTTTCCAGAGATGGGCCGTCGCTTTCTCGCGCGGGGAAAAGGTAACGCGATCTATATTTTTACAAATTTCTAATTAATAATAATAAAGGATATTAGGAAGAATTTTTATTTTCCCTATACGTGGATAACTATTATTAAGAGTTTAACAAGGCTCTGTAATATAATAAATTTTAAGTGTAAGACAGGCAATAAGAGCCAAATCGCGGATGACAGTGCGTTATCCCAACGAAACTAAATTTTTTCGTTAGAATTAAATACCTGTGCACAAGGCACCAAATTTTACTAGGTCACGGCCAAGATTTAAAATTGGAATAATCTCTACAAGAGTTGGTAAGAGCAGTCGCCCGGAAAGTGAAAGACGCGGGTTCGATTCCCGCTTCAGCGACTTTTCGGACCTATATTTTTCGCGCCTATTTCTCCATATGTAAGTTTCGAGATTAATTTATATATGGAACTTAGTGATCTTAAACCAAGAGTTACAGATCCGAATAATTAATTTTTCGTGCTTTGGCTCTGTTGGCCGATTTAAAAAAAAAACATCATATTTATATTCTTAATATTGAGAGCCGATAAAAATATTTCTTTCTGACTCTACAAGAGATTTAATTCCATACATCCCCTGTTCCCTTCTAAGGAAATAAATGCGAGAGAAAAATCTTGGCCGTGACCAAGTAAAATTTGGTGCCTTGTGCACAGGTATTTAATTCTAACAAAAATATTTAGTTGGGATAACGCACTGTCATCCGCGATTTGGCTCTTATTGCCTGTCTTACACTTGAAATTTATATAACTATTATTTTAAATCAGTTTGATCTTCTTATTAATTTGAAAAATATATATTTATAATATACAGAACGTCCCATAGGAAATTGCTGAAACTAATCAGCTGTCATTTTTTAATGCATACAGCTATTGAGAAAACGAGAATTATGTTGGAAAGAGAAAAGTCCGCAGTTTTTAATGGATGTAAATAAAATGTTTGTATACCAGTTTATTTTATTGATAAAAAGTAATGAAAAAAGTGCCAATAATTATATAAACTAATGATAAATGTTTCCAACAGTGCCAGATTTAATAGCAGCTATTAAAAGAATCGTCAATAACATTAAAAGCGACATGTTAGAAAAAGTTTTTACGTGGTGGGTTTTATACGGTGCGCACTTTGAACATATTTATCATTACAGTTTACACATATGCGTGATTATTAATACTTTTTTCATTATTTTTCTTCAATCACTTTCCTCTCTTCAACATAATTTTGGTTTTCTCTATTTCCTATGAGACACTCCGTACGATATAAAAATAAACAGCGAATCTCGCTATTATCCAGTCTTTCATCTCTTCAAGGTCCTGGGCGTGTACCTGGTATGGCGTGGCGCGTCAAGAAACCTCCGCGTCTACGTGGACTTCACGTTCACGCTGCTGAACCGAGAACATTTCTCCATGAACGAAAGCTTCTCCGGGAAGCGTGTCAAGTTCACTTACGAGGCGCCTGCTCAGGGCAACCGCAGTTACATCGCGGTGGCGGATCTCTACAGCCGTAATTTCGCCGATACAAACGGCGAGTTCCAGTTGGAGCTGTCCATGGCGAACGTGCGGACGGTGTACATGACCGAGGTCAGAATGCCGACGTCGGTATTCTCGGCCGGCCAGACGAAGCCGAGCAAGCTGGAGACCGACTACTTCGCGTTCGGCGGTTTCGATTGGAATCTGGTCATCTATCCGCACGGCAAGGACGCGGACAGTTCCCGCGGCCAGGACAGCCGCGTGAGCGTTTATCTCATGAGGTTGTCGGGCTTCGATCACCGATGCAGGGTGAGGTACAGCCTGGCTCTCGGCGAGAGCGATCGACGAATCGACTCGGGACAGATCGAGGACATCTCCGATGCAGCGGAAGGCTGCGGCTTCGGCTGGCACACGCGGGTCAGGTGGTCCGATATCGCGCACAAGGGCACGCTTCGCGTGTCGCTCGAGATGCTCGAGGCAAGGACCATCTGCGAGATCGCGGTGCAGGCCTTGGGCTCGTCGGTCCTGCCCGCTGCGCCGTGCTACGATCGCGACAAACAGGCCTGGGCCATCCGCGCCGATCTCAACTCGGATACCGTTAGACTGCACTTGGTGTACAAAGACATCCACAACGTGCCGAGGAATCATTTAAAGTATTAATCTTTTCGTTATAATTTATCATCTATCTCAAACTGACGTACGATAATCAATTTCAGCATTCAGCAAAAACATTGCACAGAAAAAAAGGAATCCTTGATTCAAGTATATTTTTATTCTCGAACGCTATTTGATTGATTTAAGCATAGAATGCTTTTTGTAATTACAAATTTTCATTTGCCTTAATAATAAATAAGTTTGTGTGAAGTATATTTTATCCTTAAGATATATTCTTGTTTTAAAAATCGCATATGGTAAAAACAAACTTAGTCACATTTGAACTAAGAATTATTATATATACTTGAAAGTACCGCTTATATCCGATCCTCACTTGTCACTTGTCCTTGCAATATTTATAATTTCAGCTTCAACCAAGAATATTTTGCACTTTGTTTCAAGGATAAATTATCCTTTATCCAAAATTATTTATATTTGGCGCTATTATAAGGATAAAATATACTCGAATCAAGGCATATTTGCATTCTCTCAAGGATACTGTTTTTTTCGGTGTGGAAAGATTATTGGGCAATTTCCCTAAATCTCTTTTCTTTGGATTTTTGCAGATACATTAGTTGGTCGGCATACTTGCTGAGGGGCGAGGGACCAAACGTCGCGGCGATTGGGCTGCCCGGCGAACCATTCAGCCGCTATTATGTTCAAGAGTCCGCCGACGAGGGTATCATCATGGAGACGAACGTGGATATGAACGAGGTGAAGGAGAATCATTGTCCATTCCTCACAGACAAGGGACAGTTGAGGATCCGGCTAGAATGGAACGAGAGTCACCTGCTCTTTCAGGCGACCTATCACAAGTACGACGACGTGTGTCGCGTGCACAATCAACAGATGCGACGTGAAATCGTGTCGCTGCAGGCGGAGAACTATAGCCTCGAACGGCAACTCTTCAGCTATCAAAAGAGTCTAGCGTACGCGCAGGCGCAACAGCAGCAGCAACAGCAACACCCAAATCAGCAGCATCACTCGGTGAGTCATCCGGGCCATCTAGAGCGATCGGCGTCCAGCGACACCGAATACGCTTGACAAGTGGAACGCGAGTTATCATTGTCACCAACACCACCAAGTTGCCGACGTCTGCTGCCGCCGCCGACAACGACGACGACGACGACGACGACGACAACGACGACGACGACGGCGGTGGCGGCGGTGCCGGACGACGATCAGCGGGTGCATCAGAATCTGGTCAGGATGATGGATCGGCGGCTGAGCAACGTGCAGTTGCAGCAGCATTTCTACGAGGAACAACGCCACCGTCATCGGCACAGCAACGGCAGCAGTGGGGTCTCTTCGCCCAGACGGAGCATCGATCGCAGCAACGGCCAGGAGTATCGTCGCAGCATCCTGCAGCAGCCCAGGTCCAGCAATGGCGGAGGAGGCATAGGTGGCGTTTACGAAAATCGCAACAACGATCGGTATGCCGGCTACTATCTGGGATACGTGGGCCAAGCAGCGCACAAGCGACGCAGGACCACATTCTGGGAGACGTTGACGGGTCTGGTGTGCTCTCTGGGCGCTCTGGCTTCCAGAGCGGCGAAGATGGCAGCTAGACGGGGCGATCCTCTCTGAGGGTACGACCGAAGGTCGAGGACTCGACGCGACGATCGCGATTGCCGGGAATGTAATGTGGAGGAGCTCGTTGGAGGTGCGCATACAGTGCGTTCTGTCTTCTGTATGTCGGTGCAATATCGGATGGATTTTCAGAGATATTGGAAAAAATTATTACGTAACCGATCAAAGGAATCGTATAATCTTGACATAAAACCACGTAGTGTGTATGCAACGTATTTTTTTACATTTACATATCCCTTTAAAATTTAAAAGGTATATTTTTTTTTCTTTTTTTTACTAATTATGTTTCTCTCTATATATCCCTTTTTAATTTAATTGCGCGCGTGTAACGCAGGAAAATAGAAATTAAAATTAGTTTGCTGTAATTAAATCTCTTTTGATATAACGTAACGCGTCATATTAACGAGATTAAAAATATATTCTTATTATTTTATTTAAATTTTATTATTAGGGGAGACATGCAATATAAAAAAATACGTACGCGCTGTGTATCCTCCTTGGCCACTTTTCATGTGGGGTGTGTATATGCGAATGGTTTCTGTTAAATCAGTCGAATGATTTAAAAGATCACCGATTTTATATGAGGCAGAACGTCCCGTATACATGCAACGCGGGAACGCGGTAGGGAGCAAAAAAAAAAATCAGAGAAAGAGGATCGTAGGGGAGAGTTCTAGGGTCGTGTTCGACTCTACATCTTGTACGCACACATACACATACACACACAGACACAGAGATTTACACACATACGAATCTACACACGTACATGCGCGAACACAAATCTATCTACTTGTCAATTTACTAAAGAATCTATTTTCCTCTAAAGACTTTTTTCACCTATTGTGTACATCGCCGTGGAAATAAGAGGATATGCGCGTTGGCACATAGTCGCCAAGCCAAGTAACAGTACTGTAATTATTGTAGTATATATATCAAACAGAATTAGAGTACAGTTAATGTTACATAAGCGAACAAATTCCAGGAAAGAGAAAGAAATAGAAAGAAAGAAAAAAGTGACAAAGCACAGACTCGTGCTTCTTTGGGAGCCCTCAAAAGGCCGCTTCGTATAATGCCATCGCTGTGCGAATTAAGTTCACTCAAACGCTTTAATCGACTTTGTCGCCTTTAAATTGATCTTTTTACTACGAACGTTGAGAACGCCATCGTTACATAACTACGGTTCCATCGAACCTCTCGCTACTTGTCATATGGATATTTAATCGAAAGATTCCAGCTACTTTTATTAATTCTGAAACGATTTATCCAAGAATTAATAGGAACTAAAAATAGATATTTATCAAACTGAATTTCATATTTTTATAATTGGAGATCTACTTCGATATTATATAATGTCCATTTTCTTCCGTATAAATTGAAACAAATTTAATTTATAAATCGACAAAATTTTTTTTCTTTAAATAAAAATTAATTTTCTTTATGAAAAATATAGTTTTAACAGTGCATTATAAGAATATAAAATTCCAAAGTTTCTGAAAACGTGTCTTACTTCAAGGATCAGAAATACGATTATACAAAATAAATCTTTCTTACTCGACTATCTTTCAAAGAAATCAATCAATCTGTCTCAGCATGATAAAACATTACACGACTATTAAAACATTTAAATCGAAAAACGATGGCGTCATACGCAGCCTGCAATTCCGCCTTTCGTGGAAGGTTAAATGATCAGGATAAAAAAGAAAAAAGCGAACGAATCATTCTTCCACTGTTACATATTCATGAATTTGATGTCATTGCGACGATCATGGAATCGCCTAATTATTTTCCAAAGACTCTCTTACTTACGCTATTGCAAGGATTTTAAAAGAGATTTTCGGCGAATTTGCGTCGCACTCTCGTGTCTCATCTAATTTCCTATCTGTCGCGTACCGCCGTCGAGTATTTTAGAATCAATATCTCGGTGTAAATGTTTCGCGACGTTCCGCAGCCTAATCGTGCACGTGAGTAACTGGCGCCGATATAATTTCCTTCTTATTTATCAGCAGTGTCGTATCTTTCGCGCCGACAAAATTCTATCCGAGATGAGAAATTATTATGCGAGGAGACGAGAAGACGTAAAGTAAGAATGAAAAATTTTGCAGTATTTTTTTTCCTTCGCAGTTATGCTAATTTCAGAGTCGTCTTTTCAATGTCGTCTCTGCAATGCGTACCCTGCAGAAATGCATTCGTAAGGAATCTGCAACGGACGACGTTTTTAAGTCACTCAATACTCTCGACTCCGTTGCAACATCTGCAGTATTTGGCAAGTTGACAAAAACATTTGCAATAATACTAATCTAAACCGTTGAAATTTTTATATTATAAAAAAATATATAACACACACACATATATATGTATGTATATCTATCGTAGTTTAAATTTTTTATTCGAACGTGTTTTTTCTCAAATGCGATATTCGTATTTTCTCAGATTGCGATATATTAACAATTCTCTTATACATAGAACAATATTTCATTCGGTGTAATTATATAATTTTACGTCGGCGTTTTCATCTTACTTTACCCCGTGCTAAAATGATGCAATAATTTTCGCCTCGCCTCACCGCGACGATATTTTCTCATATACATACGAGCGCCGTACGTTAGCGAAAATATACATATACTATAGCTATATGCCATTGCATCTTCATGCACAGATCCGCACATGTGTATCTGCGACACCGACAGGTAACATTTGATCGATACAATATACGCCGAAATATTCCGCGCGCAAACACACATTTAATATGGACAACCGAAACTGTCCTGCGTAATGTGTATGCGTGCATGTGTGTGCCCTTAGGTGGCACGTCGCCCACATCTAGAATCTCGTCTCTCATCCGTACGGCACCTGCAGCAAACGTCAATTTATCAGGAGAAACTGTTGACACCGGAATCGCCGGCGGCACATTTACGTGTCAGTTTCAAAATCAAAGTTTAAAAGGCTGAAATTCTCGATTGGCGCATTGTTATTCTCGCTTGTTTTTTTTGCAAAAAAAAAATCCTCCCGTGTTAGATTGCCTGATTTTTAATAGAGAAACAAAATGTATTTTTAAGATGGAAGGTATTTGACGTCCTGATCAATTTCAACGATCGATGGAATTTAGTGTTTTAATGTTAGTTTGCGATCAATACCGGAGCAAAACTTAGGAAATTTTTATTCCTTTCTCACCAATCAGTTCTTCTTGTAATCATTAATTTGTTTCACATTTTTGTACATTTTAATCCTTGTGTTATTAATTAAAATTTTCACGATACGAGAGAGTTATTCATGTGTTACATATTAAAATATGCTCCGGTTAATCCTGACGACGATAATGGCAAAATATCTGATTGTGCAGTCGAAAGTATTAGCAGTCTGATGCGTAGTACTATACGACGACATTGTAAACGATTTTGTCGAGAAGATATATTAACAAAAGATGCTGCGAAAGGACCAGGCTCGCAATAGTAGCTCGTAACAATACGCCCACATCGCGCACAATCCGTGTCCTAGTACTGCAGTCAATTTCATCGGGATTATATCAGTCCTGCCCGCGTCTTAGCGACAAGATTTCCTCAGCATCCCTCGGCTGGGAATGGACGCTTCGAGAAAAACGCTCCTTTCCACCCGAAAAACTTTCTACTCGAACACGCGCTGGTGACAAGCGTATATACCTATAGCAGCAGCAGCAACAGCAGCAACAGCTCTGACAATCGCACCTAATCTCTTCATCGCGATGATGAAGATGGAAAGTTTGTTCGCCGGCGCGGATTTTCGTCCCCTTTCGTTTTGAGTAGAAATTCTGCCTTGTGTCAGAAAAATCGCTGTCAAACTGACAGCGATTATCGAATTATTAAAAATCAATGTATTGGAAAAAGTGATGAAGAAGTGATGTATGATATATAACATTTGAAACAAATTTAATTGAAAAATGTTTTTCTTGTATAGCAAGGATTTATATGACGCATAGAAATTCTAATATCAAATTTCGTGAACCTTGCTTATTTTTTTTATTGCGTTTATTCGTGTGTTAATAGGTTTTTTACGTCAACTTTGACGTTACTAAATAACAAGTTTCGTCAATCATTTTTTTATGATAAATATTTTGAGAATTGAATCAAACTACTTGATATAGACATTCGTGATAAGTGGCATAGATATACGATCACGAATTTGTAAATGAAACTTCTCGTATAGCCGTCACGATTCAACAATTCAGTCAATTAAATTCACTCTCGCGAGAACACGCAACGAAGTTATCCTTTTAGCCGATTATGTAATCAAATATCGAACGAGAAACGTATGTTTGATGCTCGGAGAAAAAGCATTGAAAAAATTCGAATTAAAAATAAAATATAATCGATAAACAAAATATCAAATTGTATAATCTTTAATAAATTATCTTTAACATTCAATATTATTTTTGCTTACAATACAAAATGTAGAAAAATATTTATTTTTCTGTAACGTCAGAAATTTATACCATTATCAAGTTGGTTTTGAATCAAATTTTTAATTTTTTGATAAATTTATATTACCGATCATAATTAATTCATTTGTAAACTGATTTGTTTGAAGATTAGCAAGAGAAAACTCATTGCCAGACGAAACAGCCCCGGCGAACAAATTTATATATACGTGTACATATGTATGTGTATATCATATACATATATATATACATATATATTCAGAAAATAATTTTAAAAATGCTCTAGTAATATAGCGACAGTCGCGCAGTCGCGCTTGTTAGTTTGTATGTACAAAGAAATCGATCTTTCTCGCGTGCGTTTTATTCTACATTCATCGTGCTCGTTTACTTGCCGATACTATATTCGTTCACACACGTTATAATATATGTGTATATACGATTTTTCGATGTGTACATCGTCGCGCCATTGTGTCGCAGCCGATTCAAAAAAATGATGAAGCCGCCTATAGTAATTGAATCGTGAAAGTGATCGCGATTATTTTATTACATTATATAATCGATAATTTGTGCACTTATCGATGATTTCATACTTGACAAATAATCGTTTCGAAATACTTAAAAAATAAGATTTTATCGCGGTTTTTTCCATCGGTATTCTTAATCTGGCGAATCTGTAGAACACACAAATCGATTAATCGAGGGTCAAGGTAAACGTGCGCCGCACGAAATTGCGAATAGAGAATATGATTAAACGAGAGAGCCGTGTACATATACATATATATGCATATATACAATATACATATGATAAATGACACGTACGTATATTTGTATACTACATGTACATACATTTGATATCGAGCGTGCACACAATATATATTATCTATAGTTGCTCATGAAGAAAGCAAGAAATATTGTCGAACGTCAAAAGCGGAACAAAAATAACATAACAACGCGATCTTTGTTTCCGCGAAATGTCGTGATAAGGATTCCGCTTTATAATTTACGTATATTCATTATCTACAGATTAAAAAAGGAAAAAAAAGAAAAAAAGTAGGCGACGATACTATGGCGCAATACGAGGAAGCTTATGTCAAATATAGTTCGGCGTTTCCTTTTTCCACCTGTCATCCAAAAAAACGAGGACTCTCCTTTAAATTAATGTTATATATATCCGTATAACTTTCAAGCACAATGCAAGAGCACATTTTCTGCGACCTTTTTTCATCCGTGTGTGATTCTATTAAAAATGATTAAAAAAAAAAACAGAAAAAAAACAAAAGATGTGAACGCAAAACACATTTCTCAAGAGTTTTGAGACAAATACTAATGTACTTAAACCATCTGTGAGTCTGCCTCGTCTTTTATAAAGTTCTTGCTATATTCAATTTATTGTATTCAATTTGTATAATATCGTCCCATTATCCAGATTTAATCCTCCCTATTAATATAATAATTAATCAACAGATTGCACGATCTAATTTTTAATAGAGAAAAATATGTATATATTTTTTGTTAAACACGATAATATGAAATGTTATTTAATATTAATATTAATTGATATATCTTTCTGTGTAGATAGTCCATAATATTTAAATATTTTTTAAAAAATTTAAATGTCACATTTTAAATATTTTACGTAGAAAAAAGAGTGCGAAAAAGTTATTTCAGTAGATAGAATATCTTTTTACTTTTTATTTCTTTTTTTAGAATAATTTGTTACAGTCGTTAAACTTTTATCTACTTTTTGTAAAGCAGATAATACACTAGGAAACGCGTTGCAAAAGAGCCACAGCCATCCATCATATCGGGTGACCTGATTCAACAGGTGCTTTTGGAAGGGGACACGCTCCCCTTCTTTCTTTCGCTAGTCACTTGACATACAATACGCAAGCGCTCGCAAGAGATCATTCGAGATTTCGTGATCGCGGTTCACAGTCGTCAATTGATGGGACACGCACTACTATAATCGCGAATATATATATATATATATATATATATATATATATATATATGCAAACAATATTAAAATTCTTTCGACTACCAAGTGCGCAAATTAAAAGGCGCAAATTAAGTGATATCGCCATGTGCAATTCATCTAATTGTAAAATTGATATACGTGCATTTATGTAATCCCCATCAACTCTATTGATTATTATAGTTGCAGAAATAATTGCATATATTGCACATTTATGACTCGTCAGTTTTGGACGAACGTTTCTACGTTTTTCATCTTTGCGAATTTGATAAATAAAAGTGAAGTTCGGAGGGAGATTAAATATTTCTAATAAATTATATCAAAATTGGTTACCGGTTTTGACAGAACTGCAAATATTTCAAGTGAATTAAAAAGAAATAATAAATAGCGTGTCTTATCTTCGCCGATGACGCAATTATAGATGACGAAACCTATAAAGTGATTTTTCTTGAATTCAAATTCGAGACATCGATAAGAATCGCTGATACAATCGAGCCATCGTTATCGAATCGATTATCGTTTACTTGGACACACGTGGATATTCGAAGAGTGGGATGGGGCATTCATTCCCGCATGCAAGGTTAGAGCAGTGACAAGGAAAGGAAAGGAATGATATAATTCGCCAAAAACTGTCGTTTATATACGAAATAACCGCGACATTTCAACCAATTATCAGGGATTACGTTTTCCGAGTGATAATCATCGCTTTTATGTCAAGTAATCTTTGTTGTTTTATTTAAGCCACAAAAATTTCATTATCTTGACAATGCGATAACTAGTATCTGCTTGATATCGTATTTTTCTGCAAAAAAGGTGAATATCAGCAAAAATTTTAAAGATTTTACTGGTAAATAATTCGAGAAGCGACAAGAGACATTCATTACCTGTGTAATTTTAGAATACAAATACATTCTCTGAAATAAACGCAAGATGCTGACTCAACGATTAAGTAATCGGAGATTGCTGGTCGATTTCCTCGCGTTGATGTTCGGCCTGGGTGCTTGGATCGGTGTAAATGGCATATATGTACAGCTACCACTTATAGTGCACACTGCACCGGAAGAATGGAGCCTGCCTGCGCACATGGTGATGTTGGTGCAGTTCGCCAATTTAGGACCTATACTGTACACCCTGTACATAAAGTGAGTCTCTTTTATTTTAGAATAATTAAATAACAAGTCTAATATAAATGTCTTTTTCAGATATACTGCTTGGGCACACGATAGATATATTATTTATGCCCTCTTGAGTGCAGGAACATGTTCCTGCATCGCATTAAGTTGGCTGTACAATCATACTTCAAATATTTTTGGGAAAGAGCACTCGACCGCCCTTCTATCACTGATGTTTGTGACAGCTCTCGTTGGATGTACAAGCTCTGTACTCTTCATGCCATACATGAGAAACTATCGTGAGATTTATCTAGTATCTTATTTAGTCGGGGAAGGACTGAGTGGGTTCATACCCAGCGCAGTTGCTCTAATTCAAGGCGTTGGTAGCAATCAAATGTGCGTTAATGTTACTAAACCAGGATCGACTCATCTAGAGTTTATCCCCAAATCAGACCCAAGATTCTCTTCTCAGATATTTTTCATCTTTATCGGCACTCTGTTATGTCTGAGTTTTCTGTCGTTCTTAGGCTTAAACTTTTTGCCTATAGCACTTGGAGAAAGAGTCAAGCTTCCAAGCAGTATGGAAATGTTACCAACCGACACAACTGCACCACCTAGTTACAAAACTAATTCCGGTTGGAAAATTCCGAAACATATATACTATTATTTATTAATCATGATAGCCATAGTCTGTTTTCTCGGCAATGGTACTTTACCAAGTATACAATCATATTCCTGTCTACCATATGGCAGTCTCGCATATCATTTGACAGTTACATTAGCTTCCATAGCTGGTCCATTGGCCATGTCTTTAGGATTCTTCATTGAAACGCCAGCAGTTAAACTCCTTAATACTCTTACAGCAATTATTTTAATACTTTCAGGGTTTGTTTTATACTTGGCGGCAAAATCGCCTTATCCTCCTCTTCAACATTCATGGGTGGGTGAATTGATGGTAGTCATTTTATGGATAACTCTATGTGGTTTAATAGGATTTGTAAAGATGGGCATTACAACTTTTTATCGGCCTGATCCTGGAAGAGGTCTTTATTACACTGGTGTAGCGACACAAATCGGATCTCTGATAGGTGCAATCACCACATTTTGTTTGGTTAATTATGCAAAAGTATTTCAATCTTATTCACCTTGTGCACATCTTATGGAAGATTAACATAGCCTGTACTTAGTCTTGTCAATTATTTGCACAGATAATATTGTTAGAAAATTATTTTACAATTCGTGTTTTAGTTTCATTCAAAATTTTATTTATATATATTGAGATATATTATTCAATAATTAAGATAATTAATTTTTAATCTATTACATTTTTTTCCTGAAAATAGGGAACGCATTTTTTATTAATGCATTTTATGATTTTAATCTTTACATATTTGCAAGATTGTTGTGATTATTAATTATATAATTAATTATATATTATATATAATTAATTATATATTATATATAAACAAGAAACTGAAAAATCACAATAATTATATGCAAAATAAAATACATATTATACATATATCGAGCAAATATAACTTGGATGGTATATGTACATAAAATTTAGTAAAGAGGATATTAAAAAATTATTTTTATAAAAATAGAAATATGTCAAAATAATGATGCATTTTTATATTAATCTTAAATTATATTAATTCCACCATTAAAATATATATGTAAGAATATTGAGTTATATTCTGTAATAATTTTCTCCTTGTTATATTTGCTTTTTTCTGATTATTTAAAATTTAAAATTTGGTAATAATAAAACAATTTAAAATTCAATGAAGCAATCTCGATTTTTTCTGTATACAAATTTAATGTTTGCGTCCTTTTATATAATTTATATAATATTTATAATTATCTACATTTTTAAGTGTTTAGTATTTGAACTCAGCTGTGTTAAATCTTCCTTTTATTAGATCTGCAGCAGATTATGTATCGTACAGTGTTCAAGTTAACTTGTGTGTAACTTGAATATATCCCCTTTCATGTTTACACAACTCATGCTCAGTTTTATCTGATAAATTTTATTGAGCAGATTAAGAACCAGATGCGTGAGACGATTCTTTTACTTTTATTATGTCCTCCTGACTCTGCTCTTAACAAGTTTATGCAGAGTTCGCTATTATTACTTATTGGATACATGTATCTGTGATATTTTAATGCTTATTAATTCATATTTGAATTTGGATTTTCGAATATCAGTATTGGTGTGAGTGTCGGTTTATTTCATTCAAAGTATATACCAATAATTAAAATCTTTTAATTATTGACAGAACTATATATATATATATAAAATCAAATACTAATTGTTTACTGTTGTGTAGGAATAAATGAAGAGATCGGAAATATGTACAATGAGAGATAATTTACAAGTCGACCATTATCTTGGACATGTCAAATGTGGCCGTGCAGTCATCCATCTTCTCGTGATCTTGTTCGGTGTGTCCACATGGATTGGCGTCAATGGAATATTCATTGAATTGCCGTTGCTTGTCAATATCGCTCCGGAAGGCTGGAATTTACCCGCATACATAGTAATAGTGGCGCAATCCGCAAATGTGGGTCCTGCGATATACACTTTCCTACGTAAGAACAAACGCGAGTTGAACGAATCGTTGTGTATATTGTGCTTACTGTCTTTACAAATTCTCGCTATGGGGCTACTGATCTTCTTTTACGACAAAACAACTGTCATTGGTGGTGAGAAACACAGCCTGATCTTGCTTGTCTCGGTATTCTTTAACGCTCTGGTCGGTTGTTTCAGCTCTGTGCTCTTCATGCCTTATCTTCGTGACTTCGATGATATTTATATCGTGTCCTACTTCATTGGGGAAGGTCTGAGCGGTGTGCTGCCAAGTATAGTGGCATTGATACAAGGGGTAGGAGAACGCTCAGAATGCAATGCAACGGAAACAATTTCTCTTGATACGTCCCAAGTCAAGTTCTCAGGCCAATATTACTTCCTCTTTCTAACTCTTGTGCTTATTTTGTCCCTTATCGCGTTTATCATTTTACAATATTCTTCGTTTGTACAAAATAGAAAGAACTCGCGTGATCCTAACTTTTTTGCACAAAGTAAAATACAATTAGTAGATTATAAGCAACACAACGAGCTTGATATTAGTTCTAATATCTGGTACATTGATCAAATATTACCAAAGAGTGAAAAAGAGGAAGCAAATTGTTCTTCGTTAAAGGAAGCAAATAATTTGTGTGTGCTTAGAAAAAGTTATTTGTACATTCTGATTGGAATTTGTTGTTTCTTTAACAATGGATTTTTTCCAAGTATCCAATCTTATTCTTGTCTACCATACGGTCACCTTGCTTATCAATTATCTATCACTTGTGGCCAATTCGTCAACCCACTTGCATGCTTTTTGACATTCTGGATTATAGTGTCAAATATAAAAATTATCAATTGTTTATCTCTTATATGCTTAATTACTGGATGCTATGTTATATGCATAGCTTTATTATCTCCTGCTCCACCATTGCAAAGATCGATAATTGGCGTAGGATTGATTGTGTTGTCCTGGATTATCCTATCGGCTGTTATTTCGTATTTAAAGCTCGTGATCGTGTCCCTCTTGAAATATATATCTTCGTCGAAGGCACTTTTCGATATAGGCATAGTTATGCAAGCGGGTTCGGCGAGTGGTGCAATTATTTCGTTTATTTTAATCAATTTTACCAATTTTTTCAAGATGTATGATTCTTGTTCTGGATGAAGAGAATAATCGAAAAGCTTCGTATATGTAACGATAATGCAAGTAATTTGCATATGCGAATTAAAATGCAATAATGAAATTAAGACAATAGTGCTTCAAAAAAAATAAAGTGTCTTTAGGAAAATATCAATAGATAATGATAATGTCTTATATTTTTATTTTTAAATAGCCTGAAAACAATGTATAAATGAAAAATGATATGGAAGAGATATTACAAATAATGTCAGTATAATATATGTATATATTTTTCACGTTAATTTTTTTCGCGTATGATGAAAAAGTATTTAAAATTATAAATTTAATTAAAATGAGCAGCTGTTTATATATATATATATATATATAAAACTTTCGTATGTATACATGTACATGTGCATTTACAAGTGCTTTTAAATATCCACATGTATATTTAACAGTTAATGTTCAACGAAATATTTTAATAGCGAGAGCATTCAGTTTTTATATAGAATTTTATATAAACAAATGGGTATTGTTACTTATTTAGTGATAATAATATATCTCAAATACACATAATATATTTTAATACAATTATAAATAGAAGACACAAATATTGTTGAAAAAGTTTATATATATATTCAGATGTAGATATTTATTATAAATTTCAATAAAAAGAATTTCTGATATATTTTTATTATAATTTTACAAATTATATAGATATATAATTATTATTTCCGAATAAAACATATTTCTGCGAATTCTTTAATTGGCTTAAAAGTTCTGAATATTAAATATTTTATAATCAATTTTTTCAAACCAAATTAATTAAATTTCTTCGAAGAGAAATTACAGATTGCTTCAGACATCCTAATTCATATATGTATTTTTTCGCAACACCCTATATAAGTAGATGGCGTAGCTCTGCATTCATGCGTGATGCACAGTGATGTGCTTATATATGTATGTATATATTTACAGCACAGCTGTTGATAGCTGTGTAAGTGTACACAAGAAATTCGCATCGACTACTTCGTTTGACATCACTGACTGAATCTTTCTTTGTTGAGTCCTCGCGTTATTTTCGAGCAGATCGAATGAGAATATTCAGATTTGCACGAGGCGAGGAAAAATGGATGATGAAAACGCAGATTGTGCGTACAGCGAGGAAGATGCACAAGTGTCATTGTTGGATCTCCCAGTCGAGGTTTGTACAGAAAACTGTCAGTTTTATTTCTTCCACCCACATTCGTCCTTTGTTGTTACTGTCATTTTGCTCCATTGATTGCTTTTAATCGATGTAGTGAAGTGTCAAAGTAAGCGATGTGATCCCTTCTCACTTTTCTTTTCTCTCTCGAGTATTTATTTTATTTTATTTTATTTATTTTTCCAAATAATAAACAGACTAATTTATTCATATATAATTTAATTTATCTGTGTTGCATTTCAGATATTCCTGCATATATGCTCCTTCTTAAAGGCATCGACGTTAGTGCACAGTTTGAGCCTAGTATGCAAACAGTTCTATTTGATTTTAAAGGATGACTCGTTATGGAAAGCGCGTATTAATCGTATGTGGCCAGATGCTAGCTACCCGCTTTTGCGTCCTGGTTAGTTCAAATTATATTTTGCATGATTAGTCATTATATAAAAAATATCAAACACTGTATCTTATATCATTATTTTACATCAATTTTATATTAAAAATGATATATATAATTTCAGCGAAGCCTGACAAACTGTTTTGGAAACTGTCATGCGTTGCGATTGAAAAGCAAAGAACTATATGGGGATTGAAAGAATGTTCTATGAAGAAGATAAATTCACATGGATGTGGTAGCACAGTAGATGCTCTACTACTGATGCATGTAAGTATATTATTTAAATATTTATTCTTTATAAAAATAAAAATGATAAATAATATATCTACTGTATAGGATGGCACTGCTTATATTGCTGGTGCGAGAGATCGTTCTCTGATTTACTGTAATTTTCGTGAAGGTTGGAAATACAGAGTTACTGACATGGGCTCTGCGCATAATGGATGGATTTGGGATGTGACAACAATAGATAACACTATTTATAGTTGTAGTTGGGATCAAACTGTGAAATCATGGATGCTTACCGACACTAATTTTGTGCATCAGAAAACTTACAAGATGTACGCAACAACAAAATATTTTTTTTGATCTTTTAAAAAAAGAACTGAATGAATAATTCTCAAATTATTTAAATATAAATACTGCAATCTGTTTATTAAAGAAGAAAAAAGTGCAATTATAAAGTTCTTACTATTTACACTATTTTGTACAAATAATTTGCTAACAAAAAAAAATCTTTCAGGAATGCAGGTGCGCTGCTGTGTATGTCGTCGTGTCCAGAACAGGCTCTTTTCGCGACTGGTTCGTATTTGAGGACCGTGTTTATTTTCGATTCGAGATCGGGAGATAAACCAATCAAGCAATACCGACCGCACGGAGGAGCTGTTATTAAACTGGCAATGAATTCAGAATACATTTTATCTGCCAGTGAGGATAAGACGGTGTCTGTTTATGATCAGAGAGCCGGACAAATCATGAAATTTATCACAGTAATATTTCACTTATGTCTTTTAACAACGTCGAGAAAAAAACCATATATGATATCACAGACATTTTGTAGATTCCAGGCGAAGCATTTCCCATGTGCATGAACATGCAACGAGATTGTGTATGCATTGGAGACAGCATTGCCAAACTACATGTATTAAATCCGAAAAAGGATTTCGAATTAGTGAATTCTTACTCTACTGGACATACGAAAGGGATAACGGGAGTGCATCTAACGCGCGGAAATCTAATAACTAGTTCTACAGATGGTAGTGTCAAAATCTGGAGTCCTACGGATCCACCAAAACTTATGACTACTTTACGTTCATCTTTTGGAGAAATTGCAAGAGTGAGTATTACGCATTATATAAAAAATATCAAGTATTATATCAAGAAAAAAAGTCACTGTAAATTATTTTGCGTGAAATGTGAAATTATTTACAATTACATCTTGTAATCAGATTTTGTAATTTTCCATGAAATATTAAAAGTTTCCGATAAAATCTTTAATATGTACTTATAGGTTTATGATATCTAATACTAATATTATAATAGTATTTCTAATCTAGCTTTTCATTTTATAGATGGATTACCAAAATGGTGTTCTCGCGATATCCGGCAGCGAAATCGCAGTATATATGAATCGATGTGTTCAATAAAACATTAATTAATGGAGAATTTCTATATATATTCTATAATTGTGCTAATATTGCTTTGATTTGATATATAATATATTTATAATTTCTAATAAGATTATTATTTATAAAATGTGCGCGTAATTCCAATATATGTATATATAATATATATATTGTTCCAAAATTAGAAAATTTATTTAACAGTTTTTTTAAATAAAAAATTATTTTTTATTAACATAACTTTGATAGTTTATTAACATAACTAGGTTAGAAATAATGTATTTATATAATATATATTAATATTCTTAATTGTTTGCAAATTTTACGAAAAAAATCTAATGTAATTATAAATTATTTTCTCTGTTAGAGAATATCATATGTCTAATATTTGTTATCAACAACAATTTGAGTTTTAGAAATACAATTTATATTTCAAATAATAGACTAAATTAATTCTATCCCGATCGATTAAAAAATTCAAATTTTCTCGTTTTTACAGCTAGATTTCATAGTTCTGAAATTTGAACTTTTCAGACAGACGTCACGTGACGCGTCGCACAAGTGTCACGTGACCCACTTCAAGCAGCTTCACGCAGAAGTTTTTCGTACTCGCAGCGAGCCGTATCCGCGTCGATTATCGTGTTTTTATGCAAATGAGTTTCGCAAGTTTATTATCGCGCGTACGCGGAAAGTGCAATTTTGCATCGTCAGTTTCGCGATCGATTTATTCGTTCGTTTGGCTCGCTTCGTCGCGTGCTTATTTCCGAAGGAGCGAAACAAGTTCGCGGCCGCAAGTGAAGAGGTTAGTGTTCGTCGACGCTGCAATGGCGCCAAATTCATGATCGATAACGTGATATCAACGCCTGAAAGAGATTAGATTTTCAAAGACCCGAATAAAAAAAAAGACAGCAGCGGTTTCTTCGCGGCACATTGGAACTCCTGGCTGACCTTATTATCTGGGTGATAACGGTGAGTCGTGAAATTTCAATATAAAGAGTAAACATGTGTGTGTACGTATATAATGGAAAAATACTAGCAAAAATCTGAGAAATAATAGTTAAAAATTTTTTTGAATATATAATGAACCCTTGATAGAAATTTAAAATGTATATGAGAAATTTATATATAATACGAATAAAAAATAAAATGTACTATAATTAATATAGTTCAATAAGTATTTTAGTGAATTCTAATATAATTAAATATAATGTACATAAATTTTAAAATAATTAATTATATTTAATGAAATATAATTAATTATAATATTACCTTTGAATTGTATTATAATTATAAATATTATTAATTATAAGCGAAAAGGGAATTATAAAAAAGAAAAAAAACGAAAAGTTACAAATACTCGTACAATGATAACAATCTGAGAAATAATAGTTTACAATTTTTCAGAATAAAATAAACCTAGTAGAAAATTGAAATATATGAGTAATTTATGTATGGCACGAAAAAAATTAAAATGCCAAATATTTTAATTAATATTAATTAAATAATTATTATAATAAATTCTAAAAAAAAAAATTAATTGTAATTAAATATAATAAATTCTAATACAATTAATTATATTTAATTAAAAATACGATACAATTTTATAATATAATTATCTTTAATTATATTACAATTATAAATATTATTAATTATATATAATATAATTAATTATAAAATAGAAAGGAATTATAAAGAAAAAGAGAGGTGGTCGTGAACGCTGCGTCGCCGAAACTCGCCTGAGGCAAAGAGTAGGCGTTTTTAACGCAGGTTCAAATCCACCCAGATCCCCCAGTATCGCGCGTGATTGCAACTTCTGTATATGCATATTCGCATCGACAGATGCAAAATGGGAAGCGCTCGTTACGCGTGTTAACGTTCCTTCCTCGCGAGAGCTTTCGCGATCCTTCCTCCCGGAAACCTCTTACTTTACGGAAAGACTTTAAAAGTCGAAGTATGGAAATATTAAATACTTCTGTATCGATACAAGAGATTTATATATGTAGGAAAAAATGTAAAAAATATTTCTACGAGAAATAAACGAAAGTATCGTATAGTGAAACGCAGACTCGAACAAACCCTCCCCCCTCCCCCCCACGAAATTAAGTATAAGAACTTACCTATATAGGTCAAGTCGTGTTTCATGTTTTAAGATCTAATGTATTAACCCCCATAGCAAAAAACCAGTGATATCACAGTGATATGCTCTGGATGTCATAGCGATGTGCGAATGTCCGCTTTGTCACAATGATATCATTGTGACATTACACTTGTTTTGTCACAAAGTGTGATGTCACAATGATATCATTGTGACGTTACATTGTGACAAAGCGGACATTCGCACATTGCTATGACATCCAGAGCATATCACTGTGATATCACTGGTTTTTTGCTATGGGGGAAGTTTAATGAAATAAAGGAAGGATAAAGTCTCTGGCGAAAGCTTTTGGGGACTCCAAACAAAAAGGTATTTTAATTATAAGGAAAAAAGTAAACATGGTGTTTGCAATAAAAATACAGATCTGTAATAATGACTTTTGATTCACCCGTTTAGATTTAGTTTAGACACGTGTTAGATTTTTTAAGATCTAATGTATTAAGTTTAATGAAATAAAGGAAGGATAAAGTCTCTGGCGAAAGCTTTTGGGGACTCCAAACAAAAAGGTATTTTAATTATAAGGAAAAAAGTAAACATGGTGTTTGCAATAAAATACAGATCTGTAATAATGACTTTTGATTCACCCGTTTATTCACGCAAAACAAGAATAGACTTAGATGTCTGTGTCATTAATTGTACTGATGTGTACACATATACATATAATATATGCACCCTTGCAATGCATATACGAAATGTGCGTGTATACATACACACACATTTTTACATATGTATATATATCATATGTATATATAATTTTTACATTAATTTTTACATTTTACATTAATTGTGGATAGGATACGATTCCTCAGCCCTTTCTCATCTTTATTCTCGTATGCTCGAATTTAACAGTTGCGCGTATATGCGTATATCTGAATATACATGTGTATATGAGTATTTTTTTATATTTTCCGGACTGCCGTGTACCAGCATGTACACGCAGTACATATTTTGCCTGTATCTTAATACGTCCGTGTGTATATCGTTGTATAATTCGCACGTGTACATACAGATAATCAACATCTAAACGCGCGCGCGCGCGCGCGTTGTCATCGTTTACAAGTAAAAAAAAAGAAAAGAAAAATTATCTAGCGAAAGTCGTGTTTCGTAAAAATGTATCGTCTGCTCACGTGTTGCGTGTCTTCCCCTATTTTCTTCTCTCTTAGTCGAGCTTTTTTTATAATATTATATAGTACTTTTATTTTTTTTATTACTCTTCGTATTAGTTTTTTTACTGCTTTCCTAGCAATTACATTTGTATACATTGCTATACACGGTTTACCTGTTGAGTATTTTTTTATATTTTCCGGACTGCCGTGTACCAGCATGTACACGCAGTACATATTTTGCCTGTATCTTAATACGTCCGTGTGTATATCGTTGTATAATTCGCACGTGTACATACAGATAATCAACATTTAAACGCGCGCGCGCGCGTTGTCATCGTTTACAAGTGAACAAAAAAAAAGAAAAGAAAAATTATCTAGCGAAAGTCGTGTTTCGCTAGATATAATACGTGTTAAAGTGTATCGTTTGCTCACGTGTTGCGTGTTACGCGTCCTCTTGTACCGGAAAGTCGTGTTTCGCTAGATATAATACGTGTTAAAGTGTATCGTCTGCTCACGTGTTGCGTGTTACGCGTCCTCTTGTACCGGAAGGGAAAAAGCAGAACAACTAGAAGGAAATCGTATCGTGCAAGCACGCACGCTCGCTCGCGACTTTCCCGCGCGCGGATCGACAAAGGACGAATCGCGCGCGTGATTGCAACCTTTGTATATGCATATTCGAATCGACAGGTGCGAAACGGGAAGCGCTCGTTACGCGTCAACGTTCCTTCCTCGCGAGAGCTTCGCGATCCTTCCTCCCGGAAACCTCTTACTTTACGGAAAGACTCTAAAAGTCGAAGTATGGAAATATAAATACTTCTATATCGATATGAGAGATTTATATATGTAGGAAAAAATGTAAAAAATATTTCTACGATAAATACGCGAAAGTATCATATAAAGGGGGGAATTTTGAAATATATTCATGTAATTATGACATAATTTAATAATTATATGACGAAATTTTAAAGATTCACACCTGTCGATACTGCTGTGCGCAGTAGCGTGCATCGTTCGAACGATATGTTTATGTTGCATAAATAAAGATTCTCCCAGATGCGTGTACTTGAGGCTCAGGTCGACTTCGGAGCCAAGCACTTCGGAGTATACAAGACAAATTTCACGATGAATTGTATATTTTCAACAAATAACGTAAAGATTGCGAAACGAATAAACAAAATGCAAAGCACGATATGTTATTTAAACTCATTTATGCTAAATAATATATCTTTCTTGCTTTTTTCTGCAATATACAACACACGAATATAAAATTAATGCAAATAAATGAATATAAAATTGATGACGGAGTATTTATACAAATCTAAGTCTTGTCTCTCAAAATGCGCGAGTCTCCGAAGCCGTACCTGAAGATCGCAAAGATGGAATGGAATGATTTCAATACTGATTTTGGAATGGTTCGTGATTCTCTCTCGGTCGGAGTGGCGATGATGATAGAGCACGGCGGGATTTTCATGAGACGCGCGTTTAAAAAAAATCGAAACAGACGTATACAGAAAAATCAGACTCTAAGATTAGTCTCGCTATAGTACCGATTAATTTTAATTTCATAGTCCAATTAATTTTTTTTTTTT
Organism: Nylanderia fulva; assembly: GCF_048542155.1. Classification (NCBI taxonomy): domain Eukaryota; kingdom Metazoa; phylum Arthropoda; class Insecta; order Hymenoptera; family Formicidae; genus Nylanderia; species Nylanderia fulva. The sequence continues at coordinate 8,298,404 of NW_028190368.1, read as the reverse complement.
TTTTTTTATATTCTCTTTCTTCCTCTCTCCCGAAAATAAAATTTAAAAAATCTATTCTTACTAGATTTGTCTACAGTTAAATTATAAATGATAAAATTACTATTTTACCTACTTTTTTTCCGACGTCGAATTTTTCATAATATTTGAAAATTACTCCTCCGAAGTTTAGTAATTCTATTAACAATTAGCCAATATTCTCGAAACGTGATATTTTTCTGAAGGACTGATTCTCCATATATATATATATATATATATATATATATATATATAAAATATAAATTATTCTTCTGTACTCGTCTTGTCTTAGTGAAAGATAAGTAGTCTCTGATCGGATCGACTTTCCCCCGGGGTTGTTTCGCACATCGTACACTCGGGCAATCATCCAATTGGACGTGGCTTTGAGGCCGCGCCCGCTGTTCTCTCGGTTAGATACGTGCGCTAATACTTTTGCTTCGTTTTATGGGTCGCTTATATAACTTAAGAACGTGAAAAAATAAATAAATACTACGCGTTTTATGCGCGATCGGCTCCGTCCACGAGTCGCCGAATCGTCACGAAGGAAGAGACCACTGTAAAAACATTCGCGACATCGCACGTGTTCGGCAAACAAATTACAGGAAGACCTCTTTATCTCTCTTTCTATCTCTCTCTTGAACGAAACTTTTGAGAATGTGCACGCGTGCAATATGCATCCATATTCGACTCACGTAATTGAATATTGTTGAATATTATTGCCAGTGTCTCTTCCATTGTGCTGCCAGTGCGTTCACCCGGGCGGAGACATCGCGATATAAATTGCAATAATAACAACAATAATTCTACTATATGACATAATAATATTAATAATAATAATATAATAATAATAATAATAATGGGGTCGGTTTGAACGACCGGCGGATCTTCGATCTCTATTCTTCATTAATATTTGTTTCGAGAAAAATATTTAGAAAAGAATTTGATTTTGCATTTCATTCTGATCAAAATTTCGCGATTATTTCTTGCTAATTTTTATTTTTTTATACGTTTACAGTAATCTTATCAATGTACCTGCGCATTACGCAATTTTTTTTATACAAAAACATTAAAATTTTAGCGAGATATCGATATCCTCTTCGTCTATCGCACGCACGTTCTCTATATAAACGACTAAAGGTTCAATCTAACTAAACAACGAACGGATGAAAGATGACGATAAAAATATAATTGTGACATAATAATAATCGAATATTAATAATAATAATATTAATAATAATATAGAATACTACCGTTATTACTACGTAGTGATGAATGACGACGATTAATAATTAATGATTAATCGAATTAAAACGAGTGCGTTGGTGCGCGAGAGCGCAGATATTTTGTCGACTAGAATTCGTACGGATTTGCTCTGTGTTATATGTGTATATGTGTATTTGCTTGTTTGTTGTATGACTCAATCGTACCGTCTCGCGTCTCGTTATTTAATATGTATTGTTTAACTTCGTTCTTCATCGTGTCTAGCAACGACGCGACTCATCGCGAAGGATCGCCAAATTTTTCTTCCCTCCCACGAATTCTCTCATTTTATACTCTTATCGAAGTACTCGCCGATCTTAACAGTACGACAATGCTATTCAGCTTTCTACTCACACTAAAATCACATATTAAATCGACGAATCGCACGTTCCAGATGCGATCAGAATCTTTCGCAAATCTTCTATCCTCATGAATGTCATAAATATTACCGCGTCGTTTTCCATGTCGTTTAGACATCGATTGATCTTCACAAGGAACTCCTTCGGAATCTTTCAATGAACTCTTCGAAATTCCAAGTTCGTTCTCCAACGCAATACAATCTGGACTTCCTCGAACGTTCTTCTCTGGTGGACAGGTGAAGTGATATTAAATCTTGCAAAATTCCGGGCTCAGGGTCCTCTCATTTCCCTCCTTCGAGACAGGAACACCGCGTTTTCCGTCGATCTTCTCGGTCTTACGTAAGTGTTCGTGTGTTTATATGTGTGTGTTTGTGTGTGTTTCTCCTTCGTGGTGCAGCGCGTCGTTGCTCCGACTATGTCCCGTTTACTTGCGACCTAGGTACTCGACCATCTCTAGCAACTTTTCCATCTCATCCTCAAGCAGCAGCGCTTGGATGCAGCTCGTGAAGTATTGTGTGCTGAAGCAGTCTTGCCTGTGATGGGGACAAAGATTGAGAACAGAAAACTCGATTAGTCTATTGTTGGATGCAGAGTAATCACCGATGTTCTCGGTGTCAGGTGTGATATGCATTCACGGACCTATTCGGGAATCGTTTCGATTAAATTTTATGAGCCAGATAACATTTTTAAAAAAATAAATTTTAATTTTTAATTCAATTATCAACAGACTTTTTAATCAACTTTATATACTGATTTCACAACGATATATATATATATATATATTTAGTGTTCTTGATCACGTCTCTATTTATAAATCTTGAAAGGCAGAACAAAAATTTTTTTATAATTTTACGACAAATAGTACGTAAATAATTTGAAAATTTTATATATGATATATATTACGTAATTTACAATGTTTTCGAGTGAGACAAATAGGTCTGTGAATTAGCAATTATTAGTAGGGACATTCAGGATATGTGCGTATGTGGAAAGGTATCGATCGCACTCTACATTTCATGATATCAAAAAATTTATACACCACAAGTAGAGTGCGAATCGTTTTGCTTTAAAAAATCGCAAAAACATTTAAAAATATCAAAAACTGCAAAATCATAGATGGATAGATCACCTAGAAAAAATTATTTTTGCGTCGATCTGCCATCTTGCAATCATCCTGAAAAAATATGACGCTGCAAAAACACCAATGCAAAAATCCTTCAAAATGTAAAACATTCACTAATATATTCGCCGTCGAAAAATGTCCAAAATTGTCGTCGCAGCAAAAATGCACGTCGAGATGGATAATATGAAATCAGAATGTACGAGATGATGATGATGTACCATATATTGCTAGCAGTGCTGCATTTTTGTCAAACTAAATACTAAATTAATAGATATGAATAATTATATTACATCTATATTTTGTATCAATTTTCCAAAATTTATAAATTTTTATGATACTTCTGATTTATTGAGATTCTTGAAGAACATGCAAAGTTTGCACACAAAGTTTTGATTGTGATAAATTCTCAATGCATCTTTCCGACATTTCATCTTTTTTTATATTGCAGCATTGCTCGCTAGTATAAGATTGCGCAGAATTACCTAATTTCTCATACTCATTATCTCGATGCGAAGATATTATAATACACGCGAGTATTTGTCCAGGGGATGGCATTAAAAAATGCAACAAAAATATAATTGAAAGTAATGGCAAAAAGGAACAATGAAAAATCAAAATAAGGAATATAAGTACAAATTCCATCAATCGCGATATATCTATTTTTTATGCAACATTTCAATTTCCTTCTTGAATTGCTAAATACATTTAATAATGCTTTTGCTCAATAGTTTGAATTTGAGTTTGTTTAATTAAACATTTTAATTTTTTAATTCGATGTTTAATTACGTTTTTATATTGCCATTTATATTATCAATTATTTACTTGAAGCATCTATATACATACAATTTTCGATTCAAACATCACTGTGACGAAATCAAACTCAATCGTTTAATTATGTATTCATAATTTGTACATACTGTTTACTCGTCATTACGTATCGTGTAATAAAAAAAGAACGCGCTGATTTTTCCGAACTTTACTTTGCAAATATTACACGACATACTACACTTAATTCGCGCGAAGATTATGCAAACAAATCGGAATTTACATTTTTCTTCCGACGAGTGGTCGGAACGAGAGCAGATGAGGAAGGATAGTGTGGAAGAGCAAGCGGACACGGTTAGTTCTTTATATTTGCGAAAAGCGGAGAAACGAAAGGGGCGCATAAAAGGAAAAATCATAAACTAAAGAGAAAAGGCTACCTAAACCCCCGGATCGGCTCCGTGGAGTTGCTTGATCCACATTTGGATCTTTCCGACCTCGTCCGTCAGTAGCAGGACGTCTAAGCATCCTTTGAAGTAGTCCGTAGTGAAACATTCTTTCCTGCATAAAGTCAAAAGAAACAAAAAATACGTGAATAATATTATAACACAGTAGCACAAATTTGTAAGCAGCAGACCGGAAATCCTGAAAAAAGATTCCGGAAACATGTGATATCGAAAACATTTAATTAATTCACTCCAATCGTTATTTTACGATCGAATCATGACAATATACTGAAAATAAATGCTTTTGTGAGTAGGATAGATGCATCGGTCAAAAATTATTTCATAATTAAAAAATTGTATACACACATCTTAAGATATATCTATACAAATTTAATATAAAAATTTAATATTTTCTTTTCATATTAATTAAATTTTTTTCATAAAATCAACAGTATTTAAAAATTTCAACATTAATTTTTCATTAAATGAAAATGCATGCAGAAGATACTTTAATACATTTGACAAAAAAATTCAATGATCCGGCAATATTCTTTAAATCGATGATTCACCGATGCATCCGTCCTTTCTGTCATCGTTGATTTTTTTAAGAGTAAATTTCCTAAATATAGCGCTACATGCCGTAAATATACTCGAGCGAGAACATGAATTCGTTCTTTTTTTTTTTCACATTGTGATCTCGCTCGCTGTCGTACAATAGCTCTTACGCGACGGCCGTTAAGCGGCTCGGCACAAACGGCAGGTAGCAACGGATGTACGTTGGCATTCGCTCGTACGAGCTATAAATAGAAGAGAAATCTCATTCCATTTCGATACGCGTGCCGACGTGTGTGGTGTACGCGCGCGCGTGTGGCGGCACCGAGAGCGGAGCACGTGTACAAAGGTGTATATCCGTGCATCCACTTGATATTTTTCAAGGTAGAAATCACGGCGGAAGTCATTCGCGAAATCATTTCGTTGCTTATACGAGATATATTTTCTGAGTTTAAAACCGTGAGATAAACCTTATACAAAAGACGAGTGTTCTGAAGAATCTACATATTTAATTTATTTGTGTTAGAATCATGAAAGAAGTTTTTCTAGAAAATGATAAAGTGTCCCAAATCGATTTTACGAATTAACAAAGTAAAAATAGAGACTGATAGAAAGTTTGCCTACCGATTAATTATATCTCTAAAAATATAAAACCGTAAATATTTGTATGATAATTTTGTAATAGCCAAATGTCAGATTATTTGCTGTGCTAAGTCGCAAAAATATATTACTAAATGATTGGCGAATCATAAACTTTGTATTCATGTAAAATTGCAATAATTTTTTTCATAAGCTCAAAATGTTAATATTCCAACACTCTTTATCATTGAAACTTTTTAGCAATTTATTTCTCGGTTCCGAATTAAAATGACCATTTATCTGTTCGGACTTATTTCTTCGAATCAATTTTAAAGCACAGGCATTAATCAAAAATATCTCTCGCATCTGACAAAGTCAAATAACTCGTGTAGCTTTATCTCAAATTTCTTTCCATCTCAAGATTATCACGTATCTGCAATTCGCAATATTACACAAACGTGGACAATCTCACGAATGTGGAACTCATCTCGTATTGTACTTGAAATTGCCACGTAGCAACAGTACAATAGACAGTAGCAGAGCACGTGCGGATTCCAACTGTCAACCATCATTTCGCAGAAACATCATCGTGTAGTGTAGATAATAAGACATACTTGCAGAGCATGTGCAATTGCGGTTCCCGGAACAGGTTGTAGCAGTCTTCGCAGATACGGTCCAGACGAGCGAAGATACTCTTGTCGTATACGCCCTTGCACTGAATGTCGAAGAACGACCTTTTGCCCAAGGGATGGCCGTTAAGAGTAGCGGCGTCCGCACCTAGGCCGATGCAAGACGAGATCAGCAGGAATGTCAATGACCATGTGAGAACGGACAGCAGGAACGGGCAGGTCGTGGACGACGATCTTGACGACGATGACGGCGTCGACGTCGACGAAACTAGCGTCGAACACGAGGAATGATACGCGGCCGACGGATACATCGCGAACTCGTTGTTGGACGACGACGATTGGGCGTTTTGCTGTCGATGCATCATCTGAAAAAAGAAAACTGCGGTCTTTAACGAGATCGATTTTTCTTCTATTTTTTTGTCTAATTACGTATGGGGTGAGATATCGCATTCTCTCTCTTCGAAGGAATTTTGTCTTACATTTAAATAAATGATTATATTTTTCGTGATTTATTTGTTCGACATTGAAATCTTAGCGATAATAATAATCGATGAAAACGCTACGTCCGTTTAAGCTGAACCGTTTTATGCTGCTTACAAACTTTGTGTTTAAGTGTGACACATCAAAAAGAGGTTAATTACAATTTAATTACAACGTTAATTACATCGTTAATTACAACGTCAATTATAACTTAAACGCCTGCTGCTGACAGCTTCATGTATAGAGAGCTTCATTTATAAAGATCGTACTATTTACTCCTTAAAAATTATTTGCTCTCATTGTGTTTTCGATATATCGATGATTGTATTTACTTCCGTGATTTCCAAGAACTGGTTCTCTTTCTAGTGACGAAAGGCAAGCGCCGCCGAAAATAAAATATCTTAGTTAAATGATGAAGTTATGGCGCTCTCTTAGACACGTCCTCTAAGAAAGATGAATAGATCTGAATTAAATGCTCCAATGGTGCGCGTATCTATAGAGTCTCAAATAATAAATGAGTTTTAGCATCCGAAACACATCAACGCGAGAGTGGTTTTTCAAGTAGACCTTTCAAGAAATCTCTTCGCATTTCTCCATTCTCTATCATTTTCAAGTTCTTCCTTCATTTAGGTCGATTTCATGCTCGTATAAAGGACGATTCAGGTAGACGCCTTTAAAAGTTCCATTTTACTCGAGGGAAACCAAAATACCGACTTTGTGCATATTATATTCGCACATAAAAGATGAACACATTTGGATATACCGATATACCTCGCGTCACCTTTTCGTCCTCCCTCTCCCGACTTGCATATATATACACCAGGACACCAGGTTGAGATGTAAAGCAACTCTTAACCAGTCCTGCAGCAGTGAATGGACCACACGCAGGTAGGCCCCACCTGTAAACGTCCTCAACCGACAACTTCATTAACCGAGGCTCCAGCGCACGATCCACCACGAGAAGGGGACCTGCCTTTCTCACTCTCTTTCTTCTCGTTCCCTCTCTTTCTCTCTCTTCGTCCGGATATCATCGTGTACCATCCTCGCCTCATCCCACCGCCACCTGCACACACGAAGAGAGCGAGCGTTTCGCCCGGTTCTTCTTTTTTCGGAACATAATCACCGCTCCCGGGTGGGATCTTATTTTTAGCCGCCAGGACGATTCTCGGAACTCTCCGGCAACCGCTCTCTTCTATATATCGGCGCCTCCACCTGGTAATTGGCCGTAGGCCGATAATTTGCCCCCAAAGTCGTCCGGATCCCGAGGAGATCGTTAAGACTCTCCTCTTTGTATCTTCTCGTCTTCTCCTCTCTTTCTCTCCCTGCATAAGGATCTCCAAAGGGCCTCCGCGAGAGAGAATGGATACGTTCCGAGATCTGTCTCTCCTTCTTTTTTCTTCTCAGAACGGATATGTCCGGTGTGAATGGCGATCAGCGGCATCGTATCAAAGAAAGCGGGATTCTCCCCGTCTCTTTCTCTTGGATTCTACTTAATTGATTTTGTGAACACGAATCCACAGTCGGTCGTGCCACGGCTATCGCGTAATGGTAATGGTTCATCTAGGACTGCCAGTCGTCCTGGATAAGGTGAAAGAAAATACGTATTCCCAAGAGACAAATGTGCACTTATATCTCAGTATCTGCTTAATAAATTTGCATGTTTAAATATTCTTATGGTCCTCCATCTCGAAATATTTATATATAGAATTTCTTAGACGCATAAAACCATCTTGCGCAAAGCTGATTATAATTCGACACAAGTCTTATCAGAGAAAAATATTTTCAATCAGAATTTTATATCAAATAAAAATTGTATTAAAAATGACAATTAAACGTTATCGTTTCAAATAACAGAACCAAAAAAACTCGGATATTTTATCCGTATCGCAATGTTTTCACATCAAAAAGAAGAAAAATGGAATTGTGTGAAAAATTCCTTTCCTTATCCTTACTGCGCGACTCTCGCTTCTTCTTTTCATCCCGATAAACCGACCGGAATTACACGCGTGAGAAAATCTGGGGAACCACGACGCAACACCAGGACGCGTAAAGACGTCATAAATTAGAGCCAGTTGCACCGGTACATTTTAAAGGGGACTCAATTCTTTTGCTCTCTTGGCCCCGATTCGGTAACGGCGCCCGCGGCCGGATTTTTAAGCCCACATGGGGCTCCTCTCTCTTTCTCTTATTTTAAATTTCGCGGTGCATTGACAACCAGACCACACAGAGACATAAAATGCGTCAATATATATGCGTTCCTCTCGCCTCTGACGCGATTCCGCGCGGGCCGGTAATTGAGTTGGCTTATATAGAGAAACGGTATATAACACGTACAAGAGAGGAAGGAGTCCACAGTTGGATCTCGATTCTACGAGGCGAGACTCGGTATTCGATTTATTTACTGCCAGATTATATATTTTTGCATGGGCGAACAAGGCGGATTGTTTTGCGAGAATACGTGTCTCGATGTGTAAATAATGGCACATTTTAATCGGCCGCGATAATACTTATAATCGCCATTTAATAATAACATCGTAATTTATATAGAATGAAATCGATTAGCGGTTAATTCAATAAGACGGAATGTTTTAACCGACGTGTTCTCGCGAAAAACGACGTTTCTTATAGGAATTTGACAAATAGTTTATCGAAAGCTCGCTTTGACAAAAATCAGATTGACGTAAGAATTTGAACTTACGTAACTTGTTTTAATTTAAGTTACATAACTATACATGTATTTGTGTGTATATTTTTTATAAACAAAAATTTAATTGAATTCTTTGAATTAATGACAATGTTAAAATAAACTATACGCGTCGGTTTATATAAAGCGATTAGACAATAAAGTTGCACGCGCGAAAACATATTTCGCAAAAGGTTCGCAGAATCGTTGTCTTGTCCGAAGTGACAGCATTTCGATTGTGAAAAATCGTCGCTATATTTAGACTTTAGACCGATGAACGGTCTGTGGGCGTAACAGACATCAGGTCAATAAGAATCATACACGCATTTCGCTGCAGAGATTACGTGTGTAATCCAAACGAGGAGGATTGATAGCCATTTTAATATCGCAGTGACGCAGAATGAAATAAAAGATCCAGATATCATATCATACTTTACTTTTTTCACAATATACAATATAATGGAAATAAAATTTTAATTTCATTGACACATTTTTTACTCGAAAATAAAGTATGTATTTTTTAATTTTCATATTTTGTCTGATATATATATGTCAAGTGATCTGCGCAAACATGATTAGAATATTCATTGTAGGATAATTAGCTAATGTCTTTGAACATATTTAAATTGATATTGTAACAAAAATAAAATTTAAAAGCATCGTGAAAGAGAGACAAAAAAACTGTATAAGATTAAAATCGCGTTGGTTTTATCGAATTTAATTTAGTTCGAGGAGAGCAGACAAGATTGAATCCTGTTAAAAATAAATCGATATTCTAAACAAGGTCATCTTTTCTTGTAGATGCAATTTCAGATTCGATCATGAGAGAAAAATTCACACTTTATATACAGGGTGTCCCAGAATTACCGTATCACACGTTAATAGGAGATTCCTGAGGCGATTTGGAGATGATTTTTCCTCAGCGAAAATGTCGAGAAAGGTCATCATTTTTTTAATGTTTCCAATTTTTGAAATCATGTATTTTTGTAACTAAGCCTTAAATTAAAATTCAATATTAAAGTAAACTTTAACTGAAATTAACTAAAAAATGTAGTTTTGTTAATAATTTATTTTTACAAGGCTTAGTTTACAAAAAAGCTTTTATTTTCAATCGCGTTTATAACTCGAAAATTATTGGTGCCTGGACATTTTTGCTAAGGAAAAATCGTCTCCAAATTGCCTCAGGAATCTCCCATTAACGTGCGATACGATAAATCTGGGACACTCTGTAAATCGCATATAAAGGAAGGTGAAATACGCAGAGGGTGGTATTGCGAACAGATTTCGCGAAAAGAGAAAAAGGGAGAGGAAAAGAGCATGTAAGCGTGTCGAAGTGTGCGCGGAAAGATGCATGATGGGAGAAAAAGTCAATGGAGACCAGTTGCTCGATAGGTGAGGTCTTTCCTCGGCTCGCACAGGTGTGCAATCTGCGAGGCTCCTTTGGCAAAAAGCCACACGTTCGCTTCGGCACTTTACTTCGCGGCGGCTCGTTCGCGCACAATGTACAAACTGTCCTCGAAACATGTGGAAATTTTCGTTTAAGAATTAGGCGCGATAAAATGATGGTATCCCAAGCTGTTTCATCTCAGTAAAATTCCGACTGTTCTCACAGATTTCCTTTCAGTTACATTCTTCAAGTCTAATGAAGGTTTCATTATCTCAATGTTATCTCTCCGTACAAAAATATATAAATATTTTGCCAAGAGTAACATTGTTCATTGCAATTGTCACAAACCCAATAATATTTTATAGTTTTACAGAACAATAATATATTTTGCAAATAATCTTTTATACTATCGGTATAATTACTATATCAGTATTTAATTATTACCCTGAAAATCATAATAATCGTAAAACAATATAGTATTGGAAGGATTTTATAAGAATTTTTCTGATTAATATTTACCACAATAAGATATAAAATATGTTCGATGTACCGGTTAATATTTTTTATTGTGATAAATATTAATCAGAGAAACTCTTCTTATATTGTTCCACGATTACCATGATTTTCATGGATAAACATTTTAAGATAAAATTCTGTCCGTGTAGTAGAATGATTATCTTTACTTTATGATATTACTATACAATCGAGATGACACCCCAGGCTATCTCTACAATATAATTAGTTTCAAGGGTCGACAGATCAATCTGCCTTTAATTTTTGGGATATCTCGTTTGATGAAGTAATTTTCGACAATTTTCTTATTACCTACGACGTCCAATTAGCGCGGCGCGTTAACAAGATCGTCGCGATTCGACACGCGTCTAATTTCCTCTCGCGCACGAATTCCGAGACTCCTTTTGCTCGGGGACAGACCTCTCCAATCCGGCGGAATGTGGCGTATACACTGGCGAAAGATGTTTCCCCGAGGGAATGGTTTCCGTGTATCGCGCCGGTCTCAAAAATCCGGAACAGTCGCGATCCTAATCTCAATCCCCAATCGGCTCGGGCTGAGGTCAACGACCTGTGATGCTCTCGCGGGGCCTGGTTCACGTTCGTCGTTTCACGTCGCGGTGACATTAAGAGGATCGGTGGTGCTTCAGGCAGGCATATATACGTGCGTGTGCGTCATTACCTCGGGAGAAAGAGAGATGTAAAAACGGGAAAGAGCGGTGACTTTACAAAGTCACCGTTCGCCAGCGAGGCCCCTTCCGCAAAAAAGCAAGGAGGATAAGAAGAAGCGGCGAAATGCGTGCAATTACCGAAACGCGTTCTCCCCTCGGGAGAAGACGAAGAGCGTCCGCGTGTCCTACACGCTCGTCGAGGGCAACGAGCGAGAAGATGGGGAGGTTTGGGGCCCGGTGGGTCCCAAACAGACGGAGAGAGAAGAAGTTCCGAGGAGCCGCATGGCGGTATCGTTAGATATATCGGCTCTTCTCGCCAGGTGGTCCTTTTCTCGTGCCGGATGACTCAATCCCGTGAGGAGTTGCCGGACGAGCTCTCGCGAGTCTATAAGGCCCCCGTGAGAGCTCCGTGTGCTCGTTCGCAATACATATATATGGTACACATATACTACGGTGGACGGTCTTGTATACGAGGCGGTATACATCGTGTGTCCCACGTTGGACCGCGCGCGCTCGTACATCGCCCGACAGTAATGACTCGCGCACGGCGGAATTATCTCAGCCGGAGATACTTGTCGGAGATATCCCTCGGAAAGAGCCTGTCCATTGAGATACGGAGTTTACGCTTCGAAAATCGAATCCAATGGTGCGAGTCGAACTTGAAACTTTTTACCCAAAGTCGCATTCTTGCGGAGTTATACTAGAGATAGTCCTATTTTAATCGCGAGTTACGGTCGAGAAATAGCGATACATATAGCTATCGGTTGTAGCGCGAGATGGCGATAGAAATTATTTTATATATATATATATATTAAATATGCAAATAAATTCCAGTGTTTTCCAAAGGAGAGCAATGCTTAATTTTTTTATTAATTCCAAGGAGGCGAACGCCCACGCTCCTTGATATCAAAATATAATATTAGTATTAGATAATTTAGAAATTATTTTGTTTAACAAAACTAATTTTTTCAATTGACGTCTTACCAATTAAATTAAAGAGACCGCGAAAATGATTTAAAGTAAATGTATGAACGATGCAATACATATTTATAATTATTAAGTTTTTCCTAATACATACAGTTACTAATATTATATTAAAATTTAAAATTAACGTTTCTTAATATTTATTAAAAAGAAAACGGGTTGAAGAAAAAAAGATTTATGAGAAAAAAATTATTTTTTAAATGACGGCTTACTTTTATTCATTCTTTCAATAGCTTCTTAACTATCTAGTTAAGAAACGTCATTTAGTACTTAAGTGTGTGTATTTTTTACATAAACGCTATTATAACAAGTAAAAATTATTTTGATTCGTAAAAAAAAGTTACTATTAAATTAAAATTATTTTATTAAACAAATTCATTTAAATATGATAAATTTAGTGTTTATTTACTGGTACTCAAAACTTCAATATTGCCCGATCGTTTATTTATCGTTTTTTTCGTTTAAATCGTAATTTTTTCGTTTCAATTTCATTAAAAATGTAAGTATTTTAATATTTTTAAAAAATCTACAATTAATTTAGTAATAAAATTTAAAGAATTAAAAAAAAAACTCAATATATATTTATGTCATAATGAACGAGGAAAATATTATGACAGATAACCTTTGTTAACCAAAAATTATATGTGAACATTCGTTTTATTTTTCATTTCTTGTTATATTTTAGATAATTTCGAGGATATAATGCCGAAAGAAAGAACAAGAAAAAAACTTCTGTATAGACAAATTATTTCTATAATTATAACTTTGCTATGTTCAAATATTCGAACAGCTTCGTTCAACCATTAGGACAAACGCGTTTTTATCGTTGAAACACTAGTACTTTTACACAGCTTCATATTTTATTATATTTTTATATAATAAAATTAATAAAAACAAGCAATCCTTAAGAAAATTTCTTGTTTTTATACAATAAAAATATTAATAAATGAATTTATATAACCTTAATCGTTCAACCACCGGAACGTTTACCTTAATCCTTCCAAATTATCCGCTAATTTTTTATCGCGCGTCATAAAATAATCCCTAAAAAAAATATCTGCTCCGAAATTGCACAAACTGTCCGAAAACATCCGAGTAATGAGATTCCCCGGACATTATCGTCTATATATCACGATATACACTCATCTCCGCGAACTCACACACGCGTGTCGCGTGCATCGAGACGCACGCGCGCATCGGAGTCTCTGTGGCGGAATTGTGGTTTTTACACGCATGTGCAGCAGAGAAAGAGAGAATGAAGCTGCGGGATGAGTCGGGGAGGATCGAGAAAAACGAGAAAGAGAGATCAAGATCGTCGAGAGAACGACCGAGCGAGGAGAGGTGGATGAGAAGAGGGACGGACCCTCTAATTAGGCGGCGGCCACCGCCGCCGGTGTACCACATAACATATGCCATGTGATACGTGTGCTACACACACGCTATATACCGTTGAGAAGGAGGAGAGACGGAGATGAGAGTATCGAGAGAGAGCGGCGGAACGAGGGAGAAAGAAAAAAAGGGAGAGAAAAAGAGACGAGGCGGACCGTAAATCAAGCAGCAACGAGGCACTCTCTCCTTCTCTCTCTCTCTGGGGCCCTACCGCGATCTCTTTGACGTTTGCGGACCTACCTGTCTACCATTCCGCGCGCGCGCGCGCGCGCTTATGCATGAATAATGACGCCCGTATGCAAAAAGCCCACCGTCGCGCTTCTTCCCACTGTGATTCGGGCCCCCAAAGCGGTGTCGACGGTATATCGCCGCGAATGATTTTCTCGGTGAAAAACGTGTTATTAGAGAGGGAGCTCTTTGATCTTTTTCGCCAAAGGCACCGCGCCGGTATTTCTTTACACGGGGTGATCTCGAAACTGGTTACGTTTGTTTTCTTGTCGATAACGAGAGTGTCAATGGCGTAACGAGATAAGAAACCGCCGAAGGATTTGCCGGAAGGAAATTATTCGTACGTATTTAAGAGAGGGAGGATGTATTTTTTTTTATTTTTAATCTGGAACATCCTGTGATTATACTATAAGTGACTTATATGTAAGCATTTATTGCCGAGAATTTCTCCGAATGTATATCAGTATCACTATCGGAGCACCCGAATACAAGTAAGAAATCGCAAAGATCCATGCTACATTTAAATAACACTTTGTTTATCAATTTCTTCTCGTATGGCAATTTATATTATTTTTATTTTCTACTTTCAATTTTTTTCCATAATAAACGCGAATGAAAGATATTTTCTCCTTAAGAAGATATTCTTACGGATTTGCAAACAATCTATTTATATGCTACGTCATTCCACACTTTGTCGACGCGACTTGAATCATTAAAAAAATTAATTGCGGTAAGTGAGGAAGAAAAGAATTTGGAGCCTTCGTGGCTAAAAAATGTCCGAGGGGATCGTCGAGGCCATCGCCGATCATTTTCGTGGAAACGAGTCTTGGGTGAGGGAAGAAAGAAAGACGAACCGCTTTGTTAACCACGATGCGAAAGCAGACAGCACTTAGAATCAATGACGTCAATCGCGATAATTATATAAGGACGGTTCTCTATCGGTGCCGACCTTTGCGCGATGATTAAATGCTAAGCGATTCCGATCGACGCGGCCCATTAAAATCGAATGCGAAATTTTTCACTCGCGAGAGACATTCGCGGCACCTTCGGCCTCCCGCGAGAACCTCGCGATGGAGAAGCGATTCATCTTCCAGCCGCCTCCGGCTCCTCAAGCGCGTTTGTAATTAGCGACGATGATGTTACATCTGATATCGGGCTCGAAGTTGTACCTCTGCGATCGCGAAACAGAGATTGTCGAGAGAAAATGAGGTTTTTCAGACGTAAAAAGTAGAATAGAAAAATACATATACAGGGTGTCCGGTAACTAACGGATCAATGATTAAGGGCGGATTCTCTGGCCAATTTGGAGACGATTTTTCTTTAGCAAAAATGTTGAGAAGTCAATAATTTTCGAGTTATAAGCGATTGAAAAAAATGGGTTCTTTAGTTAATTTCAGGTAGAGTTTACTATAATAAAATTTTAATTTGAGGCTTAGTTATAAAGATACATAATGACAAATATTGGAAAGTTGTAAAAGATGATGACCTTTTTCGACATTTTCGCTGAGGAAAAAATGTCGAAGGCAGAGGCTAAATAACACATCAGAAAATATTATTTTCCTTCAATCGTAATTATTTTTTATCCACAATAATTTTCATATTTTCTAGCGTAATAAATAATAATACATTCAAAATTCTAAAAAAAAAAAATATATATATATAAGGAATTAATTTTTAAATTCTTATTCCGTCATCTATTCCCTATATAGAGCCGATTAGTCTCCTCGTGGTAGTCGTGTCTAATAAATCAGACCGGCAATGGCCAGCTGATCATAAAGACAGCAAATAGCGCCGTGAAATATATTCACGCTTGCATACAATAGGTGTCCAGTAAACGTTCGTCATACGTCAAGTCAATAACCATATTTCTCGCCATCGGGACGGCCAGGACACAACCGGTCTTCATCACGTGAGGCAACATTATCTATTCAAATGGACGTTTTATTTCTGTCACCGATATCTCAATTAATTACTAACCGCGTGGTCGCTCATGCACAAGAGACTTAAAGATAGGTGCGTGTTCGACTCTCTCTTTTCCCGCTAATAAATCGATCGTCCCGAGAAGTCGCGTTTCACGATTTTTCACTTCTCCGCAGAAAAAATTCTACTTATTGTTAGTGAATCCACAAGGAATCCTTTAAAATCCCTTTTCTTCATAAATGTGTAATATACGCAATTAAATGGAAAACGCAATCAGGGTGTCCAGCAGACTCAATGACAAAAATTCCCTGACTTTTTTTGATTTTCCAAGACCAGAAATTAATTTTTTCCCTGCCTTTTTAGTTTTACTATTTTTTCCAAATATATATAATTTGCATATATCTATATGATAAATCAATTAGTCATGATATTCTCGAGATATTTTTGTCAACAATGAAAAAGTTCGGAAATTAAAACAAAAATTTGAATCAATTATACAGTCTGCATTATGTATATACGATAATCGAAACAAACATGTCACTATAAACTATTTAAATAATTACTTTTTTAATTTATATTATATCAAATTTTTTTTAGTTTTATCTCTATTAAACACATCAAAATAAAATAACACGACGATGAAAATATAAATTAACGAACACGCTGTAGATGAATCAATTTTTAACAACACAGAAAATTAGCGTGCTGGGAGTCAAGGAAAAGTTTATATTGATTTAATAAAAAATTTCAAATTATTGAGACAACTGTAGAATAATATGAAAAAGAATAGATAATAGTAAAATAATAAAATTTCCTGACTTTTTCCCTGACAATGCCCGGTTTTCCAGATTACCCTGATCGCTAGGCACCCTTACAATTTAGTAAGAAAAACCTTTCCTCTCTTTATATATTCTCCGATTTTTTTTAACAACTTGTCACGACTTTTCTTCCTCCGAAGGGTACCATTATACGTAATATTTCATCGTGTCTCTGCGCGTGAAAGCAACACGAGAGGATAAGACCTTCGCGCCCCCGATGCGCGCTTATCAGCCGGTATCGATCTCCGGTATCCTTCGCGTTTTCATTTTTCTATTTTTTTTTTTTCGCGAACGATCCTCGAACGCGGACCTCCATTCTCGGCGCGCAACGCAACGGAATTAATGAGCGCACCTGTGGACCGCGCGTATGTGACGCACGTAGCAGCCAGCGGTGGGCTCACACGCGCGTGCACTCGTGAAGGAATGCTCAACAGGTGTGCCGCCGACCCCTGCGCGCGCTCACGCCCTTCCTTCGCTCGCGTTGCGTGTATGTACGTGTGTACGTAATTGCGTTGCATGTTGTAGGTCGCTATATTATATACGCCCGTCATCACCGATCCCGGCCGTTCGCATCCTAGATCCTCGTTTTCCTTCGCACGAAGGATCGGAATCGTCGTCGAAAACCAAGCAATGCAATCTTTTTCATATCAATGCATACAACATTTTTCAAACGAAATAGAATATTTATATATCAACAAATTTTTCAGATTTTTTTTTCAATGCGCGCAATTTTTCTCAAGATGATTCGCCTTTGCGATTTACGCGAATATATTTTTCGGCCTTGGTGGAAAGATTTTTTTTTTATGATTGAGAGATTTATCCTAGAGATGTGGAGAGCTTGATTTGTACGAGCCGCGCACAAAACGATGCGTTGTGTGTATATATACATGCCGTCTCTCGTTGCAACGGCGCGAACGGGTGCAACGAACCTCTCTCCATGCCGCAAGCCGCTTCATCGCGAAGAGGCGACGCGAAAGAAGCGAAACATCAACCGAAACGCATACGATCGATCGGGTTGCGCGATTCGCAATTAGAAAGCTTGACAAAAGATCCGCATCATTCTCTCCCTCTGACAACATTATACGCGTATACTTTCCTATCTCTCTACGATTCACCTAACGTTCAAGTGCAACGCAATCCCCTTTTGACTTGCAACTCGCAAATCCGATTTGAATAACTGCGAACCGTAGTGTCGAAATGATACATAAATCATACAATCTTAAAAAAAAAATTCTTCGATAGGGTAATAAAATACTTAAAATAAAATAGGATAATTAATAGAATAATAAAATAATTAAAAATTTATATTTAAAAAAATCTCCAAATGTGTAAATCTGTTGCTCTCTTACTATTGATAAAATTTTTATCGACAAGAGGCCGGTTTACTCTTTCGCGGCTCGTCACTCTGCACTTGAGTAGCCTCCAAGGCAAGACTTTCTACCATCGAACTCTCGCGAGTTCTAGATCGAGCATGCATACACCATGCATACATCGGCAACAGAGAGCCTTCTGTCTTTCTGCGCGGCGTGAATGTGTCGAGAGAGGAGAGAAGGACCGAGTGAATCCGCGCGATTTATTTACACACGGTCTCCAGAGAATTGCCCCTAGGCTGCGCGTCAATATCGTATACAGAAAGAAGCATTAACCCCGTTGCGTTGCGAGCTAATCATGTTCTTATCGGCAGCAGTATTCTGCACCGCGTTTATTGATATATGATATTAATAACAGCCGCCTCACGTGAGAAAGTAATAGTACTAGATTGTGATATGGTTTCGCGATTATTCGAAATGTAAATGACGAATTTCGTATATAAAACAGAAAATAATCGAATATTGCTCTCGTTTTATACAGAGAGGATTTTCTTGTGGAATTTACCCTGAAGGATTTTATAAGAGTTTCTCTGATTTATATTTACCGCACAATAAAAAATATTAATAAGATATAAAATATGTTTGATGTACATATTAATATTTTTATTGTGATCAATGTTAATCAGAGAGAGAGAAACTCTTTTAAAAATATTATCTCAAAAATATCGAAACGTATCGGGCGTCAAAAATATGTGATACTTTTTTTTTATATCCGAACGCATGACGTTTTGATTTCTCAATTTAGAAATGTAAGATTTTCGAATATAATATCGCGTTTGGCAAAAATAATCGATTTGACTGCCGCTTCTCATCCATCATCATTGTAGCAACGAAAGAATGCACGTACTATCTCGCGTATATAGGGCAGAACCGGCTCTGTTGGCCGCATCTCTCTGCTGTATCAACTCTTTTTCATTCCACTCGTAGTGCACATTGCGCTACACATGTTGAAAATATTGCATTGCCATAGTCAGTGGAGATGGTCAATCGAGAAGGATAGAAGGACATTCACTTGTTAGGTAGAAGCTTGGACCGAAAGGTCACTTCCTAGATATGCTGCACATCGCTATAATTTACTAGGAATGATTGTCATAATAGATGAGAGCGCGTATGGATGATAATCTTTTTTCGAGGAAGCTGCATCAATATATATTTTGCTGTTACATTAATAATATCTTCATTCGATATTCCGAAAGATATATATTCTTGATGCGTTTGAATATACGCAAACAGATATTCGCAAGATTATAATTAGCACGCGAAGAGTTATTATTCCAAAAGAAAGGAAAATGTCCAAACAAAGAGACTTCGAGCAAACTTTATTTTAAAACTTTCATCGACTTCGGTCGATTTTAAAAAAATTCTACTGCAAGGAATATTGAAATATTAATCGAAAGAAAAATCTAATATAATAATTTTCCACCACAAGTTATCTGATAAAAAAAAATGAAAGAATTCATAACTATTACTTGGAACGAGGCTCCCTATGAGAGTTGACATAAATCTTTTTATATATTACAATTCTTTTGTATAATTTTTAAAAAATATATTTTTAAATGATGTAAAAAACTCTGAAGTCACCAGATGAAAATTAAAAAATGGTAAAGTAATTTAATCAACCAACTCTGGCAAATTAAGTGATATTTATTTAATATTCACGACGTTTCGGCCATTATCAAGTGCAAAAAAAAACATAACTTTTTATAAAAAACTTAATCTTTGATCTTAGAATGTGACAAGATATAATAAATATCACTTAATTTGCCAGAGTTGGTTGATTAAATTACTACCATATTTTTAAATATTTTAAATATTTATCTGATATATTTCAAAAATTCATTTTTTTATTTCAAAACACCCACGTATAGGTATCGATAAAATATTTATTATGAAACGCTCTATAGAACGTTTAGTCCGAAGACAGTGTCTAGATGGCAGCAGGACGATATCCGATGAGAGAATCGCGCGACCGGACGGATCGCTCCGCATCCGCGCCGGTGCCACCACTACGATTACCACTACTACTTGGCGGCGTAAGTAGTGGGGTATACCGGTGTCCCGGCAGACAGCTTGGCGTCCTACGGTTCGCATTACGAGAAACCGTAGCCTTTCTCCGTCTCTTTCGCCCCCTCGTATTCCGCCGCGCGTTCGCGGTACCGGATCTCTTGCACGCTCTCGACTCGCGGGCTCCGCTCGTCGGCTCGGTTTCTCCCGAAGGGAGCATTGTCTATCCTTTCGCTCCGATTTCTCGCCGTGCGATTTCAATCTCGCGTATATTCCGCGTCACACTGCCGAAGTGCTGGTCGGAGTCTATATCTGATATATTTCGAAAATTCATTTTTTTATTTCAAAACAGCCACGTGTAGGTATCGATAATTGGAAGATCAATATCACATGCGAATGTTCTATTATTTCAGGAGGGATTCTTTAAATAATTAATGCGCGTTAAATTAATATATAATATCAGAGAAATGAAATCTATATATGTATATTGTTAATTTTCTTAAATGAGATTTGCTCATTACGATTTTGTCCTTATGTTTGGGAAAAGCGAGACGGCTCCTTTACGGATGACTATTTGTGTATTGAAATACGAGAATGTTTTAAATGATTGTGACAAGCTAGAAGATATTGATAATGCATGCCATTCGTAGGATGTTTCGCGTTTTGACATTTGACATATTTTAGAAGAGTGTCAATTTTTCTCTCTTTTTTTTTTTTACTCACTTTTCTGCAACTTTGTGCAAGAGATAATAGTTGATCAAAATCTCACTCATAAATCAATCTACCACTGACTATATACGTGAATTGTCAACCGATAAAGAGCATCGCGTGCGATATCTGAATAATTAAAAAAAAAATATTTGACAGATACTTTCTTTATTTCGGGTTTGTATTTTTCTTTAGGCGGCGTAAGACGCCAAACTGTCAAGATCCGAGAATAAATCTACCGCGAGGGTAATTCGAGCGATCGATCCGAGAGATCTCGAACTCGCTCGTGCGTAGAGGACGGACGTGAGAACACGCGTGCTCCCGTGGTCTTCCAACGATATGTAATCTACGCCCGATCGAATGGCGGGATATCGAGACTCCCCGAGAAAGCTTAAAGTGGATAAATCACTCCGAGAGCTCTTCGACGAGATAAATAATTAATCGTAACGGGGAACGCGCGCGCGAGTTATGTCCGGCGGGCAAGGCTGTCGCCGTAATAGGTCCCGTTTTCCTATTTTCGAGATGTAGGCTCGCGAACGACGCTGATCGATGACCATTAATGGTCGTGGTGAATGTATAAAAATAGTTTCTTTATACGACTACCACGTGCGCATTGGAAGAGCGATTCGAGATGTTCATCCGGCGAGAAAATTAATAGGCGAGATCGGTTTCTCGCAAATTGTGTTTAATCGCGACCGACAATTTAGAGAACAATTTATCGATTTAGAGATCTTTCTAAATCGATAAATGCCTGCTTTGAAGAACCAAAAAATAAGATTGATTTTTAAGGATTTTTTGGGGGAAAAATTTTACAGCGAATTATTCCATTTTTTTAGGCATCTATTATTAAATATTTACAAATATAAAAAATATATACCTGAAAATCGTATTATTTCGTTCTAAGCTCCACCATATTGTCAATTTTATTTTTTTTTCTTATTTTATCGATTCATCATCGGCGATATAATTTTATAAATAATAAGAAAATGTTTGGTTTTTTAATTTCAAACGAGATTTGGAGGTATGAGAATGCTCGCAAATTTGCAACTCTGGCGGTGAGATTTTTAGAGTAACATCTACTATATTTTTAACTAAACAAATTTTTTTGTGCTTATAAATATTTAATAATAAATGCCTAAAAGTTTAAGAATAATCCATTATGCAGTTTTTATTAAAAAAATTTTGAAAAAAAAAACACTTAATTTTTAGCTTTCTAAAGTAAGCGCATCCCTTAATTATATAAATTATTTATTCCATGTCAGAATGAATTTCATATAACCGTGCAGAAATTTTTCTGTTGAATATCTGAAGATTATATCTAGATTACGTTTAACATCAATTCGTCGCTTATTAATCACTCCCCAAGTACGTTCCATGCGATACGTGACTCCAATGTGATTAAGCTTCGCCTAATCTATCGGAAGCGATAACTCGCGTATCTCGATTACGTTTCACGGCCGTTTTCGCACGAGGGTCAATAACACCGCGAAGGATGCCTAAACATCTCGACGAACGTTTCTTTACAGAGAATCTCGCCTCGAGCGGCGGCATCGCGCGACTTAATGCAATTCTCGCGGCGATTCGTAAAGCAAATTGTAAAACGGCGCGCTGCTCTGCGTGCGCGGTAAACGCATTCCGTTCTCTTTAAATAGGCGAGATGCCGATGCGTAAAGGACGCCGGCGGTATTTGCGGATCTCCCTGAAGAAACGTCGGCGGCGTTCGATGATGCGATGAGTGGCCTCCGGACGCGAAAATTATGAAATTTCCCTCTTTCTCTCTCATTCGCATTTGATCGATCATAAGACTTTCCGTCGTGCGTTCACATATCCTCGTGGATATTTACAGTATCCACGGACTTTCGTTCGGGATTCATCATCGCCTGAACATTTCTTCAATTGAAATTGCGGGCTAGATATAGCTGGAAGGCTGGGATATATTTTGTTTGTAAATAACAAAAGTAAACCTGATGATTTCTGTGATAAAAGTCATTAAAGTGAACGTTAATAATTCGCAACAAAATTTTACCGCATAAATACTTTGTACGAATTAAGTGTCAGTTGAAATATTAATAAACAGTATTCTATCTTATTTGATTAAAAGGAGTGCGTCTCGTAACAAAGAAATTTTGTCTCTTCATAATTTATGATTTATATAAAGCTTGGCTCTCAGAAAAAAACACCTAATGCTTCGTTTAAAGAATCTGAAAAATTTTAGCGGGAACATGACAGCATTCTACAATGTGAGAATTATGAGCAACTTTGATGGAAAATATGCCACAGGTGTCCTATCTGCTCCCTCTTCTCCTGTCCTTTCTTTCTCTCCGACGAGATTTATATATATAAGATGCTGCATCATGTAACGGAGATCGAAAATCGGTTTCTCCATTTCTTTGATTAATCAGCGAATCCCGTCGTAGATGTAGAAAATAATGATCCTTATAACTGAACGCATGATTGATTAAAATTTCTAAGAGCTCGAGAGATTTTTATAGACTCGACTTTATAAAAGTACCAATGGGAAATTTTGTACATATAGACGTTTTTTTATTTTATTTTCAAATCGTAGTCATTGTAGAATTACTGTGTAATCAGAATTACACGGAGAGAATTTTTTCTTAGAATTTACCCTGAAAATGATGAATCGTGAGACAATATGGTATTGCAAGAATTTTATAAGAGTTTTCTCCGATTAATATTCACCACAATAAAAAATATATAATATTAATATATACACAGTAAAATTAATCGAACATATTTTATATCTTATATTGTGGCATATATTAATATTTTTTATTTTATGGTATAAAAATATTAATCAAATTCTTACAAAGTTCTTTCAATACCGCATATTATCCCACAATTATCATGATTTTCAGAGAAAATTCTCTCTGCGTATATAGTATATACTTAGACGTAACTTTTTACGAATATTTCATCAGATGTTTCAACTATTTCTCAATATATATTCGCAGAGATATAAAAAGATTGAAATGAATAAAATCTCATAAATTTGAAACGGAGACGTTTATAGTCTCTTTAAACTATCCGTGTCGGATGAGAATCTGCCTGAGAAACGCGAATTCTCCACACCTGTTAAAGCGTCACATCGCCGCTGCATTTAGGCCGTGTTTAACGAGCGCTATGCTACAACACTACGTCGGGAAAGAACACGCGCGTGCACACACGCACGCGTGCGTGTCGTCGAGTCATAAGTCGACCTTACGTTTGGCCCTCGCCCGGCTGTGCGAGAGCAAAAGATTCTCTGAATGAACTCTAAAGATAGACCCGGCAACACACACGCCCTTCCCTTTCACCGTTTCGCTACGTCCTCTTCCTCGATCTTCTCGGACGCTCTTCGCTTCCTGCCTCTCTTTGTCGGTATACAAGCTTCTGCTGACAGATCTATCAGATGTGTTTAGATTCGAGAGTTTGAGTCTCGCATTTCGCGATAAAACTACAATTTAATCTGTGTTCGTGTAATTTAATACTCGATCGGCATTCTTTCTTGATCGACTTAATCAAGAATAAATATTTATTAAAAATGTCAAATTTCATTTTCAATTAAGATCGATACATTCAATAAGTTTGAAAACTATTTATTTTAAAAAAATTATAAAAATAATATATTTTACTCTAAAAATCATGGTAACCGTGGGACAATTATAGTATTGGAAGAATTAATATGTACATAGTAAATTTTACTTTGTACGTAGTAAAATTATTCGAACATATATTTCCTTTCTTTTTTTCATTGTGGTAGGTATTAATATTTTTTATTGCGATAAATATTAATCAGAGACTCTCTTATCAAATTTTTCCAATATTATATTGTCCCACGATCACAATCATTTTCGGGTAAAACAAAAAATTCTCTCTGTATGCAGTTCCAAAAATAATGTAATTTAATAATTTTTAGTCGGTTTAATAATAATTTTAATTGCGGTTTGACAATTCAGAGTTCACACTTTGAATTTACCGAAAATTAACTTTAACCTAACAATAAGACAGTCTGCTTTGAAAATAAACGATTTTCGTTTCGTGTTCGTAAACGATATACCATATAGAGGAATCGATGATCCCACGCATCAAAGCGGTCGATCGAAGGGGTCTTTTATCCGGCGCGAAGATCGTGACGCAACGGGGCCCTCGGGCCTCCGATTCTAAAATTTCCCACGGCGCGTTTGCGCGTCACGATTCCCCTTATTATATTTTTCTTTACGGTGACAGAGCGAGAGAGATACTCGCGTGGGTGGGCGGCTGGACCTTTTCGTCGGTCTCGATTTTGATCGCGGGATCCACGATCGATTCATCGCAGATGCAGAAAAAGAGCGTCTCGTCCCGATGAGAATCGCGTGGGCCGCGATAGAAGGACAAGGAGAACGAGTGACTGAAAACGAGGAGGCCACCGCCGTGCGTGCGTTCGCTGTCTTATGTTAGCCGCGGTCCATGGTCGGTCAACCTAGCACTGTGTATGTGTAAAACGCGTGTGTTGCTTTCGCCTTTTTCTTTCTTTCGCCTTTTTACTAACTCAAAAGGAGGAAAGAAATTCCGTGCGTGTATATGTGTTTGCGTCTCAATATAAATATTGACCGCCTAGAAGAAAGAGGCTAATGGAATTAATTATATGTATAACTGGCCTTCAGATCTATATGTAGACACTGTATTATTAGAAACTTTTATTTAGCATTTATTTTTTAGTCGCGAATACAATCGGACTGAAGTAAAATTTGAAAAAAAAAAAAAAAAATAATTCTTTTTTTTTAGTTATTTTCATAAATTTTATTTATGAAAAAAATTGTTTTGTTAATGATACAAGATGAATTTACGGTTATAAAGCATTCGGTCGTAAGATTACATCGTGTACCAGAGGAGACTGTGAGATATCATTCGCCACCCTTGAATACGCTTCAGCGTCACACAAGTGCGCAAAGGTCAAGTGCATGAGGGGTTAACCGTGCTCTTTAATACTTTAAATTGTATGCTTACTATTTTAAGTGAAATCATGTGTCGTGAGACAAGATGTTTTCCTCTATTCAAACATCGCAGTATCTCTTTAATATTTTTGAAAATCATTTTCTCGATACAATTCCGAAAAAAATTACGTGAAGCAAAAAGAAATTTTACCTTATTAATCAATTTAATCAAACGATAGTCTCTTGACACATCAATTCGCAAGACTTAATTATTTCAAAATAAATACTAAATTATGCATGTTAAGATTAATCGTGAAAATAATTCAAAATCAATTTGTGATTATAAATTTGACAGAAATTAATTTCTTATTTTTACTATATTTGCTTGGCTTGTTCCCGAAAAGAGATAACTTAAGAAAAAAATTTTCAGATTCAAATTGTAGAAATCAGCGGATCGTATCTATTTGACCACCTGCTTTCTCTATTTCTCATTTCGACTGGGAAAACACAAATGTACCGAATCTTTTTTACTAGTTTACTTTTCCTCTCTCGTATTTATCTCATTTTTTATGACATTATACATTACATTATATTACCCTGTATTCTTTCTTTTTTTATTTTTTAAAAAACCGTTATAAGATGTAGAATATGTTACAATAAATATTTCTCTTTCTTTCTTATAGTTTCCATAAAACTACGTGGATATCGGAATTATTTTACATTAGAGAAATTAGTGTAGATCCATCCACTCGACTTAATAATTATTAGAACTTCCTAATTTTGAAATACAGACTTTAGAAACAGGCTACAAAACCGAAACAATTTGTTCGTCAGCAGAGTGTCATTTCTAGTTTTATCAGAATATCTAAAAAAAAATATATATATATATATATATAAGTTTGACTCTCTCTGAAATTTATAAATCGCAGTCCAATAAGCGGGAAGAGCGAACAATAAGAAATGTGTGATATGCGTTCTCGCATTGCAATGGATATTCCACATTCATCCTCGTGTTGCAATCTTTATCGCTATGTCCTCGCGCTATAAGCATCGTCAAATATATAGCTTACAAACACATTCTGTCAGTCACATATGACTAATATAAGAATCGAAATACGAATAACGTGACGCGCAGTCTAATATCGAGAGGCTTCTCCAATTTCGTTCTGCGTTGTGCAAGGATAATGTGCAACGGGACTTACTTCGTTACTCGCTTTCGTGCTTCTGCGGCTTATCCTCGCGCTTCTTCTGGGTCTTCTCGCCGGTGCAGGTCCTGCTTTCGCACTTCGGGGTCTCCGGCGAAAAATGACAATTCCGTCTTCGCTCACTTGTGACACTCGCCGCCTCAATCCTGCGATCGACTCCGATGTCAAAGTACGCGAACACAGCTGGATCGATAAGCGCGGTGAACTATTCTCGTGTCTCTCGCGGATAATCTCTCAAAAGTATCGTGAAAACGTAAATAAAAAAAAAAATCAAAGATCCTTTGACGCTGCCGGCTGTCTTATCAACGTGTGCCGTCTCCGCGAGTTGACAGTCGTCTCTCTCTCTCTTTTTATCTTTCTCTCCTCGTACACACGGTATCCGTATATGCAAATTGTACCGTACGACTCTCACGCGGTACTGCGGTGCTATGCAAACGCGTGCGTGTATATAGTGGTGGTAGCAGCAGCAGCAGCCAGCAACAGTAGTAACACAGTAGTGGTGGTAGATGCTAGTAGTATAGTAGCTGGTGTTGGCGGGCAACAGAGATGCGTCGTCTCGCGTAGAGGCTCGAGCTAACATTAACTAGCGCGGACTGCAGCCGCTTATAATATGGCCCGGCCGCGAACCAATGGGATCCCGCGCTCTTTGCCAGACCCCCACCGACCCCCCCGGGCCCTCCGGCCCCCTCTATCGCCCTCCTACTCCACCACCGACACCGTCGTCGCCGTCGTCGTCGTCGTCGTCGTCGTTGCTCTTTCGTTCCTCTCTCGTCTCTGCGCGCACCCTTCCTTGCTTTTGCTCTACGTCCACTCTCTCCCTCCGTTCTCCGTCCACCGTCGTGAGAGCCGAGACCCCCCGCGTGTTATTCCCGATTGTCGTTCTCTCTCTCTCTCTCTCTCTTTCTTTCGCTGTCCGGATTCTCGTACCACATGCTTTTTCTGCTCTCGTCCTTTTTTTTTTTCTTTCTCTCCTTCGCGCATCCTCCTTCCAATTTCATCTCAACATATCGTGTCTTTGTCGACTCTATCAGTTTTTCAGTTAGTGATGGGCAAATAATCGATTCATAATTGATTAATCGATTATTTAGAAATAAATAATTGAAAACAATCGATTAATGCAAAAAAAAAACTTAATCGATTATTCAAACAATAATCGACTATTTTTTTTTGTTTTTTCTTGTTCCTTTGAGAATGAATTCAATTAAGGTGCAAATTCATGCTCACGTTCATTTTCAGCGTCAAAAGACGTCACGTGATCCAAAATAACGAATTGGGATCTTTATTTTCAGTCACGTGACGATTAATCGATTATTATATAATCGATATAATCGATTTTTTGAAATGACCGATTATACCCATCACTACCGGGGACTCCCGGAACGAGCGCGGACCTCTAGAGTGCTAGAGAACGCGATTAATGCAAAAAAAAAACTTAATCGATTATTCAAACAATAATCGACTATTTTTTTTTGTTTTTTCTTGTTCCTTTGAGAATGAATTCAATTAAGGTGCAAATTCATGCTCACGTTCATTTTTAGCGTCAAAAGACGTCACGTGATCCAAAATAACGAATTGGGATCTTTATTTTTAGTCATGTGACGATTAATCGATTATTATATAATCGATATAATCAATTTTTTGAAATGACCGATTATACCCATCACTACCGGGGACTCCCGGAACGAGCGCGGACCTCTAGAGTGCTAGAGAACGCGGTTGTAGTAATACAACTGCGCTATGGTAATATAGTAAACACACGAGTAAGAACGAGAGAGAGAGAGAAATGCGGTTACTTCCTTCCGGATCGTAAATTGGACGATTCCTCGACCTTCCGGGAGTTATTTATGAGATACACAATGCAGAAAATTAATGCAAACCTGTTCCCGAGTCTGTTTCCAATCTGCGCTCACGTTCAAGTAGATTAAACTGTTTAAGCTCTTGATTTTCATTTCTTTTTGTGACAATTTTGTGATTTTCATTTCTTCTTGTTTGCGATATCACAAAATGAATATAGCTTTCTTCTCGTTTAACGATTTATCGCAAACTATATTTATTTTTGACTGATCTCATTAGATGAAAAGTTTCCTACAAGCTGATTCCGCGACTTCATTATTATCGGCTATAGAGAGATATACTTTAATATACATTAATGTGTACATTTGAATAAATCAGAATCGGCCGTGAAGCATAAAGATGCAATACTAAAAATGTTATGAAAATCGTACTGTGATATTAAAATACTATTATAAAATTCCATTACGTAACCGCGTAATGCTTCAATAATTGTATTACATGAAGAATGATTCAATGGAAAAATGAATTGCGTAAATATTGTGGGCTGTATTGTAAACTTGTTTAACGTATTGAAAAAAGTGGAAATTTATGTATTGGAAAAAATGTGTCAAAAATCTATAAAAAATTATACAAATATGTTATATATATTTATATAAAAAAATTACATATACATATAATAAAATATTTAATAAAATATAATAAAATTTCTTATATATTATAAAATTGTATTAAAATATATATACAATTTTTTTCAATACATGATAATCCTTGCTAACTTTGCCACATCTTACACATTTTAAATAAGATATACTTTAATTAATGTTTAAAGTGTCAAAAAATTCAGGCTATATATATATATATATATATATATAATTAAATATTTTCGAACATTTAATGAGAGAGAGAGAGGGCGAAATATGCTTTCTCTACAAGTATCTGACGCAACTTTAACGGATATTAAATTCTAAAAATTCGGCGTAACAACTTCATGAATAAAGAAAGATAGCTACCTGCGATTTATTTTGGTGATGAGTAAACATAAAAATTTGAGACGTCTATAAGAATTTGAATCGCTTTAAGCGTTTCGCGCAAACTCGTTTGATGGTTGCATCAACCAAGCCGTAGCAGCTATTAAGAGTGTTCTACACAATGACACGATGTTCCCTCTACTGTTTTTTTTTCTTTCCTCTGTCCCCTTCGGCTCGAGGCAAGGAAAAGAATTCCAGAGGCGAGAGCAATTATCCTATCCCTCTGTCCACTCGTCTAATTGAGATACTGCATTTTTATTTATGATAATCGCTTTTGTAATTGGCTTATATCGTTTCGTGACGAATGAAGGATATAACGAGTATCAATCATCAATAACTAAACGAACCGATAATCCTGAACGTGCGGAAAAACATTAAGTTATCTGCGGAAAAAGATCGGCGACACGTGTCGCACGTGACGTAAGTTATGTAATAAAGTCTATTATTGTCTGATGCTTAATTGGCACGAAGAAAAGTATTTATTATCGCAATGAACCTATACACTCGCGAAAATAATAAATCGTCAATAATAATTCGTCAGCCTTGAACAAGATTACTCGATGGTTGTGCTAGCAGCTCAACCTTGTTGAAAATTCAAATTAATACGCTCGATATGCTTATATACCGGCGCAATAGCGGGTGCACCTTGATTTACGTATTGTTGCATATAATCCCCGGTTATTTCTGGCCCGGTTTAACGGAGTGCCCGAGATAAGGCTTGATAGAGATAAAGCTTCATTGTAGCTTAAGGTCGATAACTCGCGACAAGTTGCGAAAAGAGTATGATAAAAGTACTGTGGAACTGAAAGGGAAAATGACGTACGAGAAACGAGTTTTCGGATCGTGCCGTGGAGCAACAGCCAATAACGAACAAGTTTTACGTTACGAGCACAACGGGAGATAAGGCGATAAGAGAACACTTATATTATGAAAGACACTCAGGTCTGGCCAATTTGCCACACATGTCCGGCAATATCAATAACAAATGCACACACACACAACACTTTTCTATATCTATAAATATCGTTAGACTTTTTTTGTTTTCGAAAAAAATATTACACATTTTAATTTCATTTATAAATTTAATTTAAAAGTTTGCGAGTATATATTTATTAATATTTTATAATTAAAATCGTGAATCAAAATTTTATGAATATATAAATGCGAATAAAAAATTTTTTGCAATTTTTGTTAAAGATCCCTAAAAACATTGATGCGGGCTAGTTTATTTTTTCAAGTAACAATATAGCAAGAAAAAACGGATTTTTGTATTCGTTTGTTCGACGACTGTATTGATTGTAACAGTTTGAACAGTTCCGTGCGCACAAATACACACAATACAAATCGTGCGATTCAAACTCGACCGAGCACTTTCCCGGTCGACTTTTGCGTCGATCACTTTCGCGGTTGTCTGTAAACGACACGTTTGTAAGCGCGCAAACAGATCCGTCGTTTCGCGGAATTAATAGATTCCTAAGAGCTCTTTTTCTTTTTTTTTTTTTTTCGATCGTTTAACTGTCGGCTAATTTTCAGTTTCAGTGACATTTTTCGCGAGTCTGAAATCATTCTATAAAAAAATGTATCTACGTCAAATATAGTGATTTAATTTTATTCAAGAAAATTTTTATTCCGCCGTATGAATGTTTCAGAAATAAAATTAGATAAACGAGAAAAATAATTTTTTTATTGTAACGTTCCTATTTGGAAAATACCGAGGATGACGACACAACGGATGTGACGTGTGCATTTAATCATACGCGATCGGTGTTATTACCCGTTAAAGATGCAATGAATGACGATCGCACGAAATCAGATAAGCGACGCAAAATATTTCTGGAAAAGTACAAATATCCGCATCCACGTGAGATTTATCAACAGCTCATCGAGATGCATGTGGCCAATTATGTATGGGGATTTGCTGGTTTTCTCAGAACCGCGTTCTAGCGCGTTTTCCACGGTCTCATCTTTTCTTTGTTTTTTTTCTTTTTTGCATTGTCGAACGATAAGATGTTGCATAACGTTACGATGTCTCGTGTCGAGAAAAGCTACGGATGATTCACTTAACTAAATTGCTGCGTAATGCCGGGGAATCTTAATTAAGTATAATTGCGCTATACTCAGTAAGTATAGCGGCCATTAATTCCATTTTATATGAAAACTGCGAACGATGATATAGTAAAAAATAAATTTCCGAGAGCCATGATTTATATATAAATCTCAGTAAAAAATGACGAATATCATTGGCCTCAGGGAATTTATTCGAAATCTTCTTATACGCGCAATTAAGATCTAGCACATTCTCTAAAGATAGAAGTCTATCGGAATATAGTTTTTTTATTGGAACAGCTTAGGATGATTGCAGATAATTTTTCACATTATTGAATTTATGAATATCGAAGCAGAGTGGAAAATTAATTTGTTTAGATTATTCGATAAAATACAAAAATTAACTCTATTTCAGAAAAATATTAATAATAATGTACTGAATTTTGATTAAGGATTTGAAATTGATTTATGTTCTGCCATAATTCGCGCGCGTGACGTTAATTAAATGCACATGTATTTTATCGTCGTACGTATTATAATAAATAAAGTGTAATAAGAAATTTTTTATAGCCACAAGTAAAAAATACCTTGTCCAAATGTCCTGAGATTAACATGTCTATGAAACTTTGCGGCGAAAGTGGAAAGGCATTTGCGCAAATGATAAATTGTACCGTGTTTTTCGGTCATTTGCAGATTTTTTGCTGGCAATCATTTCTCTTACTATGAATGTATGCATACGCATATAATCAGAGGAAAATGATTATCTGTAAAAAATTGATAAATGAGCGAAAAAACCATTATACTATAATATCGTGCATATCAATTACATCGACAGTCATTCGCATTATAGTTACGAAATAAATGTGTAATCGTAGTTTCGATTTAAAGTTGATTCATTTAAAAAAGAAAGGCTGAGAAAAAGGTGTACTTTGCATTTTTTCGAAAATGACGCGAAAGTTTGAGTGCGTAATATAGGAATTAATTTATATATTAGGACACCCTGTATTAATCCGCGAACGCGGAACCTAGTCGATTGATGTATCAACACATTGATTGCCTCATCTTTGCGATGAAAAACAGCAGCGGATAACTGTATTTCAAGTTTCCTGCGATTTCTCGTTGCTTGAAGGTACCGCTATGATACATTACGCTAATCTTCATTAGTTAAATTGTAAAAAGCTTCAAATATTTTAAAATTGCACTTTGAATTAAGTAACAATAGGCTTGGACATTTAGTAATCAGTTTGAGTAATGCTATTAATTTAAATCATATTTTAATCAATTAATTAACGATTGCTTGCATATAGTATCTTTGAAACCTGAATGATTTCCTTGCACGGCTTCCTTCAAGCCTTAAATTAACTAACAAAAAATATATGTAGTAATTTCTTTTTTTCGCCAGTGATTAATAAAATAAATCAAATAATTTTTAACGACCCAACTGGCATAACAAATATCTTTATTGTTGGTTAGACATTAAATAAAATTAAGGACGACGTTTCGACCCTTGTTTTGGGTCCTTCTCAAGTCTGACATAAATTAAAATAAAATAACATTTAACGTTTTTTAGAATTTAAACTATTGTATATTAAAGCACATATAAATTAATTATGTCAATACGACCTTTCGACAAGATGGTAAAATGTCAACGTTGTGCTTTAATATAGTTTAAATTTTAAAAAAGGTTAAATGTTATTTTATTTTAATTGGGTCGTTAAAAATGATTTGATTAAAAAAATATATGTATATCTATACATAATATAGTTAATAATTTATTTGACTATATGCATCAGTCGTACTATAAAAATTTAAATAATTTAAAAAAGTAAAATTACAATTAAAATCAAAAAAATTAAAAATTGGATACATATACAAAATATGTATTATGCACATAAATTGCGTGCATAATTAGAAAATAAATTACGTTGCGAATTATTGTCATTATTTTCAGTCGGTCGATCAATAAATAATCGATCAGAAGTCAAGATGAAAATTGAGAAGCTTATTTCATGTAAAGTAACTTACAGACGATGCTTATTGATATGAATAATTGGCAGTCAATTCAGCCGACTATTTGACGATTTATTATTTCGATATAACGTTGCGCCGGCAAATCGATCGTCGATCCGATCCTTATCCCGACTTCCTCCTTCGCCAATAACGGCAATAAGGAAGGAATATCGCGGCCACGTGTGGCTATCTTTGCTCGAGACCTTCTATAGCGCGTTAACCCGAACTCGTAGGGTTTATTCTGGCGACAAGGTTAAAGAGATCGATGAGACATAAAAATAAAATATCAACAATACAAAATATGATATGTCTTGCAAGAACTAGACGTATATAGCAATCGCTGTAAATGCAAAAAATGAAAGTTTATTTACGAAAGATTAGGCATCTTCCGTATAAATAAATTTGATTATTTTCAAAAATAAAATCTATACAGATCTAATGAATATATAGAATTTGTTGTATACGCTATATATTTAATTATTTTTGAAAAAATAAGAATATTTTTCATTTCAAATTAATTTCAAATATCATAAATATAGTGATATATGTGATACATTTTGCGAATATTATTCGATATTTTGTCTGACGAAAATTGTTCTTTTTTAAGAAAAATTCTTTTTACGCGCCGATGTAGCTCTTCCTTCACGACTCTTTGCATTTTTCGCGATCGCGATTGTTTATTGAATTGAAATCACTGCGTGCTCACCTTGTTTGAGATCATAGCCGCACATGTATCGGCGGACGAGAACGGTGAGAGGCTCGGGTTGTGGCAAGAAAGCGTCCTAACAGGATCGCACAAATGCGTACGTACAAACTCGCCGGGAGAGAAAGATCCCTGTACGAAACGAGGTTCGAACCAGATCCCGATTCGGGCTGCCACGTGCTTCCTCGCGCACGCACGCGTGTTCTTTCACTTTTCCTCGATATTATTCACTTTTTCTCCCTCGTCCGGTCCACCGTCGTTCTCGCTCTCGCAATACACTTGTACAGCGACGTGAACTTGGGGTTTGTTCACATAATCGTCAGAATAACACAGTTTTTCCGCACTTGGTCGGCTTCACGGAGATCTCGACCAATCGGCAGATCTCATCGTTTCCGTTAAAAAAGATGAGTCACGTGACGCGCAAATTCCCGGCACTCTTCAATTTTTCACTCGCGAGGATGTTTCTCGAATTGTTGTCCAACATGGGGTGAAATTGCGCGGTCGAACGATACCCGTTTATAGGGTGTCGACACTTGTCGTTCTCCATGTCGCTTTTTGTTCGTCGCTATTTTTTCATCCGCTGGAATTTTTATTATTGGCGAAGCTTGTTCATAGTCTCCAAATGGAATAAAACTGCAAACCGGAAGCTGGCTGCTCGCTTATACAAAACGAGACTCGGATCAGAGAGACTATTTCGACGATTCAGATTTGTCGAGTTGCGCTCGCATAGGGAAGAACCTTCGTATCGGGGACCGTGCACGA
This sequence comes from Nylanderia fulva, assembly GCF_048542155.1. Classification (NCBI taxonomy): domain Eukaryota; kingdom Metazoa; phylum Arthropoda; class Insecta; order Hymenoptera; family Formicidae; genus Nylanderia; species Nylanderia fulva. Next base: position 8,263,066 of record NW_028190368.1, on the reverse strand, counting down.
GTCCCGGACTCTCTCTGATGGGTTAATAATGTCCGTATCCGTGCTAGTCAGCGGTCGGTCACGCCGATTTTCTCACGCTCACGAAGCGAGCGAGCGCGCGCGAGCGCGCGTACAAGCTGATCACGTAGCACGGAAAGAATTTAATTCGCCTTTAAAATTGAGGAACGCGCGAGCGATCACGCGGGAAACAAATTTTTTGCGATGTCATACACGAACGTGCGTATTTCGGAATATTCCACGGGTCGTGTTTGAATCTCCGAACAATTTTCAGCGCACTCTCGTATAATGTCGAGAATAAAATCACAATTTCAAGAATCTTGAGGAATTTCACCGCTCAAGTTTCTCAAATTACACTTTAGCTATTTCCGATTTTTTGTCTCTCTTCTTCCGTCCTTTTTAAAATTTATGCAATCCCAGAAAATGGAGATCTCGTAGATATACGAGAATGTATCATCCACTCGAGAATCTTTCAATCGAAGAGAGATTCGAGTATCCCGAGAATTCCAAGATCCTTGTCTTCCCTTGGATGACGTGACGTGACGTGGCGTGACGAAAATTCCCGAACACGTAACTTCTGACAGTTCCACGAATTTCGATCACCCCCACTTGAACCAGAGAACTCTTCATGAAAGAAAAGGAGAGCAGCCTGAAGCGTGCCTCGTGCACGAATAATTTCCAAGAGTTCGTATATCTAGAAAAATCGTGATTCCTTTGACGTCATCTATGCAAGAATTTCCGAGACACGTGATTCGGCGGCCGGACACAATGTAGACTAAATTTCGGCAAATCCCGTAAAATGCGAGCTGGTGAAACACAGGAGACTCTCAGCGCCCGCGACGAGCACTACTGACGCATCACTGACTTTATCCGTCGTCATGTAGTGTCCTGCATCAGAGAGTATACGGGCTTAGGTCGCGGGCTCTCTTTCTTTCTCTGTCTCTCTCTCGCCTCTTCTCTCTTCGCATGATACGCTCCCGGTAGGTACAGGGCACTTAACACAGTTAAACGGACGAACCCTCTCGCTGCTGTTGTGTGCCAGGCGACGTGACAGGCGACGCGTTAGGCTCCCAGCTTCCGCGAATAGCTTCTACGCCAGACGGCCTGGATCTCCGTTCGTGCCACGTCATGCAAAATCGCAGAAGCGTGCCATACTGTCCCGACGACGACGACGGAATTTCGGGAGAGACTTGTTTGTTTGGCCGCGCGAGCAGAGGACAGGATAGAATTTCGACGAGAAAAATGTAAACACGAGAGAGATGTGTTTCGTCCTTAAGTATATATGTAGCTCTCTCTTGTAGCGATGATTGAGCAGACGTCGAACGACTCTGCTAAATCTGTCCTTATTTTTCTTGTTGCCATACCTAACGTTAAAATAATATATCTTGTGTTGTCAGTTTTTTTTTTTCATGTTATTTAAAGTAATTATTTACTGGAAGTTTTTATTCGCGATTTCTCTTCATCTTTTTTTTCTTTAATTATTCATTTTTAATAATTCCAAATGTATATTTATATAGTAGAGTTCCACAAAAATTTGAATATAGGTATTTCTCAAAGTTTCTCCTCTCAATCTCAATTATTCTACAATAAAGATGCGACAAAATATCGAAATGAGGGACTTTACAGGACTTTACTCCGTTTAACGTAAAGGTTCAATAAAATTGTTCAAAGCGAGGGACTTTACAGTCGGTTTTTACACGTCACTACATATCAATGTCAATCATCTGTATAATGACTAACTAACATTCCCGACAAAGGAAAATCCACCATGATGTCCATATAAAAATTTGACCTCGCTGTTTAGTTCCGCGACTCATGATTTATGCATTTTTCGCACAGTTTCTTCGGTAAAAAAAATATAAAATATATCGAAGAGACGGAATCGTCGTGAACGATTTTATCGTCGGAGAATCTGGATCGAAATAGTCCAAATTTTCTGACCCGGAGGAACGGATGCGTGGTAAGTGACCATTGAACAACATGGGCAGGAAACTATCATATGGGAGTGATTCATGTATAATATATACATTACAGATCTCGCAAGTCGAAAGACGCGCACGCGAGAAAAAGAGAGAGTGAGACAGAGGCGGCGAGACTCGAGCACGGGATACAAGCAATTCATTCATCAATGATTTATCCAAAAGGGAAACCCCTGCACTCGATTCGGAGCGCTTCCAGGAAACAGAAAGATATATCAGCCAGATCTCTTCAACCAACTCTTTTGAAGTTGAGCATTTTCGCGAGAGAATTCATAAATTCCTCTAGTATTCCTATGATACAGAGAGATGACTTCAAAGTATTTTAATATTTATATCATTTACTATACATGGAGAGAATCTTCTCTTAGAATTTACCCTGAAAATTATGGTAATCGCGGGACAATATGGAATAATTGAGTTTCTCTGATTAATTATATTAATATATACATATATGTACATAGTAAAATTAATCGAATATATTTTATATCTTATTGTGCGGTAGATATTCATATTTTTTATTGTGATAAAAATATTAATCAGAAAATTTACAATATTGCCTCATAATTACCATGATTTTTAGGGTAAATTAAAAAAAATCTCTTTCTGTATTAGACTAAATAAATTGATATAAAAACGCAATTAAAATTACTTGATAATAAAAAATGAAGACAGCGATAACAGCGAATATCGCGATGATTGTTGAGAATCTCTCCAGACCTCGTCATCGTCATTATATTTTCGCCGATATTACAAAATCTCGCGAATACACTTCCATCATCGTCATCGTTGGCGATCTCTTCCTCCAGGCTACGTTTTTCTCTTTCTTTTTTTTTTTTTGCATTGAAGAGAAGGTGGACCGATACAACATTCGCTCTCGCGACCAGAGTGGATACGTGTGTACAATACATATATACGGGGACAAAGATGCCGAAGGTGGCTGCGGAGAAGGAGAGCGAGAGAGAATTTCCTTTTGCAGCCTATGCGGCGGCGGGTAGAACGCTATAAATAACCCGACAGCCTCCCTGAGAACAGAAAGTAGCTCGCCTTCGAGTTCCGTAACGAATTCCCGGGATTACTTTCTGGATCAGTGGCCGCTCTCGCGCGAGCGCGGTTCTCCGATCGTCGATTAATGAATCGCCGGAGATTCGAATTTAAACCGCGGATGCGTATTTCATTGCGATAAGATATATTGAGCAAAATTGCGAAATTTATAACATATATTGTCGCGGAGAAACCAAATACGCGACGCGTATGACCGTGTGTTGACATTTCGCCTGCTGCGCGTTATACAATACACATATATATATGTATATAGGAGATAATGCTTGCATGTTTCCTTGGGAATTATGACATTCCTTTCGCGGTTATTACGATAACTTTAGATCCTTCTTTTATAATTTGCATTTGCATTTGCCTTGAAGCCTAAATAAGTGAAATTACACAAAGTGCCAAGAGTCTTAATCATATCCGAGTATCTTTCAAAGAAAAATGCAAATGCGATTTGCATATATAAATTATTGGAAATTAAAATATGAATTACATAAAGAGAATACATTCTTTTTTGAATTGAAGCTTTTTAAATAATTGAATATTTTTTTTTTTTAATAAATTGCAAATAAATTAAATTTTTGAAATATTTTTCTTATTTTTTAGTTCAATCAATCGACATGAGAAAAGACGTCCCTGACTCTTAATAGTCCCTCGTTAGTCAAACATATATGTATCTAAATTTTCATTCAATTTATTTCACCGTCGTATAGACGCATAGCAGTGTCGCTCGGAAGAAAAATGAATGAATCACTTATTCGCGCGATCCTTGAATGGTGTTATTAATAGACACCGTCGAAAGTGTTCCGAGGGGCACGAGCGAACGAACACCTGCGCGTGGGAGCGTGCCTCGGAACGTATTATGTATCTTTTTACCAGGATCAGCAGTACTCGGAAGAGAATTATCTGCCTAATGTAATTCGAAGACAGTGAGAGAGTTCGAGCGGTGCGTACGTGCGTGCGTGCGTGCGCGAGAGGCGAGAGAGCTCGCTCGCGTGGCAGAAGGAATCGGCGAAAGGGAGTCGCGTTCGTCTCTCGCGTACGTTTGTCGCGATGTCGAAACCGCGCCGCACGTTACGTCGACAACGCGTGTCCCGATCTACTTTGGAAGCGAATTTATGTAGAAAGTCGGAATGTGCGTTTTACTTATACACGGAGAGAATTTTCTCTTAGAATTTACCCTGAAAAAATCATGGCAATCGTGGGGCAATATGGTATTGGTTGCATTTTATAGCAATTTCTCTTATTAAATATTTACCACGATAAAACATATTAATATGTACATAGGTAAATTAATCGAACATATTTTTTATCTTATTGGCAGATATTAATATTTTTTATTGTGGTAAATTTTTTTAATCAGAGAAACTCTTATAAAAGTCTTCCAATACCGTATTGTTCCACGATTATCATTATTTTCAGGATAAATTCTATTTTAAAACAATTTTCTCTGTGTACCACTGTATTAAAATGCAAACTCTATTATGGCTACGGTGATCATCCGTCCTTTATTTTAGAGGACAGTCCTTTATTTCAAGTAGCTGTCCTTTAGATTTATTTATTTTCCCAAAACTCAAGTTTGTCCTTTATTTTTATTTAGCGTTTCATGGTCTAATATATTAATAACGTGAGCATTTACACGAAAACAACAGTATTTAGCACCTATTTAAGAAACCAAGGGTTTGTTTCAACATACTCAAATCAGTTTCAAACTATGAAAATAAGAACGTAGACTTCTATAATCATGGAATCATTTTTTGGCTCGTCGATCTCCATTTTCGCAAACAGATTTGGAAACATGTTGAAACGAAGCCCTGAAATTTTCAAATTTGTCCTTTATTTTCTCTTAGGAAATATGATCCTTTATGGCTACCTAAAAAAACTGTCCGCTTCGGAATCATTCAAACTCTCCCCATTTTAGCAAAACAAGACTGTCGAAGTCATATTCTATTTGAAAATAATCTTTATGATTATTCAATAATTTATAAATTGTACCTATATTGTTTTTGTATACTTATATTTATTTTATATTTAAATGTATTAAATTTTTATTTTATATTAATTTTATTTATTTTATATATTAATAATTTTATATTTTATTATATACTAAAATTCTAGTTTTGCTTCTCTCTAATTGTACAATAAGATAGACCGATTATATTGTTTTTTTTTTTTTCGAAACCGCTCATGTGATTATTATTGAGTTATTATTGAATGATTGGGTAATATTAAATAATTTTTCATACGATACAGCGAAGCACGCGTCATTATTGACGTCGAGATGTTTTCGCATATGAATTATATCTTTATTATCGTATGATCGATATATCTTGCGTAACAGTCGGTTTTCTTCCGATTGAGAGACGTGCTCATTCGACTTTAGCGATATCGGCGTATGTTTGCGTGTCCTATTATTACGTATATAATTAATATATACGACTCGTATTGCACGTCCATAGATCGGCTTAACCAACATTGCGTAATCGACGACGTTTTCGAACGATACACTTCCGAGACGATAAGCGCGGACGTGTTGTCGTTTATCGGAGATCCGATTAAAAGTCATCAACGACAATATTTACACTCGATCGTTCGTAAATAGTCACGGTTTAAGAATGTTAGTGCAATCATCTAATGATTGATCCAAGCTTATTTCGCGATAAGAGAATTTCTTTCCCAACACTCTTATACTATATATCAGTTATATTTAGAATTTAATTTCAAAAACACGGATCTCGTAATATAAACATTTTTATAATTAAACTAGTATAAAAATTAATTACATTATACTATATATTAGTTATATTTAGAATTTAATTTCAAAAACATAAATCTCGTAATATAAACATTTTTATAATTAAACTAGTATAAAAATTAATTACATATATAAATAATTTAAAAAATCACAATAAATAATCTTTTACGACTTTATTATATAAGAAGAGATCATCTTTATTTTCCTCGAAGCATTTGTCATAAAAATTTGACACCATGAATCAAAAAATTGAAATGCGTAGAATATAAAAATAGAAAGAAATCTCTGGCGTTTTCTTACTACTCGAATTACGGATGAAATTTGATCTTTTATTTGTCGAAACCACTTCTATTCGTCAAGGGGTCAAGAGCACGCCGGAATGACGTAATGACAAGAGGGACATGCGTTTCGTGGCTATAAATTTTGCGCGGCGAAATCAAGATCAGGGTCCTGACGTCACATATGTGTCGACTCGACGATCATTGTGATCGGATGACATATAATAACAAAATATATTGAATAAAATAATCCGCATCATATATTTAATATGAAACAAGCAATCGAACTTTTTATAAAATTTTTAATAAACAACGAAATAGTGAATAGATTATAATTATAGTGATTATCCATTTTTAATTTCACAGGACAGTCCTTTTTTCATCTAGCTGTTCTAGGTTTATTCATTTTTTTAAAACTTAATTTTGTTCTTTATTTTTTACTTGGCATTTCAAATGTTATATTAACGTTTGAATTTTTATAAAAAACAGTGTACAAATTCGGAGTTTCCTAAAAGAGACATTAGTTATTCGTAATGAGTTTCAAATTCAAAAAATACGTGATAGATCACAGTTATCTTTTTTTTTGCTTACCAATCTCCGAATGAATATGAATTTTGAATGTAGAGATAGTAACTTTGATCGCAAATTGATTTGAACACATTTTGTTGAAACAAACTTTCAAGATTGTCTTTTATTTTCTCTTTGAAAAAATAGTCACCATAATTATAACGAAAGAGATATAAAATAAGAAGACATAAAAAAATGTCCGATATAAATATATTTCTAAAAAATGAAACAGATATATTAGTTATGGAATATACTTGTGTTATGTCATTGAAAAGCGGTCTCGTTACGATCAGTCAAGTTTTTTGTCACCAAAACAGCTGCGCCTGACGTATCTTTGTCCACATTTAGAATGATATATTGACAGTGGTATACGAACGCGCAGTCCGTTCCGCCCCATTAAACACGGACATTTAATTCTCGAACGTTCCTACATTGAACTTCGCCGCTATTATGGGACGGATCGAAGTGACGCACGTTACGTTGCTCTTTCACAAGAGAGCGAAATGCCATACTATAAAACGCAGATAATGTAATGGTCAACGATCCGAGAGCGATTTTGTCGGAGAGACGGCAGCGCGACAGAAACTCGGCCGCGGTCGAATGCGCGCACGACCGCTTGCGAAAGAGACTGTCAAGTCGCGCTTTGACATTTTTCGCACGCTGACGAAACCCAGCTTGTTTTCGCTAGCTCGCTGCCGAAACGCATTCCTCTTCTGCGCAGCATCATTATGCGGTATCTAAGTTGCGCGTCGCCCGGTCTGTTGTTCCAACTTCTTGCTAAAAGTTTTACCCGACAGTATTTATATTTTTTAGAATTTGTCTGCAAAGAGACGAAAATATGCTACCTGTCGGGTAAAACTTACTAAGAAGTTGGAAAAATCAGCCCTTAGCCAGGGTAATTGTTAAGCTGAAATCGAAGCGATGACGGGATGCACACACAGTCGAGTTCTCCCGTCCGTCACCAACGATGCAACGTCAATGCAACGTCGATGCAATTCCGTCATTGCAACGCGGTGACGTCGCGTGAACTCGGAGTCATTCGTATCGGCGATCGTAAAAGTCGCGATGTCAAAGTCCGTCGTCTTTGTTATCATCATGTAGCTCGTTTCATTCAGAACTTCGCTCGTTATGCAGTAGGCTTGTATAGATATAGATATACGACGCTCCGCAGAAATAACACGTGCTTGTTGCAAACAAGGTTTTAAAATATCGGTCGTAAAAATGTATATATCTCGATATATTCAATTTTTGACACTTCACGTTTCACTGAAAATTCTGACACTTATAATTAATATGCATATAAACTGCATTCTTATATAGGTCTGTCGCACATACGGTTTTGCGCCTTATATAACAAGAGATCATTCAAGAAATATGAAAATGAAAGTTCTGATGAGAGAAGCCCGGAACACTTTTATCCTTTTTTTCTTATTTTATTTTATAGATATCCAGAAGTAACTCTTAAAGCTGTTTTTTAATTTATTTTTAAATTTATTACATCGACTTTCTTTTATCTTTGATCAAAGGAATATTATTTTACTTTCTATAACATATTGCAGAAAATATAAGATGACACTTTCCTTATTCCTTCGTTTATAACATTCGCGATATGAAATATAAATTTTTTTAAAAATTACTATATATATATATATATATTTTTTTTTTTCTAATTTTTACGCTAATATATTATGATCTGTACGAACAAGATTATTCCGATGATATTCAAAAAAGAGATCGTACATGAACTGGTACTTTTTCCTCAGTAAAATAATGTAAGAAAATCAAGACCAAAAGGGTCTCGCACGCGTATGCCTGTAGCCTTTCGTCGGATTCCTCGTGATATCATTCTCGCGCGACCGTGCCAAGAAGCAATTGAGGCGAATTAAACGAACAATTAGGCGAGCCCGGGGCTTCGAGCAGACAGCTGGACGCACCGAGAGAGACTCGTCGACAGATGCATCGGCGCTCGCATAAATTTTTACGCGCCAAAATCAATTTCACGCGCCCTCGATCTTATCCCAATCCCTATGGAATCGAACGAAATTTTTTTAATGATTCAAAATATCAAATAAAAAAAATAACACCGATACAATCGATAATAATACGATCTCTTTGGAGCAAATGCGCAAAGATGGGATTTAAGTTTCCTCCGTTTTGCTAATTTTTTTTAGCTTTGCTCCAAGTTTCGAGCAAAATATGGATGTTCTCGATTTCGATTATGAAATAATTTATAAAATGATTGAATAAGATATCCCCTCGTTACGTACGCCCATGTTGCGCGACGTGCTCACGCCCGGATCTAAAGACGATCGCGCGATCCTCTCGAGTCCGTCGACGCGATCTCGTTTCGTTGACTACGTCATCCGAGCGACAATGGAATCGCGCAATTTCATTTTCTCCTTACAGTTAGTTTGCGACGCGTTACTTTGCGGTTCGCTTAAATCGCGGCCGAGCAATTTTGCCGCGTGCTTGCATTTAAGCGATTCTCCGAAAGCTGCCGTAAATATACGCAACTCTTCTTTAGGATCGAGACATATCACGAAACGCGAAAATAAGATACGAAGATAGGAGGAAAAAATATCACAGACCGATCTGAATAAATTATCGATTTTTATTTTAATCGTGATCGTAGTTTAATTTTGATTGAATTTTTTCTAAAAAATATATATTTATTTTATCTTTCAATAGTATTGTTCGATTATATTTTATATTTAATAGATGTTTATTATACATTTTATTTTATTCTTTATTGTCTTGATATTTTTCTACAATATTTTTATACGATATACTTTTATTTTACTTTTACTATCGCGCAGATCAAATTATTTTTCGCAATATTCCATGATAGTTAACGTTTATTCGAGAGATTTCGCATCTTGGATATAAGATGTCAAAAATTTTGATAGAAAGTGTCACGCATGTGCATCAGACACGTATCATATAAAATATAAACTCAAATTGCGATATGAATGATTGACAATATTTTTAGGATATGTCCCAAGTTCCATATGATTACATATCGTTACGTTTTTTATTACATGTTATTAGAAGATGCTACACCAACACGAAGTTTTTAATACAACTTAATTTGAAATCGAAATTTTTAGAAATTGTATATATTCGATTTTTTTCGAATGAATTAAATTTTTTAATCTATGGAATTTAAATTCCTGAATTTTCTAAATTAATCTATGGAATTATTTTTCAAGTAACTGCATATCTCTCGCGCAATTTTTTTCCATCAGAAAATACAGCCGTGTAAACACACGCGCGCGCGATGTAATATTGTAATGACGCAATAAAACGCGTTGGGAGAAGCATATTAAGAGTCACGCGAGTCAACGATTGCACCCCGGACTATTGTCGGCATCTCGTGATTTAGTTTCCATTGACACGCACGCGACCGGTTTCGTAAGATTTGCTGGTGATCATCGTCGCGATTACCGGAAAGTGCACCTCGGCTCAAATATACAATCCATTAATAAAGCCACTGACGTACGAGCGTATATTATGAACGTAATAGCTTTTTTATTCATAATACGACAAGGAGCTCGCGCTATTTAAGTAATGCGTGCATTTCACGCATGACACACCGCGTGTGACCTGAATTGTTTATGCAGACACACGACTGTCTTGTATTAAGTCTGCGAGAATAATTTAGATAAAGAAAAAATTTTACTTTTTTTCTTAAATAATTAATTTTTATTCAAAGAAAATTTAAATAATTAATTTGTAGTTATGTAGATAATTCTGAATTTACAACACAATATTATTGTAAATATTGATTTTCTTTACGTAACGAAGAACCTGTTTTGATTATGCACTATGTTTAAGCAACCTGGATATAATATTAAATGAGTAGTAAAGTGATACGAGTTTGTTGATTAAAAACTAAGCTAATTTAAATTTTATTCGAAAATTTATACTCTATTAGCTTCAAATAACTTTCAATTTATGCTACTTAAAACGCATCAGTGAAATATTCGAGATCACTGAAATACTATTTTTATTTCTACTAAAATAAAAGTATGATTCTATTTTTAAAAAATCTTATTGAGAATTAATAAGTTTAATTTGTTTTCTAAAGATATATAAATATTTGATAGAATTAAAAATAAACTAGGCAAAATTGATTTCGACGTAACTAGCAATTTTATTCAATACTTTCACGACGTTTCGACCATGTGGTTGTGGTCCTTATCAAGTGAGAATTCTATAACACAATATTACACAATAATTTTTAACAATGTTGAAACATACAAGAACATATTTAAATGTTAAGTTATGACCACAAACACAAACATACCCATCAATTAAAATGAGATTAACGCAACATAAAACCGATCTTATTTAAAATTAATAGTTAAAAGAGGAACACGTCCCATCGCTATGATGTTTCGTCACCGATAACTTAACATTTAAATATATTCTTGTATGTTTCAACATTGTTAAAAACTATTGTGTTATAAAATTCTCACTTGATAAGGACCACAACCAAATAGTCGAAACGTCGTGAAGTATTGAATAAAATTGCTAGTTACGTCGAAATCAATTTTGCCAAGTTTATTTTCGCCACTAGCGTCCAATATTAATTTTGATTGATCTTAGAATTAAAAATGTTCAATTTTATTTAAAATAATACAATTTCAATTTAATTAAATAATTTCGCAAATTTTATTTAAGTATACGTCTAAAATATTTTGGAAATATTTTATATTCCATGAAAAAAAATGAATTAAAAAATGTTTCGGGTATAATTCACTGTTTACATTTATTCTAAAATATAATAATGAACAGGACACACACTTACCATGCTAGATCCTTCCGGCGAATGCTCGATCTCTGGATGGTCTCGCGCAAGAATTATCCCTCTCGATCACGTCTCTCGATCGTGTCCGGCGTCCTTCTGATCGTGCGTCGCGGCGCATCGCGTCTAATATACACCTCTCTACGGGGTGTCTCGCGACGTTTGTGCCTCCTTCCGCGTCTTCGCCCCCGCGTGTATCTCGTCGCCCTCTTACCACACGCATGTACCTGTATCCAACCCTCGCTACACCACCACCATCGCGCGTCGCAAGGATGCCCCAATTGTGCGATCCGAACAGAAATAGAGTCTGCAATCTTCCGAGTAATGAGTAGCCACTGTCTACACACGTCCTCTTACGTCGAGTGCAGCCTCTTGATCTCTCCCTGCATTCGTTTTCTCCCATCTTCGGAAAAGACGCGTGTTTCACCCCGTCATCTCTCTCTCGTCCTGTTTACTTAATTCACCCGCGCGATGATCCCTTAATGCAACGGCGTTCATGGTGGGTGTAAGCTTTTTAAGTACACACACAATTACCACGAATAATGAAGCAATTTTAGGGCACACGTGGAGATCGATGTCATACGGTGAAATTGTGCTCCACGTGTCGGTGCCATTCTGAGATGACAACAATTTTCTTGAATAGCGAACGACGGATATTAACGAAGGATTGCGATTAACTGAGCCGACACATTAGGAGCTATTATTATTTAATAAATATGATCGTAATATTTGGCTACAGGTGGCTATGCCGTTCTGGAAAAAAAATTATATTTTTACAAAAGTAATATAGACGCAATACATATAAATAGAGAGAAAAAGAGACGGGGGAAAAGGAGAGAGAAATATGTACACGTCAATCGTGCGTGTATTATGATCCTACACGGTTTTTTCAACATATGATGATGTCTGCTCTGTAATCGAGATTCGTCTTCATTAGTTGTGTGATGTGAACTAAATCTATTTATTCAACGCTAATTAGATGGCACGTGCCCCTTCAAATCTGGCGAATCAATTTCTTATTCAATCTTTGACGGGCTCGTAGCACTATTATATTATTACTTTTACAAAAATGTATATACGGAATAAATATGTAGGGTTCAAGATAATTTGGACTAAAATTAAATTAATTTTAAATTCATCAGCCATTTACCTGTAATTTATTTCTAAAGTTATATTTTGACAAATCATGTGTGAACATAGGATAATTAATTGGTGGTGACTTTTGAAAGAGTCCAAATTGAAATAATACATTTTCGAGAATATACTTTTATATTTGTATATATGTGCACTTTGTTAAATTTATTTGAGAGAGTCTGACATATTTTATGAGTTTGCTTTCACCGAAAAATTTCTGCGTAAATTGCGAGAATTTCTTATATCTAGTCGCACAATTTCGTCTTGACGTCATAATAAAAAAACCGATTGACGCAAGCATATAAGTAGATCCTTAAGGAATGTGGGGTTTATATAACCCAATCTTGCGAACCCGCGATTAGCAGAAAGCGATCATGAGATGACGCATTTAATCCAGTTAAGTATAGTGTTACGTCCGATTTAATTAATCGATAATGACGTAAATCACTTTTGCGCGTATTTCGATTTCTCTATAAAAACATTCCTCTAATTGAAAGCTAAAAGTTTCTAAAAATTTGTGTGAAACAATAGATCAGCATATCGGAGAAATATACATTCGTTAATATCTAAGCGCGTTTATTAATATGTAATGACACGTGAAACCGAATGTGATAATTCGGTTCGATTGTAGCAAAAAAATACAAGTTTCCTGAATTAGCACTCGTTCGATAAATGCAGAAATAACCATGAACTTCGCACATAATACTACCCAGCTATTTTTCTCGGAGCACGACGGAGTTTCTGTTTAGTCCAGAACACACAGTTCTGAATATAGAATGTCAAAATTAAAGCAAGATTAAAATAAAAAATCTCGGGAGATGCAACTTGGACGTCGCAGAGATCAAGTTTGCAGTTTGGAGAAAAAAAATTCCATTGTTCTATCATATTTAATTAGAAGACGATAAAATTAATGAAGTTTTGGATTTTGCATTGCGAAAAACATAGAAGAAAGAGAGCATTAGTGGAGATGTTTTTTATTAAAAAATATAAGAATAACATTAATTTACAAAAAGACACAGAAAATCTAAATCCGATTTATGATAAGTTGATCCACAGTATATAATTGTCTATTTATTTATTTATTTATTTCGTTGTATTGTCGAATTTTGATATTATTGTGTTTTAACGTTTGACTTAAATTGATTTACTTGTCTCTTCTTCTCCGGTTTAACATTAGTAATTTTACTGCTGTCGAATCAACATCTTGAAAGGTACATTACATTATTTTTATATTATTTTAAATTTCTTCGTTAACAACTTTGTAAATTATTGTTTCGTATCTTAATCATTGTATATTTTTATTGTGCAGTTACACTTGAAAAGGACCCGTACCTAAGGGTCGAAACGTAGTGTCTCTAATTAAATTGTACTGGCCAGTTAGGTCGAAATTTCAATAAATTTGTATGGTTTTAATTAGAAGAATTTATAGTTTGATCGGAAAATGCCTATGAGATCGTGAAAAAGATAGATAATTGCTGTGATGATTTTAAATAAATATTTCTGTCTAATATATTCGAAATATCGCCAGTGTGTATTTCGAAATACAATGCACATTTATTATTACGAACGCGAATCGAATCATTCCCTTCCAACCATTTCTGCGACGTTTCTGCGAAGAAGATTCCGTTTGTAACCGCGCGGTGAAATCGCTCGACGAGTCTTCGCGCGCGAAGTCGACAACTCCTCGGCGTCGCGTGAATTGCATGAATTCATCGCACGGAAAGCCTTTCCAATTCTTGGCGTGTTTCTATACCAGCGGCATGTGCCGCTTCTCGCGAGTACACACTCTGCAAGCAGCTGCTAACTAGCGCTCGAGGTGTCGAGATTTTCTGCGTTGTTGCGCGCGTTCGCCGCCCTCGCAACTGGAAGAGATTTCTCCAAGGACGACATGCATATATATATGCTAATCATGTCGATTAAATATATATTTTACTCGTCTAATTAAGTACGGAAATGTCATAATATTCCCCAAGTACATTAAAATTTATTCAAATAATAAATACTTATATATTTCAATATTGCCTAATAAATCATTTATTTCAAACAAATATTTTGCACATCAAATCAATATTATTATATAGTTTCAAATAAATTATTTATTTGGCAGTATTAATATAAATACTTATTCGAATTCAATAATTTTTTTTCAGTGTAACAACCATCCTTTTCCATCGTATGACATTACCTAAGAATGCTGAAATCATTATCCACGTTTGCGGAAAATTTCTTCGAGTTCACTCCGGAAATACGACATTCCAGAATTAATTGATTTTATTGAATAAAAGAAATGCATGCATTTTCGTGATGAATATATATCGGGTCCGTTCCTCTATATATATCTCATTATGGTAAATGAAAGTCCTCGCAGGTGATCGAGGAGGGATGGTTATATCGCGCGGACCGATAGCTGCCATATGGGAAGTTTTTAGAAACGCAGGCGAGTTATGCACGTTACGTCTCGAGTCCAGTTTAATTCCCATTCACTTGTGCTAAGACGCATACGCATACATCAGGCACGATACAGCGTGCGATAAATTCGATAAACGCGCGCGGTCGAGATTAAAAATTCCGCTCGCGTTGTTTTTGCGCGTTGATGTACGCTGAGAACGTGACGAACGGCGCGCGTTTGTTGACGACGGTGCAGAAAAATCGCCGGAATTACTGCCAGCCGGAAATCAAATATCCAGAAAATGTTCGATGACCAGTTTATTCCTCGTGCGAGGGAAAAAGAGAGAGATTATCATCATTGAATCTACGTCATCTATCATGGGCGTCCGCGGGAATTTTTTTTGTTTCCTATTATATTATTCTTCCTTGATTGTTTAAATTTAATTTTTAAATTATTTCTTTATTTTAATATTTTATTATTTTAGAGAGAGATTATCATCATTGAATCTACGTCATCTATCATGGGCGTCCGCGGGAATTTTTTTTGTTTCCTATTATATTATTCTTCCTTGATTGTTTTAAATTTAATTTTTAAATTATTTCTTTATTTTAATATTTTATTATTTTATTTTAAGATTTTTATCCCTAACAGCACACGTATCCGAAGACGTTCAGAGAACATTCTAAGGATGTTTCGAATGTCCTCGGATATGATATATCCAGAAAATGTTCGATGGCCAGTTTATTCCTCGAGCGAGGGAGAAAGAGAGAGATTATCATCATTGAATCTACGTCATCTATCATGGGCGTCCGCAGGAATTTTTTTTTGTTTTCCTATTATATTATTCTTCCTTGATTTTTTAAATTTAATTTTTAAATTATTTCTTTATTTTAATATTTTATTATTTTATTTTAAGATTTTTATTCCCTAACAGCACACGTATCCCGAAGACGTTCAGAGAATATCCTAAGGATGTTTGAATGTCCTCGGGATATGATATATCCAGAAAATGTTTGATGGCCAGTTTATTCCTCGAGCGAGGGAGAAAGAGAGAGATTATCATCATTGAATCTACGTCATCTATCATGGGCGTCCGCAGGAATTTTTTTTGTTTCCTATTATATTATTCTTCCTTGATTGTTTAAATTTAATTTTTAAATTATTTCTTTATTTTAATATTTTATTATTTTATTTTAAGATTTTTATCCCCAACAGCACACGTATCCCGAAGACGTTCAGAGAACATCCTGAGGATGTTCGAATGTCCTCTGGATATCCTTTGAATATCTTTCGGATACGTTGTGCTGTGCTATTAGAGATATTAAATAAAATTGCGGATAAATTCCAGTGTTTATTCACAAGAAGAGTAAATGCTTAATTTTTTTATTGATCCCTCTGCGGACGCCCATGTCATCTATGTATCCGGGCACTTTCTTACACCGCAAACGAACAGCTCGCGTTTACCTGGCAGCCGATGTTACATAGGAGCGTGTGTTTGTCCGTAGAAAGCCGGCTTCTACGAGGAGTTATGCTAATCCTACGCTAATCCTACCGTAAACGAAGTAACCGATCGCTAATAAGTAGCATCGCGATGCCATGCTTATACGGTGCTTGTATATGTGCGACCACACTGGTATCAGGTGCAAACGACCTGTGTAAATATTAATAGATCACATATGTCGGTGGGAAAAGTTCTCTGTAATTAATCAACAAAGTTCCGCGACCCACGTGTCACCGTATGGCGACTTTCATTATCAATCTTGATTACGCTACTGTAAGCCGAATTAACGCATCGCAGCATGATTAGAGATCGATACTTCTCCTTTCAATTATAGTCCTAGACTTCTGATTTAGTTAATTTGTGTTTTCTTGTTATAAACAGTCCTCGTTTAGATTTTTCTAACACATTCATGTGTTAATTTAACATATTGTGTTAATTGAACTTAAATGTTAAATAAGAACGTAGATATTTGAGAATCGCTAAACAGAATTTAAAAAAGGTAAAATTTAATTAAAAAGGTAAAATTAATTAAAAAAAAATAATTTTACCTTTTTTAAATGTTAAATTATGAAAACAAGTGAAAAAAGATATGAAAATAACACAATGTGCATCTATTTTTAATTTTACACAATAAAATATGTTCTGTTTGATTTTTTAGTTGATTTTTACATTAAAACTATGTTAATTTTACATATTTTGTGTTAAAATATTAACACGGAGTATTAAATTAACACAAATTTTTCAACTGTGCATGCATGTATCTGACGTCTCCTTTATCGGAGACTGATGGTTAATTTGACTAATTATGAGCGAAAAATAGGGAAATTTATATTGGATCGAGATCGATTGGATGTCGTTCGCCATATCGAGTCGACGTTTCGAGACCGAGAGATTATTTTGCTGCCAGGCACTGTACCATGCGGTTACGTACATGCACGGGTTCTCGTTTTATTTGATTTCTGCCGCCGCTGCCACGCTGTCTAGGCGACTAGCTCGTTTCTGCTCTCTCTTTCTCTCTCCCTCCAGTCATGCAGCGATTCCTCGTTTCCTTCACTTCTGATTTACTTTGCTTCTCTTCTCGGTGTCTTCTCTTTTCTGCATCTTCCAGTTCCTTTTTTTTTCTTCCACTCGCCTCTCTCTCTCTTTCTTCTTCTTTCATTTTGTTTCCATCTCTTTTCTCTCTCTTTTTCCTTCTTTTTCTCCGATTCTCTATTTCTTCTTTCCTCAATGTCTCTTTTCTTACAAGTTTTCCTCAGACCCTTCGTTTTTCTATGGCAAACTTGTTTAAGCTCTTTTGGCATCAATGATAAATATAAATTTTGTTGAATTTTAAAATTAGATACATCTGTAGCAAGATTTAAAATCACTTTGGTCTTGATTAATTCTTTAATAAATTTAATTAGCGATTAATTCTATCATTTCGTAGAGTTGCCTCTAGCAAAATTTCTGATTGAACTTTCTTTTGACTATTCGATGTCCGATTAAGTTAATCAGAATTAAAAATGACTCTTATTACTAGTGAGACTATTTTATATTAATGCCTTTTTATATTAACGCCTTGATTAATTCTTTAATAAATTTAATTAGCGATTAAGTTTATCACTTTGTAAAAATTCTTGTAGCAAAATTTCTGATTGAACTTTCTTTTTACTATTCGATGTTCGATTAAGTTAATCAGAATTAAAAATGACTCTTATTACTAGTGAGACTATTTTATATTAAGGCCTTGATTAATTCTTTAATAAATTTAATTAGCGATTAAGTTTATCACTTTGTAAAAATTCTTGTAGCAAAATTTCTGACTGAACTTTCTTTTTACTATTCGATGTTCGATTAAGTTAATCAGAATTAAAAATGACTCTTATTACTAGTGACATTATTTTATATTAATGCCTTTTTATATTAAGGCCTTGATTAATGATTAATTCTTTAATAAATTTAATTAGCGATTAATTCTATCACTTCGTAAAATTTCCTGTAGCAAAACTGAACTTTTTTTTTAGTATTCGATGCCTGATTAAGTTAATCAGAATTGAAACTGATTCTTATTACTAGTGAGATTATTTTATATTAATGTAAAAATATATTTAAAAAATAATACAAAAAAAAAGAAGACGTCTCGGGAGAACTCGCAGGATAAAAGCAAGCAGTCACACCTCGAAGCGACTCTTCGAAGCGGCTCTTCCATGTTCCTTCCTTCGTCTTTTTTTCCTTTTGTTCCCGACGCTGGGCTCTCGCCATCGCTCGTTTTCCGTTTGTTAAGATGCCGCGGCGAGAGCGTGGACGATTTCTCGGTAAGATAAGCGAGAGTCCTGCTGCTGCATCCTCACCTTGCACCTGCGAATCTCATTGTGAGACCCCTCTGTCCTCCGACAGCGCGCATCGTAGACACTCTCTAACACCTGGTGGAGGGACCAGCTGGCAGCTGTGGTTCGGATGACGAAGGCCTCCTCGTTCTCGTTATTTCAGGCCGTTCTCCAATTCCAGTGCTCGCTGACGTAACATCGAAATCAAGGCTACCTGACGACATCACGCGACAAACGTCATTATCGAGCACCGTTGGTTAACCCTTTTGAAAGTTCTTAGGATAGTAATTCGTTGTAATCTTATTGGATTAATTTTCTGGAGAAGTGGGAGAGGATGAAATTCTCATCTCAAAATAATTGTGAATGAGGAAAATCGTGTACGTGAAGAAATCAGAATCTTAAGCTCAAAAATGTTTAAGGGAGAATAATATGTGAATGTGATAATTACATTTAATTTTTTGACCGATTAAAATAATTTAATAAATCAAATCATTTCTATTCGCGATCGATGTTGAAATTTCCTGATACCTTGCGTTTTAAAATAGATTTTATTCTTGCGAAACACAAAATAGAAATTCTTTTATGGTAAGAATTCCCGTTGCTAATCACCGAACAGGCATCGAACTCACTGATCAAGTGACGGGAAGACGAATAGTCCTCGAGTTCGAGGAAGATTTACGATGACGAAAACTAAAGTCTGAGAAATTTACATCTTAATTTATTCTTCCTTATTAAAGCATACGGACTTCTTTCTGCGGAATTATTCTGTGTATACGCTTTCACGTCATGCCAAATATTCGTTAAATGCTGCTTAAACTTTCCACAGAATGTAAACTGTCAATTTATCAGAAGAATCGCGTTAGATGTATTTATTCGAAAACGTTTGCCTGTACTATTCCGGTCATACATGTCATCTTTACATGTTCGCGAATGATCGGCGATTCGACGAGAGTGTATCGTTAATTGAATTATGAAACTGTCGCAGGGATTATGTGAAAGCGCGTTTTTTCTGCTCGAGCGATCAAGAAAAGGGGAAAGAGAGAGTTTCGTTTCGTGAAGAAACATTCGAGACTTCGTGGCGACGACTCGCGGCTATTTATGGTTGTACTTTCCTGGAGGTGGATATATTTGTCCTTGCGAATCAAGGCCTCGAATCATTTTTTTGAGGACTGCGCTTTGCACTCGTTCCGATGCACTCTTTCGACGCCTTCCTCGAGTCTGCAGCGAGCTGGCAGTTTCTACCGACTATCCTTGCAATATCTTGAACGCTTTCTGTGATCAATATTTCCCTGTACATATAACTCGTTTCTTAATCTCATAAGCTTGTAAGCGTACGAATTATCAGAGAAATACAGAATAAATGATAACATAATAAATATAAATTTAATAACATAATACATTCTTTCAATTATCTAATTGTGTCCTTTTAAGTTTTCTGTTTTGATATCTTTTAGTTTTTATTCTACACGGAGAGAATTTTCTCTTAGAATTTACCCTGAAAATCATGTAATCGTGGGACAATATTGGAAGAACTTTATAAGAATTTCTCTGATTTATATTTACCACAATAAACAATATTAATGTGTACATAATAAATTTACTATGTACATGGTAAAATTAATCGAACATATACATTTTATATGTTATTGTGGATATTAATATTTTTTATTGTGATGTAAATATCAATCAGACAAACTCTAATAAAATTCTTCCAATACCGTATTGTCCCATGATTTCCATAATTTTCAGAGTAAATTCTAAGAGAAAATTCTCTCTGTATACTAATTGATATTTATTTGATTAATTTTTAAATAATTTTAAATATAATATGTTTTTTAAAAATAGGTTGCTACTTTAGGAGCGTATTCTACTCATCAAAATGAGCAAAAAATGTCTAAAAATATGTTGTTTTCACATTAGTCATCGCTAAAAAGATGTGCAAAGCAGTATATTTTGGCTGGAGGCGATCACTTTGAACAATTTTTATTTCACCTTTACTTTCTATTGATTTGCATATCGTTAAAAATAAAATAATATACCTTGTTATTATTTTAAGTTTCAACTTAAATATGGCTGTAATGTAAAAACACATTTTTGGATATTTGTTTAGATGAACGTTTTCTTATTCATTTTCGATAAGTAGAATACGCTCCTAAAATAGCTGCTCACTTTTAAGACACACCCTTTATAATCATTGTAATAATTTATATAATATATAATTTCTCAATGAAACAGATGCGACAGCGGAAAACAAATTTATAACGAATATACATACTTATTTTAGTAAAATAAAGCTTCATACATATTTTCTATGTAAAGACTATCCCA
Organism: Nylanderia fulva; assembly: GCF_048542155.1. Classification (NCBI taxonomy): domain Eukaryota; kingdom Metazoa; phylum Arthropoda; class Insecta; order Hymenoptera; family Formicidae; genus Nylanderia; species Nylanderia fulva. Next base: position 8,241,978 of record NW_028190368.1, on the reverse strand, counting down.
ATATAAAACAACTATACCTATATTATATATCTGAAATTTATGAGAAACGGATATCGAGAAACGGAAGGACTAACAAGGATGACAATTTGATTAGACGATTGAAAATTACTGAAAATGCATCGATTCCTTCACGTCTATTTATTTATTCATTTTGTATTACACGTGCAGGCAAAGTGGCACTTTGTGTGCGTGTTTTCTGTGCGGAAAGCGGTTTCCCACGCCATACCATCTAGCGGCGACGCGGTGAGTGAATAAGCCGCGTTCAAAGCCATTGCCTACGACTGAGCCGCGTTCAAAGTCATTGTCCACGGCTGAAGCCGTGGGCAATGACTTTGAACGCGGCTATTCCCGCACCGTGCCGTCGCAAGATGGCGGCGTGCGATCGGCCACCTCGCGCACAGAAACGCGCACAAAGCCACTTTGCCTGCACTTGTAATACAAAATAGTATGTGTATCACGTGCGAATTGACAATTGTTCACTCGTGTGGGGTGGTCGCACTCGTGACCAATTGTCAACTTTCCGCACTTGATACACAATATACTATATTTTTAGAAGTCTGATCGTAAAAATGCTGAAAAGAGCTTCTCTCTCGCCGGCAATGAGATCACGTTCCACGACGAAGTACGATAACAAGCTGCACGAGTTGCACCGTATGTTTCGAGGTGCCAAGCGGTCTACCGGTGCAAGACTCGCGCAAAAAACTAGTCCAGCTTACCAGTCCTGGACACGCCCCACGCGCGAGTACTCCCGCTGTAACCTCTTCCTTTTGCCGGCGATTTTCCATCCCGTCAGCGAGAGAGTCCGGATTTTTCGATTGATCGCGAAAGGAAGTCGACGACGAGAAGAAAACGAACGGCCCCGCTCGATGATCGTCGAGTTAGCGTGCTCGTTCCTGAAGACGCTGAAGAAGGGTGACCTTGGATCCGAGCGAACCAGCGATGACCTTGGCAGGTCGCGTATTTATATTCCTTTACAGCGAAGATAAGACGTATGGCCCTTTAAACGCTATTATAATAGCGTATAATTAGGAATTATCTGAATCATTTATTTATACATGAAGAGTTTCGTCAATCTCGGAAAAGTTTTAAAATATATATATATATATATATATATATATCATGCACATATATATTTATTAAAAATCTTTTATCATCTAATTAGCACCCTTATATGAAAATATTTTCTCATCGAATCACAAGTTATTTCTTTCGACAGACTGATAAATTCTGATTATATCTTTAACGCAAGAATTTAACAAGATGATAAAATCGCGGCAATCAGATGTATGTATATTAAAAAAAAAAAAAAAAAAAAAAATATAGGTACACGGATTTCTCTAAGAGTCAAGCGGGATAAAAATCGAACTCGAATGACCACTGCCAGCGGCCAGGTGACTATTGCCGGACGATCGGCAGGTACTTATTAATTATCGTATAAATTGCGAGCTCGGTGCGCGGAGAGGCCTGTTTGCGAAATCCGATTATCCTCGCGATGTTTCAGTAATTGAACGTGCAGCGAGTCGTACGGAAGACCATCGTTATTCGATCTAAGTCACGAGCAGAAAATTAGATAGCGGCACGCAGTCTTGCCGCGCTCGCAAGTAGAACCGGTCAGTTATCGAACAGGCGCGGCGAGGCGGAGAAACGTTTTTCTCCTTCCTCTCTCTTTCTCTCGCGCGCATGCTTAATTAAAAAAGAATTACAAAAGAATCACTCGGCGCGTAATGGAAACGAGGAGGGAAAATCGCGATGCTCGGCGACGCCTCGGGGCTCCTTAGAATGTTCGCAAACGAGAGAATCTGCGTGCATGCAACTTGTGTTCCATTACGGGATATACGAATATATTGAATAATTCGGACCCGACTGGAAATTAAGATAGGGTCCCAATAAGAGCCATAATTAGATCTTTAGACAATTATATTAAGGCCTTATAGGAAAATATGTAAGGTCATGTAATTAGGTATTTTAATGAAAACCTGATGACGAATGTTATATATTTTCCTTTTATCGGGTCCTCATTAAATAACCTTTAATCACGATCATACATATTTCCCTTATGTTAATTAATCCCTTATTTTAAGATTGAAAATGTGTACATTCATAATTTTATGAATTTTAATGGATCTATCTTTCGGAGGAGACCGGGATGAGATAATTTTTCTCTCGAACCTCATCGAATCCATTTGTTTCCTTTTAAAGATTTCGCTTAGACTTAATTACAGCGTTATCTTTTCCGCGGAATTGTTTCGCAGAATTAGTTCGAAAACATTAATTATAGTTGATTATCTAGTGCTTTGCCGTATTATAAATGGACCATGTATCCGTGATTCATTAAGTGACAAGACTGTTGGCGTAAAAAACATTTTTGAGACCTTCGAGAAGAAAAGGATACGCTGATGGATTATATGCCCATTAGGCTAGCCAGTTTGTTATCGTTGTATTTTATCCCACTCTCGAGGGATTGTGGATAACAGCCAAACAATTAACTTAATGAGAATCATCGTGGAAGAAAAATAATCGTCACGACTATTTCATCAATCAAATATTGTTTTCGCTTTCTTATTGGTACTACTAATTAAAAAGGTATTGGAATATTGTGTTACATCGCGACATTATTGATATCCTCGAGGGACTTTGATATTTCTCGACATAATCAATTTGCGTTATATCGTCCGTACACATGGTTGTCGATGCAAACTTACCTGCATCGCGAACGGTCAACACACAGAACCAGAAGAAGAAACACGCACGGGAGGACCGGATAGTCGGCAATCTTCATTGAAGATCGGCTGGGAAGCGGTCGCACGACCATCATCGTCGGGAGAGAGAGGAAGTAAGAAGAAAAGAACGCAGAAGTCGATCGGGAAGATGCATCGGGATTCGAGATCATGAAGTTTGAAGAGTCGCGAAAATTTGATATTTTCGCGTGTTGAATGCATTTATTTGAAAGAAAGTATAATATGCTAGAAAAGTAACTTCTGTCCTCTAGAAGAGAAAGAGATATATTTTGTAGCTTTTTATATAGAGGTGCATAATAAAGATGTAAATAAAGATTATTTTAAGAGGATGAAATTAATTTCGACAACCTTGAGATTCTCGCCCGCGATGTTACCTGAATAGGTCTCTATATTCCTGCTGAAAACATCTTTGGAATAAAAACACAGTTGGGTTGTCCGATTTATCTTTAGAAGCCGCGCGTTGACGTATTTTTTTTCCACAACTTGTAGAATTCATTTATTTCAATTTATAGACGTCTATAATTGGCGCCGACTTTATTTGGTGCCGACTTTATTTCGTATATATACTTATTATTATACGTCATCATCTCATCATAGACTCTTCAAACTTCTGTCTGTTGTCGCGTTTATTTTTGGATGCCTTGTTCTCGTTTCTTCTGTTCTCTTTGAGAACTTTTTTACATTTCTTTCGACACGTGCCAAGCCAGTTTCCTACTAGCGTTCCAAGAAAACCGGATCTTCTAATACGTCACACGCTTATACTACAAAAATGTGACGTGTATATTCTATGCCCTGTTGTGGCGTTTTTGCATTTGATCTCTCTTCTCCTTTTATCGCGCATATGTTTTCGCTTCTGCTGTGAGTCACAAATTATTTTCAGCTCTTTTTTATGATCCTGGAAGAAGACTTTCCTGCTCCACTTTAACTCCGGCCAAAGATGCAATTACTGTCGTTTAATGTGTTGCACGTAGTTTTTACATTTCGAGACATAATTCTCTTTTTATCTAAATATCAGAAAAAAATCTGATGTTTCCGACAAGACGGCTTCTACAACTATGCAAATTATAAATTTGGTTTAATAGTTTCAATTTAGGAATATCGTTATTTATTACATAATGCGTAATTTTTAATACGATGATTAATAATAATACTAAACAATTAAATAATAAGACGCAATAGCTACTGTAAAAAAGTGACATAAATAATTGCTATAAAAAATTTAAATCGATTGTAGTTAAATGAGACTTATTCTTAAAATTCTGCCACTTGCGAAGCTAAAGTCGTAGAAACTCTATTTTTTTTTTTACAGCCGCGTTATCGTCAATATGATTTATAGAGGGATACAAGTCATGTATATAGTGAGGACGCACATATAATTTATAACTCTATTGGATCTGATCTCGTTTCTTTCAATTTGTTGCGCTCAAACTCGTGGATTCATGATCATTATCTGACGATAAAATCGTGACTTTTTTCTCTCCTCCTTCAATTTTTTTTTTTTCTTAAACGTCGGACTTTTTTCTGTCGAGCGAATATCGCGATTTCACGGTATTGCGCTCGTGACAATTAATCCTTTCACTGTTAAATTGTGCGGTGGATAAGACAGCTAAGAGAGAACAGGCTCGATGTTTGATCGTTCAATTCATATATCTATATAACGTTAAATGCTATTAATTATGTGTATAACACAGCTATAATATTTGGTTGATTGCACAGATTAAAAGTACATTATTGTGCAAAATATCTCATCATTTCATTACAAATTTTAATAATATAATTTTTGAGAATTACAGAGATAATTTTTACAAATTAAAAATTTAACAAGGCTCTGTAATATAAATATAAATATAAATTGAGAGTGTCAAACAGGCAATAAGAGCCAAATCGCGGATGACAGTGCGTTATCCCAACGAAACTAAATTTTTTTGTTAGAATTTAAAAACCTGTGCACAAGGCACTAAATTTTGCTTGGTCACGGCCAAGATTTAAAATTGTTGGGGATGTATAGAATTGAATCTCTTGTAGAGATTATTCTACAAGAGATTCAATTCTATACATCCCCTGTTCCCCCCTTAAAGAAATAAATGCGAGAGAAAAATATAGATCCGAAAGTCGCTGAATCGGGAATCGAACCCGAGACCTTTTGCTTGCCGGGCGACTGTTCTTCCAACTGAGCTATTCAGATCCCTAAAAGATCCCTAAAGGACTGCTCTTCCAACCCACCTATTCAGATCCCTAAAGGATCCCTAAAGGATCCCTTTAGGAAATAAATGCGAGAGAAAAATATAGATCCGAAAGTCGCTGAATCGGGAAATAAATGCGAGAGAAAAATATAGATCCGAAAGTCGCTGAATCGGGAATCGAACCCCAGACCTTTCGCTTGCCGGGCGACTACTCTTCCAACCCACCTATTCAGATCCCTAAAGGATCCCTAAAGGATCCCTCGGCAAGCGAAAGGTCTGGGGTTCGATTCCCGATTCAGCGACTTTCGGATCTATATTTTTCTCTCGCATTTATTTCCTTAAATGGGGAACAGGGGATGTATAGAAATCTCTTGTAGAGATTATTCCAATTGTAAATCTTGGCCGTGACCAAGTAAAATTTAGTGCCTTGTGCACAGGTTTTTAAATTCTAACGAAAAAATTTAGTTTCGTTGGGATAACGCACTGTCATCCGCGATTTGGCTCTTATTGCCTGTTTGACACTCTCAATTTATATTTAATTTTTACAAAGTTTCTATGAGACAACATTTTATTTGCAATGTACAATACAAAAAAATATTTTTAATAGAAATTAAATAGATTTCTCCCGAAATTGTATATAACTTAAAATTAAGATAGCAGATATTTTTTTCATATTTACATAAATATAATACTTAAACAATGTATATACGTATATTTATTTTGAAATATATACACACGTATACGTATTTTAAAAGATATACAATAAAGCTCATTTATTGTGTACATATATATATTTTATATGTTGCATTAAGAAAATATTAGCGTTATTTTAATTATAAAAATATATTAATCGACTCGGACATCATTTAAAAACTAATAAAGATATCCGATTTTTTTTCTGTTTGCGGCATTGTCAAAAAAGATGAACACTCCAAGCAGCGCACTTTTACTGCACTCGCCAATCGATAAAGATATACGAATCACACCACGAGGAAGCTGTGGCATCTCGATCTCAAAAAATTGGATACTGATGCATGGCACCGCATTAGGCTCGATTATCGACAAGTCTCGCGCGATATCGAGGTTCATCACGAAAATGGTACCAGGAGAACTCACGCTCACGTCGACGGAACTCGCGAATGAATTGAAATTTCGAGTTTACCGCGATCCGGAGATCGACAATGGTCCTCGATCAAGCAATAATTCGCACGTTCAGGAACATCTCGGTAACGTCGTGGCCGCTTGGAAGTGTCCACTCCTGACGAAGACCTTCGACGAGTTCTTTAAAACGTGGAACTTTCCGAAATCGTCGATTAAGTTCGATCGATTTCTGCGACCGATCTACCTGCTCGTCTTCATCGCCGATTCTCAAGGAAAATCGATCGTGACAATTCCTACGGTCAAGCAAGCTCTCTCTTGTCTGCTGGGCCAGGTGGTTCTGCGGAATCCTATTCGCGGATCGACCGTGGAAATCGAGTCCACGCCCTTCGGCAATCCCGTATTCATTGGCTCGATCGCACGTGGGGTCATCAGCAATGTCGTCGGCGACGAGGACTGCGTCGTCATGACGGACGCGTACGCATTTCCTGGTAGCGAGGGTGGTCCCGTCTACGTCATCTCGCCAGATTGGTAATAACGATTCTTATTTATTTTAAAAAATTCTTTTTCCTCGAGAGACATCCTTAAATTTGTCTGCTGTCAAAGAATTTATAAAATATAATTATTTTAATATATATCGCAAGTGTTATATAAATTATTATTTTGAGAATTTTTCGAAATTTTTTGATTCGAAGTTCTCTCTTAACCAAATTCCGAGATCACTAATCGACGATCAAATCGATGATTATACATATTTTGTTATTTTATCGCGTTTGGAATTTTTTGACACGGATGTTTTTATAGCAAACGTCGAATTATCAGCGGGATGGTGATCGCGCCGTTAAGCTGGTGTCGTGGAGAATGGGTGGATTACACCTTCGCCGCCAATCTTGCTCCGTGTTTGCTCAACATTTTACGAACGAAGGATCCTTGTTCTTCGATCATAATAAGTTACCAGAAAGATGGTTCGTTAATATAAACGTTATTTTTTTCTATTTTCTGATACATTAATTTTTTCTAATACATTTATTTTTTGTTTTTATACTCTTATTTTTTCTATTTTCTATTTTTTAATATATGTATTTATATGCGATAAAATCTTGATCTTTTTTCTGATATATAGAAGCATTAGATAAAGGTGTCGTGCTTGTAAGATGTGGGATTAATTGGGGCACGGGTGTTCTCGTGGACAAGAATACCGGTACATTTCTGACGTGCTCGCACGTCGTCAGCGAGGTAAAATCAAACTCTTAGAAGCTTATGCGAAAAAACGCAATAGAAAAGTATATATTCTAGTATCTATATTTAAAAAAAAATACAAACTATATTTTAGCACGCGACGTAAAAAAATTAATCGCATTTAGTGCAATAAGCTCAGCATGTGGCAATGGTATATTAACGCGCAATATAGCAAATGGATAATTTTTTATATGCGACAAAATTACAGCTAAGTCAAAATAAATTCCAATAGGCGCCAGAAAGGGAGATATCAATCGAAATGAGCAGAGACCAGACCAATTCACGCGCGTGGGCGAAATTGTTGTATAGAACCCCGGAGAATCAGCCTTACGACGTGGCTGTATTGAGAGTAAATCCACAGGATGTGGATCCTTCATTGCAGTCGATACGATTGTCTCGTGCTCCGGTTGTAAAAGGTAAATTCAGTTCCTTTGCTTTTTCACTATTTTTATTTTTTAATTTTAGCTCTAAAGATGCAAAAGCGAAATGTGTTAGTCCCAATAATTTTTATCCACTTCGAACTGTTATCTAAGAACATTTCGAACAATAGATATCGAAGCTCATAGCTTTTCTCAACAAGAGGAAATTAGCGATATATCCAGCAGCGTGTCAATAACGATTTCCTGGCGCCTCAACGCCAGGAACATTGACCTTCTTCCTCATCAGGATAGAAATAACGTATAATTGTGAAAAAATTGGGTCAATTGATCGTCGTTAATGGTGAAATTGATATTTGGCCTTCTTCTAACTCAGAAACCAATACATATGTCCATTTACTCGATCGCAATAAAAATCTATTTACTACGCGTTACCATAAGAATCTTGCTTTTATTGATCATTTTTATTACAAATTACGGTGCAAAATTTTTGAAACAGTATCCGTCTTACGAATGAAATAAAGCAAATATTATTTATTAAAGTTACTAATAATTCTCTTGGACAATTTCTTCAGGTTCTACGATTATTATTCTGCTATTAATCTTTGATCTTTTTAACATGTAAAGAACTAACGATTTAAAAACATCTCAATTTCTTAATCAATAAAAAATAAAATATATAGAACAAATATTTGCTGAAATAAATCATTTGATCATTTTTATCACGAATTACTGTGCGAAATTTTTAAAAAAGTCTCCGTCTTACGAATGAAATAAAGCACAAATATCATTTATTAAAGTTAATAATAATTCTCTTGGACAATTTCTTCAGTTTCTACTATTATTATTCTTTCTTTATTATTAATCTTTGATTTTTTTAACATATGCAAAGAACTATAACGGTATTAGGATCTGAACCTCTTAGTCAATAAAAAATGAAACATAAAAAAAAAAAAATTTGTTGAAATAAATCCTATTAATTACGTACGTACACACCTGCTCACAGGCGAGCCGGTGGTCTCCGTGGGATTTCCGTTCTCCTCGTCCATCCGGCCGACCATCAGCAGCGGCGTCGTCTCCAAGTCGATGGACTGCGCGCTCCTGACAACTTGTTGCGCCCAGAGCGGTACCAGCGGCGGGCCGATAGTCAGCCGCGCGACCGGCGAGATGCTGGGAATGATTGTGTGCAACGCGCTCTCGTCGGACGGTGCCGTCCTGTACCCGCGGATGAGCTTGGCGGTACCGGCCGCCACGGTGGACCGGCCCTTGCGGGAATACTTGCGCACTGACAGTCAGTAAACAAATCTAAATTGGCCACTGACGACGATCTAACGACTATATAATTTGGACGATGCCTGGACTATAAACCTTCCGCGCTGCAGGGAACGAAAGATGCTACATAGTAGAGCCGCACCGAAGTGCGAGCGAAAATTTTTAATCCTTTCCGCAAATCAAGTTCATCATATTGCGGAGAAGATATTTAATTATATACATGTATAGTTTTTGAGATCAGAGAGTAATTATAAAATTAATTGTGTGGCGCGGAGCTAAAATATTTTATATTGTCCTTCGGTTTTTTTTCGATTTACTGTTATTTTAGTAGAAATTAGATAGAATTAAAGATTTACCTTTTGCTTCTCTATTGTCGTTCCAGATCCCGACGTGCTTCGAGCTTTCACATGCGATGACGCGATAGTGCGCAATGTTTGGAACTTCTACCCTTTGCTGCCGTCTAAACTGTGAAAAAAGAATACGCAAGATAACTTATAAACTCTATATATTCAAGCTCTAATCGTATGGTATCGTTATTTGTTATTTAATCCGTACTATTCGAGCTATTTTTATTGCGACTATCATATTGCGTAGGTAATATATTGGATTATTTGCATTACGGAATATTTGTCTGTGAGTCATGTTGGACCTGCCGATCTCGAATTCGACACGCCGTTGTGAACATAATCTCACCTTCGAACCCTGATTGAATAACATACGCCATTGACCGAGTTTAATATAAAGAGAAAGTTTTTCGTGACGTTAAGTCGTAGCGATCGGCACGCAAAGCGATACAAGTCAATGATCCCTTCATATTTATGCTAAAGACTTTGCTGATGAATAATATTATCTGCATATGTCGTCGCGTATTGAATTTTCAAGCGGTATTTAATAACGTCGGTGTACATACATTTGCATTTGCCTTGTTAGAAAATATGATTTCTACAAAAAATTATTAAATATATATGAAAAAATATAAGATACATATTATAAATTGAAATTAACTTGTAATATCTTACTATTTGTCTCATATATGATTCTAATCCTTTTTTGAAATAGCATGTAGCGTAATTCTCAGATATACTTGCTTCGCCATCTGACAAATGCTCGTACAACTTCCTTCGTAATATCTTTGATCCATATTCGCTTCCTGTATTTAATTAAACATAAAAGTTTCTCTAACAATAGTATAATTTTATTTATATCTAATATAAAAGAATTACTCGAAATATAATTACAAATTGAGATTTATTGGCTGCCTCTTTAGCGTTAAAATTTTTAAGATAAATATCTTAATGCATATTCAACACGAATCGTTTTTTATATTATCACGGCACGAATTTCATCAGAAATTAATCGAAATATATATGCATATAAGCATTCAATTAGAACACTTAATTGTACTAATTGTAAGATAATATATATGTATTAGCCGGGTTATACGAATTGAAGAACTGCGTAAGATTTTCAAGAAAATATGAAACATCCAGCGAATTGTAATTTATTTTTTATTTTATCTTTTTTTCAATCAAGTATATAGCTATATGACGCGATCACATAATATTGCCTTATATACTGCACTCGATGCTTACAAAAGAATCACACACGGTCAGACGATCGCAGGTAACGTTCGTGAAGAGTGCGGGGTGATTGATAGTCGGAGATGGTAAAAAGCAATTGCAATTGACAGAGAATTAACGCCGTTCCATGCTGTTTCGTTCCGTATATACAAGTTCGAATGACTTAAATGCTAGAAAATACGTAGTTATGTTATCACTTGTGATTTTTCTTTCGCTCTTAGTTTTCCTTGGTCTAAAATGCACATAGGAAAACGAAGGATCTGCAACCTCGTGAACTTATAATCGCGTCTTCGGGCCTGATAAACATTTCGTCAATTCTATAATGCTAATTTTGTGTATATTTTCTCTTATCTTTCCTCCTGCGTAAGACCAATAAACGTTTAATTAAAAAAAAATAAATAAATCAATTAAAAAAACGCGAATAACGCAGGAGTGAATGTTCAGATCTCAATCGTCAGATTACGTAGATATATAATATATCGATAAATATATGTATATATATTAATATATATAAATAGTACGATATCCTTTACATTAGAATACAGATCATGTATATACATTATGGATGGAGTCTTCAGTAATAGTTATTGGAGTGTCGAAGAGTTTTTCTTAAATCTAAAAAATTATCTCCGCACGACGTTTAATCTTAATGACTCCTATTGTCCTTATATGTATAATCGATCTAATGATTTTCGATGCAAAAGTAAGAAAATAGCGAGTGTCCGACTTGTTGCTTGCGCGACTTGTAGTTTCACACGCAAGAAGGATCACTTTCGAACAATACGACGACGTCCACTTTGATGAGAAGGACGGAGAAACGATAAACAAGATTCGAAAGTTAAATCTAAGTGTTCATTTTTGTCTTATTGATAATCCGCCACACCACAATTTTTGCAGTTTTCAATACAAAATAATAAAGACGGGAATAATATTGCTAACTTTGCTACGAGATTGATCGCACTGCATATATATAGATATAGGACAGGATATTGCAAAAGTCGCATATTACGTAGTTATTGCGTAATAGTGATAATTTAAAAAAAATGTTGATATGAATTTTTATTCTCTAATTATATCTTATACCGAACTCTCTTTACTTGGACGAAGATATATTTTATGAGTAAAAAGAAAAGGTACGACTAATGAGAATATGTCTGCGTTCGAGAGGCAGTATGTGAATCCTAAAACGACCTATACATCTTGTACATGCTTTAGGATAAATGCGTTTTGCTGAAGAAAAAGTTCTATTTTTCATGTGCTATAAAAAATTCACTCGCGCGACGATCTCACACAAAGTATCTATTTAAGTACAAAAATAATATAAATTAACGCTATACACCTTCTAATTATCCTTCGAGAAAAAACCTCAGGCCCTAATAATAAAGCAAATTAAAACTATCTGGAGATTCCGAGTCTCTATGAGATTTCTTCCAGCATTTTGCGATCACAATTTGGCGCACCAAGTGCCAACTATCACATGAAGACCGAAAGCATCTGTGTTTATTACGGCCTTGAGAATTCTTTAAGAGCGACTAGAATCCTTCCTTAGACTCGCGACAATCTTAACGCTACTTTCATTCTAATTTCGAATTTTTTCGTATGACACGCTCCTTTCGAGGAAAAGTAGCGAATTCTTCTTCATATTTAAAGGGGGATTTCACAAAGTTCTTAGTAAAATTAAATGATTTGATCGTTGAAATAATTGTTCGTGTGTATCCAGGTTCGTTCTGTAGCTTTTTCCGTAGCACACCGAACCGATATGCGCGACAGTTCATTGTTGATAACCATTTGGCGGGTTCGGTGCTTCTTGACTGTCTATACTGTAACCGGTAATACTATCTGGACTTTGAAGAGACGCCGCGTAGAGCGGGTTGATTGGCGTAGCGTTCGTGTCGAACTGGGTCGAGTCATAAACGCTGTGATTCTGTAAAGAAAGAAGAAAAAAACATTCCCCTTTGCATTCCGAGGCAGACCATCCAGTCAATCAATTAAAAAAAGAAAAAAAAATTACCGTGAAGTTAATATAACGCTGATAAATTGAACTCTGCATATAATTGAGCATCAAAGCACTTTGTTAATAATAAAACATCGTGTCTCGCGTGTAATAATGCATTATTGAAGCGCAGTGCAAACGGTGCATCACACACGAAATATCTTGCTTGAAAATATTTTACAAGATTCCGTCCATGAAGAAGCAGCGTGATAAATTGTTGCCAAGGGGGAAATTGCCCGAAGTTAGTGTAAATAAATGAAACCAAATGCATTGACTACATCAATACGTTTAATTTTATATTATACGATATTATTTCTCTAAACATGCTAAGATATATTTACAGTTAGATAAAGCTCTCAAATGGTTTTACCATTATGCGTTATAATGCGTAATATATGTATAAATATTAATAACTTGTATAGAAGATTAATAACTTGATTAAATAACTAATAAACAAATTATTAATAAAATAAAAAATGTAAAACTTGGAAGAATTATCAATGGTGTACAGATACAGTGAATCACGGATACTGCAACGATAATAAGCTATCTACAAAGATTCAGTTTGCGTATCTGAATCGTGAGAGGAATCAGGATCTTGTTGCGTTTTGTTCCTTTTGTGTTTTTCGAATTTTGGGGATGTTATAGATAACAAATAATCACTTAAACCGCCCGATTCTCCTTCTTTCGAATTATTTTTGTTCTTTCGATAGGCTACGGTTGAACGAGAGAAACTCGATCTAGGAAGTAATTGTTGCGTGGTGTTCGAAGTATTAGTAGATGTACTGGACATCATATCGTCCGAATAGTCTTTTGAGAAATCAGTCTCTAAACGCGTCATTAAATAGCTCTGATTTATGGTGGAAGCGCTCTCTTGGAGCGCTAAATCATCGCTTAATCGAGATTCTTGGAAATCCTCCGTTTCAATTTTGTGCGTGCAACTCTCCAAAATGGACTGTAAGCTATTTTCTAGCGCTGGAACCTGAGGTATTTCCGAAAAATTACTGTCTCCATGCGGAATGTTCTCAACTATAGCCGCGGGATCCGCAGAAGCGTTATCCAACACGCCTTCTAAGCTACTTTTTCTCGTTTGAGAGTACAAGTTAACGTTACTGTCGATTGTTTTCGGTTTGTAGAGAAAGTTACTAGCGGTATCGGGCGAGAAGAGCAAATTTGAGACACTACTGGGACCATCGTACTTAACATGCGTCACAGAAATGGCTTTCCTGCTCGGGCTGGAGAGTCTTAAATCCGGCACGCTCTTTTGGGAGGATAAGTCAGATCTGATCAAAGGATAATTAGTCAATTCCGAAATATTCTTTTCTATGGTCAGATCTCTATCGAAGCTTTTAATACCGGTTGTCGAGCGAAACGATCTAATTGGTGAACCGAAGGTGCTCGAGTCGCTATTTTTCGGGTCTCTAGCTGATGTTAAGGAATAAAGAGAAGCTCCCTGCTTGGAGGATTTCAATGCTTGAGAATCATACAGCGGTATGTGAATAGAAGGAGTATGGACCTGATAGATGTAATCGCTGTCGGTTTTCAAGGATGAAAAACTCTGTTGATGCGGTAACGACACCGTGTCTTCGTCCATTGCGTCGTCCACTTGTGCCTTGTAAGAGAACATTATTGATGGTTGTGAAACCCTGAAAGCAGAATTTACAAAATATATCAGTCGAACATCCAAACCCATTATTCAAATTGCTAATGTATTGTTATATTGCAGTAGCTTACCCGAAGAATTCCGATAGGAATGTATGATAAACCAAAGGAGTAAAAAGAGTTAAATATACTGCTGCTGTGAAATCTACAATGCATAATCCCACTGGATTTTGAGTATAGTTTAGAAAGCCTGCACCAATTGATTGCACTAAATCCAACGTCGCCAGCGTTCCAGCATAAATGTAAAAGCTTTTCCGTGCTGCAACAGGAAGCGTATATTTATAATCACAATCAACGAGGAAGCATTATATAATGTGATGAGAATTACTTACTAGGAAGTGCTAGGCGGTCTCGTAACCGTGTCCATGGCAGTATTAATATGAAGAGATATATCTAAAAGCGATATCGACATATTCAGCGATGTAGGTATCAAATTTGACCAAAAATTAAAAAAAAAACGGCGTGCGCAAGCATACCGTAGTAAAAACGAGACTGCTGCAAAACCAAAACATCATGCCGCCGTGACCAAACACGTAAAAATCACGGCTGGGAATATGAAATGTATCGTCCGGCAGAACTAATTCCAATGTTCCTTGAGTGATCGTGAAAGCCAATGCTATAAATGATGTTGCAAGTAGTACTCTACGAATACTAGAACGGCTGTCCAAGTGACCTAAAGTAAAGGAAATGAAAAATTACACGTTAGGAAATATCACACATTCCCTTTCCTTTCTCAAGACTCTGAAAATATGTCACTCACCAAATGCTAAACCAAATATAACTACACTCATCTCGGTAGATAGTAGAAAAAATCTCACTGTGACCCACAAAACTTTGTCAGCCTTGCCACCAACTGTCGCCGCTGCGTTTACAGACATCGATACAATGCAGCGTATCACTGATATAACTACATTACAAATAACGAGACCGTAAAACGCTAAAAATATCGGACTACTCGTTGCACGTAATTTAAGCCTTGCTCTGTTGAATCGCATCGCGATGAATAGAAGGAACAACAGATTTGGTATTAGAATGATGACATCCCATATTCGTACTCTGAAAGATAAACGCAAGAATGAAATTTGTCATAAAACTGATTATCTTGTCGCATCCTGAGTCTTAACACGTACCTTGAATCTTTGATTTCCTTATACAGAATAAGCTTGCAAAAATGCTCCTCATCCTCAATCGCTGTACTTATATTGGGAATCATAGTACTGCTCAGATCATACGTATGTAACCAACTTTCAGACACTTCCTCCCTCTCGGCGCCGTACATTTCCTACCTTCTCGAGAATAGTGTCAGATTCTCTCCTCCTATAGTTTCACTGATGGAAAACAATTAGCAGAATGAAATGTCAATAAACAATACAATCACACGGTGTACGCTCGATCGTTAAACCCGAGAAAAATAATGAAACATCTGACGACTCGTTGAAATACAGTTTCTAGAGATCTCACGTCGTCTCAAACAATCTCTAAGCGATATACTAGGAGCAGAGTGTTACAAAACAAAATACGACGTTGCACAACATAACCTAAAATAATTTCAGAGTCACTGGCATCTTTGACATTTCGATTCGCGACGCGAAAGCGAACTGTCAAATGCACAAAAATCGAAATCCAGCTCGAGTAGCTACAACTTTTCCAACGTGGACATGAATTTCGCGAATGACGTTTCGGAAAAATCGATAAATAGCTGCCTATTGTGTAGCTGTCAAACGATCAGCCTGACACAAGCAGTGTCCAGTCTCGGACGAACCGACTTACTTAGCTAATTGGATAAGACCGTTAATCAGTTTACCGTGCATGAAGACGTCGCTCTCATTTTTCCCTGGAAAACGGCGCGTTTTTTTCCACCCAACCGTGGCGAGCACTCGATGCGTGACGAACGCTTGGCACAATTCTGCTTTCCGCCTTTCCACAAAATATCTACGCTCCACTCTCTCCCTCTCTCTCTCACTCTCTCTCTCTCTCTCTCTCGCGCGCGCGCTTCAATTGGCCTTCTGCTACGATACTACGAGATTCCAATGACTCGAGTGTTCATTCACGTCAGCGCTTTGTGCGTCCTCGCGATGTCCGATTCACCTTGGCGTGAAATTCGCGCGGGTAAATCAATGTCAAAATGAAATATTTTTAATTGCGAATATTGAGAGTTCGGCGCGATAATTTGTCGAAAAAGCCAAGGTTTTTGAGGAATAATCACTGGACAAAACTTGAATGATAGGTCGATAGGTTGTTTCTCGATAGGTCGTTCATCGATAGATCGATCGTCGATAGCTCGTCTTATTATTTGTATTTACCGAAACTCAAATAGAGGACTGTGTGATAAATAGCATATTAGATATTCTTCCTATAAGGAAAAAGTGATGTAACGCGTGAAATGCATGTTTGGAGTCGATATGTATTGCATGTGGGTTGTTCTTCCTTTTCCGCATACGTGATCGGCGGTCAGTTCGAGTTTTTTTTATTTGATAAAAAAACTTTTTTTCGAAGATTTAATCGATCGAAATTGAAAGATTGTTAAATAAATTTAATATTCTCTATTTTTTTCTTTTCTTCCGCTTTATTCTCGAATAAGAAAAAATTTATAGACCTATACATTTATAAAACTATTACATATAATAAAAAGGTAGACAAAATTGTGATAATTGAAAATACAATTTAATGATATATATAATTTAATGATAAATATAATTTAATGATTGTCTCTATATACTACGACTAGTTCTCTAATATATTAATTAACACGATATTAATACATAATAAATATATTGAAAAATACAATAGTTCGAGCGTCGATTTCGAGTACGAATTTTTAATCCGTATTTAACACAAGACAAACACCCTGAAGTACCCAGTGTGAAATATGTTCCGGAGTCGCCAAATCTGCCTCGAAAACCAAACCAACATCGAGAGCATTTCGTCGGTTCAATGTAGTATATACGGGAGTTTTAAACGTATTCTGTAAGGTAAATAAAAAAAAAATATCTTTCTAATTTACAATTCAATTTCATTTCATTTCATAAGAATTATTTTCAAAGATGTAACTCGTCAATCTTTTAATTTGAAATAAATAATAAGAAACAACGTGATGTTTGCTCGTTTTTTAATGTGAAACAGATATAAAAATTAGTGCTAATTCGATACCTGTAATTTTAGTCTATGGATTTCAGTAGGTATAATTGTTAATATTGGTAGCTCCTCTATTAAAACTTTCGGATGCGATCTTTTTAAACGATGCTCCTCGACATCCCATCTGGCGCCTTCCAAATATAATCCGTACACGTAACAGCCCTATTTATTAAACGCAGATATATAATAGAATAATTATTGACATTATTGCACTGAAAAAATGACTAAATTAATAAATATTTATTTCAATACTGCCTAATAAATCATTTATTTAAAATAAATAAATTTATTTATTTGTTTCGACCAGGATTTTCTTGTATCAAATAAATATTTTTCCATCAAACCAATATTATTAGTTTCAAATAACTGATTTATTTGGCAGTATATATTGAAATAAATACTTATTCAAATTAAATAATTTTTTTTAGTGTGTCTATAATAAAAAAAAACACTGAAAAATATAAGAGAAATAAATATCGCATGGAAAAATTCACCTGACCGGGTCTTTCTTCTACATCGTCAGGTTTGGAGAACTTCGACACCGTTGTGTAAATGACAGAACGATCGAGGGGCCAATTGTTCTTACGACAAGCTATCTGAATTAAAGCTGCCACGTAAGTTTCCGGCACGTGCAATCCAGACAACCACAGTACCACGGGCTCGTTCGCTCCGGACTGATGGAGATGAAGGAAAGTATCATTAAATAGAACGAATATAATTGCCCGTTCAATCCCTTACCCAATTAGTGTATTGGTCTATTCTTCTTTGAAAATGATTCATCCAACCGGCAAGATTCTTTCGTGTGTCCGGTGCGAATTTCGCCCATTCTTTGGGCAGAATACCGTTATAAAGAGCCACAGAAATGTTTTCCAGCGTCTCGTCCATTCCGATTTCGCCGGCAATGGCCTAAAATTAAAAGTGAAACATTTCAATGCGGATACTAAGTTGCATCTTAATTAATGTAATCAATTCAGCAAAGAAATATTAAAATTATGTTATAAAAACAATAAAATAAAATTAACATCTATTATTTGAAAATTCGTCTTTTTGTTTTCTCTCTTTAATATATATGTGTATATATATATATAGATATATATATATATATATTTGTTAAACAGGAAGTAAATGCAATGATAAAATGGGATTGATAAGAGTAAATGATGAAAATATTTTTAAGTTTATTTCACGACCTTTCTCAGTTGGTTTAATGTCCTCGTTATCGTTTCCGTTAATTTATTGAATCTTTCCAATTCTTGAAATAAGACAATTGCAGTCGGTGTCACGGCCACGCCAAAATTTCTCTTGACCTTGTTAATATCATATGGCGCGGGTATTTTGGTCGAGATCTCTTTCGCTATGTTATCGATGAATTCATCCTTGCTGACACCGGTGACACTCACCGCTGTAAATTTAATCCATGGCATGTCATTATGATTTTCATCGAAAAATATGCAATGTGCTTTTTAATGTACCACTTACTCTTTTTATCCAAGCGTGCTAAAAACAGTTCTCAATTATATACCAATAATTTATATTTCTTTGCCAAAACATAATTGAAATATAACTTTTGCAGACAAGATATAATAGCAACAAAAATATGACTTAATAGAATTATGATAATTAATTATATAAATCTACTTTCACTCATTTTGATCTTCTTTATGTTATAAAGTATTTTTAATAATATAATATATATTTTATGATATTTTAAATATCTCAAATAATACTTTAAATAACATATATATCTTAAAGCATTTATAAGAATGATAAATAATTTTCTTAATGAGATTAAATGATAAATATTAAAGACGCGTATAATATACGATGAAAAAAAAATATAGTATTCGTACCGGTTTGTGGCTGAAGTTCAATGAGATGTTTCCATATTCTCTTGACCGTTTGCGTAAAGTATCCAATCTCGGCATTCGGATGCAATCCAAACACTTCCGGAGTGTTCACGAGAGGAAGTTCCTCGATAAATTGCAGATAATCGTCGCGATTTCCTTCTGGTGGTATCACGTAGTCGACGGTATCCTTATAAAAGTGAAACGGTTGAAACTCGTCGAACAGAAAATCACCGAAATATTCGTTCATATAGGTGTAAGAAACGCGACGATCGTAGCTGTCCATCACTCTTCCGCCGTACATCACCTGTGTGAATTATTTTTAAATACAAAATGCAATAAATGTTGTGGAAATTTGTTTGTTTAAGAAATATTTAAGACAGACAATATACTTAAGAAAATAGGAGAATATCGGAATTAGAGAAGATCTTTAGAGAGATTTAGAATTCGTACCTCTCCAATTAGATACTTGAGGCTGTTCCAAGGTACAGTAGACTCCTTTGATGCTAAAGCTTTTGTCAAATAAGTACTCAGAATGGTAGTACACACATTAAAATCTGATTCGTTGAAATCGTATTTTATGTTCCATCCAATTTTGCCGTATCTTCTTCTCTCCTGCGATATATTAAATAATTTTTTAATAATTAATAAATTTAAAAGGCCAACTTTACGAGCTAATTGATTAGGTGTTAAAAAATTTTTTTATTCTACGTCATGAAAATAATACAAATAATAATTAGTATACTAATTATTATTTGTATTATTTTCATGACGATTAGTATACTAATTATTATTTGTATTATTTTCATGACGTAGAATAAAAAAATTTTTTAACACCTAATCAATTAGCTCGTAAAGTTGGCCTTTTAAATTTATTACTTATTTTAATTTTACACGAGCCAAAATTTATTTTTCATTATTTATATTTAATTTTTTAATAACAATTTTTCCTGTATTATTAATAAAAATGTATCGATTTTCTGAAATTTACCTGGATAACCGCGTGATAAAAGACTAGAACGTAAATTAAGTGCTTGTAAACGGGATGAGAACAACTTTCCAAAACCTGTGGTCGCATGTTGAAGTATGTGTTTTGCAAATTTAGTTTCAAGCCGCTCGGTGGTTCCATTACCACTGTAAATTATTCGTTTTCAAAAACAATGTATAACGATGAAGTATAATTTTATTATACCTTTCAGTGATTGTTGCAGTATTCCGATTGGAAAATTAGGAATCGGTTCCGTGGTGAGCCATAAGCGGAAGTCAGGATGAGGCTTTCCTATATTTTCCACAATCTTTTCTAAATTTTTGGTAAAGGACAATAGTAGATGACAGTTCTGGAACATCAGCCACTGACCTCTCGTCATCGCTATATCCAATAATTCCATCGCAATCTATTATATAAAAAATTTTTTTTTTTATTAAAATAATTAACACTCTATATTTCTATATATCTTGTAGAAAATTCTATTCTTTTTGTTCGCATTGTCTGTTAAAGATTTAAATATTGAATTTTTTTTTATGCATCGCATAATTAATATATTTTTATGCGCGTGCATCATAATAATTTTTATGCATACGTTGCAATTTTTAAGATTTTATTATTAAAGAACAATTATTATAATTATTATTATAAAAGAATAAATTATGAAAATCAAGTTACATATGCGTTATCTCACCTTGTCTTGACTTTGACCGAGCGAGAGATATCTAAACTTTCCTCCGCCACAGCCGTATCGATCGGCCAGCTTCATCAGCTCCGAAGTGGGATCTGATCCTGGACTCAATAGGAAGACCACGGGCATGGTGGGTGTACTCTCCTCGAAAATCATATCAAAGCTCACGTGAGGCGGCGTTATATACTGCTCACCCATGATGTCGGTAATGTAATTAATGATGCTGCGATAAACGCGATCCACACGGAAGCAGCGCATCAGCATCAGTTTCTCAAAGGGTGTCAATCGTGTGTTATAGTCGCATGGAAGTTCGTCCGATTCCGGCATATCTGAGTCGTTCCACTGAAACGAAAATTCATTCATTTGTTATCACACATTTCAAGGGAATTTGTATTTATCACACAATCTTTGATTCAATTTAAGAATGACTTAAATTACACTCCTTAAAATAATTAAGAGATCAAAAAAATTGTCCAAAAAAATAAGCAAATTTTAAATAGCTGTAACTTTATTTCGATAATTTAAATTTAAAAAAAGAGTTTCAAAGCTTGAAATCTCTACTTTTCGAAAGGTCATAGCTTCTTTCATTTTCTTCAATTCTGATATTTTTTTCATTTGTCGAAACAAGTTACAGCTATTTAAAATTTGCTATCTAAAATTTATTTTTTGGACAATTTTTTGATCCCTTAATATGATAATTATTTTCTATTATTATTTAGCTATAACATAAAATTCAATTGTTTGACTAATGAATTAGAATGTATACCTGTTTCCATTCATCCTCGCAATCTCGCAGCTCTTCTGGAAGTTGTTGGAATTTATCCGGAAAATCGCTCGCCAGCTTGAGAATATCCTCCCAGCCCGATTGCGGCAACCATCTGGTGGGATTCAATTGTGGCGATTTTCCCAAGGCCATGCTACCCTTGATGAAGAACTCCAGCTGCTTCTGATTGACGTTGTCCACACTTCTTTCTATTCTCATGCAAATTTGCAGGGAGAAGAGTAATTTGTGTCGCTCGAAAATGCCGGTGCAGCCGTAATCATAGACGTTCTTCGTCAACGTCGGAATGATGTTCTGGAGTCGTTTGGCGAGCATCGGATCCGGCAGCGATCTCTTCAGCGAGTGGATAAACACCTCGACGTAGCTGATCAGAGAATACTGATACATCGAGTTGACGGTAGCCATATCGGCTAACACGGAGAACAGGATAGCAGCCTCGTTCCGCCACCGGACGATAGCCTTCCCGAAGTTTATCTATGTCCGCCGAGGTGACCTCCGCGAGGAATAGCTTCGTCATCACCTCGCTGACTCTAGCCTTGATGTTCTCCAGAGTCTCGATCAAATCAATGTTGTCCAGCATGTTACCCTGATTCGTCGCGATTTCGCGCAGAAGACTGTCTTCCAGTTGTTGCAACAAATTCTTGTTCTCGCTCGTTTCCAGGATCAACATCTCTCGTTGCTCCTCGATGTCCGGTCTTTCGATTCTCACGACGACTGATAAAAGTTGGTTCTCCAAACCCTGAAGAGATGTGTCTTGGGAAGTTTTATCGTGTAAAATTTCATATTGGAATACGAAAGATTTTTTCAAATCAATATTTTTGAATTTAATATACGAATATAAAATATTAATTTAATAAATGTAAGTTATAGCTATAACATGGTATCAAAAATGTAATTAATTAAATTAAACTCACGGCTGTGGTGACCATATAATTGATAACAACTGCTTTAGCATACATGGCGGGATCCAGCATAGGATTGGTCATTTTGGTTGTCAAATATATATGAAATCTTGGATCATAATCTATCTCTTTATCACCGAGAATGACAAAAGTTCGTCCTTCAGCGACTGCAACAAAGAACAAATTAATTTACTATAAAATCAAATCAATTCCTACATTTCAATAAAATTAGGATTTTTTAAATTTTATTATTTTATTACTTACCTTGAATGTTTCTTGATAAAACGTTATCCAAGATAGGATCGATCTCGTCGACATCCTGAAGAAGTACCGGAAAACCATATTGGATCGCCAATTCCATTTGTTTCAAGAAATCTGCGTCCGTGAAGGACAAAATCTTTAGATTCTTCTTCTCCTCTCTCTTCTTGATCCAATTTAGCGCTTGTTGTTGCGGATCGATGCAAAGCGGAAATCTGGATGCTTTCATAGTCAATATGCCATTTTGCACGGATAGCTCATCCGGTGGGAGACCTTCCGAGTTCCATCTTCAAGTTGCATTAAATGTTAAAAAGATGCAACGATTTTTTTAGTCAAAGTTTTAATTATACAAATATTAATTAGATAAAATAAAGTAGCTGCATCTGTAGGAACAATGATTATTTTTATTTTACTGCTAATTTGAAAAAATTGATAGTATTTTTAAAATTTTAATTTGAATCCATACGTTAATGTATGATAAAATAATAAAAGAGAGAACTGAATTAATATCTTTTTTAATTAATATAAATGTATTTATTTCACAATTAAGCTCTAATTTTACTTACGTGCTGATTTCAACGTCGTCGCTTAATTGAGTCTCGAGTTTAAAGGGCTTTGACATAGGTAGATCTCGCTCCAGGATGCTGCTCTGCCAATCGCTGTACATTTCATTTCTGAATTCGTAGGAAAATGGACCGCTGTAGGCGAGGAACGCCGCTCCGAACAAGCAATTTCCCGTGATCTTCTCTACATCGTCGTGCAGAATCGCTAGATCTTTTTGCCAACGTTCGTTCTCGGATGACATTCCGGAGATGAGTTTATCGGCGGCCAACAAACGTCGTTGCAGCAAGTCTGTTTCATCTTGTAATTCCTGTCGTTCGGTTATCGCTACCGCATATTTCTCATTTAATTCCTCGATCGTTTTTTCCAGTCGCTTTAACTCTCGTTCTTGCTTTTCTAAGGCGCGTCTAGCTTTCTCAGACTCTGTTTCGAGTGCCTGGACTCTATCTATCTTCGGTTTTACCTGAAACAGTGGGTTATTGATGTCGGAATGTATCTGATATTTCTATGTCTTAAAAAATTAAAAAGCGTAGAAGTTCTATATATGCGCTGAAAAAATATTAAATTAATAAATATTTAATTAATAAATATTTATCTGCTTCGAAAGATTTTCTTATGTCAAATAAATATTTTTCACATCAAATCAACATTATTAGTTTGAAATAAATGATTTATTACACAGTATATTGAAATAAATATTTATTCTAATTTAATAAACTTTTTTTCAGTGTGTGCAATATATGATTTAATGACGAAGAGTGTAAGAGAATAAAGATGAGAATTAAATCCACGTTTTAAAAAAATAAAGTCGATTAATATAAAGCTTAGGAAATGATGTGAGTACCTCTCTGTAAACGGTGCAGTAATCCAAAACGGCGAGGACAAATTTATAGAGGCCGAATCCCGCTTTGCTGATGGCCTGCATTTGATCCAGCTTGTCCGTCTTCTTCAAGTGCGTTCGTACGGCTTGCTGTTGCTTCGGACTGAACTGATCGCAGTTCATGTCCTGCAAGGCCCTGACGAATCCCGGATCGCTCATCATCCCTTTCACGCCTTTCCAGGACACATCCTTCACGCCACGAAGCATCGCGACGCATTCCGAAACGATCTGCACCGGCTCGGGCGGAGTCGCGAAGGATCTGAATTAATAAAAACGTAGATATTTGAGAATCGCCAGACAGAATTTAAAAAAAAGGTAAGAATCTTCTCTCGATCGTACTGGCAAATATTATTTATTCAATCACAAGAGTTTCGACTCTTCTTATTTGAGTCCTTATCAAGTGATTTGTAAAAATAAAAATACTAATGATAAAAAAAAATATTGACATTACGTCAAGACTCTTAAACGAGTTATTGGAGACTGAATTAAGTTTGATTGTCTTTCTTTAAGTCTCTTAATTAAGCGTCTCTCTCTTTACATTTTTCCAATTTGATATTAAATATTTCAAAATTAAATATTTGTTAAATATTTTAATTAAATGTTTTATAATACACTTCTCAAAATAATTGAAATTTTTGTGCCTACTACAAACTTAACAAAGAATCACAGCGAGTCTGTAGTACTAGCAAGTTTGGGGTACTAGAAGGGACAAAAATTTCAATCGATAAAATTCTTTTAGTCGCTTTACATAACTTTTTTTTCAAAGTTTAAACAAAAAGGAGAAAATTCACGAATTTCTTTGTTATTTTCATCTATTTGTAAAAAGTTTAAGTAATTAGAAAAAGTCGATCTTTATATCATACTATAGAGCAAAGATTTAGCTTTAAGAATCCATTGTTAAAATTACTGTACAATGATTTTTAACGAAGTTATGAACGATTAAAGTGAAAATGGCATTTTCTCTTCAATTTGCGATAACTTGATAAGAAAAGATTAAAATTTATATTTTAAAAAACGATTTTGCAGGGAAAACTACAGGCTTTAACGTGAAAATGTCAAAAATTTTTTTTCAAATCTTTTTACGTATGCGACATGTCTGCAAAGTGAGAAGAAATTTTCCATTTCGTTATGTTTGTGATTTTCTGTATATAAAAAAATATTAGAATTGAAGAAAATGAAAAAGCTATGACTTCTGGAAAGTAGAGATTTCAAGCTTTAAAACCCTTTTTTAAAATTTAAATTATCATTTTTTGAAACAAAGTTACAGCTATTTAAAATTTGCTTATTTTTTGGACAACTTTTTTGATCCCTTAATTATTTGGAGGAGTGTATATCTTGATTTAATATTTGTGTAGAAGAGAAATTTTCTGAAAAATTGATTCTGAATCACCTGATTTCCGTGATGTCGGCTTTATGGAGTTCGCCCAGTGCGCGTCTGGCCGAGTCGAGAGCCGGTTTAGCCTCCGCTAATGCCTGCTTGGCTTCCGCTTCCTCCTTAGCAATGATCTTCTTCTTGTCCTCGATTTCCTTCCTTTTCACCTCTCTCAGACTCTTCTTCTCCATCGTGATATCCGTGCTTTCGCCGATGGACGCGAGCAGTTGTTCACAATTCTTCGTCTGATCGGCCACTTTGAGCCTTTGCTTAGCTAGAACTTCGTTCAGTTCGATCAGAGTCCCTGAAGCCTCTGCGATTTTTTGCAATCCTGACAGAAATATTTATTGAAGAATCATCCGATATAAAATTATTCCTTTTCTTAAAGGATATAATAATTTCTTGAGACTTTAAACTTGAAAAGAATTTAAAATATCATTAAACTTGCTACTACATATTATTATTATTAATTTAATTAATATAATTAATTAATTTAGATCATTAATTTATCAATATAATTTAATGATATTATTATTATTAATAAAAAACTAATTTGTAAGAAAATTACGCAGCTATACCTCCGGAAAGACGCGCGCGGTGAGAATTTATAAAGTTCTTCTTCTCCGTGAGTAACTTCAAGTAAGTGTTGATGAAATCCAGAAAATGTCTCGGCGTGACGTAGTTCCGTCTCTTCAGCTTCGTCGCGAAGTCCACCGTGTATTGCAACATGGACGTGTGCACGTACACGATGTGATCTACGATCATCTCCCTGTGTTCCTGCGGCACGATCGGATTCTGGAAGTGAGAGTTTTTTCATTTCGTCGAGCGTCCACCCTCGCTCACGTGCGTGTCTTCGCTTACGTCTCTGAGAAGAACGTTCGCCACAGCGACCAAGGCCTGTTCCGGCCACGGAAACATCCAATCCACGGTAGTGTTGTTGATCAGACCCGGATAATTGCGGCATCGCGTTCGCAAAGCGTCGCCCGATGGATTCATCGCCAGCGCTATTCGCAAATTCGCGGTGCACGTCTTAATAAAGTACGACCAGACGCTCTTCCTAGAATCAAGAATAAATGATGTAATTATATATAATTATATAATTTATATAAATATAAATAATTATATACATTTATTTATAATTATAATTAATTATTTAATTATAATTAAAATTTATATAAATATAAATAATTATAATTAAAATTTATATAAATATACATATATAATTGTAAATTATATAATTATATAATTAATTTATATAAATATATATGATTATAAATTATATAATTATATAATTAATAAATGACTCATGTATGTAAACTGGATCCGAGATAACAAAGTATAAAAATCACTTTGCGATATCGAAGCCCGCGTCAACAGCCGCGTCTCTGCAGGAAACGACAATCGCATCCCTCTCTTCGTCGTTGAAGAGAGTCGGCACGGAACCCGACGTCAGCATGTTGTTCACCAGTTCGAGGAAGCTCTCACTCTTGATGTGGGCGGACGTGAACATAAAGACGACTTTTTGATTTTCCACGCCTATTATGTTGTACAGTCTCTTCATGTCTTCACGGAAGAATGCCTCGTTGTAACCGCGACTCAGGACGATCTCGAAGAACTGATACCCGGCAGCGAAGGACGCTAGCTTTATCACAGATTTCTTACCGCTGCCACCGATGCCGACGACCAACACATGCCCTCGATGCATTCGAAGTGCACGATGCACCCTGGTGAGGTGCTCGAGCGCGTCATTAAAGAGGACCATATTCAGCTTGGTTCTGGTCCTCTCGTTGTACTTATCAAAAATCTAGGCATAGCGTGAAATTTTCAAGAGTGTATCATTTTGTCAACGTAATATTGCAATCGAATTGCATCGGAAATTAATATATCACAGAAAAAACAGTATCCTTGAAAGAATGCAAATATGCCTTGATTCAAGTATATTTTATCCTTATAATAGCGCCAAATATAAATAATTTTGGATAAAGGATAATTTATCCTTAAAACAAAGTGCAAAATATTATTGGTTGAAGCTA
This sequence comes from Nylanderia fulva, assembly GCF_048542155.1. Lineage (NCBI taxonomy): Eukaryota > Metazoa > Arthropoda > Insecta > Hymenoptera > Formicidae > Nylanderia > Nylanderia fulva. The sequence continues at coordinate 8,214,394 of NW_028190368.1, read as the reverse complement.
AAATTTACTTATAAATATTGCAAGGACAAGTGACAAGTGAGCATCCGATATAAGTGATACTTTCAAGTATATATAATAATTCTTAGTTCAAATGTGACTAAGTTTGTTCTTACCATATGCGATTTTTAAAACAAGAATATATCTTAAAGATAAAATATACTTTACACAAACTTATTTATTATTAAGGCAAATGAAAATTTGTGATTACAAAGAGCATTCTATGCTTAAATCAATCAAATAGCGTTCAAGAATAAAAATATACTTGAATCAAGGATTCCTTTTTTTCTGTGATTAATTGAAAAAAATCAACTTCGAAGCAAAAGAACGAACTTCCAAGAACAAGCTGTAAACCGCCTCGTAGTCCAACAGATCCTCGTAAAATCTAGCCTCGTCCTCGTTGTTTCTAAAATCACCGTAAAGCATCGGGTCTCGTAAGCTATACTGGATCACTTCTGGTTCTAATTCCCAATAATTCTGTATCTTCTCCTTCAGCTGCTTGATGACGAAATTCTCGTCCTAGAATGACGAAATTGTTTACAAGTGAAGTTTTTATTAAACGGAAAGAATAAGTAAAAAGCTTATTACTTGCGCGCTAATTAGACGATCGCACATGACTCTGGTAACTTCGTTTCTCCAGAGTCTAACGAATTGTTTTACGCCTGGATAGAAGTTAGAATGACTCTGAAGAAGTCCAGCCGTGATCCTCGAGAGATCGCGCATGTTGAAGATGTAGTGGAACTTGGACGGCGTCGGTAGTAACGTCTTCCTAACTGTCTGAATAGCATCACATGTTGTTGATATTTTTAATATAATAAATATTTGTCGCGAAAATTACCTCGTAAAGTTCCAACATCATTTGTACGAGTCCGTTTGCGATAGATTGAACTTCCTCGGAAAATGTTTGCAGATGGCCGGACAAAATACTCGTGTAAATATAATTGAGAGTCTCACTCGATGGAAAAGTCACATTATAAACTGAGAACATCGAGATAAATCGCGGATCGACTTCGTTCCTGCCACCACCGGGTTCTCCCATAGCAGCTAAATAATCTACATAAAAATATATTTGTAATATATAAACATAATTTAGTGCATAATAATTAACGTAGCATATCGTAAAAAATAGAAAAGTTTTAACATTATAAAATGATAAAAAATAATTATAAATCGCTGAAAAGAAATTTGGCTTACAGTTGCAAAAACAAAAAATACTATTTTCAAGAGATTTTGTATTTACGATACTCACAAATGTCTTTCATATACTTCCAATTCAGATCGCGTCCGCGATCGTAAAAGCCACCTCTTTCGAACAAAAGTTTAAGGAGCGCGATGGGTTGTTGGGTTCCGTAAGTGTCCACGATTGGAATGTTCATGTCGTCGATGAAGACGATTAATTTTTTTCCGGGCGGTGGTCCGAATATTTCTCTCGATCTTCTCTCCACTGTCGATTCGATATTTTTCTGCACATCCATCGAAGTGGTTCTTGACGAGAAATTAATTAGAAGTTGCTCCTATTTGGCATCATAATAAGTTGTTAAACATAGTAAATTAATACAAACAATGTGTAAAGAAATTTGTTACACACATATGTTAATTTACATACATTGTATTTTAATATAATTATATATTTCTATATTAGAAAAATATTATGAAAATTGAATTTAATAAAATGTGATATTGGTAATTGTGTGCTTTTATATTTTAGATATTATTTTTCGCTCACGTATTTCTCGGGGTTCAAGTTTCTCAGAAACTCATGAATGATGGCCGTCTTCGAGGTGCCAATTTCTCCGACTAATAATACCGGTCTCTGCAAATTGCTCATCAGATTCACGAACCACGTGGTACGCAGAGTGTCAATCGTTTGCACCAGGATATCCGAAAAATATTTTTCTCTATCATGAAAGTATATCGGTATCAACCATTTCCATGCCATCCAAACTTTTTTCTTGACATCCAACACATAATCGTACAGAGTTGGAAATGATATGGGTATATTTCCTGGGGTAACATACATGTATACATAAACGTGCACATTTATTTTAAAATTTGAGAAAATATCAAAAATGCACGTATAAAAAAAGATCGAAATGTAATGAATTAATCACATTTTTATTGTATTTGCTATTTTGGTTTTGTTAAACTTTAATTAAACTTACTAGTGGTTGCCAGTTTGTCGGGTGTATCTTGAACTAGTACAAATCCAGAAATCTTCTTCATGTATTCATCGAATTTGGGACGCGCGTTGTCTACGATAGATGCACCGAATGACCAATAACATGCTTGAATGTATATTGCCTCGAGGAGTTGCTCTTTGAACACCAGTGATCTATCTTTTTCCTCTTCAGTTATTTCCGTGGATTTCTTATCCGCCGATTCATCTTTTAATGACAACAAGCCGTCAAACGTGTAGCAGAATTGAATTACCTTGAAAAACGATAATATATAAATAGATATGTCCGATAAACAGTGAATTCTAAAACAAGCTTCATCCTTGTGATTGTCCGCAAATACGAATTAATCAATAGTCGATTAGTGAATCTAGTGGTTACCATATTGAGGTCAGTTTGTGGTATAATCATCCGAAGCGGTTCCACCGTTTGAAGGCCTAACATTCCTCTGGCAATTAGTTTGAGCGAGCCGTGCACGTATTTCTCGCACATTCCGCGCAAAAAATCTTGGTCTGTTTTGCTCTTGGCTTGTATCCACTTGTCCATGTATGGCTGATAGCCTAGGTTCTTTGGGTCAACGTAAACCATACCTGCTCTCGACACGGTTGCAGGTGAAGCGTATTGCAAGTCGCCTACCTTGAGCATAGAAAATCAATAATTATTCAAATAAAAATGTTTAGATAATAATTTAATAATATCGAATTTTTTTCATAATAATTCTTTTTACATTTATCAACAAAAATAATTTAAGACAAATAATTACACGTAGTTATTCTCTCGCGATAATGTATTTCAAAATTAATTTAATACTAAATCACGATTAGATTCATTTTATTATTTTTTAATAGTCATAAAAATAATTGTGCAAATAATTTCTAATATTCCAATATTATGAGATTAATGTTTTCAAAATTGGATTGATCTTATAATATATTCGAGAACTGCATTAAGTTACCTCGAAAAGCAAACTGCAATGATTCTGCAGTTTGATTCTCTCTTGATTAGCCAAAGTTAGCAGCTTGTTGTCATCCATAACCGAGTTCATGTTTTCGACCCACAGTGCATCGACGTCGCCGTCGAAGAGTATGTATTTGCGTTCGTCCTTGCCGGAATCTAAGGGTCGGTTGATTTCACGAAAGATACTACTTAAAAGACCGTCCGTCCAATCACGCGTTATAGGCTCTAACATTCCATACAATTCAATGACGGTGCAAGCCTTGATCAATTTGAGAAACATGATGATTTAAAGAACATCAAAAATTAATCATACAAATTATTATTAAAATTAATTAGCATTTACCTTGGGATTGAGAATGTGCAGTTTCGTAGGTTTACCGAGATATGTCTGTGCTCTGCATAGCGTTTCGATTATTACCGTCTTACCGCCGCCAGTAGGACCGATGAGCATCGTCGAATGTCTGGTCATCATCACTTCGTATAATTGAATAACTTTGTCAACCTAATTGTGACAATTTAATTTAATTTTATTAATTTCATATTTTTATTTTATTTAATTTCAAGCGTTGCACATAAACAAGAGCGGGAATAAAACGTGAGTAAATGTTGAAAGCGCAATGTCGTTTAAAGTATAAAAATTATTTTTATTGATATTTATATGTTTCTATTCCTCTCACAAATTATTTTTAATAATTTTTATCAACCTAAATATAATAATAGAATGTAGCTGTATCATGATATATATATATAAAAGATTTTTCAATATTTAAATATATTATTACACATTTCTACACAGTTAAATTATATTAATATTTTAAAGATAAAACATGCTTTTATCGTATTTATTTCGCATCGCAGAACGTACTTTTAATATTTTAAAGAAAATTTAAATGAGTAAAAAGTTCCTTAAATAAATAAAAAATGTTAATAATATCAAATTAATTAAAAATACGTTAGTATTAAAAAAAGCACGAAAAATTGTATATTATCGGTAAAAAATAAGAACGTCAAAATATGAAAAATGATATTTACTTGTTCAGGTAAGACGATGTATCCGTGCTCTTTCAGTACCGTCTCAACCGCCTCGTTAAAATCCGGATAATGCACTCTAGGACAATCTATGTCCGGAAAGAGATCCTTAATCAGTCCCAAAAAGAGCGGCACGTCATCGTATACGAACTTGGGCAAATTCATGTCTCTGAGGGCTCTCATCAGTATGACGTTCTCGGGCAAAACACCGGAAGTTCTTTTCAGTTGGCCGGCCATATTAAGGACGGACTTGAGAGCCCTCAAGCCAAAGTCGTAATGCGTTTGTTTGCTCAGCTTCTCGCTCGCGAGCTTATAAAGAACCGTCATTTTCTTCGCGAGCTGTTTCCCTGTCAAAAAACCGGCGCTGAAGAGCTTGATCTGACAGATCAGCTCGTTGTCCGGCACTATACAGACCACTGGTCTGAAAAGGGCTTTGACGGACTCCGGTAGCTCTGTACGACCGGCATATCCTGGATTCATGGTGATGAAAATTCCAACTTTCGAGTCCAGCACGATATCTTGGCCCTCGAACTTTGGAGAATGTAGTTTTTTATAATAAAAATATGATAGGAATGCGACAGAAATTTATATATATTTATATATTATATATATATATTATATTAAATATATTTATATAATTTGTTGATATAATTAAGAAATATTTTGAAAAATGAACGTTGGCATTTTACGTTTTCAATATCCATGTATAATAAAAATGTACCGTAAATCTTCGAGCTTTAACTTGTAGGGCCGAGCGTATAGTTTGCAATTGAGTCGAGATAACCGAGAGAACGGAGGTATCGATACGGTTGAATTCGTCGAAGCAACCCCATGCTCCACATTGAGCCAGACCACCGAGAGTCTTCCCGATCGCGATGTAATCCATCCCTTCTCCGCAATTAGTGACAACGCATAAGAGACCCAAAGCTTTCGCTAAATCCTTCACTGTCTCAGTCTTGCCGGTTCCAGCAGGACCTTAGTGTTAAAAGTCAAAATACTTATTGATACTACATATTTTAAAAAATGCATTAAATGCAAATTAAAAGTATTGATTTTGTATGAAAAGTCATATTATTTTCTTTTCTATTTTTGTATTTTTTAATTATAATATAATTAAATTTTTTTTCTATTGCGGTGCATTTGGCTATACGTTTAGAATAGAAAAGCCATTATATTTGATTCATATTCGAGAAATCGCAACTGTGCTACGTGTATGTGCTTCACGTACCTGCTGGAGCACCGCCTAAATGCATTGAAAGGGCTTGCGTGATCGTGAGATATATTCTGTCTGTCAGAGGCGTAATGACCAATCTGCCATTAAGACCCATGTACTCGTAACCATATTCGAAAGTGCCTGTGCATTGGTTCATCCATATATTGTCCAGATCATGAACCCAGTAAAATCTGCATATGTACAAAAATAATTAATTTACAAAATTATTACATAAAAAATAATGTTAAAAAATGAATTAATAAAATTTAATAAGCTTATTTAGAATCTATTACAATATGCCGAAAATTACATTTTTTTTACTAAAAATGATATACTACCTTAATTGGCTTTCCCATTCAAATTCTGTAGGATCTGTAATGCTGTCCCTAACAAAGGTCTCAATAATATCACGAATGTGCACGTCGATGGTTAAAATCATGTCGATCTTTTTCCTATCGTTGTTTGTAAGCGTATCGCTGCCCATCATTGTCACCACTTCGTTTAGTTGATTGTTCAGTTGTTGTAGATACTATGCACAAAAAAGAAATATATTCTTTTGTTCTAATGTAAAAAAATTTTACTTGGGATTTTTCAGCTTCTTTTACCTCCTTCATGGCCCGTTTATCTCCTTGAGATATTTTATCGAAAAGATTCTCGACCTCTGCGGTCCACCATATCTGATTAGCCGTGAGAATCATCATACCTTGAAACTCAAGTATCCACTCCGTTCTCGGTCTTCGTACCTATGTTTACGATTATACAATTTTTGTTATTACAATTTTTGTTATTACAAAAATTGTGAAAATTATAACATAATTTTTTATCGAGAAGTTTTAATTTTTTAATCAATTATCATTATTTCTTTATATAAATTTAATGACTTTTCTCATATAATAAAAGATTAACAGTAAGGGATATAATTGTACAATAGATATGTTTAATACAAAATAATATTTTACTGAGAAAAGAATCTGTACAAATAAATTAAAACAATTGAATATAAACCTTGCCGTAATTGTAGACCGCTTTCTTCGTCAAGTATCGATTCGATCTTTTCATCTCTTCGAGAGCAAGAACCATCCAGATTTCAATTTTATCTTCCGTGGATACGGGATTCCTAAATTCCATAATTTCCCTTTCGCAAGATATAAGAGCCGTCGCTATCAGTCTATCTCCGCTATCAGCTATCAGTTTAAACTTATCAAGATTATCGAATATCTTTCCAACGTGCTCCTGGATAATAGCGGGATTACTGCTACCGAGAATGCTCAGCAGCTCATCGTCGCTAATAAAGTTGAACCTCGGGAATATAAGGCGTTTATTACGCAGATATTCTGTGAGAGATTTTTGACACTTGTCGAGGGCCGCTATCATGGCTTCGAATTCATCTTTTCGACCTAAGTACAGTAGCAGTATATTGCAATACATCTCTATGTTATTTTAAAACATTTATATTAATTTTATTTTTTTATATATATATATATAATATATTTCTAATTAATTTGCACAAAATGTGCGTAAAATAAATACCATAAATAATGCAACATTCTAAAACATTGCGTCTCTTCGAGGTGTCGGTCATGACTTTCTTGAAAGCTTGGTCGATGTCGTCAAATCTTTTCGTTTCATCCGGTAACTGAAGCCGGATGTCGCCGCCCACGAAGATGCCCTCGAGATATAACCACTTTCGCTGCAGTTCCACCCACACCTCCAGAACTTCGGAGATCGTATGCATCGTGTGTTCCCATTTCTGAACGACGTTGAGGAACGGTCCAATAAATTGCGAAGCCGCCATGCTGTGCACGGTCAGCATGTTGTCCTCGAGTACCAGATTCAATTCGTCGAGTGGTCCAAGAATAAGCCACGATCTTCCGTACCTGATCAATATTTATTTATTTATTTATTTATTATCTATTTATTTATCTATTTATTTATCTATTTATTTATCTATTTATTTATCTATTTATTTATCTATTTATTTATCTATTTATTTATCTATTTATTTATCTATTTATTTATCTATTTATTTATCTATTTATTTATCTATTTATTTATTTATTTATTTATTTTATTGTAGAAATTATCAATAATTATTGTAAAGTATAATCATTGTAGAAATTTGCACATTTTATTTATAATTATATTAATTGCATATAATTTATTTTATAATTAGAATAATAATATAATGTGAACAGAGTTTTTTTCTAAATAACTAAAATACCTTTATAATGTTTTAAGACGTTGAATTCCATAGACTTCCATACTTCCGCTAATTCTTTCACGCCTCTCTCTATCGCAAGCTCCTTCATCGCATTCATCACAATATCTTGCGCGATGTCTTGGTACTTTCCTAATTCCATAGCGAACATATTTTCTAAGGTAAATCTGAAATAATCCGATATTTTTATACCTGTATTTTTATATATTTAAATTAAACAAACAACGTGATTTAAAAAGCTTACCCCTCTAGTATAACAAATTTGTGTTGTGCCATTTTTGTATCGCATTAAAGTGTCTATATATCATTAATTATATTATTGAAAATTAAATATCAAATTTATACACTCGCGAATAAGTTTGCACTGGCCATTAATCGATTATGTCACAAGAATCTATAAAGAAAACAGATGCGCATAATCAAAAAAAATTATGAAATAATATATGCAATGTACATCAATTCATTTATCAGAAAAATTAGATAGTTTCTCTGCAATAATTATTCTGAAATATAATATACATCTTTTAAAAAAAGTGCTACTATACACATAAATATTAAAAAAATGTAAGTATAGACGATTATACATATATGTATACACAAAATTCGTGAATATTGCAATCGCACAATATAAATAAATAAATAAATAAATAATGTACATACACACACATACATACATATATATTATTTTATATATTGTATATAAAGTAAACATATAAAATATAAAAAAAAAATACAAAAATGTATTCCCCATTATTTATCGCCACACATTTGCATGTGTAAATAATATAATAATTATCCGTGTTTGTAATTAATTTTGAAAACCGCACTCTATTCGCGCTGTCCATTTAATCCGCACGTATAATTAGTATTCGTTTAATTATTCATCATCCGCACACCTGTCCGGGTCCATATCAAAATATTGTCCGGTTCTTTTCATCAGCTCTTGCCAGTGTCTTTCACGCATAGCCTCATTTTTCAGCTCGATGAAGAGTGGCACTGAATTTTTGAAGTTTCTCATATTGGCGTGCAAGGCATGACCGACGTTTATATCCCTGACGGATTTCGGCAGTCGTCGAAACTCTCTTAAAAAGTGTTCCATTCCCTCGATGAGCTGCTGGGGATTCAAGTTCACCCAGAGAGTCTTCGCCCAGATTTCTCGCGCGTTTCTTTGTTCTGTGTAGAGATTATACAACATCTCCATGCTTTCGTAATCTGTCTTGACTTTCAGTAAAGCTGAGTAATCGGTGGACGGTAAATCAAACTGATCTTCATACTTTATTAGGCTTAAGCGTTTTTCCTCGTGTTTGTTGATCAATTTGCCATATTCCTGTAAATATGCGAACAAAACTAAATTCTCATTAAAGAAGTTGTTTAATCATTTTAAAAAATTTAAAAAAAAACAATTTACGAGAATTTCAGAAGAGCGAGCAAAAGTTTTTTTTGAACGTACGTCCATTTTCATCAGTCCCAGCTCCAGATCATCCCCGGTGCTTCCGGGACCATGCGCCTCAAAATCTTGAGCAAATTTCACAGTTTCTTCCAAGAACTGCTGGATTTGATCCTCGATCATCTCGGCAAATTTTTCGACGGTGCTCTCCAGAGTCGAAGCTCTATAAAACGCCCCGAGATATAAGGATTCCCATTTGCGTTGTAATTCGTACGCCATTGCTTCGTCCGATGGAGGGAACGTAATTGCGTGGATGCGCATTGTTCGAAAACATTCCTGATAAGAGAGGTATTGCACTTCAGCTTTGATCGCCATATTTCTCACGTCGGTGATAGCCTGCATGATCGACATGAAACGATCCAATCCAGCCACCACCAGCTCGATCTCGCTGCGGAAGGTATCGATCTGAGTTTTCAATTGATTCATAGACTCCACGGTGTCGGACAGAAGGTAATTTCCTAAAACTTGTTTCCACTCCTTCGCTTGACGCTCGATGTTTGATAAGAGCGGTGTCAGATTGAGCCTTTGAAAAAAGTCTAAATTAAAACAGAAATTTCAAACAGAAAAATGGAGAATAAGTTTAAGTGTTATATATTTTAAAATAAAAAAAATCCATTATTTATTACAATATTTTTTCAAAATATTTTTATGATATATTATATAAAATTACACATTTTTACATTATAATAACGATACAAATTGTTAATACCGCTTTACCGTACACTGCTTATGTCGAAGTAAGACGACATATCTTCGAGTTCCTCCAGAATGCCTTCGTAAAACGTGAATTTTTCGTCGTATTGTGCCAGAGTGGGTTGTGTCGCCGCGAATTTCTCACAAACAAGATTTTTATCGAACGACCACAAAATACTGTATTTCTTCCATTTGTATAAATATCGCCAGCAATCCGTCGAAATTCTGTACGCTGTGTCATGAACTATTTTTATAAGTTCATTAATTATCTGTGAATATTTAGAATACATATATATATTTAGAATACATATATATTTTTTTAAATTGAAAAAACAACACTATATGACACTTATAATTATTTGTTGAAACATTTGCTAAATTAAAATAAAGTGCATTTAACACTCAAGCTCCTAAACTTCACTCAACTCGGACACTCATCACGTCTTCGAAAAAACTGAAAAGAACCAAGTCCTCCGAAAGTTCTGTTCTCTGTGGCTTACACTCCAAGCAAGTTCCGTTCATCCATCTCGAGAATTTTTTTAATCTTTCCAGTAGATCTCGCATGTCTTGACAAATAATGTTATAGATTTCATTGGGTGACGGGCGTAATACTACTTCAGATGCTATTAATATTGCGTCTACTTGGAAGATTGGTTTAGTGCTGTTTAACATTTTGTTTAGAACCTCCATGTTCCTTACCATACACCTAGAAAATCAAAGATATCTCAATAAAATAATGATACTTATTAACATATTGAATTTATTATTTATTAATCAGAAAAATACATACATTATAAAGGCAGCAAAAATTTTCTTCTCATATTTTTCATACAAGAGCTGCATGGCTGGACTTTTTCCGGTGTTAGTACCTAATACCAAGCTTTCCAGTTTTACAAGCATCGGACTGATTGACTGATAAGCCTTTAACATCGACGAAACCAACTCGGACCTCCGATTTTTTATTTCCATAAAATATGTCTATAAAGAAAAAAGGAATTAAATGTTGTAATCAACATAATATATTATCATAATAATTTGACATATTAATCCTGAAAATATTCAATTTTTCTTGCAAAAAAGAATAATAATAATTTTATAAATTTTTAATATATATATATACAAACTTTTTTTAAGAAAATAAAATTTATTTAATAAAATACCTTGCATGGTAAGAGACTCTCTGATTCAATGATCTCCTTCTTCGTAGAAAACAGATGATACGATTGCAGCTCAGAATTGATTCGATTGTCAAGTTCTTTCTTTATCTGTTCGACTTGGTTGATGATGGAATTCAAGTTCTTCAATATCCTATTACAACTCGCAGCGTAATCCGAAATGCTCAAGGAGTTCCAATTGAATCGCGTCACACCAGGCTGAATATGCTTCTCGACATCTTGCAGAGTGTGCTTCAGCAACTGCACATCCGCTTTATCCAACGTCTCCAGGATATTGTTGTATTGATCGATCATCTTTCTAATGGCGTCAATGTCCGTTCTCAATCGATTCTTTTGAATGCCGACGTCTCTGACGGTCGCAGGCAACTCGAAACCCAGTTGTTCCATCAGTTCCGCTTCTCTGATCATCTCGAACACTTCCCAGTCGAAGTTGACTTGAAAGCGTAGCTGACACTCTAGCAGAATAGCGCCGCTCATGAACTCCTCCCAGGTGATCTTCGCACGGGTGTCGTGTCTATCAGAGGACACGGAGGAGCTTTTGCCTGCATCCTTCAACGAGGGTATTCTGGTATCAGTCTTTCCTTCCGGGAAACGCGGCTGAGCCGTACAAATAATTTTAGAGCCCGTACTTTCGATCTCCGCGTTAGACTTCGATATTATGACACCATCGTACTTCAGTAGAGATTCACGTGGAGTCGACACAATGGAACTCGCATTTTTAATCTTCGTCTTCGATGTTAGGTGGGCCAGTTGAAGGTCCCTCGTGGCTCGCTGTTCATCCGGGAAGGTCAGAATAGCCGGAGGATCTTTTTCCACGCGTACTATCTTCAATACGCTCTTTTTCATGATGGCAGTCACTGTCGATAACGCCTTCTCGAGCCACGTGTTGAACTTGGTTTTCTCGAATTCCTTCAGCTGCTTCGCGAGCTCGAAGTATTGGCTGAACGCGAGAATCTTCAACTCGCTGTGCTTCAACTCCTGCACTTGTTGGAAGATCAGCACCGGTCTACGCAATCTATGGAATAGCTGCCTCACCCAGAAAATTGCTCCCGCCATAGGTGGATGATACGTCAGCAACGGTGGATGCCGTTTGCCACGATGATATATGTTTTCCACGATATTGATCTCCTTGCTGAACTGCTGCATAATCACGTTGAATTTGCGTAGCAGCTGGCGTTGAATCGCGACACGGGTCTTTAAATTTTTGAACTTGAGCAACATCTCCAGCGCGTTTTCGGCGCTGATCAGCACCGTGAAGCATTCATCGATGTAGAACTTGGCCTGGTCTTCTAGATACGTCACCTGCTCGTAGAACCATGCGGTCATGGCCTCCCAGTTCTCCTTGTTGAATACATTGAAGATGTCGAAGTCAGCCTCTTCGATCGGCACCACAAGCGCGTCCACTCGCTTCACCACAGCGTCGATCTGCGCCGGATCGTTTATGATGGATTTCAGATCGGGTCCGAAGATGTTGTAGAAGTCTTGGAGCACGTCTGCAATCTTGTAAAGATCGCTGCACACCTCGGCGATGTATTCCGTGTTCTGGAAGAGACGTTTCTGATCGAACTCCCAACGAACTCCCTTTCCTGACAGTTCGATGTCCAGTCGGGTCTTCAAGTACGATCGTTTCCACTGTTTCAGCATCGTGCTGGCTGCGCTTGTTTTTTTTAGAATTTCTTCCAGGGGCTTCTTGAACAGTAAGACGATAGCTAGATTGTGCTTGACGTTTTCGCAAAGTTGCCACGATATCCGGTCCATTAGTAGGATCATTTTTTCCTCGCGGCAGTAATAACTAGATAACACCCAGAGCATTCGCAGCCCCTCCATCAACGAAGGTATGCATCCTTCTATAGATTCGAACGAATCCGATTCGATAATCAACTGCGATTTTTATAAAAATTTATATAATCAATCAATATTATTAGGATATTTGCTTAAAAACTGTTTAAGAATATATTCTTCGATTAATTTTTGAAACATTTTAATATACCTACTTTTTTAATAAACATTCAATGTTTGTAATTTTAATTTTCTGACATAGTTAAACTTGAAATTAAAAAATTCTATTATTATTAAAATTAAATATAAAATGAAAATTTTTATTTCTGACTTTCGTGATTGGCGAAAAGTTTTTACTTTATATTATATAGTTTATACGTTTTAAGTTTTTATTTTACTCGAAAGCTAGAGATGTCTGAATATTTTTCATAAGATTTCAAATTCATCTAAAATCCAAGAATACGTCTACAAAATTCGTTCGATTTTAGTAAAGTAATATTACAGTATTATAAATGAACATTTCTTTGTAACATTATTATACCTTGAAGTATCTCATGAGAGTTTGAATAAACTTATTGTTGTCTCTAGCTTCGACATAATGCTTCCACAATTCCGTTTGGAAATATCGAAAACTGGAAGCAATTGGTGAGAGTATCTGTTCCAGAAGAGCATGGATTCTTTTAACAATGGGCATTTTCAACTGTTCAACCAACATTGTTAATCCGGTCTCGCAATCGTGCCAATATTGGTATTCTGCTATTGGTCCTTTCCCTGGGGGCATTTTGCTCACGTATGATTCCATTACCTAAGCAATAATAATAAAATAAAATATATTAATACAACAATTTTAAAAAATTAATTTAGAATTATCCACAGATAAAGAATTAGCTATTTTTTAAATATGTTGAAAATAATATAAATGTTTTATATGCGATTATGTATTTTTAATAAAGAATTAATTAAATTGTATTAATTTAGAACATCGTATATTGTAAGTAACTCAAAATTGTAGAAAGATTACACGAAAAGAGAATTGAAATAGTACACCTTTTGTATATGTTTTTCCCACGACATAACTACTTCTTCCATTTGTTCGACGATTTCTTTATTCTTTAGCAATATATCATCTGTTATCGCAGGATCGTTGAGTTCTGGAATTTTTGGCATCGTCAGCAAGATATCGCCTTCGACATGCTCCAACGTCCTGCATCATCAAAATAAAAAGCACGAAACTATTAGTAAAAGGTGCACTTAAAAAGAGATAATAAATGTAACATTTGTTAATGGTTTTACTTCAAATATTACTAACGATTCTGCGCTTTTAATCATATTGTCGAGATAATCTAAAATGTCTTTCTTGGCTTGCTCGATCATTGGCTGTTTTCTCATTTCTTTCAAACTGATGGTCCTCGATTCCGATATAGATATATCTGATCTTTTACTTCTCACACTGGGTTTTCGTCTCCTACTTTTCAAACTTTCCTCTTGTGAGATTGTTTCTTCATCGTTCTTCTTTGTTCTTGCGGATACTAATATAGATGGTCTCATAAAAACGGATGGTCGTCTCAGCACCGATTTCTTCAAGAAAAAATAAAAATATTAAAATTACTCGCTATTAAATTAGTATATTCATTCTAATTATTGATTCGAATTATTGGAATATATTAAAAATAAACAACTGTATGAAAGAAATTTAAAATAATATTTTAAATAATATGTATTAAGTGTGTTATAATTTGATATAGATTTTACATGATAAGTTTTAAAACAGATAATATTTTTTTATGCATTTGAGTTTTGATACTCGTTAATGCGGATTTCTCACCGCTTCGCCGTCCACTTTCTTTCTTTTTCTCTCTTTTTCATCCTCAACCTGTAATGGCTCACAAAAATCCGGTCCTCTGAATTGATTTTCCACCAATGGTTTAAAAACCTAGTGTTATATTTTCCACACGTTATTGAATGATTAGATAGCGGATAAGCTTTATATCCTTTAATATATACATTAACATAAGAAATTTAGTTCTCTAAAATTTATATACGATCCAAAATTTTTGTTTTCTAATAAGACAAAAATCATTTTCAGTTTTGCAAATATTTAAAAAAAAAATTTAATTATCTTGTCAAAAGAGACATATTTTAATGGACATTTAAATATGTAACGCTACAATTTGGTTTACAATATACTGGAATATAGATTGTAAGTTGCGAAAGAATTGATGATATACGATCAACTGGTAAAAAGATCATTACTGGAACCAATCGTGAATAGATTGAACAATCCTTACATTAACTAGTATATTATTCAAAGAGGCCAGGAATCTGCTGTTGAGCGAGCCGACCACCACGTAATTCGTGATTTCATCGAGGCATTCTTCGTAGGTATCGAAAGAAGATATGCCTTCATCGCTGGTGCGCATGAAATAGAAGAACGTGACGTCCTGTAGGTCAGTTCTGTTACTATCTATCTGGCCGCAGATCATGTGCAGCGCCGGTACCTGACAAACTTTCTCCACCAATTTCTGCAATTGCCAGAGAACGTTGTTTCTTTATGATCGATTTCACTCAACATCAATTTGCTTTTAATCGTGGTTTACTCAATTGTTCCCTTTTTAAAACTAGGGAGAGACAAGAAAACTAAGATTACTCAATACTGTCTAAATTAATTTAAGCTAAAGTTAATCTATTATTAAGTGATTTTTTCTTTTACAGTAAAAAGAATAAACATATAAAATTATATAAAAAACTCATTATTTAATAAGTTTTCGTTTAATCAATCAACCTTAGTCAGAACATATTTATCTTCTTCTCCAGGCGGTGGTGTAAACGCGGAACTATCTAAACATATAAATTATTATTATTATTATTACTGACATATATATATATTTTTTAAACAAATCTATATTTACAGATATAATCTAATTTGCTGTTGAGTACCTGTAGGAGCACTTCTCGAATCTCCTTTTTTTCTAGAATAAGTAGAAACATCACCGCTACCATTCTGTTCTCCTTCGTCTTCGTCTTTCTCTTCCTCCTCTTCGCTGGATGCTTGTGTACTAGGAGAATGCAGAGTGCTGGTACTCATTGCCATGCGACTAGTAACTTGATTGTCTGCTTTACTTTTTTTACCTTTTTTTGCTAATTTCTTATCCTTTTTCTTCTTATCATCATCATGTTTTTCTACTTTTCCTATCGTTATCAAAAACTGTCAAAATTGTTCTTCTTTTGTCGATTAAAACATTTATCAAAAATATTAAATAATACACTTATTCCAAAAAAGCGGTACACTTAAAATGGAAAAAATCTGGAAAAAATCATCAAATTTTAAACGACGATAACTTTATAAATAATAAAGATAGAAAGGTTTCTAAAGAATAAAAATAAAGCTTGGCATTTCTACTTTAAGAATCTGTTTACTTCAATGTGGCGAGATAAATTTATTAAAAATGGCTGATGAGAAAACGAAAACATGCAAAATTGAAAAATAATGATCCGAGTTTGCCTAGGCACATGGGATAAATCAAATGTCGGAACTCAATGGAATAAAAAGCATAAGATAGTACAGAATCTCCCCTTTAAAATGCTTTTTTATTCATTTCGATACGATGATTTTTCGCCGAGATATTTGCATTTGAATAAAAAGGCAGCTTTTTACTTTAAATACGAATAATTCTGTGAAAAATTATTATATCGAGATGAATAAAAAAGCATTTTAAAGGGAAGATTCTGTACTATCGTATGCTTTTTATCCCATTCAGTTTCAACATTTGATTGACGTCATGTGCCTTGGTAAACTCGGATCATTATTTGTTAATTTTACATGTTTTCGTTTTGTCATCCGCCATTTTTAATAAATTTATTTTGCCACATTGAAATAAACAGATTCTTAAAGTAGAGATTCCAAGCTTTATTTTTATTCTTTAGAAATCTTTGTATCTTTATTATTTACGGAAGTTATCATCATTTGAAATTTGGTGATTTTTTCCCAAATTTCAAGTATACTGTGTTTTTGGAGTAAATACATATCACAAGATTGTTTTTATTTTAAAATCTTTACACAGGAAGGAAAGATAAAAAGAGATGAAAATTAAAATAAGCAAAAAAAAAAAAATAAAATATGTTTTCTTTATGCTTATTGCAACAAAGTGTGTTTGTGTATAAAATAATACGTGATTTTTAGATGCACAGAACTCTAAATCATTATTACGTATAACATAATAAAACTTTGTCGATCACTTTACTGCTAAATATTTTATATAATTAAATATATATTAGCATATTAATACAATAAAGATTGTGCGACTACGAGAGACATTGTATGCATGCATAATGCTATTTTGAAGGATGCTACGTAATTTTAAGAATCGCGAGATTTTTACCAGGAGCGCTTTTTGTTAATCTTCTGCCTTTCGAGGTAAATGCTGTCAATGCTGTTATTTTTGCACGCTGACCTAAAGTCACAATCGCCGTACATCAAAATTACATTTTATGTCTCATTTTGTCTCTTTCTCTCATAAAATTTCTTATTATTAACTGCTAAATATATTGCAAGGGATGTCTCAGATTTAGGAGATTGATAAGAAAATTTATGGCCGAAAGAATAGGTCTGACACACCCCTCTAAAAGCCTAGCCTCTCTATAAAAGCACTTTTAGAGCTTACTTTCTTCCCATACTGAAATTTCCTCCTGAAATACTTCACTGACGTAAGTTTTGTAGAAGAAAATTAGTTTTTTTTCCAGATCCGTCACTCCGTATAAATCTAATATAAGAAAGTTAAGTAGCTTGTCCTCGAAGTACCGATTATTCGCCTAATAATTAAAGATAATTATATATAATCTTGACAAATCTTTAATAAATTATTTATCACGAAAGATAATTACATTAATAAGATTGTCGAAAAGATGCTCCTGATCAGTCATCCCGAGAAACTTTAATACCCTGTCGCGAATCCATCTTATTCTAATTAGATCAAATAAGACAATTTAATAACTTCCATGAAAAATGCATGTTTCACATAATAAATGATAAAAGAGTTATTAATATCATTATTAATAATTAGTACCTACCGATAGTCCATGTACGCAATAGACGGTTTATCCTGGTCATTCTTGTCGATTGAATCTTTTTCTTCATCTTCTTTTCTTTCATCTTTTTTATCGTCATTCTCCATATTATCAATGATTTCTAAAATTTTTATATTTTGCTAATATTATTTTCTCTCGAGCGATTAATCTATTTGACGAAAAATAAAATTTATGATGTAGAGAGAATAACCTTTTATCTTTCACTTCAAAATAATATATACATCACACAATTTATTTCCTCTGTATTCTATACATGTAATCTTTCATTTTATTTCATTAAGATTTTTTTTTCTTATAAAAATTTCTTATAAAAATACTATTTTATTTATTCGATTAAAGATAGAGAAATTGTCACTGTAAATAACTATTTTACAGAATGTGATACTTCTCAACGATAGATTCAGACTTGATTGAATCGTCTTCGAGCAATACTGGAGAATGAATAAGTTTGACGCCGTTGTCATGGTGAAATGCTTTCTCGGTGTAAAAGGATATATATAGGGTAAGTATGTATTTATTGATTACACAATGAACTTTGTATAACGAAATAGAGAAAGATATATTTAAAAATAATACAATGTGCCATTTTCTGGTAATCAGATAAGTTGATAAAAAATTATTCATAACGCTACAGATATTCTCCTGCATAATATTAAATGCACACATATTACTATCTTTCTCCTCTATACATGAGCAAGTATGAAATGTTGTGCTAACATTCGCGATTAAAGCAGATAAAATCCATTATAATAATACAACATAACATAATAATTAATAAAATCCATTTTACAACTTCTGTAATATCTTATAACTATATGATAACAATAGAAAATATATATTTTGGCGTGGAAAGAAAATAGTTACACGCTATAGGGATCATTTTCTTTTATCATAGGATTAAATAATTCTAATCTTGTGGTTAATACGCAACTATAAATTAATATAACTTTAAAAATGTGTGCATAAATTTCTTCTCATTATATTTATTATAATTTATTATTTATTTATTTTTGATATTTATTTGATATTTATTTGATTATTATTTAGATGTGATATAAAATATTAAGCTTATTCCTATTTTATGTATCGATCAATATTAAAAAATTTGTCGTCACGTCATTTTATAAATTATACAAACATCAATGGCTAAATTTATTTCCTCTCATATTCAATTAAATTTAATTTTTAATTATTTCTCCCAATTATAATTTTATAAAAGATAAAAAAACGATTTCTATATTATAATTAATTGATGTTGATGAAATGATCAGCCAAGAAAGATAATCATTCATCATCTTTCACACATTCTTCAGATATCTTTTAAGTGTCTTTCGAGTTTTCATGCTGTTCAGAACTTAAAGTTTCATTTTTTGGGGCTTCGCTCGTCAGTTGCGCGTTGGGTTCGGAAGACTTTCCATCTTCATCTGTTCGTTCATCGATCAGTCCTCCGAGTATTGCCTGAACGTATTCCTCGCGACCTTCGTTGGTATCAAAGGAGAAGCCAAGGGAAGGAACAAACTCGGTCTCAACGATAGTCTTCACAGATTCCGTCGTCGTTGTCGATTCTTGTGTCGTCGTCGTCGTCGTTGTTTCTGTTGTAGAGGATACTGAACTTTCCTCTTCAGATTCGCTGGTGCTTACATGCTTGCTCTCTTCTAAAGGCAAGCCAGTCTCAAAATCTAAACTCCTCTGCACTTGTGGCAAATCGAAGACGAGTGGTTCACGAATTAATTTACCACGATACAGAGGCTGTCCAAAATTTTCCGTCAATTGCTCCAGGATTTTCTCCTTCTGAAGAGGTCGAGCGATCTTGCTTTCAGCTTTCGATTGACTCTTCTGCTTTGTTGAATTATTCGAATTTATTTCAGAGGAAATATCAGGAGGCGGCTTGATAGACGTCAAAGTGTCTTCAAGAGAAGATACCTTGGAACCTGGATTTGATATTCTAGTTTCCAACAATGGATTTGTTGTAACAAATGATGATTTGTTGAGATCCAGATTCGACGATGCCTTCGGCTTGATTGATGGATCGATGGCTGTCCTCAATGTATCGAAAGCAGACAGCTTGGCCTTTGAGTTCTTGAATGGCGTTTTAGTTTGCGAATGAATCAATATCGGACTCGTTGTAGCATCTTGTTCATCGAGATCTAGATTAAATGAATCTCTCAGTTCGCTGTTATACAGATCTTTCGCCGAGAATGGCCGCGGTAATCGATCTAATTTTAACAATTCAGCCATCAGCTCGAGAAGATTCAGCATACTCATGTTTGAATTCGATTGCTTGAACTGATCGAGTGTATCATCGACAACAACGGGGAAACTGTTGGCTTCATTGTTCGGAGCGCTCTCGTCCTCCGGTTCGATTGATCTGATGATCTCGAAGTCATCTAGCTGGTCTTTCAAAACGGAAGCCGGTTCTTGCCGATGCTGTGCGATTAATCGACTGATCAAATAATCGTCATCGGTCGTCTCCAAGTCTTCGTTCTTCTTGACTTCGAAGGATTCCTCGTACGGAGAATTATGTTTATCAATCACCTCCTCGATCTGTTTTAAAGATCCTGGATGGCTCGAAAGACTATTCACTGTTGCATTCTGTTTGGTTTTCTCTTCAGAATCATTGATCTCTAATAGGCCTTTCGGCGTAACCGTCTTCAAGTTCGATGTTTCTACATTAACATTACTGCCGATAGAAACCGGAGATCGCGTTGTAGAAATCGAGGGTTTGTCGGGAATAAATGTCGCCGAATTTTCTAGCGTGCTTGTACTACTTAAAGAGAGCAAACGTTCTGGAATCCTCGGAGTTGCTTTGGTACCTATCGAAATTGTCCTTGCTTCTAAACTCGGCGTGGAAAGTTCAACTTTGGGAGTAACAACTGCAGAGTTTGCCTCGCAAGGTTTCCCTGGTTCGTCAGACGTTGAAGAGTAGCACGGCAATCTGGTGTTCGCCCTCGAATTCAGTTGAGTCTTGACAGCGTCTCTAATGGTAAATTGAAATCCCGTGTTATACTGTAGTAGGCTCTCTGTTTCGCTGTCGTTCTTCTTCGGGACTGTCGAGGAGTTCTGCGTCTTTTGCGAGTCCACGTTTTCTGTGCGATCAGATTGTGTTGTGTATGAGGGTTCATTCGGCGGGACGAAGTCACCAAAACCGTCATTGTAATCAACGATCGGCGGAACAATGTCGGTCGCGGGAACGTCAACGATCGTTCGGTCGTGCGATGTGGAAACGAGCCACGGAATAGACGTGGACACTTCGGGTTGAACGTTTAAATGAACCCCTAAATTAGGCGTCTCCGACAAATCGTCTGCGTAATCAACCAGCGACTGCTCTCCGACATTAAATGCCGACGATCCATCGTGATTGTTCGCAATAGATCTGTCAAAAAATCCTGGAACCTCGGTGTTCGTCGATCCAGGATTCCAAGGAGTTTTAGAACTCTCGTCTACCGTTGTATAACGCGTCTCTTCGGGAACGTTGATGAGGAAGCTTTTCATCGGAGGTCTCAAAAATCGCGCTGGTGCAGGAACCTCGAAATTGAAGTTCAATCTGGATACGGGATCGTTATTGGAAATCGATCTAGTCGACGATGTGTTTTGGTCCACAGATGTACGGCTGTCATTAGATGAAGAACGAGGAATACTGCGAATCTTATCAACACTTCTTCTAGTCGTAATTATCGGATTCGCAGTTGCCGAAATAGTTGATGCTTGTCCAGCATTAATATTTTGTTGCCGATTTCTCAGCAATGGAGTCGTCTTATCGATGAAACTTCTCGTATGCGCTGTCTCCTCGAAACTCTTCGTAGTTTCTTCCTCCGTCGATCGATCGTAGCTCGTCTCGTTGAAAACATCCGATTTCCTCGAGATCTGCGACGAGTTCACCTCTTCTTCTTTCTTGTACGATCCTGAAGAATCATTTGGAATCGCCTGCGGTGGAAGAGAAGTCGTTAAGCTTGCTCGCTCGTTCTTCGCAAGATTTTGTATCATAATTCTACCGAGTGGATTATTCAATGCTCGAGCGATTCCAATGCTGTCCTTCGTTTCAATGTCTTCCCAAATTTCTTCATTATCGTATTTAGTTATCGGTCTGTCATTCTGCTGTCGAAATATCTCTTCATCTTCATCAATCGGATCAGTCACGTTGATTCTGAAATTCGTTTTCGACTTTTCTTCAAAATCAAACCGAACGCCATTGTTTTTTTCATGATCTCTATCCGTTCTCGATGACGCGGCATTTTCTGATTTTTTCGGAGCCTTGTATTCCGTTTTTCTCTCCCTCAAATTAGTATTTCTCGCGTCTACATTCTGACGAGAAATCGTGGGAGAAGTCACGCTGTGCGCGTAGAGATGATCGGAGCTGTCCACCATCAAATCCAGTTTGTTGTATGCCAACGTGGAAGGTCGATAGGTCGTCGGCACCGTAGGCGAATAGAATCTTCGTGTGGTGGTAGTAACAGTGGGAACAGTAGGCGCGTATGGCGTCTGTAAATGATTCGCGAATCTGTTGCCCGGACTCCGATAATCGTGCTGGAACTCGTTCTCGCCGATTCGATCTGGATAATCGTGGCCAATAATTGGGGAGGCGTGATAAGGCGATCGGCCCTTGTTCTCGAAGTGCAGTTTGCCTTGATGATACGCCGGATTTGCGCTTTTCTGCTGCTGATGATGATTGTAATGGAAGATCGGCCGCTCCTCTCGATGAAAATAATCCTCGAATCCGCTCGGCAAATCGTTTCTCGTCGCGTCCACGGCGACGTAATCCGTAATCCTGGGGAATCCCCCGGGCAAAAAACCCATCACGATTCTGCCGCCGAGCGCGGAATAGTCGATGATCCTGGCACCGCTATCGGGATCCACCAGACCGTCCTTCGTGATTTCTTCCGCAGAGGACTGCAAGCTGATCATCGCGTACGCGTTGCGGATCATCTCGTCGTCGTCGATCTGATAGCTGCCGCGATTCCTTTCGAGGTATTTCTTACTGGAGGCACAGTCGACCTTGTTCCACCAATCGCAGGTCAGCAGTTTTTGGCTGAAGGTCGAACCGATCGGGCACAGAAAGGAGGATACCAAGACGTCATGGCACACGTGGAAAACTTGACAGCCGGCCGCTTCGTCGGCGTAGTAGCCTGTTAAATAAGTGTATAAATCCATCTTTCTTCGGATTTTTTTCGAGAAAGAAACGCATGTATCATTTTTTTATTTCTATCTATTTTTTACAAATATCAAAATAATACAATAATAAAATTTGAAAAACAATTTAAAATGTTATAATAATAAAATTTTAAAAATAAGCTAAAATTAAATAAAAAGCCAAAAATAAACTCAATATCAATATTCAAAAAATTGATCAAGTTATGTAAATTTATAGGAAGTCAAATCGAACCACGTGAGTCATGGATCAATGTCCCCATTAATTCAAGAGTAGGATATTACGTTTGAATATAGATTTTGAATTGTATGACCATTTTTTGCAATTGGTAGTGTCATTGAATATAAAACATGTAACGTATATTTTAAAGAAACAAACATTTGTGGACTTGACTTTAAATTAATGATTTTATGTGACTTCTGTGAACTCTAGCCGATTAGTGTGAACTCTAGCCTTCCCGTAAACGATAAAGCTTTTGATATAAACCGGTAAATAGTAATTTGCTAGAAGGTCAATGCGATTTGCATCGCTACTGTTGAACTTCAGACATAGGCATTTATAAAAGAGTCCTCGACAATATCACACGATTCAGAAATGTCTCTGTTTAATTGTGGAAATAATTTGGGAATAATAAACTGTAATATAATTAAACAATGTGATAAAATAAAGAAATAAATATTTATGAGAATTAGAAATTTGTTATATATTCGCCGTTATGTCATGTCAAATACATAGATTTCGTAACATTTGTGCAACGATTTTACATAGTTTCATCGGCATGCAATGTTTTTATGACTTCATCTTTTTCTCCAGATTATCTAATATTTGCGGTCAGCATAGTCAGAGGGCACTGAGTTGAAATAATACAACAAAAGCAAAATTGGAAAATTAAATCGAATTAAATATTCGTTCTATGTCATTAACGACATTGACAATAATGGCAATGATAATAATTCATCATCTGTCTGATTTATGAAGAAATCGGTAATAATAAGTTTGATACTGAGTGATTTTTACATTAAAAAACGAAATCAAGCTATATAATTATTAAACAAGATAGAATTACATTAATTTAATTCTACAAAATCTTACAAATTTTTAATATACACATATAATTTATAACAAAACAAATTATACATTTTAATATAAAGTTAATGTTATAACAAAATTTAGGAATTAATAAATTGTTATAAAATTAAGCAGAAAATAAATTAAGTCTTTATTCTTATACGTTAATCTTAATAAATTAAGGAAATGATCAGATTAAAAATCTTGTCTATACATTATCTTTTCGTGTCACATCTTAGTATCGATTAAGGATTAAGTCAATGAACTTTCTAAATTAATCGAGTGTATAGTGCATCTAACAAAAGTTAGTAGTTTCCAAATTCGAAGTACATATTAGTTCATTTTCGAGTCAAAAAAGAAATCGATTGCATTCTTCATTAGTAATTAATGAAATTTTCTCAATTTCACTATACTTCTTTTATTTCTCGTTCTTACCATATTTACACAGCGAATCTAATTGCTTTCTCGTGTAAGATAATCTCTTAATAATACAAATTTATTGTTAAAAGTAATGCAAACTTAAAGTATTAGAAGAAAAAGAATAAATAATTTTGAACTCATGTTTAACTGATGAATGCTTGAATGATTAACTAATGACATCAAAATAATCAAAATGATAATCAAAAGAGTATGTGACATAATTTATTCATATATTTAATTATATATTTATTCATATATATGTATATTTACCACGTGAGCGTCCTTCACATGTAAATCCTGTCTGAGGTAATATTGTGTAGGCGGGATAATCGACGCCTGGCTCACCCGGCACATTTTTTCTGATGTCAGATAGATCTAAAAGAATACAAGCAAATTCATTTCTTCAGACAGTAAGAATTAAATCGCCCATCTAGAAACTATCTTTAATCTCACGAGCTGTCTAGCAAATTGATGAGAGAAATGACTATTTCTTCATGATTTATAATCGTCGAAAAGTTTACATAATTTTATAACACATATGGATTTTCATCTTCTTGAAAACGACTTGTAAATTTAAAAAAATGCGTGCGTAAAGATCATAAAAAATTAAATATCTTTAATTTATAACCATCACATATTTATTATTACGTGATGTAATAAGATCGATAATTAAAATAACTTTTCTATTTAAAAGGCAATAATCAAGTATATAATTGCATACGCAGACAATTAAAAAAAAAAGAGAAAAAAAGATGGTGTTAAGTAGTATCGAGTAAGTACCAAGTTCCATCAATCGTCAATTACCGACCAAGGTCGTGGAAAATAGGCCGCAATGATCATGTCTATGATATTTAAGTGTCTAAGATATTTCTTTGCCCGTGGTCGGACAGATCTTGTAACTTGATGAACGTATACATATAATCAGCAAGATTTTACATGACTTATTCTTTCTCGAATAGGTCACGTAAAATCTTGCTGATTATATGGATACGTTCATAGGTGGAGCATAATATTTTTCCTATTTATGGTATATGAAAGGCGTCATATAAATGACTCGCCTTTCGTATAAATGGGATAAATATTATATTCCACCTTTCACATATAAATGATAATATATTCGCTAACGTTGACCGATTAATATTTATTCCCGCATCTACTTATATTTATGATCGCAATTAAAAAGATGTTAGTAGTGTCATCTGAGTATATAACGAGAGAATTAATTTTTACGACGGTAAGAGAATACATTGAAATTTCAAAAAATCACAGTTATAATAAAGTAAAGTTTTAAATCATCATTTCCACACAATTATGACATCGAGAAGTATCTTGTAATTATTGAAGATGCGTCAACATCGACTTTCATCACTGCGCGTAGGTTTAGTTTAAAGATAACTATTCTACGCCTCTCACGAATATATCCTATGTAATGCACAAAGAAAATAATTACGAAATGCAAAAGTGAATAATGCAATGTCCACATCTTGATCCTAACTGCGAAATTTCGTTGTCTATTAAAGGAGCCAGGCATTTAACAAGACGAGAATGAGAAGATCAAAGAAACGTA
Organism: Nylanderia fulva; assembly: GCF_048542155.1. Taxonomy (NCBI): domain Eukaryota; kingdom Metazoa; phylum Arthropoda; class Insecta; order Hymenoptera; family Formicidae; genus Nylanderia; species Nylanderia fulva. The sequence continues at coordinate 8,188,426 of NW_028190368.1, read as the reverse complement.
TATAATCTTCAAAGGTTACAGGTTTACAAGATCCAAGAGTACTTAGGCGTGTCGAAAGATCCCAAAATCCCAAGATTGATGATACCTAAAGTCTATGCATAGAAATCGATCCGCGATGGAGAATGATAAATAGCTGCTCACCTGTCACATAATCGTACGGATCATATTCGCCGCCTGCGGATCCGTAGCTGTCGAATGAGCCGTCCTCATTCGGATCGAAGTATTTCCTGCAAAAGGTAAACCATTTAACCAATTCGCAACATGTAATAAAGCATATGGAAAGTACTGCTGGGGGATATACCTTCCTCTAGTTCCGTCAATCGCTCTGCGTGACAGGAAGCTCCTCCGAGGAATTTCATGTTCAAGACTTCGCTCGACCGTGTTGTACAAGACCGCCGTTACAAGACCTACATGAATAATGTTCTTATTGTTAGATTATTCGCGGAATACTTGAATGGATATTATAGTTTGTGCGAAACGAGGCTATCAAAATGTCAAAGACCTTAAAACTTGCACATGACGATTAATACGCTTCAAATATTAATAAAGAATGTTAAATTATTTGGAAAAAATATTTATAAAAATATAAAAATATATATAAAGGATACATGATTTATAAAATACATTATATATATTTTTAATTTTTAAATAAATTAAAATAGTTAAGAGCATTGAAAATAATATATCTTTTTATATAGAAAAATAGAAATATTTTCAAATGAAATTCAACTGACTTGCACATGACGATTAATACGCTTCAAATATTAATAAAGAATGTTAAATTATTTGGAAAAAATGTTTATAAAAAATATAAAAATATATATAGAGAAAACATTATATATAGAGGATACATGATTTATAAAATACATTATATATATTTTTAATTTTAAAATAAATTAAAATAGTTAAGAGCATTGAAAATAATATATCTTTTTATATAAAAAAATAGAAATATTTTCAAATGAAATTCAATTGAAGGTTTCACTAATAAATAAGGAAAGGCGTTCCTGGTTTTTTCCTATGTATGAAACCTGCGAATTTTGATTGTTCGTGAATACATAATGCTGAAGAGAAACTCGCGCTGTGAATATTGTTCGATTTTGGTTTCGTAATCGAAGGAACGTGGCGTGAAAGGTCGCTCGGGATGTCAAAGATCGTCTCCTCCACGGTTGCACTTTTAAGGCCACGTTGAAATTCGATACGCGCTCTACAATCGATTAGACAAGGTAAGCCCGTAATCCACGATTGACCATGAACGATCCTCGTCGTCACGACTACACATTGGTTTGACTCCGAAGGGAACCCGAGACTCCTCTACGAGAATAACGTCTCTCTCTGCTGAATTTCTCGCGGCAAACAAGTTTGTTTCTATCTCGTAATTCACATTTAAGCTTAGAACGATCTTAAGCGGCGCATCAAACGATGTTATTATCACAGTTGGGATAATTTCGCGTTTCTCTCAACTCGGTAAAATCGGATTTTCCCTGAAAAGGCAAGGTAGATACTTATGCGGTTGATGCATCTCAAAGAGCGCAACTCAAGATAATTGTTACTGCATATTATGCAATACTATTACATAATTATAAAACATTATTTAATATTACGCAAGTAATATGATTTGAGGACTCTTACTGACCATTCGAACGGTCAACGATATTTGTTGATGATGAAGTTACATCTTCTGCTCGACTGTATGACAAATTATTTTATTTCCTGGTGACTTTTCTCTTTGAATTAAAAGCGCAAGCAAAAACTCGATGTTGAAAGGATGAAAATGTTTATTGCCAAGTCGATCAGAACTGATTTTGTTAAAATTATTTCTGCGAAAAAAATTGCAACATTGTATATAAAATAATGCTAAATATTTGGTTAATATTTTATTCTCAAATTTATTCTTCCTTTCATACGTTTTGCATTATTTTTTTCCTTTGATCCGCAGAAAAGTCAAGGTGTTGATTTTATTATATATATAATCATATGTATGCGAGTTGTAACGCATAACTCAAATAATGCACTATTACATGCCTGTCATAGAGCTGTCAAGAATTCAATGTCTATAATTTCGTTGTTATTACTCATAATAGTCAGCAAAACGTGAAATCTTTTGAAAGGCCGACAATCCCGCGATGTTCTTGAACACACGTGCTCACCCATTGTGTCTGCCATTTTCAACGTCATCAATGACATTAAAAAGACGCAAAGGCCACGTAGAATGAGCAGGACAAAGCCCGGTGGTCGTGATAGAGCGCGCTTAACTCTGCTAGTGTTACAAATCGCTCGATCTACGAAGAGTCTCCGTGAATTTTATTTTCTGTTTAACTCATCGCGCAATTAGCGGTCAGATGATCTGAAAAAGGTGCACGCGCGATCTTCTGGGAGAGAATGTATCGAGTTGCAAGAAGAGCCGAGTAATTAGCGGCGTCAATTTTCGATGGCGAAAGTGCCTTCTCGAACGTTCTTTTAATATACCCACGTCGCTCGAGATAAATCGGATTTCGCAAATTAATATTTAAATTACCTTATTCCGAACAATCGTTTAAACCTATAACGGATTACTAATAATAATCTTTGAACATCTGTAAAGTATATTTGGAATTTGAACATCGAATAAGTCAAAATAAGTCAAAAACATTTTCCTGTTGATTTTATTTTACTATATAATATTTTACATCTAAAGATCTTGATGTAAAAATTAATTATTTGCATGTAGATCAGATACAAATGAATAAAGAATTCATATTTTTGTGACTCATTTACACCTCCGTATCTAATTCATTGAAATATTAATAAAAAGTATATATGTAATTAGCAAAAGTAATTATAATAAAGTTATATATCGATGTTCCTCTTAATAGAGATATCTCGATTTAAACAGACTTTTCGATTAAAAATTCGAGATTGATAAACCTGCATAAAATCGAGGATACAGAAATTTCATTTGACAGCAGTCAGCGAATCCGCGTGACATTATTATCATTTGTCACGTTCAATAGCATTAAATCAAAATGCTGACACATTTCACGCGCGGGTAACAAAATTGTTCACGGTAATTACCGCCGATTTACACGGCACGTTCGTAAATGGACGCGCGAACTGATTGCCGAAATCGCGACAAAAAGACCATGTAAGACTTTGGGGTACCTATATACACGTCGTAAAATGATTCATTTTATGAGCGTCTTGTCTTAGCAACGTGCTTTTAGCAGCGTTGCGTAAACGTCATCGCGAGTTCACGTGAATGAACTGTCGCGGCGAACGTAAATGAGTGGTCTCTTTAATTATAACGCGCGCGCCAGTGATTGATTAAGGCTGCTACCGGCGAAAACGTGCGAAGCGGCGTCGAGAGATCGAGCGTTACATAACGTACGCGTATATCGCGGATAGAGGAAGCACTTAAAATCTTCCTATAAATGTCACATGAAACTTTAGTTTTATCTCACGAGTAATTAAAGGTCAATTTAATTTATTATATTGTATTTTAAAAAATTATTTAAAAATTTTAAGTAAAAATTAGAGTACAATACATATAATCAAAGCGAAATCCAAATCTTTGGGTTTTCTGATTTAAATGCATAATTAAAATTATGTATTTTTTTTATATATAATATATATATATTTATATATAATATATAACATGCAATAAATAATGTAATAATTTAATTAAACAACTGTTTGGGCAAAGTACTCAATAAACTATCAATTATCAAGGATTCTTAACGATTAGCAATAAAATAAAATCACCGCTCTATCCGAATAACTGAGAAGATATAAATATGGGATATAGCTAGAATACTAGAAGAACCATTTGTTTCACGGCACAATGTCTCATATCATATCACGATCTCGATCGTCGGAAATTTTCGCGAGTGCATGAGTCATTGTCCGATTGCCCGAGTCATCGAGTTCCCACAGTCTCATAACTAAAACTCACTCCGGCACTTTCGTTACCTCTCCGTTTGCCGGTTCAAACTGCGATCTCCGGCGATGTACGTTGTCAAGAAATTCAATCTTGATCGATGATGAATCCGCGTTTGACATATATACATATATAACTCTTATCCGCTTGTGGCGGTAAACTAACACGCGATCAAACTAAACGAACACGATTTTGGTTTGAAGGAGCCCTTTCCAGCCCAGACTTTCCCACGCACGTGGACACTTACACAGAGTAGACAGGCAAATTTTGGGCATTTTGTCGCGGTGGACGGTGGCTCCGATTACGCTCGTCCACCGTGAAAAGCAACGACGGATGCACTGTGCGCACCTTCGACGTCGACGCGATCCCTTCGACTCGACTCCGACTCCTCGGACTCGCTCTTCCTCTCGAGCCGGTCGCGTCTCCTCGTCGGCCCGGCCGGCGCGGTAGGGATCCCGTGAGAGATCGTGGGACCTCTTACCTTTCTTCTTCTCGAGGAGGCCTCTCACCTGCGCCTATCTACGGGGGCCATCCCTCGCGCAAGGAGGAATTCCGCGCGAGTCGCACCTCTCGCCGGAATCTCTTCGCGCGTATTCAGGAGGATCCAGTTCCTCCTCGATGGGAAGACGGGAGAAATTCAGTCTTGACCCATGCAAATTAGATTTTCTCTATCGTAGTATCGAGTATCTTAAATTCGACGATATATCTAGCTATACGTCAATACTCGATTATCGCGTTTCCTATATATCCTTATTAACCGGATATTCGGATGCTCGCGCGCTTATTTATGGGGAAATAAAAAAATAATATAAATCTATAATAAATATGTTTGGATAAAAAACTTTCATTACGTACGTGGTCCATAAATACGCTACATATGAAATCGTCGATGTTTCTGAATGTAGAAAGCGAAGTTATACCGCGTCGGTGAGGACTTAAAGCCGATAATATGTGCACGTGGAAAGCTATGTGTAATTGAAATCAAGCGACACGTTATATAAGTTCGATGACATTGCCTCGATTCGCGATACCATATACACGTGACCGTTTTCGCCTTTTGCATAAGCGGCGATCTCGTCTCTCCCACTTTTGGCTTTCCTCTTCAAAGTCCGCGAGGTGACCGCAACAAGTCGTATATATATATATATATATATATATATATATATATATATATATATATATACGCGTACGCTATATTTTCACCGGGTGCGTGCGACTTTTCGAGGCCGCTGGTTACAGCCTCTCGCTGCCTCTCGTGCATATCTAGTTAACGCTGGCGATTGGTATCTTAATTAAACGAACACTCGCGTGACTCTCGCCCGAAGCGCGCTGAGGCTTTTTTGTTTAATTAAATTTTTTTTTAACAACGAGGAGGGATGCTTTTTGCGTAGCAAACCTCAGGCACTAAAATTAGAGCGTACATTTCAACACGTACGCACCATTAATACACATGCGGAGAGATTTCGACAGATTTACGAGATACACAGGCATTGCAGAATAATGACAGATTTTTGATGCCATGAACGGCCGCAGAATTTTTTCCAGAAGGGCCATAATTAATTTTTTGTTATTTTATTTTCATTTTTTTTATATTAAATATGCAAATAAATTTTAGTGTTTATTCAAAAGGTAGCAAATGCTTAATTTTTTTACTGATTCCAAGGAGGGTAAATGCTCTCTCTTGCACCCCTCTGTACCCATGTGTGTTTCATAAAGATATTTAAATTTAATAAGTTTTACATGCACATTAAAAATGTTCTCTCTTATTATATTTAATTTTATATTAAATATTTAATCATTCTTTTTCTATTAAATAAATTTATAATGGATTATATATATTTAATGCTTATTTTTCTTGATAAAATGAAAAGGATATTTGCACCAAAAAACATTTTTTATTGAATTCAAATAAATATTTATTTCAATTCTGTCTAATAAATTATTTATTTGAAATTAATATTATAATATTGATTTGATGTGAAAAAATATTTATTTGTTTCAAATAAATGATTTATAGGCAGTATTGAAATAAATATTTGTTAATTTAATAATTTTTTCAGTGTAAAATTTTTCTCTTATACAGTACTCTCCATAAGTTTGGAAACACCTTACATTTTACAGTTAAACAATCGTATGGCAGCGATCTGTGTAGATTTTTCGTATCAATAAATCCTAAAATATTTAAATAACATTTTTATTTATGACAGATTGCTGCCATGCAAAAAATATTCCATTAAGTTTATATTCTTGCATGTTACGAATATCTAATTAAAGAATATTTCTTTCAAGAATTTTTCTCTTAAATTAAGAGGATCCTTTTGACAGATCTGTGCAGGTTTCTTGTATAAATAAATCATAAAATAAACAGAAAATATTTAAATGACATTTTTATTTATAACAGATCGCTGCCATGCAATTCTTTATTTTACAGTTAAAAAATTGCACGGCAGTGATCTGTTATAAATAAAAATGTCATTTAAATATTTTATATTTATTTTATGATTTATACAAAAAATCTGCACAGATCTGTCAAAAGGATCCTCTTAATCGAAGAGAAAACTTCTCTAAAGAAATATTCTTTAATTCGATATTCGTAACATACAAGAATATATAAACACCTTACACTGTAAAAAAATATGTAATATATTACACAAAAATATGTAAAATTACATAAATAATAAGTGTAAAATTACACGATAAATAATAAAAATGTTTACCTTTTCATTATTTATCGTGTAATTTTACATTTATTATTTATATAATTTTACAAAATTTTTTTACACTGTACGGTGTTTCCAAACTACTGTACGGAGCTAATTTTTCCTCCGAATGTTTACGTTCTTAGAATGACGGGAGAGTGAATCCGTGCCTGCCGCGAAACGTTACGCGAAGCCGGTCAGTGGGTATACACGCGCGTTGCATTCTCACGTAACAGCGCAGCGGCGCGGCGGGATGCTGATGGATGGTGAGATGCTCGCGCACGTACCTTTCGCCCGCTTCTCATCCTCCGGTCAGAGGGGACTCACTACGAAACGGCAAGCGCAACCATTTACGATAACCACGCGCACTTTCATGCAGAACGGTACCGTTATAACGCGCAAGCCGCGCGTCTGCTCTAATGGCAAATAGGCCTTATTGTGCGATCTTGCATCACGCGAACGCGCATACGCATGTATCATGCATCCGTAGGAAGGCGTAATTATAAAATGCTCGTTTACATAAAGCTCGAACGCCGAAGATGGAATCTCGCGATTTTTTTTTTTTTTTGCGGAACGTCTTACGAAACTCTAATGGAAACTCTTTGATAATTTGTATCTCGGGAAAATTTATTGTTCCATTACACGTTATTTATTTCGCTTTCTATACACATTTCATGCGAGTATTATTACTCGACGTAAAATCCGACGTGCGTTCAAAATAATATAGTATATATTTTATAATAGGAACGATAGATTTAATTCGACCCAAACTAGCCAAGAAAATTTTTATATTATTTCCACAACGTTTCGACCATCTGTTGTCATGATTATTAAACAATATGATTATCTGTCTAGTGTCAACTAACTGCGCTTATATAAAAAAAAAATTTTTAATTCTTGCGTTTAACATAAAAAATGTTTATTAATTTTAATTAATTGTACCATTCTAGTTTTTCACTTGAAAAAGACCAAAAACAGATGGTCAAAACGTTGTGGAAATAAAATAAAAATTTTCTTGGCTAGTTTAGGTCGAATTAAATATATCGTTCCTATTTTAAATACCACTAGCGACGTTTTAAGTATTCAATTTGATTTTATATATTTTATATACTCGTACTTGTTGAAATTTATTTGCCGAATTTAATATTTTCGAAATCAGTATAAAGCGTATAGATATTTTTGTAAGCTTGCTGTTTGAACGTATTATACATTATTGTATATAATTCGAATAAACGGGAAACACGGAGGTATTAGAAAGGTTCTGATTCATTCGTGTATTCTCGAGTCTTTTGTTCGGCGGAGAAAAGCCTATTCAAGGATATATTATAGATCACGCAGGACATTGTACCGTGACGTTAATGGAATTGTAACCGACAAGGTGGTTAAGTGGCTAGCCGCATATAATTCCCGACGAGCTAAACCGCAGGAAACGAGGGACATTAGAATGTCTGAAACAAGCGGTTTTCTTATCCTACGAAATCAGGTAGCGGTACACAGAGACAGGGAAAAAGTCCTTTCGCCAAGGATGGCGATCTGTCCGTGGCTGTAATGGTCTCGTCAAGGATAGAATTTATTAACGTTCGTTAGCGCGCCCCTTTATAAGCGATACAGCGCGCGTTTGCTTATGCAAATCAAAAAAGATGCCGATATTTGCTCAAGCAAGCATTATTATTGACTTTCATCGGCATGACCCTGTTTGCAACTCACGTATATATAAACTGACGTAGCTTGAAAGGGAAGTTCCATGGAGACTTTCTTCGCTGTGAGAAGTCGTAAGTAAACCGACAGCGAAATATCATTGCGGACATGCAACTCCTTTTTTGCGTTTCGATTTCAAGCCATATTATGTCAAGTGAACAGCAACATCAAGACGATGTTGAAACGATTCTCAATCGCTTAATTGAATAATTAAAACCAAAATTAATTATCGGATTAATAATTAATAATAGTTATAATAGTATAATTTATAATAATAATAATAATAGGAACGATATATTTAATTCGATCCAAACTAGCCAAGAAAATTTTTAATTTATTTCCACAACGTTTCGACCATCTGTTTTTGGTCCTTTTCAAGTGAAAAATTCCTTGATAAAAGCGCAGTTAGTTGATAAAAACGATTTTTTTGACGATCCATCATAACGATAAGATGCGGTTACTTTCTTTCAAAAGTTATTTCAAATGTTTTTAAAAAATTCCGATAATCATATTGTTTAATAATCATGACAACAGTGTCAACTAACTGCGCTTTTATCAAGGAATTTTTCACTTGAAAAGGACCAAAAACAGATGGTCGAAATGTTGTGGAAATAAAATAAAAATTTTCTTGGCTAGTTTGGGTCGAATTAAATATATCGTTCCTATTTTAAATACCACTAGCGACGTTTTAAGTATTCAATTTAATAATAATAATAATAGTATAATTTCTAATAATAGTTGTATTAAATATATATAAAAAATAATTTATAAAATACAATTTTTAAAATTATTTCCAAATAATGTAGATTATTTCTTGATAAAATATAATATTTTAGAAATAATATAAAAAAACACTTTTTGAGAAAGATATAGTTAAAAATGGTAAAGTAATTTTTTTTGTGGCTGCACATTACATACATACATAAATAGAAGAGTCATTTCTTTCATAATTAATCATATATGTCGAATAAATGATCAGAAACATAGCGAAAAGCGGCATTCAACAATTAAAACCAAAATTAATTATCGGATTAATAATTAATAATAGTTATAATAATATAATTTATAATAATAATAATAATAATAGTATAATTTATAATAATAGTTGTATTGAATATATATAAAAAATAATCTATAATACAATTTTTAAAATTATTTCCAAATAATTTAGATTATTTCTTGATAAAAAAAATATAATATTTTAGAAACAATATAAAAAAAAACACTTTTTGAAAGATATAGTTAAAAATAGTGAAGTGATTTTTTTTCTGTGGCTGCACATTACATACATACATAAATAGAAGAGTCATTTCCTTCATAATTAATCATATATGTCGAATAAACGATCAGAAACATGGCGAAAAGCGGCATTCAACGAAATTCAAATGATATTGCGTATACGTTTTCGCAGATTATAATCGAGTAGGATGCGTTTACGGTGCGTAAGTACCTTAACGAGCTGTGCTGAATCGAGAAACTCGTGTAATGAGCCATCAGCTAATTTCACTGGATCTGATAATTATCGATACCATTACGTCCGAGATGTTTTCCCCGCTGAAAGCAGACTGCATTTGCCATAAGTTTACGCAAATTTTGCAATTTCCGCTCTCTTGTGAAAGCGTTCATCGCATGATGACCAATGAAGTAATCGAGATCTCTGGGGTTCGAAATCATTTGCCTTTAATTAGATCAATATTGAACAAGATAAAAAAGGGATTTTTTATTTATTAAATGAGACGTGATGCATTCATTACGCCATTCAGCTTACAATCACCCTGCGAAGTAATATATCAATGTATCTCTATATGTATATACTGTAATATTATAGAATCAAATCTGTTTTGCTTCAAATATAAATTGCATAATCTGTCTTTTCCCACATATAATTAATTTAACATTTTTTGCACAAAAAGATATATAAAAAAGAAGATAATTCTGTCTTTGTTATTATTATTTTTGTCAAAAAAATGCAAAAAATTGAAGCGTATTACAATTTTTTATTTATATTGCAAACTTCCTTTTATATGTACGAGCTTTTTACGAGTTACGATATGTACTTTCTACTCTCGCTTGTTGATTAGGCGCTCCTTGGGAGACTCAATTAACGCAGGTGTAATAGCTTGCTGTCAACGTCCGTGAAGCGTGTCAAAAAATTACCTGCATTCTCGTATTCTTCCGGGTATATAGAGACCCAACGTATCCTGGATTGTATCGAAATAGAACACAAATATGCCACTCAAATAAAAATATCATCAGATCATGAGAACAAATTGGATAAAGATTACGGTTCTTGGGAAATGACGAAAAGAACTCATCGGCTTTGCTTTCCAACTGGAAATATGTTATTATGTTGTCACGATTCTATCAGCAACGATCATTAGACGATAACATCTTACGCGAATGCAGCAGGTCAAAATACAATAATTGCCGTAATATTTCTCGCGATTTGCTATAATCGAAAGAGTGAAGGGTGCTACGTGACATGTGTAAAATATGTGATATTTAGCTTTATAACAATTAAATTTATAAACATTTATTTCCTTTACCAAGAGCTTTCTTATAATATAGGTAAAAGCGATTCTTAATATTTTTTGTATAATGTAATATAATTTATTTCTCGTTTACTTATTGTTTACTTATTAATTTAAATTTAACATGAATTTGCATAATGTTATATACAATTAATAAATAAATATATAAATACATATATGTATAGATTCACACAGGCTTACTGCATATTTTGCTGGAAAACAACAGAAAAATCAATATAATTCCTACTTTATTTTCCACTTTAGTACTAGCATTAAATAATATACATTTGGGCAATATTGTTTATGTTCTACAATTTTTATGACCGTCTCGAAAGCAATCTTTCGCAAGCCGTTCTATTTCCGAACTTTATGTGAACGACTTTCTATCGGACCCACCTTCTCGACCCGTACCAGTTCTCGACATACAGTTGGCTCTTCAAGATGAGATTCGGTCACCTATGACATAAAGGAAGAAATCTTGATCCCTGCAATAAATTTTGGGGCGCAATAAAATGATATAAAATTTTTTAAATCAAATCATATAAATTTTACATTTGAATAATATGATAAATTTATTATGATAATAATATGAAAAGATTTTTATTTCTCTAAAAGTTATTTTTAAAAACTATTTTAAAATTATAAATTACATGCATTACATCAGAATATTAAGTTTAGAGAAATAAATTTTACAATATGAATACATTGCAAGTGTCTCTTTTAGTAATAAATGTTTGAAAAAATTAACAATTGTGCACTGCAAAATAATTCATATGAAAATTGTTGTATCTGGGCAGACAAAGCTAAAAATTTGCACGTGTCAAGGAGCTTAATTATTATTTACGTTGGCACTCGCTCCTTTCTCGACTATAAGCTAATAAATAAAATCACCGTTTGAACTTTCGACATTTTAATCCTAGAAGATTATTCTCTGCGTTCTGTTCAAGAGCATATTCAATCGTCATTATTATCAAGATGTGCAATAATTCGCAAAAATATGGATACTTTCTATTAAAATATGAAAAGAAGATTCTAAATACAAAACTATTATTGCTTAAACTTTCGACAGTTTAATCAAGATTAAACTTAAGAACCTGTGTAATTTTTATCCAAACGATAAAAAATGTTACCAGGACTGTTTTGAAATCTAGAAGCACGTTTGGTATTTATATATATTATAGAGATATATAATCGATATTTTATCATTTGACACTTTTCTCAGCAGAAAACGTTGGCGACAATTGCTACAAATGTATATATATATATTTTGTATTATAATTATGTTACAATTTAAATTTTTTAATAATACTGTAAATATAAAATATATATAAATAGAAATGCATTATATATAAATAATTTCTTGTATTATTTTTATTACTCTATATATATTTAAAATATATTTATACATATATACAATAAATAAGATATAAGAAACTCTGTTTAAATATATATTTCAAATATTTATTATTTTATGAGTTTTATTTATTAGTTTATGTTATTATTTGTTTTTATTTTATCTATAAGTAAAATAATAATAAATAGTTTATATTAGTTTTAATAACTATTATTTTGGTAACATTTGATATATAAACAATTATTTAAAAAAATATTTTTTCTATTTAAATGTTAAAAAACATTTATAATTAACAATAAGATATCATAGGAAACTGCATTAAATATATGTGTATGTCTAGGTTGACTCTTACAACACCAGATGGTGCAGTGAGTCTGATGCATCAATTCTGCAACAGCTTTACATTTCATTCCTCGTAAATAATTTAAGAAATTACATATAGGTTTCTATATGTGCATAATTATTATAATAAATAAACTATATAATGCAATATATAAAATATAATATATAAATATTCTATGTTTGAATGTAAAACAATAATTAAATTAAATAATTTTTATATTTTTAATCCACTATACATATACATATGTAATGTTTCATTAAGAAATTTATCTGAAAAAAATGTAATAATTTTCTGAAATTTTATACATGATATAATGTTCTAACGTATTTTATATATTACTTAATTCTTGTTTTGTGAGCTACTAAAGATGACTATATGTGACAGCTGTAATAAAAATATAGCATAATTAGTAGAAAAATCAGATCAGGGATAAATCTAGTCGCAGTCCTGTCGCAACGATTACACTTTGTACATTTGACATAAAAGCATTCCATAGGATCGAGAGTCGAAAGCGACAGAACTGGTCTTGAATGTCCCTCCATCGATTTTATCTTAAAGCAAACAATCGACTTTAAACGAGCGACAGAGAAACGAACGCGACGTTGGATGAAAGGATTCTAGTCGGTTCAAATAGTTATCTTCTTCGATTCAAATCGATTATTATATATATTACGAACGATAGCACTTGAACATCCACGTGCGTTATCTGTCAGTCACGAGTTTCTCTCACATTTCGTGATTCAAGGCACTATTAATCGCCCATTTAAGCATTTATGATGACTAATTCATAACATACATTTTTACTTTTATCTCATTTGATTAAAATTGATGAGATAAAACAAAAATGTTGCTAATGACACGTTAGAATGGATACTGTCAGAAAAGCAAAACATTTCGATAGTAGAAAAGCAGCTTTAAAAAAGGCAATCTCGAAGATAATATTTATCTGTTACGTATGTAAACGTAGATTTTTCCAGCATAACGATAAATTCGAATTCGCATTATTTCTTCAGACTTTATAAGCAGATATGATTTTGAGAAAATATAAATTTATCAAACATATCTAAAAATGAAAGAGACACATATTAAAAATAGATGACGAGACAAAAAATTGTATAATAACAATTTAAACGTGAAAAATCACATTTTAATAAAAACTGATCCGAAAATATAATAAAATAATATACACTGACGAGACGTCTTTTTAGACACAACGTTTAATTTTATATATTTTTATATTTGTGATATGTTATAAGTTTTTTCTCATCCCTGTACTTGTTATGTCATCTCAATTATTTTATTACTGCATTTGAAAACGACCTAAACCACAGGTCGAAACGTAATGTTATTTTGATTTCAATAAAGAAATTATTTGTCCAGTATTGATCGTTTTTTATGATTACATACTTAATTCCTGGTTTTACATTTATACTGGCGGATTGATACATCAATACCAATTTTTCAATCATTTGATAATAAAATAAAATGAATCACACACCGTCAATAATTGTAAAAATTCAGTCAGCAACCATTTGATAATCTCGCGTGACATACGTGCGCGAATAAAATGAAAAATTCTCGTGGATTCGAGTTATCTCGGAGACAAATAAAGCGATTCGGAGAAAACTTTGTGCAATCTCGTTCGAGCTCGACGAGCGGCAATTTGTCGGCTGTGATCCCCCACCTTGGTCGAACTTTGCCGCTTTATATATTGCGCAATCGACGGAGAAGAAACTAACTAACTCGCTGAACTTGTCGCGGATTCCCGCACACGTGGACCAGGATGACTCACGTAATTTACGAGCGAGGAAAGCTCCTCTTCCGGCATTGATCCTGGCCGTCTCTCCGCTCGGAAAGTTCGGGATCCGCAATGTGACTCATAGCGACACACTGTTACGAGATTCATTTCAAGGTCATCGATCCGCCCACCGAACGCGACATCGCATGCACGAGACGGTTCTCTCGTGTGAAAAAAACCGGCAGGCGGAAAAATGCGGGATTTTACAAAAATTACACGAGAATAATTTCAAAAATGATAGTAATTTAATCAACCAACTCTGGCTATTTAATAATCTTTATTTAATATTCACGACGTTTCGGCCATGGGTTTCGGCCCTTATCAAGTGTTAAAACACAACTTTCTATATAGAAACTTAATTTCTGATCTTAAAATGTGACATGATATAATGTCAAGATTGAGAATAATTTCATTACTCCGTCATGAGACATATATGATGTATGCATTTAATATAATATTGCCAACAGTGATGAAAATCAAATAATCTGATAATTTAACGATAATAACTGTTAAAAAAATTTGGTTCCATTAAGATAACTTCCTTTTATGTGTAAAGATATATTCTTTTCAATTCTTAAATTTGAGTATTGTATTAATCAATATAACAATATTTGAATCTAGCAAAATAAATAAATTATAGACGGAATAATAAGACCAAGAAAGCATCAGTTGGTGCTTCGATTTCCTTCTGTCATACAGATACGATATTCTTAAGAGAAATGGTCTCCATATTTCACTTTACCGTATATGATAAATTACATGTACTGTTCTTCTCAGGTGAACGCACGCAGCTTGTGAGGTAAGACGCAGGTTAAAACTTAAAGGCGACCTAGAAACCGAGTGCAGCAGCAACAGGTGGCGGCAGGTAGGCGACTCAGGGGATGGAGACGCGCGCGCGACCCGGTGACTCATGGGGTTGCTCCGAGAATGTTGATCACTCTTCGCAATCCCCGCCGTCTTTACCTGGATGACTCACATACCAGTCGACACACACACGCGCGCGCGCGCACGCACACGTATACGTTGCGCGCATTCTTGGCGCTCAAGGAAATATGTGGACCTACTTTTTGTCGAACGCCCGCTCATTCAGGACCTTTCTCCCTCTTCAAGGACCGCCGCTAAGATTTTCAATGGAAATCCCCGTTGGTCTCCTTTCATACATTCTTTCGTGGATCCTGTAACATCGGAACTCTTTTACATTCTTCGGTACTGTTAAATTCATCGTGTTAAATTTCACCCAATTTGAGTTATTTTTAACCATCCCTCGATATGTTATTGTTAATTTAACTAAAACAATGGAGTTAAATGGAGTTAATTTAAAAAATGTGTTAAATTTGACTAAAATTTAGTTTATTATTTACTAGGTGTATAAGTTAATGTAACCCTTTGACTTGATAAAAAATGTTTTTAATTATATATATTTTCTGTTGAAATAATAAATTTGATACATGTGGTAGTTAAACAAATTTAAGTCAAGAAATTGGTTTAAATTGAATCTTTTCGTATTTAACAGTGTGTGAAAATGTACATGGAAACTTTCGGTTAGAACGAAAGAATTCGGATAAATCAGCTGTTCGTACATTGGAGATTAATTTTCCGTTCGAAAGCAAATATTTTAATTTGGATAAGAAATATCGATATCACTTTTTCTTGCAAATTACATCACAGATTTGTTTTCATCCAACGTTCAATTTTTTGTGAACGTTGGAGTTTATGTGCGAATGTTTCGATAGTAGAGTCATGTATAAATCTGCATACAGCTTATACAGTTGCAACGAGCACTTCACGACAGAAGTAATCGAATGCACTTATGCGACAATTATATGCGCAGCTTTGTATTGATTATACATGATACACGACTATACACGATTCAATGGCTAGTAGTACATTAAAGAAAAAAGTGAACAATCGATGAAATCATAGAAACTACGACTTATCGAACAACGGAATAACATATGCATGTATTAAAATGCGTAATTTTATTCTTATATAGCTGGTATTATTTTGCAATCACATCAGAAATCGACAATAAACATTACGATTAATTTCGCAACAAAAAATCTAGAATAATTCGTCTAAATCGCGTACTTTTCCTCAACTTTAACCGCAGAAAAACCAGAGAATGCAGATCTTGCTATCCCGTTTATGAATGTAATTAAATGATTCGAAAATTCGTACGGTCGATGTATTTTCGTGGAAGTCAGGTAGAATGTGAATAAATCGCCATTGTAGTAAATTATACACGAGTCGCGACTTCTGAGAAAATTTCATTCAGGACCTGTTCGCGATCTACGTTCGCTAGTTCCGGCTTCCAGTGATGATTCACCAGATACTCGAGCGATACGTTCGAGAAATCGATCTTCCGGGAAACGCTCGTAAGACGGATCTTATCGGATCATTCACAAATCCGTGTATATATTTCATTCCCCGATGAATGGGAGCTTAAATTATCCGAGCCGAAATCTGTACTTTCACCGGACGAGAAAGTCTTCAAATGAAAAGAATCGATACCGCACACGATTTGGAAATACCTCAAGAAACTGTTTAACGTTAATAGCTTCTCACATTAACTTTCAAGTAACGAAGGAATGTTTATTGCGTCAAGGAAATATTTATTTTGAAAGTTTACAAATTAATTAAAATTTGTTTATTCAGAGAAACTAACGATAACTTAATTATCTAATTAGAGAATCGATCATTTTAGTAATATAAATCATACAAATGAGCTGGTATGGATAATCAAACGAAATGTTATGCAAATTTATTTTGAAGTTGACCATCGTTTTTGCGATAACCACACGAAATATATATTTCCTCCAACAGTTCTCGTGTCTAACGAGCGTGAGTGTAGATGAGTCATGTATTATCGTGCAAACAAATACCTGCAAATGTTTTGAATAATGTTTGAATGATATCGAATGGCAAGTATTGCATACCGAACGACTAGAGTACACTTGCTTCAATTTTTTTTTAACACATTAACCGTGATCAAGCAACACTTGACAGCTGATATAAGAGAATAAGAAACAAATCGTGCCAATCTGTCGTCTAATATTCTTCGAATTTAATCGCGAGGAGAATCTCAAATCTACGAATTTTCTGCATGCTCCGATAAAAAGCAAAATTCTTAATTCACGCCTTACAACGTAATATATTCAAATCGAGAGATAACGAGCGATCGAATCTTTCACGTGCCTGTGTTCACGATAAGATTCCATTATATCAAAAATATCACATTTGAGATAGAGATGGACAGCAATAAATTCCTACGATATAGAATATTTTTCCAACTGTTATCGTGCGTTTCGTTCATCAATTATGTGGAAATGATTATTTCCCTTATTCTATTATCGCTTCTTTCACATTGACAAGATTATTAATGTTGCTTGCAAATGTTGTCGCAGTTTCAGCAATTTCCTGATTTGCTATCTCGTTCATTAATTCGCGTAAATTCGCATCGAGTTGCACAAGGAATGAAAAAGTTGAGCGTCAAAGTTGTTCGAAATCAAAGATACTTCATTATGATGTATTAATCACAAGTTTTCCGAATGTCTTTCACCCGTGATACATTCGTCACGTTTGCATTATGTAATGACGCAAAGGTGGATAACGGCTTTACGTGTTATCGCGGTAAACACAGCTACGTCATAGTCATCAAATCATCCGAGTTCCAGATGAAAACTCATCTTTCTCTATCCTGTCGTAGCACATATAGATATTATTATTTTATCAAGCAAAAGATAAGAGAAGTCACGTAATCACAATATTTTTCATCAAACGTATCCTACATTTATCAATAATAACACAATTCTTTCTAAAAGAGTATCAGGAAGTTTATATATCGAAAGAAAGAAATTTTTGCAAAATTAAATACCTATACAATAATCGAAACAAATGTTCGATTTCTAAACTTTTATACAAAACTTCTCTCTCTTTATACAAAAATTATAGAGTTGAAGATTATTATATAGTATTATACATTTTTCGCTTATTAAAAAAATTCACGGTAATCAACGCCGGGTATTCTCAAGCTTTTATCTATTTTTGCAGGACTCGCGCAAGAAAAGGGTAGTGTTACAATTAATGGCGAGAAGACGCAAAACGCTCGATCAGCTGGTCATGGAATTCCGTCACGGTAGGTAGGTAGGTTCTCGCATTGCGTAATGACGCACACAGGACGTTTGTGTGTAACTGATCTACGTCACTGCCGTAAACAGAGTGCGGCGTCATCAGCCTGTAACGCTTAGCAGGTTTCGCGTCGCGTTTTGCTCCTTTTTCCAATCCGTCCGCCTCTCGTTTGCCAGCTTGCATTTTCTTCTCTTTCTCTCGATATTATGCGCATCTATGCCGCAACGTATCAACGGGTCATACGTCATCGCCGTCTCCTCTTGCTGAGTCGAATGACTCATCCGCTTTATATCAGTGTAATATGCATACGTAGCGCGCTTATACGAATCGCGTGAATTGCGGGATGAAAAAGTCGAGAGACTGGACTCGACATGGTGATTTAAACGTTTATTAAAAGATAAATACGCAATACGTTGCAAAATCGTACGCGAGAGAAAGAAAGATTAGAAATAAATATATATTTTTTTTTTTAACATTTCTCGTAATACTTGAGAAAATATTAGCCTTAAAGTTGCGTAATAACGCCTCCTTTTTATAATTGATGTATATTTTTATTTTATTTATATTATTTATTTAACTGACGTATTTTTTTTTATTGATATATTTTTATTTTATTGATAGATTTTTTATTATAGGTATCTATTTTGTTTTTTAAGTCACGCGCGGGTTTTTATAGCCTACAGTGATTTGCGACGAGCATATTATTTTCGAAAAAGGGGAATCGCCGTTCCGGAGAATAGCTCGAGTCACGCGTCACATAAAAAATTTATGCCTTCCTGTGATAAATATTTGTTTTGCTTCCTATCTCGGCCTTGGACATATATGTGCAATATGTCATTAAACTCGTTCTTACTCGGTATAAAACGTAGTGCCATTAAAGGAAAAAAAAGAAGAATATTACAAGACGTCAGAAGAATGTTCAAATATCTTGAAAAAAATTGTTTGTTTCAATAAATAAATAAATTATATAATACTTTTTCGAAATCTTCCGTTGAAGAATCGAGAACTTGAGATATTCGAACACCTTGTATAGATGGGAACTGATTGCAACGCGAATTGACGTCACAATCGTGACGTCACGTAGACCAACTCACCACTTATGACGTCTTCGCTCGAGAGAGAGAGAAAGAGAAAGCTGAGGGCGTAATGAGACGAGAAAGAGGAGAGTGGGCGAACGCGAACACGCAAGTTTCTAATTGCGTGGGTGGGACTAATGAGCCGGCAATTAATCGGAGCGCGATACGTCGCCGACTTGCCGTGCTATCGATCGGATGATTCAGTTCTCGTGTGGCACATCATCATCATCAGCTTCCGCGGTCGCTGCTGAGCGCCTCGTAATGTAACCGCAGTGTCTCGCGTTACATAACGCGCATTAACGATCGCTCGCGCACGTCCGTCCCGATGAAAAACCGCGATACGCGATTATTAAGCCGTAATGGCGCGAGGCGTCTCATTAAAACTCGCGCCAATGAGATATCCGCGAATGACGAGAGCGTCGAAAGTCGCGATGAAAAGCGCGGTTAATTCAATTGGAAATGTCCAACTTTCCATTTAGAATTTCGAATATGACTGATCGTACCCTGAGGTCTAATCAAATCTCGGGATAATTACTTCAATTAATTTCTCGCGCGTAAAATAATTAAATATATCAAGCGTATTATATATATGGAGATATATTTGATAAATAAAATTGCCGCGTGATGTATTATGTAATTTCTCGAATCGTGTTTCTCGGAAAGCGCAAGTGGGCGCGATGCGATGAGAAAATACGTATGTGTTTATGTATGCAGGATCTCGATGGAAAAGATCACGATTGCGAGTTGTGGACTTTAGCGTGGGAGGATCGAGATGTGCGACACTGTGGCGGTACCGGGAAATCTCGTGATAATGGAATCGTCGTCGTCGGGAGAACGTAATAGTATGCGATAAATTGCGTGGAATTGGAGGAAAAAAAGACTGCGATTGCTCCGAAACGCACGAAAGGAAATCTCTCGACGCGATTCGCGATTCGTGGGCGAACTGGTATCGGCCAAGTTCAACATTTCGAGTTTCCATATACACGCAAAGAGAGAATCGCTTCCCACGCCTTAATCCTTCAAATGTATCGAGCGTTTAATCTGATCAAAAAATGGCAGCTTGAGAAGAGAGAGGAAAGCTATATTAAACTTGTTGCTCGAGTAAATAAGCTATCGTTCTTTGAGCTTAACACATTTTTATATGGTGGAATAAACGATTTATATCTACATCAATGAAGAACTCAAAGAACGATGAATTCAAAGATTATAAGTTTGTTCTGTAAAGAAGATTCACACACAGCCAAATATTTCGGTTTTCTATTTTTCATAAAAGAGAAGAAAGCCTCACAGAACTTATTTCTTTCAAGATTAATTTTTTTTATGTCACAGCTCAAATATCTTGCTTTAAAAATTTAAGACACAATTAAAAATATAAATTATATTTACATATAATAATATAAGAATCAGTCTAATCTCTTTCTCTATTTTTCTTCTCTTCCTATCTCTGCGATTTATTAAATTTTGAAAATGATTTATAATTCTTTTTCAGAAGATCAAAACATGATTAATCGACGAGAAAAAAAATCAAATATATTTTGCTCACATATTTTGTTTTTCTATTATTTTTCATAAAAAGGACCGTTTCACACAGGATTTATTTCTTTCAAGATTAATTTTTTTATATATCACAGCAAAAATATATCTCGCTTTAATTTAAGACACCCAATCACAAATATAAATAAGAAATATATATTTACATATAATGACATATAAGAATCAGTATAATCTCTCTCTTTTCTTCTCTATTTTTATTCTCCTTCTATCTCCGCGATGTATTAAATTGTAAAAAGGATTTATGTGGTTATCTTTTCCAGAGGATCGAAACATGATTAATCGACGAGAGAAAAACGTGAAATATATTTTGCTCGCACGTTAATCGAGAATTGAGCGGTGCGAAGCATAGAAGAATGTTTTTAAGCGACTTCGAACTGGCTGAGACGTCATGCTCGATTTGGAGCATGATCTAGAAGAGCGAATTTCGCGGAACTAAGATGGCAGACAGGTACGGGGTAATATCTGTGTCGGGTATGAGCCGATTTATAGCGTTCGCAG
Source organism: Nylanderia fulva (assembly GCF_048542155.1). NCBI lineage: Eukaryota > Metazoa > Arthropoda > Insecta > Hymenoptera > Formicidae > Nylanderia > Nylanderia fulva. The sequence continues at coordinate 8,166,831 of NW_028190368.1, read as the reverse complement.
AATGCGATCCCTTTGGCAGGCGGGACGAGAGAATTCTCAGAGATGCTGGCGTTAAATCCCGGCCTACATAATAGTCGTGCCAAAAGGATCTCCTTCATCAGGCTTCGTTATAGAACGTAAGAGGTCTCCGTTGTCTGTGATTGCGAAATCATCTGATCGAACGTTACGATAACATCATTCATTATAATTCGACAAAATCATCAAATATTATCATTTTGTAATCATCTACAGGGTGTCCGGTAACTAACGGACCAACGATTACAAATGGATTCTTTGGTCAATTTGGGAACGATTTTTCCTCAGCGAAAATGTCGAAAAAGCTCATCATTTTTTACAACTTTCCAATATTTGTCATTATGTATCTTTATAACTAAGCCTCAAATTAAAATTTTATTATAGTAAACTCTACCTTGTATTTTAATTACATGATTAAAAATACATAAATATATTATCGCGTAATAAAATCTTTATTATTGCATATAATATATTAATTTTAATAAAGTAAATAATGTAAAGTTGAATTATCAAGAAGTACGATTTGAGAAAATAAAATGTTTTTACATATAAATGTATTTTATAAACTGTTTTCATTAACGTCAATCTTGGTGATCGTGAAGGTCTAGTTGGACAATGAAATCATTTCCTTGACAAGATTTTGCTCTTAGGCTTTGCCGCAATCGCGCGATTTGGAAATCTATTCAACCGGATGTAACTCTTACGTAAAACGCGGCTCGCAAAGTTAGCGTTCGACTCGTGACTGTTTCGTATAATTTAGCTTGATTTCCATTCGATTGGACGATATCCAAATTCACGTGTCGTTCTACCAACGTTCGACTTCTGCCCCCCAAAAAGACGGCTCGACACGTGCAGGTTTTATCGCCACTTCGCACCGATCGGCCGTCGAAAATTGCCGCTTTATTACTCGACAATAAAGTATCCAGGATAATGAACAGCTCGGCTCGGCTCGGCTTTTATCGCGCGGCGGTTGCTGCATGCGCTTCTGATGTAGATAAACTTTTCCGCGGAGGTTATTACAAGGTGCTAAATCAATTTTGCCGCTATGCAAAGCTGGCATCACGTATACGTATGCATACACGTACTCGTATTCGCTCGAAGCGAGGTTTACAATCGCTCGCGAGCGATTTTACCGCGACGGGCGGAGCTACTTAATATAATTTTGATGGCCGACGTGTTTGGAAATTTTCCAAACCTGCCCTTGGGGTACTCGACGTGTTTACACACCGTCACTCGCGTATTAATCCACGGTTCATCTTCCACCGAGATGATGCCCGTGATATTATCGCCGATGATTGTATGTACGTACAATGAGGATTATGGTGCCCGTAATCCTCGAGAAGAAATTCCATTGCGCTAATAGAGAGATTCGAGTCGAATCGAGGAGTTGTCATCTCGTACTCTTGCTTGAGAATTTATTTCTCATTTTTGCAAACAACGCGCGATTACTTTCGATAATAGTATATTGTGTATCAAGTGCGGAAAGTTGACAATTGGTCACGAGTGCGGGGGATGAACGCACGAGCCGAAGGCGAGTGCGACCACCCCACACGAGTGAACAATTGGCAATCCGCACGTGATACACATACTATTTTGTATTACAAGTGCAGGCAAAGTGGCTTTGTGCGCGTTTTTTGTGCGCGAGGTGGCCGATCGCACGCCGCCATCTTGCGGCGGCACGGTGCGGGAATAGCCGTGTTCAAAGTCATTGTCCACGGCTGAAGCCGTGGGCAATGACTTTGAACGTGGCTCAGCCGTAGGCAATGGCTTTGAATGCGGCTTATTCACTCACCGCGTCGCCGCTAGATAGCGGCGTGGGAAATCGGCCGCTTTCCGCACAGAAAACACGCATACAAAGTGCCACTTTGCCTGCACGTGTAATACAAATATATTTTATTCGCGACGTTTTGTTGCAACAGGAATACGTTTAACGATGCTGCGCTGCATTTGCATATAGATATTACGACAGAATGTTCGAGCGAGGGCATTCAAATCGCGTAATCTCGTAATGCAATTCTTTCGGACGACTAATTCGCCGAAGTCAGCGAATGGCCCCCGCATCGAGGGGTGAATGACGAAAATCAATACGGGTAGAGACCCCCGTTGGCGAGGGTTTCACGATTGTAAGTGCATCCACCTCAGGAGCGTACGAACAATTAAAACACCTCAAGTATATTATATATATATATATATAAATAATTTAATGAATTAATGTGAAATCCATTAGGATTAATATTATGGAGAAATAAAATGAAGAAATTTTCGCTTCTTCTGCAAAAGAAATATAAAATCGCCAAAAGGAAATAAATAAATATCAAATAACGATAAAAGTTTTCTCCTCGTTCTCCATCGACAATTTTATAGCGATTGAAAAAGCAATTCTCAAACATACGAGAACCCACAATGTAGCCCCATAATGTAAAACGTAGAGATCGCAATGAAAAATAAACCAGGCAGAATAGTGATTTGAGGAGAAAAACAGGGAGAATGGAAAATTATTAGCATGAGAACAGTAAACCCGACGTTACGACCGCCAAAATATCGCTCGAACTTTCCGAATTATTTATGTCGATTCTACGGCGAGACATCCAGGGTGGCCGACACGCAGCTACGAACTTGGGTAGTACCTTTAGGGGGCGAATCGGCGAAGCGTGGTCCCCCACTGAATAACTCTGGCGGCGCCCCTTCGCTGACATTTCGGCTCGCACAAAAAAAAATGAGGCAAAAAAAAGTTTGCTTATTTTAAAGAGACGAAAGAGATGCTATTACATAATAATTATATTACGTAAAAATATATTTTCCACAATACAAAATAATGCAAAATATTTTTAAATTAAATATAAAAACAATCTGACATCTTATTTTCAAATAGAAAAATGAATTATTTTTCTTGCGAATTATTTGCAAAAAAATGAAATACTTGATGAATTTTTCTAGAAATTACAGTAAATAAAAGTGTAATTTTACTTTACTTGTATGCCAAATTAGAGCGCTGCAAGTCGAATAATCATACCCATTTTTTGAAAATATGTGATTTTTCGACGTTTTAGAACATTCTAAACACACTGGTACAGAAATCTGAAAAAAATTTGTTCGCCAGAACAACGCTTCCTCTATGAAGTAGCAAAGAGAGACGTATCAACTTATTATTGATAAAATTGAATGCTTTCTCATAAATAGATATATAAAGATTTCAATTTATTATAATTTAATGCGATGTGCATATGCATCGTGACGCACACGCTCGCAGATTAAGATTTGCGATAATGATTTCACGATCCGAGTATCGCGATTGATATTTTTTATTTTGCTTAACAAGCTGACAGAATGAAGTGTTTGCGGTGCGTGTGTACAATTTTTTAAAAAGTTGTATGTTGCCTTGTCTATTGCCTAGCGTGATGTTGCATTTTGTATAAACAGATATCTTCGCTCCGCTAAGTAAACAACTTGCATATACTTCATTTTAAATACATACCAGAAAAAGTTCTGGTATTTAAAAAAGTGTTTGATATTTTCCGATTCTAAATTATGTTTCTCAATTAGCTATAAAAAATTGCATAACATAGCGAACGATCCTTCAGAATCTAAATTCTTGCAGCAAAGTGGGATGAAAAGCAAACACACAAAAGCAGGAATATATATGCATGCGAATCCGAAAGGTATCCAAATTTTGACAGTATTGAAAGATGTTACAAAAATACGTATATAAAAAGGATGAAATACGAGTGAATAAATTGCAGGTCGAGGATTCTAGAGAAACATCGTAGAACGATCGTCGCAGCACGCTCGTTGATATTCCACGTGTTCGCGCGTTATTCCCGCTCGTGAACGTCGGCTGAATAAAAAAAAGGCAGAACGGTTCGACTTGTTTTGCACTCTATCGTCGTCCCATACTGCACATACAACGCAATTCACGCACAATTCAATACTACAAGAATAAAATTTCTTCTCTTAATAATATTTGCTATTTTAATCATTTTAATAATACGTTTTGATATATATATATATATATATATTTTTATAAAATTTTACGTGTATAATATAAATACATAGGTATATAAAAAATACAATTACAAATAATACAAAAAAATATATATAAATATTATATAGGACTATATATAAAACATAATATAGTATTAAAAGAGGAAAATTAATTTCTATAAATGAAGTATATATGTATTTGACATATAATAATTCGATTAACATATAATATTATCAATCAATTACTATTAATATCGCTTTAGAAATAAGAAAAATAATATAAGCGCATTTAATTTTCGCTGCGAGATTAAAAATTGCGGTTGCACGTATTTAATATGCAGTTGCCTATTTTTGTTGAAGAGTAATAATTTACTGGCGGAATGCAACGTATTCTCGCGCTCGTTCCATGCATCCGCAATGTGCATCGTGTTAACAAGTCATAAGTATCCGAAAGGCGGCCCTGACCGAAAGAAAGAGATGCGAAGTTCGCCGTCCGTTTGATATTCCGCGCATGCACTCGATCTCTCGCATCGCGTTATTTTAACGAGGATAGATGCATCGCCTTATTGCACGATACGTGCTCTACGTCGTCGCTTTACTTTTGTATCTGCCGAGGAAGAGGTCTCTTTGGGCTCCGATCGACCTTCGCCTTCTGTTTTGTTATTAATTCCGTCGCGCGTTGAGAGAAACGTGTCGAACAACCGGTTTCAGATTTATATGTATGCGTACGATCTCTTAATTTCATATTCATGAACGGTTCGCAAAAATGAGCGAAAAATCGGAGAATGAGAATGGACAAATAAATCTGTTTCGTTCTACGAAACTCTTGGATATCATTCTTTCGATTACCCTCTATTTTTAACATATATACACATTTAATCATGTAATTAAATATTGAATGTTGATTGAAGGAATTTAAAAGCAAACGAATATATACGATTTTTTTTTCATTAAAATTCTTTTCCAGAAATTAATTAGCAATTTTTATGCTATTCTCGTCGATTGTACGGACCATCATTAGAAAAATTAACGGGGGTGTGTTCGGGAAATAATAGCTCTCTATCTCTCTTTCTCGCACGCCGAGGAGAAAACGATTAAGATTGATTGCTGCCACGATGTTAGCGTTTAAGACGGATCGCGGGAAAGGAATGATCGAGGATTGAAAGACGAGCATTGAAATTCTCCACCACGTTCCTCACACGTGGGCGTCGGGCCCGAAATTGATGTACATATATTAATGATGCCGATAGCGCATATAGGGATCTCCGTCTCGACCCCTGAGACCCGAATCCTTTGTTGCAGGTTTCGATGACGAGCGGGGAAGCGAAGGAGAAAATATGCCGGATCTGGACGATCTTGACGCGTATTTTTCTCTCTCTCCTTTCCTCTTTTTCTAGGCTTGTCAAACGGCGACCTTCGCCGCGCGGCGATAAACCGACCGGTCGCGGACGGAAGATCTATAATTATCGCGATTATTTTTCTCTCGCGTTTACAACACGCACTAACATTTATTTTCCACACCGTTTACCGGCTCGTGCCATTTCGTTTTCGTTAGATTTGCAATGGAAATCGCACGCGAATACCTGAAACTCTTAGAACTTGTATACAATACATTCGCAGCGTGTTTGAAACTTGGGTAAAACTGCGACAAAAAACCATTGCGTTCAACAAAGTTGCCTGCGAAGAAACCTTCGTAGGGTTTTATATATATATCGGAGACTTGTATAGAGTTCATATTGATTTCTCGACCACTCTATAGATAACGAAGCCCGGCTCGAGCAGACCTTCGCAGACACCGCCATGGGGGTCAGCACGCGACCAGCTGTCTCTCTAACAGGGGTTACGTCGGAGACCATGAAAAAAGGCTGACAGCAGGGGTGAGGCTGCTTAATGAAGGCACCATGGTGGCGCGAGGTCAATACACTCAAGCTCTCTTCGGTATCTCCGGCACTTGACTCGACATTTTCGGCTCTAAATTAGACGAATCGATTCGAAATTGAAATATCTCATCTTGTTGTTGAACCGCTAAAACCGCTACTGACTTTGAACAGTTTGAACCGAATCAAGTTGAAAGATTTTACCGATCAGCTGTCACCGCGATATCGTATCTTTTTTCAAATTGGATCTGATCGGCACTTAAGTGTATATATTGTATATATATATAGGGTGTCCGGTAACTAACGGACCAACGATTACAAGTGGATTCTTTGGTCAATTTGGGAACGATTTTTCCTCAGCGAAAATGTCGAAAAAAGTCATCATTTTTTACAACTTTCCAATATTTGTCATTATGTATCTTTATAACTAAGCCTCAAATTAAAATTTTATTATAATAAACTCTACCTGAAATTAACTGAAGAATGTAATTATGTTAGACTTTTAACTCCAAAACGTTTAGTTTTCAAAAAACCCATTTTTTTTCAATCGCTTATAACTCGAAAATTATTGACTTCTCAACATTTTTGCTAAGGAAAAATCGTCTCCAAATTGGCCAGAGAATCCGCCCTTAATCATTGGTCCGTTAGTTACCGGACACCCTGTATATATATATATATATATATATATATATATATATATATATATCGCGTTGATACTTCGGGACTCACTTACGCTCGTTTATTGAACATGGAACGAGATTTGTTTACACAAGAATGATTAATTTTGCACGGGAGGGATATACGAGAAAGTCATCCCGTCTCGTGTGCCTTACGGATATTATTAATAGTACGTGATTCTGCATTAATGCTATTTTCGGAAGATATCATCGGTTATTTGACGATGACAAGGTCGGTTTTTCTCGTTCGGCCTTGTGCTTTTATCATTGCTGTAAGCACGAAATCCGGTGACTACAGGAATGACCAATAGCTAAAATGGAGGGCCTTCTAGGAATTCTATGCGTATGCACTAGTGTGATTATAATGACCCCACGGTAATTCTGCTCCATTAACGCTTGGTTTAAGTACTCTAAAGTGGCGGGACAACAAAACCAAATAAGATAACCGCGCTAAAATAGTTAACAGAATCACAAAATAGGAGAATATTACATACGTCTTTTGAAAATAAATATAAAAAGAGCGAAAAAGGCACATAAAAAAATGAATCTCGCAGAAGCCATCAATTCTATTTTTGTATTTTCTTAAATGGGTGGGATATATCAGTATATCATCACGTATAAATTTCAACGAGATGAGAGAATCAATTAGCGGTAATGACTGATTTTTCTGTGAACCATCATTAAAATAAAACGGAAGAGTAGTTGTTTTCACTGAAAGATTTCAGTAAAATAATCGACAAAAAATTGTATCGTTGTTTTAATCAGCAACATTTTAATTAATTGAAGTCAGGGGAAACTTCTTAAATTGAATTATTAAAATTAGATACGTATACTGATATTGAAATGAAGAAACTTACAAATAACAGAATTGCTTATATATAAGAGCACCTAAATCATTATTATTCTTGAAGATCTGCGTATCCGTGTACGAAAATGACCCTATCACAGCGCGATATCACCCTCAGTCGTGCTTCTTACGTAATTCCGGCGGACATGGTGGAGGAACGTGGTTGCAGTACCGCTTAAAAATAAACCGATGAATAAGACTCGCCACACAGTTGCAGTGTCAACAGAAGGGATTTATTGTTGACGCGTTGCTTTTCGAGGAAAGTCTAGTGACACAACGTTATGCAATTCGCGATCTTGCACGTGCTAGACGTGTTACTGCTGCCGCAAATTTGGCAATTCTTGGAAAAAGTGGCGCCAAGAAATAATGGCGAAAGAAATGTTCGTCCATTAGCGCGAACGAAGAAGTGATTCGCAAATTTATTTACTAAAATTAAACAAATATTTTTCTCTCTTCTTGCGCATCCTTTGTATATACTATAGTCTTCGAAACCAATTCTCTGCGAAGATTCAGAAGAGAAATCGACCCACGTGATACCGAGATAAAGAAACTGAAGAGACACACGGTATTCTGCGAGAGTCAGGAAGGAAAAAAAGGCGAGAAAAAGTACGGATCGTTGGCGAACGACGAGAAGCGAAGGAAGAAGACACGGGAACCGCCCACAACATATACATACACATATACACACGCGAGATTCTCAGCTTCTTTCGACGTTTCTGCCTGCCTGTGCCTGCGAACCATAAAATCGCTAACGCCTCGCGAACCTTCGCGTCCACATATGCTTCTCGAGAGTTATTTGTGGAAAAAGATCCCGCAAAGTCGCTGATAGATGCTCTATTCGCGAGTTTTCGATATTCACACACTGTCGCGTATAATGAATGATTTAAATAAATTATTTAAATTTGTCAATCGACAAGGGATCATTTGCAAGCGATAATATATGCATGTATTTGTCAGGAAATGATCCATAAGTTGTCCCCGCGCATTAGAGGCGACGAACATGTGTAATGAGAAACTTGTTTAGACATATTACAGAAGTCTAGACCTACCTAAGGCGGCAACGAAAATTTATTCCGCCTCATTTTGTTATTGCGCTGCAGCGTTAATAATTCGCTTCGCGAAGTATAATGCGTAGTTACGTATCCATCTGTTCTTAGCGATCGCGCATTCAGGCGATGACTAAAATGATTGATCGGAAATCGCGATATACGTTGCAGATTAGTGGAGATGAATGTCGCAGCTTTTAGTTCCATATATAGCGCTTATGCAATCCTTAGACGGGTAATGCGATAATGCGAGAGCCTTAAATAAGTAGGAATACTCTGTACCCGCGAAGAAAACTTGAAAACGATCTCGTAAGCAGCGGTTCGTCCTCCTACGCGCCCCTTAACGATAGTATTGATAGCGGAAAGCAGGATTCGAGAGGCAACAATGGACCACTTTCACCATTGTCCCGAGTCGCCATTATCGTCGTTGCACAAACACGCAAACGCCTTTTCAAACTTTTGACAGTATATACTATGTCACGGAATTAATACACGAGTTTCGATATTGTTAATGAATATTTGTAATCAAGACATATTGTATTTTTCATCGAAATAGAATATTTAGCAAGAATTATTAAACATTATTCAAACAATGTTCTCTATTATTTTAAGAATTTGCGAAAATTGGTCTAAAAGATGTTATGATTAGTGTTCTCTCAAGAAAATGAATTCACAATTATGTGAATTCTTTCATTTTTATATATAAAAAAAAACAAAGAGATTTATGGTCTCAGATTCATCTTATACTCTGTATACTCTGAAGGCATCGATTGTGCCACGTTAATGGCTCTCGGCGATATTCGACGGTGCTTTAATTAGCCTCTTAGGGTAAGCCGTTTCTTCCTTTAAGAGTGAAGAACACCTTCACGCGCGATAGTGAGTATATAGCGAGTAGCCTTCGCATAATGCGTAATAGGAATAATGCGCGTTCACACGAGAAGCGGCGTGCCATGTGGATACGAAACCGGTGACCCTGGCTCACTGACCCTTTTAACCGGAGAGCCTTCGCGTCGTGTCTCTCGTAAACATTGGATTCGATGTTGCAATCTCGACGGCAGCCTCGTGCCTCGTCCTTTTCTTTCTTTAACCCGTCGCGTTGTAGGCGAGACATGACGGTTAGCGTGACTAAAAAGCGATTAAAAATAGACGAGTTAGTGTTGGTGGAACAACAGCTGCCGCGATAGACTGCATCCTTATATTATCGCGTTAATTTCATTACTGATGCTCAATGTTGTGCTTGGGTGATTTAAAAATTTTGCTAGATAAAAATGAGATGAAAATATAATATAGAAATTCTTAGATAAGATAAAAGATGATTTTGTTTGAAATATATCCAAATAAAATTATATAGCGATTTGTCTAGATAACTTCTAGATAATATTATTTTTAAAATCTAAATTATTAAAGAGATATAAAAATATATTTATACTTTTATTTATAAGTTTGTATCGTTTACTGCTTAAGTTCTACTAATTAAATATTTTTATGTGCTACGACTCTGAACCAAATTATCTAAATTTATTCTAGATAATTCCGCGTGAAGATAATACTTTTTTTCATCTAAAATGCAGATATAAATAGTATACATTTTTATTATCTATTTAAGACAAGATAACGCTATAATTTTATTTAGATAACAGTAAACACTGCTAATACTATTATTGAAATTGGTATGTATACAGTATCGATTTTATCCATAGACTCTTTTCAATTTTAAATAATAAACTATTTTTACATAAAATACCAGATATAAAAATAACATGTAAATTTTACTATTTGAGCTTTCGATTATCTTCTTTCTCTCTCTCTTTCTTTGAAAAGTATAAATAGATATCCCATATATCACTTTTATCTTCAAATCACATTTGTCATAGTTTTAAATCAAGATGTATCGTTTTTCTCTTGAGATTTGGGTCTTCACTTCTAGAACGTAAATTCTTATTTAACGTGGTACTTTAGTCTTTATTCATACGTTATCTGTCAATTACGTAGTCGAAAGTCACAAACATGGAACGAGCGTGTTCGCGATGTGGATCGGCGGTGGATCCCTTTGACGAAAAGGGAAAAGAAGAGATGACGATGCAGCGAGAAGAGGGAAGAAACATCGCGCAAAACCCTTCGGGCCGAGGGTTTCGGAAATTCGGCATCGCGCCAATTTTCCAAAAGCGGAACGGTGACTAAGTCCTCGTCGCGTACACGGCCAATCGCGGTCCAAGTTCAATTTTAGCACTGCCAATCGCGTGCCACCTGCCTCGTGGGAATTGTTACCCCGAGTGTCAACAACAACGCGCTGTTGCTCTCTCTCCTTCTTTGTCTCGCGAATCTCTCCATCTGTTATCCCTTCTCTTTTTTTCTCTTCCGTTGAAAAAGCACCGGAACACTATGTGTCCCATCGTTCACCGCTTTATGCTCGTTGTTAGATCAAGGATTAAAACACTTTCAATAAAAATGCGAGAAGATTGCATAACGCAAAACTCGCCGCAAGTGACTTTCGAAGTAATTGGACTCGATGATCAATCAATTGAACAGAGAGCTAGGCGAGAAGGAACTGGCTATTAACGTGAACTGAATCAGTCAATAAATGCAATACGTAATTTGTGTAATTATGGTACTTTTGCTTTAAATTGTTGCACTAATTTTCCAGATATACATTATCGAACTAACAGATTTCGATATACTATACCTGTACTCAAAATAAATGGCATCGCATATATTGTTCGCAAAGAATAAAAATGAAAAAGATATATTCTTCAATCATATAAAATTAAAATACATATAATTAAATTATGATTAAATTATATTTTATTGTATTTAAATTTTAAGAGATAAATATTATCCGCGATATAACATTTTGTAAAAGACTTTGAGCATAAAAGAGAAGTAAGCGTCGTAAAAAGTAAAGGGTAATAATATTGATCGCGCGACGATTTTATCGCCGTATTCCTTTCCCTCGGCAGCCGATCGATCTGTCCCTATTAATCTTAAACACCTGGTCTAGCGTGGGCGCTAACCACGACCCTCCGACTGTTAACATCAGTGATCTTTCAGAGACTAAAATATTCTAACACTCGGCCGAAAAGTGTCATTCTAAAAATTTATTTAAATCGAAGATCGATCACTCAAAATCAACTTTAATTCTAATCTTTCAATATGCGAATAAAAACATACCAATATTTAATATAAATCAAATAATCAGCTTTATTATTCAATGTCAAAATTAATAGAATAAGTCACACATAGTCGTAATATAATTATTTTAAATAAATCTCCTATATTTATATTAAATATATATGCTTTGTTAACACCGTTTGTATTTGATTTCAAAATTGCATATAAATTTTTCTTCAATCGTAAAAATGTAAATCATGAAATGCAACCAATTTTAAATATTTAATTCAATACGTGTTATATATTTGTATAAAATTATGAGACGCATTTTTAATATTCCCCTTATAAAAGCGGATAAGTATCTTCGAATACAACACGCAGCATAAATATTTAGGCTGTACAGATGGCAGCGATTTTGTACCACGACGATTTCCTCGGCAAATAAACCGACTTCAGTGACGGATTCGTTTAGCGTTGAAACGCAAAGTCGCTAGCACGGACGTCTGGATCATTTAAAAAAATGTTCGCGAATCTCTACGTGATTTTTTTGACTAATGAAAACATTCATTATCTATTAAAAAAGTGTAGACATCCAATATTTTCGCAGACGCTTAACGATATCAGATAAAAATGAAAATAATCCATAAACTTTGATCTAGAGTATATTTTTGCGAAGAGATAATTGCTTTTTTCATTAATTACTGATAATTTATGTAAATACACATTGTATTAATTAAATATACCAGAAATATATCTTTAAATTAAATTGATTAATAGAAATCTATCGGAATTCTTTTTAAATGTTTTGTGTATCGTTACCAATTTCACCCCACTCAAGCATTCAATAAGCGCTTCGCAATCATATATATAAGCCCCTAAATATCGAAACAGGGTTAGTAAGAGTGCTAGCAATCAACAACGCTTTATTTTTCTGTGTGTCCGATCATAACATGGAAATTCATTGCTGAAATTTTTGTGATTCGAAGTTCCAATCGCAAGTAAATTCGCAAATATGTTTCGCATTTTTATGCTAGCCGTCGCGATCTTTGTGATGATCGACGCTCAACTGCAGAGGTAAGTGCACATTGCATTGCATTATATGATATGATAAATATTGAGATTATAGAGATGATTCCCTTTTTCGTAATTGCATCTGATTTTTTGAATTTGAAGCGAAATTTGTGTAAACGCAATTAACAATTGGAGGAAATTATTTTACAAAAATGTATTTTTATTTATTAGCAAAAAGATGGAGAAATTAAATGTTATAGAAAAAGTGATTCTTTGTAAATTCGCAAAATTTATCTGCCTACCTTGTATGTAGTTTTGGTCTACATTTAATTGTCCTTAACGTACATACATTATAATTCGAAATTAAAACACTTAAGTATAAGTTATTTTTTCACGCGTAAACAAATAAACTCTCGGTACTAATACGTTGTTTTGTACAGTTTGTTTACTCAGCTCTGTATATATATTCTGTTTTTAGAATATTATTTTATGTGAAATTATTTTCTTGTGCCAAATTGCATGCAATATGTTTTTAGTTTTTATTCTAAAAATCAAAGTCTTTTAAGTTATATATGACTTTATTTTATATAAGTATACATATAATACTTGAGCCATAAAGTAAATATTATTTCAAATATATATGAAACGCATAAATTATATAGGTAATCTAGAAAAATCACGAAGTTAATAAATGTTTCGGATATAACTAGTGCATAAAATATTTATATGGCGTAAACTAAAACAGCATGTTCTTTATGATATTTCAAGGATTTTATTACACAAGATGGATTCTATGCGACATAGTTTGGAGAAACTTGGCAATGACATTTCAAAACTTTCTATGACCGAAGCTAGCACTCATCCTAAGGTGCGTTTATGCAATTTATTAGATTATGAGTATTATGGTAATATTACTATCGGAACACCGCCGCAGGAATTTAAAGTAGTGTTTGATACTGGTTCCTCAAATCTTTGGATACCATCCACAAAATGCAAACGTTCAAACATAGTTTGCAGTAAGTAATTTATTAATATATACAGGGTGTCTGATATAAGTTGTCACACTGAAAATATACCAGTAGATCTTGTTATATGGAGGCAATTTTTCCTCAGCAATTACTTAAAAAAATTTTTTATTTTAAAAATCTCCCTATTGCAATAATTTCTGATATTACTTTCTATTTTTTATAGACGTGCATAACAAATATAATAGTACAAAATCCAGTACATATGTACCAAATGGTACTGCGATTGAGATTTCATATACCACTGGCACTATGGCTGGATTTTTATCTGCTGATGTAGTGAGTGTAAGTAATTATTAAACAAATAGACCAATTTAATTCAACTACATTCGTAGATTATAAACACTTTTTAAGAGTTTTTATACATGGCCATTCTCGTGATATTTTATCATTATTATACTAATTTATATATATATATATTTCTAGATTGCCGGTCTCAATGTTCAAAATCAAATATTTGGGGAAGCAATGCACGAGCCAGGCATTGAGTTCATTGTTGCAAAATTTGATGGTGTTTTGGGCATGGGTTATTCCACGTGGTCCATCAACAATGTAACGCCTGTGTTCTACAATATGATAACACAAGGCCTACTGTCATCAGCCGTTTTCAGCTTTTATTTCAATAGGTATCCATTTTCTTTTCATGCATTGCGTATGTCTATAAATGTTTTTTACAAAAAAAATATATATTACAATGAAAAATATACAACTTGTGCAGAGATTTTTCGATCAAGATCGGTGGTGAATTAATATTGGGTGGTTCCGATCCCGATTATTACGAAGGAGAGTTGACGTATATTCCTGTTAATAATAAAAAATACTGGGAATTTACTATGAATAAGTACGTTATTTTCTAAATTATTCTGATAATCATAGTAACAACAAATTGTTAATATTATTATTGTGCTGTAGGATCAGAATACATAATTATCTCTTCTGCGCGAGTGGTTGTCGAGCTATCGCTGATACAGGTACCTCATTAATATATGGACCACAATATGAAATCGCAATTATTAATGAACTTATTGGAGCTACTGTCACTTATGGACAGTATAGAGTAAGGAAACAATTATACTTTTCATAATGACATAGCTTTCTGTAGAAAAATTATAAGAAATTACTAAAATATAAATTGATATTTGTGTTGTGAGTTGCTATTTTTTAATTGGATATTCTCTTTTGTTTAAAGATAAACTGCACCAAGAAAAACTCTACTGACATGCCAGTAATCAGTTTTATTATGGGTTCTGGTAAAATGTTCAATCTTACCAATCAGGATTACATCGTACCGGTAAATATTATAGATCCTATAATAGATTTCAACCCAGAAATAATTGTCGAATCGACGTCGATTTGACAATTATTTCTGGCTAGGAAACTATTTAAATTTAGAAAACTTACATTTTTTGTGCTTCTGTACAGATGTCAACAGATGATCCCACGGAGTGTAAAAGTGGTTTTTTACCGGATAACCATATCTATAAATTATGGACTCTAGGAGTTGTATTTCTTAGTCGTTATTATAGCGTGTTCGATTTTGAGAAAGATCAAGTGGGATTTGCTCCAGCGAAGCAAATGTCGATTGCTATTTCTTAAAATTATATAATAAGACATCGCATTTAAATGATAAATTCGTGATTAAATTAGTAACCTTTTTATAGTTTTTTAATGTTCATTGACTAGTAATTTTTTATTTATAGTTATGTGACACATTATTATAAACGAATTTATTCGTTTTGGAGAATTAAAATAAGGATATATATGAAAAATATTTTCCTTTAATAATTGGATATATTTTCTTTTAATATACGCACTACATTGTTATATTTCTGAACACAAATAAGTTGTAAAAAATTTATTTTTCCATATACTTTATATATAGATAAATATTTACCTATATATATTATTACTAATATAAACTAATTATATATACTAATTTTAATATATATTAATTATATATATTAATTTTAATATATTATATTAATCTTTTATAATTTTATTTATAGCATTTATTAATTATATTTCATTTCAATATAGTAACCTGTTGTCTCTTATAATGTACAATATTTATCTTCCTAAAATTTTTGTTGGAATTAATTTGCTTTGTTTTGATATTACATTTATTTATTATATTACATTTATTTAAATAAAGAAATAGTTTTTTGAAGATATTTATTATTTTTTAAATAAAATATTTTTCTGTTATATTTTCTAATATACATTTTATACGATAAAAATATGTATAATATGCATTATTAAATTTTATATAGTTTCTTGCTAAAAATTGATATATTAAATATTATTCTACAACTAACATAACAACATAATTGTTTACAGGCCACAATGATTATAAGATACTCATATTCAAAGACCATGCATATCGATACTTTTTTAAAACTGCAAGCATTTATCAAAGTTTTTATGACTAATTTATATTTTCACTAATATAATTATAGTTTTTTCTTAGATTTATTTTTTCACAAATTTATCCAAAAAACTGTTTGTTAATAATAAAATAAAACTCCAATGTAAAGTAAAAAGTAAATAATATATTTTAAAAGTTCTCTGAAAAATAAATTTTTGAAAAGTAAAATAAATGATTTTTTCTTCAATAAAATTGTTATTATATACATTTTCCAGTTTTCCATTTTTGTAATACTGATTTATTTAAAATTTTTTTTCTCTAATTCGAAATTACATAAAAACAAGTGATATTTCAATAAAACTGCGATTTTGAGACGAAAGCTTATATTTATATAGACAAAAATGATTAAAAAGAAAGTGAGTGTACAGATTTTATCGTATAATATAAATAAATGAGAAAACAACAGAATAATTAAAATTTTTCAAAAAGATGATGGTCAGCTAAATCGGAATAAAAATTAATCAAAGTAAAAAAGTACCTTATTACATCACATTGTGTGAAACTTTATCGAAACTTTATCATCAATTTTCTAAAATTTATTTGTAGTTTTAAGAAGAAAATTCAATCATTTCCTACCATCAACTGATATAAAGTTTACATTTCATCAACATAAATTTTTCCGTAGTTAAAAGCAGTTGAGCTTATTGTTGCTAATTATAATGTTTCTTGCAAACGAAATGTCATTTGCAAAGTTAATTCTTTGTATGGCTGTCTAGTTGACGTAAATAATGTATTCTTTCAAAATACTGATCGCATTTTCCTCATTAATCACACACACATTTCATAATTTTTTAATAGTTTGCGCTGATTAAAGAAAATATTAAACGAGATATTTTTAGATTTGATTGATTGTGTTGGAAACCCGGAAGTTTTTTCAACATAAATATGTAAATCATAAAATGCAACCAATTATAGATATTTCTTTCAATAGGTATTATAATTTGTATAAAATTATGAGACGCATTCTTTAATATTTCCTTTATATAAAAGCGAATAAGTGTCTTCGAATACAACACGCAGTATAATTATTTGGTATTACAGATGACAGCGATTCTGTACCACGACGATTCCCTCGGCAAATAAACCAACCTCATTGACGGATTCGTTTAGAGTCGAAACGCAAAGTCGCTAGCACGAACGTCTGGATTGTTTAGATAAATATTCGCGAATCTCCACGTGATTTTTTTTACTAATGGAAACATCCATTATCCATTAAGAAAACCTAGACATCCAATATTTTTGCAGACGCTGAACGCGACAGTGAGTCTAATCTTCATTTTTCTAGCAAAGAAAAAAAATATGAATTTTTCTTTCACACGAGAAATTATGAAATTTCTTTTATTTTGACATTTTTAACAAATAAAATAAATTTTCAATAATATATGGTAATAATCACGCTACAAAAATACAGGATAAAGATATACACTGTTTGTCTCATTGTCAACAGACAAATTGAAAAATATCCTGAAGATATACATGTATATATATATATATACAGCACTTACCTTTTCGCAAAAATTCTAGATTCTATTCTAGATCAAAGTTTATGGATTATTTTATTTTTTAAAAAGATAAAATAATGCAACATCTGTTAAAAAGAAAAATTAATTTAATATATATATATATATATATATATATATATATATAAGATATAAGATAAAAGTAAAAATAATCCATAAACTTTGATCTAGAGTATATTTTTGCGAAGATATAATTGTTTTTTCAATAATTATTGATATTTTATCTAAATACACGTTGTATTAATTCAAAGAGCATATCAAAAATATATGTTTAAATTAAATTGATTAATAGAGATCTATCGGAATTCTTTTCAAATGTTTTGTTTGTTGTTGTCAATGTCACCCCACTCAAGCATTTATTTAAGCGCTTCGCGATCATATATATAAGCCCCTGAATATCGAAACAGGGTTATTAAAGTGCTAGTAATCGACAACGCTTTATTTTTCTGTGTGTCCGGTCATAAGGTACAAAATTCGTCGCTGGAAATTTTGTGATTCGATGTTCCAATCGCAAGTAAATTCGCAAACATGATTCGCATTTTTATGCTGGTTGTCGTAATCTTTGCGATGATCGACGCGCAATTGCAGAAGTAAGTGCACATTGCATTGCATTATATATTGAGATTATATATAGAGATGATTCTTTTTTCGTAATTGCATCTGATTTTTTGGATTTGAAGCGAAATTTGTGTAAACGCAATTAACGTTTCAATAACGATTGGAGGAAATTATTTTACAAAAATGTATTTTTATTTATTAGTAAAAAGATGGAGACATTGAATGTTATAGAAAAAGTGATTCTTTGTGAATTCGCGAAATTTGTCGGTATACCTTACAGTTTTGATCTACATTTAATTGTCGTTAAAGTACATGTATGTTATGATTCGAGATCAAAACACTTAAGTATAAGTTAATTTTTTATGCGTAAACAAATAAACTCTCGGTACTAATGCGTTGTTTTGTACTGTTTGTTTACTCAGCTCTGTGTATATAATCTGCTTTTAGAATATTGTTTTATATGGAGTTATTCTCTTGTGTCAAATTGCATGCAATATGGTTTTAGTTTTTATTCTAAAAATCAAAGTCTTTTAAATTATATAATGACTTTATTTTATATAAGTATACATATAATACTTGAGCCATAAAGTAAATATTATTTCAAATATATATGAAACGTATAAATCATATAGGTAATCTAGAAAAATTACGGAGTTAATAAATGTTTCTGATATAACTAATGCATAAAATATTTATATTTTGTAAAATAATGTAAACTAAAACAGGATGTTCTTTACGTTATTTCAAGGGTTTTATTACACAAGACGGATTATATTCGACATACTTTGAAAAAGCGTGACATTGACATTCCAAAAATTTCTATGACCAAAGGTAATACGAGTACTCTTCCTAAGGTGCGTTTATACAATTATTTAGATGCTCAGTATTACGCTGTTATTACTATCGGAACACCACCGCAGGAATTTAAAGTACTGATTGATACTGGTTCCTCAGATCTTTGGGTACCATCCCAAAGATGCAACCGTTCAGTCTCTGCTTGCGGTAAGTAATTTATTAATGTATACAGAATGTCTGATATAAGGTGTCACGCCAAAAATATACGAGTAGATCTTGTTATTTGGAGACAATTTTTTTATCAGTAATTATTTAAAAACCTTTTTTATTTTAAAAATCTCTCTATTGCGATAATTTCTTATAATATTACTTTCTATTTTTTATAGACCTGCATAACAAATATAATAGTACAAAATCCAGTACATATATACCAAATGGTACTACGATTGAGATTACATATGGCAGTGGCGATATAGCTGGATTTTTATCCACTGATGTAGTGAATGTAAGTAATCATTAAACAAATAAGCCAATTTGATCAATTACAATCGAAGTTTATAAACACTTTTTAAGTATTTTTAAATTATGTCATTTTCGTGATATTTTATTATTAATATACCAATTTATATTTCTAGATTGCCGGTCTCAATGTTCAAAATCAAATATTTGGGGAAGTAACACACATGTTAGGCGTTGCGTTCACTTATGCAAAATTTGATGGTATTTTGGGCATAGGTTATTCCGCGTGGGTCGTCCACGATGTAACGCCTGTGTTTTACAATATGGTAACACAAGGCCTAGTGTCATCAGCCGTTGTCAGCTTTTATATGAATAAGTATGCATTTTATTTTCATGCATTGCGTATGTCTGAAAATTGTTTTTTTAACAAAAAAAAATATATATATATATATATTACAATAAAAAATATACAACCTGCGCAGAGGTTCTTCGGCCAATGTCGGTGGTGAAGTAATATTGGGTGGTACTGATCCCGCTTATTACGAAGGCGAGTTGACGTATGTTCCTGTTACTGAGAAAGAATACTGGAAATTTACTATAAATGAGTACGTTATTTTTAAAATTATTCTCATAATCATAATTACAACAAATTGTTAATATTATTATTGTTATGTAGGATCAGAATACATAATTATACCTTCTGCGCGGGTGACTGTCAAGCTATCGCTGATACAGGTACCTCATTAATATATGGACCACTATCGGACATCTCAATTATTAATGAACTTATTGGAACTTATGAACGGTATAATGTAAGTAAACAATTTTCCTTTAACAATGACATAGCTTTCTGTAGAAAAAAAATTATAAGAAGTTACTAAAATATAAATTGATAATTGTGTTGTGAGTTGCTATTTCTTAATTGGATCTCTTTTGTTTAAAGATAAACTGCACCAAGAAAAACTCTACTGACATGCCAGTAATCAGTTTTATTATGGGTCCTGATAAAATGTTCAATCTTACAAATCAGGATTACATCGTACCGGTAAATATTATAGATCCTATAATAGATTTAAGCCCAAAAATAATTGTCGAATCGACGTCGATTTGACAATTATTTCTGGCTAGGAAACTATTTAAATTTAGAAAACTTACATTTTTTGTGCTTCTGTACAGATACCAATAGAGAATCTCACGGAGTGTGACAGCGGTTTTAGACCACATAACACTACTAAGTTTTGGGTTCTAGGGAATGTATTTCTTCGCCGTTATTATAGTGTGTTTGATTTTGAAAAAGACCGAGTCGGATTTGCTCCAGCGAAACAAATGTCGATTACTATATCTTAAAATTATATAATAAGAAAACATCGTATTTAAATGATAAATTCGTGATTATTTTAGTAACCTTTTCATAGGTTTTTAATATTCATTGACTAGTAATTCTTTATTTATAGTTATGTGACACATTATTATAAACGAATTTATTCGTTTTGGAGAATTAAAATGAGGATATATATGAAAAATATTTTTCTTTAATAATTGGATATATTTTCTTTTAATATACGCACTACATTGTTATATTTCTGAACACAAATGAGTTGTAAAAAATTTATTTTTCCATATACTTTATGTATAGATAAATAATTACCTATATATATTAATACTAATATAAATTAATTATATATATTAATTTTAATATATATTAATTATATATATTAATTTTAATATATTATATTAATCTTTCATAATTTTATTTATAGTAGCTATTATATTTCATTTCAATAGTAACCTGTTGTCTCTTATAATGTATTTATCTTCATAAAAATGTTTGTTGGAATTAAATTGCTTTGTTTTGATATTACTATATTACATTTTTTTAAATAAGGAAATGCTTTTGAAGATATCTATTATTTTTTAAATAAAATATTTTTCTGTTATATTTTCTAATATACATTTTATACGATAAAAATGTATAATATGCATTATTAAATTTTATATAGTTTCTTGCTAAAAATTGATATATTAAATATTATTCTACAACTAACATAACAACATAATTGTTCACAGGCCATAATGATTATAAGATACTCATATTCAAAGACCATGCATATCGATACTTTTTTAAAACTGCAAGCATTTATCAAAGTTCTTATGACTAATTTATATTTTCACTAATATAATTATAGTTTTTTCTTAGATTTATTTTTTCACAAATTTATCCAAAAAACTGTTTGTTAATAATAAAATAAAACTCCAATGTAAAGTAAAAAGTAAATAATATATTTTAAAAGTTCCCTGAAAAATAAATTTTTGAAAAGTAAAATAAATGATTTTTTCTTCAATAAAATTGTTATTATATACATTTTCCAGTTTTCCATTTTTGTAATACTGATTTATTTAAAATTTTTTTTCTCTAATTCGAAATTACATAAAAACAAGTGATATTTCAATAAAACTGCAATAATGAGACGAAAGCTTATATTTATATAGACAAAAATGATTAAAAAGAAAGTGAGTGTACAGATTTTATCGTATAATATAAATAAATGAGAAAACAACAGAATAATTAAAATTTTTCAAAAAGATGATGGTCAGCTAAATCGGAATAAAAATTAATCAAAGTAAAAAAGTACCTTATTACATCACATTGTGTGAAACTTTATCGAAACTTTATCATCAATTTTCTAAAATTTATTTGTAGTTTTAAGAAGAAAATTCAATCATTTCCTACCATCAACTGATATAAACTATACATTTCATCAACATAAATTTTTCCGTAGTTAAAAGCAGTTGAGCTTATTGTTGCTAATTATAATGTTTCTTGCAAACGAAATGTCATTTGCAAAGTTAATTCTTTGTATGGCTGTCTAGTTGACGTAAATAATGTATTCTTTCAAAATGCTGATCGCATTTTCCTCATTAATCACACACACATTTCATAATTTTTTAATAGTTTGCGCTGATTAAAGAAAATATTAAACGAGATATTTTTAGATTTGATTGATTGTGTTGGAAACCCGGAAGTATTTTCAACATAAATATGTAAATCATAAAATGCAACCAATTTTAGATATTTCTTTCAATAGGTTCATTATAATTTGTATAAAATTATGAGACGCATTCTTTAATATTTCCTTTATATAAAAGCGAATAAGTGTCTTCGAATACAACACGCAGTATAATTATTTGGTATTACAGATGACAGCGATTCTGTACCACGACGATTCCCTCGGCAAATAAACCAACCTCATTGACGGATTCGTTTAGAGTCGAAACGCAAAGTCGCTAGCACGAACGTCTGGATTGTTTAGATAAATGTTCGCGAATCTCCACGTGATTTTTTTTACTAATGGAAACATCCATTATCCATTAAGAAAACCTAGACATCCAATATTTTTGCAGACGCTGAACGCGACAGTGAGTCTAATCTTCATTTTTCTAGCAAAGAAAAAAAATATGAATTTTTCTTTCACACGAGAAATTATGAAATTTCTTTTATTTTGACATTTTTAACAAATAAAATAAATTTTCAATAATATATGGTAATAATCACGCTACAAAAATACAGGATAAAGATATACACTGTTTGTCTCATTGTCAACAGACAAATTGAAAAATATCCTGAAGATATACATGTATATATATATACAGCACTTACCTTTTCGCAAAAATTCTAGATTTTATTCTAGATCAAAGTTTATGGATTATTTTTATTTTTAAAAAGATAAAATAATGCAACATCTGTTAAAAAGAAAAATTAATTTAATATATATATATATATATATATATATATATATAAGATATAAGATAAAAGTAAAAATAATCCATAAACTTTGATCTAGAGTATATTTTTGCGAAGATATAATTGTTTTTTCAATAATTATTGATATTTTATCTAAATACACGTTGTATTTATTCAAAGGGCATATCAAAAATATATGTTTAAATTAAATTGATTAATTGAGATCTATCGGAATTCTTTTCAAATGTTTTGTCTGTTGTTGTCAATTTCACCCCACTCAAGCATTTATTTAAGCGCTTCGCGATCATATATATAAGCCCCTGAATATCGAAACAGGGTTATTAAAGTGCTAGTAATCGACAACGCTTTATTTTTCTGTATGTCCGGTCATAAGGTAGAAATTCGTCGCTGGAAATTTTGTGATTCGATGTTCCAATCGCAAGTAAATTCGCAAACATGATTCGCATTTTTATGCTGGTTGTCGCAATCTTTGCGATGATCGACGCGCAATTGCAGAGGTAAGTGCACATTGCATTGCATTATATATTGAGATTATATATAGAGATGATTCTTTTTTCGTAATTGCATCTGATTTTTTGGATTTGAAGCGAAATTTGTGTAAACGCAATTAACGTTTCAATAACGATTGGAGGAAATTATTTTACAAAAATGTATTTTTATTTATTAGTAAAAAGATGGAGACATTGAATGTTATAGAAAAAGTGATTCTTTGTGAATTCGCGAAATTTGTCGGTATACCTTACAGTTTTGGTCTACATTTAATTGTCGTTAAAGTACATGTATGTTATAATTCGAGATCAAAACACTTAAGTATAAGTTAATTTTTCATGCGTAAACAAATAAACTCTCGGTACTAATGCGTTGTTTTGTACTGTTTGTTTACTTAGCTCTGTGTATATAATCTGCTTTTAGAATATTGTTTTATATGGAGTTATTCTCTTGTGCCAAATTGCATGCAATATGGTTTTAGTTTTTATTCTAAAAATCAAAGTCTTTTAAATTATATAATGACTTTATTTTATACAAGTATACATATAATACTTGAGCCATAAAGTAAATATTATTTCAAATATATATGAAACGTATAAATCATATAGGTAATCTAGAAAAATTACGGAGTTAATAAATGTTTCTGATATAACTAATGCATAAAATATTTATATTTTGTAAAATAATGTAAACTAAAACAGAATGTTCTTTATGTTATTTCAAGGCTTTTATTACACAAGACGGATTATATTCGACATACTTTGAAAAAGCGTGACATTGACATTCCAAAAGTTTCTATGACCAAAGGTAATACGAGTACTCTTCCTAAGGTGCGTTTATGCAATTATTTAGATGCTCAGTATTACGCTGTTATTACTATCGGAACACCACCGCAGGAATTTAAAGTACTGATTGATACTGGTTCCTCAGATCTTTGGGTACCATCCCAAAGATGCAACCGTTCAGTCTCTGCTTGCGGTAAGTAATTTATTAATGTATACAGAATGTCTGATATAAGGTGTCACGCCAAAAATATACGAGTAGATCTTGTTATATGGAGACAATTTTTTTATCAGTAATTATTTGGAAACCTTTTTTATTTTAAAAATCTCTCTATTGCGATAATTTCTTATAATATTACTTTCTATTGTATATAGACCTGCATAAGGAATATAATAGTACAAAATCCAGCACATATATACCAAATGGTACTGCGATTGAGATTAGATATAGCAGTGGCGGTATAGCTGGATTTTTATCCACTGATGTAGTGAATGTAAGTAATCATTAAACAAATAAGCCAATTTGATCAATTACAATCGAAGTTTATAAACTTAAGTATTTTTAAACTATGTCATTTTCGTGATATTTTATTATTAATATACCAATTTATATTTTTAGATTGCCGGTCTCAATGTTCAAAATCAAACATTTGGGGAAGTAACACACATGTTAGGCGTTACGTTCACTTATGCAAAATTTGATGGTATTTTGGGCATAGGTTATTCCACGTGGGCCCTCAACAATGTAACGCCTGTGTTTTACAATATGGTAACACAAGGCCTAGTGTCATCAGCCGTTGTCAGCTTTTATTTGAATAAGTATGCATTTTATTTTCATGCATTGCGTATGTCTGAAAATTGTTTTTTTAACAAAAAAAAAAATATATATATATATATTACAATAAAAAATATACAACCTGCGCAGAGGTTCTTCGGACAATGTCGGTGGTGAATTAATATTGGGTGGTACTGATCCCGCTTATTACGAAGGCGAGTTGACGTATGTTCCTGTTACTGAGAAAGAAGACTGGAAATTTATTATAAATGAGTACGTTATTTTTAAAATTATTTTCATAATCATAATTACAACAAATTGTTAATATTATTATTGTTATGTAGGATCAGAATACATAATTATACCTTCTGCGCGGGTGACTGTCGAGCTATCGCTGATACAGGTACCTCATTAATATATGGACCACTATCGGACATCTCAATTATTAATGAACTTATTGGAACTTATGAACAGTATAATGTAAGTAAACAATTTTCCTTTAACAATGACATAGCTTTCTGTAGAAAAAAAATTATAAGAAGTTACTAAAATATAAATTGATAATTGTGTTGTTAGTTGCTATTTCTTAATTGGATCTCTTTTGTTTAAAGATAAACTGCACCAAGAAAAACTCTATTGACATGCCAGTAATCAGTTTTATTATGGGTCCTGGTAAAATGTTCAATCTTACCAATCAGGATTACATCGTACCGGTAAATATTATAGATCCTATAATAGATTTAAGCCCAGAAATAATTGTCGAATCGACGTCGATTTGACAATTATTTCTGGCTAGGAAACTATTTAAATTTAGAAAACTTACATTTTTTGTGCTTCTGTACAGATACCAATAGAGAATCTCACGGAGTGTGACAGCGGTTTTAGACCACATAACACTACTAAGTTTTGGGTTCTAGGGGATGTATTTCTTCGCCGTTATTATAGTGTGTTTGATTTTGAAAAAGACCGAGTCGGATTTGCTCCAGCGAAACAAATGTCGATTACTATATCTTAAAATTATATAATAAGAAAACATCGTATTTAAATGATAAATTCGTGATTATTTTAGTAACCTTTTTATAGGTTTTTAATATTCATTGACTAGTAATTCTTTATTTATAGTTATGTGACACATTATTATAAACGAATTTATTCGTTTTGGAGAATTAAAATGAGGATATATATGAAAAATATTTTTCTTTAATAATTGGATATATTTTCTTTTAATATACGCACTACATTGTTATATTTCTGAACACAAATGAGTTGTAAAAAATTTATTTTTCCATATACTTTATATATAGATAAATAATTACCTATATATATTAATACTAATATAAATTAATTATATATATTAATTTTAATATATATTAATTATATATATTAATTTTAATATATTATATTAATCTTTCATAATTTTATTTATAGTAGCTATTATATTTCATTTCAATAGTAACCTGTTGTCTCTTATAATGTATTTATCTTCATAAAAATGTTTGTTGGAATTAAATTGCTTTGTTTTGATATTACTATATTACATTTTTTTAAACAAGGAAATGCTTTTGAAGATATCTATTATTTTTTAAATAAAATATCTTTCTGTTATATTTTCTAATATACATTTTATACGATAAAAATGTATAATATGCATTATTAAATTTTATATAGTTTCTTGCTAAAAATTGATATATTAAATATTATTCTACAACTAACATAATACCATAATTGTTCACAGGCTATAATGATAATAAGATACCCGTATTCGAAGACCATGCATATCTATACTTTTTTAAAACTGCAAGCATTTATCAAAGTATTTATGACTAATTTATATTTTCACTAATATAATTATTGTTTTCTCCTAGATTTATTTTTTCATAAATTTATCCAGAAAACTGTTTGTTAATAATAAAATCAAACTTCAATGTAAAGTAAAAAATAAATAATATATTTTAAGATTTCTTTAAAATATAAATTTTTGAAAAGTAAAATAAATGATTATTTTTAATAAAATTGTTATTATATACATTTTCCAGTTTTTCAGTTTTGTAATACTAATTTATTTAAAAATTTTTTTTTCTCTAATTCGAAATTACATAAAAACAAGTGATATTTCAAACTACGAAAATGAGGCAAAAGCATATATTTATATAGACAAAAATGATTAAAAAAAAAGTGAGAGTACAGATTTTATCGTATAATATAACTAAATGAGAGAACAACAGAATAATTAAAATTTTTCAAAAGGATAATGGTCAGCTATATCCCAAATCGGAATAAAAATTCATCAAAGTAAAAAATACCATATCACATCACGTTGTGTGATACTTTATCAAAACTTGATCATCAATCTTCTAAAATTTATTTGTAGTTTTAAGAAAAAAAATTTAATCTTTTCTTATCGTCAACTGATATAAAGTTTACATTTCATCAACATAAATTTTTATTGTACATAGTTAAAAGCAGCTGAGCTTATTGTTTCTAATTATAATGTTTCTGCAAAGTTACTTGTTGCATGGCTGTCTAGTTGACGTAAACAATGTATTCTTTCGAAATGCTGATCGCATTTTCCTCATTAATCACATACACATTTCATAATTTTTTAATAGTTTGTGCCGATTAAAGAAAATATTAAACGAGATATTTTTAGGTTTGATTGATTGTGTTGGAAACCCGGAAGTTTTTTCGAATGTATATGCGAATGTATTTATAGTAGGTACCGCTGCATCTCGATAAACAATAAGAGCTCCAGTGGTCGATTATAATTTATTTTTTATACATCCAGAAGGTGTAGAAACTATTGGATGTTCGAAATTTCGCTACCTGAAGCTTTATAATTACTGAAAATTTCGGAAACATGTTTCGCTTTCTTGTATTGCATTACATATCAGGGTGATAAATGTGAAATTAATGAAGACCGATTTATCTCATGAAATTGGTACAAAGTTACGTAAATATCATTGATATTTTAATCATAAATAAACCAAGTTTTTTTTACAAAAATATATAAGTGTTATCGAATTATGTGTTAAGATGGACGAAGTGAAAAGCTATCGAAGTTCCAAAATCGGAGTATGGAATGATTGACAAACCTTTTAAAGAAGTATTTTAGATGCTAGTCGAAGCTCGTGCATGATTACACGAAGAAGGACAAAGAACCCCCATAACGAGACAGACTGTGTACATTAAACAATCCTTTGTTTTATTGTCACGGAAACGGTTCATTGTCGTCACGACTCGGCGAGCAAGGCTCTGTCTCCTCTTTTTCTTCCCCTTCTCTAGCACTATTCTAGGGGGATAACGAATTTACTGTAAAACTGTTCTCGGCAAGACAAATGGATCCTGCTTGTTGAAATTATAATATGAATCGCGCGCCCACCTTTTCAAGGAAGATCAGTGGAAAGGAGGGAGAGACCGTCACTTCTGGCTTCTTAAGCAACACAGGCCTTTACCTATTCACGAATCGTACAACGAGCTATTTGACAGCCATCTGAATAAATTTTATGAAGAAAAGTCGGCGTGTGTTATGTTACTATAATACGTGGCAGAAACAAATGCCGCGTGCGTCGCTCGAGAATCCTATTGCAGCTGAAAGCGTGAAATCGTAGCATCCGTTTACAATAACGCAACAAGATTTAGGGACATGTTGGGTTCACTCATTCAGACCACATGAAAGAATACGCTCTATTAGGATATTCAAGTCTCGATCAAACACTTACATTGTATTATAAAAAAAGGAACGAATTTAACAAAAATTAAAACCGTGATCTAATTCACTCTTTTAGTTTATAATAACGCAACAAGATTTAGGGACATGTTGGGTTCACTCATTCAGACCACATGAAAGAATACGCTCTATTAGGATATTCAAGTCTCGATCAAACACTTACATTGTATTATAAAAAAAGGAACGAATTTAACAAAAATTAAAACCGTGATCTAATTCACTCTTTTAGTTTATAATAACGCAACAAGATTTAGGGACATGTTGGGTTCACTCATTCAGACCACATGAAAGAATACGCTCTATTAGGATATTCAAGTCTCGATCAAACACTTACATTGTATTATAAAAAAAGGAACGAATTTAACAAAAATTAAGACCGTGACCCAATTCACTCTTTTAGCCTTCCTATATTCTTCATACAAATTTTTAATTCATCAAATTTGTTCATCCTTGCTCGTTCACATTATTATTTTGCACGCAATGCCGCGATATACCAGTAATTAAAATCCGCCGACTATCATCCTTGCCGTTATGAAAACACGATTACCCACGCGAAAGCAGAAACATATAGATAAGAGAAAAACACTCGACTTGGGATGTAAATTAGGGTAAACTTATACTAATGGCGTGATCCTTGTCCGAGGACCGACCGAACGGTTTCGAAAGAAACCATTGAAGATGGCTATTGGTTTGTCGGCGAAATTTACGAACGGTACATCCGTTTCCCGCCCACTCTTGCTCGCCTTTTACGGATGTATACGCAAATAAACCCACGTAATGCGATTAATTCGGCGACACCGAGCGAAGGTTGCGTACCGGTTCGGCCATTAAGTGTTTCATACGATTCGAGTGTGCTTGGCCATTTTTATCCTACGAGTTCGACGGACCCTCTCGCGTTTTATGCGTATTAATCAGGCGAAGTGACATAAGGCGATTATCTACCACGGCGACCTTCTTTCAACAATTGCCGCCAGAAATAATCCATCTCGTGACCGTATTCTAGATTTAAAGTATTATATTTATATCCGTAAAAATTGAAGTCAGTTTTCTAAAATACAATACCAATTTTTTCTTCATTTTTTAAGCTCAAGAAAATTAATCAAAATTCAAGGCGACATCTTTTTCATATATCGCAGTTTCCTTTAATTTAATTTTCTCTTTCCTGTAATACTTGTAGTTCAATTTTGATAAATATTTTAATGTAAAGGTATATAAGAAATGAGCGCAACGGGTTATCTGTCATCTAAATACAAGGGGTTAATTCTATAAGTAAAGACACGTAAAAAGAGACACGCCTTTGAAACTGCGCAGTCTTTTTATTCTTCTATTTTTTTTTATCTTCTATATAAAGATCTTTTTTCTTTCTTTGATCTTTACATACTGCAATCTAAACCTATTTCATCTTATGCTTCTCGCAAATGATCGTTTTCACGTAATACCTCCGACGATTTCGCAATTTCGCGACTCCGGACGCGTAATAAATCTCGCTCTCGCGGAAGCGAGGATGCGAAGAAGAATCCGTAGCCTTCGGGATATACGCGAACGCAGATTGCTGCGTTGCGATCTAATCGACATTGTTTCACGCCTATTTTCACGATCCTAGGTGAGGTGAGGTTGGCTGACGTCACTTAAAAGCCAATCGCTCATGTCGGCTTTCTTCCATCTGCCTACTAATAACAATGCAGCATGCACCGAGAGACGATAATTCCACTATATTTTTCATGTTTCCCGCATATCTCCTCTCCGACGCGGCGCACCTTCTGGAGCATTAAATAGCACACTATGCAAGGTATGACTCGACTATGAAATCATTTTGTCGCTCGAAGGGGTTTGAAAATAATCATTGTGACAATCGTAACGCCTGCGATTGGCTAATAGTGTCGTATCAATTACTATCTGGCGAAATATTGCTCTCGCGGGATTAGAAATAGCATGCATTCTGTTATTAATTACTGCTGATTAATTGAACATTGAAAAGATAATGCATCTACGATCTGCGATCTTGGCCAGATCGTGATAAGATAACTGCATCACAATCGCAATTGCAATAAATTGCGGACTAATGGAAAAGAATGCCAAACGCGGTTGGTATCGAGGATAAACGACTTCAAGATTGATCTGAGAAATCATTTAGCGCTCAGGGACACCTCAAGTCGAATAATCACTCGTCATCGTCGCCGAGGCAAATGGATTTTATACAAACCGCACGCGATAAGATCGTCGATCTTGGAGTAATAATCGCCGTCGGCGTTTCTCCTCATCGACCATATTTTTCAATATTTTCTTGAACGTATATATTTGTTCACAAAATAATAAAATATTTAAAACTGCTTTTCAGTTCGTTTGTAAATAATAATAAAATAAATGAGATATAAAGCAAAAATCAAATTGAATACTTAAAACGTCGCTAGTGGTATTTAAAATAGGAACGATATATTTAATTCGACCCAAACTAGCCAAGAAAATTTTTATTTTATTTCCACCAAAATTTGTGGAAATAGAATAAAAATTTTCTTGGCTAGTTTGGGTCGAATTAAATATATCGTTCCTATTATAAAGCAAAAATTTCACTCGAATAAATACAAGATACTATATATGATTGAAAAAAATCTGAAATATTTGAGAACTGCGAATAAAGATAAAATAAAAAATTGTTGAAAATAGTCGACTGATACAAAGGAAAGCAAAGGTTCGTGACGGATGAGTCAATCAGGGTTCTCGGGAGTTCGAAATAGTCGTCATCGATGATCTCGATTTCTGGGCGTCGCTCGTTCATGCATATCATTACACAGGTAGTACATCGATCTTACTGTCTTACATCGATCATTACGCACCCCTTCGCGATCGCTCGCTCGCTCGCGCGCATTCCTCTCCATTGAATCAGCAATGGAAAATTATCATTACACGCGAACGCGCACAACCATGTGGTATTGTTTTCATAAGATACCGGCAATGGTAGTGGTAGTCGTCAACGGTAAAACGGTAAAAATGAAGGATATTAATGCAAAGATGAGTGCATAAAATATACTTCGCTTTGTTACGATTTCACGTGCGCTCTGGTGTTTTCCAAGAATAAAACAATCGCACTTGGAATGTATTTTTTTCTGCTCTGACATTCCGTCAATTATTCCGTCAATTATTGTTCGGAGAAGTTATGAGATGAAGTCGAGATGAAGTCAACTCTAGTCGATATTCTTTTTTTCATACATTAGAATAACTTAAGTGTGAAGACACGAATTGTAAGAAATTTTGTTTATTTTTTTATTCGATATATGATATGATAAAATAAACTAAGAGAGAGAGAGAGAGAGAGAGAGAGAGAGAGAGAGAGAGAGCAAGAGATGAATTAATCGCAATTTCCTATTATTTATCTTATTTTCGTTTATAATAGAAGAAATAAAAAAATAGCGCTTTTATCTTTTCCCATTAAAAAAATGGTAATAATTCAATCGACCAACTCTGGCAAATAAGTAATTTTATTGAATTTTCACAACGTTTCAGCCGTGGTTTTCGGCCCTTATCAAGTGCTAGTTCTTAAATCAAAGTAAATCACAACTTTTTTAAAAAACAAAAATTCGATCTTAGAATATGACATCATATAATAACATGATAGTATAAAACGAAATAATTATGTTCGTTGTGAAAATTCAATAAAACTTATTTGCCAGAGTTGGTCGATTGAATTATTACCATTTTTTAATTATCATCTGATGACTTCATAGTTTTATATCATTTATTTTCCCATTAAAATTCTAATTAAAAATCATGATCCTTTACAAAATTGCTTCGTTTACCTGTCCTAACGAATTGCACAATGTTTCAAGTTTTAAGTGTGTCGCAACATCCTCATCGATTAAAAATAAAAGTCATCTTATTAACCTGTTCGCGTGGAAAAGCTTGAAATATTGCGCAATTTAAGTCTAAGAAAACAGTAATCGCGTCTAAGAAAACAGTAATCCTCAGAGGATTAATTAATTATGCTGATTATATGTTTGGAATAATCGATATCTTTATGGCTTCAAAAATTTGCAAAATTTTTTAAAATTACTTTATATGAAAATTTTATTAAAATTATAAACATTTAATTTTATATCTATACCTATGTTTATTTAATTTATGCGTGTGTGTGTGTTTATAATGTATATGTAAATAAACTGATTTTAATAAATAAATTTATATAAAACTATAATTACTATTTTAATCGCCATATAAGTACATTTAGCTGGATTGATTTAAAGGTTAATAGAAAATTATTACATTCGTATGATAATAATTATATTAGAATACAGGATTGTGAATTAAAAAAAAGTTGAAATAATTAATTAATAATTCAAAAAAAAAAAAAAATTTATCTTGCATTTGAAATAATAAATGGCTAGATGTAATATGATAAAAGAAAATGCACGAGGCCGCAGAGTCCATCTGATGATGGCGCCTGCAGCTCGAGAATCGCGGTGCAAATTAATAATAGGCGCGATCATCGTGCTCGCTATTGAGATCATTGTTGGCCTTGGCACGTTTTCTTTTAAGGACCAACCGATTAAGGTCCGCCTCGAGGTGCTCGCGTCGTTCTCCTACGAATTCGCGGAACTAGAATGTAGCACGTTACAAACGCATTATCAAACGAATCGCGCGCATTATGCAAAAATGCAAATTGACATCCAGCTGCGAGTTCTCAAGGGAAACACCGTCGTGCGACTTTTCCTTTTCACTCGCACCCGCACTATCTCGTGCTATTTCGACCTTACACGTGCCGTGTATTTTCGCGTGAAATCGCAAAATTGCATTCTGTTACGGACTGATTAGAGCCGACGCGATAAGGATCGCATCGTAATATCGAACGAAAGAGAGGCAGGGTCCAAAGATCGCGGCTGCAGAAGCGATTTCTTATCGAACGTATATAATTATCAATCTCACGAAATGGATTTTATTTTTATTATTCACTTCAGGTTTGCAATACGTGAGGAATTCATTCTTCTCGAAGTTATTTAAAATTTTAAAAAATTGTGTTTTCTTTACACTTGAACTTTTTTTCTCCATTGAAGATAATTTCCATAAGCATCATCGTTCGCTGTACCATCTTTTTTTTTGTAAATCTCATATAAATCATTGGATATGCAAAAAATTCAATTATGTTTAAATTGATTTTAGATAGTTTATTTCGCATATAAATTGTACATTGCAGCAAAGAGAGCGAAATGAGAATTGAAATGAACATATAATAACGGTGATTTCAACTAAAAACAAGGACCTTGCGCCGATCATCGCGTTTCCATTTTAGAAAATGATATTTTTGCACGTGTCCATATAGTTATATCTCGAAATCCGAATAAATCGAGCTAAATGAGATAACGGGTCTCGCTCAGTCCTTGAGCAAAAATCACTGGTGGCGATCGAAAATTTGTCGGTTGAGTGCCACTGACAGCTCGGCAGGATGTGGGAGGCGAATGTCAAGGCTAAACAGTCGCGGTGTCCCTCGACCTCTTCTCGTTCTCGCCATTCTTCCTCTCCGGTTTTGTTTGTACCTCGATTTTCGCCTTCTTTTTAACACCCGTCCTAGTCCTATACATTATACACCATGCGAGAGAGAGAGAGCCGGGCTGTCTCTCCAGCCCGCAGAAAATAATTTACGAAACAGCCGGCCGTTGTTACGTTCCTGCGGGTTCTCCAACCTTCTCTTTCTCTTTCTTCATCTTTTCCTCCTTCTCGGGCCTCGTGAAAGAATTCGTAAGAAACGTGCCACACGTATTCCCGCGGTCCACATATGTTCTCTCGAGTGTACAAGGTTATTTGCAAACGACGTAACGTGGCGAATGATCAATAGTGTGGAGAATTTTAGTTTTTCACCAAATTTTAAGCAACATTTTTGAAATAAATTTTAAAATAATAAAATAAAGATAAAAATATCCCGAAATTAAATTAAAGTGATCATTGACGTAATATGCATCTTTATATTATATCTATTATGTTAGAAATTCAGAGATTATATATCACACACACACACACAATCTCTATCAGTATATAAATTGAAATAAATATAATAAAATAATAAAACCGCGATAAATATTTATTCCTACCGAATATTGATATGCATTAGGAACAGTTGGTATATAGAATTACGTGGAAAAAAAAAATATAAAAGCGATTATAAAAACGCAGTGGGAAAAAAGGTGAAAAAAAATGTGACATCAACAGCGGAACGAGTTTAGTACAGTTTGAAATTCGCACGATCGCTAAAAACCACAAGCAATAATTATCATCGTTGCGGCGGCTGGACGTAGCAATTACGGACTCCCTATATAACGGGTAGTCATGGAAACCCCGTCGCCGGGAGCGCAACTTTTTCAAGCCCTTCCAGCATCGTCGGACGAGCTATCGCTCGGTGTTGGAAATTGCTCTAATAAACTTAGCCGCCCTTATACAAGAAAGAAAGATATATATATATATATATATATATATAGGGTAGGGAAAACGAGGGGACGAGGGA
Organism: Nylanderia fulva; assembly: GCF_048542155.1. Taxonomy (NCBI): domain Eukaryota; kingdom Metazoa; phylum Arthropoda; class Insecta; order Hymenoptera; family Formicidae; genus Nylanderia; species Nylanderia fulva. The sequence goes on along the minus strand of NW_028190368.1, from coordinate 8,131,464 downwards.
TAGAGTGGATATTTATCGCTGCCGAGAAATCTCATTCCTGTCCATTCCCCAATTGTCCTCCCGCCCTCTCTACGAATCGACAGATTACCAGACGTTAACTGGCCGACTTTATTGCCATCGATTGGGAGATTGATTTTTTTTTGTAAATAAATAATAAATGTACGCTTTCTTGCTTATTAAAAAGAGCTGAAGAATTTTGCGAAATAAAACTTTGACGCTTTTGATATAGAAAATATTCTTATTTTGATTTGATCAATTTATGTAACTATGATTAATTCGAAAGACGATCTCTTGGTGGGTCGAGCAAGTTTCGTAATCAGTGGAATCTTTCTGCTTTCGAGAAAGCGAGGCGGATGTCGCCTACACGGAAAGAGCGCTCGTAGACTTTAATATAGAAATCGCCACCACATTTATTGTAAATTCCGAGAGGGGTCCTGGGTTTACGAATGGACCGGGGCAAGATATTAAATTACGTTTAATAACAGTCAGAACCGGCGAGATGCCGAAAGTTACCGCGGTCCTTTGTCAACGACGACATCGTCTGCCCTCATCTCGTGTTTAATTGCACCACTATACACGAAATTATTTTATGCCTCTCATATACCATCTACTCATATCGCCCTGGAACATTTTCTATGAGAGATTCTTTGCTTTCTCCATTATACAATTTTTAATAATTGCTTCAAGTTTTCAGATTATAAATATATGTATATAATGATAATATATGATAATAATGTATGATGATAACGGACATAAAGATATGTTATCTATTATATTTTGTATTATCTTGGTTCCTAATTTTTTTCATCAATTTCTTTCTCTGTCTACAAAATTTCAAATCTTCGAAAATTAATGAAAGAGAAAGAAAATTAATGAACAAACTTTATAATAAAGAACATTGCGATTTTTCCATTCCTAATTTTTCTAATAATGTAGAAAAACGTGATTTATATTCTAAATAATAATTTGTACGTGCCATGTTTCCAACACAAGGCCTTTATTTTATGTATTTTGGCAATTAAATCGTGATTAAAAATAAAATCATTTTATTATATTTTTATTTCTATTATATTTTGTATTATCTTGTTTCCTAATTTTTTTCATCAATTTCTTTCTCTATCTACAAAATTACAAATCATCGAAAATTAATGAAAGAAAAAGAAAATTAATGAACGGACTTTATAATAAAGAACATTGCGATTTTTCCATTCCTAATTTTTCTAATAATGTAGAAAAACGTGATTTATATTCTAAATAAGAATTTGTACGTGCCATGTTTCCAACACAAGGCCTTTATTTTATGTATTTTGCCAATTAAATCGTGATTAAAAATAAAATCATTTTATTATATTTTTGATTATCTTGTTTCCTAATTTTTTTCATCAATTTCTTTCTCTGTCTACAAAATTACAAATCATCGAAAATTAATGAAAGAAAAAGAAAATTAATGAACGGACTTTATAATAAAGAACATTGCGATTTTTCCATTCCTAATTTTTCTAATAATGCAGAAAAACATGATTTATATTCTAAATAAGAATTTGTACATGCCATGTATCCAACACAAGGCCTTCCATTTTATGTATTTTGCCAATTAAATCGTGATTAAAAATAAAATCATTTTATTATATTTTTGATTATCTTGTTTCCTAATTTTTTTCATTAATTTCTTTCTCTATCTACAAAATTACAAATCTTCGAAAATTAATGAAAGAGAAAAAAAATTAATGAACGAACTTTATAATAAAAAAACATTGCGATTTTTCCATTCCTAATTTTTCTAATAATGCAGAAAAACGTGATTTATATTCTAAATAAGAATTTGTACATGCCATGTTTCCACACTTCATTTTATGTATTTTGTCCACAATTAAATCGTGATTAAAAATAAAAACATTATTTTTGAATGCGTTTGCGTGCGAACACCCGGTAGAATACGGCACGATTTAATGCGGCGAAGCTGCTTATACTGCTGGTCGGGCTAGTCGTCGGCAATCATACGGCATTAGCACTTTAACCTACTCGCTCTCCAAGCTCTGGCCATTTTAGTCGGGGAACTCTCGTCACTCGAATGGTCAACAAGACATAGTTATGTTGAAAACGACGTGCGAGAGAGAGCAAGACCAAAAATATTGTAGAAAATTGTCACCACTCATTACTACATATTTTAGTTATTAAGCACTTCGCAAAGAGCACTTATCTACCACTTAGGCAACATTTTGTGCACCTAGCAATATAAACAATAAATTTTCTCTCAAAATATAGTCGTAGTTTTAAGATAAATCTGCATAGGTAATTAAATTCATATATTCAGGACCTCTCTCTCTTTCTCTTTGTTCTCTATGATTTATATACACATATATTTATATATTTATGAAAAAAAAACAATGTAATTCATATTTATATTATAATGCATATAATTATGCATTTATTCAAAAATCGTTCATGTCCAGTTACGTTTATACACGATAATTAGATGCAAAATATATGCTTCTCTTGTCGTATGCCATTTGCAATGAGCAAACGCATTTCTCCCAAGATAAAGCCTAGTCGCTGCATAATTACAGGATGTAATTCATGCGAGCGCGTTTATGTGCGCGACGCCTCGACCGTCTTCGAAGGTCCCGACTTTCCGAGCGGGTTTCGTCCGAGCGGGACAGGACGACACGTCCATCCTGTCTTCGTGATAAATAAAACGACGACCGCGAGAGAACGGATATCGCAATTTAATCTCCCGAACATCCATGACGGACGCTTCGCGCGAAAAGCGCGCGACCCGCGACAGAAATGCATTTGCAGAAATGCATTTGGCACGAATTTCGGCTCCGCCGGCCGATCGATATCCTCGAAGGACAAACCTGCGCGAATCGATGCACACAGCAAAAGTGGGGAATTATGCGAAGTGCCAACGCGCGAGATAGCAGATCTCGCACTGTTGCGTTTTATGCGCATATTATGCAACAAGAATGCAATAAAACAGCACGCGGGCTAATAAATAAATAATACGTGAAAGGTCAGCGATATATGCATGCGCGATTTTATATTTTCTTGTGGGTCGACATAGTTTCAACAACATAGTTAAGGTCAGTTAGGACTCTGTTTAAGGAGGCGTTGTGAAATTAACATATATCTTGGAGAACTTTATTGTTCTTTTTCTCTCTATAATATCTGCCGTTAATGAGAATATTACCACAAACGTGCGATAACAATATTCAGATGTACATTAACGAATAAATAATAATTTATTCGAATTATGTAAATGCAACGTTTTATAATGTCATTTAAAAAATCATAAATATCATGAATATTTAAAAATGAATATATATATGTATATACATATATTTCTTAGATTTAAAGAATACTATCCAAAATAATGTTATAGCTTTTTTATATGCATCTAAATTGTAAATTTAATCTAGCTTCCGTGAAATAAATTATCTGCCGTTTAAATTTAAATATGCATTATAAAAAAAAGTAGAATATTGTATCTGCATAAGATAAAAAAATAATTAGAATAAAACACAAATATATACAATAGTTGACGTTGTAGAACATCGAGATAAAAATCATGTGTGCATCCACAACATTCCAATTCTTTCTCACAAAAATATACCGATTCGAATAAATTCCGAACGATCGCCCTGTTCGCATCGAAAGGGTATCGATCTCGGGAGCATTGGCAGAAAGTCGAACGTTCGAAGGAGTGCAAAATTATGCCGCCACCGTGTGCTTCATCCGGCGCCGATAAGGTAAACGAAACAGGAGAACCCGCGTTCCAGGGAATTTATGAACCTCCGCGGTGACGCCACGAGGGTGCAGACGTGGCGCCGAGCGTCGCGACGCCCAGACTGGCCGGGGCCGCACGCACGTTGACCGTGAAAAACTGTACCGTATGTATATATGGTACGTATTCGCAACCCGATCGGGTTTCAACTGATTTGCATCAAAATTAAGCATATCGTTTCGCTTTGAAAAAAAAATTTTATTACCTGCCGCTCTTGTGAACAAAATTTCTTCAGACAAATTTGCATTGCAGGAAATAATCAAGGAATACAGAATATGGTGCGCAAATAATATATAAGGGTGTCCAGTAGATTCGATAAAAAATATTCTCTGACTTTTTCAAATGTATAATTTGTATATATCTATATATGTATGATAAATTAATTAAATGTTAAATTAATTAAATGAAATTCCTGAGATATTTTTGTCAACAATGAAAAAGTTCGGAAGTTAAAAAAATAAAAATTTAAATCAATTATAAGCATATCGTTTGTCTTTGAAAAAAATTTAATTACCTGCCGCTCTTGTGAACAAATTTCTTCAGACAAATTTGCATTGCAGGAAATAATCAAGGAATACAGAATATGGTGCGCAAATAATATATAAGGGTGTCCAGTAGATTCGATAAAAAATATTCTCTGACTTTTTCAAATGTATAATTTGTATATATCTATATATGTATGATAAATTAATTAAATGTTAAATTAATTAAATGAAATTCCTGAGATATTTTTGTCAACAATGAAAAAGTTCGGAAGTTAAAAAAATAAAAATTTAAATCAATTATAAGCATATCGTTTGTCTTTGAAAAAAATTTAATTACCTGCCGCTCTTGTGAACAAAATTTCTTCAGACAAATTTGCATTGCAGGAAATAATCAAGGAATACAGAATATGGTGCGCAAATAATATATAAGGGTGTCCAGTAGATTCGATAAAAAATATTCTCTGACTTTTTCAAATGTATAATTTGTATATATCTATATATGTATGATAAATTAATTAAATGTTAAATTAATTAAATGAAATTCCTGAGATATTTTTGTCAACAATGAAAAAGTTCGGAAGTTAAAAAAACAAAAATTTAAATCAATTATACAATCTGCATTACGTACGATAATCGAAACAAACATGTCACTATAAACCATTTAAATAATCATTATATCAGTTTTTTAGTTTTGTCTCTACCAAACACATTAAAATAAAATAACACGACGATGAAAATATAAATTAATAAATACACTGTAGATAAATCGATTTTTAACAACACAGAAAAATCCAGATAAATAGTAAAATTACCTGCCTTTTCCTGACAATTCCATATTTATAAAATCACCTGACCGCTAGACACCCTGAATATTCTACATGTATATTCTTAAAAATTAAATTATTCTCATTTATTTAGATAAAAATAGAAATGATTTACTATTAATATATTTTCATTCAAAATTAATCGAATATCCACGACCAATTCAGAGACCGCAAAGATGTACCCTCTTTCTATCTCCAAATAAATTATGCAATTACACAGAATATTACACCGGAAACGAAGGAACAAGCACTTTTCGATTTCGCGTCGGATTCGTCCACCCCTTCGCGTTCAGAGTTCCGAGCGAAGGAATAAAAGGGGGCGATAAAATCGATAAAATTCGAGGGTTCCGCGTGTGCACACAAGGCGTGCCTGTTCCTCCTTCTTCCTCTCTGTCTCTCGCTCCCGTCCGACGTTGAATTAGGAATTCTTACGTGGGAGGGTCCCTCGCGAGCGATATTTATCCCGCGATTCAGGGGGTTGCTATATTCCCTTTTCATTCACCCTCGGTGACGGGCAATATCCACGGCGGGTCACTGAATCGCCCTGGCAACACAAAGCCCCCTTGCTTGCACTTTCTTGCACCCTGCTCTTCGACATGGTACGTACAACTATATGGACAAGAATACGCTGCGATCAAAATTTCACCCTCGCGATATCACTTTCGTCGCAAGAGCGATAAATCTGCCTCTCCCTCGCGCGTAAATCCGCGATGATTATCGTGCGAGATAGAAAAAGAGGCTATCGGTCTGTTTGGAAACAGTACGTCGCGTCTAGGAAATTGCACATTTTTTTTTTATTATGACTTACGACAACGAAATAATAATATGCATTTCTTCGTTCGAAATGTTTACAACGAGGAATATGACTTATACCTTGTGGAAATTTAGAGCGTTTTAAATAATTCGGTAATGCATGTAAAATGGATGAGATTATGCTAAAAAGCACAAAATGTCAAATAAAAAGTAGTTTCACTCACCGATATGATGCAATGACAGAGTTGTGTGCACACAATGTCGATCTGTGAAATATAAATATTCATAAATTTCTAAAATTATTAATATAGCAGTCACTAGTGTTTAAATAAGAGTTGTTGAAATTAATCGACCTAAACTAGCGAGTGAATGATTTATTCAGCTTCACGACGTTTCGACCAAGTGATTGTGGTCCTTATCAAGCGAAACAAAAAGAATTCAATTAAAGTTAACACATTATAAGAAATGTTACTGACAAAATTTATATAATAATGTGTTAATTGAATTCTTTTTGTTTCACTTGATAAGGACCACAATCACATGATCGAAACGTCGTGAAGCTGAATAAATCGCATTTACTCGCTAGTTTGGTCGATTAATTTCTACAACTCATAAATATTCATATTATAAAGCAGTACATGAGAAAAATAATTAATATTTAAATAATAATTATTTTGCGCGAATTCAGAAATTATTATTCTGCCAATATTCGTACGCGAAGAAAGGTGCATTATTGTTATCCATATCAATAAATGATATCCTTGCTATCTTTGATATGATTCTACTCAACCTTGTAAAACTTTCCTTATAGTTTTCCCATTTCAAACAATCAGATCGAACGAAATAATTGTCTCATCAATATGCTTACAGAGATATTAATTGCTAATAATTAATTGTTAATCTCTAATTATAATTGTAGAAAATAATCGCGATTCTCTCGTGCATGGCACGTTTAAAAATATCGCCGCGAAAAATAAAGACCCAAACATTATAATAAACATGTGATAAATAATTAATGTCCTGAAATATTTAACATTTTACAAATTGTTCGAAATTTTTGTGGCGTCCTAAATTTGACAGAGGTTGTCACTCATAGAGAAACTCGAGCGGAAAGAGGTGTATATTATTGTATTATCTCGGAAAGTACGATTGCGTCAAGTACTAACAATAAGAGATGCTAAACGATTATTCCCTACGAACACGCTAACTTCGCGTTCTCTCGTCGCGATATAAAATACAATGCAGGTCGTGTACGATTTCGCAATGCAGATAGAACCTGGCTTCTGATTCATTAACAAACTATGTATTTCTTTATCGCAAAATTAACGTCGGTGCTACGTAAAATGCGCAGCATACTAATCATATTCTGGTCTGATTAATGCGTGCGCTATCATAATTAATCGTATTTTCGCGAGTGAGAAAGCACAAAGACAAATAAGAGAAGAGGAAAAACCGGCGGAAACATCGAATGACAGCGAACCAACTACATATAGAATAATTTATAATTTTGTTAAATTATTATTTTTTATTTTTAAATTCATTGCTGATCTTTGCAATTGTAATTTAGTTTACATTATTGTAATGTAAAATATAAAATATTCTTTATCTTATTATAAATATTGCTTATTATTAATATTGCAACAAACTCTTTTCATCTTCTGATAGAATCCTTTTTATCACTCATACATGTACAAATAAATAAATAAAATATTTATAATTAATATATATATATACATGTAAGTTCATATGTTTAAAATGAGTTTTTAATTAATGAGATTTTCAAATTAGTCCTTATGAGTTAATATCGGCGCGTTAAATCCTTTGTAGAGTTTTGTCTATATATTATTTTCTGATTATAATGGTGACAGACCTTTTAGGGGGACGAAACTTTAAGGACACGCAAAGGGTCGAGAGGACGAATTAAAAGTAATTGCCAGATTACGGGAGTGGCTGTTTAACAGGCGTCTGGACTTTTCTTCTTTCAAGCCGCGCTGAATATCGCGTAAAAAAGTACGAAGCAATTTTAACTGACAGCTGCATCATAAGAATGCGAAGTCTGAAAAAGTAAAAATTCGATTTCCTTCCGAGAAAAAGGCGGAGAAAGAACGCACGCACAGACGTCACTCAAAGTTGTTTTCGTCTGACTGAATAAAGAACAGTAAAAAACAGATACAGATATTACACGCACATCATAAAGTGTTATTTAAAATAATTTACCGTATTTTAATTGCTGATATCGTTTACTAGTAAATTATTTATACGCACTTGTCAAAAGATCGAGTATAGGTAATTAATAACATACAACGTGATAAAATTCGTATTCAGAGCGAACCACATGCAGTTCAGACGGCGTAATTTCACGTGACGTTGTATAAATTAATCATTATCGCATAATTTTGCGGACGTTCGCTAAAAAACATTTCGTCGTCAACAGAGTCACGAATACTTGGTTCATAATTTCTTAGTAGCGAAAAAAATGCAAAGACAGAAGAAAGGAAAAGAAAAGCGACAAAAAAAAGCGAGCACGAGCAACGAGCCTCGCTTGGCGCCGCCAAGTGAATCACACGTCATGAAATAAACCGCGCGACGCGTGTCGTTTGTGGACCTCTGACAGGAGAAATATGGCTCGAGAGCCGACCGATCACCGTTTCGCGGGCTCGTTCTTTCTTCGTAAAGTTTATTAAAAATTAGCTTATAAAAATAAAAAAAAAAAATAATAAGACGACTATACAAAAAAAAGAAACTCGAGAGAAAATTAAAATTATTAAAATTATTTTTATTTTTACTTTGTTATGAGGTTTTAGATTGCGAAAGACACATTAGTTTTGTCTCGATTTTCTTAACGCGTAGTGACTAAGATTCTTGCTAACTGTTAACATCTATTTATTTCTTGCTTACTTCTGTCAATTCTACATTGTTCATTAAAACAATTGTGAATATTGTCGGTGGTATGCAGTGAATTTGATTTATTGTATTAATTTATTATGCATTTACGTTTGGTATGTAACATATTTTTGTATATAAATTTATAATTATTTGTTGCGATGAAATGTATTAAAATTATAATTATTTTTATTTAACTTTTTATAGATTTACTTGAAAAGGGCTGCAATGACAGCCGAAACGTTGTATTTCAATTAATTATTTATAATAAATGATTGCCAGTTTTGGTCGACTTTTACCATTGAAGAAAGATTTTTAAAATTATTTAAGCTGAACGATGAACGATGATGATTGTTACAATGCGATAAACAAAAAGTGAAAAGCAATGTCAATTTCCAAATGAAGTAACTTAACCACTGATTGACTGTTGAGTGAAACTGATTTATTGGTATGTTCGTTGTCTGTCACGTATATTAACTTGGAATTTTCGCCGATGGTGAAACCAGCTCGGTTCCCACCTCGAATGGTGGACGGCAGGAAGTCGCTGAAAGCGTGCCACAGTATATGTGTGCCTCTGCTTTTATTGGCAATCGACCGATAAACATTTACATCCCCCTGTCAACGTCCCATTTTCTGCAGACGCCTAGAACAATCTTTCGACTACTTCGACTACTTCGACTCGAGATCGCGCGGACGTTCGTCTCGTTACTTGAAGTCTTGTTAACATTTTATATTAACATATATGTGTTTATATATGCGCTATTTTATGTTAATAAAAAACCTAATAAAAGTCCTGCGTTGAAAATATATAGATCGTAAAATAATCGATGAAAACTAGTTCGCTGAAATAATACGTTTTTTGTCCTCGAATCTATAAATTAATTTGACAGTTTTATATCATCGAGGTGAAGATATTTTTTGCAAATTAAGTTTCAGCGATTTAAAACAAGACAAAGTAAAATTGATTATAAAATCTTGCCAGAAGCTCAATAAAGGAAGCTCGCAAAAATATCCTAAACAATCAATAATTCTTCTTTAATATTATTTCCAGAAAAAGCGACCCGATGATCTACTTCAAACATATTTAATGATTTCGCAACTCGTCTATTGCCGCTGCGATCGACGTCGAAAGTTGCGCGTTAAAGCTTGATCGATTCGTTATTTTCGGCGCATCCGAACGGGAGTCAGATCGTCGGCACATTGGCAGGTATCCAAATGGGATAAGCCCTCTGACGTAGCCGCGTGAAAGCGACCGTAGTATGTGTACGTACGCGATTTCGCATCACACGCGCGAATTACGCGCCCGTTAATTCACATTATTCGCTCTACCCGTCTGATCTGTCCGCGAATCGATCGTCCTACAAATGATGCTAATTTAATCGATCCGCGCCCAGGCGCGTCTCTCTCTTTCTCCTATTCGCAAACAGGCTATAAATAAGGAAAAACGAAACGGCAAATAACGGCTTCTCTACGGAACATAAGCTAAACGACAAACAAACATCGAATTTGTGCCGAGGTCGAGAAATTCCTACGTTAACCAAGTATATTTTCGCCATCGTTTAGCATCGGGCGCGATAATAAATGTTGGTAGTTACTTTATGTTCTCCACATTTACCTCAATATCACTTTACTTGATAACGATGAACGGCCAAGGTCTTTAGACGCGATGCGACTCGTACTTTTGGCAAATAAACGAACGTAATTATGATATATAGGTATCTCTCGTATTATTTTATACTCCGTATGAATAAATACGTACATATTTTAAGAGCGAGATATAAATGGTCTTGTTTTGTCAAGAGAGCATGTATAGTAGAATACGTAGAATGTTCCGATCTCTTTGCCTGTCTGTACGTGAAATACTTCTCGGCCTTGTGAGCACCGTTATTAGTTTACGAGCGGCTAAAAAAAAAGTGGTGTAACTGCATGCGTGTAGGCGTGGGAGCGCGCGACAGCTCGAAGGTCACCGGGGTTGTCTCGTCATTAAAAAACCATTATCGGAGTGGCGATAAAGGCCGCCACGAGTGGAGATTTTTCGACGAGTCTTCCTCTTCTTCTTCTTACACTGCTATACTATAAGAGTATTGCCTTCTTTCGCGCGCTTGCGTAACACACCGCGACGAACGCGAATCCTTGACAGATCCATCTCGTCTTCGGTGGTCAACAGCGATGAAATAGCGGAACGAAGACGCTGGCACACACATGTGTCGTGTCTGTATATCCACTAATTGCACGTGATTCTCGGTGTCCCGAGCGCAATTAATACGTTCCCTTGGCTTGATATCAGCTCAACGTCATTTTATTACTCTCTCGAGAATCGGAGCTAAAGTACTTTTCGTAACTGTTGCCTTAACACTTCTAAATAAATTTAATGGTAATTATAAAGAAATTAAATATCTACGTAAATATGGATAATCATTATTTACGAGTATTATAATAAACGTCATTCTTATTCATCCGCAAGAGAGGTATTTGTTCTTCTTGTGAATAAACACTGAAATTTATTTGCAATTTTATTTAATATAAAAATATTAAAATAACAAAATGATAAAAAAATTGAATTTAAAAAATCAAGAAAGAATAATAATAAGAAGCAAAACAAAATTTTAATCATGCTTCTTCCTGCAAAAAATCCTGCGGACGTCCATGTTCTCCGTTATTATACATTAATGTCTTTGCATTTTGTTCTTTTTATGTAAATATCTTTGACATTATTAATTATGCAAATCGATATTGATGAATCAAGTGTCCTTTGGCCGATGATTTGTTTTTTACCTTTGTCCGAGAAATAAAGCGAGAGTAGGCGGAGAAGAAAGGCGCGATTTTATGAGAGAAAGAGAAGCAGAACAGCGTAGAATTACAAGAGCGAACACAAAGAGAGGCAAGAAAAAGAAAGCCGGCAAACGCAGAGCAACGACCACCTGAGCCAACAATAGTCTCTCGTTTAATCCACTTGATGCACTGCCGCGCAGTTATTAACTTTTTATGCGACTCTCCAGCTGCGCTTAAACACTTCGAAAGAAAAAAGTCATTAACGCGGGAATAACCGGCAATTAAAATTTATTCTACGAAATCCATTGGATATATATACGTATATGCAGATAAGAATTACCGCTCAAACGATGATAACAATTTCCGCTCGACCAGATTAAGCCTTAGCAATGACGTTAATTCTTTCGTCGATTTCAAGAGAAAAGGTAAAGAAAGAAATATATATATATATATATATGTACAATTTTTTATGAAAATAAAATTCAATTAGAAAAAATGAAATCATTTAATAAATAGATGAATTAAGGAGTTGATTTATAGTTAATAAAAGCTAGGTTTAGTTATTTTAAGCCAAATCTAAATAATGTTGAAAGAAGCTCACACAGAGACAGCTAATTAGTTTCTAGAAATTAATATTCGTTTTCTACGTCATTTCTTGTGTATTTTCATCACTTGATATTCTCTTTGATCTCTCGCATAATTTGACGGATCCAAAAATCCTACCTCCGCCGCAACAAGATGCAATATGCGGTGCATAAGACGCCAGAAAAGTCTCATCATATTAAATTAAAGGTAATCGCTGGCAAACGCGGGATTCTTGGCATCGACTTCCCGATTTTGCGTACATTATAGAACGGAGCGATCGTGATTTATAATCGCCCGCTAATGATACATTCAAAATGCATCTGTCTATCGCCAGACGATAAAGATACGGAGCTAAAATTAAATCGGGGGATGCCCGAACTCGTCATCGCTGCAGGATGCAATAATATCAGTGTCCGTCGAGCTGACGCCGGATGCAGCGCGAAACGACGACAATCAAAAGAGGTCGACGCTGGTTATGCATGCGTGTGTATGTATACGCATATATGATGATCGCAATTATAACATTATCTATATTTGTATGTCCCATATCAATGAATATATTTCAATTGTATTTTTTTTAAATAAAATGTTAAAAATTTATTTGAGAGAAAATCGTGGAATATAATATATATATTATTTGTTAAATTTTCATTTTTGGCGTAGGGGGGCCAAGAGAGCTATTTGCCCCCTTGGAATCAGTAAAAAAATTAAGTATTTGCTCTCTTTTTGGGAAAAAATTTTTTGTATATAACAATATAAAATTATATAGAAATATATAAAATTATACATATAATCGCAAAATTATATATGAAATATGTCTATACATAATTAAATAAAAGTGCTTTTCATATATAATTATATAAATTTATATATATATAATAAATATAATATATATAATAAATATATTATAATAAATAAATTTCTTCATATATATAAATATATATGTTCATATATAATTTGACATGATTATATATGAATCCTTATAATTTATATACAAATTTATATAATTATGTATAAAAATAGATATATTTCACATAATAATTTTACGACTATATATATATAATATTATATATAAAAATTTTTTTCCCGGGTTTTTGTATAAACACTTTATTATAAAAAATGAAAATAACAAAATAACAGAAAAAATTAAATTTAAAAACTAAAAAAATATAAAAAAAAATTTTAATTATGCCCTCTCTTGGAAAAAATTCTGCGAACGCCCATGGATGCGACCCTGATGCAACACATGAAATGACAAGGCGGACTAACAGCCGCTATCGTCGACTCGGGGAATCGAGCTTACGCGGGTTTAATTCGATCTGGCAGCCTGCGCGGGGTTTATAACACGTACGTACATATACATGCTCACATGCACATGCACCGGCCACGTGTACGCCTCGCTCTGGCTCTCTGACCACCTGCGGCACCGAGAGATCTTTGTCGCGTAAGCCGCGTCGCGACGCCGCCGATCGTTCGTGTGCACTCGCATTGACGCACCGACAACGCACCCGCGGTCTCAAATTCCAAAGAAAACAGCGCGCAAACCGTGCCAACACGAAGATACGACACCGTGGCACATCACACGCCACGAATAGAGCTTCCTCTCGTTCGTGATTTCTAAGCGGATTCGCCCAAATTTTGCTGTTTCTTTTTATTTCTCTAGGAATTCTTTACATTTTAATTAATTAATATAATAATTATAGTTATTTTATTTTTTCTCTGCTCTCATGACATTACGTTTTATATATCATTGTAATTTTTATTAATATTTAATAATAATTTATAATAATATATGTAAATTTTTTTCATTAAAAAAAATGACATTTAAAGTAAAAGATGACATTTAGACGCGCGTTATGTATATTCTGTCAGAAGAGAGTTAGAGCTCTGTTCCAGTTTAACTTTCATAATGTCTGGCGGAGCTTATGTTACATCGTTTCTCAGCCACGCGTGTGCTCATAAAGGATTAAAGCAGCGAAGTTTCGCCGCGTGTATAAGAGAGAAGAGGGGGATCTTAGATACGTCACGGTCATTTCTCTCTCTCTCTTTTTATCGTTCACGTTTCCTCTCGCTGCTGACAAACGCGAGTGCGAGTGTCCTGCTCACGCGAAACGAAATCCACATTCGACCGACCGCTTTTTCCTGCCCGCGATACGGCCCTGTCCTGATGCGTGACTAATTGTGACAAAAGTCCGGCGCGCGTCTCGTGTCGTATCTTACTGAAATGCTGGCGGTATAGTGACTCTTGACATTTCCGTTCGCCAGATTCGAATCTGCGGCAAGATATTCCTGTTCGCCGAAACTTTCGATTTCCCCGAATCTCTGCGGTCCAGAACTGACGTTTCGCGTAGGATTAAAATTTTTTTATATCCCTAACAACACACATATTCCGAAGACGTTTAGAAAACATCTTGAGGATGTTCGAATGTCCTCTGGATATTCTCTGAATATCTTTCGGATATGTTGCGTCCCATACAGCACAAGATTGCAGGAGCATTGTGGCAACATATGTCATTGCAATACTACAACATGCATAAACATTGTGAAATGTTGCAGTAATCTTGCTGCAACCTTGCAGCAACGGTAAAATGCTTTCAAAAATATAGTTCTATAACATTGCAGCAATAATGCAATAATAGTATATTGTGTATCAAGTGCGGAAAGTTGACAATTGGTCACGAGTGCGGGGGATGGACGCACGAGTCGAAGGCGAGTGATACACATACTATTTTGTATTACAAGTGCAGGCAAAGTGGCTTTGTGCGCGTTTTCTGTGCGCTAGATGGCGGCGTGGGAAATCGGCCGCTTTCCGCACAGAAAACACGCACACAAAGTGCCACTTTGCCTGCACGTGTAATACAAAATATATATGTAATATTACTATTGGATTATTGGAAATGTGCCAAATACATGATCGAACTGAATGTTCTGTACCGAATATTTTTTGCGTGAATTTTATTTTCATAATATTTCTGAAAGGTTGCTGCAACGTTGTTTAAACTATATTGCAAATTCATGTCTATATAATATTTCTGCAATATTCCTGCAAACTTGTGTGCTGTATGAGATGCTATTAGGGATCCTCTTAACGCGTTATCTTTAATTCTCTTTCAAAAGCTTGCGTTCCACCTTATTCTTTCATATTAGACGTATAACATTTCGATTGTCTAAGGAGAATCGATATCCAGAACCGAAAGCCGCAATTCGCGCGCGTTAAGAGATAATACGCGCGCTAATTCGCTAATTACTGAGCGTGCACGCGTGCGAACATAATGGTGGTGCACACAAACGGTCTCTTCTTTTCTTCCTCTTTTTTTCCCGAGCACTGAATAATGGCGTGCGCGGCGAATGACGGAGTCCCCGCCTTCGCTGCTCCGCTTGTTAAGATTAACGACTGGCCGACGAGCGCCAAGAACGCGCGTCCGGGGACACCGAGAGAAGAATCCGGAGACAAGGGAAATCCCCTATACGATATATGCACCCTCTCTCTACACACACACACACATCTGCCCACAAATATATTTCTCTCGCTCTTTCTTCTCTTCTCTCCTCCTCTCTTGTGTAAACTCTCTACAGAAATATAGAACTCTCGAGAGAATAAAGGAATATAATTTCATAGAAGCAAGAGCATATATGATACAATTTATAATATGGTATACATATATACACATATATATGAAAGAAATTTAAATGTCTTTTATGAACGTTTTATTTTGATCGTAATATATTAATATTTATTCTAAACATTTCCAATAAAAATTCCTCAAATTCCTTTTATACTGTACATATACCATGGTACTATACATATGGTAGCATTATTAAAAATTTGAAATATTCTTTCAAGATTTATATCTCGCGCGTCTGCTCTCTAAGTTATATGCGATGTGCACATTTTCGGGCATCGCTGTGCCACTTTTACAGAGCGTATTTTACATGCGCCGTAGGCAGCACAGCAGGATCGTAAAGTCCGCGAGGATATCGCGAACGCGACCCGGCTTTATTTCGGTCGTCCCGAAAGCCAATCGTGGAAGGAGAACCGGTCGTTTCGAAATCCGCCACCGCGCTCTGTACCGGATAAAGAAACTGGTCCAGAGTTTGCGGCGGTGAGGAGCAGAGCTCGGTGGTGCTTGGCGGTCGTCCAAGACTCGTGATGTCCGCGAATTTATCGCGAGGAAATCCTGACTGCGGACGCGTGCAAACAACGTCGCGCGGAAACGAGCATCGGCCGACATAAAGGCTGTTCTACAATGAATTTTCGAGCCAACTTCAAGTATAAGTACGGTGACCATCTTTTCCGAGAGAAAATAAATATCAAGATATTTTTAAATCGAGATTAAAAAATGAAATACTTTATGAATTTTTCTAGAAATTACAGTAAATAAAACTGTTCTTTTACTTTACTTGTATGTCAAATTAGAGCGCTCCAAGTCAAATAATTTTTGAGATATAAAAAAAAAAAAAAACACAAATGTGGGTGTGCACGTACATCCGTACATACAGATCCATTTTTTAAAAATGTGTTTTCTCGATGTTTTGGAACATTCTAAACACATTGGTATAGAAATCTGAAAAAAAATGTTCTCACCCAAACAAAGCTTCTTCTATGAGGAAGCAAAAAAGGACAAACCTACAAATTTTAAGGCTTTGTTTCAACATGTTTCCGATCAAAATGGAATCGACGAACAAAAAAATAATTTTGTGACTATCAAAAGTTCTATGTATTATTATAGTTTAAAACTGATTCTACGACTATGTTGAAATAAATCCTTGGTTTCTTGAATAAGAGGTTCCATTGTGTTTGTACAAATTCTCATGTTAATACTGGGCTATTAGATATTAAAACGCTAAATAAAAAATAAAGGACAAAATTGAGTTTTGGAAATATGAATAATAAATCTAAAGGACAAAATAAAAATGCTTAAAATAAGAGGCTGTCCTCTAAAATAAAGGACGGATGGTCTCCGTAAGTATAGGCCCGGTTGTATATTAATTAAGCCAGAAGAGAAGGAATGAGAGAGACGAGAATTAAAATAAGGAGCGGTGATATAGTGAAATTTACAATTAGATATAGTCGATTGAAATTAATTTTTTTATAGCCTTAATTGTATCGTCGATGTATTTTTAAATTTGATTTGGAGGGAATTGAACGTGAGATTTTTCGAGTTCTCTCCCTTCCTTTCTGTGATCTTCTACGTTCCGTGACGTGGAACGAGTTTGAAGCCTCGGTGACGAGAAACGATAAGAAAACCACTCGGGGCTTGTCGCGCGCGGCTGATTAACACACGGAGGAGGAGAAGGCTCACGTCTCTGACCTGGATTTCGTTTCTTTCAACGTGCGATTAATGAGCAGACGTTACGCCGCGCGCTCGCTTTCTAAGCGCTCGCGTTTTACGAGGAAATCGAAAACGCGAGCATATCGTAGGTAAACGTGATTTTTCCGACTTGCGTAATATCGCGATAGGGATCTAGAAATCGCGATTCTTTTATCGTTTTATTTATTTTTTATTTTTTTTCAAGGCTGGAATAAAATTTCTGTACGCGTCGAGAGAAATTATAAAGTGAAATTAATGAATATGTTCTTTTATAAAAAAAAAAAACCTGTGAATGCTGCAGACGGGGATGTAATTAAATAATGTTTGTTTTTTTATTTTTTGTTCTTTCTTAATTTTTTTTTTATTTTGTTATTTTCAGTTTTTTATTGTATATTAAATAAATATGCAAATAAATTCCAGTGTTTATTCAAAAGGAGAATACTTAATTTTTTTTCTGATTCCAAGGGGCGGCAAAAAATATATTTTAAACTTATCTAAATAAGATTTCAGCGAAAATCATGTTCATGTTTAAAAAAAAAAAAAAAAAACGGCGCACTCAGACTGTTCTCTCGAAAGAGGCGAGTTTGGTTTTCTTGGTGGTTGCACTCCCACTTACAGCCGACTCAGGACATAAAAAACGATGTCAGCGGCGCGAGGAGGTCGACGAAGAGGGACCGTGTTCGACGAGCTATTTGACCCCGAGGGGTTACGCATTGCGTATATAACGATCGCGGCGCGCATACATACATACCCACGGATGTTAGATATGAACACACATATATGCATTGGATTCTAAATTCTTTCCGCGCTTAAGTGCGTACACGTGCAACAACTGCCAACGCACACCACGTGCGTATGAAAGAATGTCGGCGATTATGCCCGATCTCTCGCGGTCGGTTTCGCTTCTGCGAATTCGTCTCGCAGAATTACGATGGAACAAATTTGCGCTCGAAGCTCCTTCTTAACTCTGGCAAAACGCTTCTCTCGCCTCGCCGGGCAAGAAAATTACGAGCGACCGTGTTAAAGCGTGTTGGCGGTACAACATTGTCAATATTGCAGCAATGTTGACCCGCGGAAAAATATAGTAACTCTGGAGGGAGTGGAGGCAGAAATGCTTTAAGATATCCGGAACGGGATGGGAGTGAAGATATAAGTCGGCTTTGTTCAAAAGGAAAAAAAGAAGAAAAAAATTATTTTGAATTTTATTTTAAAATAAATACAGAAAATTATTTAAATTTATGCAGCGCGCAGAAAATTTATTGAACAGAATTTTGTTGTTTTCTCTAGATGAAAATAAAGTGGAAATAATATAAAAGTATAATTTTATGATTTTATGAGGTTATATAACTCTCTGCGTTAATGTAATATATGTTGTAATAAAATTCATCTCTATACGTATATGTAATATGCATAACATCTTTTATTATATAGGAGTTTAATTATAACTTTTTACTATCAGAATATATAACAACTATATAAATGCCCGCTGAAAGGAACGATTATTATACTATAAAAGATTTTATTATAGGATCATAGAAAGGTTGGGAATCAAAAATAAAATCAGAAAGCTCTAAATATATGAATAACATAATTCGATGATGCGAAATATTCGCGGATTTACAACGAAAAAAATAATTTTGTCCCCGAGTATATTTGTTTTCAGAGATGCATATTTTCTCATCCTATGCTTTTCGACCATTTATTTCCTGATAGCCTCGCAGTACTTTCAATTAGTATGCTGTCACGTCACGAGTATAAATCTTGCGACGCTACCGATTTATTACACACACACACACACAGTATCACGTATTCTTCGTTTTACAACAAGAGAGCAGACATTCCGAGAAATAACTGCATTTTTAATGGGATCATTCTAAATTTTGCGACAAGGAATGCGGCAAGTGGTATCAAAAAACATTGCTAACACTTCTGGAACGCCTCTAACGTATAAATAAAAATGTCCATACTTGAATCATCTTTTTTATGAATATTAAAAAAAAATTTGTAAAAAATGGCACCTCCTAAAAAGATTAAATATATCGCATATATCTTTTATGTATAGAAGTTATTTAATATTTATTTATATCAGTTTGTGTGTGCGATTAATCAATCACTGATGTGTGATTTTAATCTGCATATCCTCTGCATCTAGTAGAAAAATAATGTGTTCATCTTATGCCTCCAGAGACATATATTTTAAACCGAAAAAAACTCGTTGCTTCGTCGACCTTGATCATCTACACGTGACGCTATTAGAAGCCGGTAAAAGTCATCTGAGCGACCTTGATTGCCATTCGTACGTCAAACTGGTAGAAACCAGCTGGCTTTTCAAACTAATCGTTGAAATAATATCTGTCTAAAATTTAATAATATCCTTTAATACTCCGTAATTTGCCGCACATTATTGCAGTTTGTAAAACATTTATCTCTTTACATATATTTGGAATGTTTTAGAGGTAATTATAAAAACAGTACGCATGCTAAATGGTAACAGCAGTAATTAAAATATTTTCGTAAAAGTTGTATTCAATATATGCTTATACGCGTCGAAGAAAAAACATGTATATTTGTGGTTTTTGTAGAAAAATCTGCAATTTCAGAAAAGAGACTTTTATCGTATTCATAAAACAAGAACACACGTGCCACCGTAGCAACCTTGCGCAAAATTTACGAATCGCCTCTTCAAATATTTCGACGCGATCTGGGGTCTCCTCTATAAATTAAAATGCGAGCCTGAAAATAATCCTCTCTCTGAAAAAGACACGTTCCGTTATATTTGAAATAAATATACTAAATCACACGGGATAGATCCTCGCGTGGCATCCATAATCCAATGGAGTGTCTCAAGTCCTTGTAACCAATTAAAAAAGGAAAAATTTTATATATTCAGTTTTTTTGACGATCCATCATAACGATAAGATGCGGTTACTTTCTTTCAAAAGTTCTTTCAAAGTTATTTCAAATGTTTTTAAAAAAGTCCGATAATCATATTGTTTAATAATCATGACAACAGTGCCAACTAACTGCGCTTTTATCAAGGAAGTATGTAAAAAATTTTTAATTCTTGCGTTTAACATCAAAAAATGTTTATTAATTTTAATTAATTGTACCATTCTAGTTTTTCACTTGAAAAAGACCAAAAACAGATGGTCGAAACGTTGTGGAAATAAAATAAAAATTTTCTTGGCTAGTTTGGGTCGAATTAAATATATCGTTCCTATTTTAAAAAAGGGGAATGTCCATTTTTTTTATTATACGAACAAATCCAACCACCTTGATCATACTAACCAGATGGACGAATCTATTACATTTATTTTTCTTCGGAGGAAAGAGTTGAAGAAAAATTAAAATCAATAAAAATGTATTATCGCGTTATCCATGTATCGCACTTTTGCTTGCGCGGAATCTGAATTTGATTGGTCCACCCGGATATTTCGGAATTGTTTTGAAATTATAATAGAGGCATCAACAAGATTAAAATTCGAAGAAAACGACGAAGAGAGTCACGGAAACCCGGTTAGTCTCGATGGATACCAAATGGCGAGGATAAGAGGATATGCTTTCGGTGTATGTACCCAGGTCACGTTTCGCGTCGTGACTAGTAGCCAAGCAGGTTTCGCCGCTTCGTTCTGATCGTCTGGTACCACCTTGCGCTCGCGCAATCGAAAATGCACCGCGGACCGGAGCGAATGAATAATATCGAAGAACAATATCGAGGAATACGTAACGTGGTAATAATGTATGTAAAATGCCGGCTCTCCGTTATGGGCACACTTTATAGCGGGAATATACCGCGATCCTGACATAATTGCATATCGAGGATGCATTGTGAATCACCTTGAGAAAGTCTCTCTCGACCGCGTTTCATAATAAAACCGATTTTTAACGCGCTATATTTCAAGATACTAAAGTTGGACCTTGATGCATTCATCATTGCGATATATATGTATACCATATAACGAGCGTTCAGTCCCCAAAGAGTTGACATTCGGAGCTGATAATGATAAAAGATATGATTTTGAGATATTTGTTTACTACAGCTTCAAGTACTATTTCGTAAAGTTCATATATGTATTTCGTAATAAAAAATAACTTTTCGTAAGAATTATTTCAGTTTCTTATTTTGTTTTTATATCAAAAATTTATGTGTGAAATAAAATTCATAAATAATATTATGTATATATTAGCATAAAAATAAAAATAAAAAAGAAGTTATTCACACAAAGCACGCAGCATGCAGTCTTTCGTCGCGTACTTTCTTCGCACTTTCGTCCTTTGTTCCTGCTGCGCTGCGATGCATGCGAGAAGAAAACGCGTACGTTTAAACTGCGCAGCGAATGGAAGATAAGAGAGACGAGAGTGCAAGCAAGAGAAGACGAGTAATGGAAAGAGAGAGGAGACTGGGGAACTACGGACAAACAAGAGGGGAGAAACAGGCACGTGGCAGTGCTTAGGTCAACTGCACATAATATCCGAAAGCGAATCGAGAGAGTGGGAGAGAGGTTTGATATACGTTATTAATGAAATACGATATTTTTCGGCTGAACAAATTCCTTTGTTGCACTCGTTTTGGAACCTCAAGAACCGCAAAAAAAATCCTAGTCTTCCCATAAATTTAAAATTAACAAATTTTCGAAGATTGATGTAAAATATGGACCATCCGTCCTTTCATGCAGCTGTCCTTTAAATTTGTTCATTTTTTCAAAATGCAATTTTGTCCTTTCTTTTAAAAACGTTATCCTTTATATTATAATTTTGTCCTTAATTTTTTATTTAGCGTTTCTTTGTCTAATAATGTAGTATTACTGTGAGAATTTATAGAAAACAATGGTATCTCTTATCTAGAACCTGTTTAAGAAATCAAGGCTTTGTTTAGACATAGTCGAGTCAGTTTTAAATTATAAGAATAAGTATGTAGACTGGATAGTCACATAATTATTTTTTTTTTTTTTTACTCGTCGATCTCCACTTTGATCGCAAATTGATTTGGAAATATGTTAAAACAAAGCCCTAAAATTTTCAAATTTTTCCTTTATTTTCTCTTAGCAAATATAATCACCGTGATGATGAATGTAGAGTAAAAGAGTAAAAGAGAGAGAAAAAAAAAGATGCACTATTAATTTTCTAAGAATCTTTTGCACTCGTGTAAATATTTTTTTAATAATTCTATCGCCTTTTTTATGCAACTGTAATTCTAATCATTATAATGATAAAAGTGTAGGAAATTGCAAATTTAATCACAAATTGGATTTCTTTAAATTGGATTTAATAGAGAAATCCAAATTGGATTATTATAGTCAAGAAGAGATTGTAATTCGATCACACATGCACACACTTACATACAGATCATTGTACATGTCGAAAACATGAATCTGCAATGTTTCTGAATGCTCGCGATAACGAATACAATAATAATATTATTCTTTATCGTTCTAAGAAGAAAACATTTTATACGAGAATTAATTGCTGCGAGATAATATTATATAACATTATTCCTGAATAAAAAGAAAAAAAAACGTAGCAGCGCACTACAAATCAACAATCTCGTAATAAAAAGAACCTGACTACGCTACTTCTGACACACGAGCTTGCAAATGCATCCCGAATATCTCTACAGAAGACTCTCGGAATACTCTCGGAGGGTCGTTCACGGTATTGTGCGTAACGGAGGGCTTTCCAGTTAAGAACAGCAAAAGCCAAACAAACAGCAGCTTGAATTAAGCATCGCTCTTGCAAAACGAGCGAAGCGAGGTGGAGGCGAAGAAAAAGGACGAGATATGCGTGAAGAGGCGCAAAAGCTCGCTCTCTGTATACATGTATATGTATGTGTCTGATGAGAGAAAGAGGAGCAGCACGAACGATCGGATGGTAAATTCCAAATGAGATAAAAGAAACTAAAGAGAGAGTGACACAAGGTGGTTGCGAGGGAAAGTCCCCTCTTTTTCTCAAGTGTGTGTATAAACGCGAAACACAAAGCACCGCAGCGAGGGCAGCAACACCGTGCGTCGGAGAAGTGTCTTTGGAGAAGGGGACAACGAACTTGCACACCGTAATATGTACCGTGTCCATCGACATTCTGGGTTAAGCACCGCTGCGCAGAACCGCACCACGTGTGCGGGTTTCCCTGGGAGAAATTAACCGGCGAAATCGCGAGAGAGAGAGAGAGATTTGCTTCCGAAACAAGGCGCGACCTTCGACTCGCGGCCTGGAGAACAAAGTCTCTCATCAGGCACGTGAGACGTTCTATACGCAATCGCGAGTCTCTCTTACCGTACAATTTTATTTTTTCTTTTTTTATCCTGATTTTATCCGGCATTTTTTCTTTCATCCTGAATTATTGAGAAATGCTGCCTATGTATCACAATGATAATTTTTTTCGCAATTGAATTGAATTTCCTGAGTGCGTGGAAAAAAGATTGCTATGCCTCTTTCGATAGGGTTTCGCAACCGGACGTCTTCTCTCTCGCATTCTCTCTTTCTTTCCTCGACGACACAGAAAATCAAAGTTTACATTAGATAAGGAGTTGCGTGCTTGCCGGCCGAACGGAGCTCTCGAGCGCTTTGTTTGGAATCGCTGACAAAGATCCAGATTGTGCGAGGCTAGCACTGAGAATTGCGATAAGGGTATAACTCGAAGGCCGTGGCCAGATACACCAGTCGGTTATAAAATATAAAGAAAACGGAGCTTGTTAGATAGATAGAAAAATATAGTCTATCTCTTTCGCTATAGTTTTCTCGGATAAGCCGAATACTACGTTGTAGCGTGAGAGTCCAATAGTACACTGTAAATTATCAATTCAGTGAATTTCTATTTAATGCGATAAACACGTCAAGTGGATGTCAGATATGTAAAAAACAGTCAATTTTAAATATCGCTCTCTATCATTTCACATTTACTTTTTTATCAATTTTTACTTATTTTTTACTTCAACTTGTTTACTTTAATTTTAAAGAAAAACGTGTCAATTATTTTTTTCATATTTTTTCAACGGAAAAATTATTTTTTAATACTTTTACCTTTGACGGAAAAAAATCTTTTTAAAACATTTATTTAAAATAATTCCTTCCTCAAGATTGTACTTGCACGAGACACGACGCGGACTCCTGCGTGCCGAGAAAAGGTCTGTTTCGAGGAAGTCGGCAAGGCCGCTCGGACCCTTCTGGGTCTGAGGTTAGCTTCTTGGGCTTGTCCGGAATGCGAATGATAAAAAAAAAAAAAGAAGGGAACGAAACCGCCAAATACCTCGGCGGAGCCACTTCCTCGTTCTAAACCCTGCCGAGACGACCGGTGTGTAACACTCGCATTCTTTGTGTCCGCCCTCTTTTTTCATGACTCTTTCTTCGGCACTGCTCCGTAAAATCTTGGAGAGAGTGTTAACGCGTCGGTGAAGCAAAGGAGTTTCCGATCCTTTTACGGCCTTTTTATTTCTTGCAGAAAGAATAAATCGCTTAAGATGTCGAGAACTTTGGCGCGATTGTTAAGCAATAGCTTTCGGAAGACGTAGAAAAATTTCAATTACGTAGAAGAAATATAATATCATTAATTTATGATATCTTATTATATATCTTTATTTATTTAATAAATAAAAATAAAAAAAAATTACAAATCTTGTGAAAAATTTCTGCAATTTTTTACACCGATTAATCGGTGAAATTTCAGTTTAAACCTTTGTAATACGTTGCGTTTCATTCCAGAGAGCCCGCAAATCGATACCATCGCCCATCTGCATCCGAATGTATTCGAGGAAGGGGTACCGCAACAAATTCCGAACCCCGCGGTGGTCGTTTTAAAATGACCGACGAATTCGGGATCGAGAAACGCGAGCGGGATGGTATGGCTTTCTCATGAGCGTTCAAAAAGGTACATCCGGTCACGTGGGGATTGATTCGATCGGAGAAAACATCATTTCGATGTAAATGCGACCCGACTGCATAATATTGTACGCCGACGCGAACTCGCGGCCGATAAACACAAAAGTAGGCTTCCAATTTTCTTATGCTAATCCATGCGACGCCTGTTCGAAAGAGTTTTCGTCAAACGACGCCTTTAATCAAATGCTGTTTATCTCATCGATCAATTTCTGCAATTAATTCAAAAACGTTATATATAAACATGACAGGAATTTTATTGCTTATTGTTTTTTTTTCTTTATATTCGATTAATTTATCATAATTTATTATTTTATATTCGACAATTTATCACATTAATTTATCAAGTGTTAATAATCTGTCAGAATGTAAGGGTGACATTTCCTTATTAAGATCTGTAAACAGTATGTTTAAGAGTTTGTGTGTGTTGTGTTGTGTGTGTTGTGTGTGTGTGTTGTGTGTTGTGTGTGTGTTGTGTGTGTTGTTGTGTGTGTGTGTTGTTGTTGTGTGTTGTTGTTGTGTGTGTGTGTGTGTTTTGTGTGTGTGTGTTTTGTGTGAGTGTGTTTTGTGTGAATGTGTTTTGTGTGTGTGTTTTGTGTGTGTGTGTATGTTGTGTGTGTTGTGTGTGTGTTGTGTGTGTGAATATATAAAAAACAAATCTATAATATCTCCGGTTCTTCCCAAAGTCTTTCTCTCGAAAGTCGAGTCATGAATTCGCGAAAACATCTTCGTACGCGTCATCGTCATTGATCTTGCGCAATATTTGACGAGTCTCTGGGCCGTCTGCCAATTGCGATCCTTAACTTACACACATGTTGCGAATAAAATGGGGACAAACATGATATGAATCATAGACTGGCGTCAAGCAATTGTGCGGCCGAAAAATGTTTAGCCGGAAATTATTAAATACATCACACAGTTGTGCCACATAAACTCGATATTATATTATAATAGTTATTGTGAATCGAAAAGTTGCTCGAGATATGTCGGGGATATTATTTTTTTCTCTTTAACACAATTATAAGTATATAAAAAAAAAATTATACAAAATTATTAAACTATCGATTAAAATACTTTACCTCTTATATTTATAAATATGGCGATATTTAATAACTATATATTTTTTAAGAGAAAATAAAGGACAAACCTGAAAATTTTAGAGCTTTGTTTCAACATATTTCCAAATCAGTTTGCCAAAGTGGAAATTGATGAACAAAAAAATTGGCGACTATCAAAAGTCCAAGTATTCTTATAATTTGAAACTGATTCGACTGCGTTGAAACAAATCCTTGGTTTCTTAAATAATAATAAACAGATTCCGAATAAGAGGTTCCGTTGTTTTCGTAAACGCTAAAAAATGAAAAATAAAAAATAAAGGGCAAAATTTTTAAAGTAAAGGAAAAATTAAGTTTTGGGATAATGAATAAATCTAAAGAACAGCTACTTGAAATAAAGGCCTGTCCTCTAAAATAAAGGACGGATGATTACCGTCTATTTATAGACTGATAAATTTTTATCATTCTTCACAGGCGACATATCTGCAATATTTGTTTAGAGTTTATATCATTGTGCGTTATATGAAAATAAATATGAACTAGACTATATAAAATTGCACGAATTTTCCTCCTCGCGGCCCTCGAATTATGATGTAAGATCCAAGAAACGATGTAATCCCTCGGATCTAGCGATAGCGGCATAATACGCTGGCACCGACTCCGCGTCTGGCGCGAAGATCCGATCGAGCGCGGACTCTTTTATCCCACGCATGCATGCATGCGTGTTCTTTGTTTACGTGCGCATTCCGCGTCACCGTCACGCGTATGCGGCCGCGCGGACAACGTATCTGCATCATAAAGCTTACCGCTTTAGTTTGGCCTACATATCTTGCGACGTGCCTCCCCGTTTTCTTCCCCGATAGCCAAAGTAGTGACACATCGTCGAGAGATAACAATGTCAGGAACGCGAGGTGAAGCGAGATTTTGCCCGGGGTTCTTGTCTCCTTCGCAAAGAAGAGACTGCAAGGAGGCTAATCGATAATCGATTCACTTCACAATCGTATTCTTTGATTGCGACGGAGATGTAAAATTAAAATTAAAATTACAAGCTGATCAAGAGGAATAAACGTATTTATTTACGAGAAACATAATTATGAAGAGATAGGGAAAAAATCAGTTAAAAAATAATTATCTTCTTTGATAACTTGAAGATATAATTAGAACAGATATGATATAGTTAGAAAATATTTTAGATTCAGAATTTAAAAATAATTTTTCCTTTTTTTTTTTTGTAATTCTTTCCGACATTAAAATCTCTCTCGATGTGTGAGTCACGTTTATAATTTCTTTCGCGACAGTTTTGTAGAGACTCGTACAAAAAATTGTAAAATTAATATAATAATTAAATATCTCTGCGTCGTTATACTCCTCTACCGACTTTGGAGATCTAAAAAAAAGTGCAGATCTCTCTCAACGGTGGCCCATTGTGTGCGAAAGGGTATAAAAAAACAGATGAAATCTATTATCCCACGCGTCTCGTCGCTTAATAGCAGAGAGCCGGCACATCGCGATAAGTTGGTTAAAATATAAAAATCAAGATAACACCCGAACACAGCACAACTTTTATGTGATTGCGTAATAGCGACGACGCATAAATTGAATACAAACACTCCATTGGATTTATACTTAAAAATCCACAGATAAACATCGCCACAAATAACATTAAATTTTATATTGCAATTGCATATGTTTGAATAAATTGTTTGAAAATTGAGAGAAAGATAAGAAAAGCTTAAGGAAGCGGCTTATTCGGAATAACGTAAACGTATAATGTATAATAAACAGCTTGACATATGTATCTTGATACAAGATAATACGTATACATATATGTACTCAAAAAATATAGGATAGCTTTGTGTAATTGAAAACATGTTGAAAAATTTCAACAAGTAATATATATTGGAAATTTCATTGACGCGATGAATCAGCCTGGACGATATATTGTATTATTTAAATCGAAGCGAGGTACCAGGGATTATTGAGCGAGTGGGATTATTACTATTGAGCCATCGTTAATTAGCCGATAATTCGCGCGTGCAATTAGGCGAACAAAGCGCACGCTCACGATTCCGCGTGGAGAGCTACAATTAATTCAAGGACACGCGCTATAATGAGACACATCGTGTTCGTCGGAATTCACGATAATCGCGCGTTCGCGCGCGGGCTTATTTGTAACTCCATACGGATATATCGACGCGATATATCGCGGCCTCGCATTTTTCTCCATCCGACGATGTCGGATCGTTCTGTTTAAGGAGATCTAGATGCGCAGAGAGCTCTATTAGCTTCTAAGGCGACCTTCGCCCGGATGCGATCCATTTTCAACGGATTTCGCGGAATCTCGCTCGCGGAATTGCGTTTTATGCGCGTTGCATTCGCGACGACACACGGCTTTCAACATACTCCGGTCGATTTACCGTGAAATCTCGGTAAGATTTGTCGTATCTCACGTATGTACATTGCACAGTTGAAAAATTTGTGTTAAATTTAACAGACATGTCCCAAACGGTCCACAGAATTTTTTGTGTTAATTTAACATAATATGGATATGGAGACACAAATACTGTGTGTTAATATTTTAACATAAAATCAATGCAAACTTCAAGTAAACTTAAAATAAATTTTGCGTAAAGTAAACATATAGTTTTAATCTATAGAAATTAACTAAAAGAAAATAAAACATTTTTTCTGGAAATTTTAACAGATAAATCTTGTCATTAATAAAACAGAATCTATTTGTTACTTTTACATCTTTTTTCTGTTTTGTCTGTTAAATTAACACATGAATGTATTAAATACTGAACACAAAAATTTTAACAGGGACCGTTTTTAACAAGAAAACACTAATTTTCCAACTATGTGTGAAACGCGGTATAAATTTTATTGACATTCGCACGATCAGATGTAACGATTAGGATTCGGCTAAAAGTTGACAATTGAGTCGACGCATGCCTCGACGAATGCAAATTCTTGAGAATATTTACGCTACACGCTAGAATACGCATTTAAAGTCGCAAACACAGATTTGTGAAGTTGCATACATACATGCATAAATTCCACGAAACTCTGAATATTCAATCCTTTCGTAGTCTAGCCATATGCTTTTACGATATTCTATGCGCGACGCTCTTTTTAGTATGCACTAGTATACGCACTGGTGCATCCAATCGAATTTTTACCGTTAGCTCATCCTTGCCTAAACCTTATGATTTTATCATTTTTATTTTAATAGACTTTGATTTGTATAAAAAAAAAATATTTTTAATATTCTAAAATCATATTTATTTATTTTTTATTATTTATTAAATATATTCTAATTGCTTAAAACGTCAAGTCGAACGTTTCAATTCTGTCATTTTTATTTTGACGGACTTTGATTTGTATCGAAAAAAAAATATGTTGAATATTCTAAAATTATATTTATTTATTTTTTATTATTTATTAAATATATTCTAGTTGCTAAAGACGTCAAGTCGAACGTTTCTATTCTGTCAT
This sequence comes from Nylanderia fulva, assembly GCF_048542155.1. Lineage (NCBI taxonomy): Eukaryota > Metazoa > Arthropoda > Insecta > Hymenoptera > Formicidae > Nylanderia > Nylanderia fulva. Next base: position 8,101,647 of record NW_028190368.1, on the reverse strand, counting down.
TTTTATTTTAATAGACTTTGATTTGTATCAAAAATAAATATTTTTAATATTCTAAAATCATATTTATTTATTTTTTATTATTTATTAAATATATTCTAGTTGCTAAATTTGACGCCAAGTCAAACGTAACTGACTTGTCAAGGCCTTTTCGCTGCTGCGCCGCGTTTCTCTGCCTTGTGGCGAAGCGTGCTCCGAGAATTCTCGGCGATAAAGCGAAATCCGTTCCACATACCGCGCGCCACAAGTCTCCCTGTACGTTCTTTCAGGAAAACGATAACGGTCTGCAATTGCGCGCTTGTGCACGAAACATTCCGCAGTATCGTCCTGCGACACCGTAGGAGGAAAATGTCACGGAAAATTTATAAATATATGTATATATATATAAGATATCCGTTGCAACGCGAAACGACGACGCGCGTTGAAAATCCATGAGTTCGAATGAAGCCGCGAGTAAACACGATGTACAGGATATTCCTGTATAAGCATCGACCATTCGGCAAATATAACGGAGAATCCATTATCGTTCATTACTTTATTTCTAATAAACTTTTCCAGAAATTTCAATTCGATACTCGTTTACGCGGAACCGTATCTTCGACATATTTAATATCGACGCGCGATTAATTTCTCAGAAAATTTAAAAAGCAACACTTGAAGCAGCCAGTACACGCAACGAAGATATGGGAAGTAATTTATAATCTTATCTCGTCTCATCGTATGTTCAAACGCAGGCACAAACGCGACGATCTTCATCTACGTCGTTTCGAGCCCTTGACTCTATATGTATGATATCGATGAATTATTACGCTTTTAACTTTGGGCGAAATCCAACTCCCGATTATCAACTAGATGCAAGAATGAGAAAGAGAGCTAACAATATAAGTTCGAAGTGTTCCATTTCCAGAAACTCAATATCTTATCCCTGCCGTCAAAACTCTTGCGCGATGAAATGCTTTCGTTATCTTGAAACACTTGGAAAGCGGTTTAATTTCAACGCGAGTTGACAGTTTATGATACTATCAATACGATTGCCAATCAGCAATAAATGTAATGTCAACAATAACACAGAGATATTTGCATTAATTAATTATAAAAACATGATTTGCGAAATTAAATTTCTTTCGAGTATTCAGCATTAATCAACTATGATAACGATCAGCTGTTTCGTGATTACAAAAACAGCTGATTATTCACATCTGACGTTTTCAAATAAAAATTTAAATAAAAATTCATTTTCTTGTATACAAATAAGCCATCGGCTTTAAGTTCTCCCAAAAGATAACGCTGACATTTCTCTACGTACATAAATTACTTTTACAGTAGAGTTAATTGCGCAATCAATCACCTCAATAATCGAAAGCGTCAAGCAATAATCGAAGGTCAGCCCTCGTTGAATATATATATTCGAGGCTCGGTAATAAGACACTCGTGTGGAATGCTTTAAATCTTTATCCATTTGCATTGATTTATATAACTACACTACTTCCATGTACCTTTTGTTTTCCTGGTATTATATCTGGCGGTATTCCTTTATGATTGATATCAATTGTTGAACGAGGTCACATGGAACCAACAAATTTGTGAGATATTACATTTTGCATTCGTCTAGCTGAAACATAATTATTCAAAAACGTGTTTCAAGTACTTATTTTTAATAACATTTTTTTTAGAAATAATGAATTTTTATCTTACAATTAGAAATATTTTACCGTGACAATTTTTAAAATAGATTTATCTTTATAAAGATAAATCTATTTTAAAAATTGTCACGGTTAAAATATTTCTAATTGTAAGATAAAAAATCATTATTTCTAATTTATATAAATATATTTATATAAATATATTTATATTAATATATATGCATATAAATATATTTATATATACAGATCTGTGTATCACAAAAAATTCGTGAAGTCTCTATATTCGCTTTAAATTAAATAAATGCAATTAACGCGTAATACTGGTCCAGCGACATGTCGCAAGCACGTTACAACGTTTCTTTTTATCCAAATAAACCAGCCACTCTCTTCGAGACACGTTCATTTAGCTCTTACATTCCACCAAAGCCAAGGTAAATGGAAGAAAAAGGAAGAAGAAAAAAAAGAGAGAGAAACAAAAAAAAAAGAAACGTCACTCGTGCCTCCTCTTCGTCGGTAATCGTCCCCGACCTGGCACCAAGGTTCTATAAGTCCTCCTTTTCCTCTCTACGTCAACGTAATCACCGCGATATTCACGATCGCGGAGTTTAATTAGGAATTGATCAATTCGAGAAAGGAATCGTGAAAAACCTCATTGATCAACGAATGCTGATATCGCGTAAAAATTCGTGTAATATAGCTTTAATTTTAAAGCTTGTTAAAAACTACGTTTTTTTTTTTTTTAGTCAAATTTCTGGTCTTCCATCGATTGTCTAGAGCGATTCGCGCATTTGTTTCCGTTTAAAATATGCAATCGACGCGTAAAGGACTCAGATCAGTGGAACGGCAGCTCGTTCGCTTTTCCCCTTGCGATAAGGCGAATTCAATAACTAAACCGACTAAAGCGCGCACGCTGATAACGGCCGCGATAACGATGCCGATAACGCGGGCGATATTTTTCCTGCACGCGAGTCTAAGCGGCGCGTCCTCCGAATTTTTATCTTTGGCTCAATGCGTGAAAAAAACAGCATTGCGCATCACAATTTGCTTCTCCCACATTTAGTTATAGTTAATAATATCATATCATTACTGATACATAGTATAAAATAAATTTATAAATAAAATAAATTTGAGAAATGATTTTGCGAAATACAAATGCAAACATAATAATTAATTATATTATTTAAAACATGTAATGTTATCATGTAGGTAGAGAATATAGATTTTTAAAATAATTATTAATAATATTATAATTATTTAAACTAAAATAATATAATGACAATAATATTGTACGTGTACCTGAAAAAAAAATTATTAAATTAATAAATATTTATTTCAATACTGTCTAATCAATCATTTATTTGAAACAAATATTTATTTCTGTTGTGAAAAGAATTTTCTTATAGTAAATAAATATTTTTCACATCAATTCAATATTATTAATTCCAAATAAATAATTTATGAAGCAGTATTGAAATAAATATTCATTCAAATTCAATAAATTTTTTTTCCAGTTTACATATACAGAATAATTTTGCTGTAAAATTCCTGTTTCATTAGCTTTTTTAATTTAAATGCCAAATGTTTTTTTCCTGTTTTCCTCGATAATTAATGACTATCTATTATTCCCTCTGGCATATATATTGTTGCATTTGAATTAACGAATGCGGTTGTATATGCATCTTATTTTAGGCCACGCATTCCGAGCTCGGTCTAATTTATACTGCATTTTATTGATTCGTATTTGTGACCATGAATTCCTATAATCATCGCCTTTCTTTCGACTTTCATAAAACCTTGCGATTTCTAGAGTTCGCGCGTCTTTGTGCTCGACACGCTCGTAAGCGTCCTTCCGACTAAGAATAACGCGAATTATTAATGGCCAAGTGCGCTGGGTGTAATCTTAAATGCGATAATCGTGCACACGTGTCTCCTGACACCGCAGAATCCAAAAGCTGATGGATAATTTTCTTAGGGCAGAAGAGAGAGATGAAGGAGAGAGAAATAACGTTCCTCCTTTCGTGACATTTTAATTCTAATGAACGTGACTTGTACATTCTAGTGCTATTTTCTCTCCAAAGTAAATTTGCTTGTTAAATAAGGCTAAATGCACGAGTGCGAAATCTAGGAAAGTATCGCATCGCAATATAATCTTGGATATAATACTGCATATCTTAAGCAACGATTTCCGCGATATCTCTCTTTACTTTGCAATCGTGAGAAAGTTTACTCACTAAACCTGCGTATGAAGTTAATTATTATCTGGAATATCAGTGAAAGTCTTATATCGCGTCTTAAGATTGTTTGTTAGTTTTCAAAAAGAGTAATAAAATATGTCTCAATTTGAAACATTTAAAGAAATTACGCTTCTCATTAACGTATAACTTATAAATGTTAATGAAAGTTCTCTTCGCTGTTGTCCGTTTGCGCGTTAAATTAATGATTGAGCAAAAATGAAAGAGATATATATAATTAAAGCATTGACTAGTTGCAAGTATTATATAAGATCTACGGATATCATTAAAAAAAAAAAGCAATATTCTGATAGATTTATCGAGTGAATGAGAGATTACTAAACCTATATTTATCTTTCATAAAAATATACATATTATCTGTATAATAAGCAAGTAATACTTTTTATTATAAAGACACAGTTAATTGTTGCATAGTTTAATCAAAACAATCATTTATTAATAATTTTGTTTGAACATTTTTGTTTCATTTTTAATTTAAATTGTTGACTTGTTAGATATTAGAAGGAAAATAAAATAGGATTTTTAGTTCGTTAAAGAGATTTTTCAGACCAAAAGGTCGTTCCAATAATTAGAGCATTTTTTTGAAACTACGTTCGCCGATTTTAATTTGTACCGAGAACTTTCTCAATTGAGCCAATTAGTCAATTGCAATAATTAACGTTGACAAAGAGAGAAGGGGAATGCAGAGCTGTTCTATGCTCGAATTCCTCTTTGTTCTCTTTCACTTCTTTGTTTCTATTGCTTTCAGAGTTGCAATATATCTTTACTAATTTGATATTCTTTCGAGAGAGAGAGAGAGATTCTTTTATAAGCAACACAATAGAAATAGTGTTGTATATTAAAGTGCATTCGAGAATTCAAATATTTGTAAGCTATGTAAAGAATTAGAAGGATTGGGAAATAAATTATTATTGCTAAAACTTACTATATATCAAGGATGCAAAAGAAAATCATACAACTTGATCACATTTAATATATATATATATATAGATATATATATATATATATATTGAAATTTTATTTTTCGTCGTATTTCATTCAAAAATAAAATTATTCGTAAAAAAAGATTTCTTCGCTCTATCGGTAGACAATATATAACATATATATATGTGTATATATATATAATATTATTAGATTTTATATATATATATATATTTATAGCAATATATTTATACTCTCATGTATCATGTTATACATAACTCTACAGCGCACGCGTGTGTGAGTGTATGTGTATGTTCTTATCTTTCTTTCACAGGCGTCGTTAACCACCGCACAACACCTCGCCACGCGATATTATACTCTAATGGGGGTTTTTCTCGCTTACTGACTAAATCACATGTGGTTTTCATTACTTTCATACGTTTAGCGCCACCGCTTTTTCTCGCCCGCTAACGCCCAGAGAAAAAAGACGCATGCCCTTGAAAAATAATGTCGCTCGCACGATTAACTCGAGGAAAAAAAGGCACACCGTGTATGCGAATGTTTGATTCATACTCGCGAGTCTGTTTCTCGTTCCTATTTAATCGATACTTATTCAGATAAAAATCTGTCAATCATATTTAACGTTAAATGCGCGATAATATACAAACGAGAAAATTTACCTTACAATTAGAATTTTTTATACGATTTAGCCCGGAATTTTAAAACTCGCGACACTATATATACCATCCATTCTTAAATCTTTTAAATTCCAAAATAATCGAAATGTTGAAACTCCGCCAAAAGAAACGTCTTCTCTGAGATAAAATCTTTTTTTCTTGCATCGATCGCAAAGAGTTAAATGTTTAAAAAAATGTACAGATATGCGAAGCAAAGACTCGCGAGTTTTATTATTTTTTTTTTGTCTTTCTATCTCGTTTTCGTCAAAATCCGAGATTCTGATCGAGCGACAAATAAATACAAAGAGCATAAAATTAAGCGAGAGGAAACAGCGCGCACTTTAATCCACCGTTACTCGCTACTATAATAATTGTTATTGTGTATTAGTATAAGTATTTTTGTAATAATCCAATGATTCATCCACAATTTTTTTTCCATAAAATATATACATAAAAATGTTAAATCTGTTTTATACGTGTAAAAGAATTTTTATCCATGAAATTCATGCGAATTGCTTTCTGTATTGTATAATTTTTTTTTTTCGCAAAATACTATAGTTTATTATAGTGATTGTTGCGAGTACCGGAAAATTAATCTTGGGAAATAAATACATTTTCACATTCTCGAGTTATGTGTTAATGTTAAAAAAAAGTACAGAGAGAAGGAGAACGAGGTCGACAGAGACGGACAGTCACAAAAGTTAAGCGCGCAAATTTTTCTGACGTCCTCCTTCTCCTTCTCGTATCAATAAAACGTGCGTTTTATAAAGTATAAAAGATCGATCGCGATCTCCGTCGCGAAGAGAGTCGATTCGCCTATCGTTAGCGCGTTTAATGAATTAATTTGATTGAAGCTCCGTCAAAAAAGCTCTCGCGCAAATATATATGAGACGAGCGTTGTATTCGAAAAGAGGAAATTTGTTTTTCGCTCTTTGACGTTTATCATTCGCTCGCGCGTGATATCGTCCGTACGAAAATAATTGCCCAAAAATATTTTCAGCGAAATATATATATATATAATTTCCTCCTGCGTCGAAGACACGACTCGCGTGGATAAATCGATAGGTGTGGTCCGCGTTGCGTTCACATGCCACGCACACCGAGTATAGATTTCACGCCAATGTTACGCAACGTCCGCACGAAGAAAAATACGTTTTGTTGAGTGACAAAGGCTTAAATTTACATAATTCCTAGCATTAATCGAATATCGCGCTTTTTATACGTCGCATGATTTTCTCACAGAAAAATATCTCTTCCTCTGTAAAAATAAATCATAATAAATATATATTTTATCCTCTATTTTTTATATTACTATATATATTATATATATATATTTTTTTTTTATTACAATAATCGTCGTAAAAATTATCTTATGCACTGTCCTGATTTATTACGATTCGAAGAACTTGAAAATTCTCTCGCACAAAATTATACGGACATTATTTGCGAAAAATTGCGCAATAGCCCGGCCGATATAGCGCGTAATCGTGATTTTTCTCCGTCCACTCAAGTACTTATTTTTCTTCGCGATCCGTCTCATACAAATAATACGCGAAACGGAGGTAAGATTGCTTTGTTATTGCTCGCTTGTCCCTACGATATAGGTATCTAGCTTTAATCTTTCCGCTCGTTATATCTATACGAGAAGTTTTTCGAGATGTACTTCAAAGAGAGAATTTTTCTTTAAGAACTTTTCTCAGAAAAATAACTTTATCGAGGATCGAACGGAGAGATTACGCTGGACATCTGGCGTACAATTTTCACGTCATAAAGAAGTTTTCTCTTATTGCAGATATCGAACTGTGTCGCGATAACGATATTTTGCGAGCATCTTCGGACTAAGCCTACGATCTTGGTATTAAAATATACGGCCTCGTATGTTAACTAATGTATGAATGTACGAAGAATGGCGAATGTGTATCCGAGCAATGCGGACGTCTCTCATCCTGGTACCAATGTCGCGGAAAACCGACGTAGCTTGCGACACGTGGTGAACGCGGTCCCAGCGACAATCGTGTGTATACTGTATTATGTAGGTGTGCATGTTATGTTGTGTGTGTGTGTGTGTATATTAATATGCGGCTACACGCATACACATATTGCGCGCAAGTTATAAGGGCATACTGGACAAGACTAGATGCACATATGACGAAATATGGAATTCTACGCGATGTGTCGCGCAGAAAAAATCAAGGAGAACGTGACTCGCTGGCTTAAGAGCTAAGGGAAAGATTTTAGAGCTTCCCGGAGTCGCGCGGACGAACCCGATATTAACTTAATCGCGGTTACGAACATATAAATGTGCATACGAGGCAAAATTAATTTTTTTTTTTTTATCGATTTTGTTTGCTCCGTATGCGATTTTAATTCATAACAGGTTCATCACAGCATCACTTCTTGAATTTGATCAACGACGAAAAACTAATATAATAAATTGTTGCGAATATTTTTGCATTTAAAAGATGAATTCGTATTTGAATAAAACAGTCGGATTATAATTAAAATCAATTTTTCGAAATATATTTCGTGTGTACTGACAACGATAAGCATGATCGCTCGATCGTATATAATTATGCATGATCGTTTCGATTAACTCTCTAAATGCGTCAGTAATCGCGCATAATCCGATTAATAAACGCACGTTATATAATTAAAGAATCCTTTTAACCGCGAGCCTAATATATCGTATATCCATCCTTTTTGCTCAGGATGACGATTCTTCGACAAGTTCAGCGCGACTGGCGAGACGAACGATTGCTATTCTATTTGTACAGCCTTAATAGCGCTAGTCCTTTCAAAAGCGGGGTTTAAAAAACGAGGTCATTTCGATGCAATCCAATCAATCTGCGTTGTTGGCGAAACGACAACGAGGCACGTCGGAGAAATATCGAAGAATCGGACAACGAGTGCACGGGGCGAGGTTATAGTGAACGCGTCTTCTCGCGATACTTTTCTTAATTCGCAATATATAGATATATATTACATGTATCTCTTTATTTAAATTCAATTAATTTAAAATATTTATGAATATACAAAAACAATTTTTTTTTATATATTTTTACATTATTTATAACAATTCAAAATTTTTTACATATATATATATTATATATATACTTGATACAAAAATCATTTCTCTTGATATATACATTTTATGTATAACTTTGTTTTGGTCTAAAAAATATTATGATTCATTTTATCGTTCAATATTCAATTTGCATAACAGAGACTCGTATAAGAGAAAATATTGTGAAAATTTAAAACCATGTATTTAAAACAAAAAAAGACACGTATTGATCAGTAAACTAATCTCGTTTTTAGGATGAATGCTCAATTGTCGTTGACTAATTTTATCATCTGATACGTTTAGAATACGCGTCATTATAACATACCGCCCTAATACACGTTTTTTTTTTTTTTGCGCAGCTATAATACAGCACCGTACTCCTTAGAATTAATTTGTCAATTTGTATGCACCAAAGTGTGTAGAAGTTTCCAAAACTAGCGGAATGCTCGAGTCTCTCTCGACGCTCGCGAAGGTGCATTCGGTACAAGGCAAACGTGATCTCCCGGTTTGATTGCGCTTATCACAAGTAGTCCGTCGTACGGTTCTCAGCGTAATCGCGCCAAAAAGAATAAGGTAAAATCTCTCTTTCTGATTGATCCATGAGCTATAAATCGTCCGAGTCGAAAGAAGAGCGATAAAAAAAAACCGCGATCGCGAGATCGTCGATACCTATATTCGACAAAAATGTACAATTCTCGCAGCCTGCAAACGAGACGTTTACTTTTACAAAGTGTCATGACTCTCGAAAATCTCTCGCAGTGCGAAAAAAAATTACTTCGATGATCGCATTTCTCTCTGTATCGAGGGAAAAAACATTTAAGAAATTGCATTTACGTCACTCGGAAAGCGAACGCCTCGTATATTTGAAATTTACAATGCAAAGATCGCGAGATCTGCAAAGAGAAGAAAATCGGCCCTGCCTGTTAAGTGCCTGAAGAAATAAGAAAAAAGGGAGTTGCTTTACAAAAATCATCATCGCGGCAGATAGATATTTACACAATGCAATCGAACGAGAAAATCGATTTCGTTCTAAGATATACAAAGGGATCGTCGAAAGTCGTGAAAACGGGAACAACTTTTCCGATGCGACAAACGGGAAGAGTGAAAAGATGGATTCACCATCCGGTAGAGAAAGATTCGTATCTCCCGCCGGCTCTCTCGCGTTCTCTAAAATGGCTGTCGCGATATTCTCCCCTCTCGCGCTACGCGTGATCTCCCTCTTTCTCTTTCTCGCACACGCGTATATCTACATATATACTCTATTTCGTTCTCTCATACAGACTCTCTCGCTCTTTCTTCCTCTCATACATACATACATGCATGCACGCACGCACGCACGCATTTGTCGAGCGTGTTCGTGCGTATAAAGTCTCTCGCATGCGCAAAACACGCACGCGCGCACGCCCGCCACTCTTCTAAAAGCATTCTTTACGTTTCACGTCTATACGAAGGCACTCCTTCCTCTTTCTCCACTTTGACCGTCACCTCCTTCTCTCCTTCTCCTGCTCCGCCTGCTGCTCGCTGTTGCTCGTGTCTCCTCCCAGTCATGTCACAGAAGAATTAAAGACAGAAAAACCGTAAACGTGGTGGACCATGGACCGACTTCTTTTCTCCTTCATTTGTGAAGGTTCTTCTTTCCGCCGTCCTCTTTTTTCTTTTTAAAGATAGCGCTTTCTCTGCTCCGAACTTTTCCATTAGCAATATCAGCAGTCAGAGATGGACTTTGCTTTTTATAAAGCTATTTGGTTTCTTTCTCATATTACAGGAAAGATATTTATTCTAAACTTTGTTGAAGTAAAGGGAGAGAACATCTTCATACATGCGAATCATAGGCCCGTATCCACGTGATGAAAAAATCCTTTCAGATTACAAGTCGCGGAAGGACGAAATTCGAACGGCGATTAACAGCTGTTGCGAAAAGTTCAATATCCGTTCCTTCGTGGGAACTACGAAAGGCAAGACGACGACGACGACGATGATGAAGAGCACAGCGGCGAATCCGGCGAGAAAAAAGGGCGATCGCAAAAGGAGCGAGCTTTAACATTCGCAGTTTCATCCCCGGGCGAAAGAGGGGTTGAGAAACTTCAGAATTGACCGGCCACGATGTGACAGCCGGCATTCACGTGGTCCATGACCTGTTCCTTCAGCCGGCACACGTGTTCTTTGAGCTTGTGCACGATGCCACTCAGCTCGGTGTTCTCGCCCTTGAGCAGTTTGACCTTGTCCTCGAGCCTGGAGATGCGCTCGAGCTTGCGTCGCCGGCACTTGGAAGCGGCCACGCGATTCCTCTGTCGCTTCCTCTCCAGCTTGATCTTCTCCTGGTTCTCCATATCAATCGGCGACATCGGCGGTGTGCTCGACACGCTTGGGACCGTCTGCGGCTCGTCCTTCACATGCACCAGGTTCGGATTGCTCATGGTGGACTCTGTACTTTGGACGCTACCGGGCGGCTCCAGGGTCGTGTAAGTCGCGCCATGCACGCTGCCGGGTTCCTGTGAACTGTCGGAGTGATGTAGCTCGTTGAGCGCGTCGACGAAGCCGCGCGCGTACAGTTCCTGAGCCTCGGTAACAGTTTTGGGGAAGAGAATCTGGGTGGTCGGTGTGGACAGACCGGTGACCAGGCTGTCGGACTGCGTCATGATGAACTTTTCCAGCTCCGGCGAGGCCAGCTTCAGCATGTTGAGATCCGGCGAGCTCAGGATCGGCGTGACGTTGTTGAGCGCAGGCGGCAACGGGCCCAATCGCGGCCTCTTCGCCTGTGGTCCCTGCCTCTGGCAACCGTTCAGATCTAGCGTGAGGTTCCGCTTAAGCTGACCCATGCTGTTCTCACGACCGTTCACCGCGCCGTAAACGCTCGCGTCCTCGTAGAACGTCGGTTCCATCGTCAAGCTTCGCACCATGGATACCGCCGGGCTGATAAACTCGTTGCTCGATGGAATAGACGAGGTTCCCCCTCGTGAACGAGACCGTCTCCTTTCGCCTCCGGAGCGAGCAGACTCCGGGCTCGAAGAGCTACAAAGGAAAACTTCCTTCAAGGTTCACGTATATATCCAACAACTTCTTCCTAACTTTTCTCAGTATATATATATATATATATATATATGTATATATATATATATATGTAAATATACGCGTTATTTTAAACTACACATAAGTGTATCTACCTTCTTTCTTGTTTCTCCTCTTCCTTATCCTCTTCTTTCTTTCTCTATCTCTATCTGTCTACGTCAACTCTTGCTAACACTTTGCTCCGCGCTGCGGCGATTATATAATCGCGTGCGCGACTGTACGTAAAAATCCACCAACGGTGACTCCGGGTTTCTCTCTCTTTCTCTCTATCTGTTCTTCACTTCACGAGCACGTTTCGCGACACTTGGTATATCGCGCACAACTGCGGACGGCACTGTTGATCGCGAAACGGCGCAGAAGACACGTCGATACCTGACGTTTGATACGGTTTACCGCGGTAACAACAGCACCACCGTGCACGAGGAGGCTCGACTGACTACCGCCCGCTACGGCTGTCAACACAACAATGACTCACGACGACGACGGCGACGGGACCGGGCGGTGCGCGTGTGCCGTCTCTCTGTTGCGGAATGCAGAGATCGCGACGAAGGCGTATTTACCCGTGCACGACGATGGCTCGACAACTTGTGAACACCCAACTAAACGTACTCGCTTATATCCCGTGAGTCACGTCGGCCGAAAATAGAGACGTCGTCATTGCCCGCGACGCCGAGTGGTCGCCGATGACGTTACCGGGCGCGTCCCATTGGCCAGACGTTCGACGCTACTAGGAAGTGGTGAGCACATGCGCACTACGAGGCCTCTGGGACGCTGGAGGGAGCGTTTGAACGCCGGTACCAGAAGATTAAGGTGCTATTACACCGACAGAAACTTCATAACGGCCACGTGACTCGAGCTGTCATGAACTGTCAAAATTGTCGAAGATCGTTCGCGAACGATTTCGGAGCGCGGATGATATCGGAGATATCGATATCGCTAATTGATACGCTCGTTTAATGACGATGCTCAACGGACTTGTGTGAACAAGTGGAAACGACGTTTTACATTCTCTGTCTCGCTCGCCCGCGGCTGTCTACGGATCTATCGCCGTCTCTTTTCGTATACAACTTTGGACGAGTTTATATGTATATATATGTTTCGTGCTAAAGTTGAAGTTTTCGAAAAGTTGCGACGATGGTGAAAAATAAGCAAATGCGAAATGTAAGATACATATTACATATCGAGTTTCGCGTACCTTCAAAAAGATTTTAAAAATAGATAGGTACAAATCTTTGCCTATCTAAAATGCAAATATATATTAGTAAATGTGATTGAGTTTCAATATTTATATCTTCCAATTGAAATTGTTTGCTTATATTATTTTTAAACATTAAAGTTTACTATAAAATTTGCAAACAAAAAAATATGCCTTTAAATATTTTCTCATCTAATAAATTAAAAAAATATTTTTTAATTAAGAATCTTTGCCTATATAAAATACAAATATATATATAGTAAATGTGATCAAGTTTCAATATTTATATATTCCAATTTAAAATGTTTGTCTATATTATTTTTAAACATTAAAGTTTATTATAAAATTTTCTGCAAATAAAAAAATATGCCTTTAAACATTTTCTCTTCTAATAAATTTTAAGTGATGAGAATTACTATTTGATTACTGTAATTGTCATGTTAATATGTCGATATCAACGCTAATCTCAATTATTCCACACTATCATATGCTCGTATACGTCTGTAATTGGTTGTCTCTATCTTATGCAATTGCATGCACGATGCATTGAACGATTTTCAGGCCGATCGACACATTCGTCATTATCAGTCTCGATTTTAATGCAGTCGTCCGTGCAAACTTTATGTACAGACTCCGAGATAAATTTACAATTCAATCTATTCGTTTGTTACAAGTTTGACATTAAAGAAAAAAATAAGTGAGAGATTTGCATAAAAATTTTACATATTTTCTGAAATAACATATCTAAATTTTTAAATATCCTAATTCTACTTTAATATTTTATGATTTATAAAAATTATACGAGCAATATTTTTAACTTCTGCTTATATTAATTAATTTTTTTTACCGCTGTTTGATATTTTACAACTCATGAAAATTTGAGATGAATAATTTTATCCATCTATTTATTTTTCTCCCACGAACAATGATTAATTACGAAACACGATGAAAATATGATTTGAAAAATATATATTTAAATTAAATAAAAAATGTGATTGTCAGATGTGTCTTCGAATTAACCTGCATATTACTGCATTCCATTGCATGCATTTTTCTGGGAAAGATCTTTTGATCGTATAGCGTAGCGATTATTCCCCGAATCTCTTTCCGGAAATTCGCGTTACCGTTGCAAAGAAGCGTTTTAAACATGCGCACGTGATATTTACTGTGCCATTATATTCGGGTCATTTATTTACAGGAAAGCGATACCGAAAATCGTAAATGTTATCGCGTCCTATTGTTGGATTTAGATTGCGTTCCAAAGTTCCATAGCCGACAGAGATTTGACGAAAAAATTTATCTCTCGGAAACCTTTGTTGTATATAGCGATATTCTTATCGTGAAAAACAAACTAATTAGTTGTTATCGTCAAAAATTTTTGTAGAATGTAATGTCGAACTACATTAGAACATATTTCGCGTGTGCGCATTTCAACTGCGTATTAATTAATCTAAATTTAATTTGTAAATAAATGAGATAAATTTAGATAAATTATGCGCAGCTTGATTTATATTTTTGAGATACAGTGTGTTTGCGTATACACAACACATTACCTCAAAAGCATTACATGATTATTAACAATAAAAATGTTTTTCATTTAATTCTCGTTTCTGTATATTTTGCTCTGAAAAAAAATTACGCGATTCAAAGTTTATATAGTCAGATTACATTAATTGAGACTGATAAGGACGAATGTTTTGGTCGCGAATCATTTGACGCATCGCAGGCGCAATTATGTATAAAATGCAGACGACCATATAGTTATATCAATACGTAGCATAATTAATAAGATGCTTATCTCGAGTTTCGCTCCTTTTTCTGGCACGCACAGGGAAATGTGAACGTGAAGTGTTGATATCCGGTAATCGACGAGAGCAACAAACACTGGGTTGCAACGTGACTGATGGTACGCCGATATCGGACAACGTATATGCAAATGCAGGCATAACGATCTACGATTCATGTTGCATCGATATGATGTAACGATTGATCATGTGACGAATAATTCTATCGCCGTGTATCGTATTAACGTTTTTTAACGAGTACGGCTTTTGAATTAATTTAATCGATGTTACGTCGATCAAATAACAGGTATATTATTAATATATCTTGTACTTTTCAGAAAAAGATGTTCCATGTTCTAAATATAATAAACGATTTTTCTCAATTATGCAATAATTTCGTTTTATAAAATTACATAGTTTTCTGCTCTCTTCAATTGTTTCGAATCGTAAATAATTATCCTCGCATCTTAGAAGTCCATAAGTCGATTTAAAGATAAAGTCCAATTATTATGCAATTCTGTAAGTGCTATTATTATGTAATTATTAAACTTTCCGAGATGCAATGGTAATTTAAGATTCAAAACAATAAAGTCTGTGATTCTCTATGAAACGAAATTATTACATAAAGTTGAAGAGGAAATGTATATTATATTTAGACAATATGAAAAATATTTCTTTAAAATTATAAATTATATCAAAACTTGTAGTATAATTTATATAAATATGTGTGTTATTTCGATATTTCTTTTCTAATTACATAATTATAATTTCATAATTAAAGTTCACATTTTTTTCAATGTCACGTATTAGAATCTTCAGCAACAATTTTTTCTTCTCTCTCTCTATCTTTATTTTTCTCTTTTTTTCGGATTAGAGTCGCGCATGGGCGAGGCATAGTGCCAGCTGCTTTTTTCATCTCGAAAATTAAACAAATATAATTAATTTCCGCCCCCGCGCGCCCTCGCGTGGAAGCGCGCGCGGAAGGTTAAATCCATTACATACATAATACTACTCTCGAGTACGCGGAGGCCAAGCCTTTTTATTTGCGCACGAAAGCTGACGGCCGTTTCCGACGACGATCAATCATTTCGCGAGCAGAGTGGAACCGAGAGTTTCACCTCACCACTTAATTTCGCGTTGCCTTTCCGTGCTTTTCCGAGTACCAAGTTATCACATTTTCAAGCGTTAAAAAGAAAATACCGAGAGAAAAGAAAAATTAGATAAGTCAACATGGAAAAAAATAATCGAAACATTTTATAATATTTGCTATTTTGTTATATTATTATACGACTCTTCGGATTAATTTCAAAGCTTGTATGTAAAAAGTTGAATAATAAATTATATTTTGAAATTGATTATTATATTAAAATAGTAAAATGCATACGTAATTAATATTTGTAACCTTACCTCAAACGAGATATATGTAACACTACCACATATGACGACGAAGCGATTAAAAATATGTATCTAATACTCGTATTATTTATCGGAAAGCTACGATTGTCATAAAGCGCGTAATATTTTTATTTCTAAAATTTTAATATATTAAAATTTTGTTCAAACAAAAATTTGAAAATAAAGTGTACATATTGTGTAATCACACGAGGCACTACAAAATGTTCACTAAAGTCATCTAGCGTAAATTTTTGTTACCCGGAAGTTTTATCTACGTGAGATATTTTTACATTATCATATATATAATAAAAAATATCTGCATAGCAGAAGTTGTTGGCAATCATAATAATAAATAGCTAGATGTGGATCGTGTAATTTATTATTATTATAAATTATTATTGAATATAAAAAAATAAGAAACAAGCATAAAAAAAATAAAAATAGAAAAAATATTTTTCGCATCGAAGATGTAATTTAATTTAAATTAATTTAATTTAATTGGTGAATTATTTATCGAATATACTTGAAATATTTTGTTGATGTAGATTGCATTATCAATTTTTTGTTATTTAACGTATAAAAAGAAAAACTGCATTAGGAATGAATTGCAGTTCAAAATTTTATCATTGACAATTTCGCCGATTGAATATTAATATGTACATATATAATAATCATGATAAACAATAATTATCATGAGAAATACGGAGAGGTTCGAATATGATAGCAATGACATCTTGATTAAGCCAAAACGATTCGGACGAAAATACATATATATTGTATTTTTTTTTTATTCTTTCTCTCTTTCTTTCTCATCCCTCCCACTCACTCTTGAACTGCAACCGTTTCGACGTGATGTATTAATTGCAAGTTATTCAACGGAGAAATAATGCCCGAAATATTTTAGCACGCATACCTGGCAATGATCCATTGGTGCATCCGTTGCGCTTTGACTGTATTTTAGGTGAAGAAAAGGAGATATCGGTCGACTCCTTCCGGAGGTAGAAAAGTACATCGCCGATGCGTTGATAAATTGCAACATTTGCATGTATAACTCTTGCGCACGTTTAACTTGCGACGAACGTTTGACACACCTGTCTATGAAACACTCGCGTTAGTTTTTTGCCGGCTAAATCTACTTTCAAATAATAATAATTGCGAAAAATACGGAGAGCACTCGATTGCGGTTTCGTGAACCGCCGCAACGCCATGACTGCTTGCGATTCGAAAGAAACCGTTGTAGTTCTCGAGATATCGAAGATACTCGAGAGTCTCGTAGCGAATTGGCGGTAAATTTGAAATTCAGAAATGCTTGAAAGACGAATAAAAATATTTAAAGAGGTAATTAGAACATTCATTATTGAATGAATATTAAAGTATTTCGTTCAATTTTATATCTATATATTTTCACCTATGATCCATCGCCAATAGAATATTATTAGTATAAAATAATATATTTAATATATATATATATATATATATATATATATATATTTATTATTGTAAAATAATATATTTAATATATTCATTATAAAATAAAATAGAATAAAAAATTGAAATACTTTGTTTAAAATCTATGCTTTTTAAATATTTTTTTTCTTTTTTTATCATTTCTACATTTCAAATTTGCTAATAAAATGTTTTTTGATATTTTAAGAAAGAGATGTAATGTCATTTTTAATAGTTTGAAGAATAGTGTTTGATTGACCAGGCAGGTTAAAACAAATACAAATTTCTTTATCCTGATTAATCAATCAAACATTACTCTATTCAATTTAAATTGTAAATTATTAAAACTATACAAAGATATTTTCTATCAAAAATTACAAATACAGAAAATAATATTCAAGAATATCATAATCCGATATACATGGAATAATTTATCTTATTTTATATTAATCATTCGTTTGTCTTCTGACTTGTTTTGTCTCAGTTTCCTAAAAAAAAAGACAAAGAATTATAATGTTATGAAACTACTTAAAAATTTTACATAAACATCTACCTAAAAATAACTCTCATTTGCTGTATCAATCTTCTCAAATTTTTTTTCTTTTATGATCAGACACAGTTGCTACTCAAAGTAGTTTAGTAAAATTCTACCATTATAAGTATGTACAGATAAAATTTATACCAGATACAAGTGGCGATGGAAACTTGTATCTAAAGTTTAAATATCACTCATGGATTTGATGAAAATTTGCAGTGAGATATAACTTTTGTATTAAGAGAATATAAAATAATACAATATTGTATTAGTTAAAAAACATTAGTTAAAAAAAAAGATATACAAATTAGTTTATACTTGGAACATAGTAATACGAAGACCAATTATTAAATGCTACGTGTCAATAAAAATAATATACTACAAGTATTCAACATATAGGCCCCACGAAATTATTATTAGAAAGGCGAAAAAAGATGTAAATAAAATGGCGAAAATGTTGAAATTCAAAAATGAAACAAGTCATAAAAAATATTTCGGAAATTAAAAGGATTCTAAGCTGATGGCGACTTTGTTGCCATTTTGTTGCAATGATAACTCTTCTGTGTTACTTTCTGCACTACTCGATTATTTAAGATAGTTGCAATAATGCAATTATCTTAAATAATCTTGATTTACAATTATACATGTAATTATGAGCGTTTCGGAATTCTATATCATCAGCTAATGACTTTTGCCTTGCTTGGATCCTGATTGTTCCGCAATTTATCTTTTTTATTATAAATAAATTTACAATAAAAAAGATAAATTAATCAAGATCCAAGTAAGGCAAAAATCGTCATTAGCTGATAATATAGAATCCCGAAACGGTCATGATTACATGTATAATTGTAAATCAAGATTATTTAAGATTGCATTATAGCAACTATCTTAAATAACCGAGCAATGTAGAAAGCAGCACAGAAGAGCAACCTTTAAATGAACCTGTGAAGAATATTCAAATTTTAGATACAGATGCAACGCATGTCACTGATCATTGTGAATCTTAATGGGGACTACATGTCGCTGTGAATAATAATGGGCATTACATGTTGAATATTTATATTATTTAATTTTTTTTGTTCTAAAACATCAGCTAACAAAAAAAAGAAAAAATGATAGAGAGAGTAGCATTTAATATTTTATAACTGTTCAAATAATTTGTATATGTTATGCAGAACTATTTTTACATTACTCTGTTAAAAATCACAATTGAATAAAAAAAAACCGTTCAGCATCATTTCATCAATAAGATAATGCAAATAATAATTTTGTCTTGATTTACATCAATCATCATATTGATAATACGAATAATAATTTATCTTGTTTTATATTTGTTATTTATCAGCCTTCTCGTTAATTTCGTCTTAGTTTCCTAAAAGACAGAGAAATATAACGTTACAATTTCTACAGTATTCCAATATTTAAATAAGATAAATTTTATTAGACGTATTTTATTCCATTTTTACTTACTTTTGCAAAGTAGGCTCTTTCAAATTTACCGGCGCCTTTCTTCGTCTAAGGCGACCTGAAGCATAGTTAGTGTTCATATTACTTTCCGAATCCCCAGTTTCGTCTAGTTCTGAATTGGACATAGTTTCTTTCCTGCAAATCCAAAATATTAAATGCTTGTATAATTTACACAATTCGTGAAAAGAATTTTTATACACAAACATTCTAACAATTTATAATTATACATACATGTGATCATGAGAGTTTCGAGATTCTATATCATCAGCTAATGGCGTTCTCGATTTAACATGATATTCATTAAGCTTCTCCAAAACAACTTTCGCCTTGCTTGGATCTTTATTATTTCGCGATTTATCTTTTCGTTTTGTCTTGTTCTCAATTTTCGAATTATTTTTTATATGATTTATCTCATTTTCCGAGTTCAACGTTTTCGCTATTTTATTTACATCTTTCTTTGCCTTTCTATTTAAATTCTTTTTCTGTGATGTCGACTCTGTCTCATTATCCTCAACTGAACTTAATGGTAGGTTTCTCATGGCAGTCTCATCGCGTTCCGATTCATTGAGAGTTTGATTTGACGCAGATAATATCGAATTATTCGCAATGCTTGATCTTGCAGTAGCATCGGTGTCAATCCCGTTAATATTCATCGTGGTTTCTTCCAAATTAGGCAATCTCAGCTCATTAATATTAAATTGCATGTTTCGCATTGGTTGACGCGATAACATTAGTGTAAAATCTTCTGTCTCTTCGGGGTGTTCTCCTCGTCTTAGTGTCACAAAACGTGCAAAATTTATTGTATCCTCTCCAGAATCACTATCCTCTATATTATATAAATTTTCTTTACGACTGACTACATTTGCTGATAAAAGTTGGCAAAAATTATCATCATTTTCATTATTCTCATGCGAATAAGATTCACAGTGATCAGTGACAGGTGTTGAATCTGTATCTAAAATTTGAACATCACTCACAGGTTCATTTAAATTTTGTTGCAATGATAACTCTTCTGTATTACTTTCTGCACTACTCGATTCATCATCATCATATATTAATTGAGATGTGTTATTATTGACATCAGAAAGATCATGTGAATGATTAAGCTCTTCTGGTTCAGTATCCCGCGATGGTATGGTATTATTAAATAGCCAGCTTGGACCTTCTAACGGATCTTCTTCTTCCCAATTCCTAGTATTAGTCTGCGACAATCTTGAATTTTCCATTACATTTGGATTTTTGTTAAGACCTTTATCCTTGCTGCTTATTTGTATATTGGAATCCTTTTTTGATGTTTGTGCGTGTGTTTTATTTTCTTCGTTTGAATTAGACATACGGGTCTCTGATATTATGACATTTCTTTCTGATGGACCAGGCGCATTATCATTATTCTCCTGATTTTCAATGTCATCAATTCTGTTCTCAATTATCTACAAAAATAGTAATGCTACATTAACAATTTGACAATATATAATATTTCCAAATAAAAGATAAGAAGAAAGTATTTTATTAGAAATATTTTATATATGTGTGTGTATGTATATATAGATAAGGACTTACTCTTCTAATATTAATAGTTTGAGAATTACGTAGTAAATTGGATATATCTTTAAGTTGTATTGTAGGACTAGCTACATTAATATAATTTGTGCTGGTTGTTGGAGCTTCATCAGACCATCTGCTTCGCGATCGCGAATAAGATCCTGATATTCGCTTGGAATGATTTCTTCTTCTTCTTCTTAATCTTTCTTCATCAGCAGATGTAAGTGATGTATCTAAATGTTAATAATTATATTAATTGAGCAAGAAATTTATCACGATTAAGTAATTTAAGCATAAATGAATAATTTACCATTAATTCTAGGTGAAGAGATCGTTAGTCTTTCTGGCATTCTACATGAATTTCGATTATTTTCCTAAAATAATTGCATGTTTATAAAAAATAGATATATAGATGTGTATATAAAAATAATGATACAAAATAAATATATACATACATATCTAAGTGGCGTAGATGGTAAAGAAACAGTAATTGATGATCGATTTTCACTTATCTCTGAACTATTAGGAGTGGTTACTTCTTGTATATCACTTAATCTTGATATAGTTTCCATATTAACTCGACTTAAATTAATTGTGGGTTTAGTAATAGTGTGTCCACCCACCATGGGTTTTACTACACCTTTAGTAGGTGATTTTGTTGACAATCTATTAGATGGTTCTTTTCCTGAAATATTCCAAAAATATAAAGATTTACAATACAGTACAGAGATAATATGTTTCTAACAAAAAATGTACAGTAAGTTGCAAGAAATCTTTGAAATTTAGCAACAATGTTGAAATATTCCTTACTTTCATCTGGAATAGATGATATTCTCCTAGTGGTAGTGGAAGCAGTGAGTTCTTGACACATAGATAAAGTACTTGTTATGTAACCAGTCAAAGTAATCAACATCTTCAATATTTCTTTCGAGTTATTCACTACATTAGCAATCACAGTCTAAAAAACAGATAATAAATATAAATTAATTAAAAAATTCCAAATTTTAAAAGATTTTAAAAATGTTGATTAAAAATTAGAACAAAAATAAAACTAGGAAAGAATCAAACCAAAATATATTGCATAAATTTGATAAAAATAAACATATTAAAAAAATTTAAATAAATCTATTATATCTATATATTTATATAATCAATATTATATAATCTATAATAAATATTGTGGAGATCATATTGACACATGTTCAACCACAATAGTTAAAACACTCACACACATACAGACACATTCGGGAATAAATATCGAGAAGCAAGAAGTAAATACAAATCTCGATTCATATCTTTGATTTTCTGTCTCGTCTGTTGTGTTCGTTCCTTATTTCTCCTCATGATATTCGTTCTTGAATATGTGTGTCTGTATGTGTGTGTGTTTCAGCTATTGCAATTGTGCATGTGTCAATATGATCACCACAATATTATATATCTATATATAATTTAAGATTTTTAATAGCATTTTCCCAATATTTATCCCTTTTTTTTTTTGTACAATCTTCTAATCTTTCTACATTCTGATTGAAAATTGTGTCAGTTATTACTTTTGTTTTAATAAATAAATTTGTGTTTCATGCACTTATTTTATTTTTCAATGTTAATTATACTTACATTTTGTGTGTTGCATACTAGGTTTAACTGTTGATTCTCTGCAATTAGCTGAACATTCTGCGTAAATAAAGATTGACTGTTTTGTTTTTCCTTTGAAAGAGCCTTCGCCAAGAAGCTATTGTTGCTCTTTAATTTTTCATATACTGAAAATAAATAATTTTGTTAATAAAATAATGACAATAATATAGAAAAAAATATACTTAAGATAAGCAATCGATGAAGAATTCTAACTCTCTTACATGGTCTATATGATCGTTCCTTGTAATGTTTTCCTAAGCACTGTGACCTTTTAGTAAGCACACTAACCCTTTTGACCTTTCGAATTTTCGGCATTTGTGGTATTTTCGGCATATTAATGTAGTTGATGTGTAATTCTTTTATCCAACAAATATGTGCGTATTTATAGAGATAACGATGTAAAACGCACTCTGAATTTAGAGTTCACAAATTTATCTGGAGAATTCTGCCTTACTTATTTCGATATTTTATATAAAAAAATTAATTACAATACAAATATATATTATATTTTTGGTATTATATCTCAATTTCTTACATCCATAGATTTGTTAGAGATTTTATTCTTTCTCATCTGTATCCAACCAAACATTTATAACATCTTTATTTGTAATAAATATTGAATTTATATTACACCATATATCGTCGCACATCAACTAGCCACAAATATCCGTTATCGTTCCGCCATTGAAAAATACATAATTTCTGCGCTAAATGAAAGAAATCACCAAATTGTATCTAGAAATTACTAAAATTACTGAAATGTTACTTTTGCCCGTCTATATATTTTATATGTCTATGACGTTCCGTTTTCTCGATTATGCATCGCCATCTAGTATAATAGAAATTTGTGACAGTCGCTGTGCGCTGCACTGCATGTTGATAATTTTACAATTAAACAAGGATGGCGATCCTATGTCAATATATAAAACAATTTGGGAAAAGTTTAATGATACCTGAACCTATTAGAAATATATCGCTGTCCGCAACCACATGTTTAAGAGAAAGTGAGTTTGTTATTAAATATTATGTCACCTGTCAAATAGGGACTGCATTTTAAAAATCTTTTTCTGCATATTCGTCTGCTAAAATGTTATTTATATTTGTTATTAAAGTTTGCTATTAAATATTACCTGTTAAATAGGGAATGCATCTTAAAAATCTTTTTCTACATATTCGTCTGCTAAAATGTTATTTATTATATATTTGACACAGTAATCGAAAAGAAGGATGGCAAGGTTTTAACCATCGAAGCTCGTATTGTACCTAACAAGAAGGAACATCTGCAAGTGAAACTGAAATGCAAAGCATGTCCCCTTTGTGCCACAAGACTTAATGTTAAACATACAGTAAGTTCTCTCTAAGGTGACATGGTTTATATTCTATTTTGTGCTAATTTAAAGCTATTCTTATCTTTTGCAGGATGTTCTTATACTAAGTCAGTTCCTGCGAACAGATGGCTGTATGTTACCACGTAGAATAACGGGTCTGTGTGATGTGCAACAGAAAAGAGTTTCCACCCTGGTAGCTATGGCTCAGAAAGCAGGTTTGCAAGTGTTGCTTTAAATATATTGTACATTGTTTCATTTAGAAATATATGTTAATAATTGTTTTTCTTTCTTCTTATAGGCTTGATGCCAAACTTGGCTCCAAAGTGGAGTAAAAGGAATCCTAAACGTAGACGAGACTGGAAAAAATTTAACACATATTTTGATGAGAACACCATCAGACATAGATATGAAATCTATGAAGCAATAGATCAACCTAGCATATAAAACTGTATAAATAACACATGTTTACTAATTTACAATTGTTATAACGAATGAAGCAGTTATATTCGAATTTAGAAAAATATATAAATATTGCCATGAAGTAGATGTGTGTTGCTGCTTATTAAACATTTAACATCTGAACTTTTCAAGTTATTAAATTAAATGGCTTGTCATTTTATCAAAATTAATTTTATCAATATTTTATTGCAATTTTATACTAAAATAAATTTTATTAATTTCTTATGTGATAAATTGTGTGAAATTTTATTATACACGCACTGTTTTATCGAGTGAGTTTCTAACCTCGTGAAACTAATTGAATATTTCAAAACTTCAATATTTTCTTCTTGAAATTCGTGTCCATTTTTTATTTAATAGAGTAAGTATTAATAATCCTATTCTTAATCATGTTAGACAAGTGTTGAGTATACAAGGAATAGGAATTGGAAAAGATATTATTTTTCATTTTTCAAGCGATTTTTCAATCATGGATATTAATTATTAATCTAATCTAATGATCTGATATCAAATCGAAAAACTGTTTTCAATTATATAATTATAAGAATATCTTGCGTGGGAAAAATCCTGCAGAAAAATAAGATTTCAAATTTTGTTACAGATATTAATACACATAATTGAAAAGAATGGCTACAAATATCCTTTTAAGGAATTGGAAAAACCTATGTGGCCACAGTATAAACTGCTACATTACATGGAGCAAATCAAAACATCTCAAGCATATTGGAACAGGAATCTTGACAGGACTCGCAGCCTATAGTGTATCTAATGTCACCACAGTTTTTGCAGCGCACAAAGATTTGCACAATTATGTTAAAACTTTTATGGCAAAGCCTATCACGTCTGTCGAGAAATTACAGGAGGATCAGAATAACATGAGGACGAAAATGGAGCTGCTGGTGATGAAGACACAAGCAGATTTCTGCAGAGCCCTTGAATCGTTGGAGAACGATGGATCCACTTTCAGAGTGGATCGCTGGTCCAGGAAAGAGGGTGGTGGCGGTATCACCTGCGTGCTACAAGATGGGCAAGTATTCGAGAAAGCTGGCGTTAATGTCTCTGTGGTGAATGGCATATTGCCACCTAATGCGATTACACAGATGAGAGCACGTGGCAAGAAGATGGAAGACTCTGTACCCTTCTTCGCCGCAGGCGTAAGTGCTGTAATTCATCCACGCAATCCTATGATTCCTACGATTCATTTCAACTATCGTTACTTTGAGATAGAGAATTCAGATGGTACCACACAATGGTGGTTCGGAGGCGGCACGGATCTCACGCCGTATTACCTGAACGAGGAGGACGTCGAGCATTTCCATAAAACGTTGAAGACCGCTTGCGACAAGCACGACCCTTCCTACTACGCCAGGTTCAAGAAGTGGTGCGACGATTACTTCTACATCAAACATCGTAAAGAACGACGCGGCGTAGGCGGGATATTTTTCGACGACCTGGACAATCCAAGTCAGAACGAGGCGTTTCAGTTCGTGACCTCGTGTGCCGAGGCAGTCATTCCGTCATATATTCCCTTGGTGAAGAAGCACAAGGACGACGGCTACGGATACCACGAGAGACAATGGCAATTATTGCGACGAGGTAGATACGTCGAGTTTAATTTGATCTATGATCGAGGAACCAAATTCGGCCTATATACACCTGGGGCGCGATACGAAAGCATCCTCATGTCTCTGCCCTTGAATGCCAAATGGGAGTACATGCAGGAGCCCAAAGACGGCTCGAAGGAATCGCAGCTTTTGGAAGTACTGAAAAATCCGAAAGATTGGTTGGACGAACCCAAGTCGAAAGGTGCAAAAATTTAGATTGTAATGCATGTAATTCCGAAGTAATTTTCAATTGGGAACAATTATGGGATAGTACAAGGATATATGATAAATTACTATTATTTTAGTATATGATCGAGATCCGAAACAACAGAAGCGTTTATCAGTTTTGAGAGATGAGAATATATAGATGTATATAAATTTATATATTATATTTATAGATATATATATTATTATAAATATATATTACTATATATAATAATTATAAATATATATATATATATATATATATATATATATTACTATATATATATATAATATAATATAATATAATTTAATATATATAATAATTATAATATAAAATTATACATATATATAAATTTACATCACATATACTTTGCGTTCCAACTTTGAGTATTCGACATTAGGTGTGTGAAGGTTCCTGGAATGTCAAGTATTATAGAAATATGTTGTAAATAATTATGTATAAAATAGACATAGATTTTGTACAATATACACGTATAATTAGAGTAACTGGTCTTGTACAATCATACATATATTCAAATTTATAATTTGTTAAGAAATTAGTATAAAAGTTAAAATATACATATATATATGTATAAAAGTCAAAATATTAAATAGTATACAAAGAAATATGTAAAATCTTTCGAGCTATTCTCTTTAACTTATATATAAACTACACTTCATATGAATTACTTCATTCTAGAAACTTAATCAAATTCTATTTACAATATAGTACCAGGCATGATAGCCAAGAAAATTTTTTCGTACAGTTAAGATATATATGCATATATATTTGTAAAAGTCGATTGGTAATGATATTTAATCTCATAAATTTAATTTTTTTAATTCTCAGTCTTCAATTTACAGAAATAGTTTTCCTATATGTCTTTTTCAGTTTATATATTAGGCAGTTATACAAAGCATGATATCAATCTTCTTAAGATAAAATATAATATTGTATAAACTTTAGACATCATAAAAATGCAGATATCCATAAAAAATTAGAGAAAATAATTATAATACTGTAAAATATTGCTCTCAGTACAATTATTCATAGATGATAAAATTGAAAGAAAATGTTTCACAGCCAAAATAATTTTATATTCACGTCTTCACGTGATAATTCAAAAGTATTCTGGATATATGATGAGTAATGTTGTAAAAATCAAGTGTTTTGTCCTTTTTTTTAAATCCAAATTTTTTGAATTAAATTTCTTTAACAAATTGAAATCATTTAATAGCTTTGGTTAATTAGTATGTAATGTTTATATTGAGTTTTAAAATCGTCAAGCTTGGCTAAAGATATCCTATATATCTATATCTATATCTATATCTATATCTATATCTATATCTATATCTATATCTATCTATCTATCTATCTATCTATCTATCTATCTATATATATGTATATATATATATATATATATATATATATATATATATTTAATTTTTATTATATACAAATTCTTTAAATTATTTTTTAAAATGCGTGATATAAATAATAAAAATACAAATATTTAATGCTCGGAACATTATTGAACACAGTTTTAGTAGAAATTAATTCGTATATGTATAATACAAATGACACAAATGTGCTAGTTCTCATACATAAAGTTATGAAAAACAAAAAAAAATAAATAAAATAAACACGTCGTTGTAGGAAGTGAGCGAAATTATTATACATTAAACGCTTGTTTCTTTTTTAACAGGCAAATGACTCACTGGTTCATGCAAATAGATCTCATTAGCTTCGAACTGTTGAATATCACACGACTTTCTAGGCTCCAAACACGCGCTCGTTTCATTGATTAAACTAAAATTATTAATATCGTGCGAGCTGGATTTACTAATTGACGGAATATCAGCGAGAGAATCGAAATTCTTTTCTAATAAAAGATCCTTCGACTCGGGTACGTTAAACACATTATTATCTACTACATCTGACGTTTGCGATTCCTCGCAAAGATTGTCCTCCAAACTTTTGTCGGAGATGCAATGGATATTCGCCAGGGAACAGGCGTAGGGAGTTTCTGCCTGCGGTGTCAATGTACACGGATTATCACTAGCCAGGCTGTTTATCTCGAAGAGCGAACGTTCCGAACGATCGAACGATCGTCGTGATTCAGGAACTTCTTGTCCGCACAGATTCGAACCGATTGCATTCTGTACATCTGTAAGCGACGCCTTGGAGTACTCGCGATGCTGTACAATGTCGTTTAACGAGTTACAGTAACTGCTTGTTAAGGGTCTCTCATGCTCCAACGGTAGGCAGTACATACTGTTGGAGAGATACAACCGTCTCGCTGTAAGACGTTCCTCCGAAACGACTTCGACCTCATTTGCGTCACCGGAGTATCTCTTCTTCGAGAAACACTCCTCTGCGCTCTCGCAGATCTCCGGCAGGTTGTGATCGCTTCGTTCGCTGGTCATCTGCGTGTCCATCTCGGAGCTGTATTCCAGGCTACATTGTTGAGAGACGTTCCGCAGGTGCCACTCCTCATCTGTCTTCGAGACATCCGCGTCCGAGTCCGTCTGTCTCTTCGGTTGCGACGTTTCTATCGAAACGGAATTGTCCTGCCGCGCAGGACTGCCGTTGTTGATCTTCTTGATGCTACGCAACAGATTCTCCTGGCCGATGACAAAGCGTATCGGGATGTTTCTCTCCTCGGAGATGCTGCCACCGCTATCCGATAATATATTTACGTTCTTAACGTCGTTTATGGGGTTCAGTTCGACGTGTATATTGGTGTTGTTCACTTTGGCGCTGCTGCTCAGGATGCTGCGGTCCAGGCTATTGTTGATCTTCGCCGTAGGCCGGGGTATGGAAACGCAGCTGCCTCCGTCGCTTGTCGCCCCGCCGTCGCCCTGCTTCCTGGGACCGAGATTATTCTTCTTCGCGGAGTGTCTACGTTGTTTCTTGAAGAACTTCCTGGCGACGCCGCTTTGATGAGGATTGTAGAACATTTCCACGCAGGCCGACGTCGGCTCGGTGTATGTGGTGACGGAATTGTTGGAGCGATACTGTTGACGATGCAAGACTATCAGATTGGCTGCCTTCGCGCTGACAGGAACGGCGGGTGTCACGCTGTCTCGGCTGGCGGCCACAAAATCTGCGAGTTTCGAGCAGTTGTACATCTGTTGCGACTGGCTGGTGTTCCTCGATGAAGCCACGGAATTCGTATCGGATATCGCTTGAGCGGCCTGCGCGTTCGACAACGGTGGGACGAGGTTTTGCACCAGAGGCTGCGTCGGAATCGCGGCATTAGCGTCGCACACGCTTCTGGTGCGGCAACAACGATTTTTCCGCTTCTCCAGCCAGCAGCGCATCTTTAACCACTGGTTGCGAACGTCGTTGCGAGCGATTCCGTAGAAGAATAGGACGAACATACCAAGCGAGCTTACGCTAATGGTGTATATCACCGCGAATATGGTCTCTTCGAAGGGCATGGAATTCAACGGCTTCACCGTCACTGCAGCTGCGCTGGCCCAGGATATCAGGTATAATACTAGCATGACAATTTGGCCTTTCCACTGTGTAAATTGCGAGTGTTCCGGATCTTCGATGTCGGAAGAAACTGTCTGCGCGCTGCGCACGCTGTTTCTATCCCCAGAAGGATTTGGATTCGGCTCCAACAATTCCAAATCCATGTTCTCCGTTGCCTGAGTGCCTTCGGATAATTGCGCGTTTACATCGACATTCTGAATGGCACGTCTGATGAGCAAGAGGAAGATCAGCAGGTACCCGATTAAGATTCCGGACGGTATGAAAAGCGCAGCGAGCCCAGGTCCAGACGTAAGGAAGCAATAAGAGTAGCCGGCGTATTCGCGCAAATTGATCGCGCCGGAGATTCCGCAG
Source organism: Nylanderia fulva (assembly GCF_048542155.1). Classification (NCBI taxonomy): domain Eukaryota; kingdom Metazoa; phylum Arthropoda; class Insecta; order Hymenoptera; family Formicidae; genus Nylanderia; species Nylanderia fulva. The sequence continues at coordinate 8,071,577 of NW_028190368.1, read as the reverse complement.
ATTATTAAGGCCACACCCCATCCAACCAGGTACAGTCCTAACAAGGGCTTGGGTAGAGGTTGATCAGGATCCACATCATCGTCAGGTATCACATCGAGGCCTGATTTCGCCAGTTTTTTGTACATATTGCTGAAACAGAATATGATCTCGCGGTTCATAATTTTGTTTTATTTATCTTTAAAATTTATTTTTATATATATACACTTACCTGGCAGATACTGCCATCCATAACAAACAACACAGAGACAAATAATGTAGAGTGAGGCCGACGCCTTGACAAATCTCGAGGTGTTCGGTTTGTTGAATGCCGATACTGTATAGAAATGATAGTAGTGCCATGGTGAACCAGGTATTGATAACAGAATGTTTCGCTTTTTTAGGCATTGTGATGGATGTATAAGAAATAATGTACGTCACGGACATGATCATCAAGCACGTTATCGTCACAAAACTTCCTATGTATATCGCCGGGTGTGAATATCTGAATTTCGCTCCATGCATGCTGCAAAAAATGACATATTAACAATAACAAGAGAATGACGATAGAAAAGAAAACTTGAAGAAAAAATATTTGCAGAAGGATTTCGTACCTATTTCCATTTATATCAAGATGCGAAACTTCCTGCAAAAGTCCATAATAACCTAATCTGTTGCAATGAAAGACTATCAAATTATTCAAGAGATTCTTCAACCGACATCCATCGCTAGTCCAAGCTCCAGTATCGTTCAACGTTTCGTCCCATACTACTGGTATCGGTACTCTTCTCCCGTTGTAATAATACAACGGTGCTTTCAACATGACGTAAACTGGTTCGGAAAGATTTCGTATCGATGCACCAACTGCAAAAAATTGACATACAATGTAAGTCATGAATCAAAATCATTCCACATAATATGAAAGTAGTACTATATAACATAAGGATATATAATCATAATTTTCGACTTACTTAGTTTACTGCCAACAATACATGTTGATATGTCCATGCTATCGTTTGAAATTATCTTGGGAAATAATCTGCTGTCGCTAAACATGGATATCATGAGCTGTTGAGCTATCACACTATCTTGTGCACGTTGCAGCAAAGAGGCAGGCAACCGAATAGAAGCTTCTATCATCTTGTCCTTCGTATCAATCGGTATGGTTCTGTTAATCGTTGTACAGTGCAAAAATCTCGCGTCTGAATCGGCATTCACGACAATATTTGTATACCACGTGCACGTTAATCCACCAAAACTGTCGCGCCTAACTCGAAACTCTTCGAGCGCTAAGTGTTTCGTGTGAGATTGTATGGACGGTGTAAATTCCGTTATACGTTCGATCGTTTTGATCAGTCTGGTGCAAGCTTTGAAGCTTATTTCCGCTCTCTTCAACATTTCTTTCGACAATTTCATCATCGAACTGACGACGTCGATCAGCATGATTCCGAGTTCCTTCTCGTCCATCAAGAAGCTCAAGTAATTCTCTATGGTTCGTACTATGAAATGGATCTCAACCGGATCTGTTAACTTTACCGAGCCGTTTCCCGTGTAATTCTTAAATCTCTTTACAGTTTCCAGCAGAGTACTCCTCGCTAGGGATAGATTTACTCTCGAAAATTGCTCCAAGATCTTCGTCGTATGAGAGACATACGGGCATAATTCCGTATTCAAGTGTTCCCACTGACCAGTCATGTTGCAGTGATAAGAAGCTGTTAAAGGTGTTTGCAATAAACGACTGCCTTCGCATGGTAGTTCTGCTTTCCATCCCACTATCGTTTTCGGCCAGGTATAAACGCCCTTGTTGTTTCTTGTTACTAGAAAAAAAGAGATTTATATTTTTAACGATTCCTTTATACTACAAAACCGTTCATTTACCTGCTAGAGGACAATAACGTGTATGCTCGGATATCACAATTACGCTGACTGCCTTGGACTTGTTACCGTTTACGGAAACCAATAAGCAATTCCATTGTCCATTGTGTTCCTCTTTAACCGGAACTATACTAAGAGCACTGAAAAAAATGTAAAAGATGTGTAGATGTTATTCAATACATGATACTTTGAAATAATCTGAAGAACTCTATATTACCTGTCTACAATGCCGCTGTCCGAAAGATATCTGTTGTCAATCTTAATGTTGGGTAAACTCTTTCGCGGATCCTTGTAAGCACTCAGGTCCACGATTTCAGCGGAAGCATTAGGATACCACAACCAATTTAATCTAGCACTGTGGTCTACTGTAATGCTAGGCGCTCTACATTTTAATGTAATTGAATCTCCAGCAAAAACTACTTGATTTTGCACTGGTCGAATTTCAATTGCTGGTGATATCCATTGACATTGAAGCTCTTCTGAAAATCTTAATTTCTTCAGAAGTTGTCCTTTGACACCTACAGGCGAGGCGCATGCTGGCGATGAACTGAAATATTAAATTGAATGTAAAAGAGTTATAATATAAATACATTGTAAATGATCCAATATGCAATATATATTACTTCAATTTAATTGTAGAATTGGAAATCCAATTACTGATCCAATATAGATCACAATTACAATTCCAGGGATTATTGGATAGGTCTCTGAAATACAAAGTATACTGTAAATTTTATGCAAATATTTATAATAAATGTAATATGTGAATTGATATATACTAACAGCTGTTTTAACGTTTTAAGTCCATGAAATGTTCCTTCTTTCAAGGTAGTTAAGCTATTTCCATTTAATTTCCTAAAATGTTGCGACATAAGTTTGTATAATACAACAAAATATTTTCTTATAAAATATGAAATAGTTTTTCATATAATAAAAACGCTGAAACGCCACTATTAAAACTAATGTGCACTAACATAAATAAAACGCGCTTTAACTTACAAGCGATCTAAGGTCAGCAAATTATCAAATAAGAATGGCGCCAGAGTAGTTATTTTATTTCCAGACAAATCACTAGAGCAATAAGGCAAAAAATATATAAGATAAAAAGTAATATATTTAAAAAAAAAAAAAAAAACATTTATATGCTATTTTATACTGTAAACTTACAGTTTTTTGAGGTTTGGTAATTTTTTGAATGCATAACTGTCTATCGTTGATATCTGATTCTGGCTTAAATCTCTGAAAACATACATTTCATAAAATTAAAAATAATTAAAGCAAACTTATAAACAACAAGTGTATAAGTTCTTACAGTTTCTCCAAATTTTCTAGGCCATTAAAACTATATTCGCCTATAGAATTAATCTTGTTTTTTGATAAATCAAGCCGTTTGAGATTTGTTAGATTTACAAATGCATCTGCTTGAATGACGTAGATATTATTTTTGCTAAAGTCTCTGTAAAAGAGTATTCAATTATTGTCATACCATATTGTTACAAACTAAAAAAAACACATACAAAGTATAAAATAATATTGTACATACAGTTGTACAAGTTCAACGCTGACTGCATTAATATCCACATCATTGATTTCTTGTAAATTATCAGTACATTTAAGACGTAGCCACTCGGCCTGAGCACCAATTGGTTTGCATGAACAGTGTTGTGGACACAGTTGAACCGTACTGATCCATGTTTGAAGCAATATTACGAACAGAAGAGTGCCTTTCATGATTAGAAGAGAATTAGACCTTCAATCTAGAAAATATAAAAATTTACACCATAAAATTCTGATCCTGAGACTCTCCGAATAGAAGTTGTATGCTCAATTGCTATTCAAAATATTTCAATATTATCTCCACTATATTTATCACGATCAATAATTGCGTTATCAAGATGCTAAAATTCTAAAAGTAAGAAAAAACAGCAGTTAAACGAGATTATGTAGAAAAAAAGTCGAATATCACACACAATAGACTTTTGTCAAAGTATCAGAGTCAAAAGGATTTTTTTTTTAAATCGTAAATCTAATGGCACGATAAGAAATAATTATATTCCAGGAATACTTACGGCCGAATTAAAGCTCTTGGCTCTCACATTGTCAAAGAGCAGATTTTAAATAGCCGCACTTTATTTGTGCAGTTTATATATTATTGATGCTATGCCAACCAAAAGAAGACTGGGGCAAAGACGTGAAGAGAGAGGAGAGAAGTGTCCGCGACATACATAAATCGATCGCAGCGGCATCTGTCTAGAATGACCAATACTAGATCAATAATGTTGCCGCGTGTCGATAGTGTCGCTAGTGGCGCATTCAAAAAAGCTTGTCTTGTCAACTTCACAACATACACATACGCATCTCTATTTTTATTTGTTTGTAAACTGTAAAATAATTCAAAATGTCGATCGAAATCGAATCTGCCGAGTGAGTAAGATTATCTTAATTTATTTTGATTATTGTAAGGTAACATCGTGATTGTGTACGCGAATTGTGTTGTGTAATAACCTCATTTATTATGTCTCAGCGTAATTCGATTGATACAGCAATATCTCAAGGAAGCAAATCTCGTGAAGACGCTGCAAACTTTACAGGTAATTTCGATATATTTTATTCTGTTAGACATAGCTAGATATTTAAATTATTTGCTCTCTAATAAATTTTTGTATACAGGAGGAGACAGGTGTGTCGTTGAATACTGTTGACAGTGTGGATGGATTTGTTGCTGATATAAATAATGGCCACTGGGACACAGTTTTGAAAGCTATACAGTCATTAAAATTACCTGATAAGAAACTCATTGACTTGTATGAACAGGTAAATGTTTTAAATCAGAAACATGCATTGAAAGTTTATGTGATTCTTTATAAAAGTAAAATGTATATTACTTAAAAGTAATTTTTGATATTTTTTAAAATACTTAATTGTAACGTACAGATCTTTCTCTTTAAATTAATAAAAAATTAAATTACATGTTGTATAAGGAATATAACATTTTTTTTAATAAAACAATATTGATGGATTTATTGTTTCTCTCTTAGGTTGTTCTAGAATTAATTGAACTACGAGAATTAGGTGCAGCACGTTCCTTATTAAGACAAACTGATCCCATGATTATGATGAAGCAGCAAGAGCCTGAGAGATACATACACTTAGGTATATAACATTATTGAACATATATATAATATATATTTTTTATACATATTATATATATATAATATATTTATATATTATATTATAAAAGTGTTATTTTTTCTGTAATTATTATAAAATATAACTTTATCATGTGATCATATCTTTCTTTACAGAAAATCTACTTGCACGTTCATATTTTGATCCACGCGAGGCATATCCCGATGGAAGCACAAAGGAAAAACGAAGAGCATATATAGCCACTGCTCTAGCTGGTGAAGTATCAGTAGTACCCTCTAGCAGATTGCTTGCTCTGTTGGGGCAAGCATTGAAGTGGCAACAACATCAGGGTCTGTTACCTCCTGGTACCACAATAGACTTGTTTCGCGGAAAAGCGGCAGTTCGCGATCAGGAGGACGAAAAATATCCTACACAGTTGTCAAAGCAAATCAAATTCGGCCAGAAATCGCACGTGGAGTGCGCGCGTTTCTCGCCTGACGGTCAGTTCCTGGTAACCGGCTCGGTAGACGGTTTTATCGAGGTGTGGAACTTTACAACTGGTAAAATTAGAAAAGACTTGAAGTATCAAGCGCAAGACAACTTTATGATGATGGAGCAAGCAGTGCTGTCGATGTCGTTTAGTCGCGACAGCGAGATGCTGGCAGGCGGCGGTCAAGATGGCAAAATTAAGGTCTGGAAAGTACAGAATGGACAATGCGTGAGAAGATTCGAAAAAGCGCATTCAAAGGGTGTGACCTGCTTGCAGTTCAGTAGAGATAACAGTCAAATTTTATCAGCTTCGTTTGACACGACCATAAGGTAAAACGAAGAAAGAATTGACAAATATAGATTATAAAGATAAATATAATATTATCTATATAACGATTTATTCTTTTTTCTTACAGAATACATGGTCTCAAATCTGGAAAACCTCTCAAGGAGTTTCGTGGTCACACTTCATTTGTTAACGAAGTCGTTTTTTCTCCAGATGGTCATAATATAATCAGGTATTATTATAAAGATTTTTATAAAGATAATTATGTCCTTTTCTGTGCGCAAATATATATCATTTTTTTTATTTTATAGTGCGTCATCAGATGGAACTGTGAAAATTTGGAGCCTGAAGACTACCGAATGCATAGGAACTTACAAATCGTTGGGAGCCGCTGATCTCACAGTGAACAGCGTGCATCCCCTTCCCAGGAATCCAGAACACTTTGTCGTATGTAACCGTTCCAATACGGTAGTAATTATGAATATGCAAGGACAAATAGTGAGATCGTTTTCGAGCGGTAAACGAGAGGGAGGTGATTTCGTATGTACAGTAGTGAGCCCGCGAGGCGAATTTATCTATTGTGTCGGTGAGGATCTTGTACTGTACTGTTTCTCCACGTCATCGGGGAAACTCGAGAGAACTCTCAATGTAAGTATATTTTAATCAGGATGTACATTTATTTTATATTCTGATAACATTCGATTTATTTAACGATATTCGATTTTTTTTAGATCCATGAAAAGGACGTGATCGGCTTGGCACATCATCCCCATCAAAATTTATTATGTTCTTATAGCGAGGATGGTTTGTTAAAACTATGGAAACCATAAAAAAGACTCAGGACACTCGTCTCTTTTTTTACTCGAACGAAGAAAGCAAGCAGACTACATGTTTTTATACATTGTAATGCAACAACATTCTTGAAAGTGGCTGCAAGATATTTAAGAATTTTGTGCGACGTAGTTAATCCATCTATTGCTTCATCGTAACGCTGTCATATCAGGTAATCGAAAATACATATATCTTGTATATACTTAATTTTAACATCTGAACAGAAAAATGCCAAAAAAAGACTGAATATTACCCGATTTCCGATGATCCCGTTCCGGTTTTATTATGTTAGATTTCGAAAAGAAAATGATTCTGGATTTTTCACGGAAAATCATCGATATATCGCTGATGCATTGAACATAACACGTTCACTCTGCGTGCAATAATAGACATCACGCTCGCCTGTATCTGATCATGCGAACCTAATCGTTACAGCGTCGCCGATGTTAGTCGAGGCAGGTAGATAGGATACAGGGTGGGTGGTTGGTCGGCTCGTTCGGGACTAACAAGTGCGCCTTCCTCTTCGTACCTATTCCCCTATATATATATATATATATATATCCCTCGTCACGTAGCGCGGGCCCTCAGCCGGCGCACGCTTGAACGTAATTGGACTCGAGCAAATAAGCAATCACTATATTTCGGCTCGGCAAATATTATAATAACAGACCAGGGTGGGGTTAACCGGGTTATCGGTATCTTACGATCGGTGGTCGGCTCAGGCGTTTTAGACAGCGCCAAAACCAGCACCGATCTGCTGCTCCTTTTTGCGCGCGTCTGCTTATGGTCGTTTATCGCGAAAAAAACGACCCTTCGTTAATATCTTTATAAAACCCTATACGCGCGAGAGAAAGTTCGTATCCGGTCGAGGGACGATCAATCAACTTGATGCACAGGACATTCGCCTAATCAAAGAACGGTTTTGTGCGAAGTGGAATTTTCTTTACTCGATGTTATATGTGAGATATTTTTCTTTCTATTTTTTGTCTTATTTTCTAGGTCCTAGGTAAGTAATTGTCGATTATAGTCTCATCTATATTTAGTTTGTTAAATTTAAAAATTTTTTGATAGAAAATTACGATTATGAAAAATAAGAACCTACTATAAATTTCTAACATAAACTTCATTTACAAAATTTCTATATATTTTTAAGTATTTTTTCAAATTTTATACTCTTTGAAAATTTTTCATAAGCAATTAATTTTATATTTTAGAATGAAAAATCCTTGTTCTCATAATACATTTTTTTGTTCAGATATGAAACGTCATGTTTCGTTCTTCAGGTTCGGTAGAACCTGCCATTTATAATGATATAAGATATAAGTGTTGCAAGATCGGCGGGATTTTTTCACAAAGTGGATTAGAAGATTGCGTGAAAAGTCACTGTCGGTTCTTTTGGCATATAATCTATACATTTTTGGAAACAATTGGACCGGAAAACCATTCCCATTTCCTTTTGATCCTCACTAATGCGACTTTAATGTCATTGGAAGTTTTTCACTTTCCCGTCTAGTTAGACCAAATAGTTGGCCCAATAATCGGTTAGGTTTTGTTGATCTCACCGTCGATTTTTCTTCCTTGTAGTTATATCCGGCACCGCCGACGGTCGTCTTTGTGTAACAAAGATTTTTTATTATTTTTTAATATTATTTACAATTTGCTACACGGAATATAATCGATAATTGATATAAGGGCAATATAGTCCTGGTAATCATTATTTTTGATTTCCTAATTTTTTGGCTATACTGAAAAAAATTGTTAATTTGACTAAACCATTCAACTAAATTACTAGTTTGTTAATTGAACATATATTATAGTATTTAAGTCAATTATACGTTTTGTTATATTTAATGTGTTATATTTAATTTAAATATTTCTTCATATATGTTCAATTAACAAAATAATATTTAGTTGAACGATTTATTTAAGTTAATAAATGTTTTTTCAGTGTACAAATTGAGGCTTAATTCATAAGTAAAATTGAAACTAATTTTTAATTAAAGTTAAAAAATTAATTAAGGCGACAAAATCTATTTTCAAATTAAATTTAATATATATATACACTGAGAAAAAATTGATAACTTGATTAAATCGTTCAACTAAATTACTATTTTGTTAAATGAACATATATAAGTATATTTAAGTAAAATGCATGTTTTGTTAGATTCAGGATGCTGTATTTAATTTAAATATTTCTATATGTTTAATTAATAAAATGGTTATTTATTTGAACGATTTATTCAAGTTATAAAGTTTTTTTCATTGTACAAATTGACGCTTAATTTATAAATAAAATTGAAACTAATTTTTAATTAAAGTTAAAAAATTAGTTAAGGCGACAAAATCTATTTTCAAATTAAATTTAAGAAAATATAAATACACTGAGAAAAAAATTATCAACTTGACTAAACCGTTCAATTAAATTACTATTTTGTTAATTGAACATATATGTGTAAGCATTTAAGTGAAATACGTGTTTTGTTAGATTTAAGATGCTGTATTAAATTTAAATATTTCTATATATGTTTAATTAATAAAATAGTTATTTAGTAGAACAATTTATTGTTAGCCATGTTAATAATTTTTGTAGTGTACAAAATATTTTTTCATATTTTATATGTTGAACATATATTGCAAGATTAACTCGATAAAAAATTTTGATTGAAAATTGAAAGAGATCTGGAGTTGACCAATATAATCAATGATTTTATATATGATGACCTATCGCGAGGATGCGTATTTCGAGAGCCTGTGAGATGATTAGACTTAATACACGCAGCGTGTCTGCGGGACTGTTTTGTGTCCGAGTAAAATGTCTATGTAATTATAAGCTGAGATCGGTGGCATTTATCGGTTGTAAAGGATTTTCGAGCGAACGATTAGGGTCAAATTAACTGTATACGTGACGATTACACGCAAAACCAGATGCCTCTCTTATAAGAATCTGGTACCATAATCGCATCCGATGCAACATGCAGTCTCGTAATCGCTACCGCGAGACGCTCGCGCATCGCTTAATTATCAATTAATAATAATACGTAGTAATGATCTCCGCTGTTCGAATGTGTAGGGGCAGGGGTAGAGAAATTGTGGAATATTAACGGAGCGATTATGTAACGAAATGTACGGAGAGAGTGATGGAGCAGATGCCCCGTAAGTTTCCCGAAAGGGCTTTAAGGAAGACGGCGAATCCCCATTGCGAGGGAGGAACTACGAGCGGTTAGTCTTTGAGAAGGAAACTCGCTCCACTAATTTCAGCTTCCTCCGACGTGATATCGTATAAGAGTGCCGTCAAACCTTATCAGATTCAAGTACAAGAACTCTCGCGCAGAGCTCATCTATTTATTTAAAATATCATTCTTTTAGATTCACAATCAGTATTTATTTTTCAGTAATTATATATAGGTTTTAAATAACAATTCTTTCGTGATTTATTATGTCATGAGATTCGCGTAAAGGTGAATCTTTGGGGAGAGGAATCATTTCAGGGTGGAAAATGTCATTCTTTTAGATTCACAATCAGTATTTATTTTTCAATAATTATAGACACTGGAAAAAATTGTGTTGTATTAACAAAGGACAGGTTAAATTGACCGGAATTCTTTTTAATGCAACAAGCACCTTGTTTGCACAACAAATCAGTTGTTTATGCAAACAAGATTGTTGTTGCATTAAAAAGAATTCTGGTCGATTTAACCAGAACTCTGTTTCGTCGATTTTCGAACAGAATTTTTGTTAAGACAAAACTTTTTTTCTCAGTGTAGATTTTAGATAAAAATTCTTCGTGATTGATTACGTTATGAGATTCGCGTAGAGGTGAATCTTTGGGGGAGGAATCATTTCAGGGTGGAAAATGTCATTCTTTTAGATTCACAGTCAGTATTTATTTTTCAATAATTATAGACACTGGAAAAAATTGTGTTGTATTAACAAAAGTCAGGTTAAATTGACCGGAATTCTTTTTAATGCAACAAGCATCTTGCTTGCACAACAAATCAGTTGTTTGTGCATTAAAAAGAATTCTGATCGATTTAACCAGAACTCTGTTTCGTCGACTTTCGAACAAAATTTTTGTTAAGACAACATACTTTTTTTCCAGTGTAGGTTTAGATAAAAATTCTTCGAGATTAATTACGTTATGAGATTCGCGTAGAGGTGAATCTTTGGGGAGAGGAATCATTTCAGGGTGGAAAATATCATTCTTTTAGATTGACAATCAGTATTTATTTTTCAATAATTATAGACACTAGAAAAAATTATGTTGTATTAACAAAAGTCAAGTTAAATTGACCGGAATTCTTTTTAATGCAACAAGCATCTTGTTTGCACAACAAATCAGTTGTTTGTGCATTAAAAAGAATTCAGATCGATTTAACCAGAACTCTGTTTCGTCGACTTTCGAACAAAATTTTTGTTAAGACAACATACTTTTTTTCCAGTGTAGGTTTAGATAAAAATTCTTCGAGATTGATTACGTTATGAGATTCGCGTAGAGGTGAATCTTTGGGGAGCGGAATCATTTCAGGGTGGAAAATGTCATTCTTTTAGATTCACAGTCAGTATTTATTTTTTAATAATTATAGACACTGGAAAAAATTGTGTTGTATTAACAAAGGACAGGTTAAATTGACCGGAATTCTTTTTAATGCAACAAGCATCTTGCTTGCACAACAAATCAGTTGTTTGTGCATTAAAAAGAATTCTGATCGATTTAACCAGAACTCTGTTTCGTCGACTTTCGAACAAAATTTTTGTTAAGACAACACACTTTTTTTCCAGTGTAGGTTTAGATAAAAATTCTTCGAGATTGATTACGTTATGAGATTCGCGTAGAGGTGAACCTTCGGGAAGAGGAATCATTTCAGGGTGGAAAATGTCATTCTTTTAGATTCACAGTCAGTATTTATTTTTTAATAATTATAGACACTGGAAAAAATTGTTGTATTAACAAAGGACAGGTTAAATTGACCGGAATTCTTTTTAATGCAACAAGCGTCTTGCTTGCACAACAAATCAGTTGTTTGTGCATTAAAAAGAATTCTGATCGATTTAACCAGAACTCTGTTTCGTCGACTTTCGAACAAAATTTTTGTTAAGACAACATACTTTTTTTTCCAGTGTAGGTTTAGATAAAAATTCTTCGAGATTGATTACGTTATGAGATTCGCGTAGAGGTGAACCTTCGGGAAGAGGAATCATTTCAGGGTGCACTTCATCGATGATATTAGCGATAGAGTGGATCTCTCTTAGCTCGTCTTTCCTCTCTAGCTCTCGTTTCCGTATTTCCGGAAGACTCCCCAATTTCGCGATCATAATTTGTTAATAATTGGACATTGGTTGTGGGCCCATGGTATAGAAGGGCCTCTTCTCGCTGGCCAACTGGCCCCAGGTGTGTGCACGAGGAACGTGGCGGACGCGTGCTTCTCCCCTCTTTTAACCTTCGTTTGCAGCCGAACGCGCTCGATTCGATTCGCTCCCTTCTTTTACTTCTTCTCGTTTTCTTATGCCTCTTACACCTCGCGCTTTTTCTCTTCCGTTTACTCTCGAAGCACCCAATTGCTCTCGTCGCGTAATTTGACGTACATGTAAATATTAATTCATCAATGCAATAAGAAATAGTGTGACGAAGCAAAACATCACCTTGTTACCTTTTTATATCAGCAACATAACAATAATATAAAAAAAACCACTTACGAACTTAATACAGAAATAGAAATAAAAAATCTTTTTTTTTTTTTTTATTCAATCCTAAATCATATTAATTAAATATTGTTTTATTTTAATAAAATTTCGACTGAATAAAAATTGATGTCCAAGTTTTGATCGAGAATACTGTAAAAGAGATGAAGGGAATATTATTGTATATAAAAAAAAACGAGACCAATAGGAGGATGATGCTATTTGTTACAAATTAGTGACAGGTTTTTGTTAATTATCGTAAGACGTGGACGAGAATTTGGTAGACGAGACGGTTAAATATCGTCGTGTGTAGTTGGAACGATTTCGGAGGTATCGCGGCGAGAAGGGATTTGCATTCGCGGAAAGGTGGCAATTACTCGCGGAACGGAATATAATGCAATTATCGAATTAACCCTCGCACCCCCACATAATTGCTCGCGACTTCACGATTTAAGTGGATAATCATTGGGAACCGGCTGACCGGGGCGAGAGCGCCGAAATTCGCCGGGAAAGAGAGCGTCAGAGAATGTGGGGCGGCAGATCGAGCATCTTTGGTGCATCGTGTAATTTACGTACGTTGCACGTACATATACATACATACACGCGCATGCATCGTTTGCCCTAATGGCGAGTTTAACGAGTGCGATCCCGCTTCCTTTCGGGAATGCAGTTCTGGATCAATGAGAAGCTTGAAAGGACTCCAATACATAGGAGCTTGATTTTTGCTGGAATTGGTTGTTCTTTTTTATATGGTGTAACTTATGTCCTGCGCTGAACAAAAGATGTACTAGTCCCAAAGTTCAATATTAGCTAAATATATTATATAATAATAGTTGTCTATTATTATTTTTTGTTCAGCAGATCATAAACTACAACATATGAAAAAACCAGCTGATCTTACTAAGATTTAATTTTATATATGTGATTAGTACGGAGTTTTTGAACCTATATAAAATCCTAGATTGAGTTCCGATAAAATTAGCTGATTTTCTCACATGTTGTAATTTATAACTTGCTGAACAAAAAATGTAATAGACTCAATGTTAAATAATAAATGGTTTGCAGTCAATCAAACACGAAAAATTAGGACTTTGCGAGTTGTTTGATTGGCTGTAACTTAATATATGAATATTTATAGCTTTGAGGCTATTACATCTTTTGCTCAACAAGTCAAGCTATATATATATATATAAAAAAAAAAAACAGCCAAGTCCACCGAGAATCGAAATCCTATCGAAATGTATTTGATGCGAGGTCCTTTCTAACTTATCTATCTTGTGTTCTTCCATCTTTCAATCTCTGTCAGTTCAGAAAAAATCGAATGTCATGAGAATAAAAAAAAAAAAAGAAAAGGAAACTCGTATCTATATGTGATGTGCGTATAATTCTCTCTTTCGAAAATTTTCTTCTCCGTTTCGGATATGAAAAATCGGTAATTTTCTGTCTGTACGCTTGTCTGTTCCTCATCGTGGAAAATCGATCGGCGATTAGTTAGTGGTAGCGTCGCAAACTCGAGAGAGAATTCTGCTATCGAACGAAGCCGGGCCACTCGATTTCACACAGGAGGGTGCCGCATTGTGTTACGTTATAGCCTTCATTTTCACCTTCGTCTCTCTTTTGCGCCTCCCTCGTTTCTTGCGCGAGCTTCATTGTTTCGCGGTCCACTGAAAAACAGTTCACATTGTATCGTCGATTTCAATGCACGAATCTCAAAATAGGGCGCGCGATTGTTTCACTTTTCTTTTGAGCCTATTCTTCTCGGCGCCGGCTAATTTGCCGACCCGACGACGATTTACGAAACGTTGGGGGATCACCAATTTCAAGAAATCTTAAAAATCTGGAACGGTGAAAATCACCATCATTATAACATTTTGCTATAACAGTGTAAAATTAATACACAGTATACAAAATAAATGCATAATGTAATGTGATAGAATTGGAAAACAAATTATATTTAAATGTAAGACGAATAGAAAAAAATTTGTTAAATGAGTATATAAACTTATTTTTTTGTGTAATCTAGGCGTGTCGTAGCATCGTGTGAAACACGATGCTTTTTTCGAATAAGAGCATTCTTAACTGTCTTATATTCTGACTGGAAACTCCGATTCAATCACGGGCACCACCCCCTCGTTTCGAAGGGCGCTTCCTCGGCCTTATAATCACTAGGCTACTGACGCTTCGAGAGCGCTTCGTATTCATTTTACGAAGCCGTGCTTGGGAAAATTCTGCGTTGCAACAGTACCATCGATCCTCGTTCTCCCCTTCCGGCTTGTCTATCTTCGATACGTTAAAAATACACGTCGAAGAACAAAAAATTGATCCAAGCTTTAATATAATTTTCTTTTTCGAAGAAAAGTATTTCCGATTTCATCGTTTCTTAAATAACGCTTAGAATTCCCCAATTAATAATTTTCCTCACAAATATTGATTTACCTACCTTTAGAATCTTGGATAGATTTTCTTCTCATTTATTTCCCTTTGGCAGTCGCGCACAAACAAGGCAATGGTTTTCTCAAGCCGCATTACAAATCACCGAAATGGGCCACCACGATTCCCGCAGTCCTTTTTCAACGGCGGTCCCTCCGAAAGTTCCGAAAATCAATTTTTTTTTCCTCGGGGCGTCAATTAAGCGGAATTTTTCCGACTTCGACGTAGGTCCGGACGAAAGAGCGCAACGACTTCGGTTTTTAGAAGCCTTAATCGTTGCTGCTCCCTGTTTCCACCGACCATTGCAATTTTCAGACTTTCGGCTACTGCAATCTCGTCCTCCTCTCGAGGGTCATTCGTCTAAGGTGTTAATCTCTCTAGAGAGGACGTGACTCGGCAGCAGGACGAGTTTCTCGGACGAGTGGCAATAGTAACGACAGCAGAACAAATATTTAGGTATCGTCGGCTACACCAGCCGACATTTCTTGCATTTTGTCCGCCTAATCGAATTTTATTCAGATTATTAATCAGAGATGGGAATAATGTAACAACAAAGTTCAGAAAAGTATACTTTAACGTTACGTAAAGTGTTATTTTAAATAATAATTATATATAATGTTGAAATTGATAAAAAAGACATACACTTGGATTTAGTATAGGTATATATTATTTTTATAAATATTAAAATATTTAAATTAAATATAACGTATTAAATTTACCAAAACGTATATTTGACTTAAATACTAATATATGTTCAATTAATAAAATAATTTAATTGAAAGGTTTAGTCAAGTTATAATACTGGAAAAAAATCTTGTTGCATCAACAAAAATTTTGTTCGAAAATGAACGAAACAGGTTGAATTAATGTCAATGCAACACAATTTTTTTCCAGTAAACAAATTTTTTTTGGTGTATGTATTTATAG
Source organism: Nylanderia fulva (assembly GCF_048542155.1). Taxonomy (NCBI): domain Eukaryota; kingdom Metazoa; phylum Arthropoda; class Insecta; order Hymenoptera; family Formicidae; genus Nylanderia; species Nylanderia fulva. Next base: position 8,055,955 of record NW_028190368.1, on the reverse strand, counting down.
ATCAGTGAGCGTTGAATTGGTAATTAATTAGTGATACGGAATAAAGTATAGGGATATCGGTACTGGTACTCGGTGGAAGAAGTGTGTGTGTATGTGTGCATTTCTCGCAAAGTTCTTTATTTCATCTTTCGATTATACACTTGATATCCTATGTACATAATCGGCTTACACGTGTTCGCGGTTAGTTCAATCGAACACACACTAGAAGGGTCGATTCAAAATTCTTCTCTTTTTTTTCTTCAAAGGGCGAAGCGAAATACGCAACTGCGCGAATTAGGCGCGCTTTGACAATCCTAATCTCGTGAAATATACATGCGAATAACGAACTGCGAGGAAGAGAGAGAGAGAGAGGAACACGTCGGATTAAAACACACTGCAGCCGAACTGCTCAAAGGATGACGCTTGCTAAATGGTGCTAATAGTAATCCTATTCATTGTGACGTGATACTTTAGCGCGCCGTATCGTCCTCTCTACTTGACCGGATTACGAGCGGAAAAAACGACCAACTTATTTTATACGTATAGCTGATTGTGAGTGGACGATAGAGATGACCCTTCTTCGCGGAGAATATCTATGGACAGGGTGTTGAAATAAGAGACCTGTCTTATATATTTATCTTATATAATATCTCCGTAATACTGAAATGCAGAAAAGAGTCGCATGGGATTTTGTAGCAAGAGTTTTTGGCAAGTCTATTCATTTTCACACGATCATAATTCAAAAATGATTTATCTAATGGATGCATGAATATTATATAAAGGCATAATATACAATTTAAGATATATATGATATAAAAAATAAAAAAGCGATTCTTCCAATTATTCTTTTATTCAGTATCCAATTAAAGACAGTTTAGATAAGTACCCAGAAATTCGCACAAAATTCCTGAAAACTGTAATATTACGTGAAAACAAATGATGGAACAATTAGAAAAGAATTTAATAGAGAGATTCTAATATATAATCTGAGCTAAATATCTACATCTTTCAGTTAAGTGATTTAGACAGTATTAAGCTTCTTTAAGGTAAAAGGTACTTAAGGTACTAACTGCCAACAACTTTATCGAACGAGGAAGAGACGAAAGGGAGAGTCTTATGTCTGTTAATCTCATCTCGCTATAAATACCGAGAGCCGCAGGGGTTCAAACCAGTCTATTACACCCGCGTTCTAGTTATTAATTATGCTCATGCCATCGCGGTCGCCTCTTGCGATTAAATGCTAGCGCATCCCGCCGTCTCACACTGAGAGCGATTAATCTCGGAAGTGTGGCCGTTCACGGCAGGACATCAGCCTAAGTCCTGCTCGATCTATCCAGCTGTTATCTAACGTATCACATTAGTCCGAACATTATAATCTCCTACATAAATGGGCCCACATTTTTATAAATAATTGGAAAATGTATAAACATATATATTTTAAAATTTCTTTATTTTACAATTTACATCATATTTTAATTTATTGCAAAATGCTGGAAAAAAAGTGTTGTTGCATTAACAAAAATTCTATTCCAAAATGAACGAAACAGAATTTTTGTTCATGCAACAAGGTTTTTTTCCAGTGTGGTGTGTTATGATTGATTAATTTCATTAATTTATCTAAATATTAAAAAAAATATTAGATTTATCTGATTTTTTTATAATTTAAGATTTGATTCAAACGATAGATTTCGTCACTGGGGAAAAAAGCTTGTTGCATTAACAATCATTCTGTTCGAAAACGGACAAAATAGAATCACTGGTTGAATCTACCAGAATTCCTTTTAATGCAACAAGTATCTTGTTTACACAAACAATTGATTTATCGTGCAAACAAGATGCTTGTTGCATTAAAAGGAATTTTGATAGATTCAACTAGTAATTCTGTTTCGTCTATGTTTGAACAGAATTTTTGTTAGCGCAACAAGATTTTTTCCAGTATGATGGAATAAAAATTCTCATGCGAAATAAGAATCTCATATAGAATAAAAATCTTTCCTTAATAGAAGTCACAAGTATCATCCAACAATGAAGTACGTTGCAATTGATAGATTACGTAATGATTTGCTACGTGTACATCCTATAATATGATGATGAGGAATAAGTTAGCGCACGGTCGTTGTTTTCTCTCGTACAATTATAAAAGTGCGCACGTGTGGGTCGGTGGTGATTTACTTCGCATTGGAGATCGTGGGAACCGACGTTAAGGGAGAGAAGGACGAGGCTCTGAAGAGTAAAAGAAGGAAGGAAGAAAGGACGGATGAATGGGGGATGGCTCGAGAGGGAAGCGAGAGGGTGAAGGGAAGAAGATGAGCGAGAGTGAACGGAGGCTGTGTATCCCCGAATCTCTCACTCTCTCTCTCTCTCTTTCTTCTGCTCCTCTTCGGTCCATAGTACCAGAAACGCTATAGCGAACGCTATAACGATCCGTTGTGCTGGATCTGGAGTGCGTCAATGGTACTTCCAATATTATGGGCTCGATCAAAGCGTTATATTGTTTGAGATCTTATTGCACCGGCCGTGTAAACTCTCCGCGTCGACGAAGTGGGTTTTGAGCAGAGCGACACGTACCAAAACACTTACAGGTCGTCGCTTATCGATAGCTCGCGCTCTTTTGATCTTCCAAGCGTAATCTCGCCCTGTTTAAGTATGCAAAGTAATTATAGACATCATACAGAATTTTTGTGGAACCACTTATATGATTTTTGGAGATAGAGTTTGAAGTTTATTTTATTCAAAGAGACTCTTCTTTTTATATATTATAAATACTATTGATAATAAAAATTGATAATTAAAATAATTTTGATAAGATGTAATTAATAATTTTTTCTTCTCACAGTTTAAATTACACTTGACATTATTATTATTCATCCGAGAGTCTTAAGTCTTCATAACATTATGATAACATACATGAGATAAAAAATTCATATTTCTGTTTCAACTTTAATAAATATTGATATTCCTTAACAATATTCTTATAAAATATTATTACATTTTAAAAAACTTCTAATTTAAAAAAAAAAACTTCAATACAAGCCGCGAATTTCTATATGCAAGTTTATAATTAAGAGCACAGTGAAAAAAATTTGTTAACTTGCCTAAACCTTTCAACTAAATATTATTTCGTTAATTGAATATATAAAAATATTTAAATTAAATATATACCATATTAAATTTAACAAAACGTGTAATTGACTTAAATAATAATATATATGTTTAATTAAAACAAAATAGTAATTTAGTTGAAAGGTTTAATCAAAAGAAAAAGTTTTTTTGTTCAGAGCAGATAATTTGTGCACATCGATAATTTCTCATTAAATACAATAGATGTTTTTCCATGGAGAAAGAGGAGAGAATTAAGAGCACAGTGAAAAAATAATTAAATATTATTTCGTTAATTGAATATATAAAAATATTTAAATATTAAATCTAACAAAACGTGTAATTGATTTAAATACTAATATATATGTTTAATTAAAACAAAATAATAATTTAGTTGAATCAAAATAAGAAATTTTTTGCTCAGTGCAGATAATTTGCGCACATCGATAATTTCTCATTAATTATTGTACAATAGAGATGTTTTTCCAAGGAGAAAGAGGAGAGAATTCTAAACCTTTCAACTAAATATTATTTCGTTAATTGAATATATAAAAATATTTAAATATTAAATCTAACAAAACGTGTAATTGACTTAAATACTAATATATATATTTAATTAAAACAAAATAATAATTTAGTTGAATCAAAATAAGAAATTTTTCGCTCAGTTCAGATAATTTGCGCACATCGATAATTTCTCATTAAACACAATAGAGATGTTTTTCCAAGGAGAAAGAGGAGAACACGAGTGCTGGCCACGCGTACAAGACGAGGCCCCGTCGACGCGCGATAATTGGTGGCTCGGGAGAGAAATATTCCTACGTCGGTGGAGACCGTCGTCTCTCTTCGTTGCAGCCAGTCGTAGCAATTTAGCAGGTAGCCAAAAGGCTCGATCGGGGGGCAGCCTCCCTATCTCACGAGTCTATTCCCCTTCCTCGACCTCCCTTCGGGGTCCTTCCTCCCGGTCACCCCGATTCAACCCGCGCGTATTTAAAAGCGTTTAAGGGCGCTCTCCGGTGCTCGAGTGCTCTCTCCTGCCCCGGATCCACAATGGTTCTTGCGTATTATTTGTTGGTGAAATAACATGCTGTCAGTTATGGGGGATATGCTAAATATATAGGCACGCTAGATTCCCGAAGGAGAATCGATCGAACTCCGGTCGTCCGTCGTGACGCTCGAGTGTTGTGCTTCGAGCCGCAGCACGTTCGGAAAGAAACCAATGAGAACGTGTGGGGGAGATTGGGAGGGTGGAAGAAAGAGGAGAGGCGATCTTTACACATGTAGGGGCCTCTCTTTCACGAGACAATTCGTAAGAATCGAGGAGGCAACACCACCGGGATGCAGTTCGCTTCAGGGTTGGATCGCGCGGATCGGATTGATTCGACCGCGGACATCCTTCATCTCGCTCGCAGCTTCCTCTCCTCTTTCGGATCGACGCGCCGGGGAGGCGTGGATGCGTTTATTTTTTTGGGGCCCCGCCGTCGATATCCGACAATCGTTTTTTCTCCTGCCGCGCGCGAGAAAGGCATCGCAAAGATTCCGGATAGAATTCCGAATGACGCGCCGCGCCGTTTGCTATCGATGACGATACTTTTATACCCACGTTTGAAAACGCGTATATAAGCGTCGGACGAAATAATATTGATCTTTTCGTATTTATATGCGTGAGAAATTATAGAGCGAGAATCGATGCGTTACAAAAAAGAATACAAATTGAGAAACTCGGGCTTATTATTGTACAGAAAGAGAGAGAATAGGAGATTAAGAATTTTCTTTTACTTGGATTCATACGCATATAGTAAACTTTAAATATATTTCACTTTTATATATTTCTTATATAAATTTTTTATATATTTCTAAAAAATTAATATAATCCATTTATTTGGTACATTGAAAAAAAAATGTTGTTGCATCAACAAAACTTCTGTCCGAAAATGGACAAATGATTTGTCGTGCAAACAAGATGCTTGTTGCATTAAAAGGAATTCTGATCGATTTGACCAGTAATTCTATTTCGTCCATTTTTCAACAGGATTTTCCTTAATGCAACATTTTTTTCTAGTAGTTCAGAATATTTATAATTATAATTTGTAACAAACACCTTATCTCATTTCATGAAGATTGATACCGTTTGCAAAGTCATCTATACACGATGAGATCTCGAAACACTTACTGAGAAGACGAACCTTGACAAGAAGATGTTTAATCCCGTACTGGGATTATTACATCATACTCGCCCACTTATAATCTAATAAAGCAACTAATAACTAATAATAACTTAATACACTCCGGTTCGAGACAAGGCCATAATTATGTGCTCTTTAATTATGTGGATCCAGCGCTCGATCGAATCGACGTTATTTGATTATCGAGCTTGGGCGCGTACATAAAATAACGAAGGGGAGGAGCTGTTTGTTTTTCGGACACTGATGGGCCCAGAGCGGCGAATTTAGGATCAGATCGGCGTCCGATCGGATGTGTCGAATTCATACAGACACGGCTATGTGAGAAGAAGAATGATAGTTTTTGCAATGATGGGTAGAATTAATAGAGACCCCTGATTTTTAATCTGACCCATATGAAAAAGAATATTTTATATTCGTGAATACATTAAGATATCATATGTATATTCAATCAGTTAGATTCTATATAAAGATATATGTACACGGAGAGAATTTTCTCTTAGAATTTATATCCTGAAAATCATTTTTTAAAATCATCCGTTAAATAATCAGCACTATTTTTTACTCGTGCATATAATGTGGATAAATTAGAGTCTCATAGGGAGAATTTTCTTTTAGAATTTACCCTGCGAAAATCATGATAATAGGAACAATGTGCTATTAGAAGAATTTTATAAAAGTTTTCTCTGATTAATATTTATCACAATAAAAAATATTAATACGCACATAGTAAAATGAATTGAATATATTTTATCTCATTGTGGTAGATATTATTTTTTATTGTGATAAATACTAATCAGAGAAGCTCTTATAAAATTCTTCCAATAGCATATATTGTCCCATTATTACCATGATTTTTAGGGTAAATTGTAAAAGAAAATTCTCTCTGTATAGGATGTTTTAATTTATCCACAATATCTGCACGAGTAAAAAAATAGTGGTGATTATTTAGTGGATGATTTTAAAAAATGGAGGTACAACTTGCGCACGCGTCTGCATATGAAATTAAAATAATATGACGCGCAAAGTGTTTTTCTTCTCTCCTAAGTCCTTAAGATAATAGGATGAATAGGTTAACGGTCGGTTGAGAAAATGAAGTGGACCGCGATGCGTGCGTCCGCGAGCAGCTGTGTTACCACAATGCACGTGCCGCCAATGCGTTTTGCACGCGTGTGCATGCGCTTGCTGCTATTACGCGAAATGGCACGTGACCCGCTTTTAATCGCGAATACATGTTATCGCGATAATTAGCTGCGAGAGAAACTACTATTCTACTACTAGGTGAAATATATAATCCTCATGTAATCGTTACATACCGTTACTTACGCAGATGTTAATATACTTGCAAGTCATTTATTCAATTATCATAATCGTGTTCTTCACGCACCGATGATAAATGATTCTATACCTTACTTATACTTGCTAAATAAATGGAAAAATTGTATTATATTCTGGGGAAAATGTGCTTCCTCTTTCGATCTCTCTCTCTCTCTCTCTCTCTTTCTGGAACATATAGAAAGGCATATTGCAAAATATAATAAAGTATAAAAATAATAGTAAAAGAAAAATTCAATCTATACATTATGTCATAAAATAAGGAAAAATAAAAATCTCGTGTGACAAAAGAAATCTCGAAATAATACGCTTTTTAATTAAGATCGATTTCCGATAATTTTGACTGTAACGAAAATAGGGAATCGTTATTCGGGCAATTAACGTCGAGCCGGTGCGATGTCCGATTACGAGGGATTTTTTTGCTAAAAGGCGAGAGCATGACTGACAGCCGAGGGTGAATGGGGTGTTCACCAGCACGACACAACTCTCTCGCGGCTTTTCGGGCGATTTGCTATTTCGCGATGAGGTGAGAAACGAGATCTCGTTAGGATCCAACCTGGTTAACGTTATGACAACCTCCTCCCGGTCGGCAATTATCGGATTACAATGTAAAGATGCTAAAGGTGGTAAAACGCTGACAGGGTCACAGACGCTTATCGCGGGGTCTCCTTTTGAGTGCCCCGTAACGAGTTGCAAGGTGTGGGCGGACGTGTCGGTTCGGTGCGTGAGACGATGCGTCGTTTCAGCTTATATCTTGACGGGATAATTTTCTCCCTCGCAGCTTATCCCTCCTTCTTTCGTTCCGCGTATAATTCGCGCGCCTCTACATCACGTATCACGAGGAAGCGGCTATAAGAATGGTCGGATGGTCGGCCGAAAGGATTCGGCTTATTTATCACGTAACTTTTCAACAACACTATATGGCTGGAATCTACTTTTTCTAAAAACAGTTCTCTCAGAAACGAGCAACGCGATGGCGAAGTGATGATTATTATCGTCGACCATTTGTGAGATATGTGTCTTATAAAAGAGTATCCGCTTACTCAAGTTTCAAATGTCGGCTAATTTGAAAAGATAGTCACAAGTCGAACATTTTATTTTTGCATGGCGAAAGATTTATATATTTTTAGCAAACATTTTTTAATTATAAATGTATATCAAATTGATTTACACACATTTTTTTCTCTTTCTGGAACATATAGAAATACATATTGCGAAATATAATATAAAGTAATAAAAGAAAAATAAAATCCACAATTTTTAAATTTACTAAAAATTAAATTTTGAGTAAAAGAAAGAGTGTACCTTCTCACATGAGAAGACCGGAAACGTTTCGCGGACGTTTGTTGTGCATAAAATTTCGCGCGTTATCTGCGCGAGTTAACTCGCGTGTCATTTACGCGTAACCACACTTTAGCCTTTCTTTTATTCCTGCCAAAGTGTTCTGACTATCGGTCGAGCTAAAGTGTTATTTGATTTGTGGCTGGCGAGAGAGAAAGAGCCGCGCGTTCTCGTCTGTAATAAGCGAACCGCCTCTTCTTCAATATATCTATCTTGATGGTTCAATGCGCTTGCAACCGCGTAAGAAAGCCGCGACTTTACAATGCGTTCACGAAACTGCATCGTGAGCCATGCAGAGTGTAAAGAACACCCTTTTATGTAGAAGCGAGTTTTTCTTGCACAAATTATTCATTTATCTCTGAAAAATAAATTGCTCAAAGCATTCGTTTACAGAAAAATTAAAGAGAATAGGAAACAGGGATAAAAATTTACGAGAAATAAATATTTAAAGAAAAACCAAATATGAGCGAATTATATAGAAAGCTGTTATATGTTATAGCTCGGCATCTTAATTGAATTTATTGAACTATATTTTAATATAACAAACATCTTAAAATTGGTTTAAATATCTCAAAACTTTTTTATATACCTAAACTAAATAATGTAATGTATAAGATTGGAATTAATGTTACAACAAAATCTTTAAAGAACTTTCCGTCACTAAAACACTGTTGCGAGAAACATGCTTTCATCGATTCAGCGAGGGTGGGCTTCTTTTTCAAGTTCCCCGCTAAAGAGACGGAGATGTTTTTAATACGATTGTAAAGAGAGAGGACTCGCACGTGTGGTGTAAAAGTACGAATGCAAAGACAGACAGACGAAGCAGCAGCACACGATAAAAGTCTTTAGGCACCTGTCGTTCGTCTGCTCAGATCGCCGGAAAGTACCGGCACAGATGCTGCTGCTCGTTCTTTCTGTCGAGACAATAAGAACTGACACTCTCTCATCGCGAAGATACATTTCCACTATTAGCGCTAACGGGCTTCCTTACCGTTATCTAGCCTAGCCATATAAATACATAATTAATCGTATCTATATTTTATGGACCGGCGCGTACTTACTCGCGGTCAAGCCGCGTGCGGATAATTTTATTTCAATCTCAAGGAATATCTATTACAACATATACGAATTGATCAAGTGATTTCGAAGATAACATCTTTATTATCAGTTTAGTCGAATATGAATTAGAATATAATTACATATTTATTTGCAGGTTTTAGAATACGCGTATCTCTGTGACTGCTTATTTGTAAAATTTTTATTTGTTCAAATCGAATTTTTCATGTTTGGCAATGTTGCAAAAAAAAATTTTTTTTAATACTTCTCACGTAAAAATTTGACGTACCAAATATAATGTAGAAATTTCAACTCGATTTCGGAGACATCAATATGGCGAGTGCGTCTAACATGTTGCACCCAATATTGATGTCTCCAAGGCGAGTCCTTTTACAGATCTTTTACAGATATAATAATTAAAGTGCGATATAGTGCGATAATAATAGGATATAACATATTCTTCCTCTTTTTTTTATCTTGCCCCATATTTCAAAATATATTTTTTTTACACTGAAAAAAAATTTTGTTGCATTAACAAAAATTCTGTTCGAAAATGAACGAAACAGAATTACTGGTTGAATCGACCAGAATTCCTTTTAATGCAACAAGCATCTTGTTTGCACGACAAATCAGTTGTTTGTGTAAACAAGATATTTGTTGCATTAAAAGGAATTCTGGTAGATTCAACTGGTAATCCTATGTTTCGTCCATTTACGAACAGTTTTTCCAGTGTAGCTTTCAAAATTTGACAATCCATAGATCTCAATACGCAGATTCTTTCCGAGAAATAAGGTGTATCTAATATAATTCGCGCGCGTATTTTTCGGCACGATGAGCGTGTTGCGAAACGTGGAAGCCTGTCCTCATCGTTATACGCGGACGATTTCATCGCAGCCATTCGCTTCGCTTCCACGCACTTCATTTAATAAACACCTGTAATCGTGCCTCGGTCGTGCCTGCTCGAAACTCAGATCGTGTACAGATAGGACTCAAACAAGCTTGCTGGACCACCCGGGCTATTTAGAGTGACACGCCAGAACGAGAGGTACGACACGTCCCACTCGTGGTGTCCGGTATCCCAGCGAGAATGTTGACACTTGTAAGCAGTTGTTAGTATAGTGTATAGAAATCGGCGGTATCACGTCGATCATTGTCATCATCATCATCGTCAAGTAATGACTGATGCGACGCGACGCGCCAGTGTCGTTATCTTTGACGGATCTCTACTGTTGTTCATATAGCAATCAGTATCACGTTGCCATCAATAATCGCCTTCTTGTAATATAATATTATAATAGAACACGCATACATAATTAATTTTAAAAACACTTCAGTCAATTTATAATCCGAGAAAAATTTGTAAACTATAAATTAGATATTTATTTTTATATCATATATCTTGAACAAAAAATTACTATCGAGACATCTTAATTTTTTTTTGGGTTCTAGCGGGTGAATAGTTTTTCGTAATTCGAGATACATAGGAAAGAGATTCTTCACACGTTAAAGTGTGCCTCTCGGTTTGACAATCGATTCAATCTAAACGCGCCGTCTCGAAGAAAATAACGCGTAATCTGTCAGGTATTATCTACTAATCGTATTTCACGGAAACCTTCCTTTTCGCAACCGGCCGGATCAACGTTTGTTAATGACGAACAACCAGGCGAAAGGCGACCCGCTGTTCCGGGTTTTCTAAACGCGCGCCTCGTCCACTCATTAACTATGCATTTCGGGAAGATCGAACTTCGCTGGATATTTTACGAACGAAGAAAGTGCTATCCTTGTAAATTTCTCTTTCCGCCCTTCCGAGTTTTGGTACCGTTGAAAATATCGTAATCTGATCGTATCCTTGATACTGGCGAAAACCGTAGAGAAAAAGAGAGATAAGTAACACGAGTTTCAGATCGAAGCGGGAGGAAGGAAAAGATCGTAGGATCGAGAAGATGACGCCGATCTTCGGTGGATCTCGGATCCCGGGACTCTTCCTCTCTCTCTCATTCTTCGCACCTATTTCAACGCGCGGACTTTATCGCGGATCGGATCAGCAGGTATTTGTCTCCTAAACGAGGAGCTCTGCTACCTCTCAAGAGCCTTGCCGTTTTCGTCCTTCGGTTATCCGTCCTGCGATCCAGATCTCGAGTTATTTGTCGCCTCGAGAAACAAAACACGAACCGACAGAACTTTTATCGTGTTACTTTTCACCAGAAGCCTTCCCTTGATCCTGGGAAAGCTGCGAGCCTTCAGACAAGTTATCAACTTATATTATTAAACAATTTTTTTTAACTTTATAATTTTTGTATATAGATGAACTTTTTATTGATTTCTATTATTCTTTACGCTTATATTTTATTTTACATTTAGAAAAAAATTGTGTTGCATTAACAAAAATTCTGTTCGAAAATGGACGAAACAGAATTACCGATTGAATCTACCAGAATTCCTTTGAATGCAACAAATATCTTGTTTACACAAACAACTGATTTGTTGTGCAAACAAGATGCTTTCAATTCAACCAGTAATTCTGGTCGTCCATTTTCAAACAGAATTCTTCTTAATGCACCAACATTTTTTTTTAGGGTGTGTAAAGCTAAAAGGAATGCATTCTGAAATGCGGACGCACGTCGATACTCCGAAATAACATCGGCGTTTCGAGCTTTACAGAGAATCCTTTGACGGGTTCTCACGAGGACCGCGCGATAAAACGTCCGGTCGAAAGAGAATGGGCCATCGAAGAGCGTTGCCGCCCACATCCGGAGATATTGGGGGCAGCGGTGGCGACGGCGCCATCGCCTCCGGATCGCTCGTAAGGCGTTTGTTGGTTTTACCAGTAATCATTAATTCGCGCGTTTATCCAGCGCGCAATCTCGACCCCCGTCCTAAATTGGGCCGCTCTCATAAATCTCACGACCCGTCCAATTTCAGATAATACGTCAAGAGGCCGCGGAAGAGGTAGAGAGTCGCTGTAACGGTTCGCGTTTCCGCTTCTTTCATTCGCGACACGAGACACCTTTCCATCTGTATGCGGGAGAGAAAAGTACAAGTCAATTCTCGATGCAATTACTTCGAGGACCGCAATTGTTTCATTCCCACGGATATATCAAATCTCTTCACGAAACTGGTTTCTCATCAGACAATTAATTCTCGAACGGAAAGTGCATATGTTTCGTAATATCGTGCTATAATAACTCTGAAAATATAGCAGTCAGCTGCGAAATTCTTCGTCTTCATCTCGAGACACCGGGACGAGGGAATGAAGGAAGGAAGAAGGAAAGACTCACCCCCTTTTCGTGTTCATCTCAGAGCTCCGACTGTCGTCGCGAGACCATTTCCGGCGTCATGATTCGGCACGATTCCCTTAAAGCGCATGGGTATCGCGCGGGACCCGTCTCCGAGGGTAGTGAGAATTAAGGTAAAGCCAACATATATACAATATATATATATATGGGAGGGGGTGAGACGCGCGCGCCCGATCCTGCACGGGTTGGCTCCTCCGTCGAGGGAGGACGACAGGGCCATATGGAGAGCATACGGCGAGCAGCAGGCTCTCCGCACCCGTTCCTTCTTTCTCTCTCTCTCTTCCTCCTTCTTTTTGAGGGTATAATCTATCCGCCCGCCAAACTACCGTCCAAAGAAATCAGGTAACCTTCCAAACTTTAGCGCGCGCGTCTCCGTTTCCGCTATTAGGCATTTTTACATATGTGCGGACGCGGTCGCGCGCGCACGTGACGTATGGGAATCCGCTCTTGGGAGAGATTATCTCGACCTGGGCCTCTCTCTGTCTCAAACAGAGGATGTTATATCTCACTGTGTCAGTATGTTTTCAGTCACTCAATTTTAATCGTATATGAAATAGCGTGTTATTTCGATACACATATTTTAACCGGGAACCTTGGGTGATTGGATCGGTCTCTGTATCGGTGACTCTTAACGCTCTTAATTACAATTATAAATTACGAATAAGTAAGAGCCAACGCAAGGTGGACATTATACGAGTCCATTCGCAGAATTTTTTTTCAGAAGGAGACATAATTAATTTTCTGGTTTTTTAATTTTTGTTCTGTCTTAATTTTTTAAATCTATTTTTTTTTATGATTTTATTCGAATTTTTGGCTTCCCTCTACCCATGTATGAGCCATTTATGTTTACTTCTTTAATTATAATTATAACTGTCTAAAATAATACAATAGAATGTTTGAATTAGAACACGCTAATAAATAACGACTTGATTTGCCGATATAAAGCGGGCGGAAAAAAACGAAAGTACCCAAAAGAGAAATCGAAAGGAACCGTCGACTTCTCCCCTTCGTAACGAGCGACACGAGTATCGCGTCGGTATCGCGCGCGGTGCCGTCGATTCGTTCGATTCCCCGAAGAGAGGAGAAGACGTTCGTTCTAGTAGACGATCCCGGGGCCCTCTTGTCTCCCGCTTGCCAACTGTCCCAGGTGTACACGTCCGTGGGCGCTCATAAGAAGGAGAGGACTCGAGGCGTGTGGCTGGCGCGTGCTGCTAGTCCTCGATTCCAATTCCCCGCCCTTAAGTCGCTTCCGATCGTTCCCTGAAGTTCGCCGTCGCCACCGCCAGCAACCACCACCACCAGCACCATCACCATCATCACCGCCGCCGGCACCATCACGCTTAACGAACACGCGAGGTGAGGCTGCTTCGTGCTTAAAGACACAAAACTCCCTCGTTTTGCCAGTCTCTCTTTCCTTTCTCCTCGCCTAATCGTCCTGGTCTTCGGTTACGCTCGTCGCGAAACTTTCTTACACAACAAAGCATGCGTGCGCTCTAACTCCGGAGAATGTAAGTCTCCAAAGCTAATGATGCGGCGCGACGTGCGGTGGAATGAGGATGGGAAACGTGAAACGAGGATGGGGTTGTTATGTTTGTAGAGCTTGTTGCTTTCGAAAATTGCAAGATTTTTTTTTTCCCAGGACTAGAGATAGGAAAAATTGGTAGGAAAATATATTTGCAAATTTGATTATTGAATTTTCTCTAGATGGTCTCAAGGACTTCTCTTTAGGAGGTGACCTGTTCGATGCAAAGTTATTTTATCATATTTATAAATATACTCTCGACGCTTTCGACAGACGCAAATTACTATGTTAAATACCTTCAATGCTTTTGACAAAAATTGGTAGGAAAATATATTTGCAATTTGGATTATCGAATTTTCTCTAGATGGTCTCAAGAACTTCTCTTTAGGAGAGGACCTGTCCGATGCAATGTTATTTTGCCAAATTTTATGATATACTCTCGACGCTTTTGACAGACGCAAATTACTATGTTAAATACCTTCAATGCTTTTGACAAAAATTGGTAGAAAAATATATTTGCAATTTGGATTATCGAATTTTCTCTAGATGGTCTCAAGTACTTCTCTTTAGGAAAGGACCTGTCCGATGCAATGTTATTTTACCAAATTTTATGATATACTCTCGACGCTTTTGACAGACGCAAATTACTATGTTAAATACCTTCAATGCTTTTGGCAAAAAAAAAAAAACGATATTAAGTCGCGTCCTTGTATCTCGCTAATTGGCTCGGCGATCACTTCCCAGTTATGCATATTGTATACCTACCGGGTGGGTTTCAGTTCGTGCAGGAACGGCGGCGATTTTCGTGCAGACGTTCCGATCTTAGCGCTACCAGATTATCGATTATCGATTTTCGCGGCGTGCGTGCCGAACCCCGGGCGATAATTTGATTTGAACAACCACCCCGGCTGTTGTTAGAAGTCAGTCAGTCATTCAGTCAGTCACGGTACGGAACGCCGCGCCGGGATGATTCCGAGACCGGATTATGCTTATCTCACACACGTGTTACACACCGCATCACGCTCGTAGACGGCTGAATCCGTGAAAGTGTTAAGTCCCGAAATTGCTAATTTGCATTCATAATGGGGACGAGCGTGTCCGGAATCCTGTTTACGCCATCGAGCCACATTGTATTCTTAGATCGTCACCGTAGAATGAACACTTCATGTTCGATTCTTTTTTTCACGTTGTTGCTCGATTTTTTTGATCTCGCTACTCTATTCATCCGGCATCCCCTGTTAAGAGCCGAGATCATCCTTTGTATGGGAGCACAAATTTCATAATTTAGTGACTGGGAAGAAAATAATTTTCTATTCACTTTGTGCACATCATCGATAAATCCAACACGTTCGCAGTAAACGGTATAATAATATAGCAAATCAATTAATAGATAATCTACAATGAATTTCTAATGAAATATAATTGCACAAGATTCATGAAATTTGCTATTCTTCGTGGAGATTTTTCTAAAATAAAAATAAAAAAGGGCGACTCTTTCTTCTCTCCTTTCTTTTTACGTCTGCTCGCGAATGTGTCTTCGCGATGACCTTCGGCGATCGTAGATTTATTCCTAGAGAACCGAATATACTTATCTTCTCACTCTCCCCTGGTTCTCGTCGGGCGACAGCGGCAGTGGTCCGGGATTTCTTCGGGAATCAAGTTTCTCGTTAATAATTTCGGTAACATTCACGGGTCCGCGCGAATAAGCAAGAGTCGTGCATGGCACGCGAGGCATATACACAATAGCCGCATCGGTCCGACATTGGTCGGATTATTGTAGCAAAGGAGCCGGCGGCCTTTGATAGTTCTAAGCTGCGTTAGCATTTCTATGGCGACCGAATTGCATCGGCGTGGTTCGTCGAAAAAATCATACCCTGCCTGCGGCCGTCATTGTGCAACGCGGCCGACCGACAGGCTAAAACGTTGCGCGTTTTAGCCATTTATCCCTTCATTGGCGTTAACCAGGAATGTTATTGGCGAGGGAGAAAACGTTTACGTCAAACTCTTCTCTCGTTTTCCAGTGTGCGCGCGCGTGAATTCGGCAGAGACGTGTAAATCATGCCACGAATTTGCTCCTCATTACAAAAGAACGTCTCCACGCAAACGAGCTCATCATGCTTCGGTAATTTTCTTCAACAGGCTGGACATACCGATGAATAACCAGTCAACCAGTAAATAACCGATACATTTCTTTGTGGTCGCGTAAAATAATGTATCTTTTCAGAACTACCCACGAAGGGACGTTTATTTGAGAATCTATATCTCTTGCAATAATATGTATTGTATATCGCGGAAATTAATTAATTTCTTTTTTTTTTTATTGTAACGCGTTTTTTTAAATAATGATAAGTAAGAGAATCTTGATTAGTATACACACATACACACACACACAAGGGCATTTAGCATTAGAAGAAAAATCCGACTCGTGGGAAAAATATCCCGCCCACAACTTGGTGATCGCGGCCCGATTGAATTAGTCGAAACTTTTTCCCGAAGCCTGGAAATCAGGGCGTTTCGTTCGACGTAGCAACATTAATTTCAAAATTGGGCATTTTTATGGATTTCGTAAGCGATGTAAACCTCTGCGGTAGGGATTCTAGGATCGCGCGGCCCTCGAAGTGTTCTAATGCGGCCAAGGGTTGAAAATCCTTCCGATCGAGATGAACGATCCGGGTCGAAATTTCATCTCGGATTGCCACGCAATCGAATTTAATTTGCGCTGCAGGTAATCGAACGGGAGAGGAGACTCGATTGAAAGCCATTATCCGGAATATCGATAATTGTATGTACCTATATGCAGGTACAACTTCCATATAATGTGCATACAAGAAAATAAAAATACCGCGACTTTTTCGAATTTTATATTCATACTCTTGTCTTCTGAAAAATTAAGAACGCAAGTTAGCCTCTCTCAAATCTTTTATATCCTGTGTAATACTAATATCGCGGTTGGCAAAGTAATTGTACCGTCCGCGAAACTTCGATCCGGGAAGGAACGAGCTGTAGCTTTGTATGGGGGACCACACAGGTCGACTAGAGCGTATTAAACTTTGGCATACAGGTTCCGCGGAACAATCAACGGTAACTATATATTCAATTTTTATATTTGAATATTAAGCAGTGGCGCATCCTGTTGTCGACGATCTGTCTACCTCCGCCCGGACTTTACGTTCTCACAAACGGCGCACCATGCATGCACAAAATAGGGATAACGCTTCTTTTTTTTCGCAGGAATCGCTGCGGGCGTGGACCGTATGGTACTTACTTGATACTTTTGCCACGCCTTATTACCGCGCTATTGCATTTCTATTATGTCGCGTTCGCATTCGTCCGGATCCTCAATTTTTATCCGGTCAAATATTCGAACGCTCGTATAGCTAAATCTAGCCAGAGTAGATTTAAAATTTATCTTAAATCTTATGGTTTCATTTTTTTTAATGATATACATACAATAAAATTATGTGAATATTTAAAAATAATTTAATTTAATATAATTTGTAAACAGCTCTTTAATAAATTAATCAACAACTAAAAGGCAATAAGAGCTAATTAAATTCTATCAATTAGTAATTTATTTGTGAAAGGATGTATAACATATTAAATGTTGTTTAAAAATAATTGTATTACATTTAAATTTAAAATATATTTTTCGATTTTTCTATATTTGACGCGATTGTCTTAACTTGAAGTACTTTAAATACCAATGATGCATATATGATGTCCGGAAAATTCGTCAGGAAGCTCAGATCATCCGGCATCGTAATCACCAGCGATGTATAGCACTCAGGTAACCCCTTCATTTTAAAACTATGATAAACTAGCGCTCGCCTACGGGCCGGGAATTTGCCTCTATGATTTATGCTAATGCGTCGGACCTACCCCAAAGCAGCCTCTACTAAACGCTCTATTAGGCTTAAGTTAATTACGACTACCTTCCTGCGGTGGGGCCACGCCGATCGTTACCATATTACAATACGTATATATTACGCCCGATTAACGACGCCAGCGCGCGTTTCATGAATGTTAAAAAACGTAAGAGCCAGGGTGGCGATTACAAGTGACCCCGCTTTCTTTTCGGCTTCTATATCATTCGTATAGCTGCCGAGACGAATATCATTTTCCTTTATTGCACCTTTTGTTTCTCCATCTCGTCTGTTCTCTCACATCCGTCCCTTCCTTCGTCGTCGGCGGGCGAGAGTTTTCCTTTAATCAAGCGTATCTAATACCTATACACGTGATTACCTTAGCGAGGACGATTTTTGTCATGAATTCTTGCATGTGGAAAATGCTCGACCTCGTATTTGTAAACACCGAAATTTCAGGGTAATACGAAATAAGCGCGTTTTAATATATGTCATTAAGTGAAGATTTTATTATTAAGAGATTTTTTATCTCTGATGTATACAAATTTTTTATTCATTTATTCTTATGTCCACATAGAAGAGTTTTTTGTAAGAATAAGTTTTCTTCATAAATTTCTAAAATAAAAAATAAATCTATGTTCCTTTTGAATTTGAATCAAGTGACAAATTTTCAAGATTATAGGCATTAAAAAATACGTTTGTGAAAAACTCGTATCGAGGAATCTAACAGGGAGGACATTACTTTTATATATTGCGACGCGAAAGCGATAATATTAGAAAGTGGACGGATAATTCCCGTATTGGATGATCAAGGATAATAACGATGGCCATCGAGAATAGAATTTCGGACAGTGGTTTCTTCCGGACTCGACGAACGATTATGGGACAATGACTTCATTTTACCCCTCGGGGACTATTTTTCCGATGGTTAATGGTCTGATCGCGCCGTGACCGAACATGCCGCCTAGTGATTTGCGATATACCATGTCCGACGTAATCGCTAATTGACTCCTAGATTTCAAGGAAGAACACAGAGTCGCAAACGAGCAGCGGACCCACCCCCGTGGTGGCATTGCTACATTTTTTTGACCACCGAAAACATAAGCTTAAAGTTGCTAGCTGTCATCAGCTATAGGAAATCGACGGTTGCGACGAATGCGCGTCTCTTAAGAAGAAATCGAAATAGTATTCTTTATAATTAATTAAATTTTTAATTTTTTTCGTGTATTTAATACGAGAAAATTTATAACAAGCAGCGAGGTTTATAAAATTTTTATGTCACAAAATAGTAAAAATCTAAAGTGAATAAATGACATACACGGAGAGAATTTTCTCTTAGAATTTACCTTGAAAATCATGGTAATCTAAGACACTATGGTATTGGAAGGATCTTATTAATTTCTCTGATTAATATTTACCACAATAAAAAATATTAATATGTGCATAGTAAAATTTATTGTATATACATAGTAAAATTAATCGAACATATTTTATATCTTATTGTGATAGATATTAAGATTTTTATCGTGATAAATATTAATTAGAAAAACTCTTAATATTGTCTTCGCCATTACCATGATTTTCAGAGTAAATTCTAAGACAAAATTCTCTCTGTGTAATAATCTTGAAAAAATATCGATCGGATCGATTAGTATTAATTTCTCTGATTAATATTTACCACGATAAAAAATATTAATATGTGCATAGTAAAATTTATTGTATATACGTAGCAAAATTAATCGAACATATTTTATATCTTATTGTGATAGATATTAATATTTTTATTGTGATAAATATTAAATATTTTATATCTTATTGTGATAGATATTAATATTTTTATTGTGATAAATATTAAATATTGTCTTAGATTACCATGATTTTCAGGGTAAATTCTAAGACAAAATTCTCTCTGTGTAATAATCTTGAAAAAATATCGATCGGATCGATTAGTATTAATTTCTCTGATTAATATTTACCGCAATAAAAAATATTAATATGTGCATAGTAAAATTTATTGTATATACGTAGCAAAATTAATCGAACATATTTTATATCTTATTGTGATAGATATTAATATTTTTATTGTGATAAATATTAATTAGAAAAACTCTTAATAATGTCTCAGCTATTACCATGATTTTCAGGGTAAATTCTAAGACAAAATTCTCTCTGTGTAATAATCTTGAAAAAATATCGATCGATTAGTATTTCGAGACGAAGAATCACCGCGGGCCGAGTGTTCTGCGAGGAATCGTCTCGTTTCGTGTCTTCGTTACGGCTAAGGGGCCTTGTTTGAGGAACGTTTCACGCGCTCGCCGAATAGTGGAGCGCACGTTTCATGTTTGGAATCACCGGACACAACAACACGACTAAGCAAACGGCGCGGCGGCGGTATAGTAGCGACTCTCTCGTTGGGACAAAACGAGGAATCTGAAAAGCGGAACCGCATAATACGGTAATTGCATTCTCAGAATCAGCGCGGCACGCACTCGCTTAACAAGCCTCTACGAGTTCGTTTCTGTCTGTCTGTCTGGCTCTGCAGACACGAGAGCTGGGCCGAAGGGCAGGCAGCTCGTGGCGGACGACACCCTGCCACCCATCAACAAATACCACGGTAGTTTGTTCAGTAATTAAAAAAAAGAACACGTACTAGGAACGCCAGAAATTATTACGACATATGTCGACCTATTAATCAATCTGGAATATTTTTCAACGATATAACTAATTTATATTCAAGATTTTGTGATCTACATCAAAAAGTTATTGCTACATAATTTTTCCAGCCTTTTTTTTAAACATTCAAAAATTATATGTATATCTTTAATTTCTGAAAAAAGTTTGCGGAGTTTGATGTGCATTTATCTTTTCAACATTTGCGCGTTTACTTTCAATATCTAACAATAAGATTGAAAATTCGATCCGCTGAATGAGTTGGAAGTTATATGAAGGACGACCATCCGTTCTCGGAAGGCAACAATAATGATTTTGGGTTAATTGCTCGCTTTTCGATCTAATAGAGAACATATCTATCAGAGCACGTTGGATTCAATGAATTATTGATGAAACGACGTGAAATCGTATAGCGAAGGGAAGGTCAGTCGGCGTGGGGATGAGAAGGGAGAGAGGGTTCTCGTGAAGAAGAGGGTGGAATAAAAATGTGGCGTTCCTCCGAATATAACTATCCCAGTCCCGAAACAAATTCCGGTCCAGTCCGCGAAAGCTCACGTCTCTATCTGCGAATGCATATTCATCGGACTGGCCGTAAAGGGCAACGAGGAATGGGAATCTTCGTGGAGGGCCGGCGAAGGGATCGCACCGTCATACGGCGCCCTCATAAATTACCGCTAGTTGCCGGGTAACATGTTATTTGCCACCGAGCTCCACAAATGAGTTCACTTTGTATTTAATTACTCGACTCACGCCCAGGGCGTATCCCACCCTGGCGGATCCACCCTGCATCAGACCGCCTCGCGTGCAGCTCTTTCTCTCTTTGCCTACATTATTTCTCTCTTCCCTCTACGTCGCTTAATTCTCTCTTTTTCCTCGGGTCTAGAGTGATTCGCGCAAGCCTCATTTTAGATTCTGCGCTTCTTAATCTGCTTACGCTGTGTTCTTGAAATAGTGTTTCTTGTCTTCCGCGATACGCAAATAAACCGCATCCGCGTACTTTACTTTGACGTTTTTAAACATATTTTCTTTTTTATAATTATAATTATAATATATATTTTAAAATTCGTATTTAAAGATTATGTGAAAGTGTGTTTATTATTATGTAGTCACACGTAGAATTCTGTATTTTCAATTTACCACATTTATATCACGGGATTATAAGCCATTTAATTTCAGCTTTTCAGAAAAGCTATTTCTTGATAAATGTGTTATCTTTTCTGTTCGTTTCGATTGCGTCGGCAAGTTTCTGGCAAGTCGAAAAGTCCAGACGCAACGGAATGAGTGGGTTGAGCGTGCAACACCAGCGTTACAGGGCAGGTAGGTAGGTAAAAAGGTAAAAGGTATAGGGCAAGGGCAGAGGCAGGTAGGCCAGACTTACGCTTCGCCGTCCTAATTATTGGTTCCGCCACAATTCCATCCGTGGAACGAGATGATAATAGATGAAAGCGATCAATTTTTAAATTGCGCCTGATGAACGGAAAAAAAGTGAGAGAATATCGCGCGGGATATTGGAAACTGAAGGGAGCGCAAGAAAAATCTCTTGTAACACCTGGGACCTGCGAGAAAAAAATTTTTTTCAAGTGGTACTCTCGCTAAATACGTCAATTATATCGATATTTCGCTATAGAGTTAATTTCTCGTTATACATTTTTTCCTATATTCTTTTATTTCTTATCATAACATTATTTCCATTTTTTAATATCGTATTTTTATTTTAAAGATGCGCGCATTTTCATCTTAATTAATTATTAGCTATTATTATTTCTCTCTTAATAGATTTTTTTCAGTAATTCATTGTTATTATTATTTTACTTGCAGTTTCTATTTGCTGTATGTTTTTAGGGCTTGTCCTAGAATGCCATAAATGCATTTATTTATCTATTTGTCACTTTAGGATCTTAATAAAAGTTCGGGACTGAAAGACGCGAGACAAAATCGCGCGTCGATTCACGCGCATTTCATACACGAAAACGTTGTCGTCGTAGATACGGAAGGTTTTTAAGTAGAGGGGATTATTCCACTACTTAGGAGGAATTTTTGGGCGGCTGTGAGACGATCTCCGAAATTCAAGACGGCAAGCGCGCCCGGAACGACAGGAGAATGACAGAGATCGGGTTGCCACGGACCACCGTGTGTCGCGGTCACCGCAAACTTTATCCTACCTGTTTTCGCTAATTGAGCGAGTAAAGATGTAACTGGACCTTACGCCCTTAAAGTATTTGCACCCTTTTGCGCAGATACGATCCATCTCGAGAGACGGAATGACCGAAGCCAGTCCGATTCGTCGATTCTCCATGTCCAAATGCATCGAGGGATGCATTCTGGAAGTTTTAACCAAGTTTTTTTTTCCCGACGAATGCCATCATATCGTGTTCAACTAGTTTTTCTTTGCGTAAAAAAATGTATTTAAGAATATTAAATGTGTGTATTCGTATACAGAGAAAATTACACTTTTCAGTGTGAGTATGTCAAGATAAGAACAGATTTATATATGATATATTTATATAATAGAAATATATAATATTAAAATGTTTTTGCGATATTTAAAATTTGTATATCGTAAAGTGTGAATCAATACACCATCTATTTGCAATTATTTCCATGCCACATCAATATACGTCTTGACATTTCGAGAAACTTGACGCAGAATCATTTCTATGACATTTGTATTGTAATAAGTTACTTAAGTAAATTTTATTGGATACATACATATGTAATTCACGTATTTACGTATTTTAAGTGATCCAATTACTAATTATATAATACTTTCCACCTGCCAAAACTCGCACGCGTGTCCGTTGTGCGGTCACGAGGTGCACACTCACCCTTATGCACGCGTGCACAAGTTAATGGTGATTTTCCGGTGTTGCACTTGGGGAAGCGTAAGAATATATAAAGTAGCTTCTCGACAGCAGGTAGCAAACACTATCAGACGAGGAACCTTCATCATTCGCCATTAGTTTTATTAAATTATCTACATAATACAAAATCCAAGAAGAGACATATAAAAATACATGATTTCACATAAGAAAATAGCAACAAACAGTAAGCTGGATCTAACTTATCGAATTAATGTAGCCAGTGTTTGCTGTTATTTAAATAAAGTTATATAGATGATCATCTAGATGAAACTTTCGTTCGCGTCATCTTATCTTTATATAGATAACAAAAATATGTATTATCTATATCTGCATCTTAGATGGGAAAAAATATTATCACTTTATTAAATTATCTAGAATAATGTTCAGATAATTTGATTGAAAGTCATAGCGCATAAAAAATACTGAAAATTTATCAAAAAAATATGAATATATTTTTATTTATAATTTACATTTTTTTATAACTGTATTTACATAAGCATTTTTTAAAATGATTATCTAGAAAATTATCTAATTTTATATTTTATCTAGATATATCTAAAACAAAATCATCTTTATAAGATAAATTTACATATATTTTGATCTCATCTTTATCTGGCTAATTTGAAAATCATCTAAGCACAAGACTGAACGTAGCCATAATTTCTCCGATGAAGCAAGCGATCATCGACTCATTCATTTAATGCATCGAATTTTTCGTAATGCGCAATGACTTTAATGGCTGTACCTGGTTCCTACATGCGAGATCTCGTACGGGTACGACGGAGGCGCCGGGCCACCTGTTGCGGCCCCCGCTCGCGAACTCCGACTTGGCCGGTTCCCTCGACTCCTTCATCTCGAAGTGGGGAACCGCGCTCGACGGTGATTGGCGGTGCGGCACGTGCTACGCGAGGGTGCCTCGCTCCACGAACGCATAAATATCCCGATGCCGTTTTACCCGGCTTCAGAACCACCCCGTGGCTCGTCTTGGCTCGATTTCACGCGCACGATTCGTACATCGACCCATCCTCGAGTAAGAGAGATCGATCGATCACCGGGGATAAGAAGCTGCGGAGGAGAAGGAGAGACTTTCGCGATCGGTTATCAAGTGCGGTTTCAGTGAAAGGAAATCTTGGAGCGCGGGAAAAGAAGGAGAAGACTCATCATCATCATCATCATCCGCGTGAAATCGTAGCGCGTGCGCGCGTCGTTTCGTCGTGAGGATCCTGCTATGGAATTGCAGGAGATGTTTCGTTACGGATACATGTTCCCGCCGCGTGAGGACGAGCCGCTCGCAGCCTGCGCGTACCTGGATCTGCCGAATTACACGAAGACCAGCAAGATCGGTCTGCCGCCCATGAGCACCCTGGCCGTGCCGCAGAGTCTCGTTTATGACAGCAGCAACTGCAGCGACGGCTGGCACACGCCGAGTCCCACCGCCAGTCTGCGATCCGTCAGTCCGGCCACGACGTTGTCGATCTCGTCGGAACCAGAGACTCTCAACAGCGCGCCGTCGACGTATCGGCTGCTGACCTCGGTCGGCAAGGACAAGAGGACCTCGTCGACGATCGGGCTGAACAACCTCGGTCATAAACGGTTGCGGGTCAGCGCGATGGACCATCTCGTGACCGAGGAGATGGTCAATTTGGACGGCGAGCGAGAGGATCCCGAGGAGACGCTCGTCCTGGATGCCGACAAAACGCAGTCCTGTCACGGCAGCGTCATCAGCAACTCCAGCCTGTCCGACAGAATAATGGACGGTGACAGTGAAGACGACGAGGAGATCAGCGAGGACGGAGTGGACCATCCGGAGAACGCGAACGTCACTTCCGGCGAGCGTGACGCGGTCCGCAGACGAGGCAAGTACGTCAACTCGACCATCGTCCGGAAACGTCGGCTGGCCGCCAACGCGCGCGAGAGGAGACGAATGCAGAACCTGAACAAGGCTTTCGACAGACTCCGCGCTTACTTGCCGTCTCTGGGCAATGATAGGCAGTTGTCCAAGTATGAGACGTTGCAGATGGCTCAATCTTACATTACTGCGCTTTACGATCTGCTACAGTGAGGCTTTCCGCGGTGCTGGAAGCAGTTAAGCTCGTTTAAGCTTAAGGTAAAGCGGGACCTTAAATAAGAGACGTCAAATATGAGATTCGCGAATTCTTCGAACATTGACGTTGTGAAAAATAAATTTAATCAGAAAGATGGAAGAGAGAGAGAGAGATCGAGTCCATGTTATCGCATTTGAGAAATGTGCCTTTTGTAAAATATAAATAATAATTATCAATATCTATAATATTGAGAGATAAATTGACCATTAAATCAATAATTGTTTCGTTAATAAGCAGAACGAGAAATGACGTATTATCATTATGTATTATTTACTGATGCGCTCTGTATGTTTCACACTTTTCAATATTCACGCACAATTATTCGTTGTACTGTGAAAACTGAAAAATGCACAGATATATCGAACAATGTAAAATAATTGCTGACATGCGATCTCGGATCTATAAAATATTAGCGATATTATACGTATGTAAATAGATGTAAATTTTGTATTATAGCCTGTTATAAGAGTTAATTAATCTTAAGCGCTGTATCATATAGCCCGCAGAATTGTGTATACTATTATAATTTATTTTTGATACGACAATTAGCTACGTATTCTTTGCGAGACTGAAATGCGATGTATTTTTTTTACAAAATAAAATTATTTTACATAACTCTCCACATGATCTTTGCATCCGTGCGATATAATTTTTCAATATCTATGCATACAAGAAATATATCTGCATGTATTACGTACATACGTGACTTCTAATTTTGGATTAAAATCCTCTACGCTTCTTTCAAAAATTACAACGATAAATTAGACGAATCAACGTCTTTTTTTCGACCCTTTGTTTCATCATTTGTCGTCATCGTGCGCAGTTATCTTAATAATCGGTGTCGCGATTGTCGGTCCACTTTTCGCGCAACTCCTCGAAGTAAGAATTTGCTAGTTGGGGTCGCTGGATGGACAAATGGATATTCATCGAAAAAGCGAAAGAGAGAATGACGAGCAGCACCATCATCGGTGGTCCATTCGTTATACGAAACCTGGGCGACGCGGAGGTGCCCGGTTTCATCGCAATTTGAGAAGAACCTGCAGACTTCTTTCCTTCCAACGATGACTCCTTCCTCTTTTTCTTCCTTCCTTCCTCCTGCATCTTATACCTTTTCATTCCTTTTTGATAATTGCTAAATTAAATTTTTATTTAGCAATTATTATTTATATATTGTAGCATTTATGTAGAATTAAAAGAATTTTTAATAAAAACAGATCTTTCGGAGCTGTCTAGTGACGAATTATCTTAGCATGCTTTTTTCATCATCCGTCAAGTTACGCGCAACTAGTGAATATAATAAACCAAGATTAGTCGCACAATTTTTATGTAATCACAATAAATGAGGAGAAGTAACTTATTTCTATTTTTTTACACAAGAGAAGTTGTTTCTCTAAATTTTATATGAGAATGTGATCTCTTCCAGATGCCACAGAAGTTAGATAAATATGACATTCTTTGAGGCAATGACGAAGGAAGAAGTGCGGCATCTAAATAAATACTGTCGAAGAATCATAAACCATGTTGCGTTTTGTGTTTCGGTGACAATAGACTGCAGTAGTGCCTCCGCCCTTTCGCATTTAGCGTTATTTAGGAATAAAACAAACTTCTACGTGCAAACTGCCAAGGTTCAGTAGTATTCCTTTCAACCAGTACGGCGAGAAAAGTAGATCCCAAGTGCTAACTTGTATAACAACATCCCGATCTTTCTCCAAGAATTGCGTATTACGTTACCAATCATTTTATCACGTTACCGGTATAAAAATAAAAATATTTTTTAATATCTCGCATATATACTTTCTTGTAAACAACTACAAAAAATTGCTTAAACAATTTTATTATTGATAGAAATTATTATTTTGACATGTACATGCATATATAAAACCTGTTTTTTGTTTTAAGATTTGAAAAATTTTAAATGAATATTATTTTAACATATTTGGAGTGAAACTTCAGAATGTAATTAATCATTCGGATCTAATGATGGAAATTATTAATTAATATCTAGCGAAAACTGGTTTTATTCCAACATGTGTTTTATGTACGTGTCGCGTGGCACTTAATTTCTCTTTGCCTCCCGGCATCGGGATAAGATCAAACTACCGTAAGTGGTCGCTGATCTGAGATCCGCGCTGCCGAATCTAACCGCGAAGATCTTTTCACATAGTGGAGGAGGAATACCGAAGGATCCGAGGAGAGGACCACTGTAGAAGAAAGAGGGAGACAGGCGATGGGGCCCTTTTGGACGAGAGAACGTAAATATTTTCCGAGGCGATTAATTCTGCCGAGTCGACTAACCACCTTCGTTCTGTCAGCAGGCTCCGTTTCTGACAAAGAGGAGTCCGGCTGCACTCTGCAGTGGCTACTTTCGCGATCTCTGGCTGAAAGGGTTGCGAGAGAGGGATAAAAGGACTAATGCCGCCGCGATGTTGTCTGATCCTGGAGATTGCTTTATTTGAGAAACGGTCTAACGCGCGCGTATACGCATACGCAGCCGAATATTTCGGTCCCCGATTATAAGCATCGGGATAATGCAATCTCGCGACCGGATCGAACGATAACTGGCGATCGAAATTTGTCGGTGGTAACCGCGCATTCAACGGTCCGCAGCACCTGTATTTTTCTCCCTCTCGTCGTCGCTCCTATCTCTCTTCTTCGCAGACCGGGAATGGACTGAATGGTAATTTATGTATGAACGAGAGGACACACACACACGCATACATCGGAATCGGAGGATCGCGACGGTGGAAATACATTTCGTCGTGTCAAGATTCGGACAGCGCGGACGGCTTCTTAAGTCACCGGCATCTCATCTTCATTTTGATTGAGGACTTTAGAGAAGAAGGATCTTTTCAGTTCTTTTTTTATTTGTTAATCTCAAGAAGCTAAAAAAGGCTTTCCACTTTTTGCGACTCTAGACAGTTTGAGATGTTACGTTATTAAGAATGTAAATATTAGCAAAATGTCAAAATAGATCTAAACATTATATCATTTTGAAAACTTTCATTGTATTCATATTTTAAATTAGTTGCATATTATATGATCTAATAATTCTAATAATCTTTTAAATTTTCCAGACTCAAAAATTGGATCGTTTATTATTTTTAATAGATATTTCATGTCATTAAAAAAACATCTAGACACAAAATGAAATTCAGCCACGTGGGGAAGACAAACAACGTATGCGTCTACTTATGCACCCCGTTGCAGCAGAATTACAATAAGTATTACTCTCGCAATAAATCAGTCGCTTTTCGCTCGCGCGATCAATATGCCTTCGCTCGTTTCAAATTCGAGTCCGCTGTATAATGCATTTGTTCGAGAATTTGCATTCCAAGGCTTCCAAAAAAAGAAAAAAAAATATTTTCACTTTACAGAACGCGATGATGAGAGAAATTCGCTCGAAATTTTCGCGTTCGATTGAAACACAATTCTTCATATTTGATTAAATAGGCCAACTAAACGAGCTAGATTATTTTGGGTGTTAAATGATTTTTATTATTCCAAATAATTTTAGAAACACATTACATAATACTAAAAGAGTAAACGTTTCGACTGTACAACAGTTTTCTCTTCTAGTATTATGTAATGTGTGTTTCTAAAATTATTTGAAATAAGAAAAACCACTTAACACCCGAAAAATAATCTAGCTCGTTTAGTTGGCCTATTCTTAAATGAAGTTTGAATTTATACGAGCCTAAATATAAAATATTTAAATATTTAATAAATCAATTATGATAATAATTAATTAAAAATCGGTGTCGTACGTACGTATAAGGGTATTTCAAAATGACCGTGAACCTATCGTTCCCATCCAGGTGGTCTGACGGAAGTCGATCGCGGGTATTGTCTAAGAAGAATGGAGACGAGATCCGGAGCGATGTTTCGTATACGCGATCATCGCGGTCCCACGACATTAATATCTTCTCGGCAAGCCTGCATGCGTGCTCCCGCGAACGCTTCCGGATTATAGACGCAGGTAGACGGACAGCTCGATCCTGGAGAAGGCAACGAGCAACACGACCGCCCATTGTGCCGCGCGTCGATGATCCTGCGCGTCTCGCGCGTCTCAAATCGTAAATCGGCAAAGGATCCTGTACCTGGGCGAACGTATTTTTCCCAACGCGCTTGTATAGCCGTGTACTCTCAGTCCCGCCCCAGAAGATACAATATCTTGTGGTTTTCTTAATGTCCTCGATTATCTCAGAATGGCTGAGGGAAACCATGGGAATAAAAAATATTGTCCGACTATTTTGAAACAAATATTTTTGCAGCAAGAATATACTTTTCTCTGTAAATATGATTATTTATTTTGATATTAGTTAAATTATTTTATAAATTTTTTAATGTTACGTTTATTTGAAGAAATCTATAATTTTCGATCTCATGACCCAAAATTAAAACGAGAATTTATTAATAATTTTAAGTATCACATAACTTTATATATATTTATGTATTCTGATATACAAATATTTTATTTATTATATATTAGGGAACGTATAAAATTATAAATTGAATTTTATTTTAATCTTTTATTTTATTTATTTTTAACACTTTATTTATTTATGCATGATTTATATATATTAGACAGCATAAATATTTTATTATAAAATATGAAGAAAAATTGAATATTACATTTATCGGATATGAATAGATGGAGTAGAGGAAATCTGAAGCTCGACCGAACACAAACGCGAATTTGCATCCCTCGGTGTCCCGAGGGATATCATTTCGTCGGAGATCAACATTCTTCCCATGGCACTCTCTCTCTCTCGTCGTCAATCGATGTTACGCTATATACAATGCCTGGGTCGAAAACAAGTCGCTGACGCCGGTCGAGCGGTTTGTTTGCGATCGTTTCGAGGCCGAATGAAATCCTCTTAATGCGATCGAGCGACGGTTCGACGATCCACGCGGAAAGGTCCTTCGGTCGGAACCGGAGCGGAACGCGCGCGGAATGGGGCGAAAAAAGGGGATGAGGGAGAGAATCGAGTCGTGGCGGCACGCGCGCGCTTTCTCCCTTCGCCCACTTGAGACCGCCCCGGGGACATTAATCCCGTTTAATCAAACACTGATCGGACCCGTCATTGTGTTTGCCGTCCGTTGCGCGCGGGGATGCGATGTTTGCGCGAGTATTGTTAGAAAAAAAAAGAAATAGAGAGCACGCGACTTGGCGTAATCTATCTTGAAGTCGTGTTTCCTCCGAAGGGATAATAATAAAATTAAAATAAATATACGTTTTTTATTTTAATTTTAAGCGATTTTGTCATAACAAATCGTGTTATGAATAATTGTTATCTATTAACAGTTTGGAGGCTTAATTTATGAAAAATTGTTTACTTTCAATTGCTTATACATTTTCCATTAGCGCGCTCAGGTTTTTGTTAATGAATAAATTAATTGAAACATCAGTATCCGACTAGTGAAAAAGAGAAAAACTTATATCTATTATTCAAGATTACTTTCTCGTTGTTGCAAGACCTAAACAAACTTAAGAAATAAATTTAAAAAATTCACAGATATACCCGGAATATTACGTAAACAATATGTTGATGAAAACTTTGTTTAAGTATCGTTTTAAGAAGATTCACCCGAACGATCATCGTCCTTATCCTCATCCTTCGCAACCGAATCCCTCTCCGATTCCCGTTCGTTGCTCCGTCGATTCTCAGGATCGTCACGCATGTCGATCAACAAACTCTGCCTGCACAACGTCGAAATCGTGCTCATACCTCCATTGTCGTTTTTGGCGCGAATCAGTCGCGACAGTCTCAGCTTGCCGACGATCTTCGCCAGCGGCCCCGAAGAGTCGCGCCGCTTCGCGATCGCCCTTGGCAAGGACTCGCATCCGCGATCGGTCGTAGCTAATCGATCGAATGTATTGGGATCCACGTTGATCATACTGGCGCTCGCCGATTTCACCAGCGATTCCGATCGAACACCGGCGTCGATCGTGAGATTCTTCTCCTGACACCCGTCGATTTTGTCCTCACTTAAAGAACCGATTTCGTCTTGTGCGATCGGCGACGTCATTTTTATTAGACTTGCCGCATTTTCTGTTTCGTTGGATTCTGCAACCACTAGATTTTCATTCGGCTTTGACGTTTCAATTGATATCTGACTACTGGACATCAGCGTTGAACGTTTCCAAGGATCCGCAATTTCTTCCGACGACTCCATCATGGAGCGACAGAAAGGACCGCCTCGACGCGACAGGAAGCTCTCTTTGGCGCGACGTATTCTCGAGGAACGCGATTCCGGATCGCTGATGACGGGAGATTCTGTAATCGTCGCTCGACCCTCCTTTTTCGCCGCAGCATCCGAAAGTATTCGAAGCTTGTGCATCAAATCGGATGATACCGTGTCGCATTTCACGTGACTCTCATCCTGCTGCCTCGCTTTGTCCTGTTTTTGGACGAATCTGTTCTCCCTTTCGTCTTGCTTTCGGCTGAATCTTTCCTCGTCTCGCTTTTCTTCAACATCGACTTGATTACACTTGACTTTACCGCGTTCTTCATCGTTCTGCGTTTGACCGCATCGGTCCTGTTTAATCGATGTTACTTTCGATCGATCTGATCGCTCAGAAATTCGTGTAGAAGTCATCCCGAACGAACATATATTTCTCGGCGCAGTCACAAATTTCGTATCCGAGTGTCGAATCTTTTCAGAGCTTACATTATTTGATGACAATGTTGACTTCTCCTCAGTTAGTAGATTGTTGAATTCTCTATTCTCTTCGCAGGACGAATTTCTTTGCTGGATCGTCATTGCATCTTCCATTTTGCTTCCTGAGCTTCTTCTGGACTCAGCTTCGAAAGGACCTTCGCTATCCTTCGGGGTGGAGCGTAGAGGCCACGGTAAGGACGAGATGCGCATTAAAGCGTCGTGTCGAGATAATTTGGGCGACGCCGATCTCGATTTACTTTTGGATTTCGACGAACGTCGGAGTCGACTGTCGATGAAGCCGTCGCTTTCCTTTCTTGAAGCTGTCCGGTCTTCCGAGCGACGGAATGGGCCGAATATCATGCGTTTGGTCTTGACAAAAACGTTCTTGGAGGAAAACCCGTCCTTCTTGATACCGTCAATCTGATTGTCGCGAGTCGCGATCTTCGCAGATGAACTGTAATCGATCGATCGATCGTCGATGACGTCGTCTGGGTGTTCATCGCTCGCGAAACGATTCCGGATTCTCTTCATTCCGTTCTCCGCGCTCGCTGTGGGAACGATTATTTTGTTCAGCGTCTCCTCGTTGATCAGAATTTTCTCCAAACAGCGCGCTTCGTTGTCTCGACAGACGGTTATTGGTACAGTCCGAATGGTCGAATTGGTCAAGAGGCTTTTCGAAGTTTCCGCAAGATTAGATCTATCCATTCCTGCTAACTTTGATGACAAAAGACTCTCTCTTATGGATTTATTTTTGTCGTCATAAGAGGAACCGCGTACTTCTTCGTGATAATCGACCGGTTCGTACAAGTGATTATTCACCGTATCGTCGTACGTGTCTGTTTTAAATGTGAGAATTTCATAATGTCGATCGACATCCTGTAGCTCGGGAGAACTACAATTCTCGTAACGTGCTGAAGTCTCATTTTTAATATTAAGATCGCAGCATTCCGACATATCTTTGTTATCGTCTGCCAAGAAGAATTATTTTAATGAGATGCTTATGTAAGAAAATAAAAATATAAAACGAATGAGTAACTAATAAAAATATAAATTAAGATTGAAGAAGAATAAAAAAACATCTTACCCAAGTTTGAGTTCGATAATTTCGATAAAGTTTCCGTGGAATCGCGGCGATCTGAAGATGCTATTGTTTTTGCCAATTGGTAAGTACAAAAATCTGTGCTGATAATTATTTTTTCTTTTTTGGCCTCTTGGTCGTTTCTGTCATCTTGAAAGTCCACTGCATCGATTGTCTGCTCATTATTCATTAATTCATCTGCTAAATCCTCGATCTTTCTGGTCTCGTTCATCTCCTTAGTCCACGTGCGCGGCGAGTCCTGGTTGTACCGACAGGACGCTAATTTCAATTGCGCTATGATAAAACTTATTTTTCCAAAAAGTTTGAGCCTCAACACAATGATTCGAGTATCTCTCTTTGGACGATTATTAAAAAATATTTTTTATAAGCAACTTTTTTTTTATTACACGTTCATGCTTTGAAAAATATTAAAACTATATAAATAACCAACGTGCAAAATTAATTATATTTTAAAGTAAGATTAAATTATTTAACTGTACCATTAATTCTTCCGCATTCCAGGTCGTCGACGTAGGTTCGAAATTATCCGCAAAGTACGCAGATTCGGAGTTGTCATTTTCTGAAACAGGACAGCGAAAGAAAAAGTAAAATACTTACGATTTACAAGATGCTATGAAAAAAAATTGAAAAACTTAGAAAATAAAAAAGATAACTCTGGCAATGAAATATTTAACCTAATGTCTAAGAAAATTAATATAATTTACCAAAAGAAGACTCTTGTTTCTTCGTATCATTTTTACTTTCATAGATCGGCGTTAGAGGCAATTCGAGTGTGATTGAATCTCTGAAAAAATATCGATTTTAGGTGAAAAAAAGCGATAACTTTTCTGTGGAAAAATAACTTACCTCTTCGGTTTATCGCACGACTCGTCCGAAGTATCTCGATTCCATTCAATCGATTGGTCGGATTTCAGAGAATCGTCGAAATCTAGACTCGAACGGCGTCTTTTTTCGATCCAGTCTGTGGCTCCTTGATTCTCCTTGGTGTCTTCCTTCCAGCTCGATTTATCTTCCTTCAAAAATGTCACTTTCTCGTGCCAGTCCTCGGATAGCGAGAAGCGTCTCGGACTCTCGTTCGCTCGAATTTCCTGACCGATCCACTTTCTGCCGTTCCATGGTTCGCAATTCTCATTATCTTCAGCTTCGACCAAGAACACCGGCGACGGCTCGTGGCTGGATGTAACTGTACCGAGAGGGACGGCGATGCTGGTGGTTTCGCTGGCCGCGACAGAATACACCGGCGTCTGATGAGGTTGTACCCCGGTCAAAGGACTGGCTGTCTCTTCGATGACGTCCTCGATATCGACGATCATCGCCTCTGGTTCGGAGTCCTCCACTGCCGTGTCCTCTGAGGGATCTTTCATCCCCTGCGAGTTATCTGTAACAAAGGTAATATTTATTATTATTATGTAACAAAGAAATAAAAAATTAATTACAAGTATGTCATCGGACATACATACTATATAACAATAAAAAGGAAAAAAGAGACAAAATATGAAAAATATATCGAAAAAAAGATTCCTAAAATAGTATACGTACTAGAAACTGGCAGAGTGTTCATTCGAGTGTCATCTTCGAGTTTGTTGGTAGAGATCAGAGATTGGAGACTCGTGGATCGACGCATAGTGAACGATTCATCCCGAAGACTGCCTTCGAACACGCTACCATCCGACTTGGATCTCTTTAGGGTCCAGTGGAATCCACGATTCTTTCCTATAATTTTTGTAATAATAACAATATCTGAATAAATTAACATTTATTTATATAATTTGTATTCTGTTCTAGAAAATATCGAGCTTCTCAAGAAATTATTTTAATCTTACCCGTCGTACTTGATGATTCTGTCAACGTAGCTTCGTCCGAACCTTGCATGAACGGCGTATAACCAGGTCCCAAAAGGCGGAATGTCGAGGACCTGGGCGATATTCCGCGATACTTTTCCCAATCGTATAATTTTCTTGTGAATTCTCGGGATATCCCTTCGAACCGATAGGATCCAACGGATGTGCGAATCAACACTTCGTTACCACAGTTTACGCCTCGAGACATAGCCATGAATCTTTTAATTAAAAAACTTAATAATTTATCATTTATACACACGCATTATTTTTTCTGGCTTTTATTATTTTTTTTATATCTAACCAAAATATGTCATTTAAAAAAATATTCAAACATTATTAACACGGATTTCTATACCTCGAGTCGCCGTCGAAGCAATCATTCAGTTGTCTCGCGTCGCTCTCACGATGTTCCTTCCCGATTCTTTGACCAAACAGCAACAGCAGCTTCTCTAAGGCGAGAAATTCCGTTTCGTCGATGTTGTCGGACGCGATGCGATTAGCCGGCGATTTTGGTCTCTCGTTGCTTCGACACGCGGCTTCACTCATCCTCCTCCACGCCTCCATCCGCTTGATGAAGTCCTCGCAGAGATGCTGTTTTCCATCGCTGCCGAAGCTTCCTGCGCTACCGATACTCGCGCAGCTTCCGCGAGAACCGATTGAATTCTGATTTTTCTACCATATAAAAAACACATCCAGAGAAAAATATATATTGCAAATTATAATTAAAATAGAGTTGTTGAAAAAAGGCATACATTTTCTTTATTTGTGCTTGCGTTTCTTTTTTTTTTTTTTATTTCGTTTCAACACGAAAAATTCTGTATATAGTCATTTAAATTTTCGGTCGTAAGAATCCTCGAAGGATCTATTAAATAATTAGAAAGTAATTATAATTACGACAAGAAAGTTAACATTTTTATATTTAGCAATCATTAATTTTTTCGAAACACAAATTTTTGTGGATAAACTTATATTTTTTTTGAAGGAAGACTTATTTTATAATTTTTCAAGAAATAGTCATTCATTTTTCCAGCAGCCTTTTTTTCAAAGGATTCTCAAAATATTGATAAGCGAGATCAACGTACATTGTAACATCTGAGCTCGGATTTCGATGAAGGAAAGCTTTTGCGTGTCTTTTTTTTTATTTCGTTTCAACACGAAAAATTTTTTATATAGTCATTTAAATTTTTGATCATAAGGATCCTCGAAGGATCTATTAAATAATTAGAAAGCAATTATAATTGCGACAAAAAGGTTAATATTTTTATATATAGCAATAATTAATTTTTTCGAAACACAAATTTTTGTGGCTAAACTTATATTTTTTTGAAAGAAGACTTATTTTATAATTTTTCAAGAAATAGTCATTCATTTTTCCAGCAGTCCTTTTTTTCAAGGAATTCTCAAAATATTGATAAGCGTGATCAACGTACATTGTAACACCTGAGCTCGGATTTCGATGAAGAAAAGCTTGCGTGTCTTTTTTTATTTCGTTTCAACACGAAAAATTCTTTATATAGTCATTTAAATTTTTGATCATAAGGATCCTTAAAGGATCTATTAAATAATTAGAAAGCAATTATAATTGCGACAAAAAGGTTAATATTTTTATATATAGCAATAATTAATTTTTTCGAAACACAAATTTTTGTGGCTAAACTTATATTTTTTTGAAAGAAGACTTATTTTATAATTTTTCAAGAAATAGTCATTCATTTTTCCAGCAACCCTTTTTTCAAGGGATTCTCAAAATATTGATAAGCGAGATCAACGTACATTGTAACACCTGAGCTCGGGTTTTGATGAAGAGGAGCGCCAGAGCTGCCAGTCGGTCAAGCGTCGACGACTGACACGTTGCTGTTCGATGGTCGCACCGGATCGTCGGCCCTTCTTCGTCCGCTTCCAATCCTGCAGCTTCTTCCGGAACTCGGGTGCCAGCCGTTCCTCGTTCAACGGTAGACCATCACGAGCGTTTCGTGTGTTTTTCAGGCGCTCCCACTCGACCAGCTTCCGGTGGAACTCGGCACCGAACTTCTCTCGCAATCCCTGATAATCCTTGCGCGCTTCTTGCTCCCGACAGTGGTTATTGTTACTGCTGTTGTAGTTGCTGCTGATACCTGTAACGGTTTTACCGAGATCCTCGATGCTTTCGCTACAGCTGCGAGCTCGGAGCGTATCTGCGTTTATAACGAAGATATTTAATGCGACGACGAAAAGCGCGTAATAACGGGCATGCAAAAGAGTTAAAGGAATTTTCGAAGATTCAAATTCTCGCGAATTTTTTTAGTTGCATTTTTAATTTTTCTTTTTGGAGTTTCAAGTTATAAAAATGTTATGTTGACAAGCTCTTTAATTACGTATTTATGAAAATCTCAATATCTGCAAGAATCTCGTCATTCTTGCAATATTTTAATATTACAAAGTATGCGCTAATTATGTCTATAATGTCGATTTCATCCATCGATTTTGCTCTCTCGAAGTTATCTTGTCGATTCGAAGTGCGATCGATATCTTTTGTTTGTTATATGCCTTCAATCATTTTATTTCGTCCTAATAAGCAACATGTGACACATATACAAGTGGCATGTTGCTGCAAAATTTTCAAGTAGGCCGTCAAATTCTGAATAATATTCCAAAAAATTCATTCTCCGCTTTTCGCTTCAGTAAGAAAATATCAAAAGATGGCAAGTTTGTTAACTTGTCGGAAAACAAAATTCGTCTAACCCCCGTAGAATATCAGAAGAAACTTAAGCAATGTCCTAAGCCAACATTTGCACAATTATGCTGTAAAAAATTATTCTCCAAGCCTAAGATTAAAAAAGTAAATCGCGAGTTATTTAATTTACGCTTCCTTCTGTTAGATGTTCTTAAATTTCTCATTCAGTAAAATTATATAAATATATAATGCAAATTTTACACATTTCATATATATTATAACATTGTAATGTGCATAAAATCGTTAATGATTTATATCTGATTATTCGTTCAAAAAATTTAATTTTATATTTCGAATATCAAAACTTAAAAAAAGAGCAAATATGTAATTACTAAAAATTAATTATGAAGTAATTTGTAAATATTTAATATACGATAACTTTTTTTATTTTAATGTAATGTCGTAACGAGTTTAATAATAAATTTTAGTGCGATTCAACAACAGCCAGCGATGATTACTTGAATGCACAACAATCCTTAAAGCCTTGTATTGAGAATTTAATAAAATTCGTGGAGGACGAATCGCGATCAATCGCGAACGATGTGGAAAGTGATTTGAAGAGCAGCAAGGCTGCTCGTGCGATTCAAATGGAGAAGCTGTTCAAGGCGACTTCGGGAAAACTTGATAAACTGATTAAATTGGACGTCTCGTATGGCAGCTGGATGCGAAAGGAGACGTTGCTGCTCAATGATGAGATCATGCGATCGTTCGATGCTCTGGAACGAGCCATCGCTCCAAACGCGAAGCGCATAACTTACATGCTGAAGAATCTGCGAAGCGACGTGTCTATGTGCATCGAACGTGCACAGAAGAGTCTCGTCGAGTGTCGTAGACACAATGTTCCTTCCGATCTCGCACAATGCGCAAAGAAACAATTGGACGAAGCGACGAAGATGCTTGATCAAATGGACGAGGAAGTGCGTCGCAAGCTCGAAGAGATCGCGAAATTACGCCAGGCAATAATGAAGGCACACGAAACGACGACGCAGGAAGTAATAGAAGTAAACCGCGAGAAAGTGGCTGAATTGGTAAAGTACCTGGAGAGATGTATCGTTCAGCTGAAGAGATCGAGTAAGTAGCGACAAAAATTGTAAATGAAGAAACTTTAGAATTATAATCGTGAGAATTGAAAGTTATGAGGGAAGAAAATGGCAAACGATTTTAAGATTGAAATAATTCAACAGTCTCTCCTTCAATCTCATTATTCTGTGCATGTTTACCTCTACTTTAAAAATAGACGTGCAAGAAATATATTTTTAGCTTCATATACCTTCAAATATAGTATTTTCTTTGAAGTATTCTATAAAGATTTATATTATCAAGATTTATGATAAAAGAATGTGATGGATCTATTAAAATCGAAACTCAGAATCCTCATACTCGGTAAGAATGTAAAACTTTTGGTTCTCGACAAATGTTTAATTAAAATAGAGAAAATATAATATAGTAATATAGATGTATATTACAAACATAATTTATTGCAAAAATAGATTTTTCGGTGGCTTTTTTCGCGCTAAGAGATCTTTTTGCAGCTGTATAATGTTTTCTTTTTTTTTAGTATAAAATTTATACAAATATATATACACTCCTCAAAATAATTAAGGGATCAAAAACATTGTCCAAAAAATAGGCAAATTTTAAATAGTTATTTTAAATAGTAGGAGAAAACTCGCGAATTTCTTCGTTATTTCACTTATGTTTGTAAAAAGGTCACGAGTTAAAAAAAAATTCAGTCTCTATATCATACTATAGAGCAAAGATTTAGCTTTAAGATTCCATTCTCAAAATTGCTGCACGGTGATTTTTAACAGAGTTATAACCGATTAAAGTGAAAATGGCATTTTCTCTTCAATTTGCAATAACTTGATAAGGAAAGATCAAAATTTACATTTTAAAAAATGATTTTGCAGAGAAAACTGCAGGCTTTAACGTGAAAATGTCAAAAAAATTTTTTCAAATCATCTTGTGTATGTGACGTGTCTACAAAGTGGGAAAAAATTTTCCATTTTGTTATGTTTGTCGTTTTCTGTTTGTAATAAAATATCAGAATTGAAGAAAATGAAAAAAGCTATGACCTTTCGAAAGTAGAGATGTCAAGCTTTGAAATTCATTTTTTAAATTATCATTTTTCGAAACAAAGTTACAGCTATTTAAAATTTGCCTATTTTTGGACAATTGTTTTGATCCCTTAATTATTTTGAGGAGTGTATATACATATTTGTGTAAATTTGGTATATATAAATTCTCACCATCATTTGTGAATGATTGTGCTGCGACCACTCTAACCGGACTCGGTGGAACGCTGAAGGTGGCGTTCGTGAGAAAAGCACGTCTGACCTTGTTCCATTTCGAATCTTGTCGCTGTATCTTTGGCGCTTGCGTTACTGCTTCCTCGATCGTCGAATGCTGGAACCAAATGTATATTATTCTGTATACGCGAGGCGAAGTCTGCGCAATGTGGGTTCATTTGGCAAGAGAAAGCGTCTTTGCGAAATTTAGAATGCCTTGTCTTATTTGCAGCGCATTCCTCGTAGACAAAATAACTCATTCAAGTTGCGCGATGACCTGTCTTGAGACACAAGTTGAAGACAAAGAAACTTTGTTCGAATTTTTAACGAGCGCAATTACTATTAGAAATTCCCAAACGCGACCTCCCCATCGCATCGGATCTATATTTAAGGATGACGACAACAGAATTGGAAATACATTTGTCTTGCGATAAATTCAAACATTAAAAGCATGCCAAGTGCCACTTCTCTCCAACCTGTCGTTTAAATTCCCTCGGACTCGACGTATCCTGGCGCATCTTGGGATGCTTGCGGCGAACTTCCGCCGGAATCTTGCGTGCTCGAAGGTAGAGGAGATATCGATTCCGGAGAGGATAAACTTTTGATTTCCTCTTCATTCGAAGGTATCGTGATCGTCAGAGTCGGCGTTGGTCTCTTGGGTGATACTTCTGGATCTCTCACGCTTGCAGCGTGCATCGTTGCATCCGTATCCGAGATGATGCGAATCAATGGTTTACTGCGATTTGCCTATCATTAAGAATGAGCACGACGATCATTTCATAATTTCTACAATTTTTAATATAATAAAAAAAATTAAAATTTTTTCCCTTGACAATCAATAATAAATAATTATTGTTAAATGCAATGTTAATATATGTTGTCAAAAGAGAAATGAGAAGGAGCGAATTAAAAAAGTGCAGGTTTCTTTATAACTACAATCCCGGAGAACGATTTGCTCTCGTTTAAAGAAATTGAAATAAGTAATAGAGGCGGAGAAGCGCAATTTTCAATGACAGCCCAAAAGACTGTCCCACAAAGACTAGCATTTCAGAATGGGACAACGGCCGTTAATGGACACGCTCGCGATGCGTTGATCAAAGAAATTCAACGGGCGCGGCCGTGCGCGGCACGCACGCGTTGCCGTGGATATTTTTAAGTCGGCACTTGTGTATATGTGTGCGTTGCGAGAAAGGAATTTCGCGGAGGGTTCTTATCGGTGCTATATGCTCTTATAACGCGAATCGCGCGCCACTAGACGCGAGATGAAGCGCGAAAAATAATAGAAGAAAATTTAAAATTCTGTACATTTACGAAGAAAATATTTCAATCTCATGTTTAAATCATATGTGCTCTTTTTCTCGCCTTGATATCAAACAGATGTTACCTCGCTCGGAGATTCTACGGAACCGACATTCTCTGCGATGGGATCTGGATCTTCCTTCTTTCTGTCATCTTTCGTCGGTTGTCGATCCGGATAGATTATCAAATTTTTGCGCGAATCTAGAAAAATATATAATAATCGAAGTGTAATCCTTTGTTTTGTAAAAGCTTCTTTAAAATTATTATATATAGACACATAAGTAACATAATTGTTATATAATTATTTTATATAATTAAGTATATTATATATGTAATAAAATTAAATGACACTTTATATTATTAAATTTTATTTTATGAAAAAGATACAGAATATACTATATATTACACCATATACAATTTTAATTCATAAACTTGTCATACAGATTCGTATTTAGAAAAATTTGAAAGATAAATGTGTTTGAATATTTTAAAAATATCTTGCTAATTCTTTGTTAAATTTATTTATAACTCTATAATAAAAAAATTGAGATTATTATTTGACAATCCCAGAGTTTAATTTGCAGTTACCCAAAATTGTCAGTATTTAATAATCGTATAATTAATTTTGTGTTGAAATTTGAATATAGAAAAAATTGCCATCAAATGAAAAGCTCATCATGCAATATAAAAAATCTATAAAATTCCAAAATAGACTGGAGATGTAATTCTCACCATCAAACACCTCCTCGTTGGAGGACGACGCGGGCGATACTCTGCCGATCGGCGTGGAGACTTCGCTGGTACAAGGGGTCCAGCTTCCGGTAGCGATCGCGTCCGGGATCCTCAGATACTTGGTCGTCGGCGTGGACGATGCTGTCGTCAACGTGCTGGATTCCGCGATGTCCGCGAGATCGTTGGTACAAGCGCGCTCCCATTTGAAGGCCGCCTTCACTCTGGTCCATTTGCTTACTTTCGGACCTCCGTTATGACTCGCGTTTCTCGCGAACGAACCTCCGCGTTTGTCCGCTGCCTCGGCCGCCCGTTCCAGCAGGTTCGAAGAGATATTCTGCTCGGCCAGGGCGAAGGATCGGCTTCGTTGCCTCGACGACGACGAAGGAGATCTCCCGCTCAAACGTTCGCCTCGTCTCGGAATCGACGTGGCATCCCGACAATTCGACAGCATCGCGTCCAGCAGCGACTCCGCGAAACCGGTGTCCTCGTCGGTGAAATCGCGGAGCAGCTCCTCCTCATCGTTCGCCAGGGCGATTTCCAGCCGCCGATCGGCATTTCTCTGAACCTTGACGCGCTCGAGTCCTCGAACGCGCCGGAAGAACTTGGAGCTGCGTGAGCGCAGCTCTAGGATCTGCTCCGTCAAGGCGTACAGCCGGTCCAGGTGCTCGAACGCTTCTTCGGCGAAGGGGACCGAGGTTGTCGAATTCGGGGTGGTGTCGTAGTCGAACGAGTGGCCCTCGAACGGCGAGGCGCCGAGCTCGCTGAGGTAAGCCGCGAGATCCTCTTCCTCTTCTTCAGGGCGAGACGTTATTCCTGTCGCGCGATCCCGCGCGACCGCCAGGCACTGCGGATCCGGGGGCGGAGTCGGAAGTCGAGGATCCTCGGGCTTGTCCTTGACCTTGACAGCTCTTTGGTCTCGCGGTCGGCTCGGTCTATCGAGCTTCCTCTCGACTTCGAGCAAACCGGATTCCTCGGCCGATCGGCTATTGTCCTCCGCCATCGGATGGATATTCTTCTGAATGTAAAGAGATGCGAGATCCAGATATTGCACTGAACGCAAGGACTAATATTCAACAAATTATTTAATTATGAGAATTGAACGATGCGCT
Source organism: Nylanderia fulva (assembly GCF_048542155.1). Taxonomy (NCBI): domain Eukaryota; kingdom Metazoa; phylum Arthropoda; class Insecta; order Hymenoptera; family Formicidae; genus Nylanderia; species Nylanderia fulva. The sequence goes on along the minus strand of NW_028190368.1, from coordinate 8,012,901 downwards.
TCTTTTTGCACTTGCCATAATACGGTTGTGACGTTGTTCGTAAAAAGTTTGCGTCATTTGACTTGCAGTTTTTCTGTGTTTTTATATTTTCTTCAATTTTTCTATTTTTATACTTGGTTGTGGAAACGAGATAACAAGAAAATCGTACGTAGAATTTTGAGATTTTTTATTTTGTTAAATGATCAAACAGTTTTCATTTTTATTAATCCATGCATATTGAATGCTTTTGCATAAAAAGAAATTCTCAATGTATATCCTTTTTATGTCACTAATGTTGGTTTCGTTTACTCTAGTTTATTGGAAGGAATCTGGATATCTTTGTCTAAAAGTCTGTTCGATAATAACTACCCCTTTGTCAGATTTGTTTGTAGACGCTTCGGCATAGCTGCAAATGCGATCTATAAATTGATGATGCAAGCAAAGTGTTGCTTCGTTTCATTCGATCATGTAAATATTTTGAGAAGGAAACGCGCGTTTCAAATGTATTTCTCCGTTCTTTAGCTTCTTGTTACAAGAGTCAGAAAAGAACATACAAAGGAATCTTAATCATTTTTTTGCGAGATAATAAAAATTTTCACCATGATTACACTTTTATGATTTTAACAATCTTTATACGATTGTTCCATTTTTTCATTATTTATTTATTCACGGTTTGTTTGCAGATCACTATATAAAAATCAGAACTTTCTTAGGGGAGTACAATTTCTTTGTTACCATCCACTCAAATTTCATTCATCTCGCTTTATTCAGATATGAAAGAGAAAATGAGATTTGAATTGTTTTTACTTTTAACTTTCATTAAATAAAAAAATACATTTTGTAGCAGAATCTATTTTTTAAATGCAAGTTTAAATCTATTATTTTACACCACATCCACCACCATTACTATATAATACTAGAAAAGATTCTTTTTTTCGACAGAGCGCTTTTCTAACAATAAGTCGATCGCACAATTATATTCACGGTAAAAAAGACTTTATATTTTATATTCGATCGCTCTTTGAAATCGCAGCAAAAATTAATATTTGGAACGATCGATCGAGATTGATTCTCACGAGATTCGGCCTCGACGAAGTGAATCCGCTCGCGTGACCTCGGGAGGTCGCTTCTTCGCGACGAAAACTCGAGAAAAGCTCGTCGGACGCCGCGCGTTTCGAGACTTCGGCGATAGTGCGCGATTATTTTCGGTGACGAGCATTCGCCGTTAGTATCCACGACGGATACAAACGACGCGTGTGCGCGTGTGTACGTATTTAGAGGATATATACATACGAGATGCAGAGGTGCGTCGCGACGCCGTCGAGGCGAGAGTCGGGCATGCGCGACTATTCGCTCGTCCGCGTCGAGCTTTCTTCCTGTTCCCGTCTCGAAAATAGACGGAAAGGCGGCGGGAAGACGCGTCCGTTCGGCCCTTATTTATAAGCGTCGCGGAATGACGCTACCGATCATAAAGCTCGTCATGCTACTTTCGCCATTACGATATTTTTCGATGCTGGAAAAAACCAGCAACCGCAGGAGTATAGATCTTAGAAATCGCGTCTTTATTATGAAATGAAAAAAAATTGTAAATATATATATATACGTAGTATATAAACGGAATATTAAATTGATGTTTTAAATTTGACAAATCTTTTTTGAAAAAGAAATGCAAGCTTAAAATAAAATTTTATTCGTGAAAAATACAATTGCGTGGAAAATAAATCATCATGTATACGTAGCCGGAAGTTTGACTTATTCCTTCATCGGTAACGTGGTTAAATCTGGCACTGGCAGCATTACAATAGCCGCACCTGCCAGATGTTTGATATTTAATTGATGATTAATCAAACAAATAATATAGTAATTTCTTTCGTACCCATTAAGATAACAGACGCAACGATTATACTTATCAGGCAAGTCGTCCTTAGGAAAAGTTGCGTTGCGAAAAGCATCAAATGTGGAAGCACTCTTGTCAAGCCCATTGCCGTGCCTCTGAAAAAACCAACGTCTAAAATTATACGAGTTTGTACGTCGCGTTTGCAGATACTGATTTACGAAAATGCGTCTGATGATCTAAGATTAGCCAATTGTATATTGATCATTCTTTTTTTCTACCTCAAAGCAGTGGGATAATTCTCCAGCAGCAAAACGCACGTCGTCGTGCGTCCGATAGCGTAAGCGGCCAAGAAAATCGACGACAGAATTACACGAATTGTGTGGTACAGCCGAAAAATAAGTATGAGCGAGACTACACCACCCACCAGTCCCGAAGATACTATAAACATATCCAGAAAAAGATTCTTTCAATATATTATAAATTAAAATTATATATCTTTTAATACGCTCACTCCAAAATAGCGATACACTTAAAATTTGGAAAAATCACCAAATTTCAAATGACGATAACTTTGTAAATAATAAAGATAGAAAGGTTTCTAGAAAATGAAAGTAAAGCTTGGAATCTCTACTTTAAGAATCTATTTATTTCAATGTGGCGAGATAAATTTATTAAAAATGGCGGATGATAAAACGAAAATATGTAAAATTGAAAAATAATGATCCGAGTTTTCCAAGGCACATGGCATGAATCAAATGTCAAAACACAATGAGATAAACAGTATATGATAGTACAGAATCTCCCCTTTACAATGCTTTTTTGTTCATCTCAATATGATGACTTTTCGCAGAGTTATTCGTATTTAAAGTAAAATGCTGCTTTTTTATTCAAATGCGAATATCTCGGCGAAAAATCATCGTATCGAAATGAATAAAAAAGCATTTTAAAGGAGAGATTCTGTACTATCATATACTTTTTATCTCATTAAGTTTTGACATTTGCTTCTTGCCATGTACCTTGGCAAACTCGGATCATTATTTGTCAATTTTGCATGTTTTCGTTTTATCATCCGCCATTTTTAATAAATTTATCTCGTCACATTGAAATAAATAGATTCTTAAAGTAGAGATTCCAAGCTTTATTTTTATTTTTTAAAAACCTTTCTATCTTTATTATTTACAAAGTTATCGTCATTTGAAATTTGGTGATTTTTCCAAATTTTAAGTGCGTATCGCTTTATTTGGAGTGAGTGAATTAATATATAATTAGATAATAAAATTATTAATATATATATAATTTATATAATAATATATTTTTTTTAATAATTGCATAGAACAAAGAGAGAGAGAGAGAAAGTTCTTAAGAGCTTACTTAAATACAGTTTCCTTCCAACGGCGCCGATTCCGATAATGAGCAACATTTCTCCCAGCACGTAGCCCAGCGATACCAGCAACAGCAGGCCGAAACGAGTCTCGTTCACCTCGTCGCAGCTTCGCAAAAAATCTAATGGCAGGTTCTGGACATGGACTTTACACGTATCGTTTCCACTCACGACATGGTCTCTTTCCGTTTCCTGAAGCACGTGCGTATTCCACAGAGCGAGCCAAGCGAATCTTAAACATCGTCTCCTCGTGATTCTCTTCGCAATCGTGCGAGAACAGTGGTCGGAGTGATACCGAGAGATGCGAGAAGGCTTACGGAGAAAAGCTTCCTTTATTACCCGGGAAAATGTAGGAGACACGCTAATATCCCGCACAGTGTCACGCACTTATACGGAGTCTTATGGATTCTGTGAATGCGTTCCCAAGTTTTCCTAAAGTACTTTGAAATACTGTCTTCTTCGGTATCGTCGTCTGGACGTACGCAGTCTTCTAAGTCCCTGATCTAAATTAAAAATACAGAAAATGTTTATTCTTTTTTAAATTAAATACAAATATTGTTTTTTCATGACTATGATTAATTAATTTCGGATCATCAAGTTTTACCTTGCATTTAATTGCTATCCATGCGCTCTTTTCATTTCTTTTTTCACGCGAAGGGAAATATATTTTTTTTCAAACATACTTTCTCGAATCGATTCGATATTTTCTATCACGGATCTTCCAGAACTTATGGATAGCGGACCAAGATTTGAACGGGCAAGGAAAGAACAAGATTCTCGAGACGGAGTCGTATTGGAACGCCGTACCGGGTAGGTATCGGCGTGTTTCGAATTATTGATGGCGTACATCTGTCGGAGTACCGCGAATGCTTGTCTCGTTCGTCTACGGTACAACAAATGTCGAGGACTCGGCGGAAGGAGACCAGAGGCGCAAGCGATCACCAGGCTCGGCGTGCCGAAGAGAGCGGCGAGGACTCGCCAGGAACTCGTTCGAAATTGCCTGTCTAGCATGCGTAGAACGGACGGTATCAAGGACCAGGAGACGCCTTCTCGAATTGTTCATCAAACAAACATAAATATCATATCAATTTTTCATAAATATCATATTAATAATTTTGTAAAAAAATTTTAAATTTATTAAATTAAATCTATTTATTTTAATAAAATAAAAGTCAACTTAGGTTCCTCTAGAAAATATTAGGAGAAAATATTAGCAGTGTAGTTATTTGAAGCGCGATAAATTTTATTTCATATTCAAATCAAACTACAAAATGGACGTTTTGAACCCTTCTTTGGTACCTCTTCAGCGCAATATATAAAGACAAATATAAATAGCCATAACAGTATGATAAATTAGTCAAAAATTAAAAGTAAATACAAATATTAGTTAAGACATTGAAATTTAATCCAGGATTTAAATAAATTTAAACTGGGGACAAAACGGAAATAAATATAAATAAACATAAATCCCTTACATAAAAAAGGTCTGTTAAGTCGATTCTCGAATGTATCGAAATGCACTCGCATGTATCGATTGAAATCGACTCAACGTCAAAAATAAAAATTGTGCTATTTAGATATAGAAATATATAAATTTAATTAAAAAATTAAAAACATATACGCATATGATATAATTAATTGAGATAATTAAGTAATCAAGCTGGTATTTAATTATTAATAAAGATGCACTCAAACTCGTCCAAAGTTAAAATGATTGATCCTTAATTATTTTAATTATTCAATTAATTCATTATGACGTCGAGTGTCACACATACGCACACATATAATTAAAATAATCAAATAATCTGCCTGGTGTTTAATTTTTAAAATAAAAATGTACTCCAACACGCATGCACTCCAACATAGATAAAGATAAATTCATTAGATTTATTAAGATTATTATTTTTAAGATTATATATTTTTTAAATAGACTTCTAAATTTTCATAAAATAAAATAAGAGCAATTTCTAATCATGTTCACAAACTAATTAATTTTATTTTATTTTTTGCAAGCACGAAAAATGCATTTAAAAAATCTGACATTTTATGAAGTTTTAATTAAAAAATTAGAAATGTAATTTTGGTATAAAGAATTAAAAATGCTTATTAAGACAAAATAATGAATTTTACATTACAATCAAATCGACGAATATTATTTAATATAAAATATTATTAATGATAAAATTATTAATAAAATAATATTAATATATTATATTAAAATAATATTATTTTTAATTATATTTAAAATTATATTTAAAAATATTTTTTCTTGCAAAATCACACATTCGCTTACCTAAAGCTGATAGGTAGCCGACTATCCAGAACATGTCGATTATTGCTAAGCAAGTTCCTCTCTTTCTCGTCGGTAGGCATTCGATCAGGTACACTCTGAGGACGATATTGTTACCAGCCACTCTGTGAATAATCAGTTGTATACGTCAGATGATGACGCATTACTATCCATACATGAATTGAATGAATACGCAGTTTCAATGTCATGTGACAATATATAAACGCATATGTATTATGTATCTTTGCCTAAAAAAACTGTCTTTGTTTTTTCAAATATAATTGTAAAAAAAGAAGTAATATATTTTTTTTATTAAAATATTTAAGAATTATTTCTTGTAATGAAAATGATAAATATATAAAATCAGTTATATATAATAATAAAGGATGCAATTTTAAAAAATATCCTATGAAACGTATAACAATTTTATTGTGATTATATTCGGCTTTATTCGCGATACAAAAGAAAGATATTTACCCCAGTCCTAACATAAATATTGATAAATATATTAAAAAATTAGTTTGCGCAAAGGCCAGGGCAATCGAGGCGCAAAACACGATGCCCATCGTAATCGGGATCGATTTTTTACGACCGATAGTGTCCGATATAGATCCAAACAGGAAAGCACCTACTGCCATCCCTACGCAATATAAATACACAATAAATTAAATATGTAATAACACGTAACAAACTAATATACGCTTCAATGTAAATTTATGAATATATTTGTGAAATAAATTCTGCGTGAGATATCATCTATTACAATATATTTTATAAATATTTTCTTCCTCAATTTGTATATGCGCATAAAAATATTTTAATCGGATAATTTAATTGATATTTCAATGTTCGGTAACACAGATATATTTTTTGTTAGAAATACCAAAACTGGAAGTAGCAACAAGCAAGGCGACCTGATCTCTATTAAGCTTTAGATCACACTCTATTAGCGGTGCCACGATGGGTATAGTCAGGGAAGTATTTGCTTCTGCGAATGATAGCAAGCCGCATAATGTAACGACAAAGTAATGCCAAATACCCCATCCTGCATTAAATTTATTAAATTTAAAATGGATAATTGTATTTATAGATATTCATATACTTGCATAAATTAAAAAACTTTGCTTCTGAAATTAATATATTATATATATTATGTATCGATGTAACGTGCGACGTGTTTTTATATGATAAATATTTTCTACCTAGAGAAGAATGCAATTTTGTCAAATTTCAATTCTTACCTGTTTCAGTTATTATAGTTTCGCAATTGTCATTCATATCACATGGAAGAATAATAACGACTTTATCACAAACTAGCAGATAATTTTCAGGAAAATAGATTATTAAATAAATATTGAAAACAAAAGTAATTTGTTTGAAAATCTGCTCGAGAACCGTTGACAAAAATCTTTAAACTAGAATATTATATGTAAAGATAAAAAAAAAGAAATATATACTGATAATTACAACTGCTAAAACACATTGAATATAAGATGACATTTCTGACGATTGAATTTCGCGTAGATTGATATCATTTTGATCGTTCGATATTAAAATTTCTGCTAAGCTTATTGTCAAGTGTTTTCTAATCGCATCAACATTCATTATAACGGTTGATTTATATCGCTAAATACGTGCAGTTTTATATATGTATAATGCTTTAATTTAAACGTTATATGGAATGGTTAAATATTTTTTGAAACATGTGTAGAAAATAAACCCATTTATTAAATTAAAATACATGTTTTAATGTATATTTTGATAATTGTACTTAATTGTTAAGTAAAAATGGAAGTGTGGACGCGTCAAATTTGCCAAATTACGCGTGGAGAGTATAAAACGCACACACATAAATATATTTAATAGGATGTATGAAGAAACATTTTATTGTCTATTGATATTTTATTGATCCTTGAAGTATTCCTTTGATCCAATGACGTCGGGCTTCATGGCTTTCTTGCCGGGTTTCCAGCCAGCAGGGCACACTTCGCCGTGTGTGTCGGTGTATTGGAACGCTTGAACCAAGCGTAGAGTTTCGTCCACGGACCTGCAATTAATAAAGGCGATAAGATTACTGGCTGAGAATAAAGTTTGCATTCAATGTTATCAAAAGTCACACGATCATTAAATAAATTAGTACATTCATTTTTGTCAACGAATTAAATAAAAATGCCAAACTTGCTTGAATTCTCACAAAGTGAGCTTCTGTAGATTCATTGATATTAATAATCATGCGAGAGCTTTACCTTCCGACAGGCAAATCGTTGACAGTGATTTGACGCAAAATCTGCTTGCTATCGATGATGAAAAGACCGCGGAAGGGAATTCCCGAATCCTCGTCGAGTACACCGTAATCGCGGGCAATCTTGCTGCTCTTGTCTGCCAACAGAGGAATATTCATCTCGCCGAGACCACCCTGTTTGCGAGGTGTATTCACCCATGCGAGATGGCTAAACTGAGAATCGGTGGATGCAGCTATCACTGCACAATTGATGTCGCTGAACTCTTTCACGCGATCGGAGAAAGCAATGATCTCGGTTGGGCATACAAAAGTGCTACAATCAAACGATTATATCAATTTTAATCGATCTGATCTCTATAACTTTCTGGCTATTTCATATTTATACGGAATTTTTAAGAAAAATTAGGCGTTATGTGCTTTTAAGATTTTATGTCTTAAAATTCAAATATATACATCATATTTCTTTATTAAAAATTTTTGTATCAACTAATTAGAAAAAATATATAATATAATAATGTTTTAAATGTTTATAATGCTGTAATAGCTATAATAGAATAAAGTTTTAAAACATACATCTGTTTTTATAAACGTAATCTTATAAAATGCACGATGTACAGATATCTCTGTTTTAAATCTCTTCTGTTAAGAGTTAAACATATTTGGTTTATATATTACATTAAGCACAATACAATAGAACTTTTTATATAGCAGTCGAGAATTATGTAATCCTCTTATATCTACGAAAGTAATTTGTAATACTTACAAGTCTAACGGGTAGAAGAAGAGCACAACATATTTGCCTTTGTAGTCGGAGAGATTAATTTCCTTGAATTGTCCGTTTACAACAGCGGTACCAGAGAAAGCAGGAGCTGGTTTTTGAATCTGAGGCATGGCTGCTGTTTTTTGATTTGCTATAATTACAAATATACAAATATACAATAAATAAATTTAACAATTTTCTTACAAATTTTACAATATATTTTTTCCAAAAAATCACTAATTGTGAATTTTTCTGCGCACATGTTTTCACGTGATAATATAAATGCGATGTTATCGCGAAGCTAATACACACAAAATTTGCATATGAATAACATCTTTGTGGTCTGTTTCTGCGAAACGATCTTGAACGTGGAATATTTGCAATTTTTCTGTAAGATTAATTTTTCTACGAAAAACTAACGGAAATATATCATGTATTTCGTGTCAATAGAAAACATATAACAATCAGTTAATTTCATAATCGGCAATATTAAATCAATACTTAGCATTGAGTAGATTTGCACACGCTAAACACTTGACCAAGAATGCTAAACTAAACATTTATTCAGCGATAACTTATGTAAAAGTCCTTGTGTGTTCGCTGTTATCTTATTTAAATGGTAAGCCAATAAATATGAAATATTAATCGCGACATAAAATGGAATGGAGCATGAATAATTTGAGCGAAAAAAATTTAGTGACGCATATAGAAATGTCAGAGAGAACTGTATGTTTATATTTGGAATGAGAAGAGTTATCAAATTTATAATTAATAAAGATAATATGAATTTTAATAAAAAATTATATATATATATATATATATATATATATATATATATTTCAAAGTGAACTGTAAGGGAATTATGAACATTTTATTTTAACATCTTTAATATCTCGTGTATGGATTTATTTGAAATCAGCGATATAGTTTTAGCAAATTTACTGCGCCAATTTTTTAATTAAAATTTGTATCCTATTTTTATCAAAAATTATCATAAATATCGAAAATTAATAGAACTTAATGTGTAAATTTCAAGAATATTTAAATAACGCGTTTTATATTAAAAATAAATTATTTTCTCTCGCAGGAAAAGATCTCTCGGCGAAATGAGTAAAAAGAAGCAAGGGGATCAGTTAAACTGGAGCAAGGACCAGGTGAAATTTCAGATTGTGCAACGGTCAAAAGAACTATAAAAGGCGAAAGGTGTTCTATTTCGAAAAGATTTCTTGGTAAAAGGAGAGAGAGCTAGATACAAAGGAATCTCATATAAGGACAAGCTTCGTCTGTACTGAAAAGTCGTACAAAAGTAGTATCACAAACGACCTCGCGTCTAAGTGAAGCAGTTTCCTTTGTTACAGACTCTATTTCAAGTTCGTAATAGCCGCACTTATATTAGTGTAAAAGAAGTGATCTTGTATTTTTTCTTTTTCACTTAAAAACAATAATAACGTTTAACTGTTATTAATATTTTTAAGAATATACAACAAATATCGTATTTAATACAAAACCACAGATTATCGCTTTTCAAATTTGGTTTGTATTATCTTGTCTTGTTTTGTATTTATGTTATGTCCTTCGGTATGTGTTAAGATTCGTGTTCAGATTTCGATTCAAACGACAATAAAGGAATATTTTCAATATTTATGAAACACAACATGGCTAATTTACTCGTAATTATTGCTCGATAATTCGTATAACATTAACTCAGAATTTACTGCGCATAAATGTATACGTAATGTGTGTAAGTGTAAATGATAATCTTCGCGCGCTAAATGAGTCAATATCCCATTGCATTAATTCGCGCAATGACAGTGGAACGCGGAACTTCGTCTCTAAATAATTTGATATCATTTCCGGATAAAATGTGTGTATCTTATACCTTTTTTCTATAATTATTTCATGTAAATATAAAAATATTTAATAGAAAAAAAGAATTTTATACATTAATATAATATATTAATAAATTTTCAGAAGAGATCTTGCATAAATAGCATATTATTTTATTGTTTTTTATAATCCAATTATTACATATGTAAAAAATCCAATTATTACATATATGCATAAAAAATATGAGTTGAGATTTTTTATATATGTAATAATTAGATTTTTTTATATATGTAATAATTAGATCTTTTCTTAAGGTTTTTTTACATACGTAATAATTTGATCTTCTGTTAAGATTTTTTTTACATATATAATAATTTGGATTATAAAAAAAAATAAAATGTATTATAATGCTATAATTATATTTCTCTTCAGTTTTCGTTTCCAATATTTTATGTAAAATGTGTGGTACAAATATGCATAATTTATTCACATTTTTTCTGATGTTATTTCAACTTCGCTACAGAAAAGAATGAAAAAATTCTGCGTTATTTCTGTGAGGACGTAATCGCATGACGATCCCTTGATTCTTGATTAGTATAAACCGCACGATTTGAGGTTCGTTACATTCACCGACATAATAACGCGACTCGTCGGAAGTTCTCGAATTCTCTCTGTTTCTCCTTCTCGCTCACTCTTCCGAGTTGACCTTCATTCTTGTGAAATAGAGCAAAGGGAGTCGCAAAATTGCGCTGTTCGCGCGAATTGGCAAAACTTGCAAATTATATAATTTATTTTTACGACTCCTTCGTGCGTTGCCACGTAATAATTGGACGTCAGGACGTCATCCGACAAAGTTCGCGTCCCCTCGGTTTCAGAAATCGTCGCGGCGACGATAAAAAAAAAACTGTATAAAGAAAGGGATTTTCCCGGCGCGTCATTTGTTAATGCAAACGCAATTGATTTCGATCGTGAATTGTTGGAAAGACAAAAAATAGTTCGAAGGAACGAATAGGGCGAATAAGAATTACCTTGATTAGTTTCCTCGCTGAAAATCCTGGCCCACAATGGACGAGAGACGCAACAACGACGGGGAAGAAATGGGAACTAACCGGCGTCCAGTTTTATTTCGTGGCTAGATTCTCTTTTGATATCGACCGCTACATGTATAATAGAAGACGAAGTACAAAGTCCGACAGGCGTCGAGGTCGTCGCGACATCTGGCGGCTGTCATTTGACGCTCAGCTGATCGCTAGAGAATTTTGACAGTTACTGTTTCACGCATTGGAAACGTGAGGACGATAAATTTTCTAGCTTCGGAGGAACTGGGGAATGAATTTTTTAAAGGGTGGCCAACCTGATGTTTATCTGCCGGCTGGATGAAAATGTTGTGATGGATCTGCGTGGATAATTCGAAACACCTTTATCTCGCATTTAATCAAGTATACTGGATTGTATACACAGATCAGGTTAGATTGTAATTTATTTATTCTGGAATTTATCAAGTTTCGTAATTGTAAATTTGTAGAATTGTTATATTTGTCTGTTTTAGAAAGTTAACCTCTCGACAAATGGTTGTGACTATATTCAGATAGTCGTTATTTGAAATTATCATTAAACGAGACAAGGTAAGCTTGTCTGACAATTATATATTATATATACATGAACAAATGTTTCATGTTAAAATTTGTGTCCTTTTTTCACGTTCCTATTTATAACAATTGTCTCATCCATATATATGCATCACGCATACCACATATAATTATTACTTTTCGCATAAAAAATAATAAAAAATAAATTGGCATAAACGAATTATAATAAATTATAATATTTTTTGATGCGGGTCTTGGGGAATTGGGAATGAATAAAGACGTCGTTTCTCGTAAACCATAATGTATCTTATATGCTAATTATTTCTGCGTTATTTATCTTTAATAATAACAACAATTTGTATAAATAATACATCTTGCGTATGCCGCAACATCGAAGGACCGCTTATAGCGGACGCGTTTCTATGCGTGATTTGCAAGGGGCAAGAATAATACAATTTTTGATATACATAAATAATACGCGGAAGTATCCGTATTTGTGTGTACGTGTCTGTGTGTGCGGTATATCCTTATCTGTACGAATAATAATATACTTTTTGGCACTTACTAATTAATCGAAACCTGTTACGGACCATCTTAAGCATTAGACAAACGATCCTAGAAAAAAATCCTCCTTTCTCCTCGCTCGTATTTCCACAAAGTCCGTGTTTTACCTCAAAAAAAAACATTGATGTGAAACGATCCTTAGGCAATCTTTCTCAGAATGTCAGAGGTGATAGTTCAATACGTGGTGCTGCGGGGAGATCTGTCAAGGAAGCTTAGGTGGCCATTGGGTGCCGTGATTGCCCAGGCGTGTCACGCGTGTACTGCTGTTACACATCTCTTTTACAATGACGTCCACACGCAGGCCTATCTCGCCGATTTAGACTCTATGCATAAAGTCGTTCTCGATGTAAGTATGACACGATTCGGGAACACTGCGAGCTCCGTTCAAACATGTCATATAATGCATGCGAAGAGAATTGTTCTAAACTTCATATCTATCAGCACTTAGTCGTAAGACATGAGATTCGCTTAAATGTATCGAAATATAAATCGCTTAAAAAAAACGATGATAAAATAGGCCGCCGATGAAGCCGATCTGAAGACGCTGAGTTCGGAATTGAAGGCAGCCGACATTCAGCACAAGCTGTGGATAGAACAGCCTGAAAACACCGCGACGTGTTTGGTAACGAAGCCCTATCCCAAGAACAAGGTGCAATCGTATTTTGCGAAATATAAACTGTTGAAATTATAATGATAGCGAAGTGATAAATAATAAATATCGCTGCGATGAGGAATGTCCCAGATTACTTTTTATATATTACATTAAGTCAAAATTAAAGAAAGGGCTCCAGCAGAGCCATTTCTGAAAATACTATCTGTCATTTGTATCTAAAGAAATAAAGTCTAGAAGACAGATTTTTTTTACAAAATATCCAAGATTATTGGATTACTATATAAGTATAATTGAAGACATTGTTAATGAAAAAAACCTGCCGACTCTGAGAAATTTAACTGACGGTACACGCAGCGCTCGCTAAATATACATTTCTTCAGAAGAAAACGCGAATATGACGTTTGTATTTCACGCTGTTTGAACGGAAGATCAATGTGCCGGAGATAAGTCGGCTCTCTGCACACGTCTGTCGAACGTAGCGTCTGACTGTCGATATTGCAACGGACTACACCTCGGCCCTGCCACTTTTATCTTTTTCGTTTTTTTTTCTTCTTCCTTTTTCTTTTTTATGAGCGACATCGTTTTGACGTACGGAAAATATTTGCGTGTCAGGGGAATGGACTTACAAACGCTCGAAAGAGAGAAAAAGGAGAGAGATAAAAGGGAAGAACGGAGCTCGACGCGGCGTCCTGGTATTTCTGACATCGAGAAAGATATGCACTCACCGATTTATTTTGCGATACCTCGCAAGTATCGCCAAAGCGTATATGCAGTCGTTACTTTACTTTTCTTTTCTTGCGTTACACAACTAGCGTAGTACGTAGTACGAGAGTCTATATAATAATCTAGACAGGATTTAACGCGGGGATGGCGCGCCGCTAATCAACTATAGTCGTATCAAAAAGTGTCTCTCGCTTCGCGAGTCTACGGTTCTGTCTACGGCGAAGATCGTTTTTCTTTTTCACAGGTACGGATTAGCGTACGTCTTTTTGCTCAGGATTAGCCAAGAGGCGACTTGATGACGGGAGAATCGCGAGAATATTGCGAAATTGCGAAAGAATTTTACAAATTTTTTTTACAAAATTTTCTCAAAAGTATCCACATATAAAATACATATTTCCAAATGTCAAACGAGACGATAACGCACTGAAAAAAAAAATTGTTAACTTGAACTAAAAATATTTAAATTAAATCTAACATAGATAGTAAATCTAAGAAAACGTACATTCGACTTAAATACTAATATATGTTCAATTAACAATATAGTAATTTAGTTGAAAGGTTTTAGTCAAGTTGGTGAGTTTTTTTTTTCAGTGCAGATACAAGGAAAATTCTCGTACGAAATATATTTGCGAGGAAGAAAATTTTCGAAACTTTCTTCACTTCAGGTCGCGACTATAGGAGCTAACTCTTCGGCACAATTTTTTTTCTCCTTCCTCGTCTGCATCATATCGAATCGCTCGTTCGACAAATCCGCGGTGAATGTCCTTCGGTCGCAGAATTCATTTCGCATGGAAACATCGAGTACTCGATACAAGCGAATGCGTTTCCTCCCGAACCATCGCACCATCACGCTCGACCACGAAACGTCCTTTCGCGCACTTCACTTTAATTTTCCGGGATTACTTTGTCCGCTCTTACTCCAATATATCTCTCCGCAACCAGGGTTGGAAATTTTCCCTTTTTCTTCTCTTTCACGCGGGCGAGCTGCGTACTTGCGGATCCGGAAGTATCGATCGCGCGGATCGATCGCCGTATACTTTTTTTTTGTGTGTGACGTTTCTAGGTAAACCGTATATATGAACCGACGACGATGGTTGTCGGGATACGTAGATTCGCAGCAAGCTCTAATTATGTACACGCACTGCGGACGCTAGACACTGTAAGTACACATATTTACAACACTCGATGGCAAGATGATTATTTTGGTATATATATATATATATATATATATATATATAATATATATATATATTTCATTTTTTTTTCGCGTAACGCGGTCGTCGTAATCAGACGGAGGCGGGATCAGGAGGATGTACAGTAGTCCTTATGAAAAAATGCGCTATTGTCCTTGCAACATCACTGCCGCTCGTCGTTCATCTCCTCCTCTTCCAGCTCCTCTTCTTCCAGCCATTGGCGTAGGATGTTATTCCTTGGCTGCAAAGCAAAACATAAAGATAGGGTTTGATTGACAGTTTTGTAAATTTAGGTCGTATATTTTCGCAAGCAAATCTGCTGGAATCATCTCGATGCGTCCAATCGATATACGCAAGACACGCAGAAGCTGCATTAGATTTCGCGTGAAATCTTATCGAGAATTTTTAGTTAGCTTTAGGGATAAATCGGTACACGAAAGGAAAAAACGAGCGAGCGGGGAATGAATGATAGATAAGCGATAAATTTGAAAAATTATATTTTCATGCTTGCGTGATATTCTCGTCTAATTTCTTTTTCATTGAAAACTTGTTTAATCTCTTCTATCATAATTTCGTATTATAAAAAGATATCTATACATGGAAAAAATTAGTTACCATGGCTAAATATTAATTGTCCTTATATTGTAACTTGAAATTTAGTTATCATGCATTTTTAGCTATATGGCAACTAATATTTTTAGCTATACAATTTAACGGAGAATTCTGCAGCTAAAAAATATTAGTTATTATAGTTAACAAATTTATTTAGCATGATATAAATTTCATAGAGACAGCTACAATTTAGCTATAGTAGCTAATTCTTTTTTCCGTGATAGAAAATAAAAATTTACATGCTACGAATAATTATACATGCACTTGTATACTATACAATTTTCTAAGAGAGATGTAAAATATTTTTTATTCTAAAGGTAAGTGCAGGACTTTATAAGTGCATCAATATAGCAAATAGAAAATCGCGAACGCGATTGATATTGATATACACGTAAAGAAACAGATCTACGCAAGAAATTCTGGCAATTTTATCCGATAAAGTTTGCTACAGGAAAAAAATTAACCATCATAACTTTTAACTGTCCTATATTACACATGAAGTTTAGTTAGCAGGCCTAAACTTTAGCTAATATTTTTAACTATAAAATTCTTTGTTAAACTATAGCTAAAAAAATATTAGTTGCTATAGTTGAAATTTAGACATGATAAATTTCAAGTTGTAATATAGAGACAGCTAAAACTGAATTAATTTTTTTCATGACATTAAATACGTATAATGCAATATATTATTTTGTATCAGAGATTGCAGCCAATATAGGTATGATGCGTCAGAAATTCGTGCGGCGAATGCAAGCGAGACTCTATATATATTCACGAGATCGAGCTGTCATGACACATATGCGTGCGTTAGTATTACTACGGGATTCGCAATTACCGGGGACCACGTTAGTTTGGGAGGACGGGGTGAGACGAGTGATGAGGGTGGCGGTGGTGGTGGTGGTGGTGGTGATGGTGTTGGTGTTGGTGCTGGTTGTCGGTAGTGATTAGGGCAGCGCACAAAAACGAGCATTATTGCTCGGCTAGATTCCCGTTCGGGTCCGTATTATAGTCCTCGTACTCGTCCTCCGGTTCCTCGTAATCCGTCTCCGCGGGTTCAGGACCCTCGATCGCCGGCGTGGATGTGCTCGTAATATCCTGCTAAGCACACACAAGAGAGAATCCAAGCGTACCCCGTTTTTTCCCCTTTCATCCCTCTCGCACGATATAACGCGTGTTTAGTTATTGGATTATTAGTTTCTAGATAGACGCGGATTTCGTTAGTATCCCAATTTCACCAAATTTCACATAGAAGGTCCATTAATGATTATTATTAGCACATTCGATTTTTATATATTAGGAATCTCGTAAAATATATATAACATTGGCGATTATTCTAAATGGAACTCTATCTGTTGTGTGAAAACAATTTTGTTAATTTGATCAAATTATTTATTTTACACAGAAAGAATTTTTTTCTTAGAGTTTATCCTGAAAATTTTGTTAATCGTGAGACAATATTGGAAGAATTTTATAAGGGTTTCTCTATGATTAAATATCTACCACACTAAGATATAAAATATGTTTGATTAATTTTACTATGCACATATAATATTGTACATAATATTTTTTATTGTGGTAAATATTTAATCAAAGAAAATAATCTTAGCTATTAAGGCTCTTTAATTAAAACAAAACAAATCTAAACACGGCTTATAGACCCAAGCGCAAGGTGTAGGAGCGCAACAAAAATAACACAAAACCTTGTACTATATAAACAAGTTTATTCAGTATAAAGCTTTCGGTCCTTTCTTTGGACCATCTTCAGTATAATAGAAACGTACAGTGACAGTTTCTTTGTCATAGCTTGTACGTTTCTATTATACCGAAGATGGTCCAAAGAAAGGACCGAAACGTTTATTCTGAATAAACTTGTTTATAGTACAAAGTATTGTGTTATTTTTGTTGCGCTCCTACACCTTGCGCTTGGCCCTATAAGCCGTGTTTAGATTTGTTGTTTTAATCAAAGAAACTCTTACAAAATTCTTCCAGTATCAACATATTGTCCCACGATTGTTAGGATAAATTCTAAGAGAATACTCTTTTTGCTTATAACTATCATTGAAAAAAAGAAACTTGTGGATCAGTAGAAAAGCTTTTTTTTTATACACTTTTGGTTACTTTCTATCGCAATGTAATTCGGAAGAATTACTTTATGATTAAATTTCTACCACAATAATATTAGGTTTACTATGCACATACAATATTGTACATAATATTTTTTTTATTGTGGTAAATATTTAAGCAGAGAAACTTACAAAATTCTTCCAATATCAACATATATCGTTCCACGATTTTCAGAATAAACTCTAAGAGAAAATTCTCTCTGCTTACAACTATATCGTTGAAAGAAAGAAGATGATTGTGGATGAGTAGAAAAGCTTGTTTTTATACATCTTTTGTTAATTAACTTGTATCGCAGCATAATTCTGAACGTTACATAGATTCCTTGAAATCTGTTTAGCCCGCAAAGCCCGAAAATGAGAGACAAAATTATCGGTTACCTGCGGTGGTCTCCAGCCGCAACCCGGTAAAGGAAGCCCGTCTGGTCCCAGCGGACACGGCGCGTCCAATCCTGGCACACCCTGGTCCCCCTTGTTGCCCTTGTCGCCCTTCCTGCCGCGTTTACCCGGCGGCCCCTGCGCGCACACGCGAAATGCATCATCTCTCTGACAGCGCGAAACGCCCGATGCAAATTCGCGACGTGCAAATAAGGCCAGGCACATAATATTGTTGGATTATGCAATTATACTAGTACTGCTGGTGAGAGATCGGTGCACAATACCTCGACGAGTACGAAGTGCGGAGGAGAGCGTGTCGCCCTTTCAATTAATTGGACTTTAAATTGTTCATTAGGCAAGAGAGAGAGAGGGCTTTTACAAATCCATTCTCGAGGATGCTCGCTCTGTATACGATCTCCGAATTATCTCTTTTGTCATAGACGGACAATTTCGAAGACGATCTCGCGGAGAAATTATATTATATTTAACGACGCGCTCTCGTTTGGCGCTTCGTTTACTCGAGCATCTAATGGTTCCTCTAATTAATATTAATTCGCGCCTCTCGTCATAATGCGCTTTCGCGGAACGGTGGTGGCAGCATATACATGTATACAAATTCGCGCAAAGTGTGTTAGCCTCGCGAAGGGACCGCGTGGAGCTTGGTAAGGGTAGAGACGCGTGTATTATATAACGCGTGCGAGGACGTTCTCCCCGTGTTTGCCACAACGAGAGAGAGCTTCCTTCGTTATATCTCCGTGTGACCTTGTACTGCGTGATCTCGCAGTCTCCTCGTCGTAAACGACGACGACGACGACGACAGCGGTGTCCCCGACGTGCTTGTAGCAATGGTCGTGAATAAAAGATGGGGCGCGAGGATGCGAAAGGGTTGCCTTGATTCGATCGTCCCGAAAATTTATGCGCGTAAAATATATATACTCTTGCGTCGATTCCTCGCGTTTCAGGCCTAGAAATTTTAAAAAATTCAATAGCGCAACGAAATTTCCCGGAGTTAATGATGGTAATTAATTTCGTCTCTCTGCGCGGATCGTTAGTCCGATCTCCCGGTGATTTTAGCCCGTAGCGAAGATAAACCAATCGACTAATGCCTCGCGAGAGAGCTTCCTCGGCTAACTCGCCAGGACGTGCGTATGATTATATATCCGTTAGGAAGCGAGCCGTACATATCCGACTACGCGTTTGCTCTCTCTCTCCCTTACGGTCTGTCGGTTATCGTTGGGCAAACAATCCCCCGTAAAGCATACGAGACGATCTAATCACGCCCGATCGCTTTCGCATCCTCGCGGGAGAAGAGCGGCAGTGTATATATATACATATACATATATATATATATATATATATATATATGTATACAACGTGGATCGGCTCTCCGATACTGATGGAGAGCGTTGGAGAGAAATACGTCGAATTAAGTCAATACTCACAGATTCGCCTTTGGCACCTTTCTCTCCCTTCGGTCCCTGGAATTGGTGAACACGGTCACAAAAGGAATTTTCAAGTCGTTTTGGCCGCGTAATTAATTTTTCTTTTTTTTTTATACCACGGTCGTTCCAGAAAATCTTTCCAATGGAAGGAGGCTCGAAGGTGCCTCGCGTGTGACTACGACGATTTCGCGTGTATACCGATTCAACGTCGACTATCGAGGGAAAGGGAATGGCTATCGATTCACGGGCCGAAACCGCGGTGGGTATTTCGAGTAGATCACTTGGTTATTGCTCTTGCCTCCGACGAGAGATACGAGAGACGTTAATAAAGCGAGAATATGGAAGGTCGATAAATAGCAGCGATGCGAGAGACTGAGATTAATAATTCTCCGTTTTTTTTTAATAATAATAGCAATCTATTCTGAGATATTGTGTTAGTTGCAAAATTCAATTTAATTATTTCATAAGCATTACGTTCAAATTTTTTGTAAAAGGAGGATATTAATGAAATATTAATATAGCTTTCTCGAGTTTTTCTTCAAACACACTAATCCTGTTTGCAATCTGTATTAAAATATTCGCGGAAACTGTAATATTAATGTCATGAGAGAACAGGTATGCATGCTTTTTAGATTTTTCTGTTTTTAAAGGGAGAAAAAAAAAAGAACAAGCGTTGTATAAAAGCTTTAAATAAGACGGAAATATCGCGCTACGACCCGCGAAATATAGTTATATGTTCAGACGTGTGAAAGGGATTATCCTCCTTCAAGTACCCTCCCATGCATTCGAGGGTATATACGAATGAGTGAGTGAGTGAAAGTGCGAGAGAGATAGTCGTTTTATATGCTCTCACATCGGCATTGAGCGGTCACACGAGCACTGCTCGAGCATCCTTCCGGACACTCCAGAGAGAAGCACGAGGGAGTTGCGCGTTTCTCCCTCCGTTATAATTCGGCCGTAAATTTTGATCGGGCGATCAAGCCCTCTCTAAGCTCAATTATACATATACATATATATCGAAGGAGTTGCGCAAAAACCTTTTATGTCTACCTTAAATCTGTCAACGACTACTCGCACATCTGATATTATTTTCCCGCGCAAAAATATTGTGACAAGTAAATGACGTTCTTTACAAACGATACTTCACGATACATTGAAAAAGTTTGTTAACTAAACCTTTCAGCTAAATATTATTTTAGTAATTAAACATAAAAAAATTATTTAAACTAAATATAACATTAAATTTAACAAAACGTATATTTGAGTTTAATACTAGTATGTGTTTGATTAATAGATAGTAATTTAATTGAAAAATTTGGTCGAGTTAACACATTTTTTTAGTGTACAGAAAGGTATATAAAATATGTATAAAAATTAATAATGTAAAAATCTGAAAAAAAAAAAAAAATGCGCGTCTCTAGATATATACATACGAAGGCCTCTTGCACGACACGAAAGAAAATTACGAAAAGCAAGAAAAAAAAATGTGCGAAAGAATGGACTTCGAACGAAAGAGGGAGAAAGGCGCAAGACGCTGGGGCTCCGTTCTCTTCGAAATTGGACGGAGGGAGTGAAAGGGAGGATTCTCTTTTCGATTATATTATTTTTTTTTCTTTTTTCGAGACAGTCCCCGGGGTAGATCAGGCGGAATGTGTCGTCGTTACCCCGGGTCCTGGTCAGACCGTGTCAGATTGTGTCGCAGTCGCGCCAGAGGACGAGCGATAATCGAAAGCCAACTGTACCTCCGCACCGGGAATCCCGTCGGTACCCTGGGGACAAACACAGATCGACTCGTTAGCGTGTGTCTCTCTCTCTCTCTAGAGATGTAATCGAGTCAGCGGGCTGACTTGACGCGTTCCTCAGACACGACTCGATTTCGATTCCCAAGTACGACCTCGGGAATCACCGAGCGATGGAAGATACAGATTGAAAGATCACGATCGACGGATTGCGGTATTGAAATTCAATTGAATCGCGGAAAGACGAAAAACGATCCGCAAATTCGCGTTTACGCGTGTGATACTTTTATCCGGGAGTCGAAATTTTATTATTTCGAAGAGTCGACTCTAGACGAAACAAAAAATCTTATACTAATAATTAATAATTTCCCATATTTTAATAACGTTTCTATATTAAAAAAAAATGTACAGAGCGCCTTATCCGGCAGCCGAAGTTTTGTTACTGAAAAATCGACTTTAGACGAAACAAAAAAATTCTATATTAATAATTAATAATTTCCCATATTTTCATGTTTTACGCTTTAATTGCTTATAAATTCTCGACTCTTATTGAAGAACTAACATTTAATTTTCGATATTATGTGGAATTTTTGTATGACAGTATAATAAATTTTATTTGACAAAACAACTCTAATAATTGCTCGATAAGTTGGCCTTTTTATCTATCACTAGTTGTATTTACAATCTACGAGCGAAAATTGATTTTTCATAATGTTACTATATTAAAAAAAAAAAAAAAATTATGGAGCGCCTTACGGGATCCGTTAAAGCAGAAAACTTTTGATGAAGAGCAAGATTTTCTCGGGGGAAATAAACCTCGAGCGTGCTCGATAAACATGAACGATATGGCACACAGGTGATATCACGCGTTAGACGAATCGAATTCGACGGCGGAAATAAATACTTGATGAGGCGTAGAACTTACAGGCAATCCCGGATCTCCTCTTTCGCCCTTCGTTCCTGGCTCGCCCTGCGCACCCTGAAAGTACGAAGAAACTTGACGTGCGCTTGACACTTAGACTCGCTCTCGTACGCCGGAAAAGTAGTGGAAGAGAACACACACGCGCGATCTAATTTCTCTAAACTCGATCTAATTTCGATGTCCGATCGTTATCGGCGAACGAGAGAGAGAGAACAGGGAGACACGCGAAAATAGAGAGCGCGTCCGAATAAAAGGAGTAATCTATAGTGAAAACGGGGTCACATCCCGTGGATCGCTCACCTTCATGCCGTCTAATCCTGGTGGTCCCTGAAAGGTAGAGGAAACCTCGTCAGATACACGGCGAAGCCCATCGATAATATCGAGCGTGTAATATTGTCGACAGCGATTTTAAAACTATATCTCGTAGAGAGAGAGAGAAAGGAAGGAGAGTGGGAGGCATCTTTATTATTTAGAGACGCTCTTTTAAATCATCGCCCTCGAGTGCTTCAGGATCCTCGTTAATACTCGTCGCGCGTCGATCGATCGGGAAACGCGGAAAAATGCCGGTTTGGAAACCGTGGAAGAATATTTGCACAACGCGCCACGTTGACTGTTTCGTTATATAAATACAACCCTCTCTCCGTGTCGATCGGCGTTATATACCAACTCGCAACTCTCTTCCCCCGGTGAAGTTTCGAGAACTCTCGGATTTTCCAAATTAAGTTATACTCGCGCTTGATGTGCCGGTACAGATATTGGCCGGAGGGAAGGAGATATTCGATCGATTTTCATTGTAATGAAATTGCCCTCTATATATTGGAGGATTTCCCCGTGTGCTCTCTTTCTCTTCTCCGCGTTACGACGACTATATCCGTGGCTCTGTAAATATTTGAAGTGTAATTTTGAGTAAATTTCTATATCATTTCTAAATAGAGAGAGAATGTTTCTTTTTTTTTTTTTTTTTTTTCGAGCTGCTTAAAAACGATGTGCAAACATTCTTCTTCTTCTTCTGCTTCTTCTTCTTTCCGCGGAATAAAACTTAGCCGGTGCCCCGTAATGAATTAGATTTCTTTCAGCTTCGCGTTCAACGCTCGTTCGGGCATTTCAACTCCGAAACTCATCTTCGACCCGTCGTCGCGAGATTATCTTCACCCCTTTCCCGCCCCCCTTCTCGTATTATCAAAATTAATCCCCGAGACCGAGGAATACTGACAATCGAGGGCGGACACGGCTTCGTGGAAGGTATAGAGCAGGAGCTTGAGCAGAGTTCAGAGAGAAAAAAAAATCTAGCGCACTTCGTAACGAAGCGTCGACGCTTGTGGCGCCTTTTTTGTGTTTTCATCCTTTTTTTTTTTCCTTCTTTAGAATTTTAACTCTAAGGTAGCAAGATTAATCGTCGGCCTGAACGACCCGCCGATTATAAAGCCACCATTCGTGGTCGCAGCAAATTAACACGTGTTAATTTTAAGTCCTCTTTATCTTTAAATCTTTTCCTATTTTTTTCAACTTGCAACTTGCGACAGATGCAAATACAAGGAGAGATAGAAGAAGATGGATCGCAAAACAGTCGTAGCACAATGCAAAAGAAGCGAGATAATTATATTATTGGATTATTATATTATATATATATAAATATATAATGTGTATGTGTGTGTAAAAAAAAAAAAGAGAAAAAGAGAGAAAGCATTAATTTTTCGGTAGGCAGTTTTAGAAGCAAAGGACACAGGCACATGCACATTCTGTTTATTAATCGGGACAATGTAAAACAAAACTGATGTTAGAGTCAGTATTCACATACGCATTCAATTAGATCGCCTTAGGTTGATCGGCTTAAGAGAGGAGAGCGCCGCCTTAACAATTAACGCACGCAGAGACACACGCGTCTGGATTTATTGTGTATATGTGTGTGTGTGTGTTGTATGTGTATATATACTACTATATATAATATATGCACACAGAGTGTCATCTTATGATTATCGAACATCTCCCCCGGTTATGGATTCTTCCGCGAACTTTCGTAGTCAACCTTTGCTCGGCGAAAATTTGATCAAATATTTGACAAGTAAAGTTTAAATTACATTTTCATTTAAGCAAAACTTATTTGAAATTATCGGAAAAATTAGCTGTTGCTATTTATACAATGTTAAAGTCAATCGAAGAAAAACTCTTCAAGTCTTTGAGGTCGAGAAATATTCGTCTCGTAATTAAATTTTCGTCCAAAGACTTGTCAGAGGAGAGGAAAAAAAGTCGATTTTAAATCGGTCAATGAATCTATAAAGAGACTTCGATATACGATGACGGTCTGTGCGTATATATCTGCATACGACACGCAGTTACGTGTACATATGGACTTCTTACTTGTACTTAACATTTACAGACATACACATACAAATGGGTATACAAGGCGTTTCCGAGTTTCATCGACAAAACTTTCGAAATTGAACGCGTTGAAACGAACACGGTTCTTTTAATGGATACTTTTGCCCGCGAGTACCTCGTTTCACCGAAATTTCAGCGAACTCTATCGGGAGTCATTAAAAAAAAAAAAAACCCCGTAGATTTTTCGCCTAGTTTCGCCAGATCGATATAATTACAGACGCTTTCGTTCGATTATTTCATCAATGTCGAGAAAGAGAAAAATATTCTTCAACAAAACTATTTTCCAAAATAACAATAAATTTCGGAAGAAAGAGTTTTTTGTCGACAGGCTCGAGATCAACACCCCGTATATTTATATACATATGATCGATTTATTTACGCATCAAAACGCGACTGCGTTCTCCACGTTTCTCGTCACGCATACGTTCCTTCTCGTGTAGTATATGTATGTTACGTGTGTGTCCGAGAGTATACATGTGTGTGAGCGTTTGTATACATATACGTATGTGCGTTTGTTTATGCATATGTGTATGTGTGTGACCGTCATACACTTTACACGCACAGGAGAGTCATTGTCATCAAATAGAGTTGTCATCGAACGTAACCACGTTCGCGCTCTCCCGTCCAGTTTATCCTCTTAGACTATATTTAATTTATTGTTTTCAAGTGTACACAAGAATTAGAGGTGTGTTAGGTATCGCTCGTAGTCCGTTATAGACGATACATCGATTGTGACGGCGCGCCAAATATACCGTTATACGTCGTTTTATTCTACACTGTACATTCTCATGATTCTTTCTGTTCCGTATTTTCAGATTTACGTCGAGGATAGACGCGTAAAGTCAAATATGATAGTATCTTTTTTTTTTTTAGAATTTTTTTCGACAAAAAAATTATTAATAATTTCTGAAAATTATACACTTAATTTTCGAGGAGTCTTTTTTTTTTATAACTAAAATTTGAAGACTGGAAGATTTGTTTGAGCTATCAGAATCAATATCTGTGCGATCACATAATACACATACGATTCGCCTATCCTCCACAAGAAATAATATCTTTCCTAGATATTGAGATCATCTTTGAGAAGATGCTTCGCTATCGGCATCTCGTTGTACTTCGGATAAGATCCTTTTTATATAGGCCAAGTAATTACCTCTACCAGTAATCACATCTTACATGTATTTCACGATATCGAGATTCTTTCCGCATTTTCAGCATGTGCAAAATACTCTTGAGAAGCTTTGTTAGTTTGAGATTTGTTTAACTTCATCGTCGGAGGAACGTTCGCTAAAATTATCGACTATCCTAGACGCATCTCGTATATGGACATTTAGTTTGAACGTCTAGTTTATCACCGACAAGAATGTTGCGTCGACTTTGCTATATTGATTAGAAACATCATATCCGCGTGTTCTCCTCTCACGGTTCCATTAAAGTTCCGCGGGAGAATATATCGCAAACTATCGATACTGCATTTTAGCGCACCCGACGGGATAGTGGCGGAAAAGCCGAAAGAGCAGACGAGAAAAAGAGAGAGAAGGAGGAGGAGAGATCGGTATTTTCTCCTACTTGTTATTCGCGGCGGCCAGCCACAGAAACGGTTCTACTACTGTTCAGCGAACGCGAAATTTCCTCGCGACCGATGTTCGTGCGCAATATCAGCAACGTTTCCCACGACTCCCATAAAAGGTCTTGCCGAATGTAAGTGGCCGAATACATTCACCTTTCCTCTCCTTTTCTCTCTCTTTTGTTTGCCCGCTACTGCTGCTGTTGCTTCCTTATGCAAGCTTTGCAAGCGCTGAGCAATGATTTAAAACGCATCCAGCTGTTCTGCGCGAGAGAAAAGCCGCTTTTAGCGAATTTAATTATCAAAATAATGCGTTTATTCGTTTTGTTTGTTTTCTTACTGAGACGCAAGTCTGGATCGAGCAGCGAAGAATCGGAAACGTTACCGAGATATTATCCTCCTGATGAAGCCGCGCTGACGTCAGCGACGAGTAATCACGAACATTTTTATTGCGATATACATATATATGTATATGTATATATATATATTTGTTGATGTAAATTTATTTTTATATCTACCGTGATTTACACCGTGATTTATAAGAAAATATTGCGTCCGATTTCTCGCTTTCGACGTCGTAATTTAATATGATAGCTGTGCGATGCGTTTGCTCTTTTTTCTTTCTTTTTCGATCGGGAGTTTTTATTTTATTCCCTCTTCTATTTTTTCTTCCTATTAATATGTCTTACGGAATTCTCCCGACGTAACGTTCCCGTACGGAATTCTTGATGGTTCGTGAAATGCGACTGGAATACTACGAAGAAATGTAGAACGAAGAGGAATCATGATAAATGGCTGGGTTATTATTAGGCGCCGGCGATGCTGCGAGAGCGAGCTTTCGTTAAGTACAAGCCGACTGAATTATTCTCAGGAGAGGCACAACGGAAAAGTGGATTTTGCCAGACAAAGGGACAGGTTGAAAATTGTTTCTCAAAGCTTGCCAAGTTAATTTAGATGAAAATTAAACTTTTCACTTCCGATAAACGTTACTTGATCAGTAATTACGATCTTCACATGTTGCACCGTTTAATTTTTGTCTTTTATTAAAAAAAAAAAAATTTTTTTTTTCATGTAAATCTCTTCTATGCAAATTTCTCTAGAATACCGAACCTAGAGATCCGAAAGTAAAATAAAAAATCGCATAATTATTCGACAAATATGATTCGATAATGAAACGACATATCTCACATACTCTACTTTATTACGCTATAAATAGTGCGATAATTAAAGCGTTGCCTTTACGTTTTATTCGATAAGAGATAAAGGAGTCTTTCTTACGCTAAGTGACTCATTCAGGAGAGAATGGAATCCGTACGTCTTTTTTTTCATATCACGCCGAGATACAAAATTTAGCGGGACGGCGAAGTTCATTATTTTTCTTAGACCCACCAAACTCTCTGAGTATACTTGCGCTCGCGATCGAGAATCTAACGTTCTCGGTCGGCGCAAACGGCTGACTATTAGCCGATACGTATAGAGTAAGTTAAGAGGACGGATGGTGGTGTGATACGCGTAACATGCGTGTGATCGTGCGCAAGTTACGCGCAGACGAGAAATTTATTTCGAAAGTATTTCGAATATGTCAATAAAATAGATACACGCGGCGTCGCGATCATTATTTCTTTTTTGTTTGCCCTTAACAATTAATCGTTAAATTCCCGTTATTTTATCAAATCTGATTTATTAGGAGCCCTTTGCAAAATAAGCGGCTCTATGCTATGCGCGACATCAGATATACAGGATGTGTCGGATTCGCGGAATATTTTAGGATGTAGAATTGGAATCGAGAGACTCTGCAAAATCCCGATAACTTTGAGAGATGATATTTAAAATTACAGAAATATTTTATTTATATTGGAGACCCTCTAAATTCGTCGCGACTCTCCTAAAATATTTCCGAGAACAATCGTCGAACATCCTGTATAGCTCATCATTCCAATTTGGCGCGATTCTCACTTACGATCAATCTCGACGAAATTTCAACACACTGGAAGACGTTCCTTCCGCATTCCTGTAGTCTTCATCATTGTTAGACATCGGCGCGATTTAAATCGCTTGACGAATTTAGACACTCCGCGTCTGTAAACGTTGCGGAAATTTATGATCGCAAGCTAGAGGAGGATTTATATTCGGCCTCTCTGCGCTTCGTTCTCGAGCGAAGCAACGATGAAGTTGCGCGCGGATAGATATCAGTGTTGAAGACCGCGTTCCTCAACGTCGAAGCGAATATTCTTTCAGAGCGCATGCACGCTTCTGTAAAGTACGATAAATATATATATATATATATTTCAGATTGTATATATATATATATGTATATATCGTATACATATCGCTTTCCGATACCGAAGAGGAAAACGCGCGACCTCGGTGTCCCGAGTCGTAACGAGTCTCGAATGTTGAGTTTTCGCGTTAAGAGACACCTTAATTATATCGAAATTGAATAGCAGCGACCAATGGCCTGGCAGGAGATCGATCGACGGTACTCGAAATCCGTCTCGCGGGGGGAGGAGAGGATCGGGGGATCCAGCAGCTGACGGGCATTTCTACACGATCTAAAACATGTCGATGATGGTTGGTTCTCGCGCGCCTCCTCTCGAATCGCCGCTCTCGACACGCGAACGTTGACCGCCACATGTTCTTCCCTCGAGCTCGTCTCATCAGTCCTCGCTGTATTTTATGTATATGTACACGCAACACGCACGCGAGCAAGTGCTCTCACCCGAGTGGCGATCGAGAGGTGGCCGGCCAAGCTAGCGTTGCGACTGTCGCGCGCGCGCGAATATAAACGCACTTATCGGCTTATTATCAGCGAATTCCGCGGCGGCAACGCCAAGTAACGATGGCGTTAGGAGCGGGAGGTCCGCGTTCTTACCATGGCGCCAGGTTTCCCGGAATCCCCGGGCTTTCCGGACTCTCCCCTCAGTCCCATGGGGCCCTGAAATTAGATAGACAGAACGCCCATCAGCGGGAGTCTCACGATTCGGCAGGATTTCGGCGATACCGCACGCAACTTGGCTACCGCTCGGTGGACGATATGCACTTCTATATAGATATTATTTTGTATTTGTATTTGTATCGTTTTATCATGCAGGAGAGATTGCAATGTGTGTATACCTTCGTACATTTGCGCACGCACCTCTTCCCGTCTTTCTTTCTCGTGTACCTACTTTGCTCTGGCGATAAAGTCCAATTCAAGTTAATTATACCACGTGCCATAATACTCTAGAGTCCCTTTCAGTCCGCAATTTTTCTTGCAAAAAAATATATGTGTAAGAGAAATCATTTATTTTTTTCTTGAATATATCATAAATTGCAGTCAAGTTACTTAAACTGGACCGAAAGGGACGAGAAACGCTACGTTTGAATTTTCGGATCGTGAATTTTCCGGAGAAAAAGAGCGAAAACAGGATTGCAGGACTTTCTTTCTCGGAAAATATCCGCCGGATATTCGCTTCCCGTCCGTCTCTGTGCGTCTTCCTGCATCCGCGCTTAGAGCGTGCTTACTATATATATATATAAGGCTATACGCGAGTGTGCGTGCGTGTGAGTGCGTGTGTAATCTGGAGAGAAAATACGTACGGGCAGTCCCATCGGACCAGGATCTCCTTTGGCACCCTTCTCTCCCTGCAACGTGAAAAAAGAAAAGGGCGACGCGTGAGAACGGGCTTACCCGCATCGCGATGGTGTCGCGCACGCAAAAAGGTCATCTCGCAAAGATCACCGACGCGAATAGCTTCACGCCTCGGGAGTCGCATCGCTAACGCGATCTTTCTCGCGAAGGGCGCGCGAAGAAAATTACGACGCGTCCTACTAGCGTTCACTTCGTCACTTTGACTTTTATCTCGCGATTACGTCAAATATCTCTTTAATTTTATTTACACCTTTTCAATTCATACGACTGATCAGAATATTCGAAAATTTAAATAGAACGAATGTCATTTTTCCCTTATTTAATACGTTGTCATTTTTTATTGTTCACTGCGGCACACGAGCTAAATTAATAATGTAAAAAAAAAAAAAAAAAAAAAAAAAGAAATTTATCGTTGCGGTAAAAACCGAGTTCGCTATAGTGGTTTTTTTTAAATATTCAATAATAGCACGATGAAGATGCACTTAAAATAAAAAAAGGTTTAGTTTTTATAGCGTTTTTGTGTGCAAAACAGCGATAGACAAACAGATCGATTTTGTTATTTGATGTTTACAACTCCGGAAAGGGAGAGAACTCGTTTATTTTCGGTCGCGTAACAACACGAACGGGTGTAACCGTGCTTTTTTTTACGTTCTACGTGTGATGTACGCGATCAACAGATAGATAATAGTTACTGACAGAATCGCCCTTGGCGCCGTCGTGTCCTCTGTCACCCTTGATGCCAGGTGGACCCTGTAATCCGGGAGTACCAGCGGGTCCTGGAGGTCCGGGCGGACCCATTATCTGTACATCGACAATTAAAAACAATTTGTGATCGATTTCGCGAACGGCAAAGATTTGCAAACATTTACAAACTTTGGATTTTACAATCTGTGTCCATCAAATCCATTAGAATTGTTACGATGGAATATAATGTGTTTTCACATTATTTTCTCAAAAATAAACCGATAAACGTAATATACCGTAAAAGCGGAAAATACAAACGGATTTTATTCAACAATTTTTACAGCGCTTCGGGGAAATTGCTTTATAATATCCATAAATCGCCGCAAAGGGTTACATAACTCCATAAAACGCGGCCATAGCGAGGTATAAAGTCGATGCCGCAATAGCGACGTGGCCGAAAATTTAAAAGCCGCTCGAACACTACGGAGTGAAGCGATATTGTTCACAATATTTCTTTACACGGATGGGCGACACGTTTCCATATCATCTATATGACATTATAACTGAGAGGAATATAATTTCGTAAGATTATTTGCAAGATAACTTACCACTTCCCCGGCATTCATCTCAAACGTGCCATCTCCCTGCGAACAAACATGTAAATTTGACATGTTTACACGTGCATTAATATCGATGTATTAAACATTAGTTTTTTTCGAGCATCCTCCTTCAATCGGACGACTCCTTTTGTCGCACGATCGAAGGATACGAAAGGATATGAAAATATTGTAGACGTAAACGGTCACGTACCTGTCTTCGTCTAAGCTTTTTGTACTTCTATGGGTGGAAGGCCGATGTCCCGCCATGAAAAGAAAATTTATTCTATCGTCAGATTCTGTTTAACACACACATACAATTATTGAAACCGCAGTTTCGTATTTATCGCGGATGTTATTGTGACGAAAATATGACGTTACATCGAGAAGATACAGTATTTTCGACAACGTACATATCGCGAAACACGATGTTCATCTGGAAAAATCATACAAGATTCTCCGATAATAGAATCTTGTTCAAATTTACTGGATTCTGAATAAAATGAATTTTTGCGAAATTGTTTCGCGACGAGATCATATTTCATTTTGTATTCTTAAATATGAAAAACACGAAAATTAAAATTGAAATTTATATAAATAACAAAATGTTTTATAACTTTGTCTAATTTACCGTATGTAAAATTCCTTATGTCCTCTTCGCTATTATTTATTTTTATATAATTTTTCAAAAATATATTCCCTTCTATTATTCTCTTTTTATATAATAATTTTTTCAAGAAATTTATTAGGTACCTGCACCATATTTTGAATCTCGAGCGGAATGCAATTCGATAAACGCAAACAACAGTGACAAATGTACTCACCGATTCGCCTTTCTCTCCCTTTTCGCCTTTCATTCCAGGATAGCCCTGTCGACAGGCAAAAATCGCATCAGACGAAATATACGATAAGAAAGAAAATCGCGTTGAGGCGTGACGTTACGGGCAATTTACGTACCGGTGGGCCGGGTAGACCCGGAGGTCCCATAAGACCTGGGGGACCGATGTCACCGTAGTCACCTTTCTCACCTTTGGGTCCGGATATTCCCTGAAGCGAGACAGACGAGCGCGACGTATGTAAAATATATTACAGATTTAACTCTTCCTTAACTCCGGGAACATTTTCAAGGTTCCGCGCTTGCATTTTAAATCTCAGTGTACAAAATTCATGGTAATATATAATTTACACGAAAATGTATACCGCGTGAGAAATGTCTTTGTACACCAAAAAGTATATCATTAAATACGTAATATATATATATATATAAATTTATTTTCCTATATTAAATTTTCTTCCTCAGCACTTCGTAATACAATATATGTATATAATATGTATAACATAAAATAAGAGCTTTTATAACGTTATGCAAAGTAGGACAAGGAAAGGGATATTAAATTTTCGCCACCTTTGTGAAACACGTGGCGTGTAATGTCTACTGAATATTACATCGGGAAGATCGTGAGAGACGAGGAGATTTTGGGGAACATTTCTCATTTACGTCCTACTTACCGGTAATCCTGGGGGTCCTTGAATACCGGGATCGCCGTCGGTTCCGTTGAGCCCCGGCAAGCCCTGCAACCCCGACTCTCCCTTGGGCCCTGAAAAGCGAATTTGCCGGCCGTGAGATGCCGGTTGTTCGTTCGCCGAAGTTGGATTAATTCGCGCGAGCGCGTACGATCGATGTAATTCTCGTAATTTCGTAAACGCGAGACAAAAAGGCCCTCGTCCCCCTTTCTTCTCTTCCGTTGTGTTTCTTCACTTCCTGACTTCTCATTTCGCCCCGAGTGATTCTCCGTGCTCGGAATACTTCTAGTGTGTTTATTTTATCTCGAAAGAATGATTTTTCCCGAGAGATCAGAGAATACTTGATGTTTATTGTCGATTTAAGATTTAAGTATCGTTTTCTCTTCGTGGAAGACGACTTGTAATATATATATATCCTGGGTGTCCGGTAACTAACGGACCAACGATTACAAATGGATTCTTTGGTCAATTTGGGAACGATTTTTCCTCAGCGAAAATGTCGAAACAGGTCATCATTTTTTACAACTTTCCAATATTTGTCATTATGTATCTTTATAACTAAGCCTCAAGTTAAAATTTTATTATAGTAAACTCTATCTGAAATTAACTGAAGAATGTAATTATGTTAGACTTCAAAACGTTTAGTTTTCAAAAAACCCATTTTTTTCAATCGTTTATAACTCGAAAATTATTGACTTCTCAACATTTTTGCTAAGGAAAAATCGTCTCCAAATTGGCCAGAGAATCCGCCCTTAATCATTGATCCGTTAGTTACCGGACACCCTGTATATAAGTATTGAATTTGTATGATTTGTCTGTAGAGTTAAAAATGTGGTTGATCAGCAATATGCCTTTGTATGCATTGACAAATTATTATTATTGTGTTTTATTTGTATGTCGCTTTTAAAACGACAGTCAATGAAATATTGTCAATAAATTAATATCTTTTGTATAAATACTTTCTGTCGATGCTTTGATTGATATTACGAAAAGCATTCATCAAAAATTTGTCGCGTCGATTATTATCCTTTAATGTTTGTCATTAAACGCGCAATATTGATGCAATAATGATTAAATAAATATCGTGTGTAATGTTTTTTAGGAAACATTTAATTAAATCTTTCGAACAAATGAATTAATATTAAATAATATGAAAGTTATTAACTTTAACTTTTGATTTTTCACGGAAGACGAAGTCGGAGTATTACATTCGAAAGAGATTATAGGGGGAGGAGGGTTGCTACAAATTCTTTTCTCGAAAGCCAACGCGCTGGGTCGTTTTCAAGTTTCGTGAGAGAACTTTTCGAATCGTTTTGTCATTAAATATCTTGAACAAGAAACTTTGAATTGATCTTATGTTCGCGTGTCCATTGCACTTGCACCATTCTCTGGTATGTTCATATAATCAGGTGGAAGAATAGGATCCTTCAACATGATATTTCACACCTACACCACACGAGAAATCCTATTCTTTCACATACAATTATACAGATATC
The DNA here is from genome assembly GCF_048542155.1 of Nylanderia fulva. Taxonomy (NCBI): domain Eukaryota; kingdom Metazoa; phylum Arthropoda; class Insecta; order Hymenoptera; family Formicidae; genus Nylanderia; species Nylanderia fulva. The sequence continues at coordinate 7,978,813 of NW_028190368.1, read as the reverse complement.
AACTGCAATTGACTGAAATGGAGCGATATGTCAAAAAAATTATTTTTCCTCACATCATAAATTTTTGAAAAATAAATATAATTTAACAGAAAAATAAATACATTTCAACCAAAAAAGGGAAAAAAAACTGGTTAGCAGCATTAATCAGCAGCGAGCGCGAAATATTTGGTAAAAAAAAAAAAAAAAGAAGAGAATATCGCGCTGCTAACCATCGTTCTGGGAGAAAATTACGAATCCCCATAATTTTTGGTCACGCACAGAGCGGAGAGGCGCGGCCAAAGGTACGAAGGACGAGGAGCGGCGAATCCTCGTGGGAAGGACCCACGAAGAAATCCGCGTCCTGGCCACGAAGTGAGAGAGAGGACGGACGCGATCGTTTTCTCTCGAACGCTTATCCTCCGTTTATCCCGTCGATTTTCCGCCGCGATTGGACGGTATTATCTCTACCTTGTGAACCCGCGTCTCCCTTGCCGCCCTTTTCGCCTTGGTAACCCCGTTCGCCGGGCTCACCCTTCGGACCCGGAATGCCGAGAACACCTCTCGCCAATGTCACACCGCTCTCACCCTTGAAACCCTACAATGACACTGCAAGGTCAGATTCAACCAGGTCCTCCATGTGCGCTGTCAATTTTTTTTTTTTTTTTTTGCTTCGACGAAGCGTTAATCTGTCTTCTTTTAGAGAGGAAGGAGAGAAGGATGGGATGGTGCCTCGAGATCTACGTCGATGATGTCGGACGATTTTGGCGCTGCGTATCGTTGAATCATTTTCGTATTGAGTTTGCATGATTATTCGTTCGATATTTCGAGAACCAAAATCGTCCAGCTATTTTTTTTTTTTTTTGCACTACACAATTAAACACACTTGTGATTGAAACAACTATCAGTGTTTGACGTAGACAACGACTACTAATACTCATGCGACTAGGAAAGATTCGTTAGTGGGTTCAAATTTAGTAGAAAATTGGAAACTACTAATATCTCTCGTTCTCTCTTGTGCTTCGCGATAGCATCTGTATGATTTATATAATCTCTTCCTATAATTACAACCTGTAGAGTCGGTCTCGCTGGATTAATAGGATCGTTTCTCGTTCGCAAAACGCAAAAAAATATCCCATAAATTTTCAACATATTACTTCTTATTGGTAATTTTAGACGACAGTAAAAATTTTCAATTTTATTCGTTGAAACGTTATGCAATATAATTTGGACACTTTGAAATATGATTAACAACTCTATATTATAATTAAATATATAAAGCTCTTTATTTAAATCAATATTATAATTAAATATACAAATTTATATAATTGAAATTTAACGCTGTATTAATGAAAAAATTAATGTGAGAGATTGTGAGAGAGAAAGAGAGGAGGCGAATAAGGGAAAAGACACACAGACAGAAAAAAAGTATTACATAAAAATAGGTAAAAATTAATATTGCGCGTGTGTAGACGAGCGTAGGTAGAGATGTCTCGTGATCGCGACAGAGTAAGCTACATACTTTGATAGATTTGGAATACTTACGCGATAGCCTGCAGGCGTTTGCGATCGCCAGTTGATAAGGTTGCGAGAGCCTCAACACAACAACAAGCCGAGGGGTAGTAGTGGTTATTAGTGATTAGTGAATCGAACCGACACACGAGGAAGAAGTAGTGGGGGTGTTGTTACTCGCTACATAAACACAAATTAGTTACACAAGCTACGTACACTACTAGCCGAGGATCGCTACCAACTAACTGTACATACACACACACACACACACACTGTTACAAGCGATCAATATATTGTCCCAAAAAGGGGTTGTAAAGAAATATAATGCTCAACGAAAAAATATATTTCAGAGATGCTACAATAAATCTGGAATACAATTTTTTCTTTGGCAAGAATATTTGAAAAAAATCGCTGATTTCTCTCCAATATTTTATAAAACTTTTAACGTTAAACACTTCATCATGAACATTTTAAATGAAGTTTCTGTTTGTCGATAAAATCAATTTAAAATTAATTTAAAAATTAGCTAAAATTTAATTGCATAAAGATGAAAAGTTTTCATATTAGAAAAAAATCGACGTCACAAATTGTCCATCTCTGAAAGGTTTTGGATTACTCTGTACGTATGTTAGCTGTAGTTAAGTGTATATACTTGGCCGCGGCTTTGCAATCGGGACGCACGCAGCGCATCCAAATCCCGAGTCCACGTCTCGTTAGAGAGGCAAATGGAGCGGATGGACGAAGTTGCGAGCAAGTTTGCTTCGTGGTCGAATGGCGAATTTTACGGTTCGATGAGTCGAAGGTAAGTATTGCGGGCGGACATGTATATCCGCGAGTTTAACGCCGCGGTTCGACCAGCAAAGTTGTTCCAAAGGGTAATTCTCAGCGCGCGAAACTTAGTAAATTTGCAATTGGTGCTGTAGCATTACAAGATTGCGTTGATTTTGCAATTAATTCCATTCCTTACATATAAACACAAGTTTTCATTGATCGCGAAAATATCTCACGATGTTATAGCAACGAAAAACTGCGTTTATATTAAGAAAATCCTTGTCGTGAAAAAAAAAAAAAAAATATTCTTGTGAAATGAAAAGATTTTTAAAAATTTTTGGTGCAGTAAAATTTACTAAAATTTGTCAAGTATTATCTTTGGCTTGCATGTTAATTTAATTTAATCTCTACATTGGACACATTTTTTCAGCAAAAGACGCGAAATTCATGGAATATTCGTTTTTCATTTATTAGGCTAAATTCTGTTGCATTTTTAATGTTATACATGAAAAATTTCACATCAAAAGTGTTCTCCGACTGTACACTAAGCATTCCATAAAAAATGGCTCAATGCAAATCCGAAAATAAAATACGAGAGAGAAATTACATATAATAACTTCTAAATAGAACTCTTTTCGCTTGCAAATGCATAAAATTAGCAGACAAATTTTGTGTTATTTAAATAAGAAACACATTTTTAATTACATATTAAATATCTATCACATGAATATGTTTAAAAATTGATATTGTTGCTTTGTATAAAATTTCAGAAGGAAAAAGAATCGTACTTCATGTCAGTCGAATTTATTTGATGAAAAATTTCTTTCATAAAATTTATAGCTTTTTCTGGCAGATCTCAACTATTTAAACTAGAAAATATAACAGATTCTTTCTCTCTCATTTTATATGTTCCGGAAGTGTTAAAATACTAAAAAAATATACGGTAAAAATGATAATTGTCATAAAAAGCAAGAAACAACATAAAATTATATATTTTTTGTTAGCCACAATAACATTTCATTAAAACGAATAAAATTATGTTAAAATAATCATATATCGTGAAAAAAATAACTTTTAAAAAATTATATGTCCCTTGTAATAATTTTATCGATAAAATTATATATTCAAAATCATGTTTCAGTCAATAGTTTGAAACACGTTAAATGCCACGGTGGTCGCTGGTAACCAGCAAAATCAGGCCGACATGTCTCATTAATTTACGGTCCAACCACGAGCATGTAGGAAATTACCGTATCGTCAATATAGAGTCAATTAACAAGCCAGCTATAATAAAGTATTTCGCACATAGTTTATGTATACATAATTAAAGCTAATCTCTAAATTTTTTTTAAACTCAACTCGTATATACCTTCTAGTCCAAATTCATCAAGTTCACCAATACCGCGATTCGATCCACGTGAATGAACACGTTTAAGGATGCGCCCGCATGGTCGCCGTTTGCAATTAGCCGCATAGAGAGTTACGATCGCTCGGCAGAACTACGTATATACTTACGGTGGACTCGAAAGAGTAGTATAGTCGCACGCCAAGCGGTAGTTTACGGATGTTAGACGCGTAGGCGTGTATAATTCGGCCGGAAGGAGAGAGCGCTTAAGCCCACCACCCTCTTGCTTGCTCGTTTGCCAACCAGGGTTCACACAGCCTGCGGTTCGCGAGCCCCCGGAGATGCCCCGGTGATGCTGCGTGCGAGCGCGGAGACGATCGACGTCTCGCGCGTCTTGGACGAAGGGTAAAAAAAAAATAACAACGAAAGAAAGTTAAGGGGAGAACCGAGGAGAAGCCTCGGATACCACAATATCCGTACGTGTTATTTGCTGCCACCAACGTTTTTTTTTTTTTTTCCATCTACTTTTTCTTTCCGTTTTCCTGCTATTCCTGTTATTTCGTTCTTTTATTATTCTCTCTTTGCTGTTACTCTTTATTTGCTTTCTCTTTTTTTCTATTTCATGGGACGAAAAACGAGTCCCGACAATCGCTCGAGGTATATGTATGCAATTCCGGAGAACGGGCAACGAGCGCGCGAGAAAAGTTCCGACAAAAGCGTGAAAAAATATCGAATGTGTAGAAAATATATACAATTTCGCGAATTAAATGGCAACAAAAAGTAACAGCTGCGTTTTTCAATATAAATAATATCTATGTAATAGAATATTTTGTAGCCAATATTTTCAAAGCAATAATATCAATCCTGAATTTGATATTCTATGCACGATGTTTCTGAATTTGATTTGATTTATCAATTTTATTTCAATTCTAAATGTATGGACGCGCGTGCGATCATATTTAAAAGTTATTCATATATTTTTTGTTGACATTACTTTTGTTATTCGAGTTCCAGTAATCGAAAAAGAAATTAATGATGAATCGACCAATTAGAGATGTATAGCACGATATTCAAGTTTCTTTTCAATTTTAACGGAACATATAAATATGAATATTTTTTATCGTCGCGTGTTCGTGTTATTTTGATATGCCGACAGGAGTGTAAACATTTCCGAAAAGTGCGAGATTACAAATCGCCTCACGGCGAAGGAACTTTCCTCGGCTCGTAACCGTCCCGGTGATGATGCTGTTCAACTGCAGCTTATTCGACGATGCAAGTGTGACGGCGTGATATATACGTGCTCATGCTCGCGTGACTGCGTGAGGAGTGCCGTGCACGCGCGCGGCTGAAGCATTTCATAGCACGACTAAGTCACTCGTTTTCTCGATTATAGAGAGTGAGAGAGAGAGAGAGAGAGAGAGAGTGAGAGAAAGATCTTGAGATTACAAAATCTAATATTCCGTGGGAAAACGCGAAACGTCAGCGATGCTCGAAAGTAGGGCAAAAGAAACCAAGAAGGCGAAAGAAACCAAAGAAAAAGACAAAAAGAACATTTTCACGCAGAAAAGAGAATTACGGCATTATTCTTCCGAATTGGAGAGAGAGAGAGAGAGAGTTATTTAATCGATAAAAGAAAAATTAAATAAAATAAAAGATTGATGATTGAAATTTTCCGAAAAAGTGGAAGTTTAATATAATTGATGTTAAAAATGTCGCCGCATTAATACAAAAATAGAAATTAAATTTTCGATTAATTTTTTAGATTATAATTTTTCTCAAAAATTGAAATACGAGCAGATAAACGAAATGCAATAAAATCAAAGTATATATAAACGTTGAACGACACGAGAAGCGTTCCTCCAATTAAAACGTGAAATTAAGGATGACATAATCAGAAATATCAAATCAGAGGGGCCGCGTCGGAAACTCGAGAACTTCGCTGGCTTTAAAACCCTTGTATATATATGTATATACATATATACTAGAAAGGCACTGTGACACAGTATAAAAACAGACAATATTTCACACGGAAGAAAGCTACGACACTTCATGCTTCGCTCATAGTAGATCCAGATAGTGACATCCAAGTCAAGAAACATGCGGTTATCAACGTTCGTGGACGTGAATGCCCGATATATATATACATATTTTATATATATATATATATATATATATATATATATACATATATATATATACAATACATATACATATATACATATATATATATATAATATATAATATATATATATATATATATATATATATATATATATATACACGTTTTTCTATCGTGCAAAGCATGCACACAGCATGCGGGAGTCTGGATGCAAAGGGATAACTGAGGGTCAAGGGGATATAAACAGGATATCGAGGAACAGATTGGACGAGAATCATCTTTTCTTTCTTTTTTTTTTTTTTAATTTCTTTCTGCTTCCTGCACGTTTGGATTCAATCAATGGATAACGGGATTTGATCGGATGAATGGATCGGATAGATGGTCTTGCTTTGGTCGACGGTCGGCGGAGGACCTCGCTGAAGCTTACCCTTTTCCCTGGCTTTCCCCTCGCACCCTTCTCGCCAGGCAGACCGGGCGGTCCCGTCGGGCCCAACTCTCCCTTCTCGCCCTGGGGCCCTGCGTGCCGTGCATATGTAAGATGAGAGACCATACGAGCGTTAAGGTTGCACGCGAACGAGCCGCGCGCACGCGGAATTTCCGGGATCGATGGGGGTTTTTCGAAGATCCGCTTCGACTGTCATTCCGCGCCTTAAGTGGCGTTTGACGGATCGCGTGATCGATCTTTACGGAAGTGTATTTGGACGCGTCGATGCCGAGAAAACGCAACGCAGCGGTGATTTTCGACAGGTATTATTATGCGAACGAGACTTTATGAAGAGTAATTGCGCGTTGCTTGGCTAAAAGCGATAAAATGTAAATGTGCGGCATCGAACGCAGGTAAACATAATTATTACGAACTTTAAATATATGTTAAATGTAATAAGTCAATCAGGACCGAACGGCTAAAAATTAAAATTCGATAATTTGTCAAGCGTCTCGTATGGATTCACTTGCAGGGAGTCACCAATCATCATATCTCTGTCAATGAAATTATATATAATTTATCGCGTGTTCGATTCTGACTGACGGACAAAACTGACAGTTAACAACATGATATCAGAACGAGATATTGTATATTTCAGAACAAAGGGAGATTTCTCTATATTTGCATAATTTCGTCCGTTTGCTTGCTAATAATAAATGACATTTGTCACGACTAATTTTTAAAATATGGATATAATTTCGTAGCACAATAGAAGCTTCTATATATGTGATAAATAAATTAAAATTTTACATACATTTCTTCATAATAATAACATGCAATTTAATTCGACCAAAAACTGGCTATTCATTTATTGAAAATAAATACACACTACGTTTCGACCCACATTGTGGTCCTTTTCAAGTGTTGTTCTTATTCAGCAATTACATTAATTAAAAATAGAAACATGAAAGTTGTCCTGTCATATCGACAATCTGTTAGTTACTGTGACAGTAGCTAACAGATTGTCGATATGACAGGACAACTTTAATTAATGTAATTGCTGAATAGGAACAACACTTGAAAAGGACCACAATGTGGGTCGAAACGTAGTGTGTACTTATTTTCAATAAATGAATAGCCAGATGTTGGTCGAATTAAATTGCATGTTATTATTTGTGAAAATTTTATCACTGGCGATCAACAATTAATTGTGAAGATTTTTTCTTCATAATGGTATATGCATATTTCAATGTAAAGGAACACATGTATGATATATGTATTAATAGAAAATATCACTTTTTGTCTATTTAATCTACAATATTTCAACAAACTGTTTCTTTTACGTTATTTATATATAAAATTACGAATTTTGCAATTGCAGAAAATTTCGCGCGCGCACACACAAGTCGAGATTTGAGTATCGCATAAACGAGTAGAGTAAATACGTCGTAGTACACAACGCGCTGATTCTAAAATACGACATTGTACAATATCGACAGTAACGTTTCCGCGTTGCGGAGTCCGTGCCGTGAAATTGCGAGACGGATTTATGTATGTGGGTAAATTAATTCTATCAGGTGCGCATGTATAATGCTCGGAAACGGTGTTGCCGTCCTTAGTTTCTTGCTTGTCGTCGCACAACGGTATAAAGACGGATTAGCGTTCACGTAATTTCGTTCTGTCGAATGTATCGCGCGGACTCGCAATATTCGTTGCGCTTGTCTTCGCGGGCATGAAATATCGAACAGAATTATTTTATCGATGCTAGATTATTTTCTTGTATGTGTGGAAAACGAATCTCGATGTAAAGCCTCCTCATCTACAATTCAGTCCGTATACGGAAAAAAGGGGGAATTAAACCTTCGTGATCTTTTTAAATTTCCTTTGAACTCTTCATTTTTTATTTATTCGTAATTAAATTAAAAGTTGTCCATTCCCTCTTTAAAATATTTTCTAATTTTATTTTTCACATTACGCACGATTCACTGCATTCTAATATTATACTTTTCCTTCATCTACTATTATATTTCGATAATCTTGTTTTCAAATATTTAAAAAAATTTGTAATGTGTTTCTTTATTTTTTATAATTTTGGAAAAGAGTCTTAAGTCGATTATAAGTTCCTCTCGCGGATCAATGATGTCACTCAGGCAGTAACTAATATTCGCGACGCTTTTGCCAATATCCGACGTCATGGTCAACACGGCGCCCTATAAACGGCCGTTTACGAGCGAGTGAGATCGGATTCTGAATACGTCCGTGATCGTAAATCATTTTCTCGCTGCTGCAAGACGAGGAACGGCAGGGGCGTGTGAACGTTGACGAACGACCGAGTCGTGAGATATTGGAGGATCGGAATTTTTTAAGTCGTCCAGGGTCTCGCGCGCGTTTTTCCGCGACGAGATATTCTTCAGCTTCCACTCGCGAACGCCGCCGTACCTCAGGGCTGCGCATTTATTACTTCTTGCGCTATTCACGAGAAATGGTGCACACGTGGTGTCTCTTGTCTTGTAACTTTAAGCAAGATTGAATCTTTTATACGCGAAATGTGTGTCTAAGGATTGAGAGAGAAACTCCCCTGCAGGTTAAAGATTTTCAGCTGCGATCACATTTTTCCTTCACGGTTATTTCATGGAAATAACTCATGGAAACTAATTGCAGTTTTCTAATGCGTGAAAGACGTTATAAATTTAGCAAATTTAAATAAGTTCATTTAATTTAATTAAAAAATAATACACGTTTTTAAAACTTGTCTTTCTAAAATTCTCTTATATGTAATCGACTTTTAGTTTTTTGGACAATTCCCCTCGAGGACGCTCAACTCTCGAAGGGTTAACGTCCGATCCGTGCGTTTCGGGACGAGTGGCGTAGACAGAGAGAAAAAAAGGACGTTCGCGAATGGTAAGGAAAGAAATGTGTTCACGACTGCATATATTACTACACACAGCGAAATACATATATGTGCATGTCGAACGACCGATCGCGCCTCTCGATCCTCGAGAAATTGCACGATCATTCAAGTCAAGATTTCCTCGTTAAACATTTCCGTATTTCCTTCGCCCGAGGTCACGCTGCCCGGAGATAATCGATTCGCAGATGAATGTCATCGCGCTTTCCGATCCGAATGATTCGCGTACAATCGCGGTTTAATCCTTCTCTCTCGTCCCGATCACAATATTAATGATCTCTCGCTGGTATTTCAAATCGCGCGTTTCATCGCGAAAAACGTTTATCCACGAGAGTATTGCGAAGCAAAAACCTACAATGAGTTTGACTGTGTTTGCGCGTCGAAATTATAATAACATTTCGAATAAATGAGGAAATAAAATATGTATATTGCACGTCTTTTGAAACTACAAATGCAGAGAAAATAAAAAGTTGAAATAATAACGCAAAAGCAACATGTATGGTTTCCTTTCTGATTTTCCAATCAAACATTGAAGGATCGCATGATATTTCGCTGGAATAAATTTTCGGCAAAACAAATCATTTGCACGGAAGATTACGCGTAAAAATGTTGCGCTGTTTTCGTATTCCGCGCGAGGATATACAATCGATGTGTGATGTTTAATCATTTATCATGTATGCAGATTATCTCATTTGTATGCTTACCAGGCGGTCCTGGTGGACCAGGTGGGCCTTCGAATACTCCACTTGGGAACTGTTCACCCTTCAAGGTCGTCGTGAAGCCTCGATCGCCTTTATCACCTCTGTCACCCTATTGAAAATAAACTTTCGTTGATTTGTACATTTTTTTTTGTATATTAGTGCATGTGATTTCTCTTGCATTTTCATGCGCTTTATTTATTGAGATAAATTATTTTCTGAAATATAAAATACGTCTCATATTTCGTTCTCTTCGAGATAATTTTGTCCTACGCGAATAATGAGTTAATTAGAAGGAAAAAAACACCTCCTAAATGGATACCGTTTGATGGGATCCTTTATTGCGGCAGTATCAAGCATCGCTAATTAATATGCAGAAACATGCTTTTGAAAGTAATTAATTGTAGTTGGATTAAATTAACAATGCGCCGGACGTAATTAATACTCTATTGTTCTATAATCGCTCTGTTGTATTCCATTAATAATTATCGGTTACGTAACCTTTTGAAAGGCGCAATATTAAGTGCACAATATCCGGTGCACAATAACTCCACACCCTTTTCGACAATAGATTCACGTATATATCTGTAAGCTATAACTTGTATAGGATGGAAAAAATTTTTATTCGAAAAATTCGGTTTAAAAGAAAAAACAAATGCGCGCGTTTCATTCCTGTTTTTGTATCATTGATTGAAAGATTCATCGCGTATGATTAAACGAAATCGCGAACGCTGTTGAAATTTGAGGAAAATCCGAAATCCTGCGAGATTAGTCGGATTTGTTTCAAACCGCGTACTTGAAAGCGCGCTGCCCGTAATCATTATATAATTCCACGATAACGTGATTATCCGTTGCGTTGATATATCCGTAATATTAAATCACTCCCTGTGGAATTTTGAACACGAATATCGAACGTTTGATACGTCGAAATACAAGCTCGCGGTCATACGTGAAAACATGTGCTTTATAATTCCGAAAGTAAATAAAGTTAAGCTTAAATTTCGCATTATTCTGCTTATTGATGCATAAGCCATCGACTGATTCGTAATAGATTTAATTTAGCCTTTGCGTATGTAACGATAATGAAACATAGTTTTAAAAATAAAATTTATTTATGTTTATCTGCGTTTACATTTCTCTTTTTAACGCCAGAAATGTTCATGGTCACAAATATTTTTAATTAATCTTAACGAGAAACAATATTATTTTTTACTTTATCACTTTTCCACTATCTCTAATTATCATGCTGCAATCTCAATTTAACCATTTCTATCTTTTTTGCAAGAAGAGAGAATTACAAACTTTTCTAATGGAGTTTGTCAAAATTTAAATATCACTGTAGAGTTTTCAAAAATATTCTTCAGATTGTATAATAAAAAAAGTAATATATTATAAAGATTTAAAAAAAATGTTTTAAATAGATTCCTCTTTAATATATATTATCTATAAAAACCACGATTTCACCCTTTACACACGATGTTGCACCTGTCGTACCGTGAAGAGGAAGACCGCCTGGCCGAGAAAAGCTCTCGACTCTGCGCAAAGAGCGACACCCGACACCTCTCTCTCTCTCTGAAGCGAGACGAGGAGGTGTAGCCGGATGTTGTAATCGGATACAGCGTGTGTAACCGGTCTTGCGAATTAATTTCTCGGACTCACCTTAGGACCCGCAAGTCCCGACGTGCCCGGCGGACCGACAGGCCCGATCGGCCCGGGCGGGCCCTTTTCTCCTGGCGCGCCGACCTCGCCCGGAATCCCTTGTCTGCCTTCGTGTCCGGGAAGACCCTCGGCTCCTGGTGGACCAGGTGGTCCCGGCGGCCCGGGTTCACCCGGCTCTCCCTGTTACGTCCCAAGAGCGTTACGTCGTTACGGCTTTTCTCTCCGGCGAGAGCCCTCGACACAAGAGTGTCTCTCGGTACTCGTCGGTTTGTGCCACGGACTGACGAGGGATCGACGGGAAAAGAGAGAGAGAGAAAGAGAGAGAGAGAGAGAGAAAGAGACAGAAAGAGAAGGAAACACAGAGAAGAAGAGCCGTGGTATTCGGTCTCTTGGGTGAGCGTGTGAGGGCAGCGGAACAGCAAAAAGAAGTATATAAGAGAATGAAAGATAGATAGACTCAGAGAGACAGAGAAGGAGGCAAACAAAGTTAGAGTCAGAGAGAGAGAGAGAGAGAGGTATGTGGACTGGTGGACGCAGGAAAAAGGAAAACTCGCGAGAAAACAGTGCATGGAAATGAGAGATCTCGGCGTACGCGCGAGTACGGTGTTGCTTCGCGCCGATTTATGTTTTCTCGATCTACCGAGTAATAATAACGATTGGAGAATTTTTTTTCTTCTTTTAATCGCGTCGTATTATCGCGATATAGAAGGTACTTCGATATTGTAATAAGACGAATGAAGAGTTTTCGATGGCGCGCGAGAGAATTTTTCATTAGCTCCCTCGTAAGAAGACGCCCGGAGATGCTCGAGGTAACGGGATACTGTAGAGAAATACTTTCGCGATAGCTTTTAGGATCGTTTCTTTCGTCTATGGACACTTTTACGCGCTCGTTTTCGACGTAATGTAGAAAACTCTCCGATGCGGCTAGAGGCGCTATTAAAGGATGGCGTCCATTGTCGGGATCCGAGGATAAAATTACGACATAAAGCAGGTTCAAATGTGATTTCGAAATATTTTATCTTTCTCCAGCGGTTCTTACACTTACTTTCCGGAATCAAATAATTTTTAACGACACGTAACAAAACGTGCGAGAAAGTTAAGTTTTTAAATGATCTCTAATCAGTTTTATAAATGTGTAAAGATTTTTTTTGAAAATTTATAATTAATTTCTATTTTATCATAATGGAATAGCAAATTCCTTGTTCAAAAAAAATTTCAGAAAAATCGACAAAATGTGCGAGAATTTTTCATACAAATTTCAAATTAAATATCTCGATAATAAATGACAGAAACATTTTTTTTTTTTAATTTCTATCAGATATTTAAATTCCACAAAAATTCGAATATTGTTTTCAATAATCGTATTTGAATTGCACGATATCTGACGGAACGGAGAAATATATATATATATATCGCTGTCAATACGTGTAATAGAACACTAAACGCTAGTAACGCGTGCTCCCGGTCAAATATTAATTAGACTCTTCATCAAACGCATTCGGGGGAGATGAATGCGCGCTCATCGAAGGTCGCCGCCATTGAAATAACATTTTCCGGCGGTGATGAGACAGCCTCGCATATATATATATATATATATATATATGTATGTACATATATATACGCTCGAGCAATTAATTTCTGTCACGATCACGATGGCGTAAGCAACCCCGTACGTATATGAACGCGCGCGGAAGACACGTGTTTATACGTGCATTCTCGCGAGAGACGCAACGCGAAAGACGATAATGCAACATGCGTCGTTCGCGATTCGTACACTCGAATAATACATACACTCGTGCATTAATTTACACGCACGTGCTGCGTGTAATCGCGACGCATCCCGGCTGGGTGGCCGAGCCAAATAACGATGAATCGTCGTTCGGTGCGTACAGCGAGACATATATATATACACACACACACACACGCATACGTACCCAGACGGACAGAAACGTACGAGCAACGCATGGAGAAGGTCCACGGCATGCATGTGCCAGATGTATATGTACATATTCCGAGGGCGCAGGTGCCTCTCGGATGAAAACTCAACCGGAATGGCCCGTCGAGACGCGTATCCGGAGATGTACGCGATCGTCGCGGGCACATTTTGCGATGGGACAGCATATTTCGCTATTAAAAAATATATGTGTGTCCACCATCGATACGCGGCCTATACCTTTTCATTTCTCTCTCGCCGAAACCAATCCCGAGGCTTGATTGCACCGAGAGTAATTAAACAAATATGAATATTCATGCGAGAGAAAGCACAAATATGAGAACTTTATCGTGTTTCAAAATGATTAAATTTTTCAGTGTTACATATTATTGAAGAATTTGAAGGATTTTGTGCACGAGAAATTGTAGATGATTCGTTAATGTAGTTTTTTTTCTTTTTTTTTTTCTCGAAAAATTTATTTGAAAAGTAGAATATTTATTCAATCTTCTAATATAACTAATGAGCAATTTCTGATCGATGTATTGATACGACTAATTGAATCGCGGAAAATATTTTATTTCTAAATGAAATAGAGAAAAAACGCATAAAGGTGACATACTTTTCACACTTATTCTGCGAATATGTTTGGATGTAATAGTATTCTCTAACAAGATAATTAAATGCGGTTAGCGTCTCATTATCGACTCCTCGATCGTAATTCTAGCTGCAATGTGAATAGAGAAAGGAAATTCAGCTCATTATGGCGAACCCTCCGGTATTCCGGAGCCATGCTATCGTAATTCATGACCGCTCATTACTTTCGTCACCCTTATGCATTAACGCTGCCACTGTGGGAGATAGATAGATAGGTACTCGCGTATATTTTCATGTAAATATATCGCGTAGTATCCATAAAAGCAGCTTATATATAATCTTGCAAAATATACATGATTACTTAAAAAAAAAAAAAGTGATCTGTTTTAACTACATATTTTTTAAATCTTAATTCTGTCAAAAATATTAATCTATTTTTTGGTACAATCAACCCACAACATTCTCTCGCGTAATAACACGCAACATTTCTTTTTATTCGCGTTTCCTTGACATAATCCGACACGAGAAACTATCTCGCGCGAATCATCCCGCGATTATATATCGGATGCTCGAATGTTTTCGCTCGACCAGCGCCCATCGGAGAAATCTCAGCAGTTATTCATTCATTCCGGACAGCTACATCAATACACCATTATCGTGCGATCATGCGATTTGCGATACGATCACAGGCGAGTCTACGCAACACAACATCTACAACGCACATACATAAATCGCTCGCGCACATCCCCACGTGCAGGGGGAGGATATTTTATTTTTACTTTACACACATCGCACACACTACAATGCCACAAAGACAGAGGATAGACTGCAGACGTTTCAAAGTATATCATGCAACGCACGCACGTACGCATGCGCGCAGAGGCGCGTGCGATATCTCGCATGCTGGACCGGAGGGGGTCGTGCATTTTTTACTCGCGCCTTACGTGTGCATCCCGACGGCCCGTCGCGAAATTCCTTTTTTTTTATTTTTTTTTTATTTTATTATTTCTCTCGCGTTCCCGCCGGGATTTTTTCGCGGCTACGCGACCACGTAATCTGCGTTTCCCGCGCAAAATTTCCTCTCTCGCGCGTTCCTGGATTTCGTATTCCTCGGTGACGTACGTTTTTTTTAAATATTGA
This sequence comes from Nylanderia fulva, assembly GCF_048542155.1. NCBI lineage: Eukaryota > Metazoa > Arthropoda > Insecta > Hymenoptera > Formicidae > Nylanderia > Nylanderia fulva. Next base: position 7,963,734 of record NW_028190368.1, on the reverse strand, counting down.
CACGCTTCTATGCATGCTGCATTGAATGCAAAATTCAAATGCCCACGGAAGATTTATTCGAAAAAGTATCTTAAAAATTTCCAACAGTTTACCGACTAATATGAGCATCAAGTTTCGAAGTCTACATTTTTATCATTGTCTTATTTATCATTGCAATTTTTCATTTTATTCCGTGAATCTAAAGATATATATATATATCCCGAGTAAAATTTTAAATCCTTACGCTGTAAGGAAAATATGACATGAATATAAAATTTAAAGAAATGTCTTTTTATAGCAAAGTTTAATATTCTATATGTTCCTTTCGCATCAAGATCTAACATAAGTTGCAAGTTTCTCCAGTGCACTTTAAACATTTCAATACCGTGAAACGTGTAATTGAAAAAATGTTCAGCATTCAACATTTAATAAAATCATGTCTTTCGAGTGACAAGACGATACTCTGTGAAATTAAAGTGGAAGCTGCCGCACACCTAGCTAAGACGCGAAACGGATGTACGAAACAAGAAGGGAACCGGTTCCCTCTCTTCCTCTCTGAAAACAATATGGGATATCGTGCTACTGGCACTTCCAACTACATACCGTTGCGTCTCCGATCTTTCGAGAAATATGAATTTCGACAAGTAGTAGCAGCAGCCAAGAGAGCTAGGCCGTGTTTGCCTTTCGCGACAAAATTTACATTCGCCCGAGAAGTGGATATCGCGAGACGCGCGAATTCTTTTCTCCCGCGACCTTTTCAGGTCTCTCTTTTCGCATTACGATCGATTGCCCGAGATGGTATATATACGAGATGCGCGATAACTCGTACACGACCCCAATAAAGAGAGAAAGACAGAGTGGAGAAAAAAACAGAGAGAAAGAAAAAAAGTGAGAGGAAGATGGCAAAAGAACGGAGGTATCGAACCGTAAAGTAAAAGAGTGGTTGTTGCAAGGGGTTCTGGAGAATCTCGCGGATGTCGATATCTCGCGCGAGCACGGCGGATCCCCGACAAGATGGTCGTGTGTATTTTTTTGTTCTTTCTTTCGAGTTTTTCAACAGCGTTACAACGGCTTCCTTCCGCCGCGCTTGCGCCTCATTCGTTTCTTCCTGCGAACGAAGGGTGCTCGTGTGTTGACAGGCTCTCGCGCGAAATACGCGTAGTGATAAAATTCCGTGGTTAAGTTAGAAGTACGTGTGCTTTCTCTCTCTCTTTTTCTCTCGGCTCGATTACCCGACCGATAAATAAACGTTCCCGACCCTCTCTCTGCGCGCGGTTGTCGCGGTGGCGGCCGAGAACTAAGTTCGCAATCTCGGAGAAAGGGGGAATTAAATCACCCCGGGGATTCTCCTCCGAGGTGTAGAAACTTTTGCGATTTCTTTGCGAGCGCGACAGCTCGTTTCAACGGTGCATTTTCTACTTTTGCGCGCAAGTTTAGGATGTTGTAGAATGTGCGAGAAAGAGAGAGAGTTTCTCGTAGTAAATGTTGATAAATGAAAAATAAGTATAATAATAGTATATTGTGTATCAAGTGCGGAAAGTTGACAATTGGTCACGAGTGCGGGGAATGGACGCACGAGCCGAAGGCGAGTCGATACACACGATATTTTGTATTACAAGTGCAGGCAAAGTGGCTTTGTACGCGTTTTCTGTGCGCGAGATGGCTGATCGCCATCTTGCGACGGCACGGTGCGGGAATAGCCGCGTTCAAAGTCATTGCCCACGGCTTCAGCCGTGGGCAATGACTTTGAACGCGGTGCAGCCGTAGGCAATGGCTTTAAATGCGGCTTATTCACTCACCGCATCGCCGCTAGATGGCGACGTGGGAAATCGGCCGCTTTCCGCACAGAAAACACGCACGCAAAGTGCCACTTTGCCTGCACGTGTAATACAAAAATATATATTCCAGTTTATTTTTTCGTTGCGATTCTTTTCTGGCGATTTAAGTAACGTCAATGTAATCGAAGAAGTGGAATTTGGAAAAATAAGTTACAAACGATTGAATAACGATATATACTCTTTAAAGGACTATAGCTTTATTTTTTCAAAAGCTTATCGTTTAAAAGCTCTTGCATAATTCAAACCGAGCACCATTCTTCGAGGAATCGACGATAAAGGGCAAAGGAATAGGGAGCTCCAGAAGAGCAGGCGCACTTACTTTCAGTGGTATGATGTTCTGCGCTGAGATATTAACCCCTTTCTCCTGAAGATCCTAAAAGTAGGTCAACACTACGGGTAAAAAACCAAATCGCTACAAGACAAAAACAGGGGGAGGGCTAAGGGGAGAGGTGTGTGATCTTATTCGGGCGGGAAGCGTGTCGAGGGTCTCTATGAGGACTCTTTTTCTTTTGGTTTCAAGGGGCGAGAATAGACGGAAGGGGACGGGTTCTCGTATTTCACTGCTCTTCCGAATCCAAGGCATGCCCAGAGATATACCTAAATACTGTAACTTAAAGTAAACACCATTACCAACCAAAAACCAAAGTGAGAAAGCGCGTCGCCGATAACATCGATCGTCATTCGCTCCTTTTATTTCTCCTTATCTCGGTCGTGTATAACACAAATATTTGTCGACACAGTCTCGATTATACGTGAGCTTCTTCTTACTTACCCTGTAACAGTGTATACAAGTCTCTCAAGGCAATCCGAGACTGTAATTAAATCAGAATCGAGAGATATCGGAGGAGCTGAACGAAGAAAAAGGATTCATTCGACGATCGAGTATATCGACGGCGCGCTTTATCTTGTATAAACCAACGAGAGAACGCTACACCGAAAGCACCGCACGAGGCAACGACTAGCTAGAGAACGATTGGGACGATTGGGATCCGACCTGTCGCGCATCCGGGATTGTATGCGACGACTGCGCGGATTTCCTGCACGCGGAGCACAAAACTGACAGACAGAGATGGTATAACAAAGGGAGTAGATTAGGGGGCGGATAGCCAGGGGATGGGTGAAAAGAAGAAGAGAAGAAGCAACGACGACAAAATACTGTGACAATGATGAGACGAGACGGGGAGAAAAACAGCTGGGGTGGAGGAGATCGATCGGGAGGAAGGAAAAGCGGAGAACGTCCGTCCGGATCGCGACACCGAGAATCGTGTCGCGCCTTCCGAGGAGGAAAAGGCCGGTTTACCTTGAGGGCGACGATTTCCGCGTAGCCGAGCGTCCCGCCGCGGAGCGTCGTCACCGACCTCTTTAACCCCAATCCCTGTGCATTGACCCGTAGGCGAAAAAGGCAAAGTTTATTTATTTACTCTCTCGTATATACTACTACGATGTTCTGCATTGGTTGCGTTTTGTTGGCCGGCGGTCGATGCGTCGACGGGCAAACAGATTGCGTGTAATTCCGTTTTTTTTTTTCTTTCGACAAGCGGAATCCGTGCGCGAAACAGACGTCGGAGTTTGCTGCTTTTTTTTCTCTTCATTCGGACGAATGTCAGAAAGTCACGTGTGCAAAACAGCCGATCGTATATATTTAGAAAATTCAAAGAAATATCTATCTTGATACTTTTCGAATAATTTGCCGATCACTTTTTATTACAAAAATTTGTAAAAACGCCGCGCGAAATGCGGAAATAAATTAGATTAGAATGATTTTCGCTCGTCGATCGCCTCTAAATTTCGCACACAGATTCCGCGCGTAACACGCTCGTCGGCGCGCGGCAAACGCACCGATCGATATGCTGCGTGTTGCGCCGGATCGAGAACCTCTCTGGCGGTTTCGCTCCTGGACATCGAGCGTATATGCATATGCATGTGCACGGGCGGACGCGCCGTACACGCGTCGGCGCCTCTCAATGGAATCGCCGACGTCGCTCGTCGATTTCCAGGACTAGAAGCCGGACTAATCAAGGTTCTCGAGCCGACAGGGCGACAAGAGCAAGTGCCCTCTATACTCGTCGTCCCGATTGCGGGAAAGAAATCGCGCGCGAATCGACGACGACGCGCGCAAGTGCGCTCGAGCGGGATGAATAAGCTTCGTCCTCTCGAGATCTCGAGAAAAAGCCTTATTAAAATAAAACCGTGACACGGTTCGAGTCATCGAGATGAATCCGCGGTACTTGGATAATTTGACAAATTTTGCCTTCGCGCGCGCAAAGCCGAGATTGAATTATCGCGAATGAACGTGAGAGGCGAATCGAAAGCCAACCGGGCAGCTTCGATCATAAGATTTCCCGTCAAGTATATAAAGAGTACTCGTTTAGTCGTCGGATCGCTCTCGGAGGTAGCGACCCCGTGTCGTGACATTAAATTCTTCGCTCCCGATATTTGAAATTCTTCGGGCTGAAATCGCGAAATTCGTGTAATTTATTCGATTAATCGCCGATCCTTTGACGACGCGATCGAGAAGGCGTTAATAACGTTTCCGTTCGAGTGCACTTTTATCACGTGAAACGAGATTTGTAGCTTTACGCGCGATGAAAATATCCGTGCCGTTCCTTCTCTCTCTCTCTCTTCTTCATAATTTATCCCGTATTCTTCTCGCCTCCGTACACACCGGGGCTTTACGAGATTGCTGCTCTCTGAAGGGCGAGAAATGAGAGAAGAGAGAGAGAGAGTGAGAAAGCGCGGCACGCATTTTCACGTTACGATTGCGCTGACGGATATATTGCTTTACTCCTGTCAGATAGCGTAGCTTAGATACCTTCACTGCGGACAAGACGTCGAATCCGGGGCTGCCCAGCTCGCCTTTCTGTCCTTTGTCGCCGGGTCGACCCTGCGAACAAAAGAGACACTGTGTGTATTACATGGAGCAATCAACGCGATAAACAGACTGAACATCCTTTATGTTATTGTAACTATATTATATGTATCTATCGCGATCAAATATCTCTCGATTTTCAAATGTCCAAATAAATTCCGAGGGAAAAAAATATCGTGATTTTTTTCCCTCTCTTGGAATTTGTGAAACAATTTTTCTCTCCTCTTGTGCAATTATTATTCTGAGGAAATGTCACCATCTCATTTCGGTCAATTAAATATGTTGTAACGGTATGCTGAGATTTCCTTTTGTTTTGCTTTATCTTTTTGTGTATGGAATTACAGACACTTTCAGTTTTAATCAAGAATTTTGCTGCAATTGTTCCGTTTCAGAGATAGCGTAGAATGTAACGGAAGATTCTGCAGATTCTACTATTAAAGTAAATGAGATTTTCAGAATAATTTTCCTTATTAAAATTTTCCTTTATATTAATCTACGGGAAAAACGTCTGTGACGCGCATGTGTGAGTTTTCACACGTTTTTCCATCGATTATTCTTTTCAATAATATAATATGCGTACTTAATTTAAATTTCGCATGAATTCTTATTACATTATTGCGATTATCAATGTAAATCCGGCAGAGATCAAAATGTTTGCTATGCAGTTACTATGTAAATACATTGAAGCGCAAAAACAATTTAATATTCGAAACAGAGTACAAATAAAACTGTTATTTTTAATTAGATAAAAATTAGATAAAAATTAAAAAGGATAATTACAAACCATTGAGTTTAAATCGTGTCGTATATTCTTCTTAAAGTAATACCAAGTATTACTGTACTAGGCTCACAATCAGATTTAGTCTGCAGTTATTGTATGAGATATGCGAGAAAGAGAGAAAATCCGAGCGTCGTAAAAAGCCGATTCATTTCTATTCTACTCTAAAGCCGGTTTATTTAGATTTATTTCTCCTCCCTGTATCAATGCGCGCAAGAACTCTATATTATCATGCATATGGAGGCTCCTCACAATACATCATGATGAAGAGGCCGGCGTTAAAACTCCATCTCGCAACAAAATTATATAGGGCTTTCCGATTACTGCGATTCAGCGAGGGTTAAAATTGCGATTTAATATTTCGTCGGGACACCGAGAGGGAGGAAGACCGGGAATTTACAGTGAATGTAAATTTCAAAGAAGGTAAACCCGCGTGTTTGTACGAAATCTCACCGCCGAAGTAACACAGAGTAAACTCCGCGATCCCGAGGCAAATTGCGGCGCTACTTGCTGTAACCTGCGCCGCGAACTATTTGCACGAAATCCGATATAAACGTCGGGATTCGTTATTCGAATCTCGGGGAAAATACCCGGGTCCCGTGTGTGCGGTCGTCCTGTATTGGTCCCCGACGAGTGTGTACACACTCGTTTGCCACACTCGTTTAAAGAAAACGCCGGCCGGACGTAGAAGAGAGAGAGAGAGAGAGAAGGAAAGGAGTCGATCGCGCGCATTTCGGATCTCGTTTCTTTTCCCGGCCATCGACAGAACAAATATCCCGCGATATTTGCAATGCACTTATTGCTCCTTCCTTCTCCCTCTCTGTCTTCTCCGCTCGTTTCTCTCTTTTCCATTTCTCTCCTGGGCACGGTCTCCCGCTATCTGTTTACTTTGTCGTTTGTACCTTACCGCCACCGAGACCAGCCACGTCAACGTATCCTCATGTATATTCTCTCTGATTCGTCGAGTACCTGAACGTACACAAGGTGTCCCGAAAATACCGAAAATTATTCCTACCTTCTGTGAATTCTCTTTCGATCCAAGTTCGAATTTTATTGAACGTTATTTTACTCCTTTTAACATAAAGTGTCTCGTTAGCTGCGTGCCTCAAATTACAATTATATAGACTAAGTAAAAAATAATAATTCATTATCTAGTTGCTCGCATCTGAAAGCACATATTAGCGTGTCGTCAACCTTTTTAATTAATTATAGTCTGCGCTTAAGAGGGAAATGGCAGAAATTCTGCGACATCCTGTGCATCAACCGTAAACGTGTGTGTATGTATAGAGGCTGCTCCACGATAAGGCAAACTAGGCGGCCACAAAGGGTCACCAACGCAAGGGCCTGTCATGCGAAAAGACTTTGCGTGTCACGAGGACCTTGTACAACCGAGAGTCACGCATACACGAGAATCTCGTCGCGTAATCACGAGCCTCGAGCAATGATCTTGCATATATGTCAGAAAGGATCGTAAGCACGGACCGTATACAGAATTTCGATCCCAACAATTGAATCCAATACAACGATAGTTTTCTCATATATTCGCAAATACAGATTTATCACCCTCGAGCATGGGCGTTCGCAGGATTTTGCCAGGGAGGGACACTTTATCTGTTTCTTAATTTTTTAATAAATTTGATTGAAAAGGCTATTAAAAGCAGTAAATATAAAAATTCAAATTATGTTAGAAAGTGAAGTCATATATAAAAATAATATTCTTTAATCTAATGTCTAATAATGAATTACAATAAAAGGTGACAAAAAAGAATTGGACATAATATTGTAATTCATTATTAGACATTAGATTAAAGAATATTATTTTTATATATGACTTCACTTTCTAACATAATTTGAATTTTTATATTTACCGCTCTTAACAGCCTTTTATCAAATTTATTATAATTTAATAAGAGCCTTAACTTACTACGATTTAACTTTTTAAATTGAATTTTTGTATTATTTTGTTCTTTTAATATTTTTATATGAAATAAAACTGAAAATAAATTCCAGTGTTTATTCACGAGGAGAGCAAATGCTTAATTTTGACTGATTTCAAGGAAGGGTCGATGCCCCCTGCGGACGCCCATCGAGACAAGTTTGAGAAAGAGAGAGAAAACAATGACGTTTCGTCATTAATAATAATAAGAATATAAGCGTAACCCAATTTAAATTTATTGACTCATCAAACCAAAGGTTCATTAAAAAATAGACTCCAATGCGTAATATGTCATAATTTTACTTAAAAGAATTTTTTTAATGTTTTTTATATTTACTGAAGAAGGCTGAGGTAACAGTTTATTTTTTTTTATTATCATTGTATTTACTAAGAAATAAATTAATTATGTGTTGACATTACATCTCTCACTAATTTAATATGCTCGTTATAGTTGGCCCTGTCTTTCTAAATCTTAATTTTATAATATTACACGAGCCTTGTCTTTAAATATCTAATTGTATTCTTTATTAAAAATAATAAGAATGATAAGACGGCGGAATAAGGAATGCGGAAGCGTGAATTCGCGTCTGCTCCGATATTCGCATCCCGCTCGTCCGCGCAATCGAGGAGACATCCCGTCATTACCTATGTATGACTGTTATACATTTATGAATGATAAGCAAAACGAGATGACGATGACGACGAGGAGAGGGCGGTTTCGTATATCGTCTCCTATACGATTTACGACTCCACGGCAGCCCGTTCAACTCAGAGAGGAAGGTAGTACGTAATAGCAGGCCAGTTGATAAATAGTTTCGAACGACGAATCGGACTGGAGTTAAAAGATCGTATCCCGTAGAAAATATAGCGATCGAGCCCAGACGAGAATAACCGCTTTCCGGCGAACGGCAGAATTAATAGAGTAAGTGGGCGCAAGTGAGCGAGCAAATCTTCAATTTAAAATCCGATTCATCTTCCGATCCTATTCGGAATACTCTAACCGCGATCAAGAGTACGTACGGAATCGTCTCTTAATAAATCGTGATATATCTACACCTATCGACTATCGTTCGCCAATTAAAAGGAAAATTTGTGCGCTGAACATTTTTTCCGATCAAACTTTTACTTTTTGTGAAAGTTAACCCATCGAGTTTGTCGAAAAAAATTAATAACTTGATTGGGATATTAGCGGTGATATAATTTTTATACACGTCAGTTTTATAATGTAACTCTATTTGCTACGCAAATATATTCATAGATGTGTGAGATTAGCTTTATGTATACGTGGTTGCAATTTTTTTCCAATACTTGCTTAAATTAAAAAACTTTTCTATAGTCACAAAAGTGTGCGACGCCTGTCTACAAGACCACAAATTACAAATTTAATGTGTTCCAGATTTTTCGATCGATACCAACACTGCCAGTATTATGAAAAATATTATCCAATCAATTTATTACTGACAAAGGAATGAAATAATAATAATAATTTTTTATTAGTTGTTTTTTTCGGAAGCATCCGATATAAATGTCAGTGAAAACATCTGCATCGCGATCCCGTAATATTTCATTTGATTTTAAACTTCGATACGTTTTCACTCGTATTTGAGCTGTGCACGTCATAAACCGAGTTTGATAGCGAGACCCAGAGGTACCCGAGTGTATCGCTCATATGATTGATCATCCTGCATTTTTATAGCTAATTCGTTGAACATATGTCAGAAGCAGCGAGCGAACAAAGGGGACGAGCGAAAAAGTGCTAGAGCAGAACGAGTCAATTAACAAACACATGAACGTGTTCCGGTTCTCATACCGAGCGCATGTAATCATAGATCGAGATATACTGATCGTATATCTCGAAACACCGGCTAAATATCTTACTCTGATTTTGACTGAAATATGATGCGAAGTAGAGCGAAAAAAAGGGGTTTCGCTCTTTTCGGAACAGCTGTATCTGACGGAAACTCGATATCAAAATTCTCGCTCTCTTGTTTCATTATCTTTACATCTGTCATTTCGCGAACGTTTGATTTCGTTGCGTTCTTGATCACCATTTTTTTTTACGGTCTCACGTCATGCGCGTGACACATGACTGTATACTTTGGAAATATACTCGTTTAATTAAATCTGAAGCTGCATAAAGAGACGCTTTAAATAAATTCATATCTGTGAGACTAATGTGATAGACAGATATTTCCGAAATATCTTACGCGACCTCCTTTTACATTTGTGCAATTAGGGCAAAAAATTGAGATAACACGTTTAATTTAGTAGCTATGGCAAATAAAGGATATCGACAATTTCAGTGAAACGTTAAAACGATATCTACAGTATTTATCGCGAACTGTGATGACCTGTTTTTTAATTTTTAGCTTTTGTTTCTACCCGCGCGTCGTTTCGCATTAAAGCTACAATAAGAGAAAAGGACATTATAAAATTTATTATGATGACACCTTGTGTAAGCATAAATATAATGGGATAAAACAGGTTCTCCTTCGAAGTACATTACGATTGAATCCTTATTCTATATATCAAACGATGCTTTATATTAAAAATATGAAACATATGAAATTGTTGTTTCGCGCTTTGACGACACAATGAATTTCGCACGCTTGTAATCCCGTGACGAAATGAAAATGTAAATTGTAAAGCGAACTTACCGGATCACCTTTGGGTCCGTCCAAGCCGATGGGTCCCTGAAAGAACATCGCCGGTCAGTGCCAGTCGTCGCTTTCACGCGTCCGTAAATGACGAACGAAGAAAAGTGAAAAATTGCGTGCGGGCTGAGCGCGCCCTTGAAAATCTCATTCCTTGTGTATGTAACATGTAATAAACATGGGCGAGCGCGTCAAACCAGAATCGTGATGAGTCGTTATGCTTCCAGGCACGATTAAAGTGCATGATTCCTCTCGATGTATAGCGACATACATTTGATTTTTGCGGCGACGCGAAAGTGTCGCGAGAAAACGCCATTAATAGAAACTTTATTCAGCACACGTGAATTTTTTATTTCGCACGGCTTCGATCTTGATGGGGCAACCGTTTCATATTTGATGCCGGGTCATATCCCCGGATTATACGACGAGACTCGTCGTCATCGTTGTGCTAATTTGTTTCGAATTTCTTTCAACGTCATATATTATATGATTATTTATATGATCACGCGTTGCATACCCAATTTGTTGAATTTGGCTGTGTACAATTTTTCATTGCGCGAATTTAAATTTGAATGTGAAATTTTTAATTACATGAATGTAAACAAAGAGCCAGCATTTTTTAATAATTAATCAGATTGCATACGAATCGCGAATACCAAATTATAATGAAGGATAAATTTCCTCGTAAATGTAATTTGCAAAAAATTGTATTTCTCTGTGCTACCTGATGTAATATAAAAATTGTATCGTAACCAATTTTTTGCTTTTCATATTCCTTTCTTTAATACTCGAAATATTAATTTTTGTAAATAGGTCGCTAATATATACGAGATTTCACTCGGCAATTATAATTGCATCTATATATATATGATAACTTTGTATTTTCAAGTAAATCAAAATTACTGATAGACGACTTAAGATCGTCAGCAATTAAAACGAGGATGTTTGCAACGAAGCGGAGAATGCAATTAATCTACTTCCTCGATATACAGGTTGCACCCTCAGTCATCGAAGCGATGCGCGATGAATCGTATATTGAAATGAAAATATATCGGAGTTCGATTTCTCGAATCTTCGATCGCGCGTATAAATCATGCTCTGATACACGGTAGAAAAGAAACAAAAGTCAACATCTAATTGGACAGCTGTGTCGAGAGCCGGAAGAGGATCCAGGTCAAGAGACAGCTCGCGGATAAAAAAAGCAGGTCAAACGAGCAAGAGTCGCACATCAGCGGCTGCATGATACGTATTAATAGCACTTAATGGTTGTTATGTTCGATATACACAGTGTGGTGAGAGTCGTGATGTTTCAAGAAGGTGACAGCGAGTATAAGAGAGAGGGAGAGAAAGAAAAGAAAGCACGAGGACAAGACAAACAGATAGACAGATGTACACAGAAAGAGAGAAGCTAGGAGTATGTGGAAAGAAAATCAAAAATAATATACCGGAAAACCGTTCTTGCCCGGCGTCCCGGCCACACCCTGTAAGAAGGGGTATAAAAAATTAAAAACTCGTTTACACGAGAGGTGGGGACGTGGGGGATATTTCTCTCGCGCGCATGCAAAAGCGATTATTCCGCGGACCGACCGATCGTGCCTGCGATATTATCGGTTCGTCGCGTATATACATATATATATGTATACCGGTGGTCCCAGCGAACACGGACCCATATACATACATATACACATACGTATATAGTCCCGTCGCCAATAATTATTCCGGCCAATTAGATATTCCACGAGCGTATAAGCACGCGCGCGCACGCACACGAGAGCGCCGATTTCATCCCTACCTAACTCGCTCTTCCGCCTGGTGTTCCGCCGATCTGATCTTTGATTACGCGACGATGCGCTCGCTCGATCGCGAGGGAAATCGGATCGCGCGCCATTCTGACGGAACACCCACGACGCCGATACATCCAGCCAAGAATCCGCTTCATCAAGGGTGGCGTATAAATTTTTCACGATTAAATTCGACAGCTAATATTTCTCGGCTCTCCCATCCATATTTATGTACGCCTTATTTTTTTTTTTTTCGGAATTTAATTAAATAATTATTATACGTCGATACGTTTGGTAAAAGTAATGAAATTATAGATGAAAATATTTTATCCCCGGCTTTTTAATAAGATAAAAATGTAAGTCTTTTAATCTAAAAAGCTAAACATATATAATTTTCTTACTAATTGATTTTTAATTCCGTGACATGTAAGTTGGCGTGATGTGAAATTAATATTAATTCTTCTCTTTTTCTTTACTCGGAGAGAATTTTCTCTTCGAATTTACCCTGACAATGATAATTGTGGGAAGAATTTTATAAAAGTTTCTCTGATCAATATCTATACCACGATAAAAAAATACGTACATAGTAACTTTTACTATAGTAAAATCAATCGAACATATTTTACATCTTATTGTGGTATTAGTATTTTTTATTATGGTAAATATTAATCAGAGAAACTCTTATAAAGTTATTCCAATACCATGTTGTCCTTTACCATGATTTTCAAGGTATTATAAATTCTAAAAGAAAATTCTCACTGTGTATATATATTCATTACTTTGCATTTTAATCGCCGAGTCATCCGACATCCACATTTCTTATTTACGGGAGACCACTAATAAGAAAATACCAAACTTAGGATAAATAAGGACGTTACTCTTACTAAATTGAATATACGAGTTTCATCATTGATCTAACACGATTACATTGTCCGAAACTTTCGATTGAATTGAAGACACAGCCGCCGAGGGAAGCAACATCCAACAAACTTTGGCTTTTTTCGGAAGGAAGAAACATGGAATTCTTCCGAGGAAAAATAAAATTTATGACGTACATCAAACACGGTTAATGTACCGCGTAAAATTTCATTCGCTTTCTAAACGTCGCAAACTTCAGACTCGCCGCTTCTCAGCAGCCCGGGGTGTGTCTTCAATATTTTTGTGCGTGCGCGAATCTCGCGAAAACGCGTATGTTTACGTTAGTCAGCACCACGTGTACTCGTCGGTTTCGGAGTAGTCCGAAGAGAGCAGGAGAGGGGAAAGAGAATATATAACGCGTATACCGTTATGTACCACTTCATGCGTGGAGCTGCTACGCTCCCTAATAAACACACTCGCACACACACCACACACGCGCACACACACATACACACACAACTGCACGTGCGATATATCGGTGCATTACTCTCTACCGGGGCGCTATATATGTATAGAATAGTATACATATGTGTGTGTGTGTGTGTGTGCGTATATACACACAAACCCACACACATATGTATAGTTACCAGGGGGTACTCACCGGCGCACCGGGTTCTCCGGGATCACCCTTCTTTCCTTTCTTGCCCCTCTTTCCGGGTGGACCTGGCTCACCGGGTGGACCTGAAAAATACGAACAACGAAATTATGAAGTTATGCATAAATACGTATATACATGAAATACTTCTCCAATATCTAGCACTTTCGGTGATATAGGCAACCAAGCATATTTTTAGTCGAACAAAGACAAATGTACTCGTTCAATAAATTAAAGTCGCCAGTGATGATTAAGAAAATATAAAATTTATTCAAATTCGACCCAACTGGCAAATTACAATGTATATATAAATTATATGTCGTAAAGAATTAAACTTAATACCTCCTTAAACAAGTTTTTCGTCCCTTTGATCTAACAATAAGCGAGATATTTTTTTAGGTCAGTCGTTTCATATGTACAAATGAAGAACGGTATTTAAAGTTTTATAATTAAATGCAATTTCTAATGTTTGGTTTGTTTAAAAATATCAGCCCTTTATTGTATAAAACCGTCTAATTGGAATGGTTTGTTTTAATTCTATAAAAGTAAGATACTTTTCGGCAAAAATGGAAATGCCTATTTGCAGTTTCCGGCGCAGGAAATGCAAGTTATAAACAGATTAAAAAAGACATTTTTTATCCTTTACGGCCCATAGAGATAATAAAAGGAGTTTCACTACCGTGAAACGGACACCCTATATAGTTCGAGCGTTAAACGCTAACGAAGCATTACCACCATGGTGGAAATGAGTTTTCGGGACTGTGCGCCCACGAATAAACTTTGCCAGTGGCTATACGGGGTGCTCCGATGCTATTCGACATTTATCTACACATTTATAAATGGCTTCGAAATTGGATTTTTGGGAGAAAATGGTACAATCACGCACGCAGTCGCACAAAAAGCTCACAATTCTCCCTCTATCCAATTTCTAATCTGCATTTCATCTATCTGGTCCCGTCTATTTATTTGCTTCCGATCTATCTTGACATTCTCGGTCTTACGCTTAATCTAAAGCTCTTTTAATTTTCCACGTTAAGTGGTTTCGTAATCGACGTCCATAATTCGACGTTCGAGATCGCAAATCTATCATTATCTTAACTTCATTCCCGCGGTTGCGTGATGAAAGAGCATCCGGTAACGATGGGACCACCCCGTAGTGCGCGAACGCCGGCGGGTCGAAGTGAATGGGCGAAAGGACCGATAGATTTGACGCGAAATGAAATTACGTCGTCGTTTCTCGTCAGAGTGGTATTTCTCGAAATCGAGGGGAACCGGCATGCGAGCGAAAATCCGGTCGGCCAGCTTCACGGCATGCACCCGTAACGGCGACTAATTTTTTTATTTGACATTGATGTTTTTTTCGTTTTATTTGACGTGACTGCGACACAGTGGACGTTACGTATTATATGTACGTGTGCGTGTATATACACGCCTCTTTTCGGCTACATTACTTGGAAAAACGAAAATCCGTGCTCACCCCGTTTCGACGAGAGCGAATGGAAATATATGGTACATCTATGGCGCAACATTCTCTGTTCCAATGTTCGCGATCTATCATGCTTGAATAATATCGTTTTATAACAAAAAAAAAATTGTAGTTGTGTGTACCAAAAGGTATGAAACTACTTTTGATTAACGAAAAATCGTTACGCGTTAAACTAGCAACTATTACTATATATACCTAAAGCTAGTATTTATATATAGATTGAAGAAAGTACAATGATAATTTTGATTAGGTAAATTTGAGTCTAAATTTTGCACAAAACCAAACTATACGCACATTTTGAAAATAAAAAAACAACGAGCAAAATATTTTGAAAAAATGTTACCGCGCACATTTTGTGTACTTTCTAAACGTTATTTTTCCCTTGTTGATATTCCACAATTCATTAAAAGTACTTTATACTTCTGGCGAAAAAAACTTTATATTTTTTCAGTGATCGAGTTGAAAAATGTTACGAGTCATAACAAACGGATGCATAGTTGGATATGCATTTCCACGATAATACGAACAGTTCGCCCGAGGCGGAATGCAGCTTGTCTCTCTCTCTCTCTCGCGTTATTCTAATTTCCGGCAAGGACCTACGTGACATTCACGGTCGGGAGATCCCTCGCTCATCCTCCTCCCTTCTATCTCGAAGAACAATTCGATCGTGATTTATTCCCGGGGCTGCTGGCCGCTGGACAAGGGCGCGACAAGAGCGGCTCTCCTTTTATTTTCCATTTATCGCCGCCGGCGAGCAACGCGTAGGGGATGACGTCATATCCTCCGGAGAGGGAAGCCGCGAAACTGCAGCCGCCCGCGGGTGAGAAGTATCCGCGGTGGATGCTAACTTTTGCCAGGTTTTTTACAATTGGAGAGCTTGAAGCAATAACGCGCGAAACTACGCGAGGAAAAAAAAAGTGCGCGAAAAAAAAGCGAGAGTTTTTTCATCAAAAATATCGGTAGATTTATAAACAAATAGAATTCTAATAGCTTTTATTTACGTAGCCACTTATATTTTATTTATACAGGTTTTCCTCTACGAACTCTTTTAATAATACTGATATTTAAATAAAAAGATTGGATTATCAACGCATAAATGAATGAAAAACTATGATATTACACTTGCAATGAATTATGTTTAAAAAAATGTGTAAATACACGTGACAGATTTATATTAACAGATAAAACTTGTTCACATTGTTCCATTTAAAGTGGACCGTATTTCAATAAAATTTTACGGGAGAGTTATACAATAAAAATACTTGAAGCTGAGTTTCAAAAAGATTGTGAAAACGGGAAGCATTTTGTAATTTCAGCTTCATCATAATACAATATTTTACAGATTTTTAAAATCTCGCCTTTTAATATAGAGGAGCGACGCTTTTCTCTCGCGATGATATAAATATGAATGAACCGCGGAATAAATGAATAACCAGCGATTTATTATCGAGTCGAGCGATATTACGATTAATCAGCTTTTATTTATCTCTGTCCATTATTAAACTAATGAAGCACGATCAGGATTGATTGCGCGTTTGGCCGCAAAAATTCGTCGGAATTCGAGAGAGAGAGGGTCACTCGAGCACACTCCATTTAATAGACACGAAACTGTCAGTACGATCACCCGTAGCGAGAACCGCAGCAATTCCGGATAATCCACCCTGACGGTTACACCCGGGACCGTAATCCACGACGTGTGTAGAAATAACGACGTACGTGCCGATCGCGAGCATTTCTCGGCGGCAGCTGGCGAAAACGCGAAACTTCTCGAGAAAGAGAGCGCACCGGTTTTGTATCTCTATCTCCGAACAAAAAGTCAGAGAAGGCAGATGGAATAATCCGGCCGCACGTCGAGAAGCACACGGTCCTTTCGGAGGATTACGACGGCCGAGAGAAACGTGGACAGCTACTGGATATATCCGGCAGACAGTTCTATCAAAATTATATATAAGTGTGAGAGCGAGAGAGAGAGAGATGAGGTGTGCGATGTGTGTGCTAAACTTTTCAATCCGACACGGATTTGCACGAGGATAAACTTGTGAAGGATGCCGTACGTACACGTATATGAATTCATCAGCGATATCAAGCGTATATATAAATATATATATATATATATATATATATATATATATATATATATATATACATATAGACAACGTTTTTACGATATATTTTTGATACGCGAAAGTTTTCAAATATTATTCACTTCGCCGCGCTGACTGATATAATATTATCCTTGATATGAAAGGCAAATTTGCGGCATTTACATACAACAATGAAATAATAAAACAATAAAAAAAAAAAAAAAAAAAAAAAGCGCGCTATTCTAGTTGGAAAAATTTGCATGTCACTACCCTCCCTTTAAACTTGGAGGATTGACTTTTTGCATCGTAACGCGGGATCCAAAACCCGCGCGCGATAAGAAGCGACGAGCTGCGGAGTTTGGTAATGCTTCGGTATCGGAGGCAGAAGAAGTGGATGCAGGCGCGAACGGGAGGAAGAAATCGACAGCGGAGCGATCGATCGACGTCGATCGGTATCGGGATAAAAAGAGGCGACACCCTTCAACCCCTATCGCTATTCTCTGGAACGCGCGGCGGTTCTCATCAAACCGCGCAGATGACGGATCCCGTCGTCTCGCTTGCACCCGGAGTACTACTTGTACCTGTACTCGTCGCCGGAATATACTTGGGGTATAACGAGGAAAGTTCGCGTCTGCGGACAATGCCGATCGCTCGCTGCTCGGCAAGAAAAGACCGAAACGAGCTTCGCCGCGACGTGGACGTCATGCCGAGCAGATTACGCTGTGTTGGATGAATTCATAACGGGAGGGAAAAAGAGCGGAATTAAAAACACAAGTTTGCCTTAAGATTTTAATGTTGAATCATTCTATGAAACTTTATTCTACACTGTACAAAAAATATATGTAAAATTATACATATTTGTTTACAGTGTACAAATTTCAACTCGTTTCTTATTATAATTAATGCCACGCCGCGTTTAATTATGGAAATATTTAATTAGAAATTAAATTTCATTCGGTGACAAACAACTATCCGGTTTCAAAGCTTTTATCGCATTAATGCAAATCGGATAAAATTATAGATATTTAATTGTGAATTTGGACAGATTCTTTTGTTAACGACTCGATAGTTTGTTTACCGTATCATGTAATATTACCTATATATGCAAAGAGAGACAACATATTTTTTACATTTTTCAAAGTATAAGGTTCAGTTGCAGTGCACAATTCGGAAGACCATTTTCCACTCCGATCTCGCTACAGAATGCACCCTTTTCTCGCATTTCGTCTCGGGGTAGTTCGCATACGTGCGATTCCAGCGACATAGCTCGCGGCTCAATTGCTCGGTAATTCGGTATGCCATCTTTTTGCCGGATGATTCGCGCGAATGTACACAAACGAGATCGCGACGCGAAGCAGGAATGACAAAGAGAAACGAGAGGCAAGAAGTGTGAGGCGCATATAGTCTAGACACGACTGAAATACTTCGAGACACACGAAACTGGGAAACTTTCATCTCTCGTACCCGCGGGAATCTTGGTCCGTAATATGTAGAAACACACTTCCTCCCTCTCTCGCACTTTCCCTCCAAGCAAACCCTCGTTGAAATCCCTCGCGCGAATAAGAACGAGATTAACGCGGCGCTTTGGCAGGATTCCAAGGAGGGAGGCGCGAAAATTCGTGCATACACGTTGACGACACGATCGTTCCACAAAATAGAGTCACGCGGCTGGAAAATGATCGCGGCGGCCGTAAAGGTCGGCATTTTCCGCAGGATTCTCCTCCCTTTCTTCTATATACACGTAGGCGCCTTTTCACCGCGAGCGTTCGACGAGAAAAGAAATCGACCGAATTTTCTACGGTCCATGAAGCAGCGTCGCGAGGACTCTCTCGCCGGATCAGCTGACGCTGATTAGCTCCGATTTTTTCTCCTTCTTCGTAATAACTACGGTCATAATTCAGAAAGTAACGACGGCACGCTAGAATTGATTAATCACGCCATTCGTAGCGTTTCCAATCTCCGACTATTCTCTTTCGTTCATTTATAACATGCAAATGCGCAGTAAAGTCAATCAATATCGCCGTCGCGATTTATGAAGATGTTCCTGGAATTTAAGTCATTAAAGAATTTAAATGGGGAAAAATGACATCTGGAGATTAATATCGAAAAATTCGACACGATTTCGATGAAATGTTTTGTTCTGTTTTAAGAAATTCCGGATATGTAAAGAAAAACGTGTTTTACATCAATTTCATATATACGTATGATGAGAGAAGAAATAAATTATCTATGGTAAATGTACGAATATAGTAAAAAAAAACTCGCTCTTATAACAGTTTGTTTTCAGGTCATTCGGATGCGACGCGTAGCGGTTCATCGATTGATTCAAATACCAGACATGTTTGGATAACGCGTACAAAAAAAAAGCCAAACGGATTTATCGGCTTCAATTTCGACCGAAAAAGCCGATGCGTTTCTGTGTACCTGACAGCTATCGTGACGCAATTGAAACTTTCGTTCGTTGTAACTGAAAGAGCCCCCGCGTTTTCATATCATTCGCAGCAAATGTAATGTTTAGCGAAATAAAAAGCGAGAGAATATATATTTCACAACACACATATTCCAAATGACTTTTCGTTTTTCCGCGGCGCGCTATATACTGCGCCGTAAAAAGAGCTCGTTTGGTATCCTAGGTGAACCTTCAGTCGCATACTCGGTGAAATTTATTTTCGCGGAAGTACGTTGCGCGCGCCCGGTGACGTTTATCCTCCTCCTTTTTTCCAAACTTTTCGCCGGCGCCGGTGCATCTCTGTCAGATCTGGTCGTTTGCGACGGCCCGTATACTTTCGACCGCGACTTTCGCAAAGCTCTCTCTCTCTCTCTCTCTCGCGAGTCGTCTTTTGAAACACTGACAGACCGAGCGCGTTTCCGCGGAGTTAATTGCCTTTGTCGGACGCGGGTTGTTAAAAAGCAATTACTC
This sequence comes from Nylanderia fulva, assembly GCF_048542155.1. Taxonomy (NCBI): domain Eukaryota; kingdom Metazoa; phylum Arthropoda; class Insecta; order Hymenoptera; family Formicidae; genus Nylanderia; species Nylanderia fulva. The sequence continues at coordinate 7,943,896 of NW_028190368.1, read as the reverse complement.
GCCGCGACCGTATTTGCGAACCGAGTCGGTCGGGGACTCCCGCGGGTGTATTTAACGGAAGCCGGAACGGCGGAGAGAGCCGTCGATAGCCAAAGAAAATAATTACCCACCCCGAGTTCGCCCCCGGTTTCTTGCGGCGCTCGATCAAAATCAACATCTCGGCTGCACTCGGCCTCGTCTGCTTTGGCGTTCGCTTTCATCTTCGCGTGCGATCAATTAACGCATTATGCACTCGTCAAAGTAGCTAAACGGGGAATAATCGTTTTATCGAGCCGAGTTGTTGTTTTTTCTCCGAGACATTTAAAATGCAAGTAGGATAATAATACTTTTGAAAAATGTTTTACGTAAGACGATCTCAGTGACTCGGGTAATAAAGAAACGTTATAAGACAAATCGGATTCTATCGGGGCTTAAATCGGAGTTTACTATATCAAAATGTCATTCCTTCGCTTGATTTTTCGTTTTTAACTTTTATATCCAAAATATCGTGAATTGTTTTTTTTGCGCAGTGTTTTTTAAAAGTAAATATAAAAATTTATGGTTTCGTGCAAAAAAATTTTTTTTCTCCCAAAATTATTGATAACTGGTAAAATTTTTATCTACAAAGTAAATATAAAAAGTTGTTTGATTATTCTAAATTCTGTTTCAATTATATTGCATATATGAGCGTCATAAGTGCCGTAAATAAAATTAAAAACAACGTCAAATACACGTAATGACTGAATTTTAGCTCGGACCAATTTTAAATCAAGTAACATCAATCACTCTACCCAAATATTTAACAGAGAAATCGGGTCGAGGTAGAAGCTTTGTTGCACGGTGTATTTCAGCCTCTCCTTCCTTCGATGCACTTCCGCGATTATATCAAGCTATAGTCGACAAGCTTTAATGCGACCGAGCGGGAGTTAGTTTCCACTATCTGCTTTCGAACAGGAAATATCGCCTTCGTAATCGAGTAGTCCCTCGCAACACAGAAGGAGGAGAAAGAGGGGGTTTATCTCCCGGGCAATATCAAGAGAGAGAGAGAGAGAGTTGCAAGACTCGACGTTCTATCGCGTCGCGTTGCATCGCATCGGTGCAGCATCCGAATATGCCAGATTTATACGCAATATTTTCGCACTGTTCCTCTTTTTATTTTTTTTCCGCGCGATAGGAGCGCGACCGTATAGCCACGCGGAAAAATGGATCGTAAAATCCATTACGCGATCCCCGACCGCCTCTCTTCTCGCGCCCATCGAAAAAACAACTCTCCGAACATGCATTTATCAAGCGTGCGGCGCGTGGGCTGCGCGAATAACTCACCGAGAGCGTCTGCGAGCAGTCGCTGTGATGCTCGAACGAGGAAAAGGTTGCCACAATGGGGTAAGAAGCGCGCTAAAAGGGCGCCAGTTGTTATATAGTCATCGATGCTCCGTCAATAAACGCGCCCCTCTTGCAAGTTTGCCGCCGTAAATATATAAAAGAGGGAAATTTACGTGGAATGACATCGTTTCCAGAGAAACGAGTTTGCTTTACGGTGTTCGAATTAATCCTGCGAGGTAGAGTTAACGCGCAGCTTTTATCGCAGCTACGGTTTATATATGTATATATCTATATATATTGCCTTCCATTTAAAAAAGAAAGCGACTTTGAAGTTCTTCGCGAGATATTTTCTGTATAACAATATACAGGGTGTGTCTAAGTAAGTGCGAAAAATTTTAGGAGACAATTCTTTGTCGAAAATTGGAAGGGGATTTCTTATATTCATCCCCGAGGAGTTACACTTCCAAAGAGAGAGAGGCAAAAATTAAGTTGTTTCTTCTCAAATTTCAGACAAATTAAAAAAACAGAAACTTGATAGATATTTTCCACTAATAAAAAGGATATTTATTAATATTTAAAAAAATAGATACATCCTGTATACCTAATCAATATGGTATCTATTCCACAAGAACTTATCGCTTTTTAAATAAATATAATTTTCTGATAATTGTTGATTAACTTCATATATATATATATCTCGTTGAAAGCTATATACTGGTGTTATTTTACCTCTAGCCACGTGCGAAGATTATTCTGATCGTTTTTATATTTAGAGCCTCAAGATGCCAATCAAGACACATGTAACCGGACTCTCTAAGCTCTGAGAGATAGTTGAGAGACTCTGCTGTCAGCATGGGAGAGAGCAGGCACGACAGAAAGGCAGGCAAGCAGGCAGGCGGGTAAAGAGAGAAGAAGAGGGAAGAGAAAAGGGAGGGAGAGTGAGAGAGAGAGATAGCATAGGGACCTCACATGTCGCGGCCGCGGGGCAGTATACGGTTATACCAGACCGCCGAGCTCCGATTCCCGCCCCGGTAGTTTCCCATGATTGAGATACATAATCGGTATACTCCCTGATACATCCTACCCTCAATCCTATGCTTTGCGCACCGACGATCTACCGTCTCTCGCGAATTCCCTCCTCGCGAATAATTCCTGCGTCTCGCCAATTTCTCAGTATGTCGTCTCTCCCGATCGCATTCTGCATTGGAAATTTGAGACAGATAGCTAGATAGGAGACATTTATTCGATACCGTAGAATTTAGTCGTTACGAGTTCGAGTGGGCAAATTTATTTTGAAACCAACTTCGATGTTCAAAAAAGGATGAATCGCGTTTCACTACCTTGAAAAGAGTTGTTACATTATCAGATATTTTGTTCGTGACTTTTAAATCGAAAATAGAGATGTAAGCAATCCTATAAATTTTTCGATAAAATAAAGTTTCACAAAATTCATATCCGTTCTTTGTTATATTGACATTTATTCAGAGCGTGAATTTGCATGTGTTATCAAGCATCACGTTTTTATCATCTGCTATTTTAATAACATATTTGAAGACTATACTATACGGAAAAAAATTAGCCACTATAGTTCAATTTTAGCTGTTCCTATTATACAGTTTGAAATTTAGTTAACTATATTTTTTAGCTATAGGAAAATACTACTACATGTAACAATAACTAAAAAGAAAAAAATCTAATATAAAACTTCAAACTTTAGTGAAGTTTTGACAATTATTTCAGAACCGGTTCTTTCTCTCCGCAATAATCTGATTAGAGTTAAAAACTCATATAAATGCCGGAAAAAATGTAGTAATCAAGCAACCGCCGCTCCCTGATATAAATGTCGTGCTTTAGCGATAACTGCGCGTGATCAACGCGCGCGTGTTTCTTTCCTCGTTCGTGGGACAGGATTTCACCGTAGGGAGAAATCCGAGGGAGGGCCCCGGCGGGCACAGCGGTAGTCCCGCGGTCCTCCCTCTAAATCATACTCGTCCGCTGACGATGAATACCACCGCATCACGGCGAGAACCCTCGGGCACGAGAAAACCGGGGCGTAGTCCCCGTTGCTTCGCGGGACTCGTCGCGATCGTGTCGGCAATTTCGCTACCGAACATTGCGGAGCGCTCGCTTTATCACACTTGCGCAAGTGGATCTTGATTAACTTTGCAGAAGACTAATCAAAGGAGATGCATCCGAGAGGAAGTACATAAACGTAATTCAGGAACAAGTAGTAATCGGCTAAATGTCACGGTTACGAAGTGTCTGATATTTTAATTGAATGTAACATTGTGAAAATCTAATAAAATGTATATTTGACTTGATATATGTTCTATTAACAAAATAGTAATTTAGTTGGAAGGTTTAGTACCACAAGTTAACACATTTCTTTTTTCAGTGTGCAGACGAAAAGAGAATAGAAAGATTAAGACAGTAGTCTTTCCTATACAAAAAAATAGAAAAAATGAAAAATTTGTTGTATTTTTACCTTTCTGAAAAATTCTTGAATGATATTCATCTTGAATTCAGTACGATTCAAGTTCAATAATTTGAATTGTGATTCCACAGAGAAAATTAAAGGGAACTGTGTGTGAAAGTGACAATACGTGTGTTCACACGAGAGATTAATACTAATAAAACGGATGTATCCCCTAAAGATATTCTGAAACTGGGATGAGACGCCCGAGGTTAAAGACTGCTGCTGCTGCAACAGACAGCGGTGGAGCAAAGGATCGCTTGTTCAACGTGTATCCGCGCGCAACGACAACTGCTAGTATCTCGACTATATATGCGATAAAACTGTTAATGGGCCTATCGTAGCGACGCTAGACATTTGCAACATAAATGGCCGAAAGCTTTCTCGTCGTAATCGCTAGATAATAGTACCGCGGTGCAAAATAGGATTTCAGGAAATCCGCCGCGAGATAAAATCCGAGTGCCTACCGCCTTTACTTCCCTAGTCGTAAATACAACTGGTTTTACTTCAGTCTCTTTCTCTCCTGTATTAGCTCTCGCACGCAGGTGAAGCCGACATCGGCTTTCACGATCCCCGGCGGAAACGAAATTTCAAGCGAGATAACAGTTTTCGAAGCATAGGCATTAAGCTGCACGAGACACGATTAGTAATCATAGTATATAAGATATCGAAGGAGAAATAAATTCTATATTTACCTTCCAATATTTAACTTTAGCGTCAAACGATATGCAGCGTTTGCCGCAAACTTGGTGGATGGTCGGCACGTATATATACAAAAATGTATGCGCATCCCTATGGATGCGATTTAAAAGCTTAATGACCGTATTGTGTGCAAAAAACGTCCGTGACACGAGTGATAAAATGTTATATAGAGCGAGAGTCGTGTTTATACGCGACACTCTCATATTACTAGAGACACGATCGTGACAAACTCGCTAATTGGTAACATATTCATCACCGTGTCTATCTTGCAAACGGATATGTTTTCTGGTATATTTGATTCACGAGTGTAGCAAAATAGCGCCGAATCAAATTTCACAGTATACCTATAGTTTTATCTAAATGTATACAAATTGTACAGCTGCACACAATGATATAGTAAAATATATAGATATAACGTTAAAGGACATATTGTGCATTTCATTTTTAATATTCTAATTCATGTTTTTTTTTAGAATTAAAAATAATATTAATAACCTTGTTATTAATCGAGTGAAAGAATGATTATTTTTTTATTCATTCACGAAATAGCAAAGGAACTCAATGACTTAAAGAGATAAAATCATGGACCTCGCGCAATTATGACGTGTCAATATCGTTCGGGTCCATAATATTTCGAGATATACGATCTTAAAATGAGATATAAAACTGAAACACGAATATATACCGGTCTTATAAACCGGTGGACCTGTTTTTGTACAGCACCGTAAAATTGCTGATGTATTATTTGACACAAGGTATTCTGCGGACGACAGGAACGAGAAAAGATACAACCAATAACTGTTCGACACTACGATAAAAACCTATTTCCACGGTTCAATATCGATCAATTATTTTATTTAAAAAAAAAACCAATCATTAAATTACTGGAATTATTAAAATGACAAAATTCGTGTAATTTATAGTCATTAAACGGACACGAAAGCTTATTGTAAATAACGGTGGGCACGATTATTATATCCCTCCCGAGATCCTAATTTATGGCAATTAACTCGATGTTCGTCGTAGAAATTGCAGGGTCTTAAGATCCGGGTTCGTGAGAGCGTGATAAGAGCCGTGTGGAGAAACGAGTAGAGGAAACGCGAGCGGAAGCGCAATCTCCGCGCAGGACCGGATCCTCTCTTCTGCCACGTAGAGCTCATAAACCATGACTTATAATCCGGGACACGGATTTCGGGCCTTCTGCTCGGCTGCCAGAGCCGCAGAACGCATTCTGCGGCTCTCGCACGACGGGAGGTCCGCGTTTCGGAGAGCGCGGGAGGACCGCACGCGGCGATGTGCTACACAATGAAGAATCGTCCACCTCGAGTCTTATTATCCGTTTCTCTTCTTTGAATTGTTTCGCTACGCTTCGCTTTCATTCTCGATGGGTCATCCGAAACCGGAGGCTGCTCTCTCTCTCTCTCTCTTTTCCTTCGCTCTTTTTCTCTCATACAGGACTCATTGCGACTCTCTTCGAAGAATCATATCGATGTAATTTGCCCGAACTTCTTCTGTCCGAGGGAGAAGATATCGACGTGAAACTCGAAACGTTTGCTGAAGATTACACATTCCTTCACACGTGTGTTCTATTTTAAACTTTGCTTATGTACATTCTAGTTAATCGCGTTTTAATATATCTATGGATGATATATAAGTAGTTGGATTTATATCATGTTATATTAACGTTAGAAACATTTGATCTTAAACATCAGAGGAAACAAGAGATCTTCTTATACTGTTTGCAAAATAACTAAATACAGTTAAACTGACGAGACAAAATGGTATCGACGCGCTTGTTAATCTGCATTAACAATTTCTCGCTTTCCACCGAAGAAATTGTCTAAAAAAACCCGCATCATGTCGTTCACACGGAAGAAAGCATTGATAACACTCGATATTGGTTCGATCGGAAATAAACAAAATTATAGTATAAACTATTGTTATTAATATGTTTAGCTCATTAGCATCTAATGTTTATATTAACGTTTTTCTAATTAATTTTTGTAATTTTGTAAATATTTGAAAATTATACTACATCACAGAATGTTTTGATCTAAAATTGTAGAATAATTTTATTTTAGCTATCTGCCTTTGATTATTTTTTGCTTTGATCCAAACTTGCTCGAAACTGTATATACAGTTTTAAGCCAAGGCAAGTTTTCGAATCTTACGTTTCCGCTCGAGATTGTCAAACTTACTCAAAGGCGGCATTATTATTAATAGCCAAACTGTCGAAAATCGTTCCGCCAATCAGTCTTGTTGGCGTAACAGTTGGAGCCAATTACATCCCAACTACCTCCAATTCTCGGCTCTCTATAGAAATCTTCTCCTTTATATAGAGAATAACTTTCACGACGAGGGGAAACGTATTTTCGAGCCCTTCTTCCTGCATTCGCACGACTCTATTCCAACGAAACCCTACACGCCCGTATCCAGAGATCCGCCATCCTTGCCTCCGATCTCTTTTTCTGAAATACTGGTTAACAGAATCACGTAGGCGCCTACTCGTAGGTAGTAGTGTTTGAGCTGACTGCTTGCAAAGTTCAAGCGAAAAATCAATTACTATGTTATTAATATCTTGTTATTTCATATTATTCTTTATTTATTAATAATAAAACAGCTGATATAATCTTTAAACTGTTTCCCGATTTTTTATCCATAAAAATTCTACGTCGGGAGAAAGAATTTTTCTGTTTTACATCTATAATCTGGGAATTTATTCGATACACAATATCGAAGATTCCTCGATGACACGCGCGAGAGAGCATCGGTCCCATCACTAGAGTCGCGTACGTATTCTCGACCACGTGGGCGGTGTTTTATCGCATGTTCTTTTCACGCGAGATTTACGCCGTCGACGACAATGAACTCGTTATCCCGTGGACTCCGTGCCGGTGGGATTTCTGATTATGCGCGTGTCCGCCCCAAGGAGAGCGAACGCACGGTGATCGCCTTCCACGATATCGAACATGAGGCCCGTGTTGTCAAGATCGATACGATCGCGAGGGTTTCGGTTACTTGTCGTACGCGAAATCTCGAAGCGATCGAATGATTTTTTTCGAGTTCCCACAAATGCATACCTTGTACAATTCAACGAAATGTAACAAAAGTACAGATATACATTTTAATGATGTGAGTATGGAAAAAAAAAAAAAAAAACAATAGTTTTTCTATATAAAATTTGGTGCTTCTAATGATTATTTTTGTTTACGTTGTGTAACGAGAGAGATCCGAAAATACAGCGTGGGTGGAGATTATAAAATACGATATTCCATCAAATCGTTACAGCGATCGTTGCAAGATTCATGAGATAGTAATTGAAACATTTAGTGGTATTTCCATTTACAAAGTTAAACACGATAACTGTCAGGGTTTTCGCTCCTGCGTCTTATTTAATACTCTTTCGCTTAATGCATCGCGATAAATGACGAAAATAATCCGCGTCTTGAATATCGCGCTGGAACGCAACCATCAGATTTGAAAATTATGCAAGTCGTTTTATTCACCTGTCATAAATTCATGAAGCTACATCGTTCCGTATATACGATCGTGTTTGCAATTATTTTCTCACAAAATAAGACATATTTCGCGGGAAAATATAAAGTTTCATATGAATAATTTTAATTAATTTCCTTTTAGGAAAATAATTCTCTTGTTATACAATAATATTTTAAACGATAACAAAAACGATGAGTTAATAGAAATAAATATAGACGGTGCCCGTTATATTTATTGTGAAACATAATTTTCTGATATTTTTCCGTATAGAAGCAAGAATGGTACATCGTAGGATAAATCCCGAAGAAGAATATTAATATTGCTAATGTTTCACTGTCTCTTTTTAGTTAACCCGTTAAACCCGCTCCATATGGCATATAGCACATACAGTATAGTGGAAACTCCATTCACGTTCACTTCCGAGACTCTTTCAATTTCGTAAAATGCATTGTGCGCAGTAATACAATACCACAGAGGACTCGCGGATAATCTCTCCACCTGGATTATCTCCTCCATCTCGCATTTCTCTCTTATCCATCTTTTCTGATATCTCAATAGTACATACCATTGTGTGATTATACCGGCTATTAATTCCGCAAAACTTTACTTTTGCCTCCAATTTCAACACGTTTCACAATTAGTAAACTACACAATTAGTAATCAAATAGTTTCAACGCGCGTAACGTGTCTATTAAAATAATTTAATCGACGCAGAAATGTATTTCTAATGCAATATATATATATATATATATATATATATATATATATTCAAAGCAGTAAGAAATGATGTATCGTATACGTACGCTAGTAGATTACGAATTATCCTTCTTAATGAACAAGTCATATTTCGTTAACGAAATGAATTTCCTGAAAATTTATATACGAGCAATCGTCGTCTCGTATAATTTTGTTCTTACATTGTAATTCGCAACGATCCAGCCGTACGTGCTTCTCCCAGTGTCAACGTTTGCCGTTTTCTAGAACAGTCACTCGTCGCGGAAACGGGCGCCGTTCGTGGAAGCAGTTTGCACTGGCAATGTCAACGATGAGCGCGACAACGAGAAATGGCTTAGGCAGCGCAACGGCCGGGAGGTGCGAAGTTACATGGAACCGTTTCATGAGCGAGACGGGCAAAAGGGGTGAAAGACTACATGGTAAAAGGATGTCTCTCTCGCGGAGGGGCTTGGAAAAGAGAGAGAGAGACGTAGGTGAGAGAGAAGTCGCTATTTATGCGTCTGAGCCGTGCCTGCCTGGTCTCGAGTTCCAGCGAACGGGCTGTTAGGTGGATGCGTTTATTAGGCGGAGTGGTCGAAAGATGGAAAGGGACTCCGAGAGAGAAGAGAAAGGAGCAATGAGAAAGGCCATCCGCGTTTTGGACCGCCCGTCTGCGATGTGACGGCAGATAAAGGCTAATTTACACAGTTCAGATTCGACGTTCCTCCCAGCCCGAAATAAAGACGGACGACCCTTCCACTATTCTTATATATATATATATATATACCATCTCGCTGCCTTCGATGTTACTCAATCTTCATCGTATCACGAAAGACGACGGGAAGTGATAATATTTTTTTACGACACATTTTCGAGTAAATTGACGAGATTACGAAATGTTTTTATGGGATTTAAAAAAGGATTTCTTTGTCTTCTATAAAAGAAGATGTACGTTTATCAATATTTGTGATACGCGACAAAAATATTGAAAAATATTTTCATTTATCTAAGGAGATTAGAAAAAATATACAAGTATTTCTATCATATATAAACATTTATGATTTATGTGTTAAAAATTTTCATCTTTTTAGAGTATATGAAATTCGTTGCAAAGAACGATGCAGATTGACGGGATTACGAAATATTTTTGTGGGATTTAAAAAAAAATTTCTTTACGTCTTTTAAAGAAAGATGTGCGTTGATCAATATTCGATACGACAAAAATATTGAAAAATATTCTGGTTTATCTAATATGGTTAGAAAAAATATTAAAGTATTTGTATCATATATAAATATTTGTGCAAAAATTTTTATCTTTTTCATGGCAAGGAAAAAGCACACTGGAAAATATCTATACAAATAACGTATATTTATTTAGCCCGGTGTCGTCGCCCGAGAGATTTAGTCGAGACTTAGAGTCCGTAATAAATATCGTCTCCCATCTCTCTCTCTCTCTCTTTCCCTTCCGCTTTCTCTTCGCTTTATCTGCCTCTCACAATTAACGCAAACAACGAGAGGTGAATTAACGTAGCACTAGTTAATAAGCATTTTAAGCAGCTTGCTACGTGCTCTGAAGCGAATGCGGCTCTGCAAACCACGAGACATTACGGACGAGATCGTGTTTAGTTTAAGTGATGCAAGTCTAACATTGAGGATACGAGAGCGGGCGAAAAAAGGTAATTCCCGCTTGCAATTTAAAGTCACTTTGCAGTTCGCTTTGTAATATAAAATGTTTCTTGTATTTCTTTACACAATATATTTCTCTACAACTCGCGCTTCACCTCCGCACGTCTAAAAAAAATCTGTTAAAAAGCTCCTACTTTCTAAACTTAAATTCTCGAAGAGATTGCGTAACTGTCAAGCTCGAGAAATCATCGAGAGAAGATAAATGACGAGCTGCCTAATGAAAAGGATCAATGCTGCAGTCCTCTACGCTTTGTAATATAAAATTGTTTCTTGTATTTTCGCGCTCCACCTCCACACGTCTAAAATAAAAATCTGAAAAAAGCTACTACTTTCCAAACTTTAATCTCTCGAAAAAATTTCGTATCTGTCAAGATCGAGAAATGATCGAGAGAAAATAAATGACGAGCTGCCTAATGAAAAGGATCAATGCTGCAGTCCTCGGCTCGAGAATCCGCGAGGATATATCGCTTTGTATAATAATATAAAATTGTTTCTTGTATTTTCGCGCTCCACCTCCACACGTCTAAAATAAAAATCTGAAAAAAGCTTCTACTTTCCAAACTTTAATCTCTCGAAAAAATTTCGTATCTGTCAAGATCGAGAAATGATCGAGAGAAAATAAATAATGAAAAGGATTAATGCTGCAGTCCTCGGCTCGAGAATCCGCGAGAATATATGTCCTCGGAAGATTTAATCGATCGAGAAGGCGCGCGGCCGGCTTCTCCGGTAGAGAAATAAAGAAGGGAATCCGAATTTACATATTTACCAACCGTCTCTCCACGGTAGAGACGTACTATCCATGGTAAACACGGCGAAACGCTCAAAGATACGCGCAAACGTGCAACTTCTTAGAGAGAAGAGAACATCGCCTCTCACAGACGCCTCCAGCAACGTATGTCGCTGCGGTAAACTCGTCACGGTCGCCCGCGTATATATACGCGAAGAGAAGGACGAAGAAGCAGACGGGAGAGAGAATGAAGAAGCAGGAGGAAGAGAGAAACACATGAGAGCGTTAAAAAATATATTCGCCACGTTAAAGGCATATATTCTGTCGGCGCGCTTTTGGCCGGCTGCCACGAGTCGTCCCGGACTTGCGAGTACTTATGTACTCGAGCGTATGCATATAATGTCGGTTTTTAAAAGTTACATATACATAGGGAAGAATATTACCGTATTAAGTCATGGTAAACGTTCGCGGGCCAACTTTGCCTCATTAGCTCCGGTAAAAGCTCGCCGATCGCCGCGGCTTCGTACGGGTTAAATTGCATACAAATTAAGTGTTTCAGGTACTTAAGTACTTACGTACCTCGTTTTCGGGAATATGCGGGTATTTGTAAAATGTCGAACAAGGCGCGAGAGCGTTTTCCGGAGACGTAGAGTTTTATCGTCTTTTCGAAAAACTTACTTCGACAACATCGACAACTATTCTATTCAGGGAAACCGGAATATTTTAAACTTTCGCGGAACAGAACGAAACTTATTTTCCGTCGCGTGATTTGACGCGATATAAATATACATACATCGAATACCGCGAAATTCGTTGGAAATCGTTCATAATTAACGAAAATCCGCAATCGAATTTAATCGGATTCGAGCTCCAGCAGATCCTGATCAAACTTTGCTCCAATAAACCGATATAAATACCCGATACGCGCGTTTACATGAACATGATAAAATAAAGATATAAATATTCATACACGTATTAAATATATACGTAAAGGTAATAGATGTTTTATTCCCCCTATTGCGATATCGGATTAGAATAAATGTATACAACGTAATTGCCGATGATAGTTCATTCAAAAGTCATAAATTTCCTCATGCATATACAGTCTCACTAATTATAGTCGCGGGAACATGGCGGAGTATGAAATCTCGACGGCTACCAATGAATCGTGACAAGCTCGTGAAGTGTGTAGCTATCGCGTGCTTAACGAAGGAGCGATGAAGAAAAGCGGGACCTTGTTGTGGTGTTTGTGCGGTAAACTCGACACACGTATATATGTATATATGCATGTATAGGCGCGCAAAAGCGGCATTTCCGACGCGAGGTGATCATCTCGTGGGCGGAATGGAACGCCGCGCCGTTTTTGCTGAATTACTCGCGATGGTTCAATAACGAGTCACTCGTCTGGAAAATGATTATATACGCCGCGTCTGAAGCAAAACGCGATAAACCTAAAAACACATGGCTCGAATAATATTGCTCACCACATTTCGCGCAGAATGGCGGAAAAAAGTGCCCGAGAGAAAGAGAGAAAAACTATCTCGATCGACTAGCCGAAAATCGATTTCGACGAATGCGGCGCTACAACAAAAATCACATCTGACATTTCTGAGTACGACATATCGTACAACGTCACAAGAAAAATATCGAATTTCGAAATGCGATTATATTGCCTTAATGCCAGGTCAATCTCTGTCCCACGTGTCTATCTTGTCTCGTTCGATAGAGCGAAAAGAGGCAGACAAGTTGTCAGCAACTTGTCACAGGCGGTGCCACGCGTAAGAGAACGGATTGATATGATCGCTGCTATTACACCGTGATTAGAGAGATTAGAAAATGAGAGACGGATGTCTCTCCTGCGTTTATTACATGAGCGAACGTATCAGACCGGAGTCTGGTAGCAAGTGAAGCAGCCTTGTGAAACACAAATAGAAATATATATTTTTTATTTTTCTTTTTTATTATATCCATTTACATCAAAACTCAGATAAATCTCACTTCCGCGTTTTTCTTCAACATCCATGTTAAAGAAGAACGGAAGCGAGATTTGATATAAATGGAAAGCAACTCATATATAATAAATATGTTAAATTATACATTAATATTATATGTATATGTATTTATGTATTAATTTATTATTATTATGTATTAATTAGCGTACACGTAATGTATACATACATTAATATGTATTAATTATACAGATCGATTTCCCCGATTTCAATTTATAACTGTAGAGAATTTTGATTATTAGAAACGGATGCATAGAGAGATCGTTTGGCATTTGACATTCGCGAAAATATGTTATCGATATGTTAAATCAATTTAAGCATCCCCGAATAAGAACCATCGCGCCGCGACAAATCGGATCGGATTGATCGTGTTTGCTAAGTAATTGCTCCATTTTTTGCGCGTTTCGTCTAAACGGAAAAGCCGCAAAGTTTTTAAAATATTCTCTTCACTTTTCTTGCGTCGAGATCGTTCGCGAGGTCTTTAATATTTTCGTTGGCTCTTTGCCGTTTCTCTGTCGCGCGAGACTACTTTGTCGCTTCGAAGCGTATAATTACAGATACGCGGCGTTTTTAATATTTTTGTTGCCTTTTCGTCGCGACAGCACAAGGTTTTCAATAATCCTTTTCAGCTGTTTACCATTCTTTCTTCTTTGTTAGTCTTTCCGTCTGCTAAAGAAGATTAAATACATTTCCGACTATATGTATATATTCATGTTTCGCAGTCATTTTAATAGATAATAAAAAAGTAAAGTTACGAATGGAAAGATTCGTCGGGAAGAAACTGTGTCGATAGCTCTCTTGAAGGAGAAATATCGAGGTCTGTGAAAGAGGACCGATATTTAAAGAATATTAAGCGCTAATAAATTTTATCTCTTCGAGTTTATCTTTTAATAACCTTTATAACTCATTCCGATGTTCTCTGTATGTCAAATTGAGATTGTTTCACGAAGCGAATACTAATCCGAGAGCGTTTTCCCAGCCACGTTGCCTCTGTTTTGTCTTGTTTGATTGAACTTTGCGGATATATCAGCGGGATAACGAAACGTCGCGCCCACAAATGGTGGGCGCGACGCGCATTTGAAAAACCTGATTAGGCTGGACAAATATGCAGCATCGATCCCGCAGCGAAAAGCAATTACGTCTCTGTCGCTTCTCGATTTGTAGGTTTAATCGTCTCGACGAGTACGTGAATTGCCGAATCGCGCGTCTATCGCTGTATTTCATCGGCAAATCCGATGTGGCTCGAGTGTATATTCATGCAACGTGTCCATAGGATCCGATTAGGACCGGTGGGAAATATATATCGGTATACCTCGACGTTAATTTAATCGAAAAAAAATATTGTTTGTTCCACGAAATAGGTAGATGCATTTAAATCGATAAAATTTTGTTAGCCGCAACTAAAAACACGAAGGATTACGTATCGTAATTTAATTTGTTATTTTTTAACCGAATCGCAGAGCATGATATCGTTATAACAAGAGTAATTAAAAAATGTGCGAGAGTATATCAAAAATATAAAATATATAATATGTAGTTGGAATTTTCAAGGAAAATTCTATTCGAAAGATTGATCAAAGAATCCGCAGTTGAAAAGACTGGAAGTAAATCTGGAACACTTACTGCATTAGAATTGATCGAAAGGCATATAGTTGGAGATTTCTTTTGGAGAAAAAGAGGGCAAAATTTAATCCTCTTAGCATTCTCTTAATTCTTTAGCGTTGCAAGACTTATTCATAAAATCATATTTGGTTTTTGTAAAAATACGCGCACTTTTATTTCAGACTCTTTCGAGATGCTACTGATACGATGACATGGAAAAAGAAGACTGACACCGAGATGATTATCGACGATTGTCTACGATGTATTCATATACCCCATGTAACATTTTTTTTTATTTTACTGGCCGACGATTTAAATCATCGAATTGAAAGCGCCGAAAATAAAAATTCAAATATATACGATGCTATACCATGAAGTCACGCGGGCTCATAGCATGGGATTAACATTAAATCGCGCGAGTACGACGTTCTTGTCCCTCCTATTTTGAAATTCAAACATGCGGCAACATGTTTCCGATTGAAGCACCGGCTTACATCGTTTCATTGAAAAATATTTCTTTTTAGACGCGGAATTTTTTATGATAAAACCAGAAAATATTTACATTGCAGCACAATGCACGTACGCGGAAATTTCAGAGATTTGACAGGACGAAAATCCTCTCTGAATTACTATTGTGCGTTACAACTGTTGCGTAACACCCAACTTTTATGTATAATTATTGTACATTTCTAGCCTACAAAGTCTCACGCTAACTTTGTTTAATTTTACCGATTTCGTATATTAGTACATCTACATGCTGAAACAAAATACATAGTATAGTCGAGTGCGTTCCACTCGAAACTGCAAACACATGTGGGGCTTAGTAGCGATTACTCGTGCAAGAGAGAAGGGTTGGCGAACGCGCGAGCATATAATAGAGCAATTATAGTATCCCTGATAGAATGTGAGAAGGATATTCGCGGCGGCTACGCGTATGCGATCCATTTATTTTATCAGCAAACTTGATTGCCCACCGGCAGATACCAGTTTCTTGTCGCGAGATTATACCATAAACAAGCCGGGGGCTGTTCATGACGGGATCAAGTACGTCTCGATGTCGTAGTCTTCCTTTCTGTTTCTCTTATTCCATGCCCTCTGTTTCTACAGACTGTCCGTTCCCTCGTCGTATCAAATTTTAGTGAGACGTGCTTTATAAGGAATTTAAATTAAATTGTCTTTGCGATTTAAGTTTCAAAAATGTACGTAAATAGAGCCATTTCTATTTCTTTGTTCTACCAGTGGATTTTAATTTGAGTTTTAAATTCAAGATTTCATTTCTGAGATATTTTAATCTTCTAGTATTTTCCTTAGTCTTATAAATCGACTTTCGACTACTAAAGATATTCATCATATTATGATTTTTTGATAAAAAACAAAAAACAAAAAAACAAAACGAAACGCTGTGTATATTCGCATAAGAATTACTTTCATTGCTGTGACTATAATTTTTCATTGGAATGTTGACTTCGCATGCGATTTTTTTTTCTATTTCTTGTTCTCTTTAATGCGATTTTCTTGGCGAAATCTTATTACTCGCGTTCAGCGTACTCAGTCAGATGCTTCTATTAATATTCCCAACTCGGAAAAAATGCAAATGCATTCCGCCGCGTAGAACTTTTCGCGAAGAATTAATAACATCTCAAATACAATTCGTTACATTACTTTATCGCTTTTACAATTTTACTTTTACTTTTTATCTTCAATTATGAAAAACTTTCTAATGTACTGTATTGTATAAACGTAAGTTGGATTACGACTACTACAGAAGGTAGTAGTTGCATTCGATGCAATTTCGCATGTTGTGTGCGCGTTATTTTATGAAATTTTTGCTTCGTAATAATTTATATAGCTACAGGAAGTTGTCATTATTGCTGCGGTTTCTTCCGGAGTTAAATTATTATTTTAATATGAACTTCCTGACAAATAGCCATACTTTTATCTCTCTCTCTATCTCTCTTTTTCTGCTATCATAAAATGCAACATATTCTATTATATAATTAAAGTATGTATTGCGCCGATCTGCTTATTATCGCAATCAAATTATATATGGTAGAATAAATGATTTTATTAAATCTATCATAAATTAATTGCATTAGTTACTACTGGATATTCGATCTCAACGCCATAAAACATTATAATTAATATTATTTGTAATTCTCTCTCATGCGTGATCCGCTTATCTTAAAACAGACCGTTAAACAGATTTACAGAGAATATTGATAAAAATTATCATCATTCTCTCTTCCTCGTTACTTAAATTCGTCACGCGTTAAAAAAGAATTGACATATTACTTCCCAGATAATTCATTCATAAGAAGATGTAGGATATTTTCCGCTTGATTGCGCCTGACACAAAAAAGGATAACTATTAATCTATACGAAGCGTAAACACATCGAGCCCTTTTCTCATCTCCAGTTCTTCACGCAACATTAAGTCGAACTAAACGTATAACACGTGACACCCCGTCTTCAACCACGTGGAACATTCCGCGCTCTAAATTTAAGTCGCGCCCGAGTAAAGCTCTCTACGACGTATATAAAACGCGATATCCCGATCGTTTGTTCACGCGTGCGGAAGAAGATGAAATGTTGTTTTTAAAGCGACCCAGGATGGCAGGGCTTCGCATTCACGTTGTTTTATGGCTTTATACCAGATTTCGTCGACTGATTAATTTCACGAGCATAAGAAGATATTTACGAGGCGACCATGTGCTTTTTTGCCCTATATACCCGTCCCTTTCCGAGATCAGGCGCGGTTTTTCTCTCCCGTAAAATCCAGTTCCTGCGAATATATTTTGCATTCATACCTTTTTACGCGAAATTATGATCGTCTCTCTAATTGCTCTTTAAGCGGGGCTTAAAAGTACAAAATTTGTGCCGCTGCAGATATTCGGATGAGCAGCAATTCGAGGATGGCTTAAATTCTTCATGACTGTAGGTTACTTGGAGTTCAAGCTAATCCGGGTATATGGTGAGAAGTTAATTGGAATTAGCCTAGATAAAGACGGCGTGCGCCGAGACGATTTGAATTTCGATGAGACATTATCCTGCATCATTACTTTGGCCCACTTGCCAAGGTATGAGGAACATCGTGTACGAGGATCTATGTAAGATTCTCTTGGACGCAGACGAGTAAAGGGAAAAAAAAGGAAAAAGCCACTCGAAGCCGGTTTTCCGATCGCTCATCGTACCACAATTAGCGCACTTTTTTTCATTCATTAATAACAGTCGCGATCTCGAAAGAGAGAGAGAGAGAGGGGCACAGAATCGATCAAGCTTAAAGATCGATATTAAAACGACGTCGATGAGAGCGTCGGCGAAACCGCTCAATTTGTTTCAGGTTCAATATCAAAAGCGGCTTATTTACCGCATCGAACAGCTGAAATTGCGAACCGACATCTGTCCGGCGGCGTGCCGACAAATAACGAAACCAGAATAATCCGCAACAATGATAAATTGGGAATAATGGAGAATAAATAATAAACGATTCGCGTGTGTACGTGTGCGTTCATGTGTCCTCCCCTCGTTATCGTTCCGCGCCGCTGTAAATTTCCCATCGCAAACGCTATCGCGCATACAATTGCGGTCTCTCCGCGGCGCTTCGTTTGTATTATACATATATGTCATTTATATTCTTACTCTTGTACCGTGCGCTGCCAGCTTTTATCGTAAACCACGTTACCCGCGGTCCGGGTTGTTCTTTTTTCTCCGAGGGTGTTTTTCTTTCCGCGTTAACCTCCGTTGCTCTCGACTCCACTACGGAGTTTCCTGCTCCGAAAGCGCGGAAAACGCTGTTTGCGGAAGACATCGCGGAGTCTGCGTTCGTTGTCTCCGACGACGAAACTACTCGCGCACGCGTCTCCTTTCTCGGTCTCTCTCTCTCTGTCCTCTTCGCTGCCTTCCTTCGGAAAGCATTGCGTTCTCCGCAAACGATCGTGGAGGTTGCGCTGAGTATCCGAACTGTTTACATAAGCAATTAACGGAATTTCTGTCGTCTGAAGCGCGATGCTCCGGAGAGCTCTGCGAAGGTATACCGCAATTAGTCGGAGAGGAGAATCATATTAGTTATATGATATTAAATACTACACATATAGAGTTCCCATTTCAAATAGAGAAGCTAAACTGCATATGAGATATAACATTTCTATTAAATTTATTTTGATGTATTTATATCACCGAATTTCGCCACTTGAAGCAAAAACTGAATAAAATGTCTGAAAAAAGCGAATCTGAGTAAATCTTTTGAAATCTGACAGTTTTTTCCAAACGCTGCGCGTGTATATTGTTTTGGTAACCAATTTTCGATTTTTCCAAAAAATATTCAATGCTTTTCCTGTTACATCGGTTTGAAAAAAAATTCCCGTTCCCATGAGATAGATATATTGTGACATAGTGGGAGAGAGAAAAATGTAGAATAAGATATAGAAATATATAATGGCATATAACGATTATTAATAAAGTTTCGATGGAGTCAGCAGTTTCCTTTCGGAACTAATATCATCCATAAAAGATCTCTCTCGAAGCTCCTCGCTTTAGATGTCAGAACCCAAACACGCGTTTTCTTTCCGATCTACGGTCGGCGACCGTTTATCTTCTTGCGGGAAGCCATCTCGCACCCTTCGTGAAGAAAGTTCATCCCCCTTTCCGACACTCGAGATAGCCATTAACCCCTCGAAAAAGCCAGATGCGATTTCCTCGACGGACTGGTAGAAATTAGTTCGCGGTTATTTGGTGAAAGGCAGCACGCGTCCCTCCATTTATTAGATCGTTCGGATTACGAATCGCGAATGTCAAAGTCCGAGCAACTTCGCACTCGGTAAAATATCATCTTTTCCCAAATGACGGTAAAATTAAACTAATCGGCATCTGACAGACGGAATTAATGAACAATCAAAGCTCCGGGAATAACACAGAGAATTTATTCGCGTTAAAATAATTACATTAATTTGGATCCTCGCAAATGGAAAATGTATTATCTTCATTTTCTCGTCGCTCTTAAATTATGTATATATGTAACTGCGCCCTGATAATTACATCGCGTCGATCAATTAAGACGCGGATAAACATTCGGATGAAATTGTGAAAACGTTATACCTCATCGTTGAAAAAGCGATGGACAACGCGAATCGCCCGATGGTATTTCCATCCGCTGTTATACGGTGGTACAAGATCGACATCTTAATCAGCGTCGCTAGACGATATAACGCGAGCGTGTTGCCAAGGACGGAAAGTAGGCGGAGAAGGCGTTGGAGGATGCGACGCGAATGGAGATGACGGAAGACGAAGAGACGATACACGGCTATATAGATGGATGCAATTTATTATGTCCTTGAACGAGAGTGCGGAGAGAGCGCGCGCCCGTTCTCCAACGTGGAACGAGTCGCGAAGTTTTGAACGCGTTTTAAACAGTACGAAATATACAAGGGACAAACTACGGGGAGTAATAAAGTTGCTGCGACGTGGCGGCTGATTTAATAGAAAATATGCAGATTACGGAGGCGCGCGCGAACGGCGCGCAAAGGCGAACTTAAATAAGGCAGGAAGGGACGGGGGCGCAATGATGTGCCTTCCTGTGTCTTTACCGAAGCCGCTCTAAACGCAGTCATTAAAGTAATGGAATGCACGAGCGACGTTTCACACGTTAATTCTCCTCGGTAATGTACGAGTTTCGAATGGAATTATATCAAGTCCCTTTCCTACGTTAATTGTTTTCGCCTTTGTAAAACGATAAAAATATAGGTAATAAAAAAAAGGTGCCGGAACAAAATTTCATTTTTATTCGACCATCGAGAGAATGCAGTATCCACTCGCAGTTCGGTATCGCTTTTGGAAAATAAAATGTCACGACGCGTGGTATATAGAAATAATATTCCTTTCAAAATATCTGAGAAGTGATATGAGAATATCTTGTATCCGTATATATAGTAGCGGCACGTGCCGAACGGAGAAAGCTTCAATGGGAAAAGCCAGAACCTTCATCTTTCGCGAGAAAGAACAATACACTCTCGGGACACGCAATTTTGCAGCAGCATCGAGTTCTCGCGATGGAGAAAGAAAGATAGACGATAGTATGCGCGACTATTTGAAAACACGTACACCTCGCATAAAATTAAGCAAGTTTCGATTCTGTCGCGGTTGTATCACGAAACGTATTACGCTCCGAACCGATACGTCTTGTACCCTTATCGACCATCCATTACTTTCTCGGAGAAAACGCATCGCGTTCCGTCTGGCAACGCGCACAACTTCGCTCTCGAGTATGCATGGGTTGGGAAAAAGAACGGTTCACTCTCTCGCCCCTCTGCTGTTTTTTCCTCTTCCTTTCCTCTTTTAATAAGGCGCCGTCTTTGATGTGCTTACGCCCGCTTACGCTCGCTCTCGACTTTGCGTACGCTCCGGGTCCCGAAACGGGGAGGATTTTCGCCAAG
The DNA here is from genome assembly GCF_048542155.1 of Nylanderia fulva. NCBI lineage: Eukaryota > Metazoa > Arthropoda > Insecta > Hymenoptera > Formicidae > Nylanderia > Nylanderia fulva. The sequence goes on along the minus strand of NW_028190368.1, from coordinate 7,922,755 downwards.
GACAGACGCGAATCTGCCGGCAAAAGCTCTGGAGTTTCGCAACAAATAACAACCGTACGATTTCTCCGTCTACGTGAATTACGCAAAGAAAACGAATACACAAGTCGAGATATAATTGAGACATTTTTATATAGATCCCTCTCCACGGTTAGGAATTATTATGAGAAATTGTTTTGTCTTCGCTAAAAACATTTAAAAAGATGTCGGATCTGATACTTGAAACTTCTATAAAATAATCACCACTTTGTTTGAGTGAGTGTGTAGTGCATTTTACTTGGCAGATTATAATGAATAATCAGATATTGTTTATTTAGATCTCAATTTAATGCTTAACAACATTTCATCATGAAGATTTAATCAAGATATCTCACTTGACCAGTAAATCAGGAAGTCTATACTCATAAGTGATGGTACGGTCGCTCGAACTCAGTATGTATCAGTAATGGTGATTGTCATACACGATGACTTGTTTAGCAACATATGTAACGAGATCTAAAGCTGACTTTATATATGTATTATCTTGACATTGTTAATAACCGTCTTTAATGTTTAATATTACAATTCAATTTATAATTAAAATATTTTTATTGCGCTGAAGAAGGCTTGAAATGTCAGCCGAAACGTTCGCAAAAAGGTTGATTTCTTATATATTTATTATTTGGTTTAAATAAATTTTATTAATATCAACTGTCAACTGTATTACGTTTAATAGCTCTTATAGCCCTTCTTTGTTTACAATTATTAAGTTTAACAGAGCTAATTACTATTTTTATTTAAAATATTTTTATTGCGCTAAAGAAGGTTTGAAATGTCAGCCGAAACGTTCGCAAAAGGGTTTATTTCTTATGTATTTATTATTTGTGTAAGTAACATATGTAAGTTTCGAGATTAATTTATATATGGAACTTTGTAATCTCGTACCAAGAGATACAGTTCCGAAAAATTAATTTTCGCAATTTTTCGTTCTTCGGCTCTGTTGGCCGATTTAGAAAACATCAATATTTATATTGTTTATATTGAGAGCCGATAAAAATATTTATTTCTATATTTATTTTATTTGATTTAAATAAATTTTATTAATATCAACTGTCAACTGTATTACGTTTAATAGCTCTTATAGAGCCCTTCTTTGTTTACAATTATTATTATGAGAAATTATTTTCCATTCAGACGACGAGAATTCGCCCCCGGCTCTAGTCTGGAGTGCGCGCGCGAGTCGAGCGAGTATAAGGGGAGGCGTGGGTGTATCAGCGATGGTGGTAGAATTTCAACTCGCCTCGTCGAGGAAACGAGTAAGTGCTCTCGTTGTTGCACGGGGGCTTTGCTATACGTGGCCGACCTACGAAGCTATACGCGCCTAGTGTCTGCGGTCCGCAATACGATGTCCGTGTATAGAGAGCGGTGCTGCACTTTCGCCGAGAGCGAGACGCGCATCGACCGCGTTTAATCTCATTTTAACCTCCCGAGGCGCGCGACGTGCACTTTTAAAACTACGCCTCTCTCTAAAGGATCCGCCGCCGCCGAAATAAAAGCCGCACGAACGCGTCTTTGTATATATTTTTTTATTGTTGCCGCATTCGTTTACTTGTACCACTTGCTACGTCGATGCTACTATACGTTTCCCGAGAAAATTTTATTTGCGGCGAGAGAGTAATATAAAAGAAGATAAAGGACAACAAATAGCAACTTGCGCTCGGGATTTTAAAAGCGCGAGCGAGTTTAATGTTGCGCTTACTAAATATAATTAATGCGACGCGTGTATTATTAAAAACCATCGCTTTATACCTTGCATCGTATTATGCTCTCCCTTCCTCCGATATTTGTAAAAAAAAAAAAAAAAATGGAGTAAAATATAATACAGACCTAGCAACGCGTAAAAATAATTCGCTTTGTATTGTATAGGATTAGCTTATTTTCTAGTCGTTCGTACGATTTAAATTATTCAATCGCTTAATTCAATAAACTTTGCATTTAAATTTGTGAAAAGAGAGTCTCTTCCGTCCTCGATTCATCGAACCATTAATCGCCTCGCATTAACAGGATTTTATCATTTCATATACATATAAACTGGCGCAAATCCTTTACGCTCTACATCGTCACGTAGGCGTCAATCGAGCGCGAACAGTGTTATATCACAACACATTCGCAATTCTACAGCTATACAACAAATGGTCCAACGTACCTGCTCCGATCTAGCCATTGTTTCAATCGCGATGATTCTAGGGGATGTTCCGTCAACTTGGACGATTCGCGAGAGAGTTAAAGCCGGATCAGGACTAAGTGAACGAGCATAAACAAACACACCCGAGAATGTTCCTTTATATACGTTCATGAACGTAATAAAAATCGATTTTGTATACAGGGTGTCCGGTAACTAACGGACCAATGATTAAGAGCGGAGTCTCTGGCCAATTTGGAGACGATTTTTTTTTAGCAAAAATGTTGAGAAATCAATAATTTTCGAGTTATAAGCGATTGAAAAAAATGGGTTTTTTGAAAACCAAACGTTTTGGAGTTAAAAGTCTAACACAATTACATTCTTCAGTTAATTTCAGATAGAGTTTACTATAATAAAATTTTAATTTGAGGCTTAGTTATAAAGATACATAATGACAAATATTGGAAAGTTGTAAAAAATGATGAGCTTTTTCGACATTTTCGCTGAGGAAAAATCGTTCCCAAATTGACCAAAGAATCCATTTGTAATCGTTGGTCCGTTAATTACCGGATACCCTGTATACGCGCATATTTAAATTTGACAGAGTTTGGATTTACCGAACAATTATTACTTCCGCACTTCGTATCGTAATTAATTAAAATAAATAGGATTTTATAATTTCACGTTTTGTGTCAATTTTCCACAATCTCTACATCGTCACGTAAGTCGTCGATCGATGGCTATCATAACACATTCGCGATTCTATTCATCGCTGCGAATAATTCAACTTATTTATCTTCGGTATCTCTCCGGCTTCGCCATCGATCGCTCGAATCTTTGACAGTTTTCTTAACTCTCTGACAATTCAACTCGCGATATTTACGTCTTGTGTTTAGATAAAAAATGCAACGCGCTCGTATGCATAAAATAATTCGAGTTGCAAACGTGCTTATTAATTTTTAAATGAGGCAGAATAATAACGAATAATTATATTATGCAACAAAATTTTAATTCCCTAATTGCTCCTTTGTCTTCCTTAGTCCTCCCTTCTATTTTACGCGTTCGTTTGCTATTCCTTTGTTCGCTTAGTCTGAACTTGACTTAACTCGTCGTGAAAGTGACATTTGCGGCCGTGGAGCGCCAAGACGATTCAGTAACGCGTATTTCGGGGTTTTACGAGCATCGTCGTCGTCGTCGAAATGCTGAACAAAAGAAAGGGAACGAAACGAACACGGCGCTTCCCCGCGGCGCCACGTCAGTGTTTTCGGAGCAGACCGATAAAATAAAATATATAAATGTGTATAACGAATGATCGTTGAGCGCGAGCGGATTTGTTTGACACGCTGACTGCGCCGCCGGCACCTAATAAAAGATGCTAATATATATCCCACCGAGGAAGCGGCGAGCGGCCCGAGAGACAGACGGATAGACACGAGCGCCCATAATTCAAACGGCGGAGAAACAGAAATCCGAGATGTTTGGAACACCCGGAAAGCTCGAGGGCGGTTTGAGGAGAGAAGAGAGAGAGAAATGTAGGAGTTTAGGAAAGACGCGCTGTATCGCGTCTGTGTCGCGAGACGACGAGAATAATGACGCGAGAAACTGGAGAAGTTTGCGTTCCTCGCGCGAAATGGCTTCGCGGGCTAATTAATCTTTAGACGTAGAAAAGATACGTCAAGATTTTTACGCGAATAAGAAAGAAAAAAAAACGGAGCAATCAATTTACTCTGCTCGCTCGTTTTCGATTGCCATCTTCAGTACGTTTAAACTGTTTCCCCGTTGTTCATTTATCTATGATTTTGATGAAGTAATCGTTTCATGCGTTTTCTCAAGCTGGGAAAAATGGCTTTTGCTCTGAGAGAAACGTTGTGCCAGGACAAGAGTAATTTCCTGGCATCCCTCGTATTATGTTAGTGGAGAGAATAAAAAATGCCTTTGTAACACGTAATGATGATAATAATATTCAGCACTTGGCGCTATCATTTGTGCAATATTTCTTCATCGTTTTCAAGATTTTTCGCGATAAAGTTTGAATAATAAATTTTTATCATTGGGAAATCGACATTTTTTTACAAAAATTTAATGGCGATAATAGGATAAATTTTTTTTCATCGTGCCACTTTTTATCGCCATTTCGTAATTAATTCTTAAAATTAAATTAATAATAATATTCGCGCTGAAATAAAATTGTGGAAAAGGACAAAAATTCATCATTGTATCAGCGACAATACCTATATTATTAACTGTTGTCATGGGCGTCCTCAGGGGAACAAGAGGGGGCGAAAAATTATTTTGCCATATTTAATATAAAAAAAAAAAAATAATACAAAAATTAAAAAAAAAAAACTTTAATCGTGCTTCTCCCCCTGAAAAAAATCCTGGACTTGGATGACTGTGGTGGAATGCGACTACCTGTTTCTACTTCTTACGAAAATAGCATTCCAAGCATGATTTCGCGGATTACGATAAGTACGATCGATATAAGAATGGAAAAGGACGCGCGATGTGTACGAGAGAAGGATCAATCGAATCGGAGACATATCGCAAAGAATATGATATATTCATCAGGCTCGGAGGAAAGTAGAATTAGCGTTGTCGCGCTCGTAATTCTGGCTCGGATTATCTCGATTCTGCGTTACGAGCTCGCCCTGCGCCGCGTCGTTCGTTTTAGAATCATCCGCGATATCCGCGCGCGTCGTAAGTTGTTCTTACACCCCAGCGTTACATTGAAATCCCGTAAAGTCACTTAATGTCAAACAGTGCCGGTTTTAAAGCCCTGTAACATCGTCGGAAACCGTGCAATAAATTCCGCAGATAAGCGCCACCGGCACAGCATCCGCTCTCTCCTTCTTTTTCCCTCTCTTTCTCTATCGTTCTTTCTCCTATGTAAATATGCAAAGAAACCACCGTGCGGTGCATCCCCCGGTGTAACTCATCCTCTCTCTTTCTCTCGCGGGACGACGACTCTGTTCTTTTACACTTGGCCGCAAGTTGATAACACATGCCTGTTGGCCATTGCACGCGTGGGCTTTTAGAATTTTGCCAGAGGAGAATATCGCGCGATATACAAATGAACCGGTTACCGCAAACGTATAAGTAAGGTTTACAATAAAATTTTATTCAGCAACGCATAACAGATGAAACTTGATTAAATTTAATCCAGAGTAAAGAATAACGTATAAAACGTAAATTATATTGATGTTAGTTCCAATTGTAATGTCTATTATATTAAACGTCGATTTTGCTACAAAATTTAAAATATATATTCGAAAAATATAATATTAAAATCTTTATTATATTATAATGAAAATCAACTATGAACCTATTGTATTTTAAATATGATATGTAACATTTTTTTCTATTTCCTTAATATAATATGTGGAAGGGAAAATATGAAATATTAAAATATTAAATAATATTGAGTTTATGGACTTGTAGGTTTCGTAACGACATATCTTTTTTTTTTTTTTTTTATTTGGTTCTTACACGAATCACGCTTGCGATTTTCGCAACGTCGTTTCGCTGTGCGTTGCAGAATTTTCGAGAAAATAACAATCGACCGACTACCACACCGCAATTATGTACATTCGATAACGATTGATCGGCCACTCGGTCCGCGAGGTCTCCGATGGTCCTCGTCACGAACCGAACTAATTGTAATGCGAGTCGTGATATTCGTACGTGTAGGACATCGTCAACGCGACATCGGACGCGACGAGCCAGGCTGACGCGGAAAATATCCCGCATGTGAGTTTCCGGTTATGTTCGATATCGGTCGCGTTGAACTCTGTTGAACCGCCGCAGTATGTGCTGTTCGCGAACGTAAAAATGCCACAAACTCTCCTCTTTTGTTCCCTTTCTAAATCGCTGACATATCGCGCGCTCGAATGCACGATGTCGGTCAGCGATATTTCTACCGAAAGTTTTAAGGGAATTCGCATTTTCGCAAGCTGTGCGTGTGATATCGCGAAACCCGATAATTTCATTAACTTCCACGAGAGTACGGTTTGCCGTGAACGAGGTAAACCAGTCGCATTAAAATCGGGGTAATGACATATATCGACTTTCCCGTTTAATTAATTTTTGTTCAACTCGAGTACAGAGTCGTGAGCATTTTTCCAAATTTATACATATATATATGTATGTATACACGCTATGTATTGTATATGAAAAAATTAGCGCTGAAATAGTAATGTCATAATTCTGCTATTTAAATTAATTTTATTCTTAATCGCACATTTATATAATATGTATGTGCACGTATATATCTTGCTGGAGAAAGAATCAAGTACAAATACAGAGCAGAGCGCAAATTATGCAACCAAATTGACGCTCTGAAACAATATTAGTTTTCCCGTCCAATTAATTCTCATTTCGATCAAATATAACCATGTGGGTTTACTATGAAAATAGCGTGAATCAAATGATGTCGGAACGCCAGGCTTCGCATAACCGTCCCGAGTACAAATTAACGTGCTATTAATTTTAACAAGATTTTAACAAAATTCGAGTTTGCGCTTCCGGAGATAAATGGCTCAAGGCTGCGCGTTCGCACTGCTCGCAAAACAAAAAAAGAAAAGAAAAAAATAAAAAAAGAAGAAAGTAAATGGACACGAAAAATAAATACATAAATACGCGCGCATAATAAACGCATAAACAACGGAAATTATCCCGCGAGTCGCGGTTTGCACACGTTTGATACTGCGAATTACAAAGATGAGTCTGTACGAGAGATGTATCTGCGCGGTGTGTCCAACATACACCCGTGAAACTTTCGTATTTCCTGCCCGCATTTTTGCATGCACGTATGCATGGACGAGACTTATAGCCGGGACGGCGGAAATTACGACGAACAAATAAAAGAAAAAGAAAGATGGCGATGCGCTTGTATATATATACGCAAATAATGAAGCAGCAGTGGAAAACGGATAACAGTGCGAGCATCGCGTGATTGCGATAATATAAAACCGTCGTCGCGCGCGTATATCTATGCAAATGGTCCGCCTGTCGGCGGCGATGCTCTTTTTCAACTTATTTCCTGAGTATTCGATTTTCCTCAAGATCGATCGTTATCGATCTGTATATATATATATATATATATAGGGGTGGTATTAGCGGTACTTGACAAGGAAAATGAGAATCGACCCTTTCCTGTCGGTTTTTCTCACGGCTAGTCGTTCCTTTTCTCCCCTTTTACTCCGAAATGCTTTACATTTAACAAAGTACGATAGCCTACGGGGACCTCGTTTCTCCCCCCGAATTAATCCGTGGAAGCTGTAACCGACCGACCGCCCGATATGCCCGACGGGGATTTCGTCGCGACGGAAGCGACCCGGTGTAGAGAGGCGTCTCCTTAATTAGGTAAATAAATTTTCGTCGCGTCTCGGGGTCGAGATGGTTCTCTTGTGTAACAAGCCGGGGCGCGCATCGGTCGTCGATATGCAAGACGCGCGCGTAATTAATTCACGCGCCTGTTACTTATCCCCGTCGAGAGGGGCGAGAGAGGGAGAGAGAAAGCTTGTTCCCGTGGGTCCGGGATTTAATAGGTCGCGAACAGACAGATAACGGCGGACACGAGGAGAAGGAAGTAATAATCCCGACGAGAGCGCGAAGCGAAACTGGAGACTCTTATCGGAGGGAAAGTCGGTCGGGAATTTCCCTGTCGATTACTTCTAAACGTACAATTGCTACTAATTGTCATTCCACAAATACGTAAAATGTTATTTTAAATAAATCAAAATAGTATATTGTGTATCAAGTGCGGAAAGTTGACAATTGGTCACGAGTGCGAGGGATGGACGCACGAGCCGAAGGTGAGTTAATACACACGATATTTTGTATTACAAGTGCAGGCAAAGTGGTTTTGTGCGCGTTTTCTGTGCGCGAGGTGGCTGATCGCCATCTTGCGACGGCACGGTGCGGGAATAGCCGCGTTCAAAGTCATTGTCCACGGCTGAAACTGTGGGCAATGTATTGCCCACGGCTTTAGCCGTGGGCAATGACTTTGAACGCGGCTCAGCCGTAGGCAATGGCTTTGAATGCGGCTTATTCACTCACCGCGTCTTTGCCTGCACGTGTAATACAAAATTAATTTCAAATAAATTTAAAAAAATAAAAATTGCAACGTGTATACGCGAAGGAAAGGATAAACGAGTATATAACTCTGACGATTAATTTTAATCAAACGCGAAGGAGGAAGTACACACGAGAGGGGAGAAAAAGGGGGAGAAAATTCGATCCTCCCTTTAACGAGCGCCGTTAAATGTTTCGCGCTTTTTACAAGCTCTATCGCGGAAATGTTTGGAAGACACGGGCGAGTGTATAATACAGCAGGAGATACAACGAGAGAGCACACACAGTTCCAGGTCTCGCTGCTAAATGGCCGGCCCGCGCGATAAGGAGGCTGCGGAACAACCGCCGCGCGTCGTTCGTAGAATTACACTCGCGCGGAAAGTTTTAATTATCCGACGGAGACGAGCAGAGCGGGCGGCAGAGAGTTTCCCACCCACTCGCGGTATCGCGGCTTCGCGGCGGCTGCAACAGCAACAGCACGTGCTACCTCTAACGAAGTTTCGCGCGCGCTAGTTTGCAGTTAGTTTCGCGAGTAAATACAATATCGCCGTGTAAGCGGATGACTTTGCCGCAGCATCGATGCACGACGGACTCCGAATAAAGCGTCGCCGGGCTTCCTGGCTTCTTCCGCCGCTGTCTCCTATCGAGCGTACACATACATTTTCTCCCTAGCTCTGTCTCTCTCTCCGGATGTGACGGGAGGATGCGATTGCATCCTCGGGAGCAGGATGTAGGCTTACGCGCGATTAAATCCTCGCCGACAGTTCCTTGCGTTAATCGTCGATTTACGGTATATATGTATAGCTCTTAAATATAAAACGGGGTTCTTTCCTTTCACGGCGAATTTTTCGCGGGCGAAATAAATGTCAGCCTGTCATTCGGAATTTTGTTTGGAATGCCTCGACTGACGTCCGCATATAGTGTGTGTCGCGCAATTATTCTAACAAGCTTACAATCGAAGGGAATTGGTTTTCCTTGTCGGCGAAAACAATAAGTTACGATGACAAGTCCAAAACTCGTCTCGGAGCGACAGGTACGTGCTTTCGTGTTTGCTGGTTGGTGGGTGGTGGTGAATAATAGCTGGCGAGTAGTCGCCTGGATATAACGTCCGTCAACTCGACGGAGGACGACCCGTCGACGGGATATTTTGGCATACGTCCAGTTTATAGCATAGTCCACGAAATATGTACACCGTGAAGCGGAGAAAATACAAACGGGCACTTAACATTTTTTCAAGAAATAATTATTGAAAGTAAGCGGAATATACAAGTATAGCAATATATATCTACTTGAAAAATCGTAAGATCAATGAAGATAACGATGAAGAAATTTTAAACTTTGATTGGTCACTAAGAAGATATTCTAAAGAGATATCCATATGCGCCGGAACATTATGCATTCTATTATAGAAGCATCCCCGGAATGAATAGATGCATCTGATGGACGGATTTAACGAATGCAAGATATATCCCCGGCTGATTGAGTTACTTATCTCGATTCTCGTGTTGAGTTCATCGTAATTGCATTGCGAGCTCGTTCTCTAATATCGCTTCGACCTGTTGTTATTATTCTTGACTCGGCTATAAACGTTTGTCATCAATTTTTAATGAATCTTTTTTGCATCAATGTTAGAAAAAAATATATAAAAAATTGTGCTCCTATAATAGTTTTAATATTTTTAAAAAAATTCTCCTTTACTTATTTATCTTGATAGAATAATCTTTAATATATTTTGTACATAAATATTTTAATATTCTAAACTAATTAAATTACAGAATACTTTAAATGATTGGTTTGTTAAATATATTTGACACGTTACTGTGTAAATTACTCTTATATATCTCGGAATATTGTCCCATAATTTTCTTCGAGGAAAAACTTGAGAAGGGCACCTTCGACATACAGCCTTATTTTATACGAAGGACGTCCGGTTATTTCTGCCGAGTGTCCCTGCCACGGACGTATGCAGGATGAATTTCCGTGTTCGCGGTAAATCCCCCGAGCACATAAACGGAAACCCCTCGACGTGTAACGCCTTACAACTATCGACCGTTGCGCGTTCGCGCGGCAACGAATTCGGACATTTGTATGCGCCCGGATACAATCCGCGAGCGTAATATCCATCTCGCACACAACGCTGTTTAATCCCATCCCTTAAAATGACAGGTCGCGTTCGTGCTCGGGAAAACGGGGCTGGAGAGCGAACTTTCGCAATGACGTGCGCAATTATTTGATCACGTTCGTTTTACGCCAGGCTGGAACTATAAGTGTCCGCGCGATCGTCGCGCGGCTTTACGATGCACGCGATATTAAAGAATATGTAAATATTACAAAATATATATATTTAAAATTTTTAATATATATTTAAAAATTTGAATTTTTATTTTTACAGTACTAATCGGGTACTTCTTACTTCCCTCTCTCTCTCTTTCTCTTAAAAATTACCTTTCCCCAACAAATTAAGTTCTCTCGTAATTTCTTTTTTCAACGATTAGTTACAAATATTTTCCTTCGCGTCCCAGACTCGAGACTAATTAACCCACTTAGGTCGATCTCAAAGAGCGGCAAGTGTCGAGTGGCAAAGAGTTAACGCGCCAACAGCTGTTCGAACCTTACGAGAGAGAGAGAGGACCCAGAAACAACTAATCCCCGACATAATTAACTCGCTCAACGTGCACGTCGTGCTCCGTTTATTTTCGTTGCGTTAGCTGTCTCTAAGAGCCTTTTGAAGGCCACCGCCGCCACCGCCGTCGCGGATTTAAAAGAACCGCGGAAGCGCTTCGGGCAAACAAACACGAGAAAAAAAAGTCGTGGCTGCATTATAGCTGCCTGTCGACGTGAGCGTCTCTCCCGGCTAAACATTTGCCTTTCGGAGAACAATGCACGATGCGGAGGAGTGAGTCGGCAATCTATACACAATTTCCTTAAGCCGCTTAACGTTAGGGAACACGCCGAAGCCGATCGGCATCGACGTTCCGTAATTGTCGAAGGCTATGTCGAGGGATGTCCTGAATGCGCGACGATACACATCGGCAAATGCGGAAGAACCGCGCGTTTTTCAACGTGCAATTAATTTCCCGCAACGCAATTAGCCCGCCATCGTGCGACCGGTTTATTTTTAGTCCCGCGTTTCATTTTATTTTTATATCGGCCGGCGCTTTTCCTGATCGTGTCCCCACGTTTTTATCTCGTAAGATTTTTTTTAACTTCATATATGTATACAAAGTGTCTGCGACAATATATATTTATCTCTAATTATATTTAGAAAGAATTCTGTGTTATATTTGGAAAAATCTCTATTCTTTTGGAAATTAAGAAAATATATTTAATTTACTATTTTATCGATCAAATAAAAAAAATCTATGACGTGAAATTTGTATAAAAATAATTTTAAAAATATAATCAAGATTGATTGATATAAACTCCTTTTTGTCTTGATATTAACTTAATTTCATAAGAAATATAAGTCGGAAGCCGCATGAGATTTATTATCTCAATCATTTAAAACGCGAATAAATTAAAGAGTATTTCATTCCCGGAATAAAATTTGCAACTCGATGCGCCGTAATATATGGCACGTCGCAGAAATCACGAAAGCACAATATCAGGTTTACGTTTATAAAAGTCGGCGAGTCGTCGCGTGTAAACTTCCCTCCCGTAAAAAGTTTCCTTAATATCCCGCGGAACGCGATCGCGCTGCTTTTCTCAGTAGTACGAGCAACATCTTGAGGCGAGGGTTTGCGGTTGTTCGCGACGAGACACGACAACGGGAATCCGAACATTTGCATGCGCCGCCTGCAAGTTTCTGCGGCATGTACCTGCAGCATGCATTGGAGAACGGCAACAACGACGACAACGACGACGACGACGACGACGACGACGACGACGACGATGACAACGTTAAGGTCACCGTACTAGGAGGAAAGCACTAAGCGTAAAGAATGTCGGCGTATATAAAGCGTATACATCCCTTATAAACGTCCGCATTCATACTGTAATGTAACGAGGACTGGTCGGCCGTCGACGGTTAATTTTCCGGAAGTAACCCCACTCGGGCTTAAATAATCCAGAATTTCGGTGGAACGCAGGGGACCGCGTCGCGTTAACCCGTTCCCATCGGGGGAGTAATCGCGTGGATATGGTAGATAAACGTGTCATTCTAATGTCTTGATATGCAGCAGACGCGACTCGCACCGATGCGATGGCGCAGCGCTGCTTAACACGTTGAATTAATTCCTACTTGTAATTAATTAGTCTAGACGACGCGAGCGGTTTATATCTCTTTCATCGTATTGTTATATGGAATGTTGATGAAGAGAGAGTTTTTATTTCATTTTACGCTGCCCAGGTAGAAATTTTGTCTGGAAATAATCAGAGCTCCATATATTCTTTAAGAAATATTTCTGGAATCCAGGTGAATAATCTAACTAGAACCCGTGTAAAGTTTGGGACGCCTAAATCGTACAGGCCGTATCGCAGAATCCGGGTGGGTTCGAGATTATTACGCTCAGAATTTAAGTAGAAAAATTATTTGGAGTCTAACTAGGACCTATAATTTTTTTTAATATTTACTTGATTTGTATTATAATTATTTCTATAAGCTAGATTAATCAATCCTGGCCTCATATATAGTTTTATATTTATTCTGATTTGGGAAAAATATGTCAGTGGCGATCTAGAACCCATGTAGATTTTTCCTCGGTAAAATAAAGGTAAATTTCTAGGGTGTATTCTCGACTTCGACAGCTATTTCAAACTGGATTTTTTTACCTAGGCCTTGTATTTAATCTCGGCAAATCGAGGCAGATTTCTACCTGAATGTTGTTCATAATTTTACAAACATACTATTTTCGTCAATTTTAAAGATGGAAAAATAATTAAAAGACTTCTGTGTATAAAAGAATTCTTAGTTGCTTACGTAATATTCTTTTTAGACTTCAACATTTTCGTGACTTTTTTCATTTCTAATAGATATAATGAGCAATCTCGGGACTTGTAGTGAAACATTTTGTATAATTATAGACATGAGTAGGGAAACCGTATATAATAAAAAACATGAACTTTTCGTTTTAATAATTATTCGTGTTACGCGATATGTGTAAATAATAAGCGTTATTATTGCAACTTGCAACGAATTCGATATCTCCGGAACTTGGGCATCATTCATTACTTGTTATTCGTCGAACAATAAATAACGAGAGCGCAAAGCTATTTAAAAACGAATAAAACGAGAGCTCATACGGGTTATTATCTGAATATTAATTGACGCGCGTTTATATCGTGCCAATTCGCGTGGTTGAATTATTTTCTGATAAAATCGGCTGCACAGAGAAAGTCGAACTTAATTCAACCGATTCATCTAAAATCAGTAGAGCGCAATCTTTATCTAGACGCGATCTGCAAACGTCATCGTAATTTTCCAACAATTCCTATTTGCAGAAGGGATGAAGCAAAGAGAGAGAAAGAGAGATAGAGAGAGAGAGAAAGCGGCGACGAATTTTACGCGGGATGGGAAGTCGCGGCAATAACGTCGCCGTGCGTAATTAACGTAATGGCTCTCCGAGAGGCCACGTCGAAGCCGGCCATTATCGTAACGATTTCGCTCCGCAATTCATTCAAAGTAAAATCATTCCCAGGCTCGTTTTCCGTCGACCCGACTCGAAGGAGGAAACACGATAATCGGTCGTTTGCGCGCCTACGTGCGATCGCCGATAATATAAGCGAAGCGAGGAAGGAAGAGCCCGATTCATCCCCGGTTCGTTGACTTCCGCCACGCGTTTGTTCCTTCCATTTTTTCCTCGCTCGTCCTTCTCTTTCTCTTCTCGAAACGGAGCTTAGGGTCCGAGGGTCTTGCCGAAATCGTTCCTTCTCAGTGGGTATTCTCGGCGAATATACGGCTTTTGTTCGGATAAACGAATATATCGAGGATGCTGGACACGCGTGGGTGACGACTCGACTACGTTCGATTTGTGCGAAGCAAGCAAGGTGATAAAGGAAGGTAAGTGCGTCGGCGTAAAGCGACGTCAGAGTCTTTAGAGAATATAATTGCGAAAGATGTGCGCGATGGTGAAGTTACTTATTGCTCGACACGGTAGATTTGAATAGCGAAAGCGCTTTGTAATCATTTAGAGAATATATCATTATAATAATATGTTGCAATGTTTTTCGTGAAAAAATCTGTGCACTTATGAGAAGATTACATCTTCAAAATTTTATGAATGTTTTACATTTTTTTCGAATTACATATATTATCATGGGCGTCTGCAGGATTTTTCCAAGAGAGAGCGTGATTAAACTTTTTTTCTTTCTTATTTGTCGTTCTTAAATTTAAAAAAAAAATTGTTATTTTTATTTTCTTATATTAAACATTATTAAATATACAAATAAATTTCATTACTCAATCAAAAGGAGAACAAATGCTTAACTGTTTAAATGTTTCCAGGGAGAGCAAATGTCCCCTTATAAATCACGATATCGACAGAAGCTTTGAAAAAAGTGACATTTATTGAAATCTCAAAAGGGTAAATTTGATTGCAAAAATTCCTCCGGTTGATACGACTGACAGTAACAATTCAATCAATCGTGAAATGAGTGATCGGCCGGCGACGTCCACTATTCATTTGATAAACCTCGCGACGACGAGAATCAGTAGCGCATGACGATATATATACGCGCTCGTGGCTTCGGTAACGAAGCGAATTCGATCATCGGAGCCGTCGACGGATCGCTCTACGGAACCGGAAGTCGGTCATTGAGTCGGTGCACGGGGACCGATCCAGCTTCCCCGATTTATTATGCTAAACGCTTCGAGTAAAGTCCCGGGTGTCGGAGCGTGGCGGAAATGGGCAACGTCAATTTCCCGGATCGATATTTTAACTAGATTAATGCCGTCAGCGCGCGATGCTGCGTCGAAATCGACGTTAATCTCGCATCCTCGCGCGATACTCTTTAATACGGAGAGAGACCTCGAACAAGGTCTTGAATTATTCCGCGAGCTCGGTGTCACACATCTGTTTCGATTTATCGGCTAGTCGTGTCTCTCGTCGCAAAGTTCATTACCGATAAAGGTGCAGAGATGAGCCAAAAAGCACTTCCGCCAGCGCGAACACGCATATCGACATTTGCATTACTGTGCGGGAGTTCGCTATTTCCGCGCGATACACACGCAAATATATATACGAAGCTGCGAGTGCAGCAACCGGCTGGCTTAGCTTAACGCGTGCGCTTAGCAGCTTATTATTCCAAAGCACATAATGGGTCGACTATGGGTGCCTTATGTTAGTGCACGTGATTCGCCGGTAACAAATTCTATGCGCTTATCTCGTCGAGAGGCACAGCATTACAGGAGTATTACCGGCAAATAATATCGTATAACTGTTGTAACACGATCGCGGATGCGATACGAGGGCGAGGATTTTTGTTGGATTACGTCGCGTGTTACGCGTTTTATGATTGCGCACATTTACGACGAGACGTAATGAAACGAGATTGCATTGGTGTAAAAAAAAAAAAAAAAAAAAAAAATATCGATTTCTAAAAGAAAATTTATGCAAACTCGTAAAAATTATCAAAATTATAATCGCACTCCCGTCTGATTCACGCGGGCCATTTTTCGCGTCGCGACGGTAGATTGCAAAAGGTCAGCGAGCGCGCGCTGACTCTTCCTAAAAACGAAATTATTCAACGTGTAATTCGCGAAAACAGCGCTTCGTCAACGAGTAATTTTCCCGCACGTGCAATCAGCGCGGTTCGGTCGGAGCCGTTTTTGCTAATTGACTGTCCGCGAAAAATTCACTGGTCCTCGTTAAATCGCTAAACGCATTACACGTTCCCGGACTCGCTCATTATCGATCGCGTACAACACGAGCGCATGACAGGTTCGATATTAATTTTTAATCAATTTTCCGCGCTATACGCGCAGACACACACACACACTTGAGAACCGAATATAGTTCTTATTTTAGTAATTAAAAAAGTTTGAAACTAATTTCCCGTTACGGGAAATTGGATTTCGTCATTACGTCTATTTTTTTGCTCCTCTCGTTTCGAGATTTAAATGGCGGCTTCGCTAAACGGACCCTTCGTCACGATTTCGTTCCGCTTTATCCATCGGCGTCCTTTTTATCTACGGTTAAAGAGACGGAATTTAAAGGACAATCTCCTCGGAAGATTGTTAAAGGCAGTTTGCCAGATATATAGAACTATCGGACAAGGGGTATATAAAGTAGGGTCAGGTACGTGCGAGTAATACCTTCGTTGTAAACTTCCCCCGGACCATCCGCGACAAGTTCCGATCCGGCTGGGAAGGGCAGAGAAAGATGACGGAGGACGGCGAAACGAGAGGGTACTTTCCGCTCGAGGAATTTCACAAACGAAACCAATTTCCTGCCACGCCGGTCGCGGGCCTTCGACCTTCTTTCTCGTTCGCGCGCTACGGAATCCGACATTCTTCGATTCTCGTCTCCGGTACCTTTTACCCTCGGCGAGATTGCGCGAAGAGACGTATTATTGGACTGATCGCGGATACGTGAACTGATACGGGGTAATATCCCGATATCTCTGAATGAATGGCCCGAACAATGAAATTGAAATGCGCGCTGCGTATGGCGCGTAGTAAAGTCGTAATACGAAATTTTATATTGATATTGTGTATCGTTAATTATATTGGAGGAAAATTTTCGATGTATTAGTTATACATCGATTAATTACGTGTGATGTTATATGTTCATTTATATTGTATCTTGGTGCACATATTATATTAAGAAAAAAATTTTTCAATACCTCAATCAGTTGACTTTTATTTTAAAATTATTTTAAGCAAAATATACTATATATAGCGCAAATTGGAAACATGAAATGAATTATATATATAATTAGAAGACTTAGGCATGCCCGTCTTGAATTTTGTCGAAAAATATAAATCATCAAAGATGTTTGCTATTCAGGATTCTTTCTTGATCTATTTTTCATTGCTGAATTAAATTCGGGAAAAAAAAACAAAAAATATATAAGGTAAATTAAGATGGAAATGAACAGGTGTTAATGAAATCGACCATAAGTCTAATTATCAAGCGTCTGTTAATCCGTCAGTAATAGCCCTTTAATAGCAGTAGCAGCATGGAATACTAATTTTCATTACACAGACCGTTGTATGTATAGTGAAACGTACACCATGGAAGACGAAGCGTCGATAAAGCTCGAGTATGCAGTAAGGTATGTTCTATAATATCGACTTCCGAGAAGGAGATTCTATGTAAAAGGGATTCGAGACATACCGGAAAAGCTTTCTCTCGAATTTTCTCGTTTTGCATAGGCGCTGATAGATACAGAAAGAGAGAAAGAGAGAGAAAGCAAACTGTGCAATGTCCTTTGCGCTCTTCATGGGTATAAGTTACACAGAACGGATTAAGGCAGTGAAATTTCTATTAAAACGTAAATTTCTATTTCCATGCGAAAATTACGAGCCCGCGCATATACATACCTATTCTTTTCGAATATCCGCTAGAGACATATTAAAAGATACGCTCGCTATAAAATTTTCATTTTAATTATCCGTCTCGCGGAAAGTGCGCGAGAAAGTAGCAGTAGTAGTTAACGCTAACAAAGTGTCCCCTTGTACCGAGATAACGCAGCGGCGAGACACATTTTTCGCCTCATCGTGAACAAAAAAAAAAATAAAAAATAAAAAAAAGGGAAAAAAACCCTGAAACGACGGCAGTTACTGAGTTGAAACTTTTCTGTATCGCGTCACGCGGCATTTTTATTTTAATTACGCGACTCATCGTCTATCGTAAAGTTGAATGAGCCGTGCGTTAAATGTCTGTTTTTCCCGTCTTCGTGATATGCGTCGCGCTGAAAAAAAATTAGCCCGAGAATCGCGTTACTATATAGTCCGTGAATAAAATACGTTCATTAAAGAGATGGAATATTAATACGAATTAAAAAGAATCTAAAAATTTTTTAACGAAATGTTTCTCTCTTCATATCACTGCTTAAAATGCATTTCATTTTTGATGGAATTTTTCTTGTCGGAGAATCTGTATTTAATTTTATTCGGTAGTTTACGAATTACAAAAAATCGAACGAAGAGAGGAAAACGGATTTTATCTCGTAAATCAGAAAAAGAAACACGAACTCGATCGGGGATCAAGAGTGACGCATCTTCGCATGCAGAGTGTGTCGGGTGACATAAGTAAATTTCCCTACATACCGGATAGTATTCTCCTGTTATTGAAATTCAGCGGCAGCACACGCGGACGACGAAGCGACTAAAAGTGATCGTCGGACGAAGCGACGAGAGCTCAAGACGAGGAGGTTGGCATAAATCGATATATCGACACGGGTCATTTTTTTCTTTCTATAAATAACCAAACCACAGTCCCCGGATTACGTATATAGAGGCACGGCTCTGTGTCTCGAATAGATTAGAATGCCATGAGATGCCATCGTTGTCTGATTTACGATCGCGGATACTTCTTCCCACGCATGGGTCTTATAAAGTATTATATAGGGTGTGTATATAATATATCGTATAATATTCTTCAATATTTTTCTCAAGAATGATGAGATACTAACCTAGCAAAGGAGAAAAAAATTCGCGTTATTAAATTTTCACTAAATTGCACGAGGCATCGCAACTTGAGAGGAATACAAAAGGGAATAACCGTGAATAACCGTCTTTTGAAAAACATAGTGATTATTCAGAAATGTTTCTGTTAATAAGAGAAAGACAACGACTTGTTCATGGTATCATAGAGATGCGAGAGATTACGGAAGATGAATTAAAACTTCTTTTATGTATATTTTCACGAGTTGTGTAAGTAAGTGAAACGAAAAAATTTAATCAAATTGCTAATTCTATTGTTTGCAACGTTATTGTATAAAAGTTACTTCAATCACAGTAGTTTCGTGTAAATGAAACAAATGTATGGATGACGCAAATACGGAGAAAAAATATACGTATACGAAACAAATGTATTATTCGTGTATAAAAACTGTCCCAGTTTATACGCTTGTTGTCCATCGTGCATTTCGATGCGCTCACTCGTAAATTTATGAATGATAAGCCGCAAACTTTATAACGCCATAACTCAGTCAAAATTGCCCGGGGAGATGAAGGAAGTTTTGGCATTTTTCCTACTCGCTATGCGACACGTATACAAGTGGTCGTTTAAGGAAGACTGATTACGTTTTTCTAACGGACTTGTATATCGCGTTCCAAGAAAAGAATGCCCCACGGAAATTATTCAACGTAAACAGTTATTAGATGTTTTATCGTAGTAATAAACATCGAAATAAATATCGCTGGCTGAAATAAATTGCTCTTCGTAATAAAATTCGATATTTCAAGTATGCATCATAATGAACACGTAGCACTGCAAATAATAATTAAATTTCAGAGGTAGATACAATTATCATTATATTAAAAAACAATCGAGAAATTCGCGACCGATTAAAGTCGATTAAATTTTATTTTAAATTCGTTTGCTTCACACGCAAAAAAAAAAAAAAAAAAAAGACGGAAGAGAGCGGATGATTACTCTACCACGCTCCCCTACAATAAACGTAAGTTTCGAGTCGCTCAAGGGGCCCATCGTTGTACCGCTCGTTGTATCCCGACAAGATGCAAATTTGCAAGCCCCGTTAGGACCTGGCTGCTGCTTTGAATCGCCATACGAGCTCGACGCTCGTAAATCGCCCGGCTGGCGGTGGTTCTCTCACCATTTCTCTATCGCCGTTCGGGCGCATCCACCGTGCCGAAACCTATTTCAGGAATAATGCTCGCGCTATCTGTCCCTGATAGGAACGACAGACTATATTCGTAATAAGCATCCTGAGTAATCCCCGTGTCTCTCACCGGAAAGGCATCCGGCGTGACCCACGAAAATTGAGGTTGCGCGCGGCGTTGGACCGTATCAAGGCGGATCGGATCGGTTTTCGGGTCTACAAGCGTCTGCTATTATATATACGCTGCATTTATGCTTTCGGATTAACTGCTATATAGGGAATAAACGAGCGCAATATGCATGCACGCGACATATGCGTCACTCAATCGATCGGTTAAACTTGGAACGTTCTGCGTTAAACTTGGAAATCCACGATAAAAATATATCGTACGACTTGCGTCTGTCTCCATGCTTTTAACAGAAGTATATCTTTTTATTTTTGTGTACTTAATTTTTTTTTTTTTTTTTTTTTTTTTCACTTCTATAACATGGGTACTCCACTTTACGAAGATATTCTCTTAAATGTTAGAAGTCGGAGCTTATTTACTTTGCCCGTCAGAACACGACGGCTGAAATGCGCGGATGATACTCGAAATAAAAGCAAGTACGACATATTTCCTTGACTTTTTCAAACGCTTCCCTCGCCTGCGAACGGCTGTTTACTCTGTATATGCGCCGCGGCGCATATTACGACGAGGAAGGATGCTAATGCCAGCATCGACGCGGCCTGCTCGCGCCTCGAGGGCTCGAGAGTAACTCGATCTTCGTTCCCTGGCCGACGCGATCGCCGCGAGATTAAGTACAGTATCGTTCTTCGCGTCGCGCACACGGTCGTATAAATGTACGCGAGGATGGTAACGTATACGGGCTGTTGAGACGGGCAATGAGCCACGACATCGACAACGAGGCATTCCCCGTCGGAGATGGGAACGGTCTTCGACCTGCAGCATCCCGCCTACTTACGGAGAACCGCGCGGCACCAACCAAATCCCTCTTCGTCGAGTGGCGGAGGCGCAAGAAACGAGGAAAGGAGCGAGCAAGAACGGAAGAAGAAGAAGAAGAAGCCGAGATGAGAGACGCGCGCGATCTCCGATGAGGCAGCCACGGATGGTAGCGATGGCAGCGAATATCTCTTGAAATTGCGACGTCATGAGTCACTTTGCATGAGAATAGTTCTTACATCGCCAAGAGCCACGGATGGGACTACAATCGATTTCGGAAGGCGGTTACAACTGTCGAAGGACAATTTTCTTTTGTAATACCGTGTCAACTTCTGAATCAGCATACGTTTGATAGATGCTGGTCCTGCGGAATATGATTATGTCTTATCGAAAATCTTGGATGTTCTCGAAAGACCGTCGTTTTTACGATCGTGTAAATTGTTTCAAATTAAAAAAAAAAAAGAAAGAAAAGATATACTATCTACAAATCATGGTGGAACAATATGATATTAAAAGAATTTTATAAGAGTTTCTCTGACTAATATTTTTTATTGTGGTAAATATTAATTGGAGAAACTCTTATAAAATTCTTCCAATACCATATTGTCTCACGATTACCATGATTTTCAGAGAAAATTCTCTCCGTGAATATTACCTTAAAATCGTTATACAAACACATGCAAAATATTCTTCAACAGTTCTCTCTTTTTAAATCTTAATTTTAAATCTCATGATTATATATTCAATCTGCTTTAAACGCTTTTCAAAATTCAAAATAGAATTCTATTTATAATTTTATACATATCGCATTTGTCAATATTCCATGTGTTTATTTTAATATCTTCAAAGTTATTCTCTTATTATACGACACATAAATTTATCAATAAAATTTGATCTCGAAATTATAGCTCGTTTAAAAAAATAGATTTTTATTAGTTATATCAATAAACATATCTCTGCAATATTATCTCTGAAATTATTATGTCTAGATATTTCCGTGTCTTGTTCTGTTTGAATAGACGCCAATCGTGAATCTTCGCGCGAGTTGAGTTACAAAATATTTCTGCCCGATACACGAGAGCATAAATCATCGCGATGATTTCTGGCGGCTATAATACTTCCGTTCGTTCGCTCTCGAGGCGACGTGAAACGGCAGTTTCTCATGCCGGTGAAAATCGCCATACCTCGCCTTGAGTCGGTTCCCGGTAAATCGTCTCGGATTTCCCGACATATTTTCGTCCCCTTTTATTCGCACTCTATGGTTCCTGTAGCTTTATGTTCCTCGAGACGAACATCGTTCACTACTTGGTCCCGTATTTCTTACGTCGCTCGTATTTTTGCCCTTTATCCGTGTCTCGACGCTCCCGCGGACTTGCATATTCGCTCGCCAAGTCGTTCTCGAGACTTCTTTTCGAGTAAATCATAACTGTTTCTTCGTTATTTCTACAGAAAGCACCATTAGCGAATATGCTCTGACACTTGATTTATTCATTACCAGTTTAAATCCTAAACGATAAACGAATTGTAACATTTTATAAGCTTATTATTTTATTATATTTTATTTTCTCAGTTATCACGTAGATTTTATTTTATTTTTATCTCGCTGTCATAAAATGAAGCATAGTCATTTTTATCGATAAATATAAAAATACACAAAATATCTATTTATAATATTAAAAGAGAGTATTTGAAGATATGTAGTTTATAATAGGAATACACGAGAATTCCAATCAGACATAAAGGTTCATCAACCTCGTAATTGCATTTCTGAGGTATAAATGCATCGTAGCGTGCACATTGAATATGTTTATGTGGTATGAATGCATTTGCTCGAATTGTAATGTAATCGATAAATGCCATATATCGACGATGAGCACTGACAAATCGTCGGTAATTAATGTTACCTGTGCAAAAATCCCGATAGCGTCAATAAAATTCGATAGAGAAAGAGACAGACAAATTATTATAACAAGGCGTAATAAAAAATAAATAACATTTCGATTACATCTTGAAAAATTACTCGAATGCCGATAATCGCAGAGAAATATAACTTGCGATTTGATCACAGAGCAAAAAAGAAATAAAGGCTATTATCGAGTATGGTGTGCGATCAATAGAGGATGATAAACGTGTTCAAGAAGGAAATATTCTTTACGTATCGTCTTTTCTCGGCTACAAGCTGCGGCGTGGGTGTCGTTAAATATTCCATGGCATCAAACAAATCGCCTCAGTGTTTTAGAGCATAAATTACTTTCAACACCTCGTATTCTCTTCGATATTTCACGTTACATTCCCGACATATTATCTCTCTCGTTCACATTCTACAAATTAATATTGTCACCGGCACAAAAGAAATTGCTAAATTACATTCCCGATTAAATCAATTTCACTAAATTCCATTCTCCTTTTATCGTCGCAATTATTTTTTTTTTTTTTTTTTTACGTCGAGTATCGGCTTGTGTAAAAAAAGAAAAAAAAACAATTTAATTTAGTCCGAATTAATAAAGGATCATTTTTCCGTCCGACGCTTTCCGTCGAAGCTACGAATTCAATGTCCTTTGTTGTACGGACGGATGCGGAAAGCAATTATTTAAACCTCTGCGGACCACACCTTCGAGTTCCGTATTTGATTCCGCATCAAGAAAAGCCGAGCTACCTCGATCGAAGCACGTGCGCCAGCAGATCGCGATGCAATTCGGCCGATGATCGGCTAAACGGAATCGATCGTCGGACAAACGACGCTACGTGCGCAGCGTGGCATAAGTGTCGGAGTTACATATAGGGTGTTTGACAATTAGCGATACAAAGTGCGATGTCTTGGCACTTAAGTTTTGATCTGCAAGAATTTTTTTCATAATTTTATTTTTAAATTACATTATGCCCCCATAAGTTTGCTTTATTCACTCACTGGAAAAAATTGTGTAAAATTACGTGATTATGCTAGGTTTTTTCCGATACAGCATACTCATGCAACATTGCTACTTACATGGAAGATTACAGATTATATGTAATTTCATATATGAAATATATTCTTGTATATTTTCAAGATTAAAAATATTCCACTGAACATGGAATTGCACATAGATAATGCTAAAAAATAACATAAATAGAGACTGAATAAATACTTATAAAATAAAATTCTAATAAGTGAAAACGGTAAATTTAAAATTACATGTGGTTTTTGGATAAAAATAATTTCACCTATATTTTACATATATTTTTACATTAATATGTATTTTCACTTTAAAACAAATAGAAAAAATTACAGTGATAAGCTAGTAACAACTTTTCCAGTTGTAAATAAGTAATTTGCATGTAAAAGCGCATGGATTTTTTTCAGTGCCGAGTACAAACGTATCTATGTATACGCGATTAGTATTAGTAATTAATACTGTAAATAATGCGAGCATCGCCGATCGTGACCTCAGTTCCGCTTAATCTCGTAGTACGTTTTATCCAGTTTCAATTACTTATCATTGGAACAAGCGGTGTTACGTTTAGAAGTAGTTATAACGAGCTTCGCGCGCGCGCAAACAACTTAAACTGCAGGTTAACTGAAATGCACAACTATGTTTATACGAGGCAAGCTATTCCTGCACAAATCGGCTTAACCTATCCCCGCCTCACCGAAGTGGTGGTGCCGGTATTAACTGTTGTGTGTGTACCGCCAATTACCAAACGCCCTGTATGTATATCGCCGCGGCTTCAAATCGTCGCATTAAGCGGGAACACGGCCTAGAGCGCGTTACAAAGCGTTCGATCGGATTAAGCGGCTAATAGGCAGTCTATAATAATAATCTCGACGTAATAACGTGGTATTACGTGGAGGATCGGCCCGCGTACTGTATAATTTCGTCGCCCCGTGGTCGCGCCGCCGAAAGGGCCCACCTTAAAATCTGCCTTTCGCACGTTCCCGACTCGGTAAAAAATAAAAAAAAAGAAAAAAAAGGACAAAACACGCCGACCGACGTGTGTAACGGGTTTGACGCTCTCTTTTGCCGATCCCGATTTTGTCTTCCTCAAGAGAAGACACAGACCTTTTTTTTTCTTCGCGCCGTCGCGTAGCAGAAATTAAACCGCTCCGTCGCTAGTTACGAGATCGATTTAATTATTGACCGCGGGTGTATGCACATAGAGTGTGGTTGGAATCGATAAATTATGTAGTCATTAATGCCACCCGCGTCATGTTTATTTAATGAATCCATGCACAGCTCTCGTGTTAGCACAGCGAACAATAGCGAAGTATGCAATTTTTTAATTGTGGTCAATATTTTCTTTTATCGCGCATTGTTTTACAGAAGAAAAAAGAAAATATCGATAAATAATTATTTCAATATTCTTTTGTAATTTGTGAATTCAAAGTCCCCATTGGATACCTTTAATCATTTCTTGATTATAATTTATACCAAAATGGAGCAATAAAAAAAAACCGATTCTTTAAACTCTACTATTTTTACTTAATTTGATAAACTCTTCTAAATAATGGACCGTAAAATGTGCGAAGGTTTATTATTCACGGAAAAAAAGTAAAAGACCTCTGATAAGAAGCGTTACGAATCTACGTAGCTATACGACGATATGAAAATCCCTCTCTAAAATTTAAGATTTCCCTTTTATCTTTTGTCTTCGCCGAGCTCGCGTTACACCCGGGCTCGTCCGTAAAAGAGGAAGTTACTCTCGGTAACCCGGCCCATTATAATACCCCGAGATTTAATTCGCTGTTATCGGTTCTGCTGGTAATTCCATGCCTCGCGCGATATCTCGATCGTCGGCGCACTTACACACAGAGGCGCGTGGGACTCGTCCGCTCGATAGTTACACACATATGTATGTAGTTACGTGGAGTGCCTAGATATCTCCCCAACCGCGGGTCGATAGCGGGTACCTTCTCCACCACCACACACAGGACGCTAATTTATTATAGCTTTCGGGGGAAGAGGATTTGATCCCTAAACATTATCCGCTCTCTCGGATCTCGTTTACCGCGCGCTTCCATAATCTCTCTATCTTCGACAGGACGCCGTGAAAGCCTCGTTTCGAAATCCCAGGTAATCGTCGCGGTCCATTCGGACGGTGCACGCGCGAGGCTTCGAAAGTGTTTCCCCAACGCTATTAAGAGCAATGGACTTGCTTTCGGGGGAGATGAACACGGTGATGAAAGAATTTAGTTCGGGACCGAAAATAATCGAATATACATATATATATATCCTGGGGATATATATTTTAAGACTGCCGTGTTGAAGAGGAAAATATTATTGATTTGTTCATTTATAATGGATATATTTATGTAGACCTACATGAATATTTATATGTGAAAATTAAATCTTCACAATTAATTGTTGATCGCCAGTGATAAAATTTTCATAAATAATAAGATGCAATTTAATTCGATTAAAAACTGGCTATTCATTTATTGAAAATAAGTACACACTACGTTTCGACCCACATTGTGGTCCTTTTCAAGTGTTGTTCTTATTCAGCAAACACAGTAGCTAACAGATTGTCGATATGACAGGACAACTTTCATGTTTCTATTTTTAATTAATGTAATTGCTGAATAAGAACAACACTTGAAAAAGACCACAATGTGGGTCGAAACGTATAGTGTGTATTTATTTTCAATAAATGAATAGAGCCAGTTTTTGGTCGAATTAAATTGCATCTTATTATTTGTGAAAATTAAATATTTAGAAATAAAATTATAATTATAGAAAAAAATAATAATGTATATAAGTATACATAAAATGCATATATACATACATTAGGATATGTAAGAATGCACGTGTGTATGTACTAAAAGCTATTGAAGAAATTGAACTTGTTAGTCCATTTTGCCAATTTGCCAATTTCCTATTGTGCGAGGAATTTGCTTTGCAATCCGGTTCTATGGAATGGTAGAAATATCTAAAATGTCTGGTACGAACATCTCTTTCAAAACCTTACGATATTCACCGAGAAAAATATTCTCGAAATATTCCCTGTCCTCTGTGTAGCATTCCCAATAAAACTGATGTTTGATAATCGACGAAAGATGATTTCGCGAGAAAAAAAACGAATATCAGTAACATATTAACATACCTCGGCAATTACCCAAACTGGATTGTCCACCAATCCATACTAATAATACTATCCGTTCTTCGGAAAGACGTACTAACGGGAGGGATTAAAAACGCGCGCATTAACATTATCGGCGAATTGGCCGATAAATGGTGAGATATAAGAGGGCAAGATCGCGCGATCGACGCTTTGCGAGACACCCTTTTTTTCTCTCTTCACCCTCTTCGAAGTCTCGCGAGCCTGCCGATCAGTATCTCAATCGGAACGAATTCCGACCGCGACTCGGGATTTCTCCATCGAAACGAAAAATCACTTAACCGAAGATCTTATCATTGCGCCGCCGCTCATCGACGAAATGCCCTCGCCGCCGAAGTCGCTTCGTCCGTCGTGAATTCGCGCTGCAGTCCCCTTCGTGATAAAGATCTAATTTCCACGAGCCACAGTCGGAAAGTACTTCTCGCCCCCGCGCGAATATCCTTATCGAGTATTTCCGATAAAACGCCGTGAGGCCTCCTCGGCTCATCCGCGCCGAATCAGCTGACACGAGAAGTATTCAAGGTATTCCATTACTTTTATACAGTTTTTATTTCTTAATGTATTCTTTCTTTCTTTTACGTTATATCTTTATTTGTCTTTTATGTAAAACGTTATTTTTATTCGCTTACGAAATGTTAACAATTTTGAGGTAAATATATTAAGGTACCATTTCATGTGCAGCACACTGTCGCAGTTTGTTGCTGTTGCAGTTCAATTGAACGAACAGCAAAGCAGAAGAACACGCAACTAGTTGATTCTAATTATTATTATTAGTTAAATAATGGATTTTAAGAATAAAATAGATTAGTTATGAAAATATAGAAGCAAAAATTGTGCTTTTAACTTTGAAATAATAAGAGAACAAAGAAATATGCTCTATTAAATTTTGATCATGTGGGTGATTCGCTGTTGCAACATTTAAATTTATTAAAAATTAATTCATGATATGAAAATTTATTTCTATTGTGTATAATCTAAAAATATGAAAATCTTATGTCAATATTTTTATTGAGAAAATTGTGTTTTAATTTTCAAAAATAAAGAAACACTATTTAAAAGTGCGATACTTATGTATATATATGATTTCTATTAAAAATCGTTGATAAATTTTCTATTTTTTCTTACAATAAATAGACATTTACAATAAAATGGAATTCAACATTTATAACGCAAAATATAGAATACGCTGTAAATTTAGAGGAAAATCTTGAGTCACATTAGCCTTAATACTCCGGTTATTCTTATTACTGTGGTTTGTTTCACAGAAGGCTTTTACAGAAGTCTTTCTCTTTTCTATATTTCAATAAAGGATATTATTATTGTAATAATGTATAAATAATTGTGTTCGTTGTGCAGATATTTTCCTCGTAAACCTCATATCTCATTATATGGCAGAGACTTACAACTTGTTAACTCGAGAGTATCTAAAGAATTATATTTTCTTTCTTTCTTTGTACTCGACTCGTTTCTACCTGCTATTACCCTTCGACCTCTCGAACCTGCCAGCGGCTACCTTGGTTCCTTCATACCACCAGTTTTTATACTTGTATCCTCCTCCTCCTCTTCTATGTCTCTCTACCTTTGCCTAGCCGTTCACTCTCAACCGCCCTTATACTTTCCCTCATAGTTTGTCGTCTATACAAGTAAACTTTGTTGAAAGAGATGAAAGAGGGAGCGACTGCCATCTTGTCTCATTAGGCACGGACCCGTTTCAAGATGACACGCGGGTGGGGCCTGAACCAAGCCTCGAAAATTAGGCGCCAGCCTCAACGGGAGATGCGCCCTTTCTAAGGACATTCAAGTTACTATTAGGCCTAACAGAAATTTGACACCCTATATATATAACCTATGAATAATCTATTTTTTTTTCGAAGAGGATAAAAGATCTCTTAAAGATATTTAAGATTCCGTTAAAGGGCAATGCCCTTCCGCTACAGGAAAAACTCGTAAAATCAAATTCTACACGGGAAAAAAATAATTATACTCCGAACAATTTATCTAATTTTCTTTTGATGGATGATAATTGGACTTATATTTTTATTTATAAAGAAAAGCGAATTTTAGTTGTTGCAAAATCTTTTTAGCAACAAACTTTCGGAATTTAAGAGGATAAATTGTAATTGCTGATAGCAATTAGCACAAAACAGATTGACAAATAAACTTGAATATATATCGTCAATGTCTTGACTTGAGAAAACCGCGCCCAATCCTAAGAGAAAGGCAATCGCCCACGCATTATCATATTGATAGAATCTCTCGAAGGCGCCATATCGCGAAACGATAAAGATCTTCTGTCTACTTGCTATATATTTAAATTGGTTAATTACAATAATTTTGTTTTTAATATGTTTGATATGTCAAACGTTCAATTTGTCATGTAATGTTATGTTATATACGTATAATTATAAAACGAAGTAAATAAAATGAAATGAAATAAGATGCATGAAAGAGACGCATATAAGAGGTCCACGATATTAATCAAAAATTAATTAGAGCAAGTTATTTTGTTGTAAACTCTACACAGGTTAAGATTTATGAGATTATATTACTTGTTTTTAATCAAGAGAAAGTGGCATTTGATGATGTCGAAATAAGAGGGAACAAACACGGAATATTAAAATAAATTGCGAGAAATTTTATGAGCAAATGTAAAATCTGTAAAATAGGATGTCAATAAAATCTGACTAAAAGCACGTATATAAATATAAAGGTAAATAAAAATCCACGCAGTCACAGGTAATCAACACATATCATCTTGCCAGTTATTTCGTGGTTTTGTTTAATCATCTCGAAAAAGGTGGTTGTGGTAAACCCGACCGCAAGAGAGAGAGAGAGAGAGAGAAAGAGCCTAGCCCTACAAACTGAAATTCAATTTCGCGCACGCGTGCGTTCGTGTATATGTAGCATTTTTCCGAGTTAATATTTTTCCAAATTGATAATGCGCACACGCGTATATATGCATATAAAATATTTTACAAACGTGTAACTTTATTTACGCTTGACGTTAGCTCCATTTTCGCTCGTCCAAAATACATACAGCCGAGCACACGTTATACGCGGGAGTATCACCGCCAATGTTTATTATACATTTGCCGTTTTAATTGAAAGCAACGCGCGTATTGCGTGACGCGAACGAACGCTCGCGGGCTAACCTGAGAGAACGGAACCGGTCCCAACGACTGAGAGAGCGTTGTCGCGCTTGTTTGGCGCTCGTTGAGTCGCTCGTAACGCCCTGGAATGCGAAATGTAATTACAGAAGTATCGCGCCGGAGGGGTCAATCTCCAATTGAACTCCAATTCGGGACGACCTCAACCAGGCCGCCCGCGCCGAAACGTCGCGATGTTCTACTGGCTTGTCAAATCGAATTTCATCAAATTTCATCCCCCGGCATTGCCAAACGTGCATTGCCAGTCCTCGTGATTGTAAAAAGATATATTTTCGTCGAACAGAAATTATCAAATCTCGACAAAGTCAATGTATTCTGTAATTTAGCGGAATATGTTGTTTTTCCTTCGAAATTTTGCGGTATTAATAAATATTGTTTCAATTAAACGCATAAGCAATTTAAAGTTTGCCCCGCATTTTATATTAAAAAAAGAGATGATATTGGTAGACGATTTCGCATAATTTGGCACAAATATGCATATTTTCATCTCTCATCCTTTTATGGTATCATAAAACACTTGTTCATGTTAAAATATGAACGGTATGTATTTTAGGATCAAATATTTTTCATGCAAATATTAAACGCAGAATTTATCCACAGAAATTATATAGATATATGTATATAATTAATATATGTACATGTGTATGGTATATTTTACGTACATATGTATGTACATTTTAAAGGTATAATGAAGTGAATAATTTTCATGTGAAAAGAATCAACTGCGAGAGATTTGATAATTTTGAATTAAAAAAATGTTATATATACCTATGCATTATATAGGTACATATATAAATTTTATAATACAATATTTATATAACTGGAACTAAACAAGCGCAAGGTATGTTTTACGATGTATATTTTAAACAGCAAAATAAACATGCTAATAAATATTAATACGGTCCATTATAAAATATATATAAACAAAAGAATCTCTCATTTTTATAAATTTGTTTCACCAAGCGTTTTTGCTTGTTGTAAAGTTATTAAAATGCAAAGTATATGCGAGAGACGGTAAAAAAAGCAAGATTCGCGCATGTACAACGAGCAACTCGACATATGTATGCATACCCGTTGCGCGGATGTGCCGTCGATAGCACACGACATCGCATCAGACTGAAAATGGAGACGAAGTTTCGTCGGTCCGCGTGTCAAGTCGCTCGATTCTGTAACGCGCGCCTCGCCCGACCCGACGAAATCGAGTTCGGCCAAGTTTAGCAGATTGGATTCCGCAGAGCGTCGTAGTTCTGTCCGCTCGTGTCGGAGAAGGACGCGTTGATCGGCATATATCCGGACGGATGCTGGCACGATATCCATGAGTGCCGGAGTAAGTTAACCGCGTAGTGTTCCCCGGAGGATCAACTCGCTTTATACATGTATATATATATATAACATGTATATGTATATATATATATATCTTTGAAATCTTCCGACTATACCCTCTCGACCCTTATCCATTTGAATTCCGGTGCAAAGGACGAGTGCATCTCTTCGGCGTCTCTAAGCGCAATGCGAGCGAGTCCGGTGAGATAATCGCGATTTGCACAAAGCCTTTGAAATGTTGCTGCAATTTATTGTCCGACTTGAGTTTCTATATTACCGCCGATTTTCTTAACGTTTCTGGTTACTGCTTCTAAGCGCGTATAAAATAACATTTAACAAAATGTCAAAATAATACTATGCGATTTCTTTCTCTCTTTATCTCTAACTAACAATAAGTATATATAAAATTTAAAGAAATCAAATATTTGCTTTTTATTTTCTTTCCACACGCTGGAAAATATTCTGGATAACAGTAAGTTTCTTATTTAATTTTCTCGAGAAATCCCAGGCCATGTAGTGATTTTGAGAAAAATTCAGAGAGATAAATAGAAACCGTTTAACAATAAGAGATAATTTCTCCAAGCCAAAACGTGACGTTTTGTAAAACGGCTCTCGATATGTTATATTATTATTATAATATAGCAAAATAAATCTATAATGCTGCATAAACATCGAAATTAAAGATGGTTTTTCCGTTTTCGAACGTTAAAAGACATCACTAAAGATCTCGAATTGAAACGTGTCAAATATCTGAAAACACAAAAGAGAACGAGCTCTTTCATAAATAATACATGAAAGCATCTTAGCGCGTCGATCCATAAGTTGCTCGACAAGATTTTCGATAAATCATTGTGCAACCAGACGGAAAATACTGATGTGGGCGTTCAAGTGTGTTACTCTCTCTCAGATTCAATGTGCGCCGCGCCGGTGTGATTCGAGGATCGTTGATTATTCGCGATCAAGACGATTACGCGCCGAGGCGAGAATTGGAAAGGAAGGTCGATTGAGAGACTTGCGATGTGGAATCGCGACGACGATCGATTCCGAGTCGCGCGAAAAGCGAGTAAGCTGATTTCGGCGGAGTTTAACATGAAATCGCGTCGTTAAGTCGCCCGCCGGACGACGAGGCACGTAAATTATGCACAACAGGTAGTTGCGTAGGTATCTTCACCCGATAGTACCCAGGTTCTCCGAGGTAAAGTTCTCGCGAGATACGAACGAAGAAATTCTCTCCCTCTCTTTTCGCCTCCTTCTTTTTCCCACTCCTCGGTACTTCGAGACGCGACGCAAGTTAAATTACGTTTACGATTCGCGGCGAACGATGGCAAAGCCTCGAGCAGCACGCTCGACGAGCCTTAACGAAGGAAAGGCCGGTTTGCGGAGCCAGGGTATGTGCGCGCGCGTTGCCAGAGAAACGGAGAACTTCTTAAAGCGGATAAGTTTTGGCAAAAAAGCTGCGGCGAATGCTGATGATCCTCTCCTCACTGGTGAAATCAGGCCAATTTGTTGACCCTCATTTTTATACCCAAACGACGATCTTATGTGTCTGACACGTGTGATCGATTTTATATTCAACAAATTATATTAGAAAAAATTACCGACATGAGTAGTCATCAATTCTTTTGTTATATAATTTGAAAACTGAAGGGATAAATTTTCTTCCAACATCTCCAATTTCATGTTATAAATTATTTTAATATTATTGATATTAATAATAGTTTTTGATATAAAACATTTTTGCAGACTTTTTTTTGTAATAATATTTTATATATTCTCATATTCTATATAATAAAAGTTAAAACAAATATTAATTTAAATATAAATGAATGTAAAATATACCTGGAGAATTATTAGGAAAATTTAAAAAGTCGATATGAGTGACAGAATTATTTATTTAAATTGATCGATAGCTTCATCGTTAAATATCATTAAAAATATATAAATTATGTTTAAATTATAGATTACAGAATAGTTAAATTTTGGCGTACTGTGATAAAGCATTAGGACTAAGAACTGCTACTACGATGCAATTAGCAGAAACGGTCTCACTTGTAACGACGCGGTAATATATCTCTAATGCCTGTAGAATTATATCTCTTCGTGATTTATCGAGGTGCTTTAATTGGTGCCGTAGTACGATCCGTTAAAAACCATGAAACATACCGACATAAATCGCCACCGCTTAATCATTTATGATAGTCAAGAACATTAACGGATAACTTCATGTGCTTAAATTGTAGAGATAGAAAGCAGATAAACGTCATGAAAAATTTAAATGGTCAATTAGCTAAGACGAATTAAGTAAATAAGGATATCTTTAATTATTTCGTAAATAAAATCCTGCAAGATAACTTGCAACTAAATGTAATATTCTCTATTTCATCTAAACATTTCTGAATAAATATATTTTTTAGAAGCGAAAGAGAAAGATAAAGAAAAATAAAAACATTTTTTTTTTCAATACGCATTTTCCGCATGTTATTATATACATCTACTATATATCGAACTGTTTGATTTAAAAAAATTTTATATAATATAGTGTATAGAAAAAGACAGAATCCTTATATTGTTTAAATATACACATGTGTACTTAATGCATGCAATTTTTTATGAAATATTTCCAAACAATAAACGATTATTCGACATCTTTTTCCATTTCCCCAAATGATGTTATCATAAAGAAAATGAAACGCTAATTTTCCTTGTTGTATCCGGCTAGCATCGTCGCGGAATTGAATTCCTCGTGGTTTTCCCCGAGTTCCTTCGGAGCAAAGGCGAAAGCGGGTACATTTTCGTCGGGCATAATCACCATATTAAATTCAATCCGCCAAACCCCGATTCGCTTAATCCGATCCCTCGAGTACATTCGCGTGCGTGTATACGTGTATGTGCGCATGTGAGAGCATGTATATACGCCGTAGAAAGGAGGCCTGACGAAGGCAGGACGAAGCAAGAAGTCTTGGCGGGCGCGATCGATAGTCAAGCTGGATCCCGGCGCGATAACGCCGAGGACGAAGGTCCTCCGAAATAAAGTACCGGCAATATAACCCGTCCTGGGCGAAGGAAGGCGAACTTAAGCCTGGGAGCTTAAGCCGAAGCGAATGTTCTCGCTCGCGAGCCTTATCTCTCGCGTCGATATACTTATACACACGCATGGATGTGAACGAATACTTTTTACACTCGTGTCTGTGCACATGTAGAATAGATCTATCCGGGGTATTCGGAAAAACGCGGAGTAAAACGTCGAAAGGTCGGAAAGGTCGTTTCGCGAGCAGGAAATAAAATGGCGAGTTCTACGGACTCTGATACAAATGTCAAGCCTAAGATTTGACAAGGGAGAAGATTTATGTTCGATATTTAGTATAAAGAATATAAACTTTTTATTTTTTTCAAAAAGAAATTTAAATATTAAAAAATATTATTATATATGTTAAAATAATTTAGCCATATTGCATTAATTTTGTTAAAAGAGAGAAAAGTCAGAATAGCTAAAAATTAGAGAAAATCTGACTTTGAGAACTCTATATATGCATGCACTGAAGAAACGTTTTGTGTAATATATTATCTTAATATTGTTTACTAGGCAAAATGACATTGATTGATCAAGTTTCAAGGGAGGTGAAAAGGGCAGAGGTATTATATTATCAATTTTTCATATTTCTTTTAAGGAAACATTTCCTTTCTTTATCGAGGTTATTAACATGATAAAAACTGTCGAAAGTTTTTGCAAGCTCTTTAAAGTAATAGCACAAAGAAAGGACGAGTGCGCGTTATTAATATACAATGCGAGACAATCTTTCAAAATTATCGTCTGCAAATTATTTCAAAAGTATAAAAGTCGTACTTGACATTTGCTTCTGAAAATGCTTATGAGATTTTGTTGTTTAAATACAGCAGACAGTGAAATAATTTTGCAAAAGAATGAACAGATTCCCGAACTTGCTCTGTATTTACTCGTCACTTTATATAAGGAAATAATCACGAGCGGGAGATGTGCACAGAAGTGAACAAAAAAATCGGATTCCTTCTTATTCCATGATTCTGTACAATCTCTACTCAGATATTGGTTCGTCTGCTATGTTAAATTAAAGTCGTTTCCGGTGGCTAGAGAAGGAAAAATAAGAAAGGTACGGTTATATATAACTGACTCTTACTCTTACTGAATCACGCGATGCAAAATATATATCATTCGTCAACAAATAACTCAGAAAAGTTGGAAATAAATAATATTTTGTGTTGTGTAAAATTAATCCATCCGTACAAAATGTCTCTAATGTGTAATCGATTAAACTATGCATCAATTAAATTTGTATAACTATTTTTTTAATTTTAACTATCTCATATTTTTGCACTTTCTAAATCATACTCATAATTAATCTTTATTTTGCAAATGTGCAAATAACTGCAAAACTTTATATTACTTATTACGCATAGAGAATATTGACATAAACATATAATATCGTACGAGATACCGTAATTTATCTAAATTTATATGGTACAGATATCGACATAAATTTTGATATATAATACATTAATAATATAGATATCATTCTCTATAACATAAACGAGTACCGCTGATAATTACTATCGTTACACGCAATTATGCGTAGTGACGTGCGTTTCAAAATTTATGTAAATCTGGGATTTAACGTGATTTATAATTTTCATTGAATTTCAACAGAAGATAAAGCAATTTAAAGAAGTCATAAAATTTTTCTAAATAAATTCCGACAGTTTCGCATAATTACACGAGAATTCCTACAAGCAACCGGATTTAATTTGAAAAAGAATCCGCATGCAGGCAGCCGGCATAGAGAGTTCATATAGCCCATACACATTGCATTCTTTATCCCGCTCCGAAATATTTCACGCCGCTTAAAGGTTAAAAATGTCCGCCGGGCCAGCCGGGCGGAAATTCTGCGCGCGCGGTTTATAGTCGACTGAATTATACTCTTTCGCGGATCGTTTTGTTCGCGTGACGGCGTCCGGTTCGCGTTCGAACGAGCAAAACGGTCCGCGCGCCGTCGTATATCACGCGTCTTTTTCGGCGGAAATCTCGGCGCGTTCCCGTATCTCGAAGGGAAGGTACACCTAGTGGGTC
This sequence comes from Nylanderia fulva, assembly GCF_048542155.1. NCBI lineage: Eukaryota > Metazoa > Arthropoda > Insecta > Hymenoptera > Formicidae > Nylanderia > Nylanderia fulva. The sequence continues at coordinate 7,886,174 of NW_028190368.1, read as the reverse complement.
GATGAGAATCCCGAGGGTTGGTCGAGAGAAGAAGAGAGAGAGGAATGTGACGTATCCTCGATTCTGTCGCGCTTTTCCCATTCCTGTCTCTCTCTCCCTTTTCTCTTCCTTCCTTCCTTCCTTCCTTCCTTCCTGTGCTTTCACCATGTATTTCCCATTCCTCTTTTCATCCACCCTTCTAAACCGACTCTCTCCTTCCGCTTCCCTCACGAGAAGCAGTAGCAGATTTATTTTATTTCCACGGATACCGTGCGCTGACAGATGCTGCCGCATCGTCGAAAAAAAAGGTCTCGGTTTTAAGCACGTGCTTCACGTCGCGTGTGTGCGCGAGTCTGTGTCACGTTTACGCGATGGTGTGCCAGAACGAAAATACGATGCGAAAAGAGACGCCAGTGAGCTGCTCTCGCCTCTTGGCAAGCGTGCTCGTTAATTGATTGCGCGCGTCTACCATTAACCTTAACATTGGTGACAAGTCAAATCCAACATCTCTCGAATTCAGTAAATCCCTGTTTTAAACTGCTGTTCTCTCTCTCTCTCTCTCTCTCTCTCTCTCTCTCTCTCTCTCTCTCTCTCTCTCTCTCTTTTTTATGAGAGACATACAAATTGTGAAAGGGATGAATTTTCACTGCTTTTTAAAAGACGACTTCTAATTTTATTCGCTAAGATAGCAGTTTACTTCTTTATTTATTCAGAGATTTCGCTGATAATATAATAGTACCTATCTACACTCGAACGTTCTAATTTTTTCCGACAAGATTTTTCTAATTAAACCGATAAATCGTACTCGCGAAGATATTCAATAAAAATCCTCGGTATTCCGTTTTCTTTCTTTTCGCATCGCAACCTTCGCCCGTCGCGTCCTCCATTTTCCACCCTTTTCTCCTTTAGGCGACCTTCTTAGGGCGACGTTTATCTTTTAGGCGTCGAGAGAGTGAGAGAGAGAGAGAGAGGAGCAGATTGCCATCCGCAGCGAAATCGCAGATAAGCCGGGCACGCGCGAGAGCACGTTTCGTACGTTTGATCGTGCTCCCCGACGTGCCGCTCAGGAATGGCAATATACCGCGTTGCAAACGTCGACCTTCGTGATTCGCCGGAATTCGTTTAAATTAAATCCCGCCGACAAAGATGGAAGGGCGCGCAAAACGGGCGAATTACGCGAGCGGACGGAGAAAGCGTGCGGGTTTCAAATTCGCTCGGCCCGACGCGGCGAGAGAGAAAAAAGAATCTACCGGAGAAAGTGGAATGCAAATAAACGTCGCGTTAGTGTATTTGTAGTAGTTAGAACCGTGTAGTCAGGTATACATGCGGTGGTTGTCCGATATTCGGTTCACATTCCTATTTATTAATCTAACACGAGGATAATTCGCATCGAATCCAAGTATTTTTCAAGAAATATATATATTTAAAAAAAAACTTGACATATAAAAGCCTGTTGCCCTTTCCGTGGAAAAAAATATTGACCATATGTTATACGATATATTGTAGGTAATAATATATTAATAAAGAGATCATTCTTTCTTTCTAATTTATTATTTTTATATATTTGTTTTCCATTTTATTCATTATTTTATATTTATTAGATTAGTGTGCATATCTATTTTTTTCTTTATCAAATATTGCGCAAAAAATACTGTTGTATAGACTGCGTAACAGCCATAAAATATTAAAATATAAATAACACACGTGACACGTGGCATTTGCCGTAATACACGTGGCTTTTGTCAGGAAATAATAAAAGGCATTATATAATGCAACATCGCGTGCTAGTCATCAATATAATGTGTTTTTAATAAAATGCATCATTTAAAGCCTCAATTTAATCCAAATGATCCAAACGGTAAATACAAATCGTACAGATATAGTCCGTGTTTAAAAATTTCGATTATTAATTCTAGAAAAGCAATATCGCAACGTGAAAAAAAAAAAAAAATGCAATACGACGTGACAAAGTGTAAGCTCGCGCGATGTGATAATAGTATCCGGTCTTTTAAAACTTTTATTCTTCGTTTTACAACGAAGGGGAGATCGCAAGGTAGAGCAGAATCCTACATTCGAGAGTTTTATCATTCGACAGCGATTCGCGATAGTAAAACTTGGATTGTAGCTATTAATGAGAGAATCCAATCGAAAATTTTATTCTCCAAAAATGACTCTCGATAATAAAATTCTCCCGTGGCCACCTAAAATTGAGAGTAACTTGATGGGAATCTATATTGGAAAGTTTTATTCTCTACGGGGACGTACGGATCCCGATAATAAAACTCGGGCGAATACAGATTCTTAAAGGGAAAGGCAACTTGAAAGTTTCGTTCTCCAAGAGTCACTCTTCACTCTCCGCGGTAGAACTTTCCGATGGACGGAATCGAGTAACACTTAATCCTAAACACGATCGGACTTCCTGAAAGATATATATTTCCGTTTTCTTGGTCTATAGTTCACGCGCTCGTACACACATACATACATTGTTCAGGATTAAAGTAATTTTCAACTATTACAGCGAGCTAAATTTTTATATTAAATTTATGTTATAATTTATTAGTGTGTCACAAGCTGTCATAAGTTAAAACACGATAAAATTATACCGCTATATATCACCTGTCAAGACGTACATCGCGATGCATAAATTTTTAATAACGTGATGGCACATCTATTAAAATAAATAAATTCGAGAGATAGAGGGTCTCTGCAGTCTTTGAAAACATGATCATCCATAATAAAATTCGAAATTGTAAATTTAATAGCCTAAGAAAACATGCCTCGGAACGGATCTCTCGATTATCCCGCTAGATATATCTGCATTATCTCTTGTTTGGCGACCTGGTTCTGTCTAATTAAGGATGTACTCGTTCGAAAAGGCGACAGGTATTGCTAATCGTGCGCGCATCTATCCATCATCTCTGGCGCGAATGTCGGAGATCTGAAACATGACGGAGACGTTAAGCGAACGAAAAGCGCGGTGGTCTCGGCATATTTCTCATACTTGGACGATGCATCCGTCGTCTACAGATCCCCGTTATTTGTCAACCAGACGACGACTAGTAATCGAGGTAGATGCGCGCTTTTGCAGGCTTGATTGAAATATCCTTGGAAACGCGACGGTCTGTCGCGATAAAGTCGGATTTGTATCGATCCACCGTGCACGAACATCTTAGTTGAGTCTAAAGTAGAATGACCGGATATATAAATTTGTCCTTCGTATAAAAGAACGAGTAAAAAATGTGGATTCTTTCATAAACTAAGGATCCAATAGATAGGACACAATTTGTCTTCATTTTTATATATAATTCGGATTCGGTATACTTTTATTGAATTTTCTATATATTCAAATATTATATTATATATATTTAGTGTTTAAATTACGGGAGAAAAGAAATAATGTAAAATTGCGAGTTCTCGTTTAACAAAAATAGTTCTCAATTCAAATATAAAAAGTTCAAATATAAAAAGAGAGAAAGAGTGTTATTTTACATGCATATTTAATCAAGCGAACAAGCAGAAAATAGCTTCTCTGAATAATTACCTCTGCGGAAACATCATTTACATGATTCGCTCTTATCCTACACGTTGCAACAATTTATTCAGCACGCAGTTGCCAATAGTAAACCGTGTAAATTTGCTTTAAGTTGTACAAACTTCTCGCCTTCTTCTCACCCTAATGATCCCTAGCAAGTATAACGATGGACCTGACGTTACATACATTAGTTATAGAGGGAGAAGGTGGATGCGAGGGAGGAGACTAGTGGTAGAAGCGAGTCAAGTTGCAGCTCGTTATTCGCTCGTAGCTGGAAGCGAGCTCCACGAGAATTCCGCCGTTGCAGAATGCTCAACGCGGCGATCGGCGAACTCGGTTTAACATCCATCGAGATGTTGAATGTAGCACGTAGATGGAATAAAGAGAGCCGGTTTTATTTTCCCATCTGTTCGCACCGCGCGAATTGAAGCGGCAATGAAGCTCCTCATCCATTTGCTTCGCATGGGAATACGCGAGATAAGAGAAGAGAAACATGCGGATTATGCATATTAAATACTTTTCAAGTATTCAAGTTCGAGAGAGAAGAGAATATATCTTTCTTTTTATCAACCAAGTATTTCCATATATTCTTTTTCTCCAATTTTGATCACGAAAAATTAGAAATTCTCCGTTAATTTGTTTTCACTCAATCACTTATTGAATATATATAACATTTATGAAATCGTAGCGATAAATCTGAGGTAGTTGACCTGGTTCACCGGTAATAACTCAGGAAATCGTTCGCTCGGAGAAACAACCATATCGTATAGAGAATCTATTTATACGGCGTGTATTTCATCGGTTGTCGATAATTCGCGCACACATAAAGTTACGGCCCCGACGTAGACAAGAATCCGTAACGGCGAAAATTCCGTTTTGATACGCGGATCATATCGCGGGTGGCGACGCCCCGAATGTTTGGGTGAATAAATCTCGATAAATAGCGAACGGGAGAGAGATTTACGAGAGATCCGCAAAGCCGTGAGCGCGCGAGCGCGCTCTCGAATGCAATATGTATCGCGTGCGCGAGGTGCATCTTTTACGAGATATCCGCGCGCTATCGGAGTCGAATATCCCTATAAAGAACTCGACGGCGCGTCCGCGATATCGGGAGTTAAGCGAACTCTCGGAATTCATAACTCGTAAGCGCCGTAGGAGAGCGAGCGAGGAGTGATCCCCGCCTATCCCAGTTTCATAAATTATCCGTTAAATGGCGTTTCGCGTAAGAAGGGCTTTCGCGAGCTCGAAATTATCGCCTATCCTTTGACGATGCTTTAACGAGATAAGCGGAACTTGAGAAACTTGTGAAAGAATATGTGATTTTGTTATCACGTTTAAACATTTTTTGCCATAATTATCCCTCATCATAATAATAAATTAATATTTATATACATGTAGTTTAGAATCTTTAGAATCTATATTTTTTATGTAGGTACATTATTGCTTCGCGACTTTTCGTCAAAATATTTCTTCAATATTTTTTCCAAATTTAAAGTAATTCATCATTTAAGCAATTGTTTCCTTGCACTCTCACGCTACTTAAATTTCATTATTCAATTTTGCGTCAGTTTTATTCTCACGACAATTTATACAACACGATTTATTGATTGATGCATAATTTTATTGGGCGAAATAAAAACCAGCTACGTGGATTTATATATATATATTCAGGCGTTCAATTCGTTTATTACCCGAAGAGATCGTACACGAGTCGATCGTTCCCAGAGAAGCTGACGAGCTCGCTCGTCTCACGTCGAGTATTTCCCGCGACATGACGTCGCAACAAGCCGCTCGATCGATTACCGCGCGTTAAGTTCGTATGCTCATCGAGTGTTAAATCGGCGCGATGTCGCGTAGAAGGACGACGTCGTGCCGTAGTACGACGTCTGATATGATGACCGGAGACACGACGAAGCGCGTGTGCACGCACGAATGCGTGCGAGCACGGCAGATCGTTTGTCACACGACTTGCCGAGGCTTCGACGGAATAAAATTGCAAGTCGCGCGCGAGGAGACAGATCGAAGAGCCTTTAAAAAAAAGGCAAACTCGAACATTCTCTCGCCTCTTTCTGTTTCACGGTCCATTTGACATCGAAATATCATTCGGTCGCGCATGCGAACGCGCTCGGCGCGACGAGAATTAGTTAATGAAGCGAATATCTATCAGTAAGTGTGCGATTAATTTAACGAAAGGTCTATATGTTCTCATTTTCATCACACATTTCAGACTAAACGCGTTCGTTCAATTGCTAATTTTATTTACGCCTGGCGTAAAGATCACGTTCGACGAAACGTGATGCGAGAGTCAGATAGTATCGCGCATATAAATGCGCGATTGTGCCAAAAGCTGATTTTCGCATTCGATGTTTATACTTACAATTAAGTTTAGTTGATGAGAAATTAATCGCGCCATTTCAAAGCCAAGGATTGTCACGAGTCAAAAATTTACTCCTATTTTAATTTCGATTTTCGTTTTTACATTCTAAAAGCTTTCGGTGAATTCAATTTAATATATAGAATTGAGTTTCTCTCTACGTTGTATGTTGAAAAAAAATGTGTTAACCTTTGAACTAAAATACTATTTTTGAACATGTATTAGTATTTAAATTAAATATATGTTTTGTTAGATTTAATAGGTTTAATAAGTTATATTTAATAGGTTATTTAATAGGGTATATTTAAATATTTTTATAAGTTTAATTATAACAAAATAATATTTAATTGGAAGGTTTAATCAAGTTAACAAATTTGTTTTCAATGTACAAAGTAGAGAAACTCGATTCCTATATAATAAATTAATTCCTACCCCAATCAATTCCTATATAATAAGTTAAATTTGCCAAAATTTTCTAGAATCTATAAACAAAAATCGAGATTAAAAATAGAAGCAAATTTTTAAGTCGGACAATAAGGATTGATTAATTTAATTAATAAAAAATTAATTGTAAGTACACATGGAGTAATAATTAAAAACAACGAATAATTTCCTCTTTAATAATTTAAAGAGAAGCAAAGCTATATTGATTAGATATATAGTTTCGATATAGAATAATCTGTTTATAATTGTTTAAATTATTAAAATACATAGATGTTAGATTGAAAATTGAGGTCGAAAATAAACTGAAAAAAAATGATTAAATTAATAAATATTTATTTCAATATTGCTTTATGAATCAATTATTTGAAACAAATAAATATTTATCTGTTTTAAAAAGGATTTTCTTACAACAAATAAATAATTTTTCGCAGTCAAATCTATCGGTTTCAAATAAACGATTTATAAAAAAATATTGAAATAAATATTTATTTGAATTCAATATATCTTTCTTTTCAGCGTAGAAAAAAAAAATTCGACTGGAATGGAATCTCGGTGTTTGTGGTAGGCGCTAATCGTTATTGCACGTCCTTTGATTCCTGCTGCAAATTGTCCGGCATGAGGCTCGCATCGCGAGCGAGATGAACGTGAGATGAGGGTCATAGAGATGCGTTTAGCGTTAACGTGCGGTGAGAATCGAAAGACAAAAGCCGAGGGCGCGAAACGAGCGCGCCAATGCACCTATACACACACGCTATCGCCGTCGATTGCCGATGAATGGCGGGGTCCCGTCATTAGTTCGTCGGCGCAGTCAATGGATTCATTGCTGCCTATTACGACGTCAAATCTTCTCTTGTACGATAATCTAGCGATAATGAGAGCTCGTTAAAGAAGATCGTATACACGCTCCCTCAACGCGACGTCAGTCGGGATCGATGCGCTCCTAATACACGCGAACGTCTTCTTCCCTTGGTCCCATCCTTAATCTCTCTTTTAGTCTCTAACTGTTGATCTCGACTTTCGACTGCTTACACGTTCGTCGTCGTCGTTAAATCGAAAGATGTCATTATAGTCGTATATTTTTAACAACAAAAATAAATTCGTCCGGCTCATTATCTTTAAATGGAGAAAACTTTTGCCGCAATAAAACATGTGACGTGTCAAGGTAAAAAAGAAGCTTATGCGTTTTTCTCTCTTTCTTTATAATAAAGATATTTTTTTCAATATGCAGTTCATTAAAAGTTGCAGGAAACTATATAGAAATTTGATAATAAAGACATATTTCAGACGGGAGATTTATCTTTTTTCTTCTAATTTTTAATCTAGCGGTTTTATCATTCTCTCATTCGAGTTACGTCGTAAATTTGCATTGAACGAGTTACGCGCGTTTTCTATCAATTCAGGGTAAGGCGAAGGGCGGCAGCGATTTATACAATCTGCGGATTGGTCGACACGTTTCCGGAATGCGACGACCGAGTTTTCGCTGCCGGACACGAGAGAAATCGCATCGCCGACTATTTTCCCGGATATAAGCACCCGCGGACCGCTAGGTTCCCGCAAAGTGAATTATCCCTTCGTAGCGCGTGGTCGGGAATAGTTTTAGTGCCCTCAGCACCGCCGCGCGCTCGGCAACTACCGTTTCGCAGCTCTCGTCGATTAATCGCCTCGGAGTCCACGGAATCGAGGCGAAAGCGACGACGATAATCGCTCCTGCCCTTCCATTAAACAGCTCGCGGCAAATTCCGTCGCTCTCTCTCTCTCTTTCTGTTTGGCGGAAATCGTCGCGAGGTGTATATGCAAATCTGATAAATACGCGATCGCGAACTCAATGATATTCGCGTTGTATCTGCATTTTCCGATATCCCAGGCCGGGCTGCGTCGACGGCAGGATAATATTATTGATATCGTCGAAAAACGAGCGCCGGAGAACGCACGTATCCTCCCGGAACGACGTGCGCGGGCTGGTATTTTGGTTGTTAATACGAAAATATTCAGACCCCTGCGCGATATATATCGGAAACCCCGCTCGTCGCTTTTATAGAGCCGCACGTCCGGGATTTACTGTACACCATAGCCGCACCAACACGCGCACGTGGTGACAAGCGCGCCCGAATTTTATCCACGATTTACGTCGCGCGCGAGCTCCGCAGCTCTGATCGACGGGAAATATGTTTCTATTATCGTTCGTGCAAGTTTCATCGGCGCGGGTTAATTCCGCACGATTTGACGTTTGCCCGTTTTATTAAAATAACGCGACCACGCGCGCGGCTTGGAATTACACGTCGACGACACGCATCTCCGAATTTCTACCATAAATAGCAGTTACGCGTACAAAACTTTTCACTAATAACTGTCAAGTCTGTAAAGTTCTACGTGTACATGTCTCATTAAAATGGTATTGCTGTTTCGAGTGTTGAACATTTTTTTAAATGTTGATAAAAAATGTCTAATGCTTCAAAAAGATGTATAGAAAAATTGGTCTCTTATTTTCTCTTGGTTACAAATTTAAAAAAAAAATTTACGGACAATCTTTCCTTAATCAACAATATAATCAAATGATTGTTGTTTGGAGTGTTGAACATTTTTAAAAATGTTGATAAAAAATGTCTAATGCTTCAAAAAGATGTATAGAAAAATTGGTCTCTTATTTTTTGAAAAATTTACGGGCAATCTTCCCTTAATGAACAATACAATCAAATGTCACGCGCGTGAAATTTTTCCACCAAAAAATCTGTGCAGATAATATCATTTGAATGGAATTAAACGACGCTTTAGTTTCACGCCAAAGTAAAATATAGACATCAAAATTTGCGCATACGATTATGCAAATCTTTTTTCTCTTCAATTTTATCTTTTTCGACGTATCCACTCTAATATACACCGACGTAGGAATTATCGCACAATACATTTTCGCAAATATCCTCCCGGACTTGAATTCACTTGCCTCGTCAGCGCGCGGTCGCGCAAACGGGCCTCGGCCTCGAATCTGGTCATGCAAATTTGCCGTTGGTGTTGGCGTAAATGTACGACGGATCGTGATACGTCGGGGCGAACATGCGACGCGTAGGCGTCAACGCGACACACCACCGTGTGGCTCAGGTAGCCGCATTATTCGCGCGTCCGCGCGTCCGATGATGAGTCATCGTGTTTATAAATTTATTCGACGCGCGATACATGTATATGGTAGTATACCGGTCTATGTCGCGACGTCAACCGCTCGGCGATGCTGCACACGGTGTACGATATAACATGTGTGTGCGCGCAGATGCGCTCGAATACCTGTCGGGCGAGTGTCGACCGGGGATATACGCGCGGCTAAATCGGGAATAGGGGTTACACGGCGACGGGATATCGGCGAGGATAAGGCGCGGGCACACGCGGTTATGGAACATCTTGTTTCGAACTGCCGCGCCGCGCCGTAGGAAATTCGCTTTGGTTCATGATCATGCAAATCCGCGTATTCATATCGTACGTGTAATATTAAGTGCGGTAGTCTAATTCCGAGTTTATCTCGCCCGGATTTATCTCATATGAGCATAATTCTTGCTTCTAACAGGGTTAACATGGGCTTTAGGGAGAGAAATATTCAGCTATGATTTGTATCTTCCATTATACTTGTACAAGGAGTCCGGTAATAACCGTATCATCTCTGCTCGCATACTCATACATACATGCATTGGCCGATTTTTTAAAAATAATTTCTCATTAATTATTGTAAAAATCGCAATACCTGCACACATTAATATATACATTACTATTTACTATTTTGCGATTTTCGCAATAATTGATGAGAAATTAAATTTAAAAAATCGGCCATGCGTGTGGATGAACAGAGTGGATATAATGCGATTATTAATACGATAATATTATTTATTTTCATATTTCTTTAGATTTATTTCTAACTATATATCAATTATAAATGTGCATGTTGTATTTTTGTTTATAAATTTAATCATGTTTTCCGTAGACAGATTATGTTTGATCTGTCCTCAGATCAATATATTATATTCAGAGATATGTATGCATAAATGAATAACGTACAATTTTATAACTAAATATTTCATATTTGCAGACAGAAATTAATCATCATATAGCACAACTACACAAACTAATGCAATTAATTCAGTTTACTCAATTCTGTTATTTAATGCAACTGGCTCAACAAATTAAATATAACTCTTTGCTTTTTTCCCCTTTCTTAAATGATCGTTTTTTTACATAGCAAAATAAAGAGAAACGAACGAATATAACTGAAAATAAGCTGCCATAAAACAGAGCATTATGCTCCAAAGGGTTAAGACCCCTCGAAGAAAGGGTGTGTTTAAAATAAGGGTGTGTCGCGTAGGATTACTTTGCCATTAACTCCAAGCTGTGAGGGTAGAATATCGCTTTGTTCTTTTGCAGGTCGACGTTCGAGTTAATATAAAACTAACACAGTCTAGATAATACGTATATAAATATACGCATCCCGTGGTTTAATATCATAGCTCTTTCGGCTGGTTAGACAATTCATTCATTTACGTACATTTTTAATTATGCTCGATAAACCTAGTACATGTCTATCTTTTTGTGGCACATTATAAGAAATTTAGAAAAAAACTTGATTTGATTAAAATTTGCAAAAAATATAATTAACTTTTCACGAGTTACGAGTTGGCATTCGTTGATTCCGGCTAGTTAGACAATTCATTCATTTACGTATACATTTTTAATTATATGCTCGTTAGTACATTTCTCTATCTTTTTGTGGCACATTATAAGAAATAAAAAAAAAAAAGTTGTTGATTAGATTAAAATTTACAAAAAATAATATAATTAACTTTTCGTGAGTTACGAGTTGCCATTCGTTGATTCGGGACACTGGAAAATCATACGTGCGATACGGTCGAAATTGTGCCGCCTGGCATCGCGACGTGTATTAATGCAGAATACCCGAGATATACAACATGCGCTTCATACCTAAGCGCGCGTCTGTGTGCAGCCTGCATGCCGATGCGGTAGCCGCTCATCCCTCTCTGTATCGAGGTATGCATTTCGCAAGCTGCAGCTGCGAACAGGGAAGGCGAGTCCTGAACAATGATCGCGAGTCCAACAATCACCGCGGGAGGAATCCTGATGAAATAATGCCGTGGAACGCCAGTCGGGCTTTGGGCTCGCCTTGATTTTTATTCGCGTGAATGTATGGCACCGAAACGATGTGTGTATATATATATATATATATTATTTATATGTATACTGCATTCGAAATATACGAATGTATTAGTTTAATCGCACACGCCGCGCCGGCGAGAAAAGTTTTCAATCTATAGATACAATAGTTTTTGTTTCAAGTATACTCCAAGTTAACAAATAAATAAGAAGTTCCAAGTACTTTTACAAATTAGTTTGAATTATATTGAATTAGGATTCTCCACGCAATTCAGAGAATTACCGTAGATCTTACTTCTCAGTATAATAATATACAGACTGAAATTTATAATTCATAATCTTTAAAAGAATTAGTACGTATTAGTTAGCGTTAACTTTTCTTAACCAGACTTTTGTATCCATCGACGTGATGTTAAATAATTTTATTAATATTATCAACAATTGAAATACGACCCGAGCGAAATACACGACTCAATTTGTAAAAATTGTTGGTCAGTTGATTTTTGCAATATGCAAATTAATTGAGCTCGCCTCTCGTAACGCTTATCGGTGAATTACGAGTAAAAGTTTCAAATTACACGATGTTAAGCGTTCGCATAGTAAGATACTTTCATCGAGCCATGCGAGTCACGCGAGCAAAAGCCGCGAACCAAATCACGGTTTTGCGTGAAGCTATGATGAAATGCGCCGCGACACGTTATTTGCTTTCAACGACTCTTTGAGACGCAAATTAATTGATTACGGTTCGCTACGAGATTTCTATCTAATCGTTATTTGAGGCCACGAATTATCATAATAACTCTCGAACCCGACTATCGAATAATGATCGGACTGCCTTTCCACGCAATTGGGCACAATGAGACTATTATTTCGTACACCGGAGTTTCTACGGTATGTGCATCGGTAAACACTCATAACAACTATGCTTAATTTCTAATTACGTATGCCATATATTACTGTGTGCCGCAAGAGTCAAATTGTTTGAAGTACGACTTACGTAACGGAACGCTCTACTGACTATATACCACTGGGGTATTATCCAACATATTTTATCAGTCACATAAGTTATACATGTTCGCGATATGCAAAGTATCTCAGATTTATTACATTCCCCTAACACATTCATGGATATTTTATAACCAAATTTAAAGTAGATTCATCCTTTTCTCATCGAGGCGAGCTCTGTTGTTCGCTTTTGCGATCAAAAAATCTTATTCACTCGATATTTCAAATAGATTTTATTTCAATACAATTATTCCTCGCGAGAGCGTTAATAAATTAATATATATTTAATATTGAACGTTAAAAGCATTAGCCCAAATGGAATTTAAAATAGAAAAATTGATTGAATATTTAAATTTAAATAAATAAAGATACGGAAAAAACGTTGCACGCACAGAAGCTGTCGCAAAAAATATCATAGATTCAAAAGATATTTAATCGTTTTTTTCGAGAATAAAGTCACACGGGTTTCTATTTTCTCGATACTTTGCAATGTTAACCTAGATTCTGTATTAAATAATGTTCGGCGTTACACCGTCTCATCGATGAATTCCAAGGAACAGTTGTGGAACGCGGTAACGGATTCGATGCGTGCATATAATAGCCGCGCGTCGAACGGCCGATCGATCGATCGCGCCGTTGTAGCCATAGAAACGATCCGCCGTCCCTGATGATCGATGAATAGCGCGCGATTGCACGGACAGTCTATCGTCTATCGCACGCTAGGTCCTGTCAGCGCGCGCGCAACATCGTCTCCTTCTCGTCTCCTTCTCGTCGTTATCGCGCCGCCGCGCCGTGGAGGAAACTGTTATGCCTTCGGGGTTGCGTTACTCGAGACAGTGGAAAGATAGCCTGTCTAGATACCGCCCGACCGAGGAAACGCGGCCCGAAGGAAACATTTGTCTCCCCGACCTCGATAATAATTCGCGCCGCTGAAATTTGCTGAGCTCTCGGATTCGTCGTCGCGGAATCGAGACGCTCTCTCCTCGCACTCGCGATGCTGAATTGCACGATTTCTCGGACGCGGAAGAATAATGATTGTTTTGGGATAGGAAAAAGAGAGCAAGAACCAAACATTTCTCAAATTGTTTCGCTGTAGAAAAGCGTCGATAACATTTCGCGGATAATAGAGAGCCTTGTCTTTCGATTATATCATTTATACCGAGCGTTAGCTTCTTACAAGAAGTTTAAATGTTTCAGTACGAACATATATTTTCATATAAAAGTACAAGAGAGACTATATATTTTTCCTGCGACTCTATTCTCACTATTTCTCAAATTAAATTCAAGGAATGTGTAGATGAAAGACCATCCGTGGAATATCCTGTATGTATGTATACATTATGCGATCGTTTAAACTTAAAACAGTTCTTGCATTGACTTCAGTAAGATCAGAGGAAGATCTCAATTGCCAGTGACGCATTCACTGGTGTCGAGACAACACGCGAGTAACTCGGGCGATTACGCCTCGCTTTCACATGCGAATATCATAAATGAACTAATTGCACCGCCGGAATTAACGACAAACGGCGCGCATGAAAGCGACCGCGCTGGTTAAACCCTGATTTGACTTCCATGCATGGCAATCTGCACGCACGCTCCACCGATTTTATAAACCGCAAAACAACGCGTCGGTGTCACATTGCGTCTATCTATTGAATGTACAGACACCCTGTCATCATTTTACATATGAAAATGTTCATTATATTTGATGCAGTTCGTTTTTACTCGATAAAAAATCATATTTTTCTTACTTTTCAATTCAATATCTTGTGATTGAGTAACTAAAATTTAATTTATCTTTTTATCTTTCTCGAAGTTAACTAAAGAAAGAAATTTTATGATTCCAATATGTCTATGTTTTAAAATTTTATTCCACATCTCAACACTCGATCGATTATAACACAAATGATTGGAAAACTTTTTGAAATTTTATTAAAATGAAAAATATGTATCTATATATGTTCAACTTCCGACTAACGTGGAATATATAGATATTTTTCACAGAGAGAATTCGTAAAGTTGTAATAATGGTTCTAGAATACGTATTTTAGGCACGATCGATATCACGTTGCAATTAACGGGAGTGCCTAGCAAATATCATCGAAGCGTCATTATCGCTTTCGTGAAAGGGCATCGGCTATCGCGTCGCCAAGTGCAGCACGCGCGATTCATTACCTTATCGACAATTCCGTGGCGACAGACTGATTTTCACCGCGGATTGGTTTGCTTCAAGTCGTTATCGTTGTGTACTTTGCACGATTGACTTCTGAATTTCAATGTATATATATATATTATGCGTATACACAATATTTCGAAAAGCAGTATGACTGAAAACAGAAACGTCACAAATTTCTCGTAACTGTGTACGTACAATTTACAACTGTCATAAAATTATATCAATTTTTAAGAAGAGAAATGTACTACGAGAATTAAAAAGTATAAAGAATATAATAAACCGTATTTTACATGAATTTTTAGCACGAGATATATTTTTAGATAATATATTTATAACATAAAAGATATAAGTTTTACCACAAGTATTTATAATTTTGCAAAAGTTCTATATTCAGAGATATATATCTGCATCTATTCAATTAATATTATTTAATATCATACGAGTAACACGTTTCTGAACCAAAATTTCTCTCGGTATGTTCCGTACATGTACAATACAACACATTTCACAACAGTGTCATGTCTGATCAGGGAGAAACATCACCGGCGCGATCGCTTGTGTTGCTCGCTGAAATTCGCGTGCGATTCATCTCTAATTATATTACGCTTGCATGATGCATGCTAATGTGCCACGTAGACGTTTGCGATGAAGTGTCGCTTTCTCCTATTCTTTAATAATCGTCGAGAGTCCCGATACCCCGGCCGATATTACTTTAAAAATAATGCTTAACCAGCGTTATCGCGTTGTCGTAATTACTTCGTAATTACGTCTCTCCATTTCCTATCTCTGTTTAAACATTCACCGCACAAGCGGATATTCTTATTTTACGACACGATGCGTGCACTGATTTATTCCCGCTCGATTTCACGCACAAGTGTGCTCGGCCGCGAATTTAAGCGGATATAAAGAGAATAAATTTATGGACTAAATGAGTTGCCGAATCACGGCGAAATGTCGTTTATATCGCGGCGAATTCTCGTTTTGCTTCGTTATCAGGTCGGTTATTTCGCGTCATTCGCGTTTCAAGCTAGCATAATGCGGCTTAATTGTATTATTAATTATTAATACGTATTAAACAGCAAATAAATCTATGTCTCGCGAATGAATTGATGTATGTAGTTTCTAATTTACGTCAGAATTATTTTAGCTGGTATACAATATTTCAATAATAAAGAGGCACGAAATATATGAAATGTGGCATTATCTCAGTTAATGGAAATGTCGAAATACTATGTAACAAAGTACTATCAAAGTATCATCAAAAAGTATAATCTATTTTATTTTCACCAGAATATTAATCTTTTTCCATTTCAATTCCATTTTTATATAAATACATTTAAAAAATCATAAAAAATTAATCGCTAGATTGTGCTGAAACGTTTTACATATGTATAACAGATTTAAGTTATCTATATAAAATAGATATATATATATATATATATAGGTACAGATAGCATTTAAAAAATCTATTATATATATATATATATATTATATAAACCTGGCACATAGAATATATATTTCATCTCATATATAGCAAGAAAAACATTTTTTTCTCATTCCTTCCATATTCAAATCTAATATTTAAAGAAAATAAAATGATAGAATCACGTATTTTGTGCAACGTATTGCCGGATTCATTAAGTTCCACTCTTCTTCTCTCATTTAGGGTTCAGAAAACGAGTCGGAATCTCGTTAGTACATACCAATTCCGTCGATCGCGCGACTCAAGCTGCATAATTGTTGTTAGAGACACTTCCTTCCACGGTTATATGTATAACTCGTATCGCTGATCGACCACTCGCGTTTTGCACGCGGATGCCGCCGCCCCTCAGTCGTTTCGACTAATTAAACGATATTTAAGCGAGCGGAAGGCAAGCGGGCATTGAAACGTAACAACCAGCCGCGATTCATGCAAATTCAACGACTTCCGAGCCGAGTCACTCTCTCTCTCTCTCCCCTTTCATCTTGCTTCCCCTCCACCTTTTCCCTTTTAGATCTCATCTATATACGGAATGGATCGTAAAAGTATCGACAATCGGAGAGAGAATGTAAATCAATTTTTTTTCAAAAAGTTCACTCTGCTCGAGATAGATAGGTATACTACGAAACGATCTAACGTCTCGAAGATAGAATAATTTAATTAAACAAACTCGATAAAAATGTAATCACATTCATAAATATAATCAAATTCTAACTGGATTTTACAAGTATTTTATGAATGTAATAAAAATGTAAAGTACGTATTTAAAAAATCGCGTGCTCAAGATGATTCCCGTCCATTTTCCATCGACTTTGAGAATTCGGTCGAGGGCACATCATTACTACCAACTCTTCGCTTTTGCAATCCGCCCTCTGCAACTACATCACACAGTTCTTTCTTCTCTCGCGCTTCAATCTTTGCGCATCTTTCAGTTTTCTTTGCAATCGGAGCGCGAGGAGTTCCACCGCACGAACGAAATCACAGTAAATGTAGTATCTCGACGAATGACGGTCGACCTCAAACTAACCCATCCAAGGAGACCGAATGTAGATTCGATCTAACCCTGGTTTAAACCGAAAGCGCGGAAGGACGAATAGAATAGTCTGAAAGTTAGCTAACGACGAACGGGTTAACCGAAGTTGTCGATGCGATGAGAAATTTCTAGGCGATGGGAGAAGAATTTATCTTAACCTTTAGTTATCATTATCACGATCTTTATTCTTATGCGCACAGAAAAAAAAGAATCCTTGATTCAAGTATATTTTTATTCTTGAACGCTATTTGATTGATTTAAGCATAGAATGCTCTTTGTAATCACAAATTTTCATTTGCCTTAATAATAAATAAATTTGTGTAAAGTAAATTTTATCCTTAAGATATATTCTTGTTTTAAAAATCGTATGTGGTAAAAACAAACTTAGTCACATTTGAACTAAGAATTATTATATTTATTTGAAAGTACCGCTTATATCCGATGCACACTTGTCACTTGTCCTTGCAATATTTATAAGTAAATTTCAGCTTCAACCAAGAATATTTTGCACTTTGTTTTAAGGATAAATTATCCTTTATCCAAAATTATTTATATTTGGTGCTATTATAAGGATAAAATATACTTAAATCAAGGCATATTTGCATTCTCTCAAGGATACTGTTTTTTCTGTGCGGAATTGTGAGAATCATATATGCAAGTTAATCGAGACGTAACATATATTATACGTATAATTAACCGTATCGTTTTAAACATAATTTACTCTTCAAATAAATATATCATAAAATATATGTGAGTTGTTATACCATACATTGTAATGCGCATGTGATTTACATTTAGTTATGTAAAACACATCTCGCACTTGCCTCGCATATGTGCTCATGGGTTTAGAATTTGTGTAATGCTATTATAGCGACATGGATGTACTGTATTTGCGAGGTAAAGAAAAACATTAGCCAGTTTTTCTGAAAGAAAAAAAATATTTTTACAAATAAGTAATTATTCGATTGAAATAATATAATTACTTAATAGTTATAAAATTTCATATCTGTATAAAATAATAATACCTACGAATTACCGTCCGAATATTATACGTTTAATGTTATATTATCGCGAATTGAAATTGAAGAATCAGCAAACCCAACTCGTTATAGAGATTATATTGCCAGATAAGGTGAGTTGGTTCGGATTTAGCTCGCGTGAATAGTTAAAGACATTTTACTTTGTGCACTCCTGATTCCTCAAGCAATCGATCAAAGTTAAAGTTTAATTCCCTGCTTTGCGAAGTTTTTAAATGCTTCGTAAACTTGTAATTGAACAAAGCCGTAATATAAGAAATAAATAAATGTATCCATACACGCTAGCAAAAAAATTGTATACTCTGTTTCGCATGTATAATAATTGTGAAAAATATCCTCTCGTGTGTATACACCGCATTAAGATTTTAAAATGTGGTTATATAAAACCGACTTTGCATCCAAAAAATTTAAGACCGGCAATTATATACAATTCGGCTTATGTACAATACACTAATTTTTTGCAAGATTATTTTTGTACCCACAAAGCAAAGCCAAATAGATTTAAGCTATGCTTTTTACATGACATTTATCAGACTAAATATTACATAGGTTCAATACATTAAATAGTTCACACAAATATATAAAACCAAGTACGGCGATATAAAAGTATATTCATATATTTTAAAACGACTGTTGCATATAAAACAAATAAAATATATATTAGTATTTTTTTGATTTTGCAATGCATTTATAACTGTTGGAAATAAAGAGAGAGAGAGAGAGAGAGAGAAAACTACAGTAATATCAGATATAAATTTTTTCGTTTGATTTGATTTTGACCCAGTTGCGCAGTTATGCATTTTATATCGATATTTTGACAGTGTTTTAAACAACGAGGATAGACGATTGCGCATTTGAAATAATTATACAAAGCGAAACAAGTAGAGTTTTCGCGTGCCTCTGAAATGAGGGATCCTGCGAGCGAGATTCAGTGGTATTAAAATTAATTACAATCATAAAATTCTTGACACGCACATGTATTAATTTTCTTTTGCCGACTCATGCATTCGCAAGCCTGGCGTAAAATCCCGGCGAGACTAAAAGCGGTAGAAAGAACAGGGGACGGAGAGAAACGGGAGCCTGTTTCCAATGGATGTCATTAGTTAACCGAGGCTGGGTTAATCGGAGGCCATCTGTTAACCAGAGTTGTCGATACGGGAAACGATAGTAGCGATCGCTCGGAGACGAATTCCGGCTACAGTCGGAATTCGCTCGTCGCGTCGTGCGATCCGAAGCGTTATTTATCTCTCGCGCTAGAATTTATCGGTACTGTTAATTCGGTAAAAGCCCATCCATCTGTATATGTCAGTGACAAAAGCATATTCTCGATCCCACGTACAATATTTGACATCTACCGTCCTATTAAATTTTTTTCGTCGTATTAATTTTTTTCTAGCGCAACTTCTAACAATAATAATATAAATACGATTATATGTAGGATATCCCATAAATAGGATGATAATGACACAATTTTTTTCTCTATTTTTAATAGAGACTTTTATAGAGACAAACTATAATTAACTATTCGCAAACTATTATATTTAAAAAAATATTCTTCATTAGGTGTAATTTTTAAATATCACGCACATTCTCTTGATAAATTTCAAAATATTCTTTATTAATAAAAAAGTATATTTAAAATTAAATAAAAAAAATTGTATCGAAAGTCTTTTAAGAAATTAAAACAATAAACGTGTACAATGGATAGTCTATATCTATCTTTTCCCTTTATCTTCCTTTACAATTTTATCAATCACTATATCTCTTAAAGAATCCGAACAATTGATTGTGAATCCTTACATCATCACGTTTCTATCCGGGCACAGTAAAAATCTTTAATTTCGATATTTCACGCGTTCTAGGCTTCTTATCCTCGATTCAGTTCCAAATTTCCTCCCGGGACCTCAAAAAGGCCCGAGGCCTCCCATCCCCTTCTCTCTCTCTCTCTCTCATTGTCCAAATATTTAACGGGCACTCGAATCTATCGATGTCGAGGTAAAGCTCGTTGGAGAGACACGCCCCATTCGTGAATCGATCGCGACCTTCGAACCGCGTTTCGGCCGGGAACGTAGACGGAACATCGAGGGAAAAAAAAAAAAGACGAGGAAACAAGGACGCGAATGTGCCGGTAAGAGCAACGCGGGAAACAAGGGCAGCTTCCGCGCACGCGATCCGCGCGACGGCGGTAATAAGTTTTGTCGGATGGCGCGGTTCTTGCCGATATAAACTTGCAGCCGGCTCTGTCACACGTGCGGCGCCAATCGTAAATCGCACCGACCCTGCCATCGCGCCAACTTTCGCGAGCCAACGTACGTACATACCCGTTCTCTCTCTCGCGCGCGCGTTATCGAACGCGGAATTCAATTTGTTGCAGTTTCGCCGATAAAGGGGGAGAAGAGGGGCTTCCGCTGCGACGTGTCACACCTTGCCTTAGCAACGTCGCCCAAACTCATTGCGGATTAAGGTGACGGTAATTCGGTTGCTATACGAGAGTCTCGCCGTGTAAATGAGAAACAAGTTCGCAATTTGCAAAGTTTGTTCGAGTATATCGAGTCATGCATAAAATGCAAGATTATTCTCTCTTATATAGAGCTTACCGAGTAGCCCTGTTGAATGAGTGAAAGAAATTAATAAATAAGTGATTTCTTCCGCGATGTAAAAAGAAAGGCGAAACGCTGAAGAAATGCGTATTAAAAAAAATAAATAAAACACAATATCAAGGAATCGTGTAACTCTGCAGAATTTTGTTATAAACTGTTTCGCATTTGGCTGACGAAAAAACTAATACGATACGTATCTTCTATAATTTTTTTTATCGTGATGATAATCCAGATAAATCTATACTTTGCATTTAATCCGAAAAAACTTGACAATAATATTTCATATTAAAAATGTGAAAAAACAAAGTAATTTAGAATTGTCAGAATTAATCATGCACGCGAATAAAATTATCGCTATCTTCAATCTCTCGCTCATTATTAAAATGTTCCGTAAAATTGGATCAAAGTACGTGAATTGAAATAAATTTTTGAGCAAGTAGCCGGTAAAATTTCTTTGTTACTGCTCTCTTTAATAATCAGTCATGCTTCTGACGGAATTTTGCGGAAGAGCAAGATATTTCCGAGGAGCAACGTGTATTATAAACCCTACGGCGGAATATAACATGTTAAAAGTTTGCCGGAGAAGACGCGCATTACGTAACCCTACCTTCCATATCTTCCTCTAACCACGTAGGTAGGTGCATGCGCGCACACACACACACACACATATTATATATATATCTATAGCGACGTCGCCCCCATCCTTTCCGCGGAATGTACTTCCGGAGTAGTAGTCGGTAATTTGGCTCTAAGCGAACGCGCACAGCGTGCCGCTTGTCCGCATCCAAGCGGAAGGAAAATGTCTCTTCCTCCGCTTCGCGCTCGAACTTCCACCAGAGTTCATCAATTTTTCGAATGTCGACCACGCCTCTCCCGATCGCACTGCAGTTTCTTTTATCGTTGCGGGACCACATCCGTATGCGAGACACCGCATTTATCCTTTGTAGTAAAACACAGAGAGCGAGAGAGGCGATTTCTTTCGACTAACATCGACAAAATCCTGCTGGCTGCTCGATGCGATTCGTCGCGACATATTTATGTGAAATACGAGGACGTCGCGCGCGATTATCGACGTTAACTTTCCTTCGCCGGGCGCTTCGAGTAATTTGTAATGGAATTTTTCTCGAGACGGCAATCCGATTTTAACGAGTTTACAACGTTGAAAGTCTTCCTAATTAAGCCGCAAATTAAGATTCTGGCAGAGTGAAGTTCGCTCGAATGTAACCGAAGAATAAAAGTTCGCGCTATCTATTCTTCTTTCCCGAAAGAAGTTTAATTTGCCGATCGCTTCAAACAACTATAAATTGCGTCGGCATTCTTGTCGAGGGAAAATCGACTCCCAACTTCATCGAGAGATAATAATTTATACCGGTCGGCGGAAATTGGCGCGAATTCCATCGTTTATCATTGTATAATATCATACTCTTTTTACGTAATTACATGCCGGATATTTCCCTTATATTTATACCGGACGAGTGTTCAACTTTACGTTGCCTTATCCTCGTAAGATACAATGGGGAGGTTTAAACTCGCGCTTCGCCTCCTCCTCCTCCTTCCTGAGGGAAACATAATTTCACGTCGCGTTTTCTATGATAAACGGTCCGAAGATCTCCGGTCAGCGAGATACTGCAAGTTTAATTTCTATTAGGGTAAGAAAGAGAGAGAGGGAGAGCTACAGGAAGACGTCCATATTCCTAGTGGCTGGCTGGTGTAAGCTACCTGTATGCTGCTGGAACAATGCATCATTCTCCTTCCCGTGCATCTACCGAGATAGATGGCAATTTCGTTGAAAGTGAAGAGAGAGAGAGAGAGATGCTAGAAGTGCATACATGAGCCGGAGTAGGCGTTTCATCGACGTAGTTTGCGAACGACCATCAATTTCTCAGGACATCCGAGAACGAGCGATCGGCTAATCGACCTTGATCTTTCCACGTGCAACCCCGTAGATCTCCTCGTTCCACTTCGCCCGTGACACGTCACGCGACATATACGACATCGCGCATCGATTATGCAACGTTTATGTTACGGGAAATTTCCGATGTTCGAGATATGTCGGCTCCCGTCTAGGTGAATACGTTTACGGTATTTGAAAAATCGAGATTATCTTGTGTGTCCAGAAGTTCAGATATCACGGGATGAATTAAGAGAAGAGCGATGGTTGTTGTAATCAAATATTGATAACTTCTCCCCTTATAAGGCAGCAAAGTTTTAAAGATTTTCACAAGAACATTGTTTTCATAACTTCTTTCTTTCGCTTCTTTTTTTTTCTTTTTTTTTTGGTTTAATTAATTCATGTAGATTACTTGTGCAGAAGTTTGGTAAGATGATTATCGGAAAAAAAAACATCAAAGATTAAAAATATCAAAAATAATTAACGTTAAGTATAATACTTTATCAATACTTTTCTGCAGAATGGAACCTCTTATTGTGTTTTATTCTCGAAAAGATTATTACACCTACGCAAATGCTGCCTTTCACTTCAGTCTTTCGAGCATCATCAGCCCTTTAATGGGTCGCATATCGATTGTTAACAGAAAAGAAGTTTTGCATGACCTCGATTTATAAAGAATATTCCTCTCTTCCGTGACGAATTCAGAAATCAAAATTCTCTCCAAGATGCAACATGATTGCTCCATTACTGTGTCGGCCGGGACAAAGAGCGGCATGTTCGCTCTAACGATTCTATTCTCTCTTATTCAACGTTCTTTCGAGCGTACGAACTGCATACGAAGGTAATCGATCTGCGGAATAGCTTTCGATTCGATTTCAAATGGCGCGAATTAACGGCAGATCTTCTCGACTACCATCGAGTTGAAAAAGAGAAAGAGAGACGGGAAGTCCTCGGACGTTCATCGATTTCCCCGAGGCATGGAAAAACGCCCGGATATAACGAGAGAAGTATGCGACGTCGTTCGGGACCGTGTCGTTTCTTACCGACGTATCTTTTTCAGAGATACGTTTTTTTATTCCCTCTCGTTTCCCCTTGACCCGACTCTTAACGATTCGATCGCGATGATTCGACCGCGTATCATTTGTCACGCGATCAATCGCATTCCAGCTTTCATCCTTCGATAGCGTAGTTAGTATATAGTATATAAAAGCGGGCAACAACGACAGAGAATCGAATCGACGACAGGTATATTCTGAAAAGCCTTCGATAACGAAGGTTCGTATATATTCATAGCAATATTACTTATGTTATTGTATAAAATTGAAATTCGCTAAGGATAGTTAATGATGCTGTCTTGCTGCATTTCCCAATTTTCCGATTACGATACTGTTTTAGCAATATCGTTCGAACGTAAAACACGATGATGAAATTTCAATAACACAGAATTTGTACGCGGAATTCAACGCGCGGTATTTTACGCGATCTAATATATTGCATTTTGTGCGAAGGCGGAGAGGGAGAAAATTTCCAATAAAATAAAAAGTTGGCGTTTCTCAAGTAATACGAGAATCATGGCGCGTTGAGAAGAAATTTCTTGCTTTTCGTGTGCGAATGAGATATCATAAATAAAAATCTTCGTTCCGAGAAATTTTATTTCCTCCAAAGTAGCTCGTTCGAAGTTCGGTGATTTCGCTCGTTTCGCGCGCATGGGTATTCGCGATAGCTTTCTCTCTCTCTATACCCAGTACACAAGTTCCACGTATAGACAGGAGTCGACCAGGACCCAGAAAAGGGAGAGAGGGACTGATAGATACGGCCGCCCTAGCTAGGGAGGGCAAAGATTTATGATGCCGGTGCGTCAGCTCGCACGTCTCAATTTCGGGACGCGAGAGAGTCAACGAGAAAGAGAGAGAACCGAGTTTGGTTTTCTCTCTCTCCCGCCCTTTGTTGCCTGTCGTGCGGAGGACGCGCGATAAGGAAAAAGTACGGCTACCGAGAGAACAGGAAAAAAAAAAGTAGAAGAGAGTAGACGAGATAGCGACGGACTTTGCGCGAGTACAGGAGCGAGACGCGGAATTAATCCGGCCGGTCCGACGCGACGTCTCCCTCGTATACGCGTTTCCGTTTCCGTCTCCGGCCGTACTCTCCGCCGGAAAATAGTTTCCACCTCGGACACCGGCAGCGTCCGACAATGGAGTAATTATTGCAATTAGCGAGCTACCTACCTACTCCTTTTTCGTACGCGGTTCTGAAAGGACCGAGACTGAAGAGGGAGGTCGATATTTTCGCGCTTTGAAAATCGCGATTCCGCAAGGAATTCGAATCCCTATCGTAAAGTGGACCTTAATGATGTTCGTATATAGCTAGATTATTTGCTTCGCGTATATATAGACACACCATCAGAGACTGCATTTATTGCTCGTAAATCCATATTGTTCGATATATAGTTTCGCGATAGTTGCAAGTTTTAGTTTTAAAACGGAAATTTTTATCATTTCGCCCGTTGTAAAACGATCATCGTTTGCATAAAAAACTAGTGTGACCTCTGTGCGTTAAATAATTTTCGGAATATATCTTCTTACGTATCATAGAAGAAAATATTAGCCATCACATATCTAAATTTTATAGCTAATATTTTTTAACTATAGTTTAACGAAGAATCTCTGTTCAACTACAGTCAAAAATATTAGTTAGTTATTGCGAAAATTTAGCTATGATGGCTAATATTTTTTTTCCGTGTACATTCATTATTTAAATGTTGTTAAATATCTCGTGAAAAAAGTATATATAGATTTTGACGCTATTGACGAAAAATCATCTATTTTTATAATAAAAATACGCAAAATTTTTCATTTCGACGTTTTTTATCCACGCATTAATTCATTGCCATCAAATATCCGCTTAATACGCGTAAATTACCGATCGTTGAAAAATCCAGGCGTTTTATAATAAAATAAGAGAATTAGATACATGTATATACCATATGTAAAACAGAATAAATATACGAATAGAAATTTTTACTTGATTTTTTATCGTCGCAAAACGCTCTCTCACATTTAATCGACACGTATGTGGGATTATCACGACACGAATATATAGCGCAATTATCGTAACAACTATCGAGCCGTGAAGACTTGATGAAAGCTGCAATGAAGCAATCGAGCATCTATCTTAATGACAGGAAGAGAGTCTCGCGCACAAAGCCACGTCGATTTCACCAAGTCGACATCGTTTGCGTCGCAAACGATCTCCTCTCTCTCTCTCTCTCTCTCGGGTATTGTATTAGTCGATCAACGACGATCGCGAGATACATCTCTATGTCGCGATCTTCGGCACGGATGGAATGTTGATGGGCGAGATAAGAGAGAAGGAGCGTCTCGTATTCCATTCAAAGTGCGCGATGACATTTGCTCGGCACCCGATCAGTCGGAATGACGCGAGAGACCTTAATCCAAAACCGTCACATACTACATCGCCGGAAACGAGATTTAGAACTCACCGAGTGATTTCTTCGAGGCAATTTTTTTATTGCATTCCGCGCGCGAGGCTGCGATTCTTCGCGCCTTTTTTGTGTTTTTGCATTTTGCCCTTTTGCTAACTTTAGTCATGAATATAAAGTCGGGAGAGAGAAAAGCATGCAGAATTACATACGTTACTTAATTATTCAAATTATTCCAAAATTACTCAAACAATTGTTATATATATAAATATATGAAAATGTAATTTTTTAAGTCATGCAGTAGCTCTTATCTTACCAAAATAATTATGAATATTTATAATCTGAACTTTGTGATATTGTTATAAATTATAACATCTGCATTCTCGCACACGTGAAAATGCTTAATAATAATTAAATATGCGAATTAATATGCTAAATAAAGTGCTAATTCAAGGACAATCGTGTTTTTATGGGATAATTTACAGCGATTCCAAAAATATGTTTTGTGGAAACACATCTGGATTTTGTCGTTTTAATAAACTTATACAGGGTGTTATAAAAGTACCGGAACAGCAGAATAACTCGAAAAATATGAGAATCCTAGAAAAAATGCTAAGTACAGAGTTTTTATGATTTTTTCTTGGCATCAGAGAGGTTCAGATAGCCAGGAAAAAATCATAAAAACCCAGTACTTAGCATTTTTTCTAGAACTCATATTTTTCGAGTTATTCTGCTGTTCCGGTACTTTTATAATACCCTGTATATGCTCTAGAACGAATTCCTTTGTGTGACGTATACTCCATATGTTTAAGAATTGAGCTGTAAAGGAAGTCGTAAAAAATTTCTGCGAAATAATAAGTTTTCTTGCGGAAATTCTAAAAAGCAGAGGTCTAAAAAGTATCGAGTTCTCAGTTCATTTTCCTATTTTAGGAAAAAGGTCTTTATTTAGGTATTTAGGTATTAGAAATTTTACAATAACGTTGTAAAAATTGTAAGGATAAATCGAAGAATTAAATTTTATATTTGTATGAAACAAATTAACATTTGAATATGAAATTTGTTACATTATCTCTTCTTGATTTCTAAAAGAAATATGATAGTTTTAAAGTTATGAACAAATATAATATGTTCTGAATCAAGTCGGAATATGAAAAAAAATATGTAGCTAATAAATTACTGCAAATATGACAGTTAGTTGTAAAAAAAAATAAGGTGACCTAATATCATCACGTGTACATTTACATTTTTATTAAAACGGTAGAGTCGGAATTCCATTTTGTCAATTCGACGACATCACGTTTGATATCGTTTGTGCATAAAGCATGTTGCGTTACTTTACGTCGTACATCTGTTTGAAACTCTATTCTATCAAGTGATTTTCTGCAAATTTTATGGTTGGAAAAAAATTCGCTCTAGTGCATTTAAGTTTACTAAAACGACAAAATCCAGATGTTTCGACAATATTGGAGTCGCTATAAATTATCCAATAAAAGCACAACTGTCCTTGAATTAGCACTTTATTGGCATATCAATTTGCATATTTCACCAAGCGTTTTCACGTGTATGGAAATGTTGTAATTTGCAACAATATTACGAAGTTCTCAGATTATAAATATTCATAATTATTTTGCTAAGATGGGAGCTACTGATTTTAAAAAATTGTATATTTTTATCATGTATTCATGTATATATAATAAAATTAATTATTTTGTAGTATAGTGTTCTAATAATTTTCGAAAAATTCAAATAATTAAGTAACATAAATTCAAAAATATATATGTTTCCTTTTCATAATATATACCTATGTATATTATGCATGCTGGCAATGATTCGATGAATATTGATATTTGTAATTATTTTCGAAATAATTTATGTAGATTGAAAATATTAAAGTTATACTTGCGCGTATTATAACTCCTAGTGATTTCTTAATTATATGTAATGCTAAATAATTTATAGCACGACAACATATTTATTTTTTTTCAAAGTGATAAATATAAGGCCAACTTATCGAGCTGAATATTCGAGATGTTCAGTCAACTACCATTTATTACATGTATAAATTATAAAACTACAGTCATTATATTAAAACTAACGCAAATTACAATCATTCTATAAACGTTTCGACCGCACGCGGTCTTCTTCAGTATAATTATTGAAATATAAATTCTTACAATTCACATAATATCGAAATTTAATTATAGTTATTCAGAATCAAGAGTTTTTGAGCAATTAACGCGTGTTTCAATCCGTCCTGTCCAACAATGTTCGCCTCGATATGATCCCTGATTTTGTTCAGATCTCGGATAGTTTCATCGTTAATATGCGAGAAATTAACCCGTTCCGTAGGCGCTGCGATTAATAAAAAATTACCGATCAACGTATGTCCAAATTATAATATGTATCCCCTACAATTGGTAGTATGCTTACCTATCATCGTTCTTCTTGACAATTTTGCTACTTATTAACAGTTATTAAGGATGACACATAACAAACCAACAATACAGAAAGACAGCTCATTTTAAACTCTACTTGATCGGAGAGCTATTAATTTATTTTTATTTTTTTTTCTCTATAAACATTCCGTAATTATTTTCACGAAGAGATAATCAGAGTATTTAATATGCGTGCAATATTGTCAAATCAGAGCATTTATTATGGGTAGAATATCATCAAATATCAGAGTATATTTAATATGTGTAGAATATTGTCAAAAAACAGAGTATTTTATATACGTACAATATTGTAAAATATCAGAGCATTTGATATGCGTATATACGATAATCAAAAACATGACATTTCGGAGTACCTGGCTGCACGGTGTTATTCTTAAAATGCTAACGAGGACAATAGGTAAGCAATTAAGCAGATAAGCAGAGAATTTTGAAGGCAAGATGACTTACCTGCAGGACAGTTGCATCTTGCCTCGGAGACGTCGCGTTTGGGCCTGAAGACCTCTGCCGGGGCGAATCGTTGCGTCTGATCCTGCCGCAGCTGCTCCTGCACCTCCGATTTGAGTCTCTGCACTAAGACTTCCACCGGCGACGATGACTCGTCGACGCGATGGCAGCGTGCCTCCAGGCTGGCGATCCTGGCCTCCAGGCTGAGCTCGCGATAGAAGAGCATGCCGGACACGGTGAGGCTGGCCAAGCAGAGGGCACACATCGCCCAATTGAGGCTCGCGGATCCCACGCGATCCTCATCGCGGAACTTTCGCGGCATCGACGCCTCCAGGCAGGACGACGAGCCCTTGCCTGGGACCGACGACCAGGACTCGGTCGGCGAGTCGGTCTTCATCGTCGTCGTCGTCGTGTTGTCGCGCGCACTCGCACGCACGCACGCACGCACGCACTCGCGAATCTCTCCGGTACGCGCTTGAGGAGCGTCCTTAAGCGGCGCGGCGCGTCATAACCCGCGCGACGATAACGATAACAACAATGTATACCTGACCGTTACAGATGTCGCGACATCATCGTCCATCTGGAATGCATCTTCGCGCGACCATTCGCCCCGTTATCGCGCCTCGTATATATGTATATTCGCCCGTCCACCTGCTTTTCCGTTTGCAGCCCGCGCGCGTGTATACACGTCACAAATTCGCGGCGATTCTACCCTCTCGATGCTTCCGATTTCGCAACACGACGCACGGTTCGAGCTGAAACTGTCGCGCGTTTAAGCGGCAACGTTCAGTACGTTAGATCCGTTGCCAAATTCTCGCGGTTCCGTTGACTCGCGCACTTTGACACACATCGACGACCGGTGACGACGGGGCGTCGATCGTCGTCCGCTCCTCTCCTTCGTCCCTTAATTTACTGTGTCGCTTGTCCCTTTCTTCCCTCGCGGAAGCGGTACGAGATCAGACGGAAGAAAACGCACCGCCGTTCGTCGACGGCGCCAAACTTCTCGGCGATCGCGCTGGCCGCTTCTCCGAAGAAAGCTTCTTTCGACAAACTTCACGGCAAAGAAAGCGAGAGAAAGAGAACGAGACGCCGACGACGTCGAAACGTAAGTACGTTTTCGTAAATTTCTCGGCCCTCGTTTTTACACGTCGTCGTTACGAGGGAGAAACGCACGAGAGGACAACGCACATACGTAACGCACGATGTGACATTCGCGGTACGACTGGATGTGGTGGGGCGACACTACGCCGCGAGGACAGAGGGTTCGTCGCTTCGGCCGCGCTCGGCTACGCTCGGCTACGCTCGGCGCTTCTCGACTCTCTCGCCGCGCCGCGCGAGACTATACTACTATACTCCACCGGCACGTCGGATGGTGCGCGCGTGTAGGACGCGATCGGTCGACCTAACGGCCACTTCCATTCGCACTGATTCACCTCCCCGCGTTTCATTCTCTTGGCTCCTCACGCTCGCCACCTCTGTCCACCACCGTCCACCACCGTCCACCACTATCCGCCGCCACCCTCTTCCACGGAAACGGGATTCGGCAGCGAGAGAGACAAGGTATAGATCTCGTTTTGTGTTTTCCCTTTTTTTTTTTTTTTCATCTCCCTCTCCTTTTCGCCCCGCGTTCGATGTCCATTATCCACTCGGATTACAAGCCAGAGTATTCCGCTTTCGTACGCGCGTAAACGGCTTTAACATCGGGGAGATTGTTTTTCGTCCCCGGCTGCGAATGCTGATGCGTTCGCCTATATTTCATCGATGAATGTCTCGGGTGTCTTTTATTGTCCGCATATTATCGTCCATACGATATCCTCGTAAAATTCTTCCCTTTCTCTCTCTCTCTTTCTCTCATATCGAGTTTTCATATATTGCGAGAAAGAATAGGAGTCAACTTTTCAGTTCGGTTTTTTCAGCGCCAATTTTGCACCAAACAGAGCGGCCAATAGAAAAAAGTATTCGTGATTTCGTAGGCATGAATTTTTGGTTTTGGCAAACCTGCTAACTTTAATAATCGTTGCTTCACTTAACCGCGCTTGGTGAAATTGGTCCTCGAAGATTGTAGGTCAATGATAATTTCTTTATGTATTTTATTACGCGAAAGATCTAATAATGAACAATAACAAGAGAGCTCTTGTTTACTTTTGAAAAGTTTTTCAAATACGTGCTTTCTTGATCTTGTGCGTCCGATTTACTATGAGAGAAAACAAGAAAATTAGTACATGCAGACCTCTTTATATTTACGTGCGTAATTCTAGTTGAAAATATTTTTTTCAGAACAAATTTTGTTATTCTTTCGTATATACTCGTTAAAAACGTTACCATTTTGTTTTAATGAACGCTTTGTCACGAAAAAAATTTCAATGCAAAGGTAAAAATTAAATGTTAATATTTGCAAGGAATTTTGTTTTTTACTGTTTGCCCAGAAATCAGAAAGTCAACAAGAAATACTGCGTATTCACAAACGTAATGAGAAAGAGAGAGGAGGGGGAGAGGGAGATCAATTTTGCTAGATTAAAAATATTTTAATGTATCTTATATATGCCTTTAAATGGCTTACTGCATCACAGTCTGAATCGAAATTTTTCTTCTACTTTTGATCTCAATTTTCTAATATTTACTTTGACATTTTATGCAATCATCTTTTTTAAAAATTATTTAATCTATAATTTTATTTAAAATTTCTCTTTTAAATCTCTAAATAAGAAATTGTTCATTTAACTGTCTATTCAGAGCACAAAAAGTTTAAAAACTTAAATCTTATATATTTTAATAATTTATTAATTACATTTAAAACTTATATTCAATAATTTAATTTTTATATAATTCCTATATAAATGTTTAATAAATTCTATCAAAATCTTTCCGATTCGATAAACAAAAAAATTGAAATTAAAAGAAGCAAAATTTCGAGTCGGAAAATTCAATATTCTGAAGCACTGAAATTACAAAGATATCAAGAAATTTAATAGCGTTATTATGAGTTATTATGAGTTAATATGATTATTTAATTTATTGGAGCGAGAGCATATATTAAAATCAATATCCCATCATCATTTAAAATTATTAAATAAAAAGTCAATAAATATAATAGTTTTCCATATTTATCATTCAGAATACAAAAGCTCTGTATCTAATAACTATGTTGAACAATTAGGTACAAATATTGTCAGTTTGTTACTCCCTTTTATCATCGGTCTTATCTCAATATGGAACGACGTGATGAATTAGAAATGTGTACCACCGCTTATAGTCTCTGTATAGTTTCAACTTCGATCGTACAAGTTCTAAATAAGGAACAGGGTCTCGACCGTTGGTCTACCTCGCTAGTTATATCGAAAGAAAAAGAAGAGAGAGAAAGAAAAAGAGAGGGGGGGAGGAATAATATAGCGTTTATTTTTTTTTATGTATATATATTAATATATAATAGATATAGAATATATATTGTATAATATTGTATGTATTATTATACATATAATGTAATATAGAAATTATAAATTATATATATACATATGCAGGTTCTTCTAAATCTAAATTATAAATCTAATGGGACGAGCTACCCCTATTAAGATTACATCTTGAATAAAAGAAATTAGAGAGAGATTCGCGTCTATATTATATAATTAAATCTGTTTAATTTTTGTAAGTAATACATTAAAATTTTTATTCGGTGATCTTATATCTTTAGTTTCACTATATTTATTTTTTTGTTATACGTCTCGAAACAACGTCCGACAAAGGACGAATTTATTAAGTGATTACTCTCACGAAGCTATCTTCGTGAGAGTAATCAACGTTTTGAAACTGATGTTTATTTTGACAATCCTTGAGTGTCGGAGGAGGGTCGTGAATGTTTTGTATATAAAATTAACTTAAAATCTCTTTCTTTCTTTCTATTTCAGTTTTATAATATAAAAATATATTTATCTTGTGTTTATATAACATCTGAAAAATTTTTTTAATTTTCTGACATTTCTAATATTGCTGTTTGCGTTTAACTTACAATTTGAGAAATTAAACTTTTGTCATACTGAGGAAAAAGTTGTTAACTTGACTAAATGCATTAAATTTTATTACTACTTAATTACTACTGTTAATTGAATATATGTATGCATGCATAAGTATTGAAGTCAAATATGTTAGATTTAATTAATTATATGTTATATTTAATTTAAACTCTTCTATATGTTCAATTAATAAAATAGTAATTAATTGAACAATTTAATCAAATTAACAACTTTCTTCTCAGTGCAATTATATAATTAAATTTTAGAAAGTTAAAATATTCGAAATATGTTGATTTTCAACCAAATTTCTTGCTTCTCATAGATCCAATAATAAAAGACTATCTTCTCTTTTTTTGGGGTGGGAATAACACGGATAAAAAAATTTCTTTATTCTATTTTTGTGATGGTACGCTTTTCTATTCGATTTTAAGCGTATCTATTGCTTTCGGACGATTGGTTCGTCATGCTTTGCGACAAGGTAATATCCCTTCCTGACTCTCGTCCCTTAGGAACTATTAATTAAAGATGGTCCCAGAGCGAGATGCCTTCAACCAGAATCGTGTGAATTCATGTCCAATACTCTTCACATTCGAATCTATCGTTCTCGTGTAAATTTCTCGTGCATACATAGATTTCATTCGTTGAATTCATGAATACGAGGGCTCTCTCTCTCTCTCTTTCTCTCGTACTAAGTCCTTGAGTATCTATCTGAGACTTTAAGCGATCATTTAATTCAAGCGTATATAAATCTATGGTATAGTGAAACTATTATTTCATGCGCGTACGAGCGTGCACGATAGCCTTACACACGCAAAGTCCTTGACAGATATATAATATTTTATATTTAAAGGGATAAAAGAGGCTTATACTTGCACTTTATATTATATATATATTATCACTTGTTCAGAGATAATATGTAGAACATGTGTTGGAACGTTCTATAACTTCGCCTACTTCGCAGTTTAATAACGTTATTGCTCTATTACACGGTTTATCAATCTGCTTCAATCTGAAACGTACTCACAGTATCCGATAACAGCATAGTATTAACAAATATCGTGGAATCTTGGACAGTTATCCAAGATTATTTTCGAAGGATGTTTGTTCTGAAGTTACGCCAACGCTATCCGGCTAGCGGCAATTACCAAACACTCTATATTAGGGAACATTGATCGGCGGAATCGATCGTGTCCCCGGTGTTGTGTGCACGCGCGGCGGATACGTACAACGAGAGCGACCCCTCGGCCTACCCAATCGGCTGGCTAGGCAGAGGAAGTGATTATAGACTACATCCTGGAGCGCGCTCGCCCCGTGCACGCTCGCTAAATCGAATCGAATGCCGACCGGACGGCGTGTGCGAGGAAATCGTCGCGGAGGCGAATCGATATATATACGAAACGATATTTGGACGAATGTATCTGCGCCGTGGTAATCATTATCGATGAACGTCAGGCAATGTGTCGTGCGACGAGCGATCGTTGTACGTGCGGAATATATATTTCGCGCGATTATTCGCGCTTTCGTTTATTAATTAAATGCACCGCCTAAATGTGTGCTTAAATTCAAAGTAAAATTACATACCACGCAGCGATACGATATTTCAAGGGAAAGTAATAAAGAATATGACAGAGTTGGACATCATTTTTTTTAAAAAGAATACACTTTTTTTAAAATGAAAATATTAAAAAATAACAGACTAAGGAATTTTATATAGAAGGAATGAAATAATAGATATATGGATATTATATCCCCAGGTAGAAATTTTGTCTGGAAATAATCAGGGCTCCATATATTCTTTTAAAAATATTTCTGAAATCCAGATAAAAAATCTAACTAGAACCTGTGCAAAGTTTGGGACACTTAAATCTACAGGCCTTATCGCAGAATCCGGGTGGGCTCAAGATTACGCCCAGAATTTGTAGAAAATTATTTGGAGTCTAACTACTAGGATCTATAACTTTGTGAAATATTTGCTTGATTTGTATTATAATTATTTCTATAAGCTAGATTATTTAATCCTGGTCCCATATATAGTTTCATATTTATTCTAATTTGAAAAAAATATGTTAGTGGCAATCTGGAACTCATGCAGATTTTTCCGATTATTTTTTTCCTCGGTAAAATAAAGATAAATTTCTAGGGTGTATTCTGGACTTGGACAGATATTTCAAACTGCATTTTTTTACCTAGGCTCTGTATTTAATCTCGGCAAATCGAGGCAGATTTCTACCTGGGATCGCGGAGAGAATTTTCTCTTAAAATTTATCCTGAAAATTATGGTAATCGTGGGGCAATATGATATTTTTTGGAACAATTTTATAAAACCACATTTTATAAATATTAATTAGAGAAACTCCTTAAAAATTTTTCCAACACTATATTGTCCCATGATTTTCAGGATAAATTCTAAGAGAAAACTCTCTCTGCGTATACGCGCGCTATTTGAAGAACCTATAGTTTCTATTATCTAAAAATTGCAAATGGGAGATGTGCGTTAATAATTCGAACTCTTAAATTTATTAAAAACGAATTATGTCAAATATAAAAAAAATGTTTCGAAGCAACAAAAGATTAAACAAATTCCAATCGATACATGATCAGTTCTGTTAATTGACGCGTGAACGTCGGGTTAATCTTTGTTAGAGCGAAGATCCTTTACGACCGTAATGCGAGTCTCATCAAGAAGAGAAAGCACCGCGTCTGGAAGTCGCTGTAGCGTTTCGATGCACTGCACGCGTCGCATTCCAATCTCCTATCACCGTCATCCCGAATTCACTCGGGGGACCTTTCGAGCCGACTCGTTTCTCATTTTCCCAGACATCGGGCACGGAATTCGATCGGGTAACATCATTCCGCGGGTATAAGAACATGCCGCCCGCCGACGCTGATATATTTCTTATGCCGCACTTGCTTACACTTAATGCCTCCATCTTCCTTCTTTTATCTCGCGGACCAACCAACGGCGAGTCTTAAGTACGGACAAATTGCTCGAAGAGTTATCCTCTTACCGCTCGTAGCACTAATCTCTGGATTTCCGAAACGTCTCGTATACGGCTCCTCGACGGGAAACAGCCAGCGAACATGGAATTCCTCGACGCTCACCCATTAATTCCCATCTCTTGCTTTTCTGCTCTTGCTTTCTGCTTTCTTATCTCTCGCTTTTTGCTACTACGCGGATATTTTTTGGTATTTCCGTCTCTTAGATTCTCTAAAGTCCACACTGGATTACACAACGGAGATTGGGATTGCATTACACTTGTACAATAGAAATTGGGAAAAAGAGTCGAGATACCGGAGGAGATATATATATATTTTCTTGTTTGTCGCTCCAAGTGCGAGAATGCGCGCGATTCCATTTAATGTATATCGCTAAATAAATATATAATTATCTCAGTTCGTCCACACCCACATTTATATTTCAAACTGATTGAATAAAATTTAAATTTTCTACGTTAAATAAATCTAATAAAGATCTAAACAATTATATACGGTTCATTCCCAACGTATCCAAATTAGCTTGAATTAGTGAAATCACCGACGAAGAATGCACAAGCGCGCGACGTAATGAAGATGATTGAGAGCCGCTCTTGCTTTTCGTGGGGTTATAACCAGCAATGCGCCGCGCGCGATTAAAAAATCATCGCGGCCGATGCCCTCTTCCCGGCACGTCGATCATCGCGTTGGGGTGCAGGTATGCCTATGGCATACGATGTATTATGTCACTCGCGACGACGACCTATCCGCGCTCGCTCGCGTTTGTTCGCGGGAAAAACGTGCCTCTCTCGTAGAGGGTAACGAAAGGGCTTGGGTACACACACACCGGCGGACACGTTCGTCGCGTGGAAGCAGACTCTCATTTCGGGGGCGAATCCGAATTCAGCCCCCGCGAATGTGTCTGCACGTGCCGAGGGGGTTGAAGAGGGAAATGGCGGAGTCAATGCGCAGTTTGTATTCCGCTCGGCAGGAAAGACTCGTTCGTTACACATCGTATATAGCTCGACGCACGCACTCGCCGAAACTCGTCCTCGTCGCCGACGTCCGCGTCGTCGTTGGATCCCTCTCGCTGGCTTGATATTCATAACGGCGCGGCACCTTCGCCGGAGAAATACGAACTGCGAGCGCGATGTATTAATTTCCCGTTAGAATCGCGACGATTTCTGACTCGCTGATTTATACTGCAAGTTCGCTAATAATTCGCTGCTTGATTATTGCTATACATCAAACCCTCTTCTATACTCCGGCTTTACGTTTATTTATACGTTAATTAGTTTCAAAATATGATAATATCCGTATTTTCAATACTTTGAATATAGGAAAAATATTGAACGGTTACACCATGTTTTACACCTGAATTTCAAAGCCACAATTCCCTTCGAAAATCATTGACGAAGACAGCGATGTTATTTTCGGAGCTTTCTCTCTCCGTTATTTAATACACTGCTATTTAGTTGTCATTTTACCACATTTTACGTTGCGAATGTTGAAGATTTTTGCGGCGAACTCGCGTTTTACGATCGGGTTTGGCTTTTTTCGTCGCTTTTTACTCGTTTCTCAGCCGTTGGGGAAATAGTTGGCGACAAAACTTACGTACGGCACATTGCGGTTGAGACGAGGGAAAGCACAAAGGAGGGGAAACGGTATTTCGATCGCTTCATTTAATTTTACGACAGCGTCGATCGTCACGTCGACATCGTGGACGATGCGCGATTGCTGGTCTGACGACGCGGTACCGTGAGTGCCTGAGAGTAAATGCAATTTCGTGTTTGATAGCCGAGTTTCCGCGAGTCAGCACCAGATAGCATAATCCTGTCGATGGCAGACGTCGTATTGAGAGGTGGCAAAACGAAGGGAAAAAGTAGACCGAAAACGAGCGGAGAGAAAGATCATTTATTAAATAACCCTTCGAAAATCATGACGCAAGAATTTACATATATAGTATATAGGTATCGCTCCGTGGGTTCAATACACCTTTTTGCTCTTTAACATTTTTTATCGGTTTTAATCAATATCAAATTTTTAAAATCATTTAGAAATAATATTTTTGTATCTTAAAATTACGTTTAACATTTGCTGTTTTTAAAAATATCTCGTGATATATTATTCGCGTATTGAATATTTGAATAACACACGGGGCGCATGGAACTTTCTCTTAGAATTTAAACCCTGAAATTATGGTAATTGCGGGACAATGTGGTTATTAGAAGAATTTTATAAGAGTTTCTCTGATTAAAAAAATATTCACCACAATAAAAAAATATTAAAATCTACCGCAATAAGATATAAAATATATTCGATTATATAATATATAATTTTACTATATGTACATATTAATATTTTTTATTGTGATCAATATTAATCACAAGGAAACTTTTATAAAATTTTTCCAATATACCACTGTCTCACGATTATCATGATTTTCAGGGTAAATTTTAAGCGAAAATTCTTTCCGTAGTGACAGTTTTGAGAAAAAATTTTAATTAAATAGAGAAGAGAATATATTTTATATATAAAAAGTAATATTCTAAAAGAGAGAAGGACGGAGAAATAAAAATAACAAAGCAATAAGGGAGAGAGAGAGGAGACGGAAGGAAGATTCTCTCGTATCTCACACAGCACCGGCGCGACTCGAATAGCGCGATTGTTTATTTTCGTGCGAACGATAGCGGCTAATGCTGGGGTGACAGGACAAGTGGATACTTCCCTCTCCGTACGACCGGTCGCGGATGAAGAGGCGCAACGAGGGGTCTCGTCATCGTTATTGGCCGGACAAGGAGCGTGTGCGCGCGGCGGCGACTTGGTACTTCCGAACTCGGATTG
Source organism: Nylanderia fulva (assembly GCF_048542155.1). NCBI lineage: Eukaryota > Metazoa > Arthropoda > Insecta > Hymenoptera > Formicidae > Nylanderia > Nylanderia fulva. The sequence goes on along the minus strand of NW_028190368.1, from coordinate 7,847,315 downwards.
ACGATAGAGAAAGAGAGATAGAAAGAGACCGGACGCTTCCCGGATAAAGGCCAGAGGGACGAGGATAACTGGATAGCCCCCCTCGGAATACCAATGGCGTACTCGGCGGAATCGAGTTTTCGAGAAAAACGGCTTTAAAGTTGAATGCGGCGGAACGAGACGAAGAGTATCCCTCTCGACGGAAACTCCACCCTCGAGACGCAGCGAGTCGCAGCGATTTCTCCGCAGATGCCGAAGATTCGCGTATTATTACGTATTATTATGTAAAAACATACGATATACCGCGATTTCTTATATCTCAAAGTTATGGAACACTTTTCATTGGAAGAGAAAATTTGCGGAACACCAAAACCTTTAATGTTATATACAAAACAAACTAATAACAAAAATATGCATGTGAACATACTTTTTATTAAAAATTATAAAATGTAGATTATATATAATAGTAAAAAAATTTTTTATTTTTTAAAAATATTCATAAAATTAAATAAATCATAGTAGCTTTTTTTGATAGATATGCCACGCTTTCATAATTTTGCGGAACACCGGTTAAGAACCACTGATTTATCGGAAGGATGAACCGCTAATATATTTATGGGCATTAAACATTTTTTTCCCCGTATAATCGACCGCGTAATTGAACCGATAATTTTTTCGTTGCAATCAATTGAATAATTTTGCTTCTTCGATTGCGGCAAATAGTGGCGGTGCTGATCGCAATCGCAATGAGAAAGTAAACGATAACGTGGTGTGTACGCCATTGGCATTCTAAGATATTTCGACGAAATTGTCGATCTTCGCTATTCCTCTCTGTTCTCTCTCGATTCATCGAGAGGCAATCTTAGAAACAGCTGATGGCGGTTACGAAATTAAGGAGATTACCATCGGCACGTCTCGAATGCTGCGCATTTCTTCATTTTACGCCATAGATTATCGAGCGATTTTTTCCTGGTCGTCAACTTGACCGGTCATCAAAATGTTTTTTAACATTATTAGATAGTAAAAAACGCGGAGATATTTTACGAAAACTAGGAGCGTAATTTTCTTCGGTAAGAAAAAAAGAAAGCAAGAGAAAGAGTCAGAAAGAGGGAGAGAGCGTTTTATTATCAAACTTACCGTTACGGGTTAGAAAACGGATACCACGAAACAATTTACAATAATTAGGTACTTCTCTCCCTTCAGTTCGCTAAAGTCGCAATTGTCCCGCTCCAGTTGTTCTCTCAACAAAGGTATTCGAGATAGCATAATTCACATTCAGATTCTTCGAGAAAGTTTGAGATTGAATTTTCTTTAGCACATGCTCGCACGCGCGCGAGAAAAAGCTTAATAACTATTTAATAAATAGAAACAAATATTTAAACCTACCACCGTTTATTATAACGTATATACATATAGCAAACCTCCCCTTTTCGCAACTTTTTTTTGCAAATTTTCATTTATGCAAAGCTTTTTTATTTGCCTTTAAAATCTTGAAGATTAAGATTCCATTCATTTCGGAGAGTCTTCACCATTAAGGTTTTATTCGGCCGGTCGTAATTTTCAATCGCTGACAGCTCGAGAACTATTCATTCCTCGACTGTCGAACAACCGCCATTCTTTTTACCTCTCAGACTCCATTATCTACCGCTGGAAATTTGCGCGATTGGTCGAATAGGGCATCCTGGTACAATGCGAGCTTTCTATTGCCCTCGCTCCGGGATTTATCGTATCGAGAACGTCTCGGACGTTCGCGAAAAAGAGGGCAAGTGAAATAAACAGCCGGCCATTCGAATGTTGGAGTCTGTCGGCGCAGTTCGTAGTCGACTCGTGGGCAACGCGAAGTGCCTGTCGATTTGGGTCAAGCACCCGAGCCCGCTTGACGAAGCCACTCTCGTAAACATCTGCGAGATATCGCCTTTCGAACGATAATGCTACACCACCCTGATCCGTCACGCGGCGAGAAAGACTCGCGTCTGGTGTCGAAACAATAATCAAAGTGTCGCTCTCGTATTCGCTACGATAATAATCGAGATATCGCCCGTTTATATCGTTGTTCTCTCGCGTCGAGAATGGACGGTAATGAAAGTCAATTGGATGATTTTTATCACTTGATAAAAAGAGTGCCTTGTATGAACAGATTAATCCCTGATCCGTCCTCAATTTTTAAATAATCGATGTCTCTCTCTCTGCCTCTCTTCCTCTTTGTAACGATATCTGATTGTCAAATTTTGTCGGGAAAAATGTCAGGCGTTTTTGTAAAGATTGAATTAAGATTCTGAACAAAGTCAAGTTTATTAAGTCAAATTTAAATGCAAATTATAAGATATAAGCACGGGTTTGTTTTCCTTTTCGACTCCGATTCTTGGCAAGTAATTTTTTCTTCTTAGTGGAGGATCTTAAAGGGTGCTTAAAGAGTATTTGAAAAAATAATAAAAATGGCATAACTGTATGCTACATAAAAAGAAGTCGATATTATTCTTTTAAGAGACAGCTTAACATATCGTAAACTGTAAAGCTTCTTCGAAGGACTGCAGTATGTCGCAGGGAAAGGTTTAAATATAAACGTGAGAGGTTTACGGAAGTTTCTCTTGAAAATGACGCGGGTTTCGCGTGAGGAACAATTTCCCGAGTTTAGAAACGTGTCGGAGATAAAGATGTATACGTTGCTTAGATATGCACATCGCGAGGCGATGTAAAGGAATACACTTACATTTTCTTATGTCTTTATAGTAGAAGGAAATTCATTTGCGTTATTTCGCGATAACAATTTTACGAATCCGCAGACGAAGCTAATGTCAAATATAAATTATACATTTATATATATATATATATATATATATATAGTATATATTGAATTCATATTATTTATATAATTTTACAACGATTTAAAAATTTTAAATGTGATAATAAAATAAATTGACGATAAGCAATAAATATAAGAAACGGGAATCAAATGTTCTCGTAAAAATTTTCGCACATACACTCATGTGAACAGAAGTGAGTAAATCGTATCAACTCTGGTACATCACGTGGGAAATAAAAAGTTATAGCTTTTTCGCATTACGCGCTACGCATAATTTGTTGTGTCTCGCGCGTGTCAAAAATAGAAACGTGTGATCTGGTGAAACTCTATCGGACGCCGCGCTGCCATAACGTCATCGTCTTTCATCGCACGTTATCACAATCGTGGGATCTGTATTTCCCGTTGACGAGAGCGACTGGCCCTTACTTTGCCTGTTAGTCACCACGCCTGTGCACCACCTACTCAACGACAGGGTTAAATCGTCTAATAAACGGTCTATGCAGACACGTCTAATAAACGGTCGACGAGCAGTCACGAGAGAGCGAACGATAGGATTTTAAATGAGGCGTTAGAGATAAGAATTTTAGATAAGATTAATTGCGGACGAAATTATCGAGCTTGTTAAATGAATTAAAAGGCTAGAATATATTAATGACGAGATAAATAATGAGCAGTGAATATATAATAGTTTTCATTCCATGAGGAACGAATATATTATTATTACATGTAATAAGAAGGATTTTACGAGATATCTGTTTAAATTAAAGAAGCTAGAAAAGTGTATATATATATATATATTTTTTCAAATTATTTATTAAACGAATATCTCAGAGCTTATCTTTATTTTATTTATTCTATCCTGCGATTTGATTATTTTACTGCGCGTTCTTAATTTCAATTATATTTAGATCATTAGACAAATTGAATTGATAAGGCTGACGAAATATATTTGAGTCTAATAATATTGCTGAAATATTTTATTATGACATACATATACTCTTACAGACGCGAGAAATATTAAATTATCCAAGTATTTTAAAATTTAGATTAATTATTTATTATATAAAACGATAACTTTTATAATTTTCATTCCTGTCACTTCGATTTTTGCTTGATAAAATGAAATGATTACGCGAAAATATATTTCGTCCGACAGTCCGATGCTTTATCGTTCGATTTTTTGATGATGTAAATATAATTTGAATTGAGAACGCGCAGATTGTTAATAACAATCGCAGGATCGAATAAATAAAACAAATATAAACGCCGTCAAATAATCGTCTAATAAATAATTAATCTATTTTTTTTTTTAACAGTAATACATACAATTTACTATTTTATACAGGATGTTTGGGGAATTACTTGCGCCTCTCGTATGCAAGTACAGTGGGTTAAAAATACAATTTTGCGATTTTCACACTAATTAAATGAAAAATTAATTAAAAAAGATGGGTCAATCCGTAGAAATGCGTAATGAGAAGAGATAGTGCAACGCGGTTGCTAGGCGAACGAGGATCCACTACACGTCGTTTTGTACACATACGTACACAGTTATTGCCATTCGTAGCGCTTCTTCCAACACTTGGTCGCTTTATCGGACACCCTGTATATACACATATAGAAGGAAAGAGACATATCTTCTCATTCTGTACGAACGTGAAATAATTTACGAGCCGCGTCATTTTAAATATTGCGTCATTCGACATAAGGGATCTACGTTCTCGACGTTACTGTCACATATGTCTGACATTTACGGGAAAGAATGACTTAAAAATATTCTACAAAAAAGAAAAATACCAAGAGCACGTACATATATGTTTGAACATCATATTTCACGGGGGATTTAGAAAACCTATTTTTGTAGTCGCATACGTCCATTTACGTTGCTTCGCAAGATTCCGGCACAAGAGATCGTGTAGCTAGCACAAAGGTATCGTCGACACGCGATTAATGCTCTCCTGCAAATTGCCGCGCGCAGCGAAATTGCGACAAATAGGTCAATTTGACGTATATTTCAATCCGCGCGATTCATCCATTACCGCAATTTGTCACGCCAATTATTGCTACAAGATTATTAACGCTGGAATTAACAATGTATCACATATTGGTTCTCAATTCTTCTCTTTTCAGTCGTTATTATTCTCCCGGCACGCGTCCGTATTAAATTTTCTCTGAACGTTTGTATTCAAAATTACAGATATGTTTGTATAAAGTAATGTCTGCATTCACTAAGAAATAAACTGAAAATATTTCATCTATTTTATTTGGTTAAAAATCCATATGAGTAATGTTACTACTGTTTTTACTTCTTTATGATCATTTTTCTTGGCGAATTATATTTTTTGCTCAGCATTTCACACAAGTTTTCACATCGACTTCGATCGAACTCCAGTAAAAAGCTTTTAAAGATAAAATTTACTACATATAGATAATTTACTAACAATCGAAAAACCAACTTATATTTCTCCAGATAAAATTTCGGATAAAATTGACTGGCCATTGCAATCGAACTAATCATCTCTTTTCCGATTTTTCGAGTTTCAAAATGGATTACTCGAGGCACTTGCGCGCCATTCTCTAAATAAAAGCGCGTTACATCGCAATCGTGTGACCGTGATGATAAAAACGTCGAAAAGAGGAGAAGGGAAACATTGCCGATTTATTGTCAAACTAGAAAAAAAAAAAAATAGGAAGAGAGGAAGAGACACCGGTTATTGCTTGTACCGTATCCGCGCGTTATCGATTCCGGTGCGAATTGGGTGCCATATGGCAGGGCTTTGAAGACGACTTTATATCGGTATGTCGTCGTCCTTCCGGCATGTTACACGTACGTACGTATGTTGTGCACGATGCATCGCCTTTCCACGTCGCCGCAGTGCCATTAGCCGGGAATTGCCGCGGCGATCGTTCGCCGCTGTGCATCGGACGGCCGCGCGACGCTTTAAGTGGGCGGCACAGACGGCTCCGGCCTGAGTACTTTGTGCGAGAGCAAGGCGGAATTGGTTTAAGCCCCATTACACGTGGACATGTACGCGAGGGCCGCGAGAACAACGTGTACGACGACTCTCTCTCGCATCATAACCGAGGGAGAATCGACCCGTGTCGAAATTTTCCTCCTATTTTCAACTTCAATTTCCTCACGTTTATGGATTTTAGTGAATTTAATTTATATAGGAATTGAGAGGAAGAGAAGAGAGAGAGAGAGAGAGAGAGAGAGCTCTCATTTTATACTTCAAATAGGCAGTTAACGATCAGTTTTCTATTTGCAGGTTTAAAAGAGGAACTTTCGGTCAAATTATAGATTATATAGATTAAATTATTTCGTAAAAGAGAGTATGATCTTTATATATAAAGTATATTAAAAGTAAGGTGAAAATTGAATTTTAATTTAAAACGACTAAAAACAATCCACTTACTGAACAAAAATACTTGGTTTTATGTTCTAATAACGACGTTTTATTAATTAATTATAAAAATTACTAAAAAATATTACAATCGGAAATTGATACAATTTTATTATAATCTCTTAATTTTACAATTTTTAAATATATTTTATACAATTTTATTTAAAAATAAAAGGTTATATATTTATAATTTTTTATTATAAATGTATTTATAATCTCTCTTATTATACATATATTTTTATCATTTTTCCCGTTGGAGAAGTTTCTTCCAAGTAACGCAAATGTATCTAATTGATTCAATTTGTCTTTTTCTGATTCTCTTTCTCTCGAGTACTTGACTTTAGAATAAGGGACGGAGGCGGAAGTATGTGTTTAAAAAATCCCGATGTGGAGGTCTCAAATTCCTGACATGTAATGCTCAACAATAATACGATTGTTTCGAGTGGCTTTAATGCGCGCTTCGCGTGATGCTGCGAACGACTCTCGAATGTGAAAGTATAGGTCATTTCGCAATATTATATTACGGTAGAAGATGACGTCGATATTTAGGCAGAAATCATATTCAGTAAACACATAATTCAACTTTTAGCATCGATAAAAATATAACACAATAACATCGTATTTTATAACTCAACCAGTATTCCTGCTATATCTATTGTTATGCAAATAGAACTTTGCGACGATGTATGCAACATCGCTGAAGTACAGTAATATATGCAGATAGGGTTTAGTGAGGTCTCTGACTCTATAAGACGCGTCTTTTCCTTTACATTGTAGTACTATATGACTCAGAAATGATAATTTCCGACTCTGCAACTTTCGCTTTAACACGATACTCTCGCTAATACTCTCTTTTACAAATTTCTTCCTCCTTATTTTAAATAATGAGTTTACCGTAATATCCAAAATACGAGTATCTAATACTATTGAAAATAAATAAGTCTAATGCAATATATGCAGTTTAGAAAGCGGAATCGTGAGATGCGAGTACGATGAGCATTCACATTTATCATTTCTTACAGAATGTAAAACGTTGTATTCTTGCACGATTAAATAAATCCCATGACATATGGTGTGTCGGTACCATAATAGTTAAGATATCCGCATTCTTCTCCGCGTTGTGAGTAAAGTCGATTTATTTCTCAAAAGAATAAAAAATGACTATTTGTCTTTTAAACTGTTTGTTAAAATTTTTTGTTACTTTTGATTTCAATTTTCAATCTACATTTTTCTTATTTTAAACAACAAAATAATTTTTGTAATGATCCTATTTAATCTATAATTTTCGAGAGCTTCTCTTTTGCATTTCTCAATCGAGAAATCGTTTACTATCCATTTGAAGTATAAAGTAGGAGCTCAATTCCAATATGAATTAAACTATCAAAATTCTCTAGAATCTATAAACGTGGGAAAATTGAGGTGGAAAATGAGAGGAAAATTTCGACTTGGGGCTGTATGCAAAACGGGAGAGCGTTTGTTGGCGCAACATTCGTTATACATATACGTATAGCAATGTCGAACAATGACTAGTGGTCGATCAATGAGATCTATGGTTACATGCGGGATCACGTACCTTGTCGCGGGTGTTGGCCGACGTTTACTGGTCGTGTCGAGTTACAAGTCCCCTGGGTAATAGCGTGTACGTTATTCAATACCTTGCCGCGAAGAATTTTTTCTTTGTCGTTTGTGCGCAACAGTCTTGCCTTTCGTCAACGTAAATTGGCAACAAATGCACACTGTGGAATTTGATACGTGATTAGCGCGAGGAAAGATATTCGAAACGGTGCGATTGACAATTTTTACAAAATCTAGAAAATTGAGATATGTTCTCCTGCAAATCTTATTCTATTTCTATCATCTTCTACCAAGAAGAAATAATTGATCCTTTTGATCGATATAGGTACCTTTTTTTAAATAACGATTTTTGAGAGTTTTGCATTGATTTAAAGATACCCGACGATTATAAAGGTTAAAAGCTGACTGCCAGAAGTATTCACGGACGGAATGACTGAAATTGGAACAGATTACGTTAGAATGCGACGGAGGATTAACGGGGTGTGAGTACGAAAGTACGTCTAGATTGCACTGTATTCACCAAGGTATTCACCGAGCGGATTTTCCGCGACACTTCGGTCTGGCATCTGTGCCATAAGCGCGGTAACAAGATCATCAACAGGATCCCGCGAATAACGCGCGAAGTCGAGATTTCTTCGCCTCGAAATATATGAAATATATATACACCTCGCTCGGGGCAAGAACGCATTACTCCAGTTTTAACGAAATTTGTCGTAAATGCAAAACGCTGCGGAAGATAGTTCGTACGAAATTATGATGAGGCTTAAAGGCAGACTATGCATACATCACATCTTTGGTATCTCGAACAAAATTAATACATAAGTTTTAGTTTGTTCTACTACATATACTGCAAAGTTGGAGTTGAGTTAAATTATAGCCGTGAGATATAAATTAAATGATCAAATTATAATTAATCTTATAACAAAGCTATTGTTTTGAGTTAACTATTAATTATCGGCTGTGAAACAATATAATGATGGTACAAAATTTATTTGGTTCTCATACATATTTGAATATTTTATTAACCGATTTGGCGATTTGCATATGATAATAAATTCACAAATCATATTAATATGGTTGCGCGTGTTTCTACAATACATTGCATACTTGCATTTACAGCTACAAAAAGAGCTGGTAAAAAATTCTAATAGAGTCGAATTAATGACAACACTTTTTTACAACTGCGAATATTCACGTAGTGTTTGCGTGAATTCGAGTTGGCTGCTGCGGTGTAAAAACGGTGAAAACGTAAACGTGGGATTAACACCGCGACTCTATATATATATATGTCTCCCTCGAAACGAAAATACAAATCGCGCGAACATGGGCGATATCGTTCGACCTAGTTTCACTAGAAGAGAAATCGAAGATCCATCTTTGCATTTAGGAACGAGCGGAATCGAGAATTCGCACCCTGTGCGATCGATTACTGAGAACTGTCGGCGCGGTAACGATTCTGAGCTACGATTACAACGATTTACGACACTCGTGGTCAACACAGGGGGAAGAGATTTATTGTGATTTATGTGCGGACGCACACTTGCAAAAATGACCTAAAGTATTTTTCGCGCGTAAATATATAGGAAGAACGGAATTTGCATTGTCTACGCTGCATGTAAAGACGACGCAAATATTTCAAAAATTAACATTTTTCTCTCACTTTTGATTCAATCTAATATTCATAGAGTTTTATTTACTTACTTTGATACCCTTAATCGGGTATCTTTCTTTTTGAAATGTGTAATTTTACCAAAATTTCCTCTTCTAAACCTGTGAAAGGAAAACTGTTCGTTTACTACTACCTATTTAAAGTGCAAAGTAGGAGCTCAATTCCTATAATAAATTCAACCTATCGAAATCCTCTAGAATCTATAAACGTGAGAAAATTGAGGTTGAAAATAGGAATAAAATTTCTACAAAGCCGCCGTTTTTCTCCTGTCGCAAAAGTGAAAAGCAAACCCATTTCACATTGATATATACGCAAACGCATATCTTTCAATATTGACAATGATGAAATATCACGATGCTGTCTCGGGTATCTTAGATATCGCAACCGTCTAAAATTTACACTCTTTATATATATTTCTCTTCCATCGTTTTTTTTTTAATATTTATATTTCCGTGTTTGTGCATCCTCTCGCTCGAAAGTAAAGAGACGTATTCGCGGCTTTAATTCCCTCGCAAAACTCCCTCGCGACATTAATAGTATATATTTTCATTCTTCACAAAGAACGAACCATTTCGAGTATAAACAGATCGGAAAAATATGTGCGGACGAGCCGCGAATGTGGTGTATACATGCGAAGAAAATCTCAAATGGATCATCGGACCCTCCCACTCTCGTATGAACGCGCATAATGTACAAACAGCGGACAGATTTAGACAGCTTCGTCGCGCGATATCTATCGAGGCTATCGAGAATTCAATTTCCACTCGAGCCTCGAATCCGCGGCTAGCATTAATCCTCGTAATAGGATGCCATTTTTCATAACGGAGATTAGCAAGGGATAGAGAGGATGCTTCATGTCCACTTTACACTCATCACATTCAAATTCATGAATTGCGATGTATTTTATTTCTTTCAAGTATTTATTTATTTCAATAATAAAACGCGACATATTGTATGTAAGAAAACATAATAACATGAAAAAAAGACATATATTCATAATTTTCAAAATAAAAAAGATAAAAGTTAATTTCATGAATCACATACTTTGCAAGAAACATGTTTGCATGTTCAAAATAATTTTATGCACGTCTGCAAAAAAAAAAAGAATATAAAGTTATTAATATACAGTGAAAAATGTTTTAACCGAGTCGACACATAATTTTTATTTTCTGCTTTATATTTTGCGCAAATTACTCTTTTATGACTATGCTCTTCTCATATGTACCTCTCATACAGCTGCCGCGGATTTTGTCCGTGTTATTGCAGGAACTATCAACCGGCGTGGACTCTAGCAACGTTAATTACTACTTTCTTTATTAAAATGGAGATTAAAAGCGCTGAGTAAGAGCGTAGCGCGCGTCAAAAGGATTAATAAACAATTTCCTTGAATTTTTAATAGGCGCGCGTAATGAGAACGCATACGTATAAAAATTCAGAATTTAAAATATCTCATCGGCGGACCTCCGTTTAATCTACGTGCTAAAATCCCAAAGTGCGACCTCGCGAGCGAAAATTACGACGCGCGGAGAGCATCGTCCTTTCTGTTGTCGAGCGCGCGAACCGGGATAAAGGAAATTCGTTCTACATCGACGGTGAACTATTTTCTAGCCAGCGGATAGAGTTCCACGTCCAAAGTAACGGGCGTAAAGTAAAGGACGAATCGCTCCCAGGATGCGATTAAATTGTATTACGATGTCGTTTGCGCGCGCGCACACATCCGCCACGTTCCAGCGGGTCCGTCTCTCTCGGATAATCGGTCGCATTATTAAGAAGTTAACGACGATTACGCCAATCTTGCGGAGTTGCGAACGGAGGGCGAGTTTTTCGCGACGCATTAGCATAATCGAATCGCGAGCACCCCGTGATTGGTCATTGCGAGACGACGACGACGACGACGACGACGACGACGACGACGACTCGCTTTTCCCCGGTTTAACTTTGCATTTAATTTCCACGATATTGAACGAAGATTGTTTTTTTGCACGGATGCAATTTATCGGTGGATGTAATTTATTACATTATATTCCTCGGTGCATGGAATAATTATATATCATCAAAATCTCCAGATATAATTGATCGAGGCTGATTAGATCGCTCACTCGAGAAGCGAGCATGTATATACGCTCGTTCTCCATCTAAAGCTTCGTCGGTACTAAAATCCGTGATTATCCGCGTAAAATCCGATTGGTTGCAAAACCGTTGAGTTAAGCGTGTGTCAGAGAGAAAAGTTTCCGAGTAGTAATCCGGTGGATGGTAATTCGCTCATTTGTACGCGCGTTTGAACGGCAACGTGATTAGAGCCTCGGAAATTTATTCGCCCGGCACGATTTCGTTTACTTGTTTAGTGCGAGAACTACACACACACACACACACACACCTTTAATACATATATATATATATATATATATATACCTTTAATACATATATATATAAAAGGGATGCGCGCACGAATTTAAAGCGTCCATAGAAGCACTATATATATATATATATATATATATATATTGCCTCGCATTCTCCCACGAAAGTATGGATGCTTTAAATTCGTATCCCTTCGTCTCTTCCCAACAGATGTCGAGAAAAAGTTGCGATTCCCAGCACGTTTCGACCGACCTGGGCCTGCCCCCTCTGAGAGTTCACGTCGAGGTTGTAAAGTCCTAATGACGAGAACCGACTGTCTCAAGGAGGAGCGAGAGGTAGGATGCGAAAATACCGAATCGACAAGTCGGAACCGGGGCTCGCACAAACGAGTTTTCTCCACATAATTTCTTCGTAAACTCGGCCGTTCGTAGAAATCATATTTTCGTGATTCGCGAGAACGGTCGAGAGGGTCCCCCTGTGCCCGCGTTTCGCTCCGCATCGGTGTGTAATATCCGTGTAATTTCTGCCAGCTCAATTTTCATTGCCATTTGTGCACGGAAATGAGTCTCGCGGCTAGTCACACGTGACGATTGACACGGGCCGCTGCAGCTGATGATGTCTCTCGCACCGCCTCGCTAATATCGATGGTATCGCTGGAACCGGACGTCCGCGTGCGCGCGCTGCATCGCGCGCCTATAATACAGAAAGAAAGGATCTGGGGAAGAGCGATAGATGTTATATTTGCAGAAGCAATCATCCCCCCGAAAATTGTAATCTCGTTGCATTTAGTTACGCCAGGCTTTTATTTCCGTATCAGTGCGTATAAAGATAAAATGATCGCATACAGGTCAGATTGCGACGCGTCAAACATTCCAGAGAATATTTATTTTAATAACGGAAACAAAAAGGTTCCGTTATATATATATATATATATATTCCAACCAATTTGGATAAGATATGGACTAAAATAAATAATGAAAGCCAGGCATATCTTAAAAATTTTATTTAACCTGAATTCTTTCATTCTTCCTTTTTTTCCTTTTTTCAAGATAAAGATGAATTATTTATTAATGTTTTGTATATCGCTGGCAGCATGGTATTGTACGTTTTTTTCTTCTTGTTTATTTCGTTTTCGATTGCTTGATGAATCTCCTCTTCATAATTATACTCGTTTTTCCATCGAAAATGTTTACAATTTCTTATTTTATGGTTGTCAATGCCTGAATTATTTCGAATTATTTTCTCACTTCTAATGACCGAGAGGAAACTTACCGAAGACATAAAGCGGAGATGAGAAGCAGGACGCATAATTTTTTTCTGAAATTTTTTGTCCATTGATACGCTGATGATGGTTCAAAGGACTGAAACGTTCAAGCTAAATAAAAAAAGATTTTAAGATAAGTTTGCTGCGCCTGGCTTTTGTCAACTCATTTTCTATCATAACTTTTGAATTTTTATTTTAATTTTAGCGACACATTTATCAACGAAATTTGAAATTAACTTTTTCTTGTATAAGATTTTCTTTTGAAAAGACCTTTATACATAATATTCTAATATTTTAATATCTTGAAAATGAAAATTCAGAGGAATTTTAAGTACGCGAGCTGTATATTTTTATAAAATTAAAAAAGAAAGTTTCTCCAGCGAAGGAAAATTCGATTTGCTGCGGTCAAGACGTTAAGATATTAACGTTTGAGCTTCTAAAGTAGCACGCTTCCTTGCGCTTAACTCTTCTACGAATCTGTCAGAGAGCGATTTACTTTACTGCAGGCACGTCACGTCACAAGCGTGTTGGCCTCTTCTACGTTATCTGCGCCAAATTACTGTCGCGGCGTTAATTTCACGTGCAAAGCAAGAAGTGCATGTACTAACGGACAGCGAACTATATTTAACTGTTGCAACGAGGCATCGCCACCTCGTCTAATTGATACAAGGGATATGATAGGGGACAGGGGTCTAATAATTAGCTTCCCTCTATCTAGTTGCAAAGTAATTAAGCAGCCATTAAACCAACGAGTGTCAATTAATAGCGCGAAGCGACACCAAGGCCGCGGATTCGAGACGAAAGGTACCCGATAGAGGAAGCGGATGTTACGCTCGGGGGAAAATGGAGAACAAAGAACAACGTATGTAGAGAGAGAAATACGTGATACGCGACGACGAACAACAGAAGCGTCTCGTCTTCGCAGCGTGCAATCCGAGTGGAAGATCTCGTTACGTCCGTCGGTTTTGCCTGTTTCTGCAGCAACGCAGGGTTCGGGCTCGCGTCTCGCGCGCGAATGAAACGGAATGGGCGCAGAATTTCCGCGTGGAATCCCTCGCTCTCGAGGTATAACCGGTATATAACTGGTCGACACGCGTGGTCCTTGTGCACAATACAATGCAATGCCACCGCCGCCGCATGGAATGACAATACATGTCGCTCTTTCGGTTTAATTAAAGGCGTAGTTCGCCAAATGTTACCGTTGGCCGCCGACCACCCTGGTTTTCCCCCTCGCGAATCCCCCGTAAGCCCACCAGCCAACTTCGCGCCTGTCTATTCCAGGCTCATACGTGAACGCGGAGCGTATGTTGCTTAATGGAGCGCCGCGCTCTGTAATGGTACGACACTTTGCACTCGCGCCGGTATATAGTATGTTAAATAGCATTAACGTCGTCGGGTCCAGGAGTCGAACACCGGGCGCGAACGATGACGATATCTCGGGGGTGAATCTTGTCAGTGATGGAAGTTACAATCTAGCTCTCTCTCTCTCTCTTCTTCGGTCCCATGAAGTATAGTAATTGGCCGTGAGAGTAACTGCGATACTTTGACAGCGACTCTATATTAAAGCGAGCTATAATCCAGAACATCGTATGGCGATCGAAGAAAATTCTATATCAAAAATTTGTAGGAGCAACGGAACAGCTTGATATACTCCATAGATTAATTTATATATAATGAAGTTATATATAGAGTTTAAAATATTTTATACGCGTGAAAGACTCGAAAGTATATATAAGAAAGATTTCATATCGTTGTCTGCGTAATATAGTTGGACATCAAAGTTAAGTTTTAGTTCCAAACCTCATTTCATGCAACAATCTCACTCAACTATTGTTACCGCAGCTATACTATTATGCGAATACGCTATGACCGCCAACGCGTATCCAGATAGCTTTACACCTAGCTGCGTCTTAGGCGAAAATTATACCAAGTCCCTATGGCGCAATGTTTGCGGGTCTGGTGAAGGCTGTTATACGAGAAGCCATTACACAAGTGCGCAAGTTGGTTACCCCGAAGTGAAATGAAGACCATGATTTAGCCAGGCTTTACCCAGATATCCTTTTGCGGAAATTCTCGCGCGCGCGGGAGATCGTAAGCGGTCGTCTAATTTGAGAATGAGCGGTCTACCGAGATCCTCATATGCGAGAGAGATCTTTATGCTCGCCAGACACCGGGAGATTATCTAATTATCAATTTAGTGAACCACCTGCATGTTATGCAAGAGTGAGCGCGCGCATTTTGGAAGAGATTCTTGCGCTTGTGTTTGCGCCTGCACGCGATATGTGTTTTTGGATCTAACCACGGGCGATCCTTTTACGATAGGCAACCTTAGAAGGTGAGCAAGTAGCCGGATACGCCGCGCATCGTGACGCGAAATGATGATAGAGCGACTTTACTATTTTCCTTCTTTATACGTGTCCGCGCGACTCGATCCCTCCTGGCGGTGGAAATGCATTTACATCTGAAAGAAGAAGGCGGAATCGCATCGAGATCGGTGAAGCAAAAGATTATCGAAACAGCGCGTCGTTTCACGCCCGCTACTGTATATCCTATAAAGAAGTCGCCTTTAAGTTTCACCGTGAGAGTCTCTGACGTTATACTGTGGGAAGATATTGATCGACACATAATCTCGAGTTCCTGAATTTCAAGAAAGTTACCATTAGACTTAGCGTTTTACGAGGGATCTCTCGGAAGGGAAGGAATTATTATTATACATCTTCTTCATCTTATTATAAATAGAAATTTACAGAAAGATGTGTACATAAAGTCCAATAACAATTCTTCAATAATCTCTCTATCACAGGATAGATCGCTGGATATTATTTGAGATAAACACGTAGAGATATATAAATCTTTTTCGAAAGCTTTTGCAAAATGTATATATTTTAGCACACAGAATCGGAGAGATAGTCAAATATATCTTGTATAATGTGTCACATATTTTGACAAAGCTCTTCTCTCACCGAATCGTAACGCGGTGGAAGTTATCAGGCGTTTCGCGAAAGACGTTTCAGTCCGGACAAAATAAAAGTATAGAAAAAGGTACGATATAGGAGAGCGGAAGAGGAAGCGAGAGAAAACTAAGATGTGCGAAAGAGAGAGAGAGAGAGGTATATATGCGTTCGGTTAGGTCGTTCTTATGCAAAGTACGAATCGAGCGACGAATTCGCAGCTCGCCATCTGCGGTTCTCGCCCCTCTGTGTTCCTCCCTGTGCATTTCTCCATCCGGAACGGAAGTCAGTCTGGCGTTTTTCGTTCGGCGCGACATCGGCTTTTACTCTTCGACCTCATCCCTCTCCGTTTTTTCCGAGTGTGCCGAACTCTTCTTTGCTCGGTGCTCCTCTCGAGTCAAAGGTAGTCGCGGTATCGAGGCTTTCCAAGCAAATTCTCGAAGCTGCGTATAAAGCGATGGATAGAGCTTTGCGAATGACATAAAGAGAGAGAAAGAGGGAGAGGAGGATGAGGATGGGATGAGGAAGCGAGAGAGGAAGAGAAGCAATGTGCAGATCTATTCGGCTCTATTCAAAGGGAGGAACCAGCGCATCTGCGGGATATACGATGATGAGGTTATTCCGTCCTCCTTCCCTCAGGAAATGACGTCACATCTCGATGTAATAAACACGAATATAAGTGGTTCCTGCGGCCGGTTCCGACGTGGGCCGATGTGATCGAATTGCGACGGAACAGGAAACTCGAAGTGAGTGGCAGCGGCGTCGCCGTCGGTCTTCCTCTCTAACGCGGCCTCGCTGAATAAATAAGTGTCGACGTCCGACGTCTTCGAAAGTCCCTCGACACGACGCCGTTATAAATCTTGATGTAACTCACTGTGTCGTGCGCGTCGAGACAGATAAATTTGCGTGGCGCGCGTCGCAAATTCCACGGAGTGCCGTTAATTCTGGACAAGCCGGGACTAGAGCTATGAAATGTTTACTTATGTATTTCTGCGGCTTTTCCCGCGAACCATTCATTACAAATCTCTCTGTGTTTATTTATCAGCTTTATTAATCTCGTTATTTTTGATCAGTAATTATTCAAATCTCTAATATTTATAATATACTTTGCATTACACGTGCAGGCAAAGTGGCACTTTGTGTGCGTGTTTTCTGTGCGGAAAGCGGTCGATTTCTCACGCCGCCATCTAGCAGCGACGCGGTGAATGAATAAGTCGCGTTCAAAGCCATTGCCTACGGATGAGCCGCGTTCAAAGTCATTGTCCATGGCTTCAGCCGTGGACAATGACTTTGAACACGGCTATTCCCGCACCGTGCCGCCGCAAGATGACGGCGTGCGATCGGCCACTTCGCGCACAGAAAACGCGCACCAAGCCACTTTGCCTGCACTTGTAATACAAAATAGTATGTGTATCACGTGCGGATTGACAATTGTTCACTCGTGTGGGGTGGTCGCACTCGTGACCAATTGTCAACTTTCCACACTTGATACACAATATACTATTTTATGTCAGAGAGATCATTGATAAAATTCTAAATGTAAATTTATTAAAACTTGCAAAGAAGTTTGATCATTTGTTTTAAATCATTGATAAAAGATATATAATATGAAAATAAGAAACAAATACAATAAATAAATCGCAAACACACTAGCAGCAGCAGCGGCATTAATTTTCATGATACGTTCAACGCTCGCGGAAACGTAAGAAAGAGCCTGCACCGTCTTGAGAGAGAGACAGAGAGAGTCACGAAATACTGCAAGAAGGGAATAAAGTGCAGGCGCGCGCTTCTCCCTCGAGGGACTTTTTCGTCGGCGTTAAACCACCCCGTAGAGAAACGTGGTTGCATGGACCACCGCTTACTATAGCCGCGGACTAATTTCTCGTCTCGCTCCATATCTTCTACTGAACACGTCGCTGAAAGAGGCTCGGCGGAGAGCGACGGAAAGAAGGAGCCAACCCCGAGAGTTCCTCGCACAAAGGAGCGAAGAAAGAGAGAGCGCAACAATTATAAATACGGTGGCAATTACCGAGAAACTCGGGGGTGCGTGCAGCTTCTCTTCGCTGGCTCTATTCTCTCTCTTCGTCTCTTCTTTTTTCGCGTGAACCACCGACTCGGTTGTCGTAACCGCAACTGCGGATAAAGCCAACGGTCCTCTTCACCGCTGCCAGCGTATCCCGAACACCTACCCTCGCGCAACACCCTCCCTCCCTCCCTCCCTCCTCATAGTTTTCATCACCCTCGCAATTGAGCCGGCGTGCACGAGTGTTCATTCGCGCTAAAACCGAGTGGCTACTCGGCCGCATCACGTGTGGAACCTCGAGTCGAACCTCTCTCTCTCTCTCTCTCATTCTCTCTCTCTCTCTTCTCTCTCTCTCTCTCTCTCTCTCTCTTTCTTTCCTCTCCCTCCTCTCTTTCGTTGATATTGTGCACATTGTAGGAAAGAAAGACTTGTGTCTTGAAATAAAAGTCGCGATCGCGTACGTAAACTTTAACCGCAGCTCAATTATATCCAGCTTGTCGTGAATGTGAAGAGCAAATTAATTCTAAAAAAATATTCTATAAAAATATTCTCTCTGATTCTATAATTTCTTATTAACTATTATCGTATATTAGCTATTATATTTGTACAGTTTATTATGCAAAATTAATCATAACATATGTATTATATATGTTAATAATAATTGATTACATCTATGATGTTGTAACAATAGTTTATATTTATATAATTATAGAAATACATTGTGTCGCGATTATGAGAGAGAGAGTAAATCTGTTGGACACACGTTTAATATAATTATTATGCATTACTATATAATGTCTATTTTATTGTACTTTAGTTACAAAAGTAATTGCAATATTAATGCGTGTGCCGTGTTAAATAGTTTCATAGTATAATTAATAGCATAATTAGTTGCAGTGTAAACTTTTAAGTACGTTAAATTAAACATCCATTTCAAAAATAGAAGATTGAAGAATATGAATCTAAAGTTGCCCATAAAGTTGCTTATTTATTCTCAGTCGATTAATTTTTAATAATAGTTCGAATAAAATTTCATGTACTAATTCTTTAATCAAATCCTGTTTAGCAAATCCTGCGCAGCTTAACTTTTAATATAGTTCAAATCCTCCAGCTTGATTTTGAAAGGCAGTCGCAATATTGGTAAATAAATAGTTGCAGAATTCTGTGGAAAAAAGAACATTTCAGCCATTTTTTTTGAACGGAAAATGGACATCATCTCTCGCCATTTAGACAGATCTGTTATTTCCGCTGCACCGATTAGCTGCATGTCGATGCGTCGAATAAGCCGACACAATCTGTCGAACAAATATCTACGCGAGGTTGATTGATGTTCAAAAATCTCTGGACAAGTCACCCTTTGTTTCTCGCGCATTTATCAACCCTAGTCTTTCGACAAAGGCTAATGCAGATGAATATACAAATCAGAGGTGGTTGAAATCATCTTGGAGTCTCTGTGAGACTTGAGAATTTCTGTGTACAGAGACATATCCTATAGAAATATTTTAAACTGCTATCATCAATTTAAAGATAGACATTTTTTCCAATAGGATATTTAGACAATAATTATTTTCAATATGGAATTTTTACGACAAATTTTTATATTGAATATATGTATAAATCATTTAATATAGAAAGTATTATAAAGCTGATTTTATTTTTTTAAATATTAGTTGATTGATCAAAAGAGTCGATATTTTCACTAAAATTTTTTTAAATCTAAAAAATGTTTTAAATGTATAAAGAGTATACGCGCGATGGAAAGAAGACAATAATAGTTGTATATAAAATTAGTAAGAAACTATTATATAATTTTATATATAATTTTTATATATAAAATTTGTATATATAATTTTTGTATAGACTTTGTCCATAGTTCTTCGCAGAGGTTATCTTAAACCAGTCATGATGGACGGCTGTAACCACGTGTCTGCAGAGGAATCCGCGCGACACTATATGGTTGAGAGAACATGGAACGAAATGTGCACGACTCGGAGACAAATCGGAGGACGTCGGTCCTCTCGGGCTTTGAAAAGCCACCGATTTATCGGAGCCGTTTGATCGAAATTTCAATGGTCACACACCATTCTCCCCATAGTGACAGAGAGAAAGGTAAGTCGATGCGGAGAGTTGATCGGTATTGACAGCAGGTTGGTGGGTCGTATACGTGTATGGATGCCGGAGCACACAGCGATCGATACGATGTATCTCGTTCGATGCTTTGTGCTCCGTCATTTCACGATTCCCCCGAAGCTTCGTACGAGAATTTGATAAGGCGTCAACAGCGGCGGTGATGCTCGAAACACAGAGCCCAGAAGACTACCATTAAAGTATCGTTGCTCGCATCGTGAGATAGGAAAAAGCTTTGAGATTCGATTACAAAATGCAGTGTGATGAAATATCACATGATGAATTTATGATAAAGAAAAAATTACGTATTTTTCCGCCAAAGTATTTATTATGTCATTATTATTGTATATTTTATGTGTGTTATTTATTTTATTCAGTTACATTATGATATAAAATAAAATATATGTATAATATTGTTTTTATATAAAATATATAAATTATTACATATAAAGTAATAAAATATTACTATATTATATAAAATATGAAAAATACACATATAATTACACATATAATGACATTAAATTTATATCATATTGCTTTTGATTTAAAGCGCTGAGAAAATATAAAGCAAGCTTTATATAAAGAGAAATAAGTTTCAGAGATGAACAAAAAGAAAATTCAATGTGACGAGTTAATATCACGTACCATCTCGTGTTGTTTTTTGCTCTCTTTTCGCGATTTCTTTCGTTCTCTTTTTCAACCGCGCTAAGGCAGGCAGGAAGGATCGGCAAAATGAATCGTATGCCTCGAGGAAACGTATTTCTCATATTTTATTCCTGCTGCCTTACCGTCACCTTTTTTCATTACGGTTTGATTTGAACCCCGAAGTTGGGGTTCGTATAGCCTATAGCCGCACTAACGTGGAGAGTATCTAAGGGAGTGAGAGAGGAAAAGAAACGCGAGGAAATTTGCACGTCTCCCGCTCGGAATGATGAATGAGCCGCTTTATCTATTCTACTCTCAGATATCGTTCTGACTATTAAAGGAAAGAGATGCGGGAAATTCAAACACGCGTGACGAGGCCTCTCGTTTACAATTCCACGTATATATATATATATATATTCGCACAGTCTGTTGTTCTCTCTGTTGTCGCGACTTTCGGTATTAAGTATTCATCGTCGTCGTGTGATTTAAATAATGTAGACTTTCGCAACGAGACCACTTTGCCACGAAACTAAATCCTGAATTCTCTCTCGCCGTCTCGAATTGTATAAAAAATACGGATTTGTAATCAGAATCTCTCAAAAGAGTATACACGCGCAGTAAAACTATTCTCGCGATAATACTTTTTTTCAAGGTTCATTGACCTCGCCTAGTCTCTCCTTCGCCTAAGAGTTTATTGAATCGATAACGGACGGATATAATCCAATACGGATGCAGGTTTACTCTCGAAAGATTTTCGGCGGCTATTTTCGCGGTTAATTTCGAGTGGTCTCGCGTATATAAGGTATTCGCCCAAGTTATTAAGGCCCTAACCGAGGTCTCGCTTCCGTAGATCTCGAAGAGACTTACGGCGAGCCGTTACTGAAAACACAATTTTCCGACAATCTGCTTTCCCGGTGGACGAGAGGCAATCAAGCGTCGCTTAAGAACCCGGCGCGGCGGTCCGTTTTACGATCTGGCAGCGAAACGTCGCTTCCCCATCGACGAGATTGAACGACGAATATACCGCGAACTCGCCAAGTTCGCGATATCTCTCCCTTAACTTTTCCACGAAATGGATTCTTTCGTAACGCTTTGTAACTCCGTTCAACGTTTTGTTTTCGCTTGTCGTTATAGTTGAGCGATTTTCGCGTTTCCACACATCCGAATTTATTGCCTGTATCAGCAATGCAAATGAAAACATATGCATGTATGTGTATATATATATATATATATATATATATATATATTTATTTATTGTTTAAAATTTACTGATGCAAATAGAGATTCTCATATATCCGGAAACATATGTTTGCGTGTCATATATTATATATATATATTCACGGTCTAATTCAGAATTTATTCATGGGATAATCTTATGAAAATAGATATATATCAGTACGCAATGTATATTTGAATATTTATATAGCTAGATTTAGAATATTAACCGCGACGTGTGTTTCAGCCGAGTTTGCATAATCGTGCCCGCTAAGAATGAACATAAAATTTATGACGTCAACTAAAATTCATAAGATATTACGAATTTATCTTGAATATATCTAGAAATCTTTCGCAAAGTATACGCGCGATAAAAGTTGGATTTTATAATTGTCTCTTGCACTGTAATTATGTGTATTCCGCCGAATTAGGAACAATCAACGATAATTATTTTATAATTGCGTGTCTATTTCCGGGAAGGAGCGCGATCGCAATTCGCGGTTTGGATAAATGAAGCCGTGCAAGAAGCACCTACTGAGACTGACGAGGAGACAGAAAGGCGTAATGAGAGTAGTTTACTGCTTAATCGGAGTTTCTCGAGCGGAGATTCCCTCTGCAACTACTCCAATTAACCCGCCGTAAGATCCGATTGTGAATAGGTTCAAGGATAAATTCGGTGCGATATTGATTAACCGTCTAACTGTCAGGCATCTCGACAGCAAGTTAAGGATATCCATTAATAGCACTTTCTAAAGATTCATTTTGTTAATTACATAGCGCAGTTACCGCGTGAAGAAGACAAGTATAATATGCTAACATTTCCGCTTTTAAACATCCAACACCATCCAGAATCGTCCAAATTCCATCGTGCTTTCGCATCGATTCTCCCTATCGATTCTCTCGATTGCAAGCAAACAGAGACATGGTCATGTAACGCGCAGCATGGTACGTGTAACGTACACACGTAGCATTTCGTGTAAAGCACGGTCAGTAACTGTTTAATGCAAGATTGACCGACGGACGCAGTTTGCACTGCGGAGTGCTCTGTTATAGTTGTTCAGGGTCCCGCGCAGGAAGCGACTGGGGGCCTTGATAGGCGTCGTTATGTCTTTGTGAATGAATGACTACGGGACAAATTACACAACGTGGGCGGGGATAGGTACGGGAAATATTTTTATAAGTTCGAGTACCACGACAGAAGACAAACAAAACGCTTACGTGTGAGAAGCACGAAATTGTCGCATTAATTATATATTCATTCGTTTCTCTGTACTTGTATCTATTTTTAGTTTTCATTTTATGCAACTGAATGATTTAGCACGATGCAATTGATTTTTTAAATATATAATTTTTTAGCGTAAAAAATGAATGATAGATTTATGCACAGAAAGAATTTTTTAGGATTTAGCCTGAAAATTACATGGTAACCATGGGATAATATGGTATTGAAATAATTTTATAAGAGTTTCTTTGATTAATATTTACATCAAAATAAAAATATTAATATATCTACCAATAAAATATAAAATATGTTCAATTAATTTTGTGTACATATTAATCAAAGAAACTCATAAAATTCTTTCAACCATACCATATTATTCTACGATTACCATGATTTTTAGGGTAAAGTCTAAGAAAAAATTCTTTTTGTGTACAGATCAAAATAGAATTAAAAATCAGTAATTTTTAATTAAACGTGATCGTATTGAAATAGAATGAAGAATCATTTATTTAATTAGGAACACGATCACATAAATATTAAACAATTTTCTATTATTATCTAAAATTTGATCACGTAAATAAGGAACGCACGAGACATTGAAAATTCTCGTTTATCATATTACAAAATCTTGAAGTATGAGAATACTTGCTCTATCTTATTCTCGGACACGTAATCGTATAATGTTATACATACAATATTTATCACATATTCGAATATCGGCTTTAAAGTTGCAAAAGCTTAATTACATCAAAATTGCTATTTTATTTTATCATATACAGTACCCTCCATAAGTTTAGAAACACCTTATATTTTACAGTTAAAGAATTGCATGACAGTGATCTATTATAAATAAAAATATCATTTAAATATTTTACGTTTATTTTATGTTTTATTTATACAAAAGATCTGCACAGATCTGTCAAGAGGATCATCTTAATTGAAGAGAAAAATTCTCTAAAGAAATATTCTTTAATTAGATATTCGTAACATGCAAGAATATAAACTTAATGGGATGTTTTTTATCAGTATATATTATTTGAAAAATTATATTAATCGTGATAACAAAAAACAGTCTTATAAATGGAAATTTGTTATTTATTGCATACAGTACCCTTCACAAATTTACATTTTACTGTTAAACAATCGCATGGCAGCGATCTGTCATAAATAAAAATGTCATTCAAATATTTTACGATTTATTGATACAAAAAATCTACACAGATCGTTGCTATACGATTGTTAACTGTACAATGTAAAGTGTTTCCAAACTTATGGAGGGTACTGTATATTTTAATTTAAAATATGTTAATTTTACAATATTACAGATAGAATCGCTATCTCAGCGCGTAAATCGGCTCCTCATCGCTCTCGTACTTGTATCTGCCGAATGGTTGATTGTTGTGCATATTGTTCGCTGCCATGTACGCGTATACGCGAGGGTTTCGCGTTCCGGGCACGTAACGTCCGTATCGAGACAGGACGAGGGCTAAAACGGGATTGGGTGGCGGATGTAACTTGCTGTTGTAACTGTCGTCGTTCAAAGCACGGCTCAGGAAGCGATCTAAAGCCTTGATGGCCGCCGTTACGTCTTGCGACCCGCGACGGTAATACGTCGATAGCTCGGCTGTTCCGCGATACGGCAGTCTATCGTGATCCGGCTCGTTCGTCAAGTATCCGTCGAGCACTTCGATATCCTCGTACGCGAATCGTCTAGGTACATGCCGCTGATATTCCCGGATATCTCGAGATCCCGATAACGTCGTCGTCGTCGGCGTCGTCGTCGTCGTCGTCGTCGTAGACGGCGGCGATGCATTCGGCACTTTCGCCAAAAAGTCGTCTTGCTGAATTTCCGTAGGGAACCTTGTCGAGAAAGAGGTGATATAATATGTGCGATATCTTTCTTAGCGAGAGATACCGCGAGATTTTTCATCTCGGGACGTATATCGAATAGTCGATTCTTATTTTAAAATTCTATCTGTCTATAAGATATCTATCCTCAAGATTTACTGAAAAATTTAGTTGCAGTTTGATTTATATTTCCATATTTTTAGAATTACAAATATATGATTATATAATATATTAGGTGAGTCAGTTGAAAAAATTTAAATAGTGTTTATCTCATAATTTGAATACAAAAGGTACACATTAATATTAGTTTTCTATACGTAATCTCTATAGCGTGCAATACAAGTTCCAGTATTTCGGAAGTGCATAGATACCTCTAGAAAAAAGTCTTTTATCTGCATTGCCTGCTTCACCTCTTCGTTGGACCTGGGAATCCATTCTGTATTATACACCTGGATGAAAATTACAAAAATACGAATTTAATAGAAAATTTATAATTTTATTGATCCAAATGGACCTAGTAAATTCCCTCATTTTTATAATTTTCACATTTTCAGAATCAATTCTCTAAAATTTGCTTCTCATTTACAAAGCGACATCAAAGACGTGAAAATTATTAAGGGCAAGATTTGCCAAATATATGATGAATGCTCATAAAAATGATGGGAAGCAAGTATCAGGTCTGATGAAGAGATGAAACTGATATGAGTGTTTACGTTCTCGGATAAAAGATTTCTTTTCTAAAGATATCTATGCACTTCCGAAGCGCTGGAACACTTGTATTGCACACAATAGAGACTACGTAGCAAAATAATGTAAGAGAGAGTGTGTACCTTTTGTATATTCAATAAATTGTAGAGATAAAAAATATTTAAGATTTTCAGTCGATTTACCTAATACATATATATTTTATTTCAAAAAATTCATTGATTAAGAAATTTGTTATCAAGTATTAGAGAAATTTGAGATAAATAATATTTGCAACTTTTGCTCAGAAAAAAATGAACGACCGATTAATCAAAGAATATTGATGAAGCTGTATACAATAAGAATTTTGTGCATATTAATTACGACTGTCTTGCGTATAAACATATTATTTTCGACGTGCAAAATTATAATTAAAAAAATAATTAAAAATCATTTATATATAATATATAATTATAAAAAATATAATTAAAAAAATATTGACGTATAATAAAAAATATAATAATATAATTTAAAAAATTGACAAATTTTGGTACCTCTGAGGTCCAGTCTGCGACTTCTGTCTGTGAGTATTCAAGGTCGAAATCACGGATTGAAGTCCCGCTGGATGTTCTCTGGAGAACGTGAGCTTTTCCAGATTGGTCCCGATCGAACGACCGTCATGTCGATGATTCGGATGTTTCGGAAACTGCGCGTTCGTAGTTGGCACATAACTATGCCATGGACGCGGCACATTCGTCGGATCCAATGCCTTGGCCGCCAGTATGGCACTCGTCAAGCAAACCCGTGTCACCTACATTTAGACAATGTCTGTTAGCGTGTCTGCTTTCGAATATACGCATTCCGGCCGTGCCATTCCGTTATACGAATCGTTGCTTAGAGCAACGGCACAATGCCAGATTCGTTTTAGGACCAGGGTCGTTGCACCCAGGCACCCTGAGTTAAAATGTATGAGCGATCAAGCTCACGGACGATGGTATAGCTCGAGACTTTCGGATTTTTATCGGATCGACTTTTTGGGATTTTTATTGTCGGAGAACTCTCTGGAGAGAGAATTCTCATAAGTTTTGTTAACGCGCGTCGAATGCGATAAATCAAGATAGTTGATAAAAACTTCATACTTTGATTGATATATCGTATAAAAATGTACTTCATCGGAAAACCGTACTGTCTTTTATTAATCGCTGCATTGAAAAAAAAGTTGTTAACTTGATTAAATCGTTCAAGTACACAAAGAGAATTTTCTCTTAGAATTTCTCCGAAAATCATGATAATTGTAGGACAATATGATATTGGAAGAATTTTATAAGAGTTTCTTTAATTAATATTTTTACCACAATAATAAATGTTAATATCTACCACAATAAGATATAAAACATATTCAATTAATTATAGTAAAATTTACTATGTACATTAATATTTTTTATTGTGGTAAATATTTAATCAGAGAAACTCTTAAAATTCTTCCAATACCATATTGTCTCACGATTATCATGATTTTTTTTCAGAGTAAATTTGAAGAGAAAATTCTCTCCGTGTACTATTTTGTGTTAATTAAACATATAGAAATAATTTAAATTAAATATAATATATAATTAAACCAACAAAACGTATATATTTGAAAAATGTAAAAATCTCTGAAGTCACCAGATGATAATTAAAAAATGGTAGTAATTTAATCAACCAACTCTGGTATATATTTGACTTAAATACTAATATGTTCAATTAACAAAATAGTAATTTTATCGAACAATTGAATCAAGTTAACAATATTTTTCAGTGCATGCGACGATATTGTTTTCTTTAAGTTAACGTTTGGTATCACTTGTGTGCGTTTTAATGCGTTGAAATGCGAAGACGTCTCGGAACTCTCATTACCAGGCAGACAATACTGATCTTGTCGGCGGCGACCATCCTTCTTCTATTTCGTAAAAACGACTAAAACGGCGGCACGCACTTTGCGCGCCATTTATACGACGAGCCGCCGCGTCCGCTTAAGAGCTAAGTCTTGTCTTGGTCAGGAAATGCGTAAAACGCGTATTCTCCTCGTCATCCTTTCCATGAAGATTTCTACACTTTCTCCCCTTCCCTTTTCTGTGTCAAGATTGTTACGTGTTATTCACGAAATGCGAGGTGTTATCAAAAACTTTCCTTTTGTCTCGGGGAGACGTTCGCGAGACGAATTCCGCATAATAATTTCTGCTTCATTTAAATTTCTTTTGTTTGATTTTACGCTGTCAGAACGGCGGATCTTTTTCCGCCGTCATGCGGCATTGCAAATGCACTTTCACCGGACACGTTTTAGACTCGGAAAATATTTTTTATTTTCCTCTCCGAGAGAAATATGCAAGGAGTGAAAAAGTAATGGAATTGCGCGGTATATCGATAATTCAATATATATGTAAAAATTCAATGATATTTAAACGTTGGTTTTTTAGACGTAAGAGTAAAAAGAATTTGTATATTTTATTTATATTATTTATATATTATTTTAATTTGTTTTTATATACACAAAAAAATCGCAGCGAACTGTCAAATATAATTTTCTCGCCATTGTGGTAATTCGCGCATTGAAATAAAAATAATTACAATTACGAATTATTTATTTATTGTATTATTATATTATTTTCAGATTATTTGATGAATGAAATCATCCAAATGACGATTTGGCTCAATGGCATCGTTTTAGTTGACATGCTTTCACCAGAGTGCGCAATGTTACGGTCGATGTTTCCTCGTGAATTGGACAAGAGACCATGAATGAAATGACTACTATACTACTCTCCCTTATTCTTTCATAACTGTGAGAATGGCGGTGGTAAGTTGTCCGTTGATTGATCAGCTGGAATCTAGGGAATCTGTATGCTGCATATTTCCAACATGTATATTTGCTTTCAGCCAATAGGAAGGCAGCACTTTACACAAGGGACGACAGCTGTTCGCTTCGATAGAAACGTCAGACTCTTAGAAATCAGTCCGAAGTTCCCTCTTCCCGCCAAAATATTCATTAACATTGTTTAATACATTAGACTAGACGCTTTTGTCCACGCTCGTACACAGTGCCTTCTTGTAATTAATCAAAGAAATGGAAGTTAATCTGGCACAAGCTGGTCAAGCACGTGTACAGGATGAGGTCGGGATCAAGTGCCAGAAATTGTTCCAAGATTTCCTGGAAGAGTAAGTAATACTATATCCACTTATTCCAAGTTTATGTATAAACTGAGGCAAGCTACAGCAGGAATAATGTAGAGACAGAAAAATTATAAATGTACTCTGATAGTAATGATATTACTATTATAGATTTAAGGAAGATGATGTTGTTAAATATCTGGAGCCAGCTAAGGAACTTGTCAGTCCAGAGCGGTGTACATTGGAGGTGTCCTTTGAGGATACAGAATCATATAATCAAACTCTGGCTACAACCATAATCGAGGAATACTTTAGGTATTATAATCTATTTTTATTTGTCAATTTTAATATCATATAGTAGTGTTATATTAATATATTAAATTAATAACGTTATGCAAAAATACAAGACAAAATGTTTGCATTATAATTATTCTGAATGATGCATGAATAAGAAATATGGATAACAGTTTGTAATAATTGTTTTTAGTTATTAATAAGATCTTGTGTTCTAGGGTATATCCATTTTTATGTCAAGCAGTGTGTAATTTTGTCAAAGACGTAGGACAGTTACAAAAAGATAAGGAATGTTACGTTAGTTTTGTTGATGTACCAACTAGACATAAATTAAGACAGTTAAACACATCACGATTGGGTACTTTGGCACGTATATCTGGACAGGTGGTACGAACACATCCTGTTCATCCAGAATTAGTTCTTGGTACATTTATTTGTATGGATTGCAATGCAATTATAAAAAATGTGGAGCAACAGTTTAAGGTATTATAAAGGTTTAAATTTATATACTATTATACAAAACATGATTAATTTTTATTAAATAATTAATTGTTTTTAGTTCACAAATCCAACAATCTGTACTAATCCAGTATGCAGCAACAGACGACGTTTTATGTTGGACGTGGATAATTCAGTATTTGTCGATTTTCAAAAAGTTAGGATACAAGAAACACAAGCTGAGCTACCTAGAGGCTCTATACCTCGCTCTGTCGAAATCATTTTGAGAGCTGAGACAGTTGAGCTGGTGCAAGCTGGTGACAGGTAAATTTGAAAATAACATTTTTAATGATTAAATATTTAATTTTATATATGTTGTATGAAAATTATAAACGCATTCTTTGATTTGTGCAGATATGATTTTACGGGAACTCTTATAGTAGTGCCAGATGTGGGGGCACTAGCTTTATCAACCGCTAAAGCAGAGATTGGACCAAAAAGTAGAAATAATGAACAGAGAGAGGGTGTTAGTGGTTTGAAGGCTCTTGGTGTTAGAGAGTTGACATATAAAACAGCATTTCTCGCCTGCAGCGTTACTGCTACAAGTTCAAGAGTAAGCAGAATTACAACAAATATTAAAAACATATAATCTTATTAAAGAACAAATATTTATTTGATTAATTTCAAATTTCAACAGTTTGGAGGCACAGATTTGGCAATTGAGGAAATCTCACAAGAAATGATGAAGAAACAAATGTCAGAAGCGGAATGGAATCGCATTTATGAGATGAGTCGCGATAAACATTTGTACGAGAATCTAGTTTCCAGCTTGTTTCCTGCGATACACGGCAATGATGAAATTAAGAAGGGAATTACACTGATGTTTTTCGGTGGTGTACCAAAAACTACAGAAGAGGGCACGTCGCTAAGAGGAGACATTAATGTCTGCATCGTCGGTGATCCCAGCACTGCAAAATCTCAATTCCTTAAATGCGTGTCCGACATTTCGCCTAGGGCAATTTACACGTCTGGAAAGGCGTCAAGCGCGGCTGGTTTAACGGCAGCAGTTGTGCGAGATGAAGAATCATCAGACTTCGTCATAGAAGCCGGGGCATTGATGCTCGCGGATCATGGTATCTGTTGTATCGACGAATTTGACAAAATGGATCCAAAAGATCAGGTCGCAATTCATGAAGCTATGGAACAACAGACGATTTCAATAGCTAAGGTATCTTTGACATTTATATTATACAAAAGGTCTATAATTGGACAGTCTACATATGTAAAATTTTTTAGGCCGGCGTGAGAGCAACTTTAAATGCTCGAACGTCTATATTAGCGGCGGCAAATCCCATTGGCGGGCGATACGATAGAAGAAAATCATTGCAACAAAATGTCCAGTTGACCGCACCTATCATGTCGAGATTCGATTTGTTCTTTGTTGTGCTGGATGAATGCAACGAAATTGTTGACAACGCTATCGCTAAAAGAATCATAGATTTACATTGTGATAATCTAAATGATCTTGAAATGATCTACAAGCAAGACGAGATTATTAGATATATCAATTTTGCTAAGCATTTTAAACCTGTTTTAAGTCGGGTAAGATATCTTAGAATAAACTTGTTAACTAACTTTCAGAAAATTGCGTTGTTGATTAATTTAATTTTTATATTTTAGGAGGCTGCCGATCTTTTAGTAGATAGTTACACGACTCTCAGACAAAGAACGGGTACTGGAAGTGGCAAATGGAGAGTCACTGTGAGACAGTTAGAGAGTATGATTAGATTGTCCGAGGCGTTAGCAAAACTAGAATGTGTGGATGAAGTGACCGTGAAGCATATTAAAGAAGCGAAACGATTGTTACAGAAGAGTATAATTACAGTGGAACAACCTGATGTACATCTTGAGGAAGATGGAGATGATGCGAATTTAGGAATGGATGTCGATGAGCCACCACCGCTCATGGCAGCGCTAAACGCATTAGGCAATAATGACGATGCACCGCCTGCGACACGTATGTCTGCATATTTTCTTTTTTTTTTGTTTGTTTATATATTGTGCACTTATTGTCATTACATACGTTTACTTGATTTATCAGCGTCTAATGGAATACGCGAACTGCCGAAGAAGAAATTAACAATGTCCTTTGAAGAGTACAAGAACCTGTCAAATATGTTAGTTCTCCATATGAGAAGCGAGGAAAATCGTGTCGAAGCCGAAGGTATTTTGTTATAATATTAATAATAATAACAAAAAAGTTTTTATTATTATGTCTATATATTAAATTAGAATATTTTTTCTTACAGGTGATAATAAAGGTGGCATACGGAAATCCGAATTAGTTGCATGGTATCTTGATCAAATACAGGATCAATTAGATTCGGAAGAGGAGTTGTTAGAACGGAAAAACTTTATTGAGAAGATTATTGATAGATTGACGTATCATGTATGTATTAATATTTTTATATATTTATATTGCTATATTTTTGAATTTTATATAATCATTTATTACACGTCGCCCGCGCGAATTAACTTTCAGGACCAAATTATAATACCTTTAACAATGACCGATTTGAGAAGTAAAGATAAAGAGGATGAAGAAGAAGAGGATCCTTTACTTGTTGTACATCCCAATTATGTCATGGATATATAATTTTATTGTATTTCATATATTATATTGATACTATAATAAAACGTGTGCCTTTGAAAGAGAATAATTCATCTTTTTAGCTTATCATTTGCAGCAAAATTTTTTCAAAATTTATATATTTTTTAATTTTAATATATTGATGTTACATCTTTCTAATTTGAATTTTGTGATTATTATAAGAATTACATTGTAGAATAATTTTTAACCATTTTGCAACAATGTGATAAAAAAATACATTCTTACATAACTATAAGTACTTTATTCTTTCCAGCCTTAAACGGGTATGTACAATTTGTTTGCTATGTAATCTTATGTTTATCATTGTTTGTAGGCAAAATAAATGAATAAATCATTCAAATTACGCAATATAATGTGATATGAGGAGTATCTTGGGAATAACAGATCTTTTTTTAAACACTTAATTTTTTTTTAATGTAAAGATTGAATATATACATATAATTATATGAAATGAAAATACATACCTCATTTATTTTAATGCACTATATTATTCATGATTTACAGGACATTGCAAAAATAGAATAATCGGTCTCTATATTAATATACACTAATTATCGTGGTGTAAATCATGTTAATCCTCATTTTGATGCATATGTTAGAAGGTGAAACCATCTGTTCTAAATAAGAACATTAAATTACATATACGTATATAGTAGCTTCAATATCGAGTTTCAAGTATCACTTTTAAATTATATAACTATGATATTAAAAGAATTCTTATAAATGCTAATAAAAGTTTATCTTAAAAACAAAAATTATAAAGATAAACATGTGCTCTTAAATGTTAAAAATTATTTTATTATACAAATAATTTTATTATAAAAAGATTTATATAAAATTATATGATACTAAAATTTTCCTGAAATTAATATAATATATGGTTAAAACAATTTAGAAATAATATTGAAAAAAATTATACGATAAAGTTAGGAAGATTGATATAAGATTAACTCATATAAGCATGATCAGTTTGTCATTCTTATTACGTATACATTTATCAGTGTTTGCAGTTTTAATGTGACAAAGATACAGTATATGTACTTTTATTGCTGATTAAATGTACACAAGTATGTTACAAATGTATTAACTGCATGTAGGTGGGGAATGTTCCGTGCAGCAATTGAGAAGATCATTTTGTCCTACAATTTTAATATTATTCACAGTTACGTGATGTCTACAAAGAAGTCATCAACTGTAGAATTACGACAAGTGAGAAGAGAGAATTACTAAAAATTTAATATGTAGTTATTTGAGTGCGGAAAGTGTGAAATTATCATTTTAATAATTTATCATTTTCTAGATTTATCATATCTCTCTTGATTTATACAATATTTGTGCGTTTATTAGTCATGTGGTTTCGCAGTCACAAGAAGAATATCTATAAAATATTATTTATGTTATATGTCACCAAAATATTTTCCATCGCAAATATAATTTTATATTTCAAAATCCATTTATATACAATTCATATTTTATTTATAATTTAGTGATGAAAATGTGTAAATAACTCTTTTCAGCTGAAACCTCGCACATTTACAAAAAAAAGTTATAATGTTTTCTAATACATCGCATTTTTTCGTCACAGATTTTTGCAGTTAATTTAAAATGAAATTTTGCAGATAAAATTGTCGCGACATATAATCGCTCTCTAATTAAATTTTTTTCTAAAAAAAATGACTAATTTTATATAAAGTAAAAATCTGTGCAAAAAAAATGTTCATTTACATATATAAGAATGTAAAGTATGTAAGAAATAAAATTAATTTGACAGGAAAGAACATGGGTACCGTGTGTAGGCGATTTCCCGATTTTGAAGAAATTCTTTGCACAGAAAGAGGGACCATTTTGGTACGCAGTGCATTTATTCGAAATTTTGCTGCGCGGATATGGACAAGTGAGTAATAATAAATTGTACTGTAATTGTAATATTAGAATTTTCATAATTTTCCATAAATATGAAAGAAAAAGATAATGAAGAGAAATATTATTTTTTTTATCATATGACCAGTGTATGTTATTGCAATAATTATATAGGATATAGATTCATAAAAAGATAATCCGCCATTGCACGGTGACAACATGAAAATATAATCGTTGTTACTATCAAAAAGAATAAAAAAATATTATTTTTAATTAAAATTATTTTGTTAGATTATTTTATAATTAACGAATTTTATATATATATATATATGATCTTACAAAAATTGTCCTGAAAATCTACATCCCTTAGAAAAAGAGAATTTGTTCCAGTAATAAGATCGAATTTTACATTTCCGTGCGTTGCACGTTGTATTACCATCGTCGGAATCGTCGCATGTATTTTTAATTAACGTAGATTGGTTTGATTAACGTTGCAGATTGTTTTTGCGAATAATCCTCTCAGCGGACTACTGATAATAGTTACCATGGCTGCGGTAGCGCCAGGTACATTCGTGTGGTCCGCAGCCACCGCCGTCCTTGGCCTCCTAGTGTCCGTGGTACGTTTTATTAATTATTAGCTGCGATAGTGTCAAGCGTTCTTGCCGAAAAGGCGCAACACATTTTCTGCCGCATTGCGTCGTTGAGACGGACGCGCCTTGACGTTTTCGACGGTCTCTATTCGTATACGTGACGGTGCACGTCACGTAAAACGCTCATCGTGATTTCTTTTTCATCTCTTGCGAGTCTAATGGACCGTTTGCGTGTGCACACGGAGAAAAATCACTGCAATGCGGCAAATCACCGGCTGGCAGCGAAAAGGATTCCCTCAGTGCTGGAATCCTTGTTTCGAAACGCTTCGCGATACGTCATTTTTCTTCAGACTCCTTTATATTCTGTTGCAGACCATTCGAGAACCGCGGGAAATTGTAGAAAACGGAATAACTGTCTTCAACCCTTTGCTCGTCGGCGTGATGTCATATAATGTGATACCGCGGATGTACGGACCCTTCGATGCTTTCTGTTTTCTGCTTGTATTCCTAGGAGCGATACTCAGGTACATTTCCGACACACACTTAATTCATGTTTCTATAGGAGTATCTTGCAAATATTTTGATAATATTTGATAAATTGTTTATTCGTACCTATACGTTATCGCAATAATTATAAATTATGTAATTAATTTAACTCGAGATATATCGTGAATGATGATAAACATGTTTCACTGAATAATACTCAAATAAATGTATTTTCGATTTAATACAGATGTCGCATGAAATATTTCTCTCTATGCAAAGTAATTAATTATTAATTCATAAATAACATCTTGACGCGAGTTAAATTGATAACTTATAATTAAGCTAACAAACATACACGAATTAATTTAAACGCTTGATAATAATTGTTACAGTATCAAAGAGAATAATAGACTGTATATTTATATTACACTGTAGAGTTGAACCGTGATAATAATACTTCAAGCTAGAACGTATATGAATTTAACGCTACGAATAACATTATGAATTTAGATAACTCAAAGTTGGAGAAACGTATATAGAGAAATCAAATTCATCGTGAGTGTATGTTTGAAAAGCAGGATATTCAAAATAGAAAGTTTAGAATGGTAGATTACACTGCAGAGTTAGCTACAATATTCACTTGCATTATCCAATGAAGCTGCATTACAGCGTTAGCAAATTTCAACAGTCCCTGGTTAATGTTTTCTAGTGTTTATCTCGCGCGGTCTCTGAGAAGCGATAAATTCTCATGCACAACGTGGCCATTTCACCTGGTGGAAATCCTGTTAATTTTCGCCTTTTCGACGCAGAACGTGTTGACTAAATCTACGGAACCAACGTTTGAGATGGTAAATTAATTTTACGTTACGTACGTATAAGATTTGCAATAAATTTACATATATAATTGCGTAGAATTAATTACAAAATTTAATGAAAAAATTGAAATAGCGTATTAGAAAAATATAAAAATCCAAATATTATAATTGTGCTACCTATTAGTGATACTATGATATTTCAAATTAAAGTTAATATAATTGAAACACTTTTTTCCATTAATAATCAAATTTACAAAACGTAGTACACGCGAAAAGAGTTTTATTTGACAAGCGTTATACTCATTAAAAATTAATGATTAACCGCAATTCTAAAGATTGAAATTTATCCTCGGTTTTAGACGAGAGGGTAAGGTTGATGAAAATAAAGCGGAGATTTCGGCACTCGAAATAAAACTCGCTCGAAAAGAGACGGGGCCTCCAATATTCAGAGTATACATATTTGACGTGCCTTCACAAGGGAAAATGCCTATCCACGTGGGCATGGCTTTTCCCCGTATTGATCAAACTCAACCCGAACAACTCTGTCGGTGATAACTTTACCTCTTCGGCTCGGATTTATTTCATCCCAACTAGTCGTCGGTTGTTTGTTTCCGTTAAATATTGGGCAAGTTTCTGTCAGATTTCTCTTTTTCTCGCAGACTACTACTACCTTTTTTTTAGTAAACAGCGCTACTAACAGTAGCGTATTTGAAAATATGAGTTGTGTAGCTGTGGATATATGTAAATTAAGTTTTATGACGAGAGAGAAAGAGAAAATGTGCCATTATCTTCGCGCTATGGTAGTCGCTGAATGTATCTTCGCGATAACGTGAAAGAATTAACTGTACTCTTTCATCCAGCGTAAGGTAAACTTCACGATTCATGCGAATAATGCTCGATTGTGAGCAGCGAAATTTGTGAAAATCGCAGCTGCGCGAAAACAACGTTCTTTCCTTTCTTTTTTTGATGAGAAAAGTTTTTCTCCCTTGTATTATAGAAAAATTTATGGCCGAGGTCGATATGCACCAGGCAGAATATAAATTACTTCTCTCCGCGCGGCATATATTTCATCATAAAATAGTTTGAACCCTCTCCAGACTTGTCGAGAGATCACCCCGTGCATTTCTGCATCATGTGCACCGGGTTATTGTGTAAGACTCTCCCATTGTTTTCAGCATAATGCAACAAGTGAGACAACGATGATGACGACGACGGCGAACGACGCCGGTTTCTACGACGCGACCGACGTTTATATCAACTGGGGAATGGTAGAGTTTACTGGTGCTCCACTTTTTGTAACTTTGTATATCGTATCCTCAATTTTGCAAATTAGTATCTCGCGAATTTCTGGAAATATATAATGGCATCTCGTTTGTTTCTACGTTTCTCTCTGATTTCAAAATCTATCCATTTTTCATATTGCAAAAATATATACGATATGCAGTATAACAAAACATCCTTGTTACGCAAGACGTTTCGATAAACTTTCAAATTTCGTTTGTCGCGATTTCGCTATATCGAATTTTCTATACAATTGGTACACATAGAGTTACTGAGTACAAGAGTCTGTTGAATTTTATTTTATTGAATATCGTGTACCGATATTGATATTTGTTGCACTAGAATTTCTTCTATATAGCTGCTCAACGTTATTGGGGGTATGTAATAAAAATAAAAGGGAATGAATATATATTTTTGTTTCTATGTATATCAAGGAAAACTCGATAGAAAGGATATTTAAATAAAGATATATATTATTCCATTTGCGCGCATATGCTTTAAAAAAATATATTTTAGATACTACGAGGTTGCGTCCTTTCCGCGCCTCAGATGATAGGCATTGAAAGTGTGATCCTTGGAGCTGTCATGTATCTGGCAATGTTAATATGTTCGCCGACGACAATCGTGTTCTCCTTCATAGGCGCTTTCTGTGGAACTTTAGGAGGTATTTAATTTTTAATAATTTTTTATACAAAAATATTAGATAATTTTTTTTATACAAAAATATGTATAAAAGGAGACAAAAAGGGAGAGAGATGAAAGGAGAAAAAAAGACGAGAGAATCATTAATTTGCTTTTTTTAATGGGGTAAAATATATGAAACTTTCCAGCGTCGATACAATCAGGACGTTTGTTTCGAGATAAAAGTTTGGGGACATAAATTATTGTTATCGCAATTTTTTTTTTCTGTTAGCTTTGCAACTCGGAGTGGACCATTCTAAGGTTTACAGCGGAGTCTGGGGATATAACAGTCTCTTGACCGCGGCTGCTTGCGGAGGAAATCTGTTGGTGTTAAACGGTCAGACGGCAGCTGTCGCCGTCATGGGGGCTATTTTTGCTTCACTGTTACAGTATTTTTTAGAATCGTTGTTTATAAACGTAATTAAAACCTTTCTTTTTTTAAAGTGATAAATATAAGGCCAACTTATCGAGCTGAATATTCGAGATGTTCAGTCAACTACCATTTATTACATGTATAAATTATAAAACTACAGTCATTATATTAAAACTAACCCAAATTACAATCATTCTATAAACGTTTCGACCGCACGCGGTCTTCTTCAGTATAATTATTGAAATATAAATTCTTACAATTCACATAATATCGAAATTTAATTATAGTTATTCAGAATCAAGAGTTTTTGAGCAATTAACGCGTGTTTCAATCCGTCCTGTCCAACAATGTTCGCCTCGATATGATCCCTGATTTTGTTCAGATCTCGGATAGTTTCATCGTTAATATGCGAGAAATTAACCCGTTCCGTAGGCGCTATCATCGTTCTTCTTGACAATTTTGCTACTTATTAACAGTTATTAAGGATGACACATAACAAACCAACAATACAGAAAGACAGCTCATTTTAAACTCTGACTCTTGATTCTGAATAACTATAATTAAATTTCGATATTATGTGAATTGTAAGAATTTATATTTCAATAATTATACTGAAGAAGACCGCGTGCGGTCGAAACGTTTATAGAATGATTGTAATTTGCGTTAGTTTTAATATAATGACTGTAGTTTTATAATTTATACATGTAATAAATGGTAGTTGACTGAACATCTCGAATATTCAGCTCGATAAGTTGGCCTTATATTTATCACTTTGTTTTCAATATACGAGCGACAATTGTATTAATTTACTTTCTTTTTTTTATTTTGCTGATTTATCATTTTTTTCATATTTTTAACGCGTATTTTAGACACAATTACCAATATTGGCGCTACCGTTCATAATATCGACTTCGTTCCTTATAAAACTGAGCACTGGCAAGGAAGATCTAACATTTCCGTGGCCCGTATCGCCAATTTCTTTTCCCGAGAAACAGCGACAAGATTATCTCGCCCGTTGTGCGGCACTTAAAGAGGTAAATTTTTCCCTGATTTTTTTACGTGCACCCTTTTTCTTTCTTCTCTCGCGACTCGACACATAAAATTTGATATTCGCGATGATAGAGGTCGGAATAAACGACGTACCTACTTTATCATATATAACGTATATCGAATTCCGGTCTGTAAAACGTGATTTGTCGTTGAAACTTTTCGGGCGATAAGGTGGCTTTTAAGATCCATCAAAACCACGCCCTACAAAAAGAACAGAAATTGATTTCTGTCCTACTCTCAGCCGGTGTATAGACCGAATTGTCTTCCCGGTAAACAAACTAAAAGAAATAAAACTTTTGAGCCTTAAATCCCTGCAACATATTGTTATGATTAATGATTTCGTAAAAAATTAGAATAATTAGAAAAAATAAAATAAATAATTTATTGAAATTTTACACAGAGAAAAAGTCTAATTATCATAATTTTTTATTCTAAATAATGTAAAATTTAGTTAAATATAAACATAAATTTAAACTGTATTTTTTGAATTTTTATTTTTATAGGAAGAAGATACTTTGGAAGAACTTGAGCTTGTCATTCAGAATGAGAAGGGAACGTCCGGATAATTAATGGTTTGTTTTTGAATGATATACGTAATTACAATTTGGTTATATTATATGATAAGCAACAATATACCTATATATTCAACATTTCTAGTGCCGTTTTAATTATTTAAAATAAAAATATCTCTGAATTCTTTTTAAAATATTTTATACAAATATTTATGCTTGACTAGCAATTTGATTATTTAGTTTATTATTAAACTAGTCACATATTTCTGACAATGGCCTTTAGACTGCTATATAATTCAATAAGCGAGTTCACCATTTTTATTTCCTCGCAAAGGAAAAGAAATATTTTCCGCTGATTCGCTCGTGTGGAACAGATGGAGTTATTCTTGCGATGACTACGAACGTACATGTATATGCGAAAGATGATGTTTTTCAAGCATCAGTGAATGTTAATCAGAATTACGTAAGATATTTGATAGAGATAGAAAGATCCAGATAACTATATAAATAAAACTATTTTATTGTACCTTGGCATCATATTTCATGCACAAACAACACAGAGATAAATTTTTACAGTTACAACATTAGGATATATTTATGTTTACATTTACTTTATACACTTATTAGATTTATCACTTTACAAAAACACGAAATATGAAAAATTTAGAATGACCTAAAAAAATGATACTGCGTTTGTATGTTGCGAAAAATTCGAAAGCAACACAAGACGATGCATGAACAATAAGTTACTAAAACAATTTTATTACAAAGAAAAGATTTTACTTTTTAATCCACGCACGTACGCTTTCTTTTTCGTATGCAAGGATGTCCCTGGTACATTTCTCTTTCCACCAGGATTCTTCGCCATGTTTCTAGATAACAGGCAGTGTACGTGCTAATCGTCTTATCTTGCATAGGTGATACGAAAGTTGAGAGGGAGAACGAATATATAAAGATTTTGCTAGTAGAAGGGGATTTTTTCGGTGGGGCATTTTTATCGAGCTACGAGAAGCTACAGGTCGATTAAATTTATTTGAACGATTCCGGCTCTCACGAGTCATAAATTCAATCGCTAGATTTTTATTCGTTCATCTCATAATGCAAAACTGCACCGAGGGAGTCATACTGCATTTCTATTGCTTATTGCTCGCGATTACTGGATCTTGATTTTTCACTTTTGCACAAACTGCAATGAAATGTAAGACAGAGGAAATTTTGCGCATAAAAAAAGAGTTTGACTGGAAATATATTCCAAAGTGGATAAACGCCAGGGACGAAGAATCTGTGGAAGAGATTGCCTCGAAGACGATTTAACAAAGACGAGGCCATCTCGAAGGTCTCCCTCAACAGTGGCTGACCTAATCAAACTGACAAAAAGAGTACCTTATTGCTTTGGGGGAATGAGGGTCACAATTCGTCCTTGTTCCTCGAGAAAAGAGAACTAATGAAGAAAATTGGAGCGAAAATCCTAGTCTTACGTCCGGCTCGTTAAAATGATTTTCTTTTATTTTTTTATCTTGCTCCAAAAACACGAAATTCGATATCGAGATTCGTTCAATCTCGGTGTTTTGTAAAATAATTGATAGAAATTTTGTAATACGTTATGATGCGGTTAAAATGTGGGATTTTACGTTCGTGTATCGCTTCTTGTATCACTATCTATCTTTATAACGTAACCCGTAACTGCGCGGTTGCAGCACAAGCAATAAAATGATTTATACCTCGATAAATCGAGGTTTAATATAGAATCCATAAAGTCAGCTTGTTTCTAGGAAAATTATAGAACAGATAGTTTTGTATAGATAATTGTAATAGCGTCTGTTAAAATTAGCGCTTCTAACTTGCCATTTGTCAAAACGCAATTTATCATTTCAGTAATAATTAAAGGCTAATTACCTGTTTTAATCGGACATTAATGCATTCACTAACGTGAAAGAATAACATATTATAAATTAAATACATATATTAAATTGATGGAATATATCTTCTTACAAAACTATATAAAAGTTTGATATAAAATTAATATTTATATTTATTAAAGTGCAATATTCTACTACACTTTCAATATCGAAGAATTTTTAAAGCTACATATCAATTTTTTCGAAAAACTTACTTCTTTTAATCTAGTTTATATTTAATTTGGAGAAACTGTGTGCCACTTTATGAACATTGCGTGCGAGATATCCATTATCGGGCTAACTTACACGAGGACCTACATTTGAAACGCGCTGAAAGTGGCACATTTGCGTGCGGAATAAACACGAAGAAAGAAGAAATTGAAGGGATAAACATCTCGGTTCGTTGGCATTCTCAGAAGGATCCGACCTCTCGAGAGTCGTCCTCCGTTCCTCGGTGTGACGACGGCGCCGACGTCGTCGGTGATGCTGGTGGTAATGGTGGTGGCGGCGTCGGGCAGGAAGGGGTAGGGCTGAAAGCAACCCTGCCAGAACGGCTACCTGCCTGCCGCCAACCCTGTCCGCGACGCTTCCCCAGTACTTGGACGACCGCGCACGCGACATCCTACCGTCGGGGTTGCGCGCTGTCGCGTCGTCGTGTATGCGTGTGCATGCGTGCATCTATCGCGAGTGCACTCGCACGGGGTAGCGGCATGCCGAGAGCGTTGCTGGGCACACCAGCAGCCAGCAACGTGGGGCTGGCGTGACATAACCCCAAGTGGCACGCTAATCGCAACAATCAACCCCTATCGCGAGAGGAGCCTCATCTCTCGCGCTGGGCGTACAAGAGAGACCTAGCCGGACCTCCCGGTCAGCATCTCCGCGAGATATGGAATAATGTAGCATCGCTAGGCTAAATGAGGGATACAGGAGGGTGCGCGAGTAGTGAGTAATTTATGAGCGGAATTAACGCAAAGCTGCAAATAGTAGTATAGTGTTAGTATATGTGCGTGCGTGTGTGTGTGACAACAAATAGTCTCATGTTCGCGTGATGTTTTCGAGAGAGATTTGTTGTAATCTACCTTAGCTCCTGGTTCTTTTTCTCTTCGCTCGTTTACATATACTTATGTACACGTATCTTCTGTTTTCTCTCCTTTGCGTGGTACAAAATTCATTTTCTTTTTTTGAAAAAAAATTTAAAGATTAAGTAGACGCGCTCTCTTGACTTTCTCGTTGCGTGGTTCTAACTCACTGTCTCTTCGTTTACTCTGTTTTGATTGTAATTTACCTCTCTCTTGAAGGTAAACACACTCTCAGAAATGATTTTGCAAAAAGAAAGATTTCAAAGATGAAAAAGGAAATTTGTACTTGAGGTACTTCATTTTTCAAAAGCTCCGTACCTTCTTTCCTAACTCCATCTTTTTTGTTATCTATGTTTTACCTATCTTATCCTCTAGTGTATGCTTTGTTTCGCGCGTCTTTTTGCTTATGAGATACCATGATACATTTTCGCGAGATAGCTTCATTTTTGACCTTTATTCCCTGGAGAAGCACGAGAAAAATTCGTCGGTCGTGTTTGGGGTTCGCGAAGAATTCAAAGAATCGAGGGCGATATAAGCAGATTGGATGGTATACGTCACGGTGAATAAATTAGGACATTGTTTGAAGATAGCCGCGGGGCTTTGAAGCCCGCACTGGGCTGTGTTTGACATCTCGAGCCTGATCCGCGATACGGACGAAGTTACAGAATCATCGGATAGCTCAAAGCGCGGAACGGTCTCTATGTAGCCCAATATTCTCGCTTCAGTATCGAGTGAATTTTATGGTCAATCGGCGGCCAAAGCGTCCTGATGTATATCGAATGCGCTAATCGATCAAGTTATTATGTAGGTGCTCTGACA
Source organism: Nylanderia fulva (assembly GCF_048542155.1). Lineage (NCBI taxonomy): Eukaryota > Metazoa > Arthropoda > Insecta > Hymenoptera > Formicidae > Nylanderia > Nylanderia fulva. The sequence goes on along the minus strand of NW_028190368.1, from coordinate 7,803,554 downwards.
TTAGAGCAATCGAAATTAGAGCGATGACGCTCTTCATTCACTCCATCAATTTATCGCGTTTCACAAACGAGAGAGATTTATCATTCCTATATCTTATTTATAGATTCAGCAAATACAGTAATCCCTTTTAAGATATCAGAGGATTGTGATCTACAAAATCTGTCTTTAGTAAAGATATACATATAGGAAATACGTATAGATAGAATTTATAGCGTTATATTTAAAATATTTATTGTTAAAAAATTTCAAATATTATATAATATAATATTTTAATTGGTTACTGACACAACAAAGATTTTTGATATTTTTATTTTAGCGCGTGCAGAATATCTTTTTTTACAATATATAATGGATTATTTAATTATTTATATACCCAATGCAATTTTTCAAAATAGGTTGATGAAATAATATTTACTTATTTTGTTTGTAGAAAATATTTCTGGAACCTGCTTCGACACTATCGAAAGAAAATTCAAACATTCAAAAATCAATATTCAAAGCTATTTAAAGTATTCAAGAAATAGAATGTTATACGAGTGCAAAAATATTTAAGCGCGCGACAATATCAGTATGACCCCGATAATTTTCAATATACTTTAGTTTGGAATCTGACAATTTAAATTCAATTTCAATAATTCACACTATTGGAATATAAAAATCGTCGACTTAGCAGTAATTATTTCCGCGATATCGCATTATTCGGATATTTCAGCAACCAAGAATTTGAGCGTCGAGTAATTTTTAATCTCGATTTAATTAGTATAATTTTCTCATGGGTCGTATCGTGTTCTAGCTTGGCATGGATGCGTGTTTCGACCGTCCTTCGCATTGCGTCGCACGGAAGAACGGGGTCATTAGCTACGCGGATACTCGGTCGCGAGATGGGTCAAGCGAAATCGCTTGGACAGAAGCGAGCGACGTAATTCCGAGTTCGTTTTCGAGGAAGTGCGCACCGGGACAGGTCGATCCATCATCGTTGCGGTTCCATCTGACACCTTGACGACGCAGATCGATCCGATCGACCTGACCGCATCTCTCGCTAATAGGAATGCGGGATTTGTGTTTACAAAACACGCGATACACGCAATCTTTACGAGGAGTTACGTGCGCTACTGAATAGAGCGTTCCTGGACGTTTAAAAGACTTTAAATTTCTTTTTTTTTTCGAGACACCCTCGAGACACCGGCGATCGATTCTTCAGAATTGACAAACGATCTAGAGCTATTTTTCGCACTAACTATAATTATTGGAAGAATCGTCACGACGGCACTGCGACAAAGATTTTAACGAGACACTAAAGCGACACCGTGAAGTAACACCCGGCAATATTGAATTATGAGTGCTTTTGTGTGATGCGACGTACATCCGCGTAACTTCAGTGAATACGATTAATCATCTCGTAAAGCGGATACTTGGATACGGAAATTCGCGTATGATGGAAACGCGAACGCCGGCCAAACCGCTAGAAGATATTTACGGCAACCGTGGAAAATCATTCGTCTCGTCGAGCACGGCGAATCATCTGATATTTGCTATCAGATAATGCTGGGCCATCATTGATAATGGAGAGATAATCCGGCTAAGACTCGCATCGCGAAGCTGACCGTTGCAGTCAAGGACGGTTCACTGAACATCGATTGGTTCACGGAAGACAGAACGAATCCAGATTCCTTCCTGACGAAGCAATGCCCGAACGGGCTATAAATGGGAGTATCAATCATAATTATGGGAATCTTTAATGCCGCGATTTTGAATCCGCGGAGAAGCGGTTGCCCAAAATTGGAATAAATAAAGAGTTATCATATTTTATCTCTTTCTCTCTTTTACCAATCGTTAATAAACAATTAGCAGTAAGTAAACAAGATCGAGTCAGATACTGCCGGCAAGTACTTGTATAAAATACTTATTTAAATATCAAGACGCTTATATATGAATTGCGTACTCTCTATTTGACTACACGAGAGAGCTTTCCTCTACTGGCGAACACACAAAATTGCTTTTGGGTCGGCGAAGAGAAAAAAAAATATATAAAAGAAGGCTATTTTCCCATAGTAACCATTGGCGCAAAGAGCATCGACTGCTAACGCAGATGAATTGGCAAGGAACATCGACGAGCAGCTTTTACGCGGCTTGTAGCTGTTGCTGTTACGAGAAAAGGAGATCGTTAGCAGCGTCGGGCGGAAATCCCGCGGAGAAGATTAATGAACGGCGCGGTTAACGGTAGAGCGAAGTCGCGCGACGATAGCACAGCTGCGATAGAATCAGCGGGAAAACTCTCCCTCTCGCTCTTTCTGGTCCGGCAGTGGTGATTCGAGCAAGCCGGCTTGATGTTGTCGCGCTTCCTGCAGGAGCTGTCATCGGCGGACAACAAGATCGCCGTCGCGGAGAAACGGCGGGCCGACGGTTTGTGATCGTTTCGGGAGCGGGCCGATCGTACCCGCGTCAGAACCGATCGCGAGAGCGCAGCAGCGATCGCCACGATTGCTGCCGATGAGGGTAATGTGACGAAGGCGGCGGAGGCAGGTGACGAGATGACGGTGACGGTGACGCCGTCGACTTCCGACGTCGCCGACAAGGCGGTGTCGACGGACGATGGCGGCGGCAGCGGCATGGAAGTGGCGCGTCTCGAGGCCGTCCTCGCCGCCCTGGTGGAAACCAAAGTGGAAGCGATGAAGGCGTCCTCGACGCTCAGCCGACGTTCCGGTAGCGCGCCCGCGAGTCCGCGCCGACCTAGATTGACCTCGACCTCGACGGCCTCCTCTTCGTTGAACCACCACCATCACCATCATCATCATCATCATCATCATCCGCATCACTCGCAGCAGCAGCAGCAACAGCACAATAAGAAAAAGGGCCAGCATCATCAGCAGCATCACCGCCATCGTCGCAGACGTCACGATTCCGCTCCCTGCGAGAGCGATTACCTCAACAACGTGATGGATCATTCTCAGCATAAGTTACCTAACGGTAAGTTAATCATTATTATTGGCTTTTAATCTGGATAAATGTTGGAGTAATCCATCCTCCGTCTCGATCCATTACAAACTTATAAGAACGTTTCTTCATAAGACATCTTTAAAATGTCTTTAAGACGGCTTTAAGAAATCTTGTGATATGAGATCCAAAAGACATCTTAAAAATGTCTTACGCGCAAATTTTAGACATGGTGCTGTCTGGGAAGAAAGAAATAATTTTTTACCATTTTCAATAAATTGTCAGATTTTTTTTATAATTATTAATTTTATGTTAGATATAAAATTAAAGCCAATTCGTTGTATCAATTTTTTTTCAGCGCAAAGAAATATATATTGTTGCATTCTGAAATATTGAAGAAGATTAAATGATATTTATCAATTGTACTTTCTCTGTTTGTCATAGGAAGGGGACGGAGAAGAGCCTCCGAAAGTCCTCGAAGTCCTCGAAAAAAGCGCAGGCATTCGAGGAGCCCAAATGTTCTTCAAGGCGTCGTCCAAGACGTTCACCCCGGCCTCGATTCGCGCTTCGAGCTGCTCGGTGTTGACGGCGACCAAGATGTGGCTCTAATAAACTTCGAAAGGGCCAAGGAAGTCCTCGGCGACTCCTGCGAATATCCACGGCTGCACCGAAGTGCCTGCTACTTTTCTCAAAGCGCAGCTCAATTGTGAGTATTTTCTTTACGCTCGATGCACTTTTCGAAAGTCGCGACGAGAAGAACAGTAGTGTCGATAAGACAAACTTTGATTTCGTAGAAAGAATAATATTCGACGAAATTATTATAAAAACCAACCATTCTTTTCTCAACGGAAATTAAAACATTGTCTTCGCTGAGAATCAAACCGACTCCAAGTTCTATTGAAATTATATCCTCTCTCTCTCTCTCTCTCTCTCTCTCTCTCTCTCTCTCTCTCTCTCTCTCTCTCTCTCTCTCTCTTCTTTCTTTTTTCTTGTAGACAGTCAGACTGTTTCAGAAAATCTTTACATATTCCCTGACATAGTTTTCTCATTTATGATTTCATGAAACTTTGAATTCTCGCGTGCGCATCAGGAAACTCTCTGTGTTGGCAAACTTTTGTACGCTATCTTGTCCTTTACGGGGTCGCCGAGTGTTATCTAGTCCTTCCATATTCACTATATTCGATCGGTCAACTGCGAAAGGAGAGAGAAAGAGAGAGAGGCAGAGAGATATGGTTTTGGCGTGAGCGCAACACAACATATAGTGGAACTGGGTCAGCGCAGTGCGTGATTGTGCGCCTTAGTAATATGCCGCTCTCAGCAAACATGGTTTGGCGGCTGAACCACCTGGGCGACAAAGGACAAGCACTGCTGAAGCGTGTAATGAAACTGCGGCCGATCGGGAGTTACTCGATGGCGAGAGTGATCACAAGGAGACGTCATCACGTTACCACGTCATCCTCTTGTGTACTCTTCTCTTCCTTTTTTTTTGGATTTTAAACAGAGTCTCGAATTTCTATATATAGAAGACATTTGATAGCCTTTCAACGCGATGATAAAAAAAGTCTTTTATTATTTTCTCACATTGATTAATTCAACATTGAAGTTTGCGTAAGTTTCTCTTACAGCTCAGGAGTTTATCTGAGGATGTTTATTAAACATTTTTAAAGAATATATTTTGAAAGATATTTAATTATTTATATGATAATAATGCGCAGAAAATTAAAATATGCAATCATTTATAACAAAAATAAGTTTCGTTCAGCTCTTGAAGTTTGTTACAGCGGTGCTTTATAAATCCGGAATAATATCCTTTGATTAAAAATGTAATAACCAATGTGACCAAAACCATCCTAGATATATGCAAAGAACTGTCAAAGAACATATCTTGACAGTTATCAAATAACTGTTCGATATATAGAGACAATTTAATTAAAAGACTTTTTGTACGGCGAAGTAGAGAGAGCGTTGCCGGAACGACTGACTCAACGTCGACGTTTACTACTTGATATGGTCTGCTCCTGATATAGCTAAATCTACTAGTAGGTATATATCGATTTAATTTCTCTTTATCGTACGTCTTCTTTTAATCGAATATGTTGTTGTAGCAGCTCCTAGCTGTATATTTTTCGCATTTTCCGATAGCTTTTCGTTACAAATGTCATTTTATATCGATATATTTTTATAACGTATACGGAAATTAATTTTCTCAAATTGCGGAATAACGAAAATTTATCGGCCGAAATACATAAATTTCCCTAACAAATGTGCAACGGAATGTGCAAACGTCGACGCGAATGGATGCGTTGGCCATTGTCCGACCTTACGCTGGCTGTTATCACTAGCTCGAATTCGAGTCCTGTACAATGCCCGGCGCGTCACCTCGGTTATCGTTTTTCCACTTTTCCGTCCTATTCTAGCAGCGTTTTCTAAAATTATACTCAGAGAGCACGTGACACACGGCCTTCGTGTGTGTGACGTAGATAGTGCAACAATTGTTCTTCGTTCAGCTCGATATCGGGGTCTGCTTCTCGTTGCTTGTTGGGAACATGTATCGAATTGCCGGCACGCTTTTCGCATTATCGAGTTTGAATTTGTAATAGCTTGAGCTAAACTCAACAATTTTATTGTAAATATGTCACGTTAATTTATCACGCGCCTTGTTTAACGCGGGCTTCATATTTCCTTTTTAAATTTCTAGCAGTAAAGTTCTGTGTAATTTTATATCACATACTTTACCAAGACAAATTCTAACAGTCTTTTGTCAAATATTTTGCATATTTAAATTAATCATTTTACAGTCTAAAATGTTATATTATTGAAACGTTATGTCGAATTAAAATTTTTTAATTTCAAATTTTAATTCTTCGAATAATCATCGAAGTAATCGTACGCAAAGATACAAATTACTATCTTGAATTATTATTTACGCGTACATTTTAGTTTCTTACAGTTGCGGAATTCGGATTCTTTTAACAGTTTTTGCTCTCTTCGTATTGTTCAGTTTCTCGCTTTCGATCTTGGTCGATCGAGAATGGGATAACGTTTCTAATTCCAAGGGTCGATGTGCAAGCAGTACGCGGAAGCACATAACAATAGATCGGCCTTTCAGTCACCCGCATACGGCAAACAGCAACTTCTCTCGTATTTCACGAACAATGCAAGTACCATCATGATCGATATTTGTTCGTTGCTCATCTTTCTTCGAGTCTTCACAATCAGTGCCAATGTCCAGGAATGTGCTGGAGATATTATTTTTTTCGTTTGGTTCGCAAACGAAAAGCGCATATAGATTTTAATTAACGACAACGATCGCGATAGCTTGAGCCATCTTATTCAAATATGAATAAACATAGTCTCGAGAAATGGATGAATTTAAGATGATACAACGCTTTGATTTCTATTTGATTAATCTTTTATTATAAAAGCACTTAAATGTTTTAATATACGCAACTTACCTTTAACTTTATTAGATATTCCCTGTTTCATTTGTTTTATATTAGTGTATGTATGTATACAAGAGTTGATCTTAAAAATATAACAATCTATTTTTGATTTCAAAGAAATTGAAAATAAAACATATATAAATAAAATATTAGTTTTCAAGTTAAATTAAATGCCGGATGCACAGCCGGATTATTGGCATGTTTCATATTCGAAATGGTATTGATCAAGAGTAACGATTTGACAAGCTATAACAATAACCCGTTGTGGAAACAATAGCTTGATATTACATGTGCTGTAATGGATTTTGAAAGCGTCGTTTCAAAGTCAATTTTTGCCCACTCGAAACTTCGAAACGAATTTTCATTCGAGCAAATAACGAAAAAAATCTCTTTCTTCTTGCTGTTTTCCAGAAAAATTCATTACGACGACGACTATGTGGCGTTGAACATAGCCGACGAGCTGGAGGAGGAAGAGACCCTGAGCGGTCCGGAGAAGGTAGACGAGCCTCAAGGAAGGTATCACCGGCCGCGAAAAAAGCGCAAACGTAAACGGCGCAAGATCGACTCCGTCGTTCCGGAAGAGGAGAGGATCGATTTTGTCGATCCTGACGATCTTCCTCCCCGTGCACGATGGACGATCGTCGCGACCGCTTGTCTTCTACTCGCCATGTCCTTGCTCCTGGTCGGTGTCACGCTGCGAATGGCTCCTATAATCGACGACATGGGTGAGTGAATCGACAACTATCGGCGTACTCATTTCGCTTTATTTGGCGAGTTTGCCAAAAATCGTTTTTCTCATTTTATATCGTTAAACCATATTTTTCTGGTCACTTTTGCGTCGATATTGTTTTTTTTTTTTTTTCAATTAAACCTGCAAAAAAGATTCGTGAAAGATAGAACGTTCTGCGTGCTCGATAAACACTCGTTTACTCGCCGGTGATTTTATTAGAACGCGATAAAGCGCGAGATTTATTACCCGCGCGGTACGGATTTTTTACGAACGGTGAGTTATCTAAAAGTTTACTTACGCGATGCGTATGAAACTAGTAGCTAGATAGTAGCATGAATTTATACGTTTTGAGAGCGTAGGAGAAAATCATGTCGGATTACCGGAACTGAAATATGCAAGGTGGTCTCGAGGGTGGTAACCTCCGGATGAAGTCGCAAGGCATTAATGATTTAATACAGCTTTACTATGCAATTCCAGGAAACGATATTGTCACTCGAGCAGATCTAATTAACTGCATTGTCAAGTTTTCACAAACTCGGAGATTCGATTTAATTTTCTCATAATCTTTCATTAGAAATTTCATAAAACTGTTCTTTCATTTATACTATTATAAAATCTGCAGAAAGTTTCTCAAGTTCGTATTTACACTCACTCAATAAGTATGTAAATATTTGAAAACTTTAAGTGCATATATACTTTCAAAATAATTAGAAATTATCTTGGACGGTTCTGAAATAAAAGTCAATAATTAATACGGTGACCTACTACTTCAAGTAGTATACTTTTCTAATTTATCTGTTTGAAGTCAAACTTTTCATCAATACACCAAAAAGTAGTTTTCAGAGCATTTAATCTCGCTGACATGATTTAATGAAATTGGTCCTCAATTATGTGAAGTGATATAAAGATTTCGAGTTATGAAGATTACCTGATTCTAATGTGATAATGATTAGATCGTTAATAATTTTGGACGTCGTCGTTCCTTCCTAATAGCCAGGAAATCACGTTTTCTCGTGTGAGAAACGAGCTGGTTCTCTTAAACCGCGGAGATTTTCGCTAATTAGCCGGTAGAATTATGCGCTATGACGAGCGACGACACCCCTGAGTGCCGCATCTGACAGTGAACCACTGCCTCGGATGTACGATCGTAAGGCGCGCAAAACGTGCACCTATATACACACTCGAATGTATACATTTAGTTCCACTCGCACAAACGAGCTGTATGCATCAGCGTGCGAGGTCGAGGGCGCTTCGCGTCTCTAAATTAAAGGCGCGCGTCTGCGAATCCTCCAGTCAGCCGTCGGATTTCCGCAGCTGAGCCACCTTAAAGACCCGGACGCGTCGCGTCGGCCGGATAAAAAGCTCGCTTTTATTTCGAGAAGTTTAACGTGTCGTGTTTTTCTCCCTCCTGCGTGTCGCCTCGAGGACCAAAATGTTTCATCCCGTGGCGAACGCGAGGATTCCGCGATTCCGTTCGTCCGGTGACACCCGCCGATTGGAAGCGCTATGCGAGAAATGGAATTAAAGTTTTAGCAAGCTTTCACATTTCCGATGCCCGCACCTCTCCGACGTGATGTGAAACTGTTGGAGCGATCCGCTGGAGTTAACTCTCATTTCTCTCCTCGAGGGGAAACAATTTCCTGGACGTCCGTGCGCGGAAGCAGTAAGGCTAAAATAAAACCGCGCTTTCGCAAAATCACTGACGAGAAAAGCAACTTAAAAAAAAATGCGATTTTAACGCTTCGATATTTTATAGATCATTAATCCTGTTCATTCAATTACTATGCGAGTAAAGGAATGAGATTAATAAAGATTGTCATCATCGAAATAGGTCAATTATGACTGTGAAAATAGAATATTCGAAATCGATTTTTCCGAAAAATATTATTCGTCTTTTTTATATTTTAGAACGTTTTGTTGCTACGCAGTATCGTGATTTTCGCGTATAATTATTTGTTGTAAATATTTTTCGCGTTTGTTTAATATTGTTTACTTCGATGCTAACTAAATATATTAAAATTCAGTTTACTAGCCGTCAGCGATATCCGTTTCCGATAGAATACGTCAAAGTGTGAATGACGTTGTATAAATACACCAACGCGCGCGAAATCAACAAGTCAAAGTCGATACTTGAACTTATACGGTTAGACGATATTCTGTCGAGAGATTCACAGAAGCGATGTCATAGCTTGCGGCAGCGTTGCGGAAACGTTGCGGTATTATTGATCCAAGGAGATGAAATTGTTGATCCCTCGTCTCTGATAATTATTCTCCACATAAACGTTTGATAATATTTAACTGGCCTGAAGCTAATAAATTTCCAGAAATAAAGCGCGCGATAGACCGAACGTAATCGAGAGCGAGATTATTTTCTCGACGCTCCGAGCATTTGTGCAAAGCTTTGTGAAAATTAAAAATTGTAAATTTATACGTCATATATTATTCCTCGCATAATTTGTTTTGAAAATTTAAACAATTTCGAAATGTGTGTCTCTATATAATATAGAGAAAATATATTTTTATATTGGACAAGATATAAGTTATGAAGCCTAGACTCGTGTTTACATCGAATCAAGAATCTAATAAATCTAAATTTTAAAATTGCCTGCACGTCATTTATTATATAAATGTGATTGAGCGTTTGTAATTAATTGTTTATGAACCACATGATTTTAATAGTTAAATGTACGAGATATTACTTTATGCTTGACTGCAAAATTTGTTTGCAAAATTACTACGGTATTGATTTGCATCAGATGCGACGTTCCATAACATCAATCTTTCATGTCAGCATCAGTATGTGCGACTTTAAATATTTTCGATTATCAATATGGCTTTTTTATCGTATTACATCATGTTTTAACTTAAGTAGAATTATCAAATTAGCATTTTTTATAAGAGATGAAAACTCAGTATATTAGATAATTATATTTAGCTAATTGCACTTCTAAACTTTAACGGTCTCTGAATCTTTATTCAATTTTTTTTAAATGCCCTACATTTATTTTGAATTTAATGTATACTTATATACCATCTCGTATAATTACACGTTCTCCTTTCCTTTTTTAGAAAATTTTTACATACCTATATATATTTATTCTACTTGAAAAGAGGATGAATTAATTCTATTAAGTCTCACAGTGAAACTCGTTTCTTTTTCGATGTTCTTGAATCTCAAGAAATATCTTGCAGCAAAAGATAGCTCTCTCTCTCTTCGAAGCTTATAGTTGTGACGTCTTTGCAGCAAAATTATCGTGTATATGCTTCGTATCGATCTTAAATTCGCAAGATGCCTTCCTGCGCCCGAATTACACAGGAAGTGTCTCGTTTCGGTACTTTACCTTTACAACATCGCGTTTACATCCTCGTATTGCGTTCACAATGAAATCAGGTCAAGCCCAAACACGCGGTTGATTTTCGCCACCGTTCGATTTTGACGTTGCACGTCATTAAAGGGTACGGATATAGACCGATCGTCATTGCTGACATTTGGTTACACCCACAACTGCCGCATGTCGATTCATTACGATCATTTGCGCGTCAATAACGATCGTTTTGCTCGCACTGGATCGAGCGATCAATCAATTAGCGGTCTTTAATTAATTCCAATGAGCAATTGTAAACTGAAGCTTTTGAGTCAATGCTCGAGTTGTAGCTCATAATCCAGCATTATGCTGTTCCCAAAATTTGCAATTTGACAGAAATCCGCCGATTGTTCAACTGTTAAAACCTGCTAGAAAGCTATTTTGTAGCATAACATTTTTTAGTTACCTATTTCTTTTTTTTCCTTATAATCTCTCTTGTGTACATATGTTTGAGGTCGGTGATGTTGTGACTCTAAAGTGCTAACGCTGCATTTTACATCGAGCCTCGTGTAAAACTCTGCTACAAAGTACGTGAATTTTTTATTTCACTGTCACCGAGAGGAAAAGGTGAAATGGTGAGATCCTGCCGTGGTGGGTAAAAATTTAAATAGCACCTATTTCACGGGGTCATAAAGGGTCGTACGAGTAATACATTGCTGGCCATTACGCCCGCGTACCTCAGCAATATTGTAAAGTAGTGCGTATCGATCTTGTGGAAGATGACATCTGCCGTGCGAATTATTACGTGTCCGGTATTTGCATAATTCTAGGCTGCGTCAATTTGTGTTCCTATACGTCGTCTCGCATAATCAGATAACAGTTGCGTGTCGCAGATTGTTGTAAACACGAAATGCGTTTAACACATTATGAAATTAACACATTGTTATTGTTTCTGAAACGCTGTCTCTATTTGTGTATTATTTTGGCAATTTAATGTTTTGTGGATATTTATTCGGGACGGTCACGAAATTATTTTGTCCGCTCACGCATTCTTATTTGCAAATATATTTTACATCTATGTATTTGTTTTATATATTTTTTTATTAAAATACTGAGTATTACAGTACAAAAATTTCAAATGTTATATTTCTACACAAGTTATTGCATCACATTCATTCTGCGAAATTCTAGAGGATTAAGAAGAAAAAGTGAATTATTGCATTTCTTTCTAGTTCTCCGATTAAAAATTGTATAATTCGCAGATGATAAATTTTATTGTGCGTCAAAATTTGAATTCTAATTTAACAAGGCTCTCTCTCTCTCTCTCTCTCTGTATCGCGTAATATAGGATAATCCATTTTACATTTAGAGAGTGAAATTCAATGCGCGATTCGAGCATTACGTGTGTGCTCACATTATTATATTACTTCGCGAAATCAGGTTGGACCCGATTCAATGTGTTGTACCTCTCGATTTGACTTACGGTCTACTTCATAGGTGCGAACGTATTACAATTCACGGAGCAAAATCTCCGAAGTAAATCTACGTCATTTTCGAACTGTGTGCATTTTTCTGACTGACGTCACAAAATGTAGATCTGCGAAGATATTTTAGAGTTTAATTTCACTCCTGTTGCCGTGAATTAAAAATGTCGGGTCATAAATACTATCGTCGTAATTTGAAAGCTTTCATGTTCTACCGCTTTGCCCAGCGCGGGTCGGAATTCTTTAAAATGCTGCGCAAAGATATATATATATATATATATCTGGTATATGAAAATTTCATTATAAGAAACTAGCTAAATCTCGCACACGTTGTATAGTAGCGGCGTCATTAGAATAATGCGATTTATATATGCGCGTCATGTGGCGGCACTTGGTGTCGACAAGTAGTATAATTTTCCGTTTGCCGAACGTAATTTTCCATGTACACACATATCACGTACACATATACTTATTAGAAGATCTTATTTTACACGCTCTCCCGCATCCCTGACATAGCGACGACTTTCCGAAACTGGGTCAATTTCTTCGGAGCCAATCGCGTCTTTTTCACTTTTTCACTCGTTTATTATTAAAATATGAGAATGGAAAATATAAGTGATATCTCACACGTTTTTTGGCAGCTTGCGCCAGTATCAATGGCTGTTACACAGATAGTCCATTAAGCGGACGTAAATTTTGGAGACGATGCTATACCCACTTTACACTTTGCCAGATTTTTGATCGATCTATATGCGGTAAATTGGAAGGTGACACCTCGATAGCTCATTGCCTTAAATTGTGTGCACATTGTTTGTATTTGACGCTTTCGTAAACTGTGAAGCGATACATCATCATAAAACGGATGTACTTTTTGCTCCAAGATGTGTGTAATTGAAAAGAGGAGCGATCGGTCAAATTTATCGCGAGAAGTATCGAAGTAGACGTCCATATAATCCCTACTTTTTGCCACAATTTCGAAACGTGAAAGAATGTGAATGGTAATTCTCATTTGTCTTTATTTCCTTCTCTCAAGATAGAAGGTTAATAATCGTAAAACGTTGGCGGAGAATTTTATTGGTAATGGAACTGCGCATTAGCGTCAATGGTAATCGTGATTTTCGATCGTTACTAAAGTGACGGCGAAACGATTACTCCTACGGAATTGCATTCCGTGAGATTCTCGACTAATCTCGAGAAGTTGAGACTCGTGCCGAAATTAGAATCGGATATAGTGTTTTTCGTAATTGGTCAATAAAATGTAACAATAATAGAGGCACTAAGAATAATAATAATAAATAATAGGCAGGAAAAATTTTGCTTTGCTCAAACAAGTTAAGATCTTTTCAGGATATATTAAGATGGAATGTAAATGAAAATTAAACTGAGCAGAAAAAAAGGACAGATTTTTAATATTGATTTAAATACTTTTTATTGAAGAAAACATATATTGCGCGGTAATAAAATTACTTTTTGATTTTGTGAAGTTTTGATTTACTTAACTGTTCTTCTTCAATCTATAGCTGTTATTTTCTTGATTTTAACGAGGTAAATATATTCAAAGCCGATAATTTTAGATTTATCCCTTCTGCTTCCCGGGAAAGGAAATGCTGACGTCGGACGCGTACAGTCGTCACGCCGCTTTTCATCCCCGTTCCGTTTTCAATGCTTTCGCACGGCTAAACTTGATATCTTGTACTCTCATCTCCATTCGACTGCGCGTAAGCGCAGTGGGTTGGTGCTGCGAGCGAGAAAGCATTGCAGTTTCATCTCCAACGGCGGCTATCTCGCTGCCGGATCATAAATCTATCGTTCTACTGCTATGGTTAGTTTATTCAAACACTCTCGGATTCGAGATTTCAACCGATTTTCCTTCAGCGTATTTACCTCTCTCTCTCTCTCTGTTTTGATGTCGGAAATCGGATTTGTGCTTTGACAGCGCTACCTCTTTTGACAGTATATGTAAAAAAGTCGCTGGTTTATCAAAATATTAAAGCTTCGAGTCGCTTTACTGATCGCTCTTTTGAAATTTATGAGACTCAGAGAAACGTACACATTTCATATATCGATTTATCTAGACGATTTAATTAAATAAATATTTTTTTTAAATATAGGATTTTTGTTTTATACGAAAATAAATACGCAATGTGGAAATAAGATTGCGCAAAATAATTTCGCAAAAATCTCGTGTTATTTTTGTTCTTAAAAAAAGCACGAAGAGTTTATTTATGATATAATTATGGAAAAGTCATTGAAAAATAAGCTAATGCTGCAAACAATTACAGCGATTAGAATAATATATAGGTCAGCAACTTAACATTTCGCATTTTAGTTAATATCCGTAGATTTAAAAGCATTTTTCTCGAGTAATTTTTTCGCGAGAAAATAGGTGAATTGCAATATGCGCGAGTCCCATTTATTCGGACAGGAATCACTTCTTTTAGAATACTCTCGCTCCAGTTTTCTTCGCGAGCTCCAAATATTAGTCTCCAGTTATTGCACCATGGTAAAAAGCCAGCTGAGCCCGGATTATTCATATGTTTCTCATTTGAAAATTGTAAGATTCGGTGAGATTGTGCGTAACAAAGAGTGCATCCGCATTTTTGCTTTCTTTTCCTTTTTTTCCGCGATTAATATATCTTAAAGTAAATATATAAATAATATTTTATTATATTGCGTGTATTATTAACAATATTAATAACTCATATTCATAATCGATAAACATATGCAATTTAAAAAATTGGCAGGACTATTAATATAGATTTTAATATTTTATATCAATTTTTGAGGAATTTTTTATCGCTGCATTAATATTACAGTCAAATTATTATTAATTTCTATAAATCACTTGTGAATCTCATTCATTAATTACGTAAAAGCTAAATTGCACATGCATTAATCAAAGATATTAATGCTTACTGTGTACATACGATTCTTGGCTGCATTCCGAACGACCATGAAATTAATCAGCAATTCATCTTCTTTCTACATTGATTCAACATTTTTCACCGTTAAAATCATCTAGGAAAGATGATTGGCACGGTTTCAGAGATTAAAGGTCAAATTTAATACTCGTCGCCATCACAAGTCAAATAACGTGTTAGATTAAATTGATTGAATTGATCCTATAGTTTTAGTAAAAGAGATTTTTATGTTTCACAATATAGGAAGACAAAGAAAAAAAATTACGTCAGTCTAATTTAAGAAACATCAGCTGGAAATTTTTCAACTGCACATTTATATTTCTCGTTAGCAATTTTATATACTTTAATCACGTGGGAAATATTGTAGATTTTTCATAAAATATTTATTACATGATCGCGTTATATATTCAAAATATAGAATGTGTTATCATATCCGAAGCTTTTTGGTGGAGCATTTTCTCTATATGCGGCTTTTCTGAAATAATCAGCATTCTCTAAAGAAATCAGGTCTGACATTGATAGATATAAGAATGCGGTTGGAACTATAATGAGAGATAACTATACGCGAACGCGCAGCATCCGCTGTTCAGGCGACAGCTGGAGAATGCTTGCGTCACCTGTTACACCCGTCATTCGCCCCTTCGCGCTTTCCCGACATTCTGGCTGCTATTACGTTCTCTACGTCGCCGAGATATGCTAACATCGGTAACCGGAACTGGAGCACCATCGATTATCGATGTCTGGCGTCGCGCGAGGAAAATACGGATCACAATTGGAAATTCAGTGCACGCGAAACGCCGGAGCCAATTTCGAACAATCCGTGAAATGTTCGCGGCCGCGTTACAACCGCATTTCACCGGCACCTGACGTGAAAAAAAGTCCGGTCGGGAGCGATGAATAAAAGTAAAATGGCGCGTTTACGGGCTCGCGAACGACCGGCGAGTATAATTTATCATACACCGCAGAAATTTTACGGCAGTCGGATATATGTCTTTATCATCCCAATCTAACCGTGCGGAAGACTTTTATCCGATTATGCAGTCGCGCACAACAAAAGGAATCGATACTATTACACTTAGTTTCCGTTTCCGGATGCCAATTTCCTGATCCATAATCGCGCACGGGATATCAAACGCGGTAAATTAAAGCCGCGATGTCCGCGCTTTAAAAGGGCACTTGGCCAGATAGATAATTCGTTTGATCGGTTCCTGCGCGATAGATTACATCCCTCGTGAGGATCGATATCGCCATTATCCATCCATCTTGCCAAACGAACCATCGAATTCACTTCTCGCGATAAGAGACGTTGTCAAGGAAACGAGCGATTCATCACCGTCATCTTCATCGGCCGTTTTACGGTCCGATGACGATACTGAGGTAATCTCAGCCGTCGCCGTGGGTGGTGAAGCTCTCTCTAAATATTTGGCCGAGTATATTTATCGGCGTGCACACGCGTGAGAATGTGCGCGCGTACACGGATTTCGGCCCGCGGAGTAAGGAGACACGGAAAACGGCCCGACTGGATCCCCTCGATCGGCTAAAAATACACGTCGCAATAAACTCAAGGGTGACGTCCACCGCCGCGTATCGACGACGTTTTTAGCCGTCCTTCTTCCTCTCTTCGAACTTTTGTGTTTTCTTCTCACCGACCGCACCTCACCGTTCCTCAAGATTACGTTCCGCAATGTTTACGCTATTTACGCGCCACCTATAAACTTGGGATAATTTCATCAACGTCGCTCATATTCTCGAAGCGTGAAAATAAGCAGCGAGGAGAATACCAATTTTTCGGTCGCATTATTCGTAGGGGATGAAGCCGCTTTTTAATAAAGCCGCTTCTTCTAACTCGAATTTGTTTCCTCACTCGAGAAGTTTCGTATATATTTCGGTCCAAGCGATAACAGTTATGAAACACTAACGCGTAGTTGTGTGTGCTCACTGATTGCATCAACATTTGCCTTTCTGAAGGGTTTATTATGATAAGACACCTGCACAGTGTAACGTTGTGTCAAGGATAATTAATAATAACATCGTGTCTTCAAGTTCAAAGTCCTTGAGAATCAAGACCTAAAATATTGTGCATACATACTATATTCTCGCTGTCCGAATCACAGTTACGCGATTCGATTCCCTCGCTGAAAATGTTCAGATTTGTATTTCGACTTTTTCGAAATTTTATTACTGTGAAATTTGCAATGCAACAGTTGTTAACGATTTCAATATTTGCATTTCATCAAAAAATTTCAATATATCTGATATTACTTATAATAAATATTATCACTTTTCTATAAGAGAAACTTTATTTTTTGGGCAAATTGTTTGAAATAGAAATATTTATAAGGACGAATTGTATTAAATTTCAAATAAATGTAGATAGATATTTTTAGATTTATATTTAAAGTTTTGAATAAAATTTGAGATCGGCTAATTTGGCGACATATATAATATGATGCGGCATTCTATAAATTTCTCATGCATGAGAAGCATACTTGTGGCGTTCTTGCAAGAATATTCGTACGTTGCTGACGTTCATGGAAGACGACCTGGCCTCTTTGAGCTCGTCGTTGCGGTGTCGTGGTCGCGATTAAACGCGAAAGCGCACACAAGAGAGTGCTCTATCCTGTCGATGGTAAACCCGTGAAAACCGCGGTAGATCTACTTTAATCACCCTTTACGACGCGATATAAATAGCCCTTCAGTTATTTATCACTTACTCTCCATAAAAATCTTTTCCCACCAGCAGCGAAGATACGATAAAAGTTTTAGCCGAAGCCGATTTACATTATTCCGAGGAATAATTATCTCCGAATTAATAACTGGCGCATCGCATTAACGAATTTCCTCGATTTTGTAGCAACAAAGTGTGACGGATAACGCTATTATATATCCTTGAAGATACGCATCACTGATAATACGATAAAGTGTGGATCGTTCATATACGTATATTTTGTAAGTGTTAACGTTATAATTTCCGTAGAAAAACTTGTCCTTCACGGTAGACTGCAACGTCAAATTAATGTAAAAACAATTCATATTAAAACCGTGTAATAACGATGAAAAATAGTCCGGACTTTTCGACGCGTGCTCGAGACCATTAATTCACTCGCCATGGACATTAATCATCGGGACGATCGAAATCGACGACCGAGCGCCGCTTCGTGCGAAAGGATCATTCTTTACGTGGACGATTTCGCGACAGCGAGCGGCCAAGACCTGTCATCCCCGGAATTTCGCGCCGAGGATGTTTACGTCTTGTCCATCGAACCGGACGGTCCGCGAAGATGTCATCGCTCCAGTCTGTATCCACCCGACAGTTCGAATTTCCATCTGGACGATCGTTCGATTCTTTATCCCTTGAAATCCAGCGAGAGATCGCCCTCTTCTAATCTGCTCTACTCTCAATCGAGCACCCCGAGACGCTCCAGATGCAATTTAGATGTCGATCAACGATCCAGCAGACGTTCCAGCATGCAGTCGAATCGCTCGAGAACCAACAGCTGCAGCAGAGCGACTCCTTTAGGTAGGAGGAACACGTAAATAAATGGAAGGGAATCTATTTTTCATTACTAATCGCAAACTCGCTCTCGAATAATTACCGTATAACACATTGTTGCGATGTATTTTCTCGTGCTAAAATAGTCTTCTCGCGACCTTAAAATATAATCGGATTAAGTCAATCTGCTCTTTGCCGATTTTGTGACGTCACTATGCTCGAATATGCATTAAAGATGCATCAGATATCGCATTTAGCCTTGAAGCATCCAAAAGCGATTATCGCGTCTATCGATCAATTTCTGTGGGCGTGAGGAAAAGCGCTTTAACATTAATACGCGACGACGACGTTGAAACTTCAGGGGATGATAGAAGAGCCAGTGTTAGCAAGAAAACCAGGCCACGGAGGGCAAGTACCGCTACTTCACGAAAGGATTCGGTTCGTCCCACAAAGACGGATGTTAAGCAGACGCAGAAGATAATAGAGGATACTCAACAGCTTGAGCAGACGAGGCGTCATCGCCGAATCGCCATGATCGTTCTGGGGATTTTTATCTTTCTTCTCACGGCCTCGATACTGGTGGTGGTCATCACCTTGACTCACAGCACCTTCCTGAATCCTGCGACAGGCTCGAAGGAACTGGCCGAGCACAGAGCGCAACGTAAATCATCATTTTTTTGCACAACACTAACTCGAAATCATGGAACATACGTCTGAAACTATATTTCTAACCATAATCGCCAGTTGTAATATATTTTTCTTCCTCGCCGTCTTCAAGCTTAACTTCTTTTTAACTGTTTTAAAAGTCGATTCAACTTCCACGATTATTTTTTTATCATAAACGATTACGTTTGATAGGCGAATAATTCAAGTCTGCGCTGTTGTTCATTCATGAGTTATATAAAGTTAGCCGCGTCGTCAAAGTTAAGAAGAATCTATTCCGATGCGAGAAGAAAGTAACATAAATCTGCATCTTCCTCGCTCCATTTCCGAAAACGAGCACGTGCGACGACGATGTTGCATTGTATACACTTGTGCAAAGATATGTGTACTTCCGTTCCGAGCAAGTTTCGAGCTTTACTCACTGACGTTGTGTTGTTGTTTCAGTGCGGAAGGAGAACGAGGAACTGCTGAACTCTCTGAACAGGGACATTTCCGTGCCTGAGAACGTTACAGCGCCGCCCTAAAGCGGAGTAATCAAAACGAAAGTGCATCGCTTGTCAATCTCGTTCTCGATTGCCTTCAGCCACGTGTGACACGAAATCCTCGTCCCGCGAGGGATCGCAACTTCAACGTCGGCGTTTTACGAAGTGCGAATCATCCGGACGATTCAGGGAAGAAATCTCGAGACAAACGGTGAGATAGATTGGCAGTTTTGGCGTATTCATCTCTTCAGCAATTGTCATCGAATCGATAGCACGCTGATTAGGTGTATCGCTGCTTTAACACGACGCTTCAAATATTATACGCGCGTCTTTGTATACGACGTCGCGATAAGGTTGTTGCAAAATATATTCGCAAAAAATCTGACATCGCGATACCCGACATACTATATTGTACTGTTGATTGTATTGTTGCCACATTTAGAAGCGGCGTACATATGTATATGTGTATATATGTATATACACCGTTATATCGTATCAATGCAGACTGGGTGCCCTCGATTCCAGATGGCTTCGTCAATAGCTAACTCCGATCAGAAGCACCAGACCAGCGTTCAATCTGAATTATTGGTGAAGTTCGACGCGCCAAATTAATTTACTCGACAGTGACATTTTTATCCGAGATGAATATCTTGCAAATTCTACAATTGGAAATTCCGAATAAGCTCGCAACATTGTATATATTATCTGGATAATTATCTCGATAATTGTTTCTGACGTATATATTATTATCATTACTACTACTCAACAAATTACTCGGTCGTAATAATATCGTAAGCATGAAATATGTCATGATAAATCGTACCGCATGTTCCGCGGAGTGCCTGATTTGCGTTGAAACGAATCATAATAATTCTTTAAGATCGCAATACTTGTGATGAGAGCTCGCGAAGTAGTTTGCGAATTTCAATCCGACGATAAAAGTCGCACGCACCGAAATGCCAACAACGAAAGGATCGATTAGAAAAAAAGTGACGCGTGAGAAAATGTGGTGCCGTAGACCTATAGCATCTGATCGTTTGTCTGTCGGCAAAGGAAACGACGTGTACATGAAACCTCCCTTCTCTACACTTATTCGAGTGCATGTACGTGGCCCGAATCGGGGATACACGTGAGTATCGATCTGCGTCATCAACACGCGAATACGGGCTTCATACGTCACGGATTCGCGCGAAATCGTGTCGCAGGGCAAAAACGCGACGTAGATAATATATAATATAGCTCCTTTTGTGCTTTTTTACATGTCTTCCAGGACACGAGAAAAGGAACGCGATGAACTCGATGAACGGAGGTTCTCACCCAGGTTGATTCCTTAACGCCGCGATGACGTTCACGATATTCTCGCGCATGTAGAAAGCTGTACATAAAAGAACGTTTGTTATTTAACATTATCGTTTGTAGTTACACGTTGAGAGGCTAGTTGAGATAAGGGCCAAATTGTTGTTGTCGATTTGTAAGATAAAATGTCGCATAGAAGACGTTCGTTGAGATCGCGCGCGATACAGAAAGGGAAGAAAAAAGGAGAATCGGAGCACACGAGTCAGTTAAATTAAAGTGTGAATGGATGTGTATGTGTGTGTGAATCGTGCATATGTGCATTATTGTGTAAGAGTACAGTTTACGCTTCGTATAAAACGGCCAAACTATTTTTATTCGTTTCACTCTGCTGCTCTCGGTGCAATTTCGAATTTGGCTTTGTGACTAATTGCTTAAAGTTTTATCGAATGCTTTTCGTAAACGCGTAATGATTCGCGATTCAAGCAAAAACTTTTTCCGATATCCGTGTATTTTGAAATCTCTTTTCACAAGCTTATACAGAAAATATTTGCTAAACTTTTAAATCCTGCACTTATCAAGCAATGCACATTGTTTCGATATAATGCGATATATATAATATACGCGCTGCTCTCTATATTTTCACAAAATTTAATTCTATAATAAGTGTATTATTGTTATATATACAAGAGCATTATTTTCGCTATTCATAATTTAAAAGAGCTAAATTTTTCACATCATGAAGTTTATTCTGCGTTATTTATGCATTACATTCGTGATTGAAATTATTTTATTGTAATTTTATATATCAGATCAAATCTGATATTAAAATTGCAAAAACAGATGACATTTCATGGCACTGAAAGGGTCACATTGGTATATCGATAAAAATATAAATTATAGCCCCTGATGTATAGCCCCGTTTACATTCGACGGGTATAATCTGGCTTACGCTGAAAAATATGTATATATAACCAACACGTTTCGTAACAAAAGCTCCCTGTGGTACGACAATGTCGAACTTGGATATCGCTTAAGACCAGAAGAAATAAAAGTTGCGCGAAATTCGAAAATTCGTTCGAGAAAAGCTTTTCTCGCGTGACGTCCGATACGATAAAACTATATCGTTTGGATCGACCTTATTCTTTCTTATAGAGAACTCTATGACATTTATTATATTTTATATTTTTCAAACGTGCACGCGAAATGCATCGAAAATGCACAAATGCAGCATTTGCTATTTTAAATATGTAGTTTCCTTCTCTCTGTGTGTATAATATTTTTAATTTTTTTTTCTCTACACTATAAAATTATTGGGATGAGTGTGATATTTCCATACGACTAATTTCGTAATTAAAGTGTATCGTTTTTGTGAGAAATTGGGCTATACTACGAGGTCTCGAATATCTTTGCTAGCGGTTGCTTTTTTATCTGATGACGAGATAATGTACGATAACGCGTTTCTAAATATACTGTCGGAATAATTTACACGCGGAATATACATATGAGTGACTAATATTGTTTCCGCGACAAGTAAAAGTTTCGCAACGTGTATAACAACGGATGCTTAAGAACGCGCGAGAAATTTCAATTTTTACGACTATTTGTCCAGACTGTCATGCAATCACGTATACGTCGAATTTAAGGTATACGTTTATCGAAACACTATGCGATCGCGCTAATGTAGGTCGATCAATAAGGCTCGACAAGAAGAATTTTCTTGAAAAATCTCTTTTCAAAGACCAAATCTCTTCTCTCGATTCGTCAATTTCTCTGTCCTCGGTGCCGAAATAACGCGTCGCTCTGTTTCGCTATCTATTCTAAAGGTAACCGTCCTAAAAACATTATGTTTTATTGAAAAACTATTCCGCTGATCGCGTTTGATATCCTCTTTTGCTTCACCTCATATTTACGAACGAACAGGACTTGCTACATGCTATTTACTAACTTATTAACGACAGGATCGACGACATAGGCTCGATGATTGTTTATCGTCGAAGAAGGAAAACGATCAGTTTGATAGGTATACGTCTGCGTCGCACAATCAATCGGCAAACGTAATCGCCGATCTCTCGTATATGCGATGTGTATCGCATAAGAAACGTATAAGTTAGAAGCTTAATGATAAATCAGTCTTTCGGGCGAACATCGCGCGGGCCTTTCTTTTTAATTAAGATTATAATCTTAATAATTATTGGAGATCGCGTTACCTTATATGATAACGCAATCGATTTCGTTGATAAGTTTGTTAACGTATAGTCTTAAAGCAATTCTCTCACGGCCGTAGATCTCTCGTTAGAATATTTCGGCCATAGTTTTCAATCGATCGATTCGGCGATGAAAATGAAAAGAACGCAATAATTCGCTACACATTACGCGTAGAAAATCCTTTTCTATGAATGATATTTCCCTTTTCTACCTTGTAACTAGTCATTTTTAGGACCACTTGTAGAAAAGAAATATTGTATAGGGTAGTATACGATTTTGTTTGCTACACCTTTCTCTCAAGACGGATCTTCGTCTTCTCTTTCGCTTAAAAGTCGCTTGGCCTAAACGCGAGAAATTCGAATTTAAAAAGCGAGCTAAAATAAATAGTTTAGAGTGACCGTGCGCCTCGTGGCTGCCTGATAGTTCCAAGAAAGAGATCCCACGAGAGCCAATTGAGTTCGACAAGTGTTTGAACATATAGTTGACGTTCAAAGTTTTACGCTAGTCGCCTTTTGATTTCTTACGACATTATATATAATACGAGGATAATACAATCGCGCGGACTTGGCATTGCATAATGAAATACACGTTCTCCTTTTGTTTTCCTCACAATGTTACATTGTACTTAACGTTTAAACTCCAGATGTGAGATGCATGTGCCAAACCTGTGCGTGTATGTTACAATATACACTTTAGATTTCCTTCGACACATTGTAGTGCCGGTGTGAGTACGATCGATTGTGTGTGCGTTTTTATGAGAGAAGAACGGGCATTTTCTCCGTCGAGAGAGCGAGAGAACGTAAACGTAGCTCGTTGCGAGAACGACAAGCTTAACTCGGGAATAAATAGATTGTTCTCTAGATCGTTAATCGCGGAATTGTCGAGTAAAATGATTCTTATTTGTCGTATTGTCTTCGATAGCATTTTTATTTTATGGCAGTGATAAAGCGCTGGCGATATAATATGATTGACGTAACGATTGACAAAGTGTATTCTATAAAAAAGATAAGGCAGAAAAGATAATATACGAAATTTCGATTTCAACGTTTATCTTCCAAGTGCAACTAAGGAATTTAATGTAGTATAATTATTAAAATTGTATTAAAAGAGATAAATTGATTTAAACGATTATTTGTTTTATAGAAATATTTTTTTTTTTTGAAACGCATGAAATTAATTGATATTTAAATATATAATATTTAATATTTCAATATATCTAAAAAATGTTTAAAAAAGATAATTCTTTTTTTCTCGGAGAAAGAGAAAAACTTTATATTTCGTTACTTTTTAATTACTCTTTATAATACCGAATATTAATCGTACACTGGGGTGTAGTAAAATTTAAAACGTTCATTTTTTCTATAATATAAAGCGAGAGCACTTTGTTAAATATTAAGTAAGAACCTAATTCTGTGTCGTTATAATGATGAAATCATATATATGCAGATTAATCCGTGCTCAAATTGAACAATGTGCATTACATTGAATAATAAGCGGAATAAAAAGCTACATGCAAGTTTTATCTCGTCGTTCTCGTATGCGAGGCACGCATATTTTATTCGAGGGGAAAGATTTACGTGAGTGGCCGCATTCCGGGCACGTTGACGAGATTTTACGCTAGGGATTGTAGTAGTAATATAATAATCTCGACCACACAAGATGTGTATCATAACGAGAAAACGTTGTGAGATGTTAAAATGGATGAGATATTATAAAAATTTATGTTTCTATATTGTAATAAAGCGTTTATGTATAACGGGGTTATTATAATGCAAAAATATACATACTAGTTGTCCGGTTCGCGACGACTTCTTTATTGACCTTTGACTGATCACGCCGTCTCCTAAAAACGTCTGAAACTGTAGAAATTGCGAAATGTCGCTGAGATAGGAATAAGGGAGAGGAATAAGTAAAAAATGCGAGGAAAAAAGCTCATATGCTCGACATCATTGCGAATTAAATATTAGCTTTATTGTTAACGTATATTGCAAACTTCTACATGGTAGAAATCTGAAGTTGAAGTAAAATTCGATTAGTCTTTCAACCCTGCCTGAAAGGGACGTGTAGAGAGTCATGCAATAGCGTGAACACACTTGACACTCGAGAGTTAAGATATTATATGCTTATTAAGAAAACAACGTGCTCTCCGTAACATAGCCATATAATAATAATAAAAGCGAATGTGATCGTCGAATTTTTCGCTAAATTACTTTTACGAGCAAGTGTAGACGCTCTGGCCATTCATACTTTTGGCTGTTTACTCATCAAACATACGGCTATGTGTTTTTCTGGTCTACGTAACAGGTGGATCGCGTCAAAACGGGGGCAAAAATAAATCCTCCCTTTTAGCGGAGAGGGAAAGGTGCCATTAACCCGATTATGAAACCAATTTGCGTTGTTCGCGTCGATCAGACGTCCACTTATTATCGGAGACCACTTATGCGCACGAGAGCACGCACCGGATATTCCGGTGAATTTATGACACGCGTCAGAAAAACGCGTGTGAGTGTATTTTTCTTTAACTCTAATAACGGGCCAGTTATATTCTACGCCGAAGCGCTATTCTTACAACGCATATATCTTACCTTATCTAAAAGGAAAAATATAATCAGTAATCGGAGCAATACATGGGCTCCGAAGCAATCGAATAATAATCGACAGATTCCGGATTTGATTATCGAGCACTCTTATATATATGTTTGTATGTTATTGATTGAAAATTGAAAAAGACTGAATCGTGTAAAATTTCGTGTCTAAAAGACAATTAATAAAGGAAGGAAATTATTTATCGTGTCATTGCGTAAGCAAATATCATTCCTTTTTTTAAAATCTATCTTAAAGGGATGAAAAAGATATTCGTAATTATCTAATAATATCATAATTAGAAAATAGAATCTTGTTGCTTCAGAAAGTCTCTCTGTTGTTTGTTTTAGCGAATTTATTTTTGCAGAGATTTTATATAAATCCCATTCACTCAAATGTAAACTTTAATCTGCGGGATATAGGTCGGAATCAAACCCGGATTTATCGATTATCAGACAACCGTTGTACTCACTGAATATCTTATCATGAAAAGTAATCTATTTTGCAGGATTAAAGCAAGACGGATGCTTTTCTGCCTAAATCTATGAGAATTTTTTGCCCGTTTCGAGCTCGCCCACGAAAAGATGAATAAAAAAAATATACGATATTAATTAAAAACTAGCAGTCTTAAGTTTCAGTTTAACCCTGCCTAAAAGGGAAGAAAAGATGGTCATGCAAGATTGCTCTACCATGTTTGGGGGCCTAAGCTAAAACGCACATTGGATCGTATGATGCATCTTGAAGAAACGATTTTACTGAAACGATTCTTCAGAAATCATTGAACAAATTATAAATTCGCATTATTTTCGGCCGAGATTCTTTTGCCGATCGAGACTTTTGCCGATCAAGATAACACAGATGACATATTATTTCATCAATTCAAGATCAATACAACAAATGAATTGTTACTTATACAGTTGTTGAAAGTAAATGTAAGAAAAACATTCAAAGCGAACGCAATTGTGATCTCGGTTCCCGGAAAACATACAGATCTGCTTTGATAGATAAAAATATACATCAATCACAAGAGCAATTGTTATGTTTCCACACAACTGTTGCGTTCGCTAAACACACTCAATTCATGCGTCTTTTGTGTAAATAAAACGATCTTCATACGTCGCTAATGTTAACAAGAAACAATGATATTAAATTTTTATCTGTTATTTTCTGCAATATTTTACGCAGTTTGACACATGTTTTTTAATTGAAATGTTTGAACTAAGATATTTTTGAATTAAAATGTGCATAGGAATAAGAAGCGCCAATTAGTATATTTGAAATTTAAACTTAATTTAAGTTTAAAAGTTAAATGTAATTCAAACAGTGTCATCATTGCGTGCCACACTTTGTCTCTAATCATAATATCATAATATCATATGATATTATATGATTAGAGAAAAAAATCTTGATCGGGAAGTGCTCTTTCGGCGATCTCGTTACTTCGATTCGAAGCGCCTTCTTCAATGGAATATAAGGGCCCTTTTTTAAACATTAAACTCTTACAAACTAATTTTTATCTGAGGTATCTTTCCTCCGAATATAGTTTAGACTTTAATTATAGTTTCATGTAGCTGAGAGTCTCGGAGTTTTACATTGCACAATAAAATGTGGAAAGAAAACTTTCCAAATCAGCAAACTCCAATTAAAATACAAGAAATTTTAAAACCGTTTCAAATAAGTAGAGATTCTCAGTTTCTTTTTTTTCGAACATTTTGTATGAAGGTATCGATTTTTGACAGGGAACACTTTCTAACTTTTGTGAACAATTTGCAAACAATAATGCCCATTTGAATTTTGATAAAAATAATATGCAATTTCGATTAAAGCGATCAAATCCAATTATGTATTCAAATATTGCAATGGAGCTTACCGAATATTGTTGGCAATATTGCTCGTTCGTTTTTATGATCGACCCGGTAAGCATCGGAAGGACGATCGGCCGCCTCGAGATTCCCTGTCGAACGTCCCATAATCCGGAAAACGTATGTTGCTTATTTCTATCGTCCGAAAATGACATACATAAATTTTCATAAACATCCTTCAAGCATTTTCGTCATTCGACTTAGATATCGTACTTATTTCAATGTGCTCGTTGTTCCTTTTCTTATTTTTGGTTCCTATTTTCTTCTTGTTCTTACAATGAAACTCCTCTTGGATCTCCAATAACGACTTGCCTTTGGTCTCGGGTACAAGCAGCGCGATGAAGATTAAGCCGATGAAGCAGGTGCAGGAGAAACAGCCGAAGCTCGTGTACACTCCATAGTAATCGGAAATCACCTGATACAATTTCGACACGCCGAATGCCAGCAACGAGGACACCACATTGGTCGACGAAACAGCGGCGCCCTTGATGTTGGTCGCGAATAATTCGCCCAGCATCATATATGGCAGCGGGTTCAGGCCCAGAGCGATGATCAGCTCGTAAAATATCACGCAAAAGTGAAGCGTCCAACCAGATCCAACCAAATTGGTTTCGTTTCTGAACTTGACGTAGTAAAAGACGCCAGTGCCGGCCAGCGCGATTCCAGCTAGAAAAGTGGTACTTAGAAGCAACGGCCGTCTGCCGAGCTTGTCAACCAGAAATGCCGCTGCGACCCCGGCGATCAGTTGAAGTACGCTAAGTAAGATGACCGAGGTACTGGCGGACAGAGCCCCGTCGCCTTCCTCGAGAATTTCTTGAGTGTAGGATTCGATTGCGGCGATGCCGCTGCACTGGAGAATCACTTGCAGCCCGAAACTGATGATGATGGCGCGCCGGTTGCCGCGTGTCTCGAACAGATCCCCGAAGTGGCCGCGATTTGTGAGATCGCAGAGGACCATGTTTTGCATCTCTTGCAGATCTTCGTTCAGCTGACCCTTGGAAATGCCGCGATTCAGACGTTTCAGATTTATTATCGCGTTGTCTTGGCGATTTCTCATCAGCAGGAAGTACGGCGATTCGGGCATCCAGGGAAAGCTAAGGAAGAATATCAGTGGCAGCAGCAGGCAGATGTAAGCGAGATTGTAGAAGGTTACGAAAGGACCCGCTGCATGAGCGTAAAATTCCCCGAAGGTCACCATCAGCTTGATGAGAGAACCGAGACCGCCTCTGATGTCCTTGTCGGCTATTTCGCCGATGTACATCGGACAGACGACATATACTATGCCCTGGCCGATACCGCTGATAAATCGAGCCGCGTAGAAGACGTAGGGATTCTTTGCTATGATTATCATAATAAATCCGAAAAACAGAGGTACACTACCTATCAGTAAACTCCTCTTCCGACCCAGCCAATCGACAATAAAAGCTGCTAAAATGCATCCTGGTATGGTACCCAAAAGGTAGAATGAGGCGATCCATGAGGCATCGTCAGACGTTATCCGGACATGAGAAGAGTTTGATTTTAATAATGGTAAGGATGGTGATGTCCAGCCTATGTGAGATCCGGCAGTGGCTAACGATAAGGTAGCTGTAATCAAATCAGATGGAATGTGAATGATTGATACTATTTTTATGTCGCTTTATTTAATTTTTCTATATGTAAATTTGACTTGAGAAAAAAAGATTCTGAATCAATCAAAGAAACTAATGTTTTTTTTAATGTGAAGTAAGCAATCCATAGATAGAATATTTTTATTTTTCATATAAAATATAAGTTTTAGGAATAATTATAATATTATGTAGAACACATAATTATTATATTATGTAGAATATTTTTCTATATAAGAACAATCAACGTTTAGGATACGAGTTTTAATTTGACTTAATGCATGTTTAAAATCTTGTGTAAAATCTTGTATCAAAGTGTGTCCTCATATCGGATTTTATCTTCTTTTCATATTCCTAAGTAATCATGTAATGATTACTATGATTTCAATATAATTATCACGTTGATAACACTATCTATAACTAATATCAAAAACGAAATTCTCTTGATAATCTCTAAGTATGTTTAAATTTAATATTTATTTAAGACGTAAATTATATAATAGAGAGCTTTTAAAATTTGTGAGGAGACAGTTACTCGTGAAAAAATAAATTGAAAACACATAGAATATTTTTTTAATGAAAACTTCGTTTTCGAGAAAAATAATTTTGAAAATTGAAAAATTAATGTAATACATATTTATTATTTTAAATTATATCATAAAATTACAATTTTTTAAATTTATATGACAAAATATAATGTTATCAACGAATTTATTTTAATAATGATCAAAATATACAAAAAGATACAACACTTTATCGATAAAGTAAAAATGATTTTATTTTTCAAATAATTTATTTACTTTAACAGTTTAAAATCTTTTAGATTACTAAAAATAATAATTTTATTAATTTATTATAATAATCGATGTTGAAATAGATTTAATGAAACAGATTTAATATATGACAAAGATTGTTATAGATTATTCAAGTTTAAGAAAGCATAAATATATGTTATTAATTTTCTAATTCTTGAAATCAGTTTTCTCGAGGACATTAAACAAAAAAAAAATTATTCTACGTTTTCAATTTATTTTTGCATACGAAATTATTACTTTCTCGATTGTATGACAACATCAGACGCATTCTATAAAATAATATTTACAACAATATTTTAAAATGATATAAAACTATGAAGTTACCAGATGATAATTAAAAAATGGTAATAATTCAATCGACCAACTCTGGCAAATAAGTAAATTTATTGAATTTTCACGTTTCGGCCGTAGGCTTCAGCCCTTATCAATTGCTATGTTCTTAAATCAAAGTAAATCACAACTTTTTTTAAAAAACAAAAATTCGATCTTAGAATATGACATATAATAACATGATAGTATAAAACGAAATAACTATGTTATTTTATCAACATATAGTATCAATTTTATTAATTTATTATAATAATCGATGTTGAAATAGATTTAATGAAACAGATTTAATATATGACATACCAAAGATTGTTATAAATTATTCAAGTTTAAGAAAGCATAAATATATGTTATTAATTTTCTAATCTAGCCGAAATTCAATAAATTTACCTATTTGCCAGAATTGGTTGATTGAATTATTACCATTTTTTAATATTTTAAAATCTTATACAATTATATCAGTACATTTTGATATTAGTTATACTAATTTTTAAAGTTAAAAATAGTTTTTTATTTACCTGTAATTGCTGCTAAATATTGCGACCAGCGAGGGCAGCAGGTATTCAATTGCTCCATCTTTTATTTCTTCTTATTACAGGACTAAAACAAGAATCAGTTTATTATCCAAAAAGCTTAAATGTGATTATGTTATAATAAAAAATTGGAAATATGGAACACATTAGATGTAAATTGCTTTTAATCAAAAAATTAATTCTATATAGATTAAAATTAAATAAAAATCCATAACATCAATTTTTTATATTAGCAACATACACACGTTATTCATTAAATATAATACTACATTTAGAATAAAGCAAAATTAAAAATTGAATTTATTTTTGCTTTATATAAAAAAGTTTATTAATTTGTAATTCGATCTTGTACTTACAGGAATAACGATGAAATGCAGGAAATGCTACCAGCCAAGAATGTCCACCGAGTTTGACAACCCGAATTTTAATGGCCCTCCATTTCAGATGGAATGAAGCGTATTTATGACGCTGTAGATTTTATATGTTACTTTATCAGCGCTTTCGTTATCAGCGATTCATGCCGAATCCATCGTTATCCCCACTTTTATGAGAGAATATTTACCTGTCACTACTGTTAATAATTCTACAGAAAGGATGGGGGGCTAGAATAAATATCGTGTTATTTCTTAGGTATGCCACTTGCAAGCACTATTACGTTTTTGATTGTTTGAGAGAGAGGAAACGTAAATCTAATTAACAAAAACATATTAAACCTAATAAAGGCAATTTTGAATAAGGCAACGCACGTATCTTGAAAACCACGCACACAGTAACACAAAAACATATTATTTATACACACACATATATAAAAATATTATTTAACCATAATATAATAAATAATATCTCCACAATATACTTATATCTCCACAAATATTCTCTTTTATAATGTGAAGAACACTAAACAAAGGCCATACATAAAAAGAGAACGAATTAGAAAATTCTTATCCTTAGTAAACCATGGATAAACCACATTTTGTTGAAACAAAATCACGCGTAATATGGGATATACTATATGCTTATAAATCTTTCGACCATCCATCATCTAGTAAAAATGTAGTCAATTTAAAGAAATCATGATAAGTCAGACGCCCAAATAACGAAGTTAATTACAATCAACATTAGTCCAATGGTAAAATTATATGAAGGACTATCGACAGACCTGCCCTCGGGAGTAGAGATCCTACCGATCCACTTATGAGGTTCTCTTTTATTCTGCTCTCGACCAAAATGTATAAAGAGAAATTTTAACAAGCTTTCTATATTTAATAGATATATAATGATTTTTTAATGATATTTATTATTGACGTCCCTTATAGAAATTTATCACTAATAACGTCAATTTATCACTTATTTCGAGTATTTAATCACTTATTTCGAGTACTTAAATTATTGTATATTAGTATTTCAAGTACTCAAAATAAGTGATTAATTGGCGTTACTAGTGATAAATTTCTACAAGGGATTTAATTATTATTTAAATTAATTTAAATTAATATTTGTTATTATATTTGAGAAGATAAAAAATACATTGAAGTATTTCGTATAAATTGCGTTAATAGGTGTAGATGAAAATTTATAGAACCTGTAAATTGGATTATCACACAGATTATCACATTTTGTTTCCTGCTGCATAATGTAATAGGATTAATATCTTATGCTAATTAAAGAGAAAACCCTATATAGTTATTCATAAACAATGCCTTTTCATTACAAGTTTCTGATTAACAATAACAAACATGCAACAACATTACGTGTCTTGGTATTAGTAATTAATCATTTTAGTATTGCAATTGTGCGATATATAACAGCCTCTCTAGGGACTGTTGTCGATAATGGATGACAACAGTAGACAACAATAGTAATACATAGACTCTCAATTATTATCTTTTTATATACAATACATAAATTGTTGTTTGCATGTTATTTATATAAATAGAGAAGTTTCTCTCGACAACGATTTATGTATTATAAATTATAAATCGCTATAGGCATCTTGCCTAGATTAGATTAAATTTATAAAGATCGTCAAAGCGTCAGATTGTTATTTTTATATTTTATTTATTTTCCCCTTTTTGATAGTTTTTTATTTTCCGCAAATAAATTATTGCGCAAGCATAATAAACTCATGTATTGTTATTATAGAGTTATTATATAAATAAAAATCTCTCTTTACGCGGTTATTATCATTACTTGTTAAATATATATGTATTGCAAAAGAAGTATGTAAAATTTACATGGATAAAAGTGTAATTCTGTTTTTTTTTGTTCAATGTTAAAGGATTTATAATATAAAACGCATATAAAACATAATAACACTTTTAAATGAACTGTTAACGATATATTTTTATAATAATTGGCGTTTGTGAACTTTTTTTGAATTTTTGCTTCCAACTTAAGATTCACGACAATTGTTATCGCCTCGTTTCGAAACCTTGATAACTTATCGTAAACATACGTGTTATATATCCAATACACATTTGTTGAATCATTGTTTATGATTACGTTTTTTATTACATTTATGTTATTTGTATAAATAAAAAATTAATAAGTCTCTCGACAACACAATTTGTGTATTACAAATTATAATGGAAATTCTGATGAGTATCTTGCATTAAATATATACGAAATAGTATATATTGTTAAAGTATATAATTATTTTTATATTTTCATCATTAATGTTATTATTAATGAAAATTGTTTTTCTTAAAGAACCATATAATCACTTGATACAAGTAAATTATAATGATATAGATAAAGCATATAGTGTTAACTATATAAATAGTTGGCAGTATTTCATAATAATTAATGTTTGTAAACTTTCTGTTACAGAATCTTTTCTTTTAGCCAACTTTAAACAACAATATGTGTAATTCTTATCGTAAAATCTTATGATCACTTATCGCAAATGTGTACACATTTTCCACATTTTGCAAACGTGGCGTATCAAATTTTTATAAAAACGTGCGTGCACTTGTTATCGGTTATAATTAGACTGCAAAAAATGCATTGCGCGTTTTGCATTTTTGCAATTAATTGTCAAACATTAAAATTTGATAATTATTTAAAAAATTTTTATCTTATAAAATAATGTCTTATATAAAGTCAGAGAATAGATTCACACAGATTGAATAATGAAAAAAAATGATAGAAATATGAAACTAAAATAATAGAATAATTATGATTTTATATACATTTATATTCAAATTTTTATATAATTTATATTTTATTTTGTGATAATTTATGCTGCAAATATGCATGATCCTTATATAATTTATATTGGTTAATATTCGCGATTATTTAAAAAAGAAGTTAATTATAAATAAATTAAAAAATCATTACGCGTATCAACAATTAATTAATAATCTAATTTGAATTTAATTTGAAATTTATATCTATTTAAAAGAAAATAACATTAAATATTACACACACACATATTCATAAGTGCTCTAATGTCATTTTTTATTTTAATAAAATAAATTAAGTTAGACTTTTCATATAAAATGTAAAAAATGCAAATATAAAAAATCCGGCTGCATGGCTGGAAACTGCATTTCAATATAGAAAATGTTTGCACGTTATCTGCGTTTACGTCGTTAATGTTTAATCCAGTTAAGTTTTGATGTGACACATTTATGACATATACGTTTGTTACTGGTGAAACTTTATGAGAAATAAATGCGAATATTTCATCGGAGAGATAGTATCCTCTTCGGTGAGATACAAAACGAGGCAAAAGATATTTTTCCCACTTTCTCCATTACATTTCTCTTTTACAGAAGATTCAATGATAAAATAAATACATTGATAAGATTAATAAAACTATTAATAAAACTGCGCCTATAATGATTTGAAGGCCGAAAAAAAAGAAATTTAATCCCATTTATTGTTCTTCTGAAAAAATCAAAAATTGAAATATTCCAGATATATAATAATTTAAATTTATTTGTTATTATCGCACATAACGTAAGCGTTCTTCCATTAATTAACACCAATATATGATAAAAGGCTTAATACTAGCACAAAATTACAATTTTTACTGACAATTTTACTATCACGAAAAGATGCAAGACGCACCACTTTGCGCGTGTCTTTTGAACACAAGTCGAGAAAAAATCGATTTATATCTCTTTAGTTGCTAACTTCAGCGAGTACGCTACGCGCACTTACATTGACGTTTGTGTTTCGCGCGTGATAGTCGCAAATCTATCGAGCGCATCGATCGTCGCCATCGCGCTGGTTCGGGCAGTCGCGAGTTGTCTGCCATCGCGGGGACTTCGGCTAGACTGGTATTCGTGAAGTGCGGATCTGTGAATTCACATAATCGTATAGCGTAATTGATTCTCGCGTGCGAAGCTCGACGAGAAGCCCCGAGAGAGTCCCGTGCGTTGACAGAATCGGCCGCGACGCGAGTCGACCGCGGCTGCAGAGATTCGACGAGGACGACGACAGCGAAGGACGGGCGCAGCCGAAGATGTGCGGCGGCTTTACGTGCTCCAAAAATGCGCTAACAGCACTCAACATTCTCTACATCGTGAGTAGACGCGTCCCTTCACTTTTAAGCACTTTTATACGTCTCCTCCTCGTCCGTTCTACTCCTCGCTTCTCATTTTGACATTTAAGTACAGGAAGATAGGATTTGCGCGTTGCATAATTCATCGACTAATTTTGTGTACATATTGATCGATTAGAGCGATGTTCCCTAAGTCTATTCCTGTAGATTACGAATTTTAACTCATACATGTTTGGAAAATCGATTTATTATATTAATATTTCTGTTGACGTTTCTTCCTGTCATTGACCATAAGATAATTGGGTTAAGAATTATTAGTACTA
The DNA here is from genome assembly GCF_048542155.1 of Nylanderia fulva. Taxonomy (NCBI): domain Eukaryota; kingdom Metazoa; phylum Arthropoda; class Insecta; order Hymenoptera; family Formicidae; genus Nylanderia; species Nylanderia fulva. Next base: position 7,768,038 of record NW_028190368.1, on the reverse strand, counting down.
TATTGTTGCAATATTCGAACTATGGATTTCTTTTATCAAATACGTCACTGTTACATTGATAAGTGGATGAGAATGAGTAATTATTTTCAATTATGATTATGATAATATGCAGCTGAAAATTAGTATTTAAATTATGCACAAGTCTAATGTATCAGCTTAAAATTCTTTAACATTTATCCCAGTGGATCATTTTTGTATCAGTTATGTTTTAGAATCAATACTAGAAATTTTATTAATGATTATTTTTCCTTTTACAGGTTGTTGCCTTTATATTAATAGGAGTTGCTGTATATGGAAGGGCATCCGCCTTAGTAACAAACCTTCCTATTATTGGCGGCATTTTAGCATGCGGAGTGATCCTGTTTCTCATTTCTATATTGGGCCTGATTGGTGCTGTTAAACACCATCAGGTTCTATTGTTCTTTGTATCCTTACCAACTTGAAAGAATATTTATTTAACATAATAGATAAAATATTTTAAAACTTTTTAGTTACGCCTACATATATACGTATATATATATATATATATTATGATCAATACATCTAATATATATTGTATAATTCTTTACCAAATCATACACAATATTAAATAATCATAATATTATATTCTCTTCTCTCTTTCACTCAAAAGAAATGAATGTACAATTCCTTAATTGCAATTTACAGTACATGCTTATATTATTTCTTTTATTCCTGATTCAATTCAGCATTGCCTGCGCTTGCCTTGCTGTTAATACTAAACAGCAAGAACAACTTGCCGAACAGGTAATTTTTAATTTTTAATTTAAAAGTATTTCACTCAATTATTCTAAAAATAAATAATTTAATAATTATTTCTAGGGTTGGACACATGTTGAATCTGATTTAAAGAAAAAAGTTCAAACCACGTTTAATTGTTGCGGATTTAACAGTACTCTTGAAGATCCAGCTTGTGAGGTAAATACTTTGAAATAAAAATGATATTTATTTAATACTCTAAACATTGTAATCTTTTACAGAAGGTTTGCTGCCAATCGATTGATACTAGTTTAATGCCTTGTCCACCTTGTCCAACATGTATGCACAAACTGCAATCTACTATTGATTATGCATTCAAATTGTGTGGCAGCATAGGATTATTCTTTAGCTTTACGGAGGTAAGATTCCACAAAAATGTCACATTTTTTATATATATTGCATCATTATGTAGAACACAATATACATAGTGTGTTACATAGAATATCAGTTAAGCAATGTTTGTTGTTTACTTAATTATAAGTGCTTCAGTTACTGCTTACAATGAAAGTTGTCATTTTACTAATGTAAAATAACACGTGTACCCCCAATTACAGTTTGTTGGTGTATGGTTGACCGTGAGATACAGGAACCAGAAAGATCCACGAGCTAATCCTAGTGCTTTCCTCTAGTCTAACACCATCGCCATGTCCTCTGTCACTTCATATGATCCTCCTAACAGATGGTGGGTGGTTTCATAATGTTGGTTGTGGTTTTTTGATTTTTCTTTAGCATTATAGTTTTACAAATTTAGATATTCATATGCTAATGTTCATTCTAAAAAATCTGTAAATTACTGTAAATTACATGTAATATACATATAATATGCAGAGAAATAGGGGATTTTGATAAATATTATATATTTTTTATTGTAACTTTAAGCAGGTTTTCTGTAGACTTTATGAACTTATATATTTTCAGGTGATTGCAGCTTTCTTGGCGAGACGTTATCGTAATCAATTTGATCCACAAGAAAAAGCTGCAAGAGCTGTTTTTCCGCGACATAATTATTTATATTGATTCGATGATACATTTGAAAAAAATTAATAACTTTTTTAATTTTTCTTTTTATTAATATTATTTTACAATACTTTCGAGTATAAAGAGGACCCGTATATAGAGTTAATTTCGTTCTCAATTGCTCGCTTATATATTGTGCAATTATATTTTTCAAGAGCTAAAATATTTAAATTTTATCTTTTTAATACTGAGATGATTACACATGTATAATGCTCAACAGAAATAATAGCAGATTTTTCAATTGGGCAATCATAGATTTTAGAATGAGTTAGACAAATAATAACAGAAATGTGTGCTCTAGTCATATACTTAGAACACTCATAACAAGCCTCAATGCGCCTTGTAGTCTAGAGACCGAAAACATTATGTAAGTATATTTCTATTAAATTTCGTTATATTTTGTTTTTAACAACTCTTTGATAAAATGGAAGTCGGTGAAAATCTAACATACTGTCGTAATTATGCTGTCTAGTTCAAAACAATTCGGATACATCATAATATTTAAAATTATCCTAAAAATATAGGGATTGAGATAAGAGTGCTATAAGGAAAAATACAAATTAATTTTTTTTTATATTTTTTTATGGAAGAATGTAGTTAAAATCATGGTAACAACAGAGATGATATAACATCCATGATCGTATCAATTATATTTTTCTCCTATACATAACATCATATTACATATATACATAATTATTCGATGATATCTAGAAATTTATATCTTCCGAGTAAAAGCAAATTCTGTCATCCTCTTTGAGCACACTTTTAGATAATTTTATAATATTTTTATGTCTAAAGAGATTATTTTTTCTATTTTAAATTTTCGATAGTATATTATGTGCGAACCTTCTGTTACATTGAAAAGTTTAATCAAAATAATCAGAAAAAATTGTAATTATAGTTTTATAAACTTATATAATCTAATTTGGGTGAAACTTGACTTATCTTTGGCAGACATTCCAAATCTTTAGAAGTCTAATTTCTTGTTTTTTATTGTATATGCTTTTATACATATATTTGTACATATGGATATTGTCGAAAATATATAAAATCATTTGAAATGTATACGTATTAACAAATCATTGCTTAGTAAAATATCATCAGTGATAAGATTTGTCACATATTTCAAGTTTCATCCACCATAAATATTCAATACGAATGCTTTGCTTGAGATGCTGTTCTAATTGTGCATTTTAATGAAACTTATGCATAATAAGCTGAATATATAAGATGTTCTAAATAGCCTGGTGGGAAATTATTGACAAACTTTATAATAATCTAACTTTCTTGCATAATGCAGAATTATTTATCCAAAGCTTATGCTTTTGCGGTAACGAAATATATTTAAAATCAGATAAAATTTTTTTTTTATATTTAATATATTTAAATCATGTCGAATGGACTTATGCGATCGCATAGATTTAATAATAATCGAAAGCGTAACTATATTTGAAGAAAGACAATATTTATTATGAACATTTTTTTTTAATAATATCCTTCCAGGCTTTTTCGGACAATTTGCATAATAAAATCGTAATCTCTCTTTACGAGGAAGGTGAATTCAATATGCATGAAAATATAATATATATGTTTACATCGTGCCCATTCTAGATATTAGAAAATATAACATATTTTCTATCCATTTCCATTACGAGATGAAATGGAATGAATCTCGCTCTAGTTTTTGTTTTTATGAATTTCTTTATCCGAGAGACTATGAAAAGAACAATCGTCGCTGTTCAATAGCGAATTTAATTTGTTGCTATATATGTTATTACGTTTATTCAAAATTTTAAGAATATAAACTTTATTAATGTATTTAAATATAAAGAGATTAAATTTCATGGAATTCGTTATTGAACAATAAAAATATAATTTGATGCGTTGAGCACGTTTGAAAATTCTTTTAACATTTATAAAGTATTGTTTCGATGAATTTTTTTTTAATATGTTTTTTTTCATGAATGTTTGCGCAAATTTTTAGAATGTCAGATATGTTTTACGAATTGTAGAAAATAATTGTGGATATATCTTCCGACGAGCAAAAATAAAATCTCGCGAACATTCCAATTTTTACGCACCTCTGCCCGGCTTCGATAGAAACGTGCATATATATTTTATATATATATATGTACGGAATAGGGCTCGTGTTGTACACGCGAGATATGTACGGTAGCGTAATTCCTATATACATATTTTTACGTATAAATATCATAATCACATTATACGTATATAATATATTCGTAATTAGCTTTAAACGATTAAGGAGAAACACGTATATAATTCTAAGAATATAATCAAGAGGAATTCGATAAAAGTCGTATATGAGAATGATTCGCATTTCTGTGTAACAGAAATGATATAGAAATGTTTAGAGACTTCATTATATTATCCATGTATAATGCATTTTTTGCAAATCAAAATCTGATACGTGTGGAAGGATTTAGATATCGACAATCTTAAAGTTGTAATGGAAATTATATATGTATGTACGTGTTGAAAAAATCAATGAAAAATCATATTCGAATTATACTCGATTTATCTCCTTATATAAAAAAAGTCTTGATATATGTATCCTTTTAGAGATTCATACGTGGAAATATCGTAAACACGTGCGCTCTACTCAGAATTTAAAATAAATTTTGAGTACTCACATAGTTTTCGAAATTTCATACAAATATGGAAGACAGTTTGAAATGTTAAGCGCATATAAAGTTAAAAAAATTGATTATAATAAAAAAAGAAAAAATATATATACTCTATTGCACTTACAAAACAAAATATCAAACGGATTAAATAAAATTGAGTCAATTGTTATAGAAGTTTCCACGTATAATGATTGTGATAAATAAATAAATAAATAAATTATATCAATCTCTCAGATGTATTTATGTTTATTCAATATATGTTACATGAAAATATCTTTCTCTTAATTGATACACAATTTTTTAAATTTGATCAAAGAATTACGAAATTAAATATGCATATATAATATATGTTTTAATTTTTGCAATAAAAATCATTTATATTTGACATAAAAAAATATAATAAATTAATTTGATTTATAATTTAATATCAAAATATACATATATATAATTATACAATCTAAATTATATAAATATAAATATAATTTGATATATAAATATAAAATATAAAAACCAGAGTTCGTTCACCTGGTTGCGTCTGCGATTATTTACGCGGGTGAACGACCATCGATCTCGAGTCAAATATCCATCGATTTATACAATCGATTCTCCTCTCCATCCCTCCTAAAAAATAAAAATGGCTACTGTGGCGCGTTCGGATGTGCGTAGTGCGTATCTCGCTGTGTTGACAAACAAGCGCGGTAAAACGGCTCCGTCGACGAGGAGGGTTTGAGCGTCTCCGAGATCCTGCGTCGAGCGATACCCGAGAGGAGAGACTGACAGTTACGACGGCGTCGACGACGGAATCGAGGGAAAGCGTGACGGCTCCGGCCGGAGAGGAGCAGCGTCCACGAAATCGCGGCGAGGACGAGCGCGGCAACGTTGAGGTTATGGACAACTTCGTCAAGATCGAGAAGATAGGGGAGGGAACGTATGGAGTCGTCTACAAGGCCAAGGACAAGCTCACCGGGAGGCTGGTGGCCCTCAAGAAGATTCGACTGGAGACGTACGTCGCTTTATTTATTTCTCCTGCTTCCTTTTAAACACTGCCAGGGTGAAGCGTCAACTTTCACTCTGACAAATGAAATCCCGCGCAATTTTCCTCTCCGGGAATGCATTTCAGTCTCGGATGCATCTCTCTGGCATTTTTTAATCAATTTTTTTTGTTACGATAATCTTGTTACGAATAGAAGAACTTGACAGAAGTTTGTTGGATGAAAGAATGTGTATATATAAGAATGTATTGTATCACAACTGTGGAACATTGTTTGGTTAATTGTCAAATTTTTCAAGGAATTTGTTGTTAATTTATTGTTACGATTAATTTTTTGCAATGGCAAATATCCTTAATGATCCTCTTGTCGTTGATTATGAAGCATAAATCAGAATAGAGGAATGTACACAAGGTACTTTTTCCTCTTATACTTTTAATGAAAAGTAACTAACTTTTTTAATTTAACTGTTGTATTTGCTTGTTAGAGGAAAGCAAGTTTTCTTTTGTATTATATTGATATATTTTTTAATTTATTTATATTCAGACTCATGTAACATGATCATTAAGAGCTTTCATTAATCCAGCGCAAAATATAATTTCCATAACTATCATTAATATCTGCTGTCTTTGATGCTTGATAACATTTTAATAAAGTATACTTTATATATTTTTTAATAAAATATACCTTACTTTAACTTATGTAAGTTGTACATAAAAACATCAATTTCGAGGATTTGTAAGTATAAAGATATTTAATAATTATTTTAACAAAAAGTTCTTACTTATCAAATATTGAAATAAGTATTTGCATTGTATCTTTATATATAACATATGTATATATATACATATATATATATAAGTGAGTTATAATGTTAATTATCCTTAACTTAGGTCCATAAAAAATTCATAAGGAGAAAAATCGCAATTTTAGATTTTTAATAATGTACTCCTATAAATTTTAATAATAATTTTAAGAATAGTAAATTTTTTCAATAAGATATAAATACTGAATTAACTTAATTGATATTACAAAATTAATTTCGATCTTTATCTATGTACATATATGTTGAAAATTATCAGTTTGCAGAACTGCAATATCAGCTGGGCTTTTTGCTTGTGCACACTGCTAACACACTGCTAACAATCTGTATATTGGGGTCAGCTGAATCTGCGGGGGCCACGTTACACTAATTTTCGTAGCACCACATTATTCAGCTTGTCCCATTATGCAATGCTCGCCTGGTTTTTGATTTGGTATTTTTTATTTAATACACTATGTTTTATTTAATACATTATGATTTAATAAGACAAGGTTTTCTTATTAAAATTATTTTTGGGATAAGAAGCATATTATATACATATACATGTATATGTGTATATGTATATATTTGTTGCAATAATAGCATTCTTATTAAAGTTTTTCTTGGGAAGGATTAACAGAAATTAACAGAATTGCTTTTATGTTTTTCTAAAATGTGTTTTCCACACACTGATGTTATTTTGATGTTCTAAATATTGTGTCTATCATAAATGTTTGTAAGCAATTTGTCAGTAAATGACTCGAGGGAGAAAACCGATACTGTTAAAAGAAAAACAAATTATTTATAAATATTTTTTTAGCATATATTAATCAGGTATAGACACGCAAATATTTTTGTTTAATTAAGTAGTGTTGCTTTAAATCAGGGAAAGAGAAGGCGTCCCATCTACCGCCATCCGAGAGATATCGTTATTGAAAGACCTCGCACATCCAAACATCATACAATTGTTCGATGTCGTAGACGGTGACAATCACTTGTATCTCGTTTTTGAATTTCTGCAGCAGGATCTGAAAAAGCTGCTGGACTCCGTTAAAGGAGGTTTAGAGCCAGCACTCGTCAAGGTATATCGGATCGGATACATTTGACACAGTTTAATGTAGCGAATAGTACGTGTTTATTTTAAAATGAGGTGGTTTCGCATTGTGTTACAGAGCTATCTCTGCCAATTAATGAAAGCAATTTCCTTTTGTCACCTCCGTTGTATATTGCACAGAGACTTAAAACCGCAAAATCTATTGATAGACCGAGAGGGTCACATAAAATTGGCCGATTTTGGATTAGCGAGAATGATCGGCGTCCCTGTCCGCACTTACACGCACGAAGTCGTCACGCTTTGGTATCGAGCACCAGAAGTGCTCCTAGGAACCAAATTGTACACTTGCGCGCTAGATATATGGAGCCTCGGCTGCATATTCGCGGAAATGGTACGTGATAATTGCGCGAAAGCTTGTTGCATTATGTCTATATAAAATCGCGATTTCTACGAGACGAATCTTTATAGGCAACCAGAAGAGCGATGTTTCCCGGCGACTCCGAGATAGATCAATTGTTTAGGATATTTCGCATGCTCGGCACGCCAGACGAATCAGTCTGGCCAGGAGTGACGCAGCTTCCGGATTACACGTCTAAGTTTCCGAAATGGGATGCGAATAATTTGGACGACATTTTACCTAGTTTCGACGACGATGCCAAAGATTTAATTTCAGTAAGGATAAAGGAAAAGGCTAGCACCTTTCTATACTTCGCGAAAGCACGTTAGGATTTATGTACATATTATTTATGCATGTTTTTTTTATGTTTGTAGAAAATGCTGACATACGATCCAAATCAGAGGATAACGGCGAGAAAAGGAATATATCATCCTTATTTTAAAGGAGTTAAATTAATTCCCCCTCCACTGCCAAAGAAAAATTGACATAGTTTTATGACCGATTAACGTACTGTATTTACATAGGTTTTTATATAAAATTCGATTAAACGCAAATTAATTTTGCATGGCAAGGCGATAACTTTATACTGAGAGTGTGTTCAATTATATATGAGACAGTATATAATAGACTAAATATACATAATAATACTAAATATATATATATTTTTACTTGTCTTAATCTTATGTATATTATTTTACGATTTTTTCTCACTTTATTTTCCATAATTTCCTTCAATTTTCCATTCGTATATATGAAATATGCGTATATTTAAATTATATTTTTCAAACATAATAATTATATATATCTTTTATACTACTTTTATAATACTTCTATATATATATGCATGTATTTTTTATGTATTTATGATCGAAAACGTTGCGCGCAGTATTAAACAATAGAAGTCACTGATTCATAAACAAATTGTTAAGATATTTTTATAAAAAAATATTTATAATAAATTTAAAAATTATATTTAAAAAATTATATTTATTACTGATTTATCAAAATAAAAAAAGAATATTAGAAATATATCTTAAAAATAATATTGTTAATAATTTATCAAAGGGTTAGTGATTTATTTATCTGGACGGCACTTTTGTTTCCGACACCCATTAGAAGTTAATCTTCTATACAGAGGAAGATACAGGGTTGGAAATTTATAATTTAAATGGGAAAATATAGGACTTGCAAAGAAGCTCAAGTTCTTATTTTTCACTTTATCTCGAATTTTTAGTTTTACTTTTGAGTCTACTTCTAATTTATTTATATTTCATTAAGATTATTTCTACGATAGAAAAATGTACTTTTTTGACTTATATATATTAGGATTATATTCATTAATAAAAAAAACATTTTAGGAATAATTCCTTACTGATTTTTATTTTCTAAATTATTAAAAAAAATTATTTACTAATAATTTATTTAAAAAAAAGTATATTAAAAATATTTATGACAAAAATAATAATTTTTTGCACTTATTTTCATAAAATATTCATAAAATATTAAATGTTCCAAGCATCCTCGCATTTCTTACAGATTTTTTTACGATTAAGTTTCAGAATTACAAATAAATAAAAATATTTTACGTTTTATCTAATTTCACATGGAGAGAGATATGTAAACTTTAAAAAAGTTTCACACAAAAAAGCATAAAATCAAATTTTTGTTAAAGAAAAATCAATTTGAAATTGATCGTAAAAATATGACAGAAAAAAATGCGATTTATCTTGTGCTAAATGCTAGAAAGCTCGTGCTTTCGACTCGATTTTAATACGCCATTCGGGCAGCTTTTGAAGATGGCTCGATTAATTTGGGTAAAGTAATTTTCGACTGAGTTTCGGGAGTTGCTGGACTCGCTTCTTGTGATATCGGCGAAGACGCGAGTTTCGGAAGACGCAACTCCCGAGGGGACGGAGTTTTTCTCGGTGTGCCGGGAGACGTTTTGTTAGGTGTGCTGGGGGAGGACTTGTCACCGGCGGATTTAACGCGCAAGCTGCTGGGCGGACGCGGAGAAGTTGGCGAACGACCCTTCGGCGTGTTTCTGTTGTTCGTCACATCTGGCGGGGGTGTTTTAGACGTTTGTCCATTCGCGGGGGTTAGACTTTCCGTCTCTTGTGCCAATTGTCTTCTGGGGGTCGTGGCTTCCGGAGATCTGGCCAAACCGCTTCTGACAGCTCGCGGTGTCACGACGGACGAGGGTGATGTGGCGCCACGTGCTTTGGTCGGTGTCGAGGGAGGCGGCTGAGGCTGTATCTCATTGTCGTGGATCTTTGAATCGTTTGGAAAGTGGCGGTCGTTCACTGGAGTCTGCGTCTGAAATCGTGACGATCATTTATTTCTTTAACTTTCGATAAGCGAGCAACAAAATAATATAATATAATAATATAATATACAAAATAATATATAATATATTTGGATGCATCTAGTAAATGTACATAGACTATTTAATGAGCTGTAATACTGGATGCATCCTTCTTGTTACCAAAAATTATACATAGTGTGTGCAGACTGACCTCTTGACTGGCAGGCGGTGAGTGATGGCGATGCTTTTGCGGACCTTGGAGGTGAATTGTGAGGGTGAGGCACACGCTGTGCGTATTATCCTTTTACAGTGGTAAGTTTTCTAAAATACGTCTAATAAGTAGACACCGATAAGGAAGGATTAAGGAGCTATTCGTGTTTGCTGGTACCGTTCGTGCCAAACTGCAGCAAGGATTAGTATTAGGATCGGATCTATATCGATGTTAAATCTTCACGATGTAAATCTCTCTTGCACGAAGTAATAAATTTTGAAAGAACTGACAGGTTCTGCAAAGTTGAATTTCTAGTTTTTTGATTGACATTAATTATATCTGAGCTTATTATATTAATAGATATCATTAGAAGAGTGTATCATTTTGACACGGATAAAATTAAATTTACTTCTAAAAAATAAAGACTGATATTATAAATGGTACAAATGTCCGTTATTTAGTTTTAATTAATTTATTTTTCTTAAGAATCTTTATTGGGGGGACATTTACAAATGAAATAATTTATATAGACAACTTTGATCGAACCTTTTTAATAAAATATGGACAAAAGTCTTACTCCTGGATGTTACCCATCGCGTGACGACGATTATACGTATTTTTTTGGTGTATGTTTTATATTTGGCAATAGACATTTAGATAATGCGGCTAATTGCGTTCTACATACATCTTTATAAAGATAAAAGAGCACGCAGCCATTTCTTTCAGCAAGAAAATCGGAGGAGATAATATACGTTCGCCGGGAGTGTGTTGAGAAATAAAGAACAAAAATGTAAATTTAAAAACAAAAATATTATTATATAATACCTTTCCAGCAATCAAATAGTCCAAGATACGCTGGATAAATGTTACACTATTGCGTTCGTACGAAGTGGTAACTTGTGACAATTACGACAATTAATCTAACGTTAATTATCATTATGTCTCCGTGAAGTGTCGCACAATATGTTAATTGAATCAAAGTACCTCTTAATAATTCATGTGGAAGCAATATAGTGTAAATAATGTGTTATACATATCTCTCTTTCTCTCTCTTTCTCTTTCACTCTTTTTCTAGCAACGTGTAAATTGTACGAGGTATCTAAGGTAGTAGTGACGTAAGTGAGAGATTTTTATTTTTGGCGTGGTTTCGCGCGACTCGAACATTTTCCATCATCGATCTCTCTTCTCCGTCAACATACCATTAGCGTTCCCTAGATTTTTCCCTAGATACGCACCAGGTGTTACGTTATATACTTGTAAGGTGTAACGGGATAGCGTATGATTATCGATTACGTATCTACAATAATAGGTTTACACGAATATTTTCGTATATCCTGTCGTCTCTCTATAAGCGCAATCTGTAATTAGCCCCGTGTATCTAGATGAATGTGTCGCGATTCATCCACGTGTTTAAACGCGATTCTTGCTATCTTTTCTGGCACTTTTCCTTTCATTCTCTAATTCGGTCTCTTCCGGCCGCATTGCACCGTGTAAATCTTAACTTGATAACTCCATGTGAAAAGCTCCGAGATTAGCGATTTTGCTTGAATCTTTCGATCCCCCTTTGATCGCGGCCGTAATATAGATAGAGCGGAAAAGCTAGAGTTATCTAACGATTAATCGATCGTTGGTGCAACGTTGGCTCTTTAATGATCCATTCTACGTCGATCGAGATTGTTGTAGTCACTCGCCTCTTCAGAAATCATCAGACCGACCACATCGAACGAAGATTACATCTTGCGTGAATGGTAACTACGCACCGTCGTTCGTCGATTCAATTATCCGATGTCGTTTTATGACGGTGAAATACGACGTATCATATATATAATGCGATACCGAGGCGTGTTGGTTGTTAAAACCTCATGTGAAAATTAATATATGCTCTTTGCGTTTCTTTTCTTTGTCTAAGACGTCTATTTTCCTCGAGAGGACGTGCACGTGATGGTACTTTTCAACTACGTTACAATGACGCACGGATTTATATAATTGTTGTACTTTCATTATTATTTAATACGTATAAAGGAATAAATATAAGAGACTAGCGATATATCATGAATTAAATAAAGTTAGAATAAAAAAGTGTTACACACCCGCTATATATATTATATGTATTAGATACCGCCAGCGATACTGTAAATTGAATAACAAAGATTCAAGATGACATTATATTGTATATTATATACTCGCGTTTTTTGCAAAATCAAGTACGATAAATTTGAATTCTTTTATATAGTTTGGCTCGTCTTTCGTCGAGAGTACTTTTGTTATTCTTATCGCGCATTCGATATCGATTTAACTTCTTAAGCGATTACTATATGCGTGATGCATTGCAATAGATTATGAATGTATCATTGCAGCCTGATATTCGCGATGATGTTCGTGATGCATCGTAATATCAGTTTTTTTTATGGCACACAAATGCGTATCAAAAATTGATAACTGTCAAATACTCGAATTTACGTATAGCAAGAATAGAAGAGACGTCGATATTAATGATCGCAAAAAGGAGCTGTGAGACAAGAATGTAATGTTCGATAGAGAAAGCCATTACTTAAAAAAGAAAAAAATTAAGAGCTTGCACATGCGCGTGAAAATTATTTTTTTTAATTTCTCTTTTTTGCTTTATATTATTAATAAAAATGTTTTTCAGTCATTTTTCTCTTACGCGCTTCATAATTTACGTATTTATGTAATAAGATGTTTACGAATATGTCTACGCGTTATGTAAACATATTACATAGACATGTGGTGTGATGTAAAATATTTTATCGTGATCTATTCACTCGTTTTTTTTCTCTAAAAACAATTAAAAAGTGCAAATGCAGGATAAGATGCACACTCGGAATTCGCGCTCGATACTTAACAACAAATGAATGCGAATAACGTATATTGCTTCGTTCGTTGATTAAGTTCGCCCGTCGCGACAAAATTCCGTCATTCGCGCGTGGACGAGAGATATCGATCAGCAATGCTCCGTTTTTTTTTTCCCGAGGAGTTCCGTGCGCCGTCCATCTCAATAATCGCTCTCGATCGCGCGCGCGCGCGCGAGGACCGCGCTCGTTCGTCCTCCAAAGGGGGTTGGATAGGTAAACGTGATTAATCATATGCAAATGATATAGTTAAAGCGGGTCTATCGGCCGACTTTTCGTGACCTAGCATTCCTGGTTCAGGTTCTCGTCCGAGGCTGGCAGGCCGTTCTTGCCGGTGGTGATCGCGCCGGAGGGCACGGGGCTCTGCGGGCACAAGACATCAGGATTAAGCCTGCAAGCATTCTTGCGAACTGAATAAATTGACTAGATAAAAATCCCCTCTTTTAATCCCTTCGTAGATACAATGTCAAATCCCATCGAGATTGTCGCTATTCTATAATCATTTGATTAATAATAAATTTTTCATTATTTTTCTCCGACCAAACTGACATGAATTTTGATTGTAAGTTGCCCAACGTTTCGACTATCGGTTCTGGTCCTTATGAAATTTAAATTTAGGTAATTAATTTTGTAATTTAATTATAGCATTTGATAAAGACCAGAACCGATGGTCGAAACGTTGTGCTACTTACAATTAAAATTTATGTCAGTTTGGTCGGAGAAAAATAATAAAAAATTTATTATTAACTTTACACTGACGACTTACTTTACTTCATAATTTTGATTAATGTTTCACACAATTTTATTTCATACGGCTTATCCTGATTAGTGCGCGCTTGTCGATTTACATTTTTTTGACATTAGTTAATTTTAATTGTTATTCGTTAGATTGGTTTTGGTAGTCTTTTTTTTGTCTTGTTAAAAATAAAATGCAGAGAATTAATTGACAGATAATTGTGCTACGGTTAATCTTGCTTAATCTTGCGTCGCAAATAATCTGAAGATCGTAATTTCATATTTTTGCGAAGGTAACAACCAGTAGAATCAATTCAAATCAGTAGAATATAATTTGGAAAATAGGAGAGAGGCATTGAAGAAAGCGTCACACATTTTTATTTCTGTAAGAACGGATGCATAAAACAGTCTAAAACCAACGAATATTATACCTTTTTTGCAAAATAAATTTGCTATAACTAAGGTGAATCATTAAATTCTAATTTTTGAAGTATATCTAAATATCTCATGATTTAACAATAAATCGCGAAAATTGTTTTATTTGCATATATTTATTTTTGACATTATTTATCTGTATAGGTGCAGGCCAATGATAAGTGTTCTATTGCAAAGACGCATGCAACGCGTGTTTAAGCACATATGTACGTGCGTAAATATTATATGTGAAAAATCTCGAGAAATAATATCATCTTATTAAACTAGAATATTTCATTATCTCTATCCATATATACGCGATGTATATTTTACCGAAAATTATGAGAAGACGTCGAGCGTTTATCGCGTGCAAAAGTCCGGAAGAATTTCAGTGACAAAATAATTCTCAAGACTTTTTATATTTTGCAAGCATACCTGAGACCCGCTGCCATTCAAGCTTTCCACGTTGGAACTCGTTTGCCGAAGATAGTCTCTATCGTTGAAAATCTTTTTGTCGCCACCACCCGGCTTATGTTTCACATTGTCCAACGAACCGATCTTACTTTCGGCCTTGATGTCTAATTTTTGCATCGGGATCTGTAAAGAAGATACGACAAGCCCATATTACTCGTCTATTGTTAAAATCATATTTAATAAGCGATTAACGGAGTGTGGAAATACAAAAAGCTAAAAAAAGATTTTTCCATTTTTCTCTCACAAAAAGCAGTAGTAGAATATATTTTTGTTCGTTTACGATATATGTATATTTGCTGACGCAATGTAATTAAGGACGAGTAAAAAGCGCGATATGTACGTGTATAACAGGAAATGATGATATTGACTAGAGAGTCTAAATATAAATTTGGAAACATGCAGAGAGAGAAACATGCTTAAATATATTTTTCATCCAATGTGTACATTTTACTTACGTCTATATCCGGCGATATAGATAGAACTTTACCGATTGCACAAATTGATGATAAGCGCACATTTTCGTATCTCATAAAATCGTGAAGGTAAACTGGTCGCGATCTATTACACTGATTATAAATAGCGATTTCTAGAGCAGATTATTATATATAATAATATGCATATATGCAGTCGCGTTTTTTCATGCGTATTAATTTTTACCTCCACAATTTTAATCAAATACAAGAAATTATTATAATTTTGGCCTCTCAAGATTTCACGATCAAACGAAGGCTAGAGATAAAAAAATATATAAACAGGTTGAAAGGAAAAGATAGAGAAAGCGACATACATGACATATGCATAATTCGCACGCTCTATTCCGTTATCTGGTATAATGTACTTACGTTGTTTTTCACTTCCTGTGGTGTCTTAGGTGGAGTCGCGGACTGAACACCAAGAAATAACAATGACTTGTTAATAATGACAAAAAACGATACATGCATACGAATTAGCACGAGTCGGCTTTGCGGCTTTCGATGACAATATTTTGCGATTCGGACTTTAGAAGTTAAGTGGAGTATAAGTACGACAGGGTCGACACATCTATACTATTCTTTGTCTAGAAATTTGCAAATGCTTGTAAAGTAAAATTAATAAATTCCAAGTTGTGTAGATCTTAGAATTATCCAATCTGAAAACTTATTAATTGCGCTTTAAAATCGTGAAAATATATAAATTGCTCTCTTGTGGGATCATCATTTTTCTTTTTTACGAATTTAAAATTGTTAGTTTTATATATCGCGTCGTATGCTAGCATTCCGCATGCAATTCATTCAATGAAATTTATAATAAGGAATTACTGAATAATTATCTTTAATGCTTTTGCGATATAATGAACGAAGCGAGCATTGCATTTGTAATGAATTCTATTTCAGTGAAGCCATCTGCAATTCATGAAGAAGTATTTGTGTAAATATAAAAATTTTTATGCAATGATCTATAATAGTAAACGGTAGCTGTATTACTCCTCCGTCCAGATAATTATAGAGTACTAAATATAAAATATTAATAAATATGTAAATGTATACATATAACTGCATGCGTTGAGCTACTAATGATAATTATTATAAGAGTTAATTATTTTTAGATATGATATAAAAAGTGACACGATTACATGCTAATATTATTAATTGAAGCATCGAAATTAAGAAACAATAATGATTTATGTTTTAACTAGGAATCTCACTAAACGATTCTTTGTGTGAGAACGTATCAGAAAAAACAATGACTAATAAATTATATAATATATATTAATAAATTTGATTATATAACTGGTTGCAGGTAAACATTGGTTTTTAAACTACGGATTACAAATACGGAATATGTAATCGAATTTTGAACAAAGGTTTTACCTTAACGGTGCCGCCGCCAGGAATATGTTTCGCGTTATCTTTGGATCCGACTTTAGGTTTTGCCTTGTCTTTGAAGTCGAGTTTTACCGTCTCGATCTTCTTGTCACCACCGCCTGGCTTATAAGTTGCATTATCCAAGGAGCCCACTTTGGATTTAGCATTCCATTGAAGCTTCACTTGAGCGATCTATG
The DNA here is from genome assembly GCF_048542155.1 of Nylanderia fulva. Taxonomy (NCBI): domain Eukaryota; kingdom Metazoa; phylum Arthropoda; class Insecta; order Hymenoptera; family Formicidae; genus Nylanderia; species Nylanderia fulva. The sequence continues at coordinate 7,751,307 of NW_028190368.1, read as the reverse complement.
ATTGAAAAATTTTACAATAATCATATAGTTCATTTTCTCAATGTATTTTCAATATCAAACTGTCAGTGCAAAAAAAATATTCTAAAAAATACGTAAGAGTATATATTAATTGGTAATAGGATGATTAATTAAAGAAGGATTTTGAGAAGAAAATTGACCTTTTTATCGCCACCGCTAGGCATGTATTTATCATTTTTCGCCGCGATCTTTGGCTGCGCTTTGCTTCCAAAGTCCAGCTTTCTGTTCTCTATCTTCACTTTGCCGCCGCCCGGTTTGTAACTCGCGTTGTCCAGAGAACCGATTTTCGATCGCACAGTCTTCAGATTCGGGGAAGGCGCAGCGCCAACTTGAACTTTATTCATCGGTACTTCTGTACGATTAGAAGACACATGATTATTAGGGCAGGATGTTACGTCAATGAGATGATGATGACTTTTTAAATATTGTCCTTACTCTAATTCTTTCTATGGCAATCAGTCCAATTTCTCAGCGATGTAAAAGAGATGCGATTATATTTATTTCAAACCACGACTATATACGTCGGAATTATTAGGATATTAATCAAACGTCTTAATGTGTTGACGGCGTATACGAAACTTTGTTCACGTCAGATTATAGGTCAGTCCGTTTCTAAATGAACGAAATAAAAAGTACTCACTCTTTTTATCCTGGGCAGTCGAGGAAGGCGTGTCGGGAGTTCGCGGTAATGATTTAGCAGATTTGCTAGGTGATTTCGTAGGCGATCCAGCGGTTGATCCATTTGCCTATTTGGAATAATTTGCAAAATTTGTCGTGAGAAAAATAATACTTTGATAACACTTAAGATAATATTTATATATATAAGAAACGGAGAAAAAAAGCAGAAAATTCGTTTAACGTAATATAAGATATTTACCGCTTGCGATTCGCTACCATTTTGGATCGCTGTGGAAAGAAAAATAATATATTAATATATCGTAATAAATTAATTAATTAATTTCAGGCATGCATACGTCAGAGCTGTGTTGTGCACCGAAGCAAAGTCTCAAACATAGAATTATTAATTAAGTTTTTTTTATAAATCATTGTTTCAAATACTATAATAGAAATATAAGTTCCTATTGTAAAAAAAAAAATAAATTTTATAATAAAATCTATACATCATATATTTTTTTAATACCGCCGCAAATTAAAAATCGAAAAAATAGTGCGCTTGATTTTTTCTTAATAAGTGTAAATACAGACAAATCTATAAAGATAAACAAACTATATAATGTTCGCTGAATGAAGCGAATAAATGAGAGTTTGACGTTTCGCTTTATTCATTCTGCGCGTGAACCTTTTTTCTTCGCAGACTTCTCGTCTTCCAATCTCGCCGGTGTTTGCGGACGTGGAGTTTTAGCCTTCGACGGGGACGTCGCTGTCGGGATCGGGTCCGCTATTTCCACCGATTTCTTGTCGGCGGTTTCAACGAAGGACGTTTTCTTCTTCTTCTCACCCTCGGTCTGTTTCGCGGCTGATTTCGGAGAGTTCGACGCTCGAGGACTACCACCGGAAGATAACGATCTTTGTTCCTCGTCATCAAAGCCCTTCACACCTCCGGACGATGCTGTCGGGGTTCTCGCTGAGTCCGGCGTCGACAATTTACCTTGGTCTTTCGGCATCGTAGGCGATCGCGGTGATTTCGGCGACTTGTCATCCTTGCCCCTAGAACCCAACGACGAGCCCGGTCTGCTGGACTCTCTCACCTGGAGAGTATCTTCGCCAGATTTGTCGCGATCCTCGGTGGAGGCTTTGCCACTCGATTCTATTCCGGCTGGCGTGCTCGAGCGCGACTTGTCGGGCGACTTCGTCGGGGTCAGACGCGGTTCCTTCTCCGCATTTGGAGATGGTGAGGGCTGAAGCAGCGGAGTACTCGCGCGCGATCTCGATTCCTGTTCCGTGTTTCCGCGCGGCTCCATTCCGGCCGGAGTGCCGGAACGCGACTTATCGGGAGTCTTGCTCCGTTCCGCGTTTTCGGTCGCGTCCAGGTGCGCTGAAGTGCTGGAACGCGACCTGTCCGAGATCCTGGACAGAGGCCTCGACGCTGCCTGTTCCGCGTTCTGGGACGACGGTGTGGCAGAGCGCGAATTGTCCGAAGATTTCGGAGGAGTTTTCAAGCTCTGTTCGAATGCGATACCGCTGTACGGACTAAGTGGCTTTTGAATTTCTTCAATTAATTCGAAGGTCTCAACGCTCGGTGGCCGAGGCGATTTATGACTCATCGAATCTTCGAGTAAACTTACTTCGTCTCTCACAAAATCCTCCGCCAAATTTTTCACAACGTCAATCTCTCCCTTCAAGCTCTTGATGATGTTAGGCTCTTTGCTCGATGGCGATCTAGAGAGTTTTTCCTCGTCTCTTCTTTCTTCTTTACTTAATCCGGAGGAAGGTCTGCTTTGAGAAATAGTCGACGCTACATCATCCTTCGATGCTTTATCATGATATTTACTCGCGTTTTCGATAGTGGCCGTTCCCGGCCGACTTATCGGTTGCTTCGGAACTAAGGGCGACTTGGAGCCGTTCGTCAGTCCCTCGGAAACGTCCTGATGGTGTCGCGGTGACTTCTCGCTATCCATCACGACGTCGTCGTCGTCGTCATTCTCGCCGTTCTCACGAACGTCGGATCTCTTTTTCTGTACATGGTCTTCTGGTTTATCAACGTTGGTCTCGTTTATATCCGCCATCTTTTCGATAACAATGCGCGGTCGTGGTGGCTGCTTGAGTTCCTCGTTTGACAAAAATTGCTGCCGTTGCAGAGTCAATAACGAGTCATTTCTCAGTAACGGTCTTGGGAAAACAGATTCTTGACTAGATCGTCGCGGTTCGTTCTCGGGCGGAATATCCGGTCGTTGAAATCGCAGTTGCTGCTGCTGTTGCTGTTGTTGTTGCTGCTGCAGTTGTGCTTGATACGCTTGCTGGTTCCCAATGAAGGGTGGTCGTTGACCTCCAATTCCTGGCGGTGGAGGACCACGGATCCCCGGCGATATGAAACGCTGATTTGGGGGATGCAGCGGATTCTGCGGCGGCAGCTGACCGGGTTGCGGTGACCTTGGAGGAAAGGTGTTTCCCGGGGGTCTCGGCGGACCGTAAGGTCTAAGCTGCACAAATTGACCCGGCGACGGACCTAGGGAAGAACGACTGTCCAATCGGCGTAGCGGTTGTCCTGGTCGAGGCGCGCCTATGGGACCATTATTTATCGAATTTCTGGGAGATGGTGGCGGACCCTGAGGTCGCGCCTGAAATCCTTGCGGTGGTAAAGGAACGTTTGGCTTCACCTACGGAAGAACAGCTCGTGTCGCGTATACTTGCACAAAAACATGTGCTATCGGCGGTGATTTATTATATGATATAAATCAGTTTTTATATATGTAGAACTGATGAGCTTACAGAGATAGATGCATTCGCGCTGGATCTTAAATCAATAAAATCCATTTTGGATCTTAGAATTGCAATTGTACGAGAATCCACGTCATACTATTTTATTTAGACAGATATTAAGTATTTAATATTTATAAAAATGCAATTTTCTGAACAATTTTCTGACTGTTTCAAAAACAGTCGCTATTATAGTTTGATTTGAACGCGAATGTGGAGATTGATACAATCTCGATGAAATAAATTTTCGATGCATTATTTTTCTATTAATAATCATATTTTCATTGCTATATATACATAGAGAATGTATTTTTATCTTCTCAATTTGAATTCATAAATTTGTTACGATCCTTGAGCAAAGGTAGAACGAATGAATTTATAAGTCTGATTTATTTTTGGTTTCTTCTACTTGTATTTTACATATATTGATAATTCTTATCTTTTCCTTATAGACAGATAAATCATACTATTCTAATTCGACGTACATATACTTATTTTATCACAGCGTTTTTTGACATTGAAAACGCGCTCGCGACGCGATCATAATCCGCGATTTTTAATCTCGAATAACATTGCCACATAAGGAAACGAAATCAAAGGTTCTCGACGCAGTAAATTGCGATCGACAGAATTAACCCTGACCTTAGGCCTATCGATCTCTTCATCGTGCCACGATTCAAATTGCAAGCCGTATTGTCTACAGACATTTACTTGATTCTCTGTGTTATCCGAGCCGTTAACTTAAGACGCGGATTCGCCGTTCGACGTTCATTTTTGCATAACGCGTCTGACATTGCTCGTCTACCATCGTCGTATTCAATTCGCAATTTAGTTAATTTATGACATGAGACATTTCGTGTCGCGGGCTAATCCGCACGACGATAACATCGTATTTCATACGATGATAACAATGTAGAAAGTCGCGCAAAGGAGAGGGACTGGAGAGACACCGGCGGCAGCCGAAATTTCGTGATAGTGGCCCTGAGTTTATCGATCTTTTGATAAAATGCGGGTCGGTGACGTCTCGCCGTGCCTGCCACCGTTTTACTTTCGACTCGTCGTTATGGGATCGAGCCACGAATGACTATCGTCGCTTCGAGCGACGCTCTACATAGAGCAACGTTACGTTTTGCAGGCAAACTCCTCGTTATCCTCTTACGGACAAGTTGCAATTTTTTTTCACTGTGACGTGATGAAGCGATTTATAATTGAACGTTGCACAGAGATAGAGATGGAGAATGTAATCAAGATATAATCTAAATGCACGCATCTGTATTGCGGTAGATTCTTCTTTTATTTTTAATGATTGTTAAATATATTCGATCTATTTTATGATTTATATAAACAATACCTCAGTCTGTGTTTGTTGCTTACCATAGGTTTTTCATGACCCGAAGCAGGTTCGGCCATACTGTTCGCGGTTTCTTGCGAGTCCATACTGACTTTTCCCTTGGACTCTTATGGAGTATATCTCGACTCGTTTCAGTATGGTTCCCCGTAAACCTGTTGCGTAAACATGTGACCAACGAGCTCTTTATAAAGGTGCGCCTGCTAGGCGCACAAACCAAGCGATCGACATCAATGCACCGCTACGTGGTGAATGAATGTCGCAGCGTGTCAGATAACGTGACAACGAAGACTACCCTTACTGTGTGTGCCTATGGTATATATTACTGGAGACTCTGTACTATGCGCGATCAAAGCTGCGAGAAAAATATCGATCGTGTGCTGGAAAAAATTATATTTCGCACTCAAATAGAGAATATCCTCAGCATCAAATTTTATGTCAAACGCAATCATAATTTCACATTTAGAACGAAATTTTACTTTTAGCTGACCAAGAGATATTTTAATTAATTAACTGTGAGTGAATTACAATATGCAGACACATGGATTGTATCATAACATTGTATATATTTTCTATAATAATATATTTTATCGCGTATATAAATATTTGTACAGGTAACATTTAATGCTATTTAATGAAAAAAGGTAATTATTTATTGATGTAAAATATTGTAAAATAACGAACATAAATGCTCATTATAATGATAAATAAACAAAATCGATATAAAATTTATTGACAAAGAAATTAATAAAAAGAGATTATATAATACATTTTCTGCTATATGTCATTTAGATTTTAGCTATTTATTATTCAAGAGAATTCCGTGAGAGACAAATAATTTCTCGCACATACATTCGTACATCATAATATAAGAATAATACCGAGAAAATTGCGGACGTTCAAGTGCTATGAATAATTCATAGTTGAAATACGATATACTCGACAGTTCTATTTGTGCCTACTTTGATATGATCCTACAATGCGTGCAATGACAGTAACCTTCAATTATAAATTACCACGCGCTCTACGTGCGGAACAGATATTACGTGTGCCGACGATGAGATTACAGTAATCAAAACCGATAGCAATTACCAACGGTGTTTTACAAGCGAATACTCTACTAGTGAATAAATAGAGGTGTGCATAATTAGAGTATGTTTAATTATTAGATCGTTCAATTTAATATTACGATAATAAAATATATATCGAACGATGATGAATATCGCGTATGAAAATATTATGTTTATTTAAAATGAGAACAAAAAATTTTTTTCTTTGCTTTCTGATATTTGTTCAACGTTTGCGAATCCAATTTGCGAAATATGTGAAATTTTGTGAATTAGCTCTCTATTAAGGATTTAAAATTACAGTATTAAAATATTAATGTTACAGCTACAATTGTGACGGCCAAGATTTAAAAATATGTTTTATCTAAATTTTTATCAGATATATTAGACAAAAAAATACGAATAGGAATTTCGGACGTTGACTTTTGCTAACGAATGTCTGGGTTGTATGGTGCATCGCGATTATCTGCTACGATCATAAAGCCTGTTATGCTGACTTTAAGGAGTGGGCAAAAGTGGCTTACTTAGAATTGAATGTAAACGGGAGAAGACACGCGAACGATCATAATAGTGTCGAATAACGAAACAGATCGTATTGCTGTAGATTGCTGGCGATTCACCTTGAAAAATAACGTCGCAGGATTATCGTGAAACGAAAAATTCGTGTTCTACAATAAAGGAACAATGCTTCTTAGACGGGACCAACAATCATCCTTTTCAATTATCGGATCGAAAACGCATCGATTTTACTTGTTCTTTTAGAATACTTTATGTACCGTTGAAATTTATTCTGGCCATTAATCATTGTGCTATGACATCAATGTTAGTCTTGAATTTGCATTTGGACTCGACATTGACCTTTTTCGTAAAGTTTCGTCATCCTTGCGTAAACACGTGAAATATTGTTATAAGATGTTTATTGTAAAGAAAATTCCGTTTGTGTAAACCAATTTTTTGTCACATAAGATATTGTTTACTTACGTGAAAAGTATATTTCATATAAATTTAAGCAAAATTATAATACATTAAAAATAGGAAAATGAAAAATAGATATGAATTTACTGAATCATAGATCTAATATAAATCATATAAGTAAATATAAACCGTTTATATACGTAGTAATATAAATTGTACTTTTGTAAATAAATTTTGAGTAAAATACTCAACAAAATTTCTTTTCTAGGGCAACCGGATTTGTTAACTAAGATAAAAGCTTTCGCGAAATGTGGCTATGAATTTCACTTTCAACTTATGGCATGCGACTTGTTAGAGGGTGGTTTGAATTACTCGCGGTCAGTCACGTCACCGGCTGCGAGTAATTAAGAGTCGGAGACATGAAATAAGCCTTAACATAATATTCCTCACGCATAAAGTATGATGACCTAATGAACCCGATGATATCATATACATTTAAATAAAAGACAAGTTTATTACATATATATTTCAAAAATAATAAGGAAATTAATGATTAGTTCGACCATACTGGCTCTTATTAATATTATTCGTCTTTATTAGATATGAGGTACACTATACGTTTCGACCTTAAATTTAGGTCCTTTTTAAATGTTAAAACAATTCTAATAAGCCACATTAAGATATAGAGATATAAATTATGTGTTAGAGATATAAATGATATGTTAAGCGCTGTGAACTTTAACATGTCGCTAAGACATTCTGTCAACTACTGATGATAGTAGTCATGACTACTTAATATATCATTTATATCTCTAACACATAATTTATATCTCTATATCTTAATGTGGCTTATTAGAATTGTTTTAACATTTAAAAAGGACCTAAATTTAAGGTCGAAACGTAGTGTACCTCATATCTAATAAAGACGAATAATATTAATAAGAGCCAGTATGGTCGAACTAATCATTAATTTCCTTATTATTTTTGAAATTCTCTCTCTCTGGCGAAGAATACAAATCTATTATATATATTTCATTACATTTTAACTACGTTTTTTAACTTTAGCATAATGTTCAGAAATGTTGGCATCACTCTTTATTATTATATGCGTATTTATATACGATCTTTTATTTTCACTCTTTTAAAGACTATGGAAGTTTCTAGAAAATATATCGCAGTTCAAAATACTTGTTCCTATTTTCGTCTACATTATATACTATCTTTAGATAGGAATCTTCATGTGGTGGGAATTTTGCGCGAAGTCTATCACTATGAACACGTGTGGCCAAAGTAATATCGGATATTCAGAAATTACTGCATTAGCGAAAGCAATTCTGTTCTGTTAGATTGTGTATCTTACTTTACGACTGACAGTCTCGATTATTGCAAATATTCTAAAAATTCAGATTTAAAGACAAATTATCGGAAAAACTTTCCATATCTTTATTTTTAAAATATATATTTTTTATGTTATTCCACTATTACATAAAATATAATTCAAAGCTTGACAAAATTAAGCACACAGGATTAAATGCGTACGGAATTGTCGAAGTTATTTAAAATTTTGCTACAATATCTGTTCTTAAATCGTAAATAAGAAATAGTGAAATTCGAGATTGTCTCTCTCGAGACAAACAAGGCGTACGTTCTTTTTCCCAGGTTTGCAGAATTTGCGCGAACACCGAAGAGAAAACATCTGGATGGAATTTCTAAGCATGACAGTCACTTCAACACTTTCGTTTCCGACATTAGACTAGAAAACAGGCTGCTCCGCACGCGTAGCCGACAAGTGCTCATTCCTGAAATTATTGATCCGACCTGGCGAGCATGTTCGACTTCATTATATTCACATGTGTATACACGGAAAGATGCGTCATGTATAATACGGCTAAGCTGACGCGTTTAAATGAGTGCGGAGGACTCCCTGCGAAGAGAATGCTCAAACGGCCAGGTCGGCGACGATTTTAGAACAAAGGACGCATCTTCGACCGGCTTTTAATTAAAGGGCGATCATGAATGAGATATCGAGGCAGCACGAGATAGCATCTTGCCTATTAACATCGAAGTTGAGGAAAATAGGATTCTATCAAAGGTGGAAGGCTGCGTTTAATACGCTGCTGTTGGTTGCACAATTAATCATTAAATTTTAATTGATGACATATCAGTTGTATATAATACATTAACTGTAGGAGCTAATGAAGAATTGAGATAAACGTATCAGCATCTGAATATGGTAAAAAATAAAATTGTTAATAATTAAAAGAGGAAGTTTGCGATACTATTTTATAAATGAGTTTAATACATTAATGCACACGATATCTCGATTTATCTTTGATCGAATATAATGGATATGGACGATATAAAAATCAATCGTTATTATTCATTAATAAAACTAATTGCAAATATAATTAATTTCTCTTTTCATCATTTAAATTATAACACAAATAAAACAAGAAGGTTTTATGAAATCTATTCAGAAGTTTATTGCGTTTGATTAAACTACGAAGGAGATTAGTTCGGTTAACCGCGGAATTAGTTAGGCACGAAGCAATTCAAATATTTGTCAGCAATGTGTTGTCTCTCTTTTTTTCTTGCATAGAAGGACGTTTCGCGCGCGAGACATGCATGCGCTAATTTTGAGATTTTTTGTCGATTACACGCGATCGATACGAGACTCACGCAATGTAATTCTAAGGGACCTACATTCAGGTCATCGAATGGCAAGTAACAACACGATGCAATTCTCCACCGCGAGACTTCCTCGCGCGGTGATAAAAAGGAAATTTCGCTCGCATCATTCTCTACAAATTTATTTTCGGCCGGCATTCGCGCGACGTCATCGGAACTTATAGGTAGTTCTAATTGCTACTAACGATGAGAAAAAGTATTCACTCGTTATCGTATCGCTATTGCAACAGTCCTCGATGCCTATCGATGCTCTATAAATAGTGCTCGCGATGTGTTTGCGAGCAAGACCAATTTAAAACGAACGGAAAGAAAATAATAATTTGGATCACGCTCAAATAAAAATATGACGACATAAAAGTATGACACATTTATATAATAAATTACGTGCTCCGCTCGCATTTTTCGTATTGGGTTTTACGCTGAGTCATCCCCCTTGGAGGAAGCAGGGGTGGGATGTGAAATGGCTCGGTTAATTATACTTTATTCCGCACCCTTTTATGCGCAACACGTTATCCTTTATAAAATTAGTATTATTCGGATTTGGTTGACGCGAATATATGTAAGATACAAAAAATCGTATAAAATTCCATTTCTACAGAAGCGGCAAAGGAACTGAAATTCGCTGCGCGCGTTATTTAAATTTAATCGATATATCTCGATAAAATAAAAAGATATATTGAGGGTAACGGCAGATAACGACGAGGTACGGTAATGCACCAGCAGGTGTATGGTTTGTCGCGAGCGAAGTGGATATTTATCGCGCAGCAACATCTTCGAATCACCTGCGACAGGGGTAGCAACGTGCGATTGTCACGTGTGTAGGTTTATCGATAGCACCCAACAACATTTCCTGGATGTTAACCCATTTACTTGCCTTACGTCTCGCTAATGAGATTCGCGGATATAAAAGCGTGCGCGTCGCGCATTAAAGTTTAAAGTCGATTAATTCCGGGGCGGAAATCAGTCGCGACGATATGCCGTATTGTGAGATATCGCTTTATTCAGGTTATTGGCAAATGGTAAACTGGCGAACATAGCGTTAAAGTAATGCGAAACAAATGCAGTAATAAAACGCGGCTTGATCAAGATCTCTTGTAAGTTGACTAATCGTTCCTGGCGAAGAGAGAGAGAGAGAGAGAGAGAGAGAGAGAGTATCCTGTTCCCGACTCGGATGGAGAAGGCGTGATATAATTTATTCCACGTTCAGAAAAACAAGAAACGAGGACGGTTGCGAGATTAACGATCTCGAGGTGGCAATAGTTGTAATGATACGCGTGCGTGTCGGTTAAGTCACGGAAGAAGCGTCAGATTGAAAAGGGCTCGAGTGCCAACAGAGAGACTGGTACTGGTCGATAATCGATGATGCGAAATAGATTTTCGAAAGAAATTCCGTTCGTAGGCACACCTGGTACAGCTCCTCAGTGGTTTAGAAAGCTTTTATTGAACGAGCTTTCTTGTTTACTCGCGAAAAACGAAAGTTAATGCGTTGTTGTGAAGAGAACTTTGTGCTTTTTAGAAAGCATCAATTTCATTAAGCACAAAGTCTTTTAATCGTTCTGATTTTTTAATTTAATACACCTATTTTTGGATATATCACGTATTTTTATTTAATAATTAGTTATCGTTATTTAAAAATATAAATAGTATCGCGCGTATTATAAAGTATGATATGTTAAAAAAGATATTGCCGCAGATGGATATATGAAAGTAAATGAGAACTTTCAGTTCCGTCGAAAATGCTGGTTGAATTATTATCGTCTTTCGTCATCATTCAACTTTTATCCTTTCCTTATTTTCTAGAAATTTTTGTTGAGTCGTTAAAGTTATCGTGTTTCCACGGCAATCGTTACGTTTCTGAATACATAATTAATTGACGAATATAACAAAAAAAGACGCGAATATATTGATTGTATACACCAACGTCTCATGGCAATTTTTGTTTGGAGCTGATACGTTTTTGTGTATAATAATTCCCTAATATGATTATAGTACACATGAAAATGGAAAAGTGCCTTTTAGAGAAAAGTGTCTTTTACGCTAATACTTATATCAAACAAGATGTTTCCTGTGGCATTAGCATCACATGTGTAATTACTTATTGTTGTTACATAATGCGTAATGTTCTACGTGCGTAGTACGTCTACGAAAATTACTTCTACGGTGGGTGATTGAACTATTAATTTGAATCCGCATATAAAGTGGTCGATTAGGAACAATTTACTGAACAGCAAAGGACTACGTTGCCTCGTTCTTTCGTTCGTCGCGATGACAAATCGGCGGTATCGGTAATTACTAATACGATAATCGAGCGATAACTGAGCGACAGTAATTCGCATTGCTTAAAGGGAGGACAGTCTCGCACACGATAAGCTTACGTCATTTCTAATACACGTCTACTTAGATTTTAAAACACCCACGAACCGGTATCAATCATTTTTTGGGTCACAGGAAAGAAGTCATCTGTATCGTTTAGCCTTATTTACGAATCGGGAAGAGTTACACGCGATCGTTACACGCGAGTTCAACGCATCACCCCTTTTGCTTTCGAATCCTCGACAAATTTTCTAATCACCGATCGAAGCCCAAGATTGGATGATGAGTTTTGCAAATCGAGCACTCGAGAATTCAGAGAGAGTTCCATTAAGAAACGGAGACACGAAACGGGGTTCGTTTGTCATTTCGGCGAAAGCAGACAAAACGCGAGTAGACTGTACCGAATGTGAGCAGACACGAAGAGAAGATAGAACGTCGGGGGAAGGTGCAGGGGAGAATTCTACCCCATAGTAGATATTTCTAGACTAGAAGTCGCGGCCTGGTCCCGACGAAGAGAGTACGGTCGGCTTACCTGGGTATGCCTCGATTTTGCCCTCGAGCGTCGAGCCACCTCGGCCTACGTCGGCTCGTGAGTCACTAAGCTCGCGAAATACTCGCGTAGGAGCGTCTTCCGCACGTCGAGGCACGTCCTCTTGGTCGGCACGTTCTACGGGCCGTTGCCGTCCGTTTGTCCTGCCGTGACTCTGCTCCTGCGCTCCAACGCCCAGTCGGGGACACAACCTTACCCTGCGCACTACTATTCGCCGACCAGACGTCTACTATATACAATATTATATATATTATACGAAGCCGGACTTGCGGGAGAGACAATCTATCGATAAATTATGTATGTTCTGGCGCGATCGGGTTTTCTACGCAGTTTTCTAAAATAACACGGCCCTCCAAAGAGAGAGAGAGAGAGAGAGAGAGAGAGAGAGAGAGAGAGAGAGAGAGAGAGGCTGGTACGCGTATGCGCAGGACCGTGGTGCATCTGCAGACGGGTCGTAAGGGTTGCATCCACGTATGCAACGTCTTGGAAAGATTTCTCGTATTTCGTATGGACTTTCAAAGACGCGCGTAGACGCATCCAGGAACTTGAATTTTTATTTAAATTTGTATACGAGTCTCTTTAATTAATATTACTTCGCAAGGAGCTACTGTTGCACATGCAACGTTATTATTGAGTTTTCCGGGACGTTGACACTCTTAGAAACGTCTTAATTATCACGTTTCTACAGAGGACATTCACCGCGGACTGCATGTCGCCTCTTGTAAATTTATATTCCATATAGCGTGCCAAATCTTCCAGCGATTAGGATGGGTTCCAAACACCGATGTCCCGCTGGTTCCAAATAAGAGAATTACGAATAAGTGAAAGCCACAATTTGCTATTTGTTTCTCTCTTAACTTTTCTCGTATATTTTTATTCGATAAAAAACTTGTTTGAGAATTGTGCGCTCTGCGATTGTGTGAGAAACATTTGTCATCTGCAGCCCCTCTGGAGAATGCAATTTTGAACTCTCGATTATGGCCGAGTTCTTTTTTTGGACAAGCCTATGTGTGTGTTACATTTATCTCCTGCTTAAATACGGTTAGTGATACTTGCTAGCGTGAGACGCACCCTCGTATATATACTAGCCACTTCAATTTCGATGTTATTACCTTAATGCATCGGGCACGGCCGTTTTCGTATATGTTCATGGGAGAAGCTCACACATGGAATAAAGAAAACTCGAAAGCTCATGCATCTCTTTCTGTGTTATTTTAATGGACAATCTCGATATTTACGATTATTATTGATAAGAAAGTTTTAGCAAGAAAAATTTATAGTTCAATTTAATCAGTAACAATTGCAACTCATACAATAAAAATTAAAATAAACATTCATGATACATTTTGAATTATTCTTCAGACAGTAAATTAACTGAAAAAAATTTTAAATGTTCTCACAAAATTAATTTAAAACAATTTGCATAATATTGTTCAATAATAACATTTCTTTTCAAACACTGAAAATGCTTGTGGGACATTTGCAAATTTTCTTTTAAAATCAAAGTTGTATGAAATTCGATGAAATAACTTTCTTACGAATCGGAAAAGTTTCTCATCTAAATCTAAGATAATTTTGACAAGAATACAAGGATATTTCATCATAATATTTTCTGAGCAGAAATGCAGAAGTTTTTGTGGCTATTATAAAATAATTATTCCATCTTCGTAGTTTCTCGAAAGTGACATTAGAATGAATATGTATTACAGTATAACTACTTGAAAGCCGATTATGACACGGCAGAGTCTCCTTAATCATCAACGATTAAGGGTATATGAAGCCTTTGAATGCGTGAAACGTTGTTGGCATAGCTTCCCTGATTCGATCTTTCATAACGTTTCAACGTATTACCTCTTAACTCTATCGCACAACAGGTCGGTATTCGTTCGCATACCGAACTCTTCTCAGATTCGAAGACAATCCGGCCATTCATTCGGCCTTCTAACCCTCGATGCAGATGCCTCGACCACGATGCTATCGGCGAACAGACTCCGAGAGTTAAGTCGCGTCTCGGAGTCGCCGCATCTCGTCGGCGAAACGTGACGAGAGATCGATCAGCTGTGCTTCCTCTCTTCGCCGAGATCTTCGCGTTTATCTGTTTTTCTCGAGAGAAAAAACAGGACGAGACTTTTTGCTTCGGTGCTGGCTCTGATATGACGTACGCCCCCGAAGGAAGAAGCGTATAGATTTCATCTTGTTGCCCTTACCTGGAAGAAAAATTTTTCAAGTTATTTTTCGAGATTCTTCGGGAACTGACGTTTGATGATAACGTAAAACGAAAACGACGCGTGAAAATGGATGGCGCAATCACGGCTCGACCTCGCCAGTAAAGTAAAATTACCGAGACGTAGGAGTGTAGAATTTGACGGTTGTTAATCGTCGTGCAAAATTAGCGTGATGTTTTAATGCCGTGGTTAAGAAAATCGATGCCGAGCGCACGACAGAGAAATGTTAGTAGAAAGAAAATCGTTTATCCACACAATGCATGTATAGTTGTAATGTATATATGATTATAGCGACCTAGTAACACAACACAAACGAATTTATGTTTTTCCCATCTTATGTATATTGTCTACGCTTATGAGCAATGCATGTGACCTTTTTAAATAGCATTAGCAAATGAAGCTTGTGTAGATATATCAATTTTTTAAATGAAAATAATTTTTACATTGCGGATTGAGAGAACTCTATGTATTCTAATTTGATGCGAGTGAATATTAATTTTTAATGTCAATGTATTTTAGATATATATATCTGACATATATATTTTATAAGATCGACGATTGTAATAAATCCGTGCCTGTCAGTGGTACACGATCAAGGAACAAAAGTTTACTACAGCGATTTAGCCCTTCAGTTGCATGACAGTCAGCGTCATCAAAATGAACGATCGCATGGAATTTCCACTGTAGGTTTACACCATCCTGTCACGCAGGATCGATCGTTTACAATTAATAATAGTACGAATACAAATAAATATTAAATGAAACGGAGTTCTGTCATACACAGAATAATAGCGTATTATTAAAAAGAAATTATGATTATTATTTAATAATTTACTATATTTTCTACTATTTTTCATCTCTTTCATTTCAAGCAAATTTTATAATTTTTTTGTATTACATTTTTGTACAAATATAGCAAGTTGGTTTAGTATGCTTGAAGAAGATTCAGGCTACAAGTTATGTAGTCTACGTCTACGCAATACATATGTGACATGCAAAATTCAACTAGAAATTCATTTTCTGAATGGGACGGTTGCCGTGTAGGAAAGTTTGATCATTAATATTCATATAGTACGTACATGAAATTAATTTTGCAATTTCTCTTGCGGGAACTATTGATTTTTGAGTGAATAACCAAATCCACATATGGTATAACGCATTAGCATACGACATAGAAACGATATTAGCATACCGCTGGTAGAACGAGGCTATCAATAAAATTTCTAGCTATTCTTCGGTAGGAAAGCTCGAATTGAGAAAAGCTCGAATGTTTAACGTATCTATCGAGCAAAGCACGATACCGACAGAGTGTAAAACTTTCGGTTATCATGAGCTTTCGCTTTTGATACCTGCATCATTAGTTATCTAGAGCTTTAATAAACTTGTCGAATAACTGTTCTGTAGATACAGAAACTATTAATCAACAAATAGATGTACAAATTATTTTATTTTAAATTAAGAAATGTGTGTCATACTATTTTTAAGTTCGTAGTTAATATTTAATTTTATTATAAATTTAAATTATTTATATTATTTAATGCTAAAGAAATTCGATGGAATATATATTTGCTACAATTTTCATGAACCGTAATTTTTACAATTAATATCCTAAGGCAATATTTTAATTATAATTATTATATAATTATTATATAAGAGACACAAATAATGTTGTTTACATTTATTTTATTCTAATGTATTCTTTCATAATGGCTTGCAATATATTTTTTCAACATTTTTATTAAAATTTGCGTACTGCAAAGCATAGTTTGCTTCAAAAGATGAGAATGGAGGAAGAAAAAGAAAAGAGAAAAATTCGTTTCTCCTTTAGTGTATAAGAGTTCTGAGTAGCCTTGTGTTCACTCGAAGAGCGCTAATCTACCCTGACGGAAGCCCTGCAAGGTCCCCTCTTGAAGCGTACCAACGGACAGCCTCTTATATCGATGAGAATCGATAGTCTCGCTTGTCTCTTACCCCTATAAGCGCAGCATAGCCACACAAAGCTCGTCATTGATATTTATTATATGGTAAGCCAAGACGGACTGCAAAATTGATGTCTCCGTGCTTGGGCTTCCCTCAGCGGACCAACAAACATGAATATTGCGTAATCTTTAGACGTTCTCGCGATTTGTGTGGTAGAAAAAATTTGTTTCTTTCATATTTTATCATTATTTACGATTGCATTACTTTTCAATATTATTTATTTTATTATTACGCTGTGAATCTCTTCTTTCGATGATGCTTTATATTTCCCTTTCGATTAAATAATAAGTTGATTGAAACTTTTTCGCTGTAACTCAAGTCACTGGAGAGATCATTTCCATGAATATCTAGGTGGTCTCTGCGTGACCATGATCTTTTTATATTCTGGTGACACGCGGCAGTTTTATGTATAAACGTTCTCGAGAAATTTGATTGTAAATGTTTTTTTTCGCGTAAGAATTTTAAAAATGTAATGCTAGCATTATTTATTATTAAATATATTATAATCTTAAGTAATATAATTACAATTACTATATTTACCGATCACGTCAAAATTTATTCTCTAGCTATATCTATTAAAACATTATTATCTTAATATAGTTATTTATTTTATAACATTGTGTGTGTGCGCATATTTGAAATTTTTCATTTTATTAATATTATTAAATGAGTTTATTAGTATTAGTTGTGCTGTTTAAAATTTTTCAAGCGCAATTGTGTGAAAAAAGATATATCTAATATACAATATTATATTTTAAAAATCTCTATGTGTCTAAGATTTTGTGTATCTATTTGCATCTAATTAAATGTGTTAATGATTTTTCTTTTAATATTTTAGCAACACTCTTTGCAATAATATTTTCGGACAAATTGCAGTATAAATAGTAATTAAATGACCGATCATGCAATCAGTAAGTACGATACTTTATTTATATTATCCACATACACACGTATACATGTCGACAATTAGTTAGTGGATAACGAAAAGGTGACACGTTGCTATTCTTGGCGCGGATCGGTATAGACCGGTAGGTACTTGTTTAAAGCTGTTGAATTCGACGGTATTACGTGAAGAGATGCAGTCATGCAACCACTTAGGCACGCACGCACTCATACACACGCTTTTTCTGCTTCTTTCTTTCTCACTTTCTATTTTTTCTGTCTTTCCTTTCCCACATTTAGATTTAGATAGGTCTTACAAACATTTCTTATTTAATTATATTGTGTAATTACATCTTATTTGATTACAATTGTTATTTAATTACAATTGGATAATTCGAATTGAAAATGTACTTAACGTTTAACTTGCTATAAATTAAAAATTATTGGTCCTGCCTAAATAATAATATGCGTAATTTTTAAATTTATATCTGTCGCAAATATTTATTATTAGTCATTACATAATATTTAATTAATATGTAACTTTGAATAATCTGTTTCATATAACATTGTTTACAAGATACAAATGGAAATATTTTATAAAAAAGTTGAATAAAAATAGCTTTCTTCGTTATACCCGTTTGCAGAAAAACGTACATTAATCGAGGATAGCAATGATCTTTAATTGAGTCGACAGTTTTTTCACACACTGAATAACTTGTGATAGACGATTGCGCTAATAAGGCAGGAACAATTACGCGATCAGGACTTCGATCTGGTCCATTAGTCGCTTGTCGTAAAATTATCGGTAAGGCGATATCGTGCAAAGGCAATCCTACGCAGACAATCGGTCACGCCTCGATATCTCGAGACACAGAATAATAATGACGATTGCCACGGGCGGATGTGCCCCACCGGTCGTTTCGAGCAAATTAAAGGCGATCACTGTCGCTCGACTACGACTCGTCTCATTAAGTGTATTAAAGAACGACGTTGAATCGTTTAACAATGAGAGAGGACAATTAGCAGTTTTGTACATTACATATCTAATCGAAACCTAATTCTTTTCTCTTACTTACTTACTTTAACGACGATCTTCTTTTACGTTTACAATAATCATAAAGATTTTACTTTATTTTTGTACACTTTAAGCGAGCATATTGTAAAAAATGTAAGAACGTTATCAGTTTTAATATGTTGTTGCATGTTTTATTATTTTATTTTTCTGCAGCTCTTTTGTGATAACATGGAAGTATCTTCATAATTATAAGCGTAAACATTTTTCAGCATTTTTTAACTTAAATAATTTCATTATCGGAGTGTAATTCGCGATTTGTTGATTTAAAATTTTTCATGCGTCTTCGTTTCCAAAAAGAACACAATTCAGCAAACCTTAAATGCACGACGCAAACCGGCTTCAGCACGGATGCTGCGCGTCATCGCGCCGTTTTATTATCGATTCCCTCGTCTACTACTCCGGTACAAACCCCTCCTGGGGTTCTCTACCCTCGCCCTTTACCCAGCCTTTGTATGACTACGCGCTCCCTTTCCTGGTTTACCCTCACCGACGTGCGTTATGGGAGGGTATATTGACGCCAACGTACTGCACTTTCAATGCAACGAAAGTTTGTCTTCCTGAGCTCAGACACGTTTGCTAGAAGTTTGTACGAAAGTTTATTTCTGAGGAAGATAAGATGATTATTCATTAGTGTTTTATTATCCATAAAAAATCAAGCAAATTATATTTTCAGCAAGAATCTGTGTAACATATAGTTAATGAATAAATATTATTATATTTAACAAATATTTATACATCGCTTGAAAAAATTATATAAGTATAAATATTGTAATCACCAAATAAATAATATTAAAATAAATAAATAAAAATCATCTATAATGCCTTTTTTTTAAAATAAAATTCTATAATTTTCAGTTTTTTTTAAATCTGTTTGAATTTGTCGAATTTGTTTATTGTTTACGAACGATAACATGTTACACCTGCTTAAGAAATTGATATCCAACAGAACTTTATTGATAATATATGCACGTATATATATATTTTATATAAATATATATACTTTTTTTCGTGATGCACAAACGTATGAATTTTTAATGAACACGTGGTCTGATCGCCTCTTTTATGACTTCCTTGTTTCTTATGGACATCGACATTATAAATATTAAACAAGAACCTATTATATAATTATATATTTATATTAAACTCGTGAAACCCAGATAATCAAATAATATCACGCCTTCAGCCACTTACACAACTCTTGTGCACAAGATATGACATCATCGATTATCGTGACTAGAATTATTTAATCTAAATTACGTCACACGTCTATTTACTACAATTTTGCTGTTACATTCTATTTTGTATAAATGTAAATATTTACAGTATAAAATTTCTATTTATAGTGTCAAGTAAACATTTAAAATTCTTATTGCCAACTTTAGTTTTCCATTTTTCATAACATTGATTCTAACTAAATTAGTTTTTTATTTAATTGATATGTTTTTATTAATTAATACACGATATTATTTGTTTTTTTTTTAGATAAACATGTAGGTAGTTTATACGTAGAATATTATTTTTATAACATGCGAGCGAGCTGTTTGATATCGCTGATTAACATTAGCTTGAAGGAGGTAGATTTAATTTTTCTCGAGATAAACAAAGTACCTTGCGCACATTGACAGATCGGTCAGCGTGCATTACGAGACACTCTATCCGTTGCATGCTCGTTTATCTGCGCGAACGGTTCCGGCGATTATGTCGCGAGATATAATTTTAAAGCTGACGTAATCGTTGAAACCGTGAGCACTTAAACTGTTATCGCCGCTGTTTCGCGCAGGTAAACAGGTATGTTGACTTGTACATCCTCGACGTATATGTAACATATCGAATTATTTTATACTATCGATTATTGTATATTTATTATAAGTTGGCGAATATATAATCGCATTATAAAAGTTTTCTAATCTTGCCTACTGCAATAAATAATCTGTCATAAAATAGCTTTTTTTGATTGTAAATATTGTATGTGGTAAGTTATTATATCAAGCAAATTATACATAAGTAAATATACGTATATACAATATATATATGTATATGTAAATATTAATTTACGTTTTTAAAACATACATCTGGTATTTTCTATTTTTAATTTGCATTTAAATGAAATGAAGTTAGAGATATTCAACATTAGATTCCTCAATACTTTCCCTTAAAGCACGCATAAATAATATCCTTGGCAGCTTTTTGCAACTAAATGGCGTGCGTTATTACAACCAGATATTGACATCATTAACTGGAGCATCGCTTAAACGGCCGAGTTCTCGCGAATGTGCGACACTTAGCCGATGGGGCTCTGTTGTAAAGTAGATATCCCTATGATTGCTAATGAATAAATGTAATTTTCCAAAATGCAATTCACAAAAATATTCTGTAAATAAAAATAAATATATATCTTTTATTTTTATTACTTTTTTAAACTTGATTATTTAAGATAGTTTTATTTTATTTTATTTTTAGTTATTAGCATATGCCAATCTATAGTCGTAAAAATTTAATTTAAATGATTAGCTCATGATAATATTAGGAAGAAACAATTTTTATTGCAATTTTAATTTGCATGACAGATGTTAATTTAATAATGTATAGTATATAATATCAACACTTTGCGCTGTTTATTCGATTTCTCCGTTATTGATACGATGGAATTGTTGAAATTAATCAGTCTTTGAAAAAAAGTCTTTCTTTGTGACAGAAAACAGCGTCCAACCAACCAGTCACTGAACCTGAGTGCAGAGAATTGCCAAGATGATTCTGCTAATAAGACCGACGTTGGCATGCCGGCGTTTCGCAATTTGTGGCAGGTCGTTGCGATGTTTCGCGGTTAGTTTGGTCGATACTGTGCACCGAGCGAGGCATAATCTATGTGAGTTTGCTCAACTTTTTACGTACAGAATAATTATCTAGGATAATTGTAATAGCGTGTTTGAAACGCGTGCGTCGAAAATCAGCTGATTGTCATCGCGTGCCATCGTGCTCCCAGCAGATAGCGCGTTATTGGAGCTTGCATGAAATTAACCGATATTGAATCATCAAATTCCATCGCATTTTTTTGCAACAGGTACTCCATTTCGGTACTTTGACATCTGAGAGAAATAAACGGTTCAATTGCATCAGGGTAATGATAATGATAAGTTAAATAATAAAAATTTATGCTGAATAAATAAAAATTATACGTTTTTATTTCAAAAGAGAGATTGTAAAACGTGTTGGAGTGTTCATAAATACATGTCGTGTATGTAATGACGAACGTTAGGGCCCGAAGCGGGACGTGGGTAACGAGTAGAACCTTGGTCTCGCGTAACGTTAAGTATTCACGTAACTCCGCTAAGTACTCGCGCGTTAACTCCACGCACACACTCGCGTCGCCTGGTTACGACCCATTAATTCCCAAGTGTAACGATTAATGACGAAGAAACCGAACAAGCAATGCACAGAGTACTGATACCATCAACAGATTAGCGCTTGTCACGCAAATTGAGATTGTAATAAAGATTATGTTTAAGATTTCCTTTATAATATCATTACGACTTAATTCTCTAAGTTAATTTTTTTACGAATGTCGGCTAACTGTAAGATATATTTTTATAATATTAAAATAATTTAAGTATAGTTCAATTGATTAAAAAAAAGATATGCATATATATTTTTTATTTTCATACATCTAATATTTTTCACAAAAATATATGGATGCTCCATTTCAGAAAATTCGGAATGTGCCGGTTTAATAAAACGCCCTTGGGCAACATCTGCGTTGTAATTGGGACAACTGCGAAATCCCCTCTGAATCTGGCCGTATCCGGAAGTGGCGGACAAATAGCGGATGCCTGCCTCACCGAAGCATCGTTGCTTTCGAGAATGTCGCGACACGGTCATCCAATTAAAAGTCTCGATTGTAATTGTTACATCGGAGGCGAGTCTTGATAATTCCGGCAGTTATACACACCCACGAGACATCGTTAACTCATTGCCGCTCATTAATTTTCTAATTGATCGATGAACGTTTTTTTTTCGTGCGCCGTTTTTTCTGCTCCGTTTGCCGCCGAAGATGCTCACTTCTCGAGCCGAAGAAATTATACGTTTTTTTGAATTCATATTACATTATTTTATCCGTATTATTGTACAATGTTTGTGTCGCGATAAGTCAAACGAGAGTTGAAAGAAATATTGGCCTTCTCAAATAAAGATACACGGGTGACGTACGGAAAGAGCGTGATCATTACTCATCATCAAGACCTTGAGGGTCTATTTAATTTGGGTCGGTTCTGATTTATTTAGCAAATTACGGAAACAATCGCGAGACCTAATTGCTTCCTCGACTCAATGTGTATATGGAGCGTTTTAAAATATCGCGAATTTGATGCACGTGAAATTTTTGTGTATAGTATAATTTTCTTTCACTTTTAACGATCGTTTCGCTATCGCACCTAAACTGGCATAAATGTCAGATCAGCCGCGACGTTTTAGATAACAGCGAAGAGAATAAGTTTCGTCGAGTACACCGGTGCCAGGTACGGTAGTAGATACGGACGAGGCTGCTGTCAAACTTTTCTACATGCACGGACGGCAATAAACGAAACCGAATATGCACTTTCTCTTTGGCGGTCGCATATGCGATTTCCATATCGCATATGCGATTGATCCCACCGACAGAAGGCGTTAATCGTGTATGAAATATACAGCGGAGAGCACGATTAAAAGACTAACAGTAGCGTACTTAATGGAAGCTTTCCAATCTCATACGGCTCCAGATTTTCTCATCATTCCGAGTATAATGCCCCCGCCGTGTTGAGGCCATCGTACAGTCTTTCTCATGAATCTATGCACAAACCTCGTAACGATACCTACTTCTTGTTAGTTCCCACGTGCAATATTTGGATCTCTCAATTTATAATTAATGCCGACAAGCGCGCGCACATATTTCATGGAATATTTTACATTTTACATGCGTTTTGCAAGCATAATATTATAGTTTCCTCTTTCTCGGTCATATCATAAATTCAATTTTGATGTAAATATACAATTGAAGAAGTACTCGAGATACCGTTGTTTGTATATTTTATGTAAATAAGTATATTGTATAGCATATATGTGAAATAAAATGTTAAGTGCATCGCCTACATACATATATCGTATCTTTTATCAATAAAAATGTATTTTATCTTGGCATGATATAGAATCTGCGCAATCTCGATATATATAATATTATTATGAATTTTTGTTTACAAATTGATAAATGTGATTTTATTTTTATAACCGATTTTGCATTTAGTATGCCTTCTATTTTTCACAAAAATATATCTCATTTCAAATATCTTATTCATCCATGCATGTCATTTTCGCCAGATGTTGCACGTTCGTTTTGTCAATGATGAATGAAAGTGTTTGTCGTCATTGGTAAAAAGCAATGTGATACATATATGTTTTTTCATATTTAATGATTGCAATATATCGTGTATATTTTTTACGTAAAAATAAAAATTATGTGTAATAATAATAAATAAAAAGTATATAAAAATAATAAAAAATGTAAATATAATATACGTATAAAGTAAATAATATTTTATACATTTCACGAATTTTTGTTTAATAAAAAATCAGAAGCCATGAGATGAAATATATATATCATCTTGAACGAAAAGTTTTGTGTGACAAACAAGATTATATTGTTGTAATCTTATGAACGCAGTTTTTTATGATTTAATATGCATAGTATGCGTATTGCGATGCAAAAACTGAAGCAATTATAGTCTGCGCAATCATTGTCTGCGTCAACTGATATACATATAAGTCAACAAAAACAAAGCAAAATGTTTTCAGCAAATAACCAGAAAATTAATTATTATCTGTATCGACTAATTTTTTAAAAATTCTAAAAATTTCTAAAAAAATATTTAATTTATATTCCAAAAAATATTTTTTTTAATGTAAAGAGATGGTATTGTGTGTTTGAGGGAAAGCTGTCTTTCCTATTCACGCAGATGTTTCTATAGAAAGTTGACGGAAACAAGAATTCTAGTGATAGAGTACGAGTTTTTATTTCTATGATAAATCTATGGTTTTTTTTTGCCAAATTTAATAAAACACCATCCAATTATATATATGTTTCAGTTTCGATATACATATATAAGCTCCGAAAGAGAGGGTGACATCAAATCATCTATTAATCATTGATTGTCCCTGACATCAGAGACGTACTCCCGCGTTTTTTGCTACAACGTCCGGATTGATCGGTTAATAAATCAGAAGAACGTCTCGTTTCGTCGACACGCAAACTCATTTAAATAATCGCGTGAGAAAATCAGCAGTGTCCTGACAATGATCGCAACTTTTCTGCAAAATTAGATCCCTTCTCTCCGCGGGTCAAAATGGCGGTACGCGCGCGCGCTGCTCCGATAAACAGCATCCGTGGACCACTGTGACCTCAAGGTTGTCGGTCGTGAAAATAAACGTCGCCACACGAAGATGACACGAAGAAACTGTGTGAGAGTCCGGGAGATACCAACCTGTTTGCTGCGCGTCGCTATGTTGGAACCTGCCACTCGGATTCACCTGGACATCCGTCATCCTCTCGACGATCTCTAGACGATGGGCGTTAGAGTATTTGACACTTCTCGGAGAGGGATTTGTCTCCTTCTATTTTTTTTTTTTTCGTCGCACTTTGTCGCACTTCGCGCGCGCGCGCGTTGCGCCGACGACGTAACCAGGCCGTCCGATGTACACGCGTATACGTGATAAAGAAATATGCGAGGAATGAGTTGTGCGCGACAACGAACGATGGTGTCACACTCCGGGAGGTGCTTGAAACGCACGCGGCGCTTACGACGCGTTTGAACCGACTGATTCGACCGCCACCGGCTTGCCGGGATCGTACAGAGGCCCCACGCCTGCCTCTTCTGTCCCTGTGAGCGAAGTCTGCCGAGCGCGTACGAACCGCGTCGTATCCATCCACCCACGGAAAACACGCTCTGTATCATCAGGTAGGTGACGAAGATGTCGAGAGACGAGAGTGGCAACGAGAGAGAGAAAAAGATCGTGCGCGATTAAAATCCACGCTTCGCGGCAGCGTGCGCGATTTATCGATCGAACTCGGCTCTGCCGTTCGTTCGAGATGAAGAGATGTGCGAAGCATGAATCAGCTGGTGTAGACTGTTTCCAATTCAACTTTGTAATCCGTAAATTGTATTACATAAAGTGTAAACATTATATATAGAATTTATCACATTTCTGTTCATTATTTTAGATTCTTTATGCAAATTTTGTCCCAATAAAATTTATAGTTTCATGTAGAAATTATTCTTATTAATTTCAATTTTATCTCCCAAAGTTAAAAAAAACTTGTTGATATTTTCTAAATATTTAAATTTGTCTGAGAATAATTTTGATAAAGAGATTTTGTACAATCAATATTCGAATAGTATTGTATGTATGATATAATTGAAAAATCTGAAAGAAAGATGATTATATTATTATATATTATATTTCGTGTGTGCAACATAGAAAAAAAACGTAATTCAATATTCCATCTCTCGGTTTTTAAATAGATTTCGACAGTGACATACTTTATTGTCTGTTTCTCACGCGATTGCTTAAGTAGAGCAAGAAAATGTCAGACGAAAATAGTCATACATAATAGCTATACTACTGAAAAATTTCTTTATGTTAATGAGAGCCTTTCATTTTGCAATCTTACAATAAATATCTTAGATTTTACAATACGTGTATAAATTATTTAAATTGTGAAATTTATAAATATATTATATGTTCAAAAAGGAGAATATTATATGTAAAATATCTCAGAGAATCTATATTGTAAATAGGAAATTTTTAAAAATAATAATGCATGATGGGCGATTTTTAATCCTCTTTGACAATTTGGGAGGAAAGATTTATTACAGTAACAATAAGAAATAAATTAACATTGATCATTTTATTCGACTTTGTACACAATGTTGCTATATTAAGATATTTTGCCTTCTGTGAGTTTAAATAAACGTTTGTATCGCAACAATGTGTGAAATCGAATCGAATGCTACATGCGTTCGAGGTGAAATGTTGTTTCTTTTTTGTACTCGAAATGTTTGCGTGGATTTGCCTTCTTTGTTATTTTTTCTTTTGATAAAATGCTTGTCTTTCGACGATGCTGATTTCGTATTGCTGTTTACGTGCAAATTGTCAAATTGTGTGATCCTCACGTGATCGCGCGATGTATGATCAAACGGGGGGATGAGTGCTGTGGCGAATGCGACGAGTAAATATTAGTGTGTCCTTCGTTGATGTGGATAAACGATGACGATAGTCATCCTTTATCTAATCGTCGGCACCGGCTGCCGCCCTTTCACATAGTCTTTTAAGGAACGCTGCAAACAGAATAGAACTGTCAGAACACATCTTTATGCAGGGAAAATGTATCGACACGTAATTAAGCATATTTTTCATAGAGACGATAAACGTACATACATTTAAAGATCGAAAATTAGTTTGCGTAAATATGCATTATATTTAGTTGTCAGTCATTGTTTAGTTTGTATTACATATCATAGTTGATTCTTCTCAATAACAAAGCGATAGACGTAGAAGCAATAGACTGTAGATATATAATAAGCATTAATAATTTGCATAGAATGTTTAGGATGCAAAAAGATCAAAGATTAAATCATAATTTATGCATAATTAAATATAATTTATATCTATAATTAAATTTCGTAAAATAACTAAGAAAACAAAATTCAAAGAAATAAAAAATTGAACATCTTGTTTGAGCATTTAACATTAAAGATTTAACATTTTATTTAATGTATATTATTTTCTATTTCTTTATTTTGTAAAAGAATATCATTTTATTCCACGTAATTTTTGCTCGAATGATCTCGTCAGGTCATCGACTTCGTGCGCGAGCAAGCCTTCGGCGCGAGAAGCGGGTTATCGATTTCAGCATCCCTGTTGAGCTGCAACGTTGCGTCCTATAAATTCTGGAATGTGCTCAACGAGAAAAGGCGAGCGAAACGATGTTAATAGATACGGACAGAGAGACAAAGAGGCCGCAGAGAGAAATGGACGGACAAAAAGCAAGTATATAGGTAACTGATAAGCATGGACTACTAAAGGATATACTCACGATGGATCATTTTTGTCTCGATAAACACCTTGATCGTTT
The DNA here is from genome assembly GCF_048542155.1 of Nylanderia fulva. Lineage (NCBI taxonomy): Eukaryota > Metazoa > Arthropoda > Insecta > Hymenoptera > Formicidae > Nylanderia > Nylanderia fulva. Next base: position 7,723,711 of record NW_028190368.1, on the reverse strand, counting down.
ACAACGGCGCCATCATCTTCTTCAAGAAGGCTGCGAAACACAAAAATGTGGAAGAGTCAAATGATAGGGAGGGACCAAGTTGAATTCTCCGGGGGACTTCTTCACGTTGCCGCAAGTTATCAGTTGTGGGGGGCCCATATCATGAATCAAAGGGTTATTTACTATACTTTTTATTTACACGGGGTGTTTCTAATTCTAATAATGAATCAAGGGATTTTTCAACTGTATTTTTTTTATTTACACGGAGGGTTTCTAATTCTAATAACGAACCGGAATCAAGGGATCTTTCAACTGTATATTTTTTTATTTACACGGGGGGTTTCTAATTCTAATAACGAACTGGATTTAGGGATCTTACAAAGTAGAAAGGGGTTTCAACATCTTTTCTTCAAACTAACGTGCTCTATATCTCAACGTAACTTACGGATTCAGGTGATTTAACACTTTCCTTTGTTTCTGGGGATTGTATTTCCGACTTAGAATAAACTGTAATACTCACGAGCATAGGGGATGAAACCGTCTTCGTCCTCTGGATCCATGCAATCCTTCAGTACAGTATCGCATTCTACATCAGTGAGACGCTCACCTACGATGTACGATTATTTAGATAGAATTAGCTTGCTTTCTTTCTCATTTTTTATTTTCAACATATAATCGAATTAAGCACAGACTATTTTATCTTAAGATTTATACGTGTAATATATGACTGTGTTAAAAATTGTTATTACATGGAATTATATTTTATATGTAAAAATAAAATGTGCTTGTCATAATACAACACAAATTATAATCTATTTTATTTCCCTATTTTAAATAAATGTTTACGAAAGAGTGAATCTTACATACCAAGCGACAAAAGTGTGTGAGATAATTCTGCGCCGAGCATTGTTCCGTTTTCCGCTTTGTCGTATAGCTTCAAACATTCAAGGAAGTCTTCGTAACAACCCTGTTCCTTGTCTTTTTTGCACTGGCTAAAGATAGGCAAGAATTCGTCAAGTTTCAATTTCTTCTCGCCCTTCTTCTTTGTGCCGCCCAATTTCTCGATGGTTGCATTCGTGGGATTCAAGTTCAACGCGCGAAGGACGTCGCCAAGGTTAACTGCATCGATGACGTTGGTGCCGTCAGTATCGTAAATGGAGAAGGCGAATTCTGCCCCTTTTCGACAAAGAGATTCATTTTGTACATATTCTTCTCAAATAGCAGCATGGGGAAATCTTCGGGAACGCGTTCGCTGATGAGCAGAGACATTAACGACAATGGGATCATTGCATTGAATATTTGCGTGATACTCCTCGCTACATTCAGTATCTAGTTCATTCTTCAAATATTTCATATGCGAAATCTGGGTTAATACCAACCGTAGACATGGAGTGCACACCGCGTGTGCGTACTTGGTTCAAAAATATTATTCTATTTTGAGACAGAGACGGCAACCCCCACCAACAACGATTGAAGAACTCGCTGGTGGAAGCAGTGGGTCAAATTACCCCCGCCGAACCATATAAGAACAGTCTCCCAACCTATTTTTGACACGCTACGGAATGGTTGCGTCCTCCTACTTGACGAGTCGTTATGTAATGAAAATGACATCCGAGTTGGAAATAGAATATAGCGAAGAAAATCCTCGCATTTATGATTAATTTGATTAATTGAAGTAGTTATTACAGTCAATATAGAAAAAATAAATATAAAAAAAACAATAGGTTTTTATATGAAAAAAATCAATTTTCAAGTTCTATCGTGGAACAGAAGAAGCATAATTCTCTGTCGTATAAATTGATAATAATAATTCATAAAATATTAAAACTCTACTAAAGAACATAAAAAAAGATTTTCAAAAATCTCCAATATTATTTTCTTATCCCCTAAATATCTTGTTAAATAATTTTAGTAATTAAATAACAGTTACTAAAAATAATTTTGTCTATAAACTCCTCTTTGTAGAATGTGCACTATTAAACCATATATAATATGTATTTTATAATATACACTATTGATGCGTATTTTATAAAGCACTATAAAAATTATGACTTTAACAAGATTTTATATTATTTTATTAGCGGTTAAAGGTGATATGTTTTAGCACGAATTTTACTGTCGGAGCAATAGAATTTTAGATTTTCTGTTTGAAACTCTTGCCACTTTCTTCTGATAGCATCACACACAAAAGTTATAAAATAATAGTAGGAGTCACTCATCGACTGCGGTATAAATATATCTTCATTAATTATTTCCGATGAAGCGCGTCAGAGAAAAGAAGTTATTTGGAGATCGCATTACTCACTTTCAACATCCTTGCCGCTGAGGTCTGCCTGAAATATAAAAGATTTTTTTTTATTACACATTGAGACATTTTATAGTTTAATAATTTATAAGAATGATCTGATTGTATAGTTTATTAAAATTAAATTAAAGAGTTTTAAATTTATCCATTATTCATAATTTAAAATGGATGATATTGAAAGAGTTGTTGGAGTTATCGAAAAAATGTAGAAACACGAAGAAGGTATCAGGGTGATTCTCGATCTCAAAATAGAAGAAAGCTGCGAATTTATAGAGACTTACCATTGTTGATTGTCTGAGGCCAGTGGATGTTGATCGAACGAAGTTTGAACCAGGAGTGGAACCAGGTCTTACCAAATTTACTCATTTTATTTCTGCAGATGGCGCTACGATCAGAGGACACACTAGAATCATGTTGAGGTCCAGGTCTTCGAGAGGAGTTTGGTCCGGATCGACACGGGGCATGGCAACGCCGCGATCCAAAAACAGTTCGAGAAGCCTCGAGAAGCTGGTACCTTTTCCTGCTACGATAAATGGGGTTTCGACGTCGACGACAGCATTCTTATGTCAGGGTTGCCAGATCTGCAGAGTCCGGTGAACGCGTCAGGCGAAAATACATTTGGCCTTCGAAGTTGCATCAAGCTCTAGGCAGCACTATTGTCGTTAAATCTCTTCAACTATTGCAAGAACGTGATACACGATACAAGATTATATATTTTATATTTTATTTTTTTTTATTATATTTTACAGAATTTTGCGCGTTCGTATAATGTTTGCGCGGTTAACATTTAGGAATGTACAGAATCTTTAAATTCACGTGTCGCGTCTAGGTCGTAAAGAATGCCGGAGTTACGGAAACCAGCTGATGACTATACGGTTATTTTTATTCGCTGGATTTGCGAATGAACGAGATGATTCCCTTACTGAAACACGCATTTAAAGAGCCGTTCCACGAGGGGATCGTCGTCATGTAACATAGATCGCGAAGCAAACATTCCTCCCGAGCATCCGCATCAATTCTTCTGCCGACTGAAAACGGCACGCAAGAATTTTCTCAATCTGCTGCCTAAGCTTCTCTTCTTCTTCTTCATCGATTCATCAAGTGTCTTTCGTTTCTCCACGTCGTCGATAGGTAGAATCTGCTCCTCGTCGCGCGATGGCTTCAATGACGATAGTGAATTGGATCCGCGTTTCTCAATCTGAATTTCCTCGAGGCCAACCTCTCTCGAGCTGGATGCCACGTACTGAGTCGAGTGAGATCTCAATTCTTCATCAAGCTCGATGTTGCGAGGACGACCAGTCGACTTGCTCCCTCGAAGAGTCTCTATCGTAACTTCTTGCTCATTGGCAACATTACCCTCGATGGTTCTAACGAGCTGTTCCTCCTTCTCCTCCCAAATGGCGATGCGTTCTTTACTGGTCGAAGAAGCGTCGGTCTTGGAGTAAACTGAAACTGCCTTGTTCTCCAGCTCTTCGATTAGCTGGTGCAACAGACCGATGGTTACGCTAGTCGCTTCGTTAACCGTTTTGTCTTCCTTCTCTTTCCAGGTCGGTTTCGCCGACTCGGCTGGGTCAATCGGTGGGTGATCGAGGATCGCGTGTATAATCCGATGCGTGTCGCCTTGACCCTGAGTCGTGTGCCGAGTTTCGGCGACGTCGGTTGCCTCCTTCGTGAGCGACACACCGTCAACGGCGCATTTCACCTATACAAGCGAGAACAGATGCGTGTTTCGTGAGTGAACTTTCTTATCGTGACACACGCAGGGAATAATTACGCGTGGAATTAATGCAGCGCAGGAGCAGACACTAGAGCAAACCCCGGTTGCACATGCAAGACCTCTTTGCACGTGACAGTCTTTTAAATGCTACTCGGTTGACTCAATGCAACCTCTGATGAAATAAATGCACAAGGTTGATTGTATTTCAAATTTCCTTTTGCAAACTGCACTGCAGTTTAAATATTTCTTTAATCGGATTTTCACAATTGCTCCAATTTGATTTAATTATAGATTTTTTTTAGCTAAAATTAATACAACATAAATGAGAAACTTTAAGCAATTTAAATAGAAAGCAATTTTATTACTTTGGATTACTCAACTCATAAATAATTTTGTCATGATTTTTGTATATTTATGCAATTAGCTTGAGTAAAGATTAAATGATTACAACCCTTGTGATTGATTATGACTGAATAATGTCTCGGAGGGGTGTGGTTTCTTTATGTGCAGCTACATTTAATTACCTGTTTCTCTAATGCTAACAATGAAGGCGGTAGCACGTAACGCGAGTCTCCGATCGGTATATCGTGCAAGTCGCGGACTATCTTGGCGATCAATTCTATTTCTTCAGCCTTACTGTAATTCACGTGTATATGTTCTTGTGTTTGCGATATGTGCACAAATTCCGGTTGGGCATCGTCTGTTTCCTCGTGCTGCTCCCAGGATTTTCCTAATGACAGTTTGTCAAATATATTATTTATGTCTTTTTATTACAAATAATTATTATATATATTTGTTCGCGCAATTATTTGTGCGAAATGTATGTCGGAAAACCGTGCTGCTCTAAAACAGTATTATGTAACGATGTACAACATCGACGTACAGATGACAATAATGCCGCTATTGAATGCGTCGTTACGTCAACGAAACATACATACGCTTGCCGAACATCTTACCGTCCTCTGTGTCGCGATCTATAACGTCCAGAACGTCTACCATTATCTTGTCTAGCAGTCCTCTCGCGAACGTCTCTGCCATGATTTGAGGCATTCTCACAAAAGGAAACCTCTTCCACGCGTTGTCTTTGACGGGACACTAGATAGTCATTTTTTTATATTTTCATAAGCGTAGACTCTACATATATCAATCATATGCAATTATTATTCGTATTATTTAATATGCAGCTTCCGTCGAGATCATGATAATAAAAATATTTTTTAAATATTTTAAACGAATTAAATTTTATGTTTTAAATAATTATTTAATTTAATGCTATAAGATAAGATAAAATATTATTATATACATTATTGTATGCGTTATAAATAATGAATAATTGTTAGAATCAAACTTTAATCTTTAATTATTATATACATATGTATATATACAATTGCATATTAAAATCTATGAAGAATGTATATTCAAACCACAATGCAGATTCCGCGAATAATCGCAAAATCGTGCGAGATTTACAAGCAAAACATTCAAATGGCAAATTTCATGTTGATTTTATCAAACTTTATTTATAACCAACATATGTGTAATAATTATATATAATTTTGATAAGGATATTTTTCATAACATAATTAAATATTAATTGTTCAATTTTGAACACAACAAGAATCTTATAAATTGATAATAATTTATCAATAATAATGGATAATTTTTGAAGTCTATTTTGAAACCGATAGATAAGTATAAAACGTAATCGGTAATTATGTTACTTATCAAAAAGTTTTATATAATAACATATTTAATAATAATAAATATATAAATATAATCTCAAAGATTTTAATAATAATTCAATTTTTTGTAGAGATCAACATAAAGAAGAATGCATCGTCAAAAGAATCATCGAACAAATATTGCATCTTCTCGAACATGGATCATGATAATTCATGGAAAGTAACAATAATCCCATCTCAAGCTACATTATCAAATGACACAATAACATTTTCCACAAGAACTTTAAGTACTATACGTGAGCAGAAGAGTAAACAAGATCTATCGTTCAATAAAAATAAAGAAGAAAACGAGAACGCGTATAGAAACGCTGAAAAATCTCAAATTACATCATTATCTTCTACCTATCAAAAATTGAATCATAATATTTCGCATCCTTCGCCTAAGTCAGATAAACGATTGATTTGTGCATTATGCGAAAATGAGAAAAAATTGCATGATCAAATAAATAAGAAAATTAATAAAGAAAATACATATTCTCAAATACATCCTGACATAAATAATGCGACGAACGCGCCATTTATCGAGTTAGGAGCAGTTTATAAGATTCTTGACTTTATTACAGACTCTGATCCTAAAGTTTCTTCGTTGACTAATAACTGCTGTAATGAGATTTCGCTAATATTGCAATGTTTGTTAAGCCAGCGTGATGATAAAAGATTAGAGGATCTTCTCTTAAACGATTCTTCATTATACAGATGCGAACATTGCGGAGTAATAAGTTATATCCCAGGATTGCATTCTGCTACTGAAGAGATTAAAGGGAATGGCACAAGAGCTAGGACAAGAGATGCCGAGATTACAAATACCGAGCGTGATTGTATTAATAATGACCAAAATAAGGAGAAATTAGAAATTTCAATAAATTTCCCAGATTTGAAGAATAATGCGCAACCGAGAATATCTATCGATGGCTCTAACGTAGACGGTCGTGCTAAATATAAAAACGAATTGAACAAAATTGAATCATTGCCAGTTAAAAAGCGCGCTTTCGCAATAAAGAACTGTATTGGAAATCCGAATAAAGTTAATAATATTTCCGATACGGAAGTCGACGTCAAGAATATCATTAAACATAAATCTTATTTTAATAATAATGCCATTAAAAGATTGTTTACAGATTTTAAAACAACAAAAAGGAATAAGAAATACGATTACAATAGAATTGCGCGAAATAATAATCCGGATAAATGTGAGTCTTCGACTGCGATGAAAGTCTATGCTGATATTGATAAGGAAGAGATCGTAAGGAAGATTTCATATGAATGTAAATCGCAAATCGACGATGTGCTGGCGCGAGATATGCATTTTGAAACTGCGCAAAAGATCCATGATTCGCAGCGACTGTTCGAGAAACACGGCGATATTTATCCGATTATCGATACTGTGAAATATTTGGCACGTGGTCAATTTACGATATTGGACAAGCAAAAGGATGAACTTTTTTCAAAATTACAAGAAATACGTTGCACTAGCTTCGAAGACGTAAGAAAGGAACAAAGCACCATTTTGTACAACAGTAGAGACGATTATCCGCAATATAATTCTGGATTCTGGTTATTCGACAAAACGGGACATTTGCCCGAAATAGTTTTGGACGAATATCGTTGTTTACTGATGCCAAGAATGGACGGTAACAGAGAGAACATTCACTTTTCAACAAATAGTTCGCGACGTTCTAATACGAAAGAAACGGCAAAAAACATGGATAATTGGTGTAATTACATTGAAAAAGATTCTCTTGAAGATTGCACTTTAAAACAAAGAGGAGAAAGTACCACAACTTTTAGCTCGTCATCTACTGAGAATTTTATACACGAATGGATAGAGTTTTTAAATAAAAAATACAAAATAAATGATGCAGATGAGAACATTTCCAGAGGCCGCAAATTAGTTTCGTCAAAGCCTTCTCTGGATATCGCTCGACATGTCAGAGCTCAAATTGCAAACGATAGGCGTTCGGATGCAAAAAAATCAATACGCAAACTACGAGTGCACGATTCTGATATTTTTATTCGATTATCGCCGAAAATACAGAAAAAGATTTGTCATTTAATTCATAAAATAGTATCCGGTAAGGATTCAATATTTCATCATGAAAAATGTTTAATAACTGACACGTCAAATAATGAAAAATTGCAGCATTCTAAATCCGTGAATGCCAGTTTCGTTCATTCAAACGAGATGACAAATAATTTCGCAAACGTTTGTATTTCAACCAAATTATCTGAATTATCGCAAGATAAGAATTGTTTATTTAAAAGACAAGATAACTTCGTAAATACGTGTAGTCAAGATTCAAACTTCAAAGATTCTGTCAAGATTTCTTATGAAAATATGGCTATTTCTTCTGACAAGCTGGAAAAAACAAGACTTTCAGACAATTTTACGAGAAAAGTCACGTGGCACATTATTTACAAAAATACATCGTTAAAAGATATCGTTGGTAATGTTGATGAGCACACCGATATTTTAACAATTTATCGCAAAATTCTTGAGAACAGTGAAAATATGGACTGGGACAGTTTTCAGAAGTTTATTGAAATTCTTCATCCTGGTCAAAAGAAATTATGGCGTGATATATGTAAAACAATCAGCAAAGAAGCGAAAAGCATAGCCGACGATACGGATGATAACATGGAAGTTTGTATAGAGATCAGTCCTTCAATAAATTCTGGAGATACTTTAAAGACAGACGAAGTAACGGAATGTACTTGGGAAATCGTGTTCGAGTTGGATATGACGTTGAAGGACGTTGAGACTTTTTTTTTAACAAAAAATGACGCTTAGCTGATCAGAAAATCATCTTGACATACATATATAAAGATGCTAACAAAAGTACGAGCGGATTGAAAGGATGAACGAAAAACGATTTCTAAGCCTAGACTCGTATAATTATGTCATTCTTGTGTCATATCGATTTTATATATATAAATATTTTTCCTTCTACAATTTCTATTTTTCTTACTCGGTCGTATACGCTATTCGTATTTTAAATGGCTGGAGCTAGAATATTTATGCCGTGAAATATGTGTTATTAGTCTCGCTAAAGAAAATAGATTGTCAATATTTATATATCTCGATCACATTTGTCATAATCCAACGATACACATTTTAGCTTCGAAACGAGGAAGACTATCAATACGCGTATTTCGCTTATCATTGCTCCAAGATGGCCTCGCCCATTGTTAATATCAGGCGCCGCTCGAGTAAATGGCTAGGTGGGTAAATAGGTTGGTAAGGACGATGGCGCGGCGCCTCACGTCCGCGACAGGGTGGGTCGCCTCCCGCAGGGGTGGTCCAGCAGCAGATTCCTGGGCTGATCGATGAAACGACCGGCGCATTAGATTTTCCGAGAGTCGCACGCGCATTCACCATCCTGCCTGCGTAGGACGAGGGCGCGTAGAACGCGTCTCTCTCTCCTCAGTCACACGCTATCCCGGCTCCAGGGTGCATCGTACACCTCCACATACAGAAAATAACAGAAGTGTGTTAGTAGGTTGAGTGGAACACGTGATGCTCTCTCTTCGCGCGACGATATCATGGTTTGCATACTTTGGTGGCTGCATCCGGAGAACGTTTAGAGTAGTTGAATAATATCGCGCAACGGTTTGCGCCGGCAAAAAAAAGCGTTTTTCTTCCGGCAACTCGGCAAAAATATCTGAATTTTTCGTGTAAAGATAAAAATCGTTCTTATCCTTACTTTTTGCGCCTTCAACATTCGCCGATCGGGAATTGATCCATTGACTGATGAAATACTGTTGACTTCGCTAAGGATAGGCGCACGACGTAGGCGTATGACAGTGAAAGGCGGCAGGATCCTGTTTTACGAGGTAAGACACGTGGCAGCGATGGCAGCACTATTAATCGAAACATGTCCTGCGTCTTGCATTTTTTAAATTAATTCCTTATTTTTGTGATCTTTTTAGCGACAACTGGAGCAAATATGGATAAACGACGATCCTTGGATGGAACCATCCAGGAACATCCTTTGCCTATCCCGGTTCAGATGTTTCTTTGGCGACACATAAGGTCAGCTGATTATGGATTTTTATTATCTTCAAAGATATAATGACATACTCAGCCATAAATAGTGTTTTTCTATCAGTAAATAGGCATTTATTTATTTCTACTATTTTTTACTATTTTTTCAGGCCATTTATTCGAGCTAAACTAGGAAAACTCCATGAAGCATCTTGCACGGTAACAATTCAACCAATAATTATTTTACATATACATATGTATATTAAACTGAGAAAGATAAAGTAAACAAAAATTACATACATTAGAAATATTTAATTCGTAATTATAAAATGTGAAAATATTTAATGCATCCGAAACTGAAAGCAAGATTCATCGAAATGGTCGGTCAAATATTTTCGACCGCGTCTTTATAATAATAGCCCGTGTTTTCGATATCATTGATCCCGAGATATCGATTTAAATTGCGGAAATACATGCTTTTATCTTACGGAGGAATTTTTCTTCCTATTGGTTTTCGCTTTCGTGATCGTCTTTGCCAAAGTTATATGCTTCTTGTTCAAAACTCGCTTCATATGTTTATTAATGTAAACCTGTTTTACTTCATTCTTGAATATACAATATCTTGGGTAACGATATTTTATTATGATCGTTTTGCATCATTACAAATGCGTATTATCGCTTTAAGAACAATAACAGAATTGAGTAAAAATAAATTCAATTTACGATTTTATTATTTATTTAATTAACTATATTTTTATGATATATATGCCTGTTTACAAGTTGTATATAAATTGGAATACGGACAATTAAGCTACGGAGGATCTTAAGATTAAAAAATTATAAATTGTAATTTATCTCCTTAGGTTGAAACAATGCAATGTTTTATAGGATATATTCAATATTGAATATATTCGTTTCCTTGTTGTCCTGCACATATTTTTTCATACTTTACGTTAAATCTTAAAAGCTTTTGTTTCAGTTTCTAATTGTAAAGATTTCGTACAAAGCCGACATATCTCGAGATTAAAGATAATGTGTATATAATTGTTTCGTTTTATTAGTTCTATGTGCAATATCTGCTTAACTTGCACTAACATAAATGTCCTCTCCACGCGGCCGCCTCCACGTGTTACCTGCAGTTCTGTCAACACGCACCAGGCCATCATGTAAGTTGGCTCGCTCGTTTAAAACTTGCCTACTTTGCACACAACTCTGCTTTAGTCATTTCGATAGATCGTATTTCCGTGGTCTTGTCATCTTTGCATCTCGTACATACACTTATTGTGATCAGACAAAATCTGTATAGATGTATCAAATTAATTTTCTAGAATAATTTGAAATGAAACAATGTAATCGAGTGTAAATTTTAGATAATCGTAATAAAATATGTCTCTGTCTTTTATCTTTAATATTGATTCCCGATATAATTAATTCTTAGATTCTGTAAAAGTATTATCGTAAATATATTATATAAAATTCAGTACACACAAAGGCACTTTGTTATAATCCAATATATTTACATGTCAGTATCTGTATTATTAAATATATTAACACAATTCATTCATTATAAAATATAATAACATTTTTTATGTAGCTTTGCTCGTAGTCTGTCGTAAAAATTTGCTATTTTAGCTCACATTTATCTTTGTAAATCTTATTTTCACTTCGCATTATTCGTTATTTTATCATTTTCCAAACATTAATATTGTTTATTAATTCCCAAAACGCTCGCATAGGAAATGAAAGAAGCATGCACGGTCAGTATACATAATTTTTTTATAAAATATACAAAAAATATAATTTATAATATATAATATTATGTCAATAACAAGATAAGATTAATTATTATTTTTATTCCAAAGTGTTAATCCGAAATTTGTAGTTATTATGAAAAATTATGATTACGCAAAAAGTGACGAAATTTTTTTGAAATATATTTCTTCTTTTCGTAGTGTCTTGAGAGAGTTTTAGTGCAAAATCTTCACAATGACCTGACACCCTCGTTAAGCCAGATATTAAGCAACGTGCCACGTTGGCGTTTGATTCAAGCCGCTCTCCCTTACGTTCTTCATGCTACGTCTAGTCTTTTGCACAATAGGTAAGTAACATCGAAGATGTATATATTCTCCAAGTTGAAGTTTCACGCGATGGAAATCATTGATCTTTCAGAAAGGATTTTCAAAGCCTTGGCACGATGGAAACGACTCTTCTCTATATTCTCCACTGGATACTTTTGGATTCGGCTGAGGAATGCTCCGAGAACGAAGCCGATCAGTCCAATCCTTTTTTCTATTTATTTCCGATACCCACTATGACGGTAAATTATTGAAATTGTTATTTTTATGCGATCTGATGGAAACATAAATCGTGATAATAATTATTCTCTTTCTTGGTCCAGCTCTTTGTCTATCTGTTTGCGCCTCTGTTTAATCATTTAAAAGACATCGACTTCAAGACGAATTTACGATTAGAGAACGGCCTAAAAATATGGTCCGCTATGTACGAATGCCGACATCCGGAGGCGTCTTGTTTTACAACGCATTGTCGTGCCAAGCCACGCATTTATTGGAGCCAGTCTTTCAAATCTGCTAAGCATCACTTATTATCTGATGACGTCTTTGTTGGAGGAAGTAAGTTTACTTTGATTAATAACACACAAAGTGTTTTATATATTTGTATAGTATCAAAAAATCTCTATAACATTATATTAAAATATCTATTATATATTTAATCCTGTTATATCGCTATATTTCTCTCTTGTTGACTTTATTAATATCTCTTAATATTTTTCAGATATTGAAAGTCCACCTAGTCAATCGTTTTCATCGGATCAAAGCGGCCAGCCATCCTCGAAAATAATTGATGATGATGTGAGTTTAAAATCAAATAAGTCTTATCAAAGTTTCTCGATTGTATAAAACAAAAAATAATTTTACATAATTAATAACAGCAACAGAGCACTTGGTTATCGTCGCCGAAAGACACAGTTTTCCCAGAAACGATTCCTGAAGAAAGTTCCGGTGCGGAGGACGAACACGTGGTAAGGAAGAGAGTTTGTGACGAATACTAATCGCAAATATTTAATCGACATTTTTATTGTATTAGGTAATATTCAGATTACCATCTTTGAGTGAATCGGAGAGAATGCTTGATGGGGTAAAAGAAGTTTCCACCATATTCGCAGTGAGTTACGCGAGGTAATAACTCGAGACTGAGCGCAGAGCAAATAATATTTTTGTGGCTACCGCAGGGTGAGGCCAGCATCTTTCATGTCGCGATGGGCAGGACGACCAGCTCCTCGAAATCTACATTGACGATAGAGCAGGTCACGGCAATTTCTGGATTAGACACGTGCAAACAATATCAAACCGGAAAAACTGCGAAAACCGGGTTGGCTAAGTTTTACACAAATCATATATTTTTTATGTGTGGAATTTTTATTTTAATTGAAATTATATAAGATTACATATATGAAAAGAAAATCTTTTTCATATAGTTTAATAAATAGGTATTTATATTTTTAATCTCACCTGCGTTGATTTAGATAAAAATAGTTTACTAATTTTTATTAAAGAGCATTTTTTTATTAGAGGCGCGGAGAAGGAGAAAGAGGAGAAAACTTTTAGGGCGGAAAAAGAAGCGCAGGAAACTTCAAAAACACGTGGAAGTTTCTCGGTTCAACGTCAAGCTGCTGATGCAACTACAATGGAACACGCTACCAGTTCTGCAACCGTCGATCCGGACGTTCGTGCTGCAACCTTCCTAGACGTAGCCACTTTAAGATGTTTATTCGTATCTCAATGGCAGGAAGAGGGTGTCTTCTGGGCTCTTCAATTCTTATATTATCGGTAAATTAATTTCAGATTAATTAAAATTTTATTTCTATATTCTGAACATTTAATGTAACATGCAATTATTGTGATTTTTTCTTCTCTTTTTTTTTCTCTGATGCATACAAACTATTTATCAAATTTAAATATTGGTATGAAAGTAATTTGATACTGATTATTATTTAAATATTGTCTTATATTGAAACATATTGCAGACTACGAAGAATCAATGAGGAAATTTCAGTGCAGCAAATGCCACGTCGTCGCAGCAACTCCTTGCCTATACCAAAAATTGAGGTGTCGATTTATCAGAGTCCCGAGAGTAAGAAAAAGGACGTATTAAAGGAAGTAATAGAGGTCCCCGATACACGCGATACTTCTTCGTTGGAAGTAACGGGTACGGTTTATGTCTATCTTCACCATCTCAAGACGAATATTTTTTTCTTTCTCTGTGTAGATTTGGTCACATTTTCAGATTCATCGTGTACTACACGCAAAGGTCAGGACAGCGAATCGAGTCATACAAGACGTGCCAGCGAGAAGTCGAAAAAGCGCATGAAGATGGCCGACCTCAAAGCTTTTGTGGAAACGAAACTACTGTCGAAGTCAGAGAAGGCACTTGAGAAGATTGGCCAGGAGGAGCCTAAAATGTTGTTCGACCAGGTAAACAAATTTTTTTAAATGCTTGATAATAATAAAAAATAATGAGTTATCATTATGTATGATAAATTATAATCAAAGTAAGAACAAAAATTGTTATTGTAATTTTTATATTATTTCTAATTTGATTTCCTGTGTAACTCTACTAACAAAATATATATAACTACTAACTATACATATTTAACATATTTTCATTTATAGGAATGTCACAGAAGTCTCGATACCGGAGATGATCATCTGGCGAAACAAATTTCGACCACCTCAAAGTTTTTCGAGGCAAAGGACGTCGACTACATGAAACATCCTACAAATCTAATTAAAGGAAAGAGTATGCCGAGTTTAAGGTAGGCGCTCGCTCTTTCTCTCTCTCTCTCTCTCTCTCTGTTTACTTTATTCAAAAGGAAGCAGTAGAAAACTTATGATTTTTCTCTTGCTTTGACTTTTGATATCTTTCGCACGTAAATACGCGTGTTTTCACGGCAATTTTTAGCCTTTGTAATTAGAATCACTTTTCTAATTAGATGCAAATGACAAGTTCTAATTTTGTTTGATTTTTATTCATTAAGCTGGGAAAACGAATATGTGACGCATATTTACGTGCAAATATTTTTTTGTAGTGAATTTGTTTAAGAAACTATAATTAATAATATATCGTAATTAAATATCTATGTCGTAATAAATATCCATATCGTAATTAAATATTTATATCGTAATAACAATTATAGCCAGAAGGGAAGTAGTTATGTTTAGGCTGTATGCAACAAGAAACAAACGTTTCTTTAGAGCAAGAATTTCTTACGGATATTGATGATCAATATTGGATAATATAATAATTTTATGTAATTTTTAATATTTTTCTTGATTTTTCATAATCTTAATTAATAATTTGGATTCAATTTCTAATATATTCTAAATTTATAATAACATTTATATATATTTAAAAAAATTAAATAGAGACCATTAAATTAAATTCTAAATTTCATCGAAAGTATTTTTCTATAACTTATAATTTTTTTTCTATAATTTATAATTATTTTCTATAACTCATAATTGTTTTCTATAACTCATATTTATTTTTTAAAACTTTTATAATTATTGTATCCAACATTGATAATTTTGAATAATATTTTCGACCATAAATTGGGTGAATAAATGTGTATGAATTTATATCGATTTTTAATTCTTTTTTAATTTTCAGCATAAATTTAAAAAAATTAGTATTTATTTATTAAGGTGTAGTAGCAATGTTAAGTCTTAATTAAAGCGGTTTATAATTGTTGATAGCTGGATAGTAATTGTGTGACCCAATATGTGGTGCGAGAATGTAGCTCAGATATTTTTCAACAATTAATCCAACGCTTAAATATTGATAAGCCTATCGTAATACTTATGCGTAATGGTCTTTCTCTGTGTGTGTCTCTTTTCTCTCTCTCGTTCGCCCTTTCACCCCGAACTCGTGCTCAGCTGCTTGATTAACGAGCTGACCGCGGGAGGGTAAGTCATCAACGTCACTCAGAGGAAGTTCCGTATTGCAGCTCGGTTCACACGCTTCTTTTAAGAGCTTCGTGCTTTCGGTAGGACGCACATTTACCCCTTAAATACACACCGAAATTCAGTCGCATCGCCAAGAACCTACAACGGCATATAAGGCACATCCAATCCGCTCCATGTTTCAATAATCAATCTCTTTGAAAATAATTTTTTAATAATCGCTTCTGCTTTTGTTACTTTTTAATATGCCATTGTAATAATTTACATTTTGTTGATTCCGTTGTATAATACATAAAATCATCCTGCGAGCAGTACATTTTCTTGATAATTTATATATGTGTGTGAAATGATTTTCTAATATTTGCATTGATGTACCCTATATTTTAAATATTATTGAGCAAAAGCAGATTTTAAATAATAAATCATCACTTAAAAGAAATTATTTAAACAAAACTGATAACATTGACAATTTGTTTCTAACGCTTTTGTTTTTGTTTTATTATTTTATACTCATCTGTACGTATGGTACATAATATTATATCATGTACTAATTTCCACACTAAGCTTCACAATTGAATTTAAATATATTCTCCTTTATATTGCTTCAATAAATTATTGCTTTATATATTTATATCTATATATATTCCAGTACATAGTTCCATTAAATATATCAATAAAAAAAATTACGTACATTGTAGAAATATTGCTGTTTCATATATTTATGCATGATATATAATGAAATAAATAAGAAGTTGAATAACGTTGCCCCTTTTTTGGCTCTTTAATTAAAAATTAATGTTTATAAATATTGATATATTTTTCATATCTAAATTTTTAATTCCATATTTTTACCATTTAAAATATTTTTTATAGTGTTATCAATCTCAATATTTATGCATATAAAAACTGTCTTTTAATGTTTATTTTATTTTTTTACAACTAAAATTTAAGTTTCTATCTAAAAATATATTGTTTTTCAATCTGTGAAATTTAATCGTCGACTATTGGGGGCAACGTTGATAGGAAAAGCAATTAAAAATCATCGTGCATGTGTCGACGGAATGACAGGCGCACGATCGTAGATCGAAATTATATAGAGACAAGAGCATAGTGCTTGATATTGTATATATAGGGTTCACATTGCCAATAGCATGAGGATATTCGAAGACACTTTCTCAAATTTGGTTTTTAATCCATATTATTTTTTAGGTACATCGGTGATACTCGTATCGAGAGAAAACAGAGTCGTTTCTATAGTCAATCTTACACCGCGCCGAATCCTATCATTACTGTCACGGAGCACACGCCAACCCCATCTCCAGATTACATGAAGCGGCAGGTAAAAAAGCTGTAATTTTATGCAGAGCAAAATTGCACTATAATAGAATAATAAAAATTAATTTAATTAATTTTAAAAAATTTTTTTTAATTTTAGTATTTTTTAGTAGGTTTGAATAGTTTCTTTTTATAGTTTCTATATTATTTAAGATTTCTACATTTATTTAATATCTCTATATAATTTAAAAGAAAATAGTCTTAGTAATATTATTACTAAAATAAATTTCTTAAGAGATTAATAATTTTAATCGCA
The DNA here is from genome assembly GCF_048542155.1 of Nylanderia fulva. Taxonomy (NCBI): domain Eukaryota; kingdom Metazoa; phylum Arthropoda; class Insecta; order Hymenoptera; family Formicidae; genus Nylanderia; species Nylanderia fulva. The sequence continues at coordinate 7,706,414 of NW_028190368.1, read as the reverse complement.
ATAATTAAATATCTTCATTGAATTTGTTGCTTTTTAGGGATCTATTGATAGTCAATTGGATCTCATCAGTGTTCAAGGAGGACGTTTGTGTTCCGAGAGGAAACCCAGTCTCACGAGATCTCAGACAGATTCTAATATCACTTATATGAGCGACGAGGTGCCAGAAGCACCAGGCTCCGCATGTTACATTACCAAAGAAGGCGACATTGATCTTCAAGTCGTTTTGAAGGTATATATACGCGTATTATGTATATATGTATATATAAATTACAATAAATTATTTTAAAATTTTATGTCGTCTCGCTCACACATTTTATTGTTTAGGCGATACATTCCGTTGCGTTGCGAGATAATACTTCTTGTACGCCGCGAGTCTGCGAGATTATGTTGAACTTAATGGAACTTTTAATGGACATGGGAGTGATGAAGCATTGTCTTCGGGAAGAGGCCACTGGCAGTAATGCAGGCAATAAAATCTGACTATTCAAATAGTTATATTATTTAAAACGTAGTATTTTATATGACAACAGCTTCTGTCCACTTTGCACTTTTTTACAATTTTATTTTTTCGCATCTTGTATTAAGAAAATTAAATTGCACGATTATTATGTGATAACAAAAATTAATAAAAAATTCATCATATTCTAAGCACTCATTAAACAATTTAATTTTTATAGGATCTGGTACAGGAATCGACAACAAATCGGAAACCGGAAAGAAACACGATTCGCCAGTGGGATTGAATCAACAGGATTACAAGCACAGTGGAAAAGGCAAGCCGACTGCACATAATCTCCTCATGAATTGCGTGATCAGAGTATTGAAGCACTTAGGCTGTCTGCACGGTTGCCTGGACGGTGTGCGCGGACCACAGGCCGATATTTGTCGCTCTCAGGGCCAGACCATTTTGACTAAATTGCATCGCGCGAGCTCCCGTCAATTTTCGCGATTTTTAAGAACGATGGTACGCGAACAACCGCTGACGGACATCTTGGACTTTTTTCATGCGTATGTTGGATACTGCGTTGATCCGAGTTCGCTGTTATCACCACTCAGTGAGTAAATATTAAATATGAATTAAATGTATTAATTTAGAAGATGTATAAACTAAAGAAATTGCATTATTCCTTACAAAAAGATCTTCTAATTTTCTGTTAATATAGGCTTATTTTCTTTCGTATATTAATTCCTCATTTTTGTTTCAGATCAAAAACGAATGTCGAGCAAGTCGCCCGACGTAGCCTGTCAAAGTGGATACGCGACTAATTTCGGCGCCGGAATGATCGGTTCCGGTGCTGGTGGAACTGGAGTTAGTACCTCAGGTACTTCGGGCGGAAACATCGGCGCGACGTCCAGCGGCGTCGCGACGTCTTATAATGTCGGGGGTTACGGGACTCGCGGTATCGAAGGGCAGATCATGGCCTACGTCTTCAAGGTTTTGGTCACACGCCTAGTCGACTCCGCGAAACAGCTAAAAGCGCAGGAGAACATTAGCCTCTATTGCGACGTGCGACAATTGATGACATATGCCAAGGAGGCGCATGGCGGTATTTTTCGACGCGTTGCTCTTAGTGGGATTCTGGATTCCGCGGATCGGCCCAATAAACGGTGTAACAGTAATGTGCAGACGACACGTGTCATAAGGTTCGTGAATATAAATAAGCATGCTTTAAATATATTTTAAAATCTTGAAAAAATACTAATAGGAATAACAAATATTCTTGAGAAAATTTACCATAATTTTTGTTTCATTTTTATTGTTTAATTTTTATTGTGTTGTATTTAAATAATCTTTTCAAAAATGAAGTAGTGTGCAATACACACTTTATACAAACAATAATGATCGCCACAATAATACGTTTTAAAATTAATAATGTTTGGATAATTAAAACATAATTTTATTTTAAATATACTAAAAAGTAAACAACCATTTAAATAAAATTCATGATCTTTTTACACGTTTCTGTTAAATTTCACAGGCATATTCATCAATCGGATTTAGAGGAACACGCGGATATCGGAGGAGACACCTGTTACACCGTTGATGACAGAGGCACGCGAAAGTTTCTCTTTAAGAAGAGGAGCACATCGTCTACTTGCGCTGTAAATACAATAGTAATTATAACTGGATAATAAGCATATTATACCTATTGTTCTATATAATATTAAAAAAGGGGTTGATTCGGGGTAGGCGGGATCGAATTTGCAGAGCCTCCTTGAGACAGAATTGAGCGAGGAAAGTGTGAAAACCAGTCAAAGCCCGTTAGGTAATTTGCGTAAGAAGCACGTGCTGACGCCTCGACAGAGCGAACGTAATTTAGGTATCGAACCTTATCTTGGGCCTGGAAAAATGCGGAAGTCGACGCGATTTCAGTCGATCGGTGGTATCGGTGAGCATCAATAGCTGCAGGAATTGCACGTATCATTTACTGCGTACTATAAGCCATTATATTGAATCGTTCTCCGATCTGCTTAGTCAATTGGTTCCGGAAGGATTACAGTCGAACTGAGTCTACCGATAGCCATGAAAGTAGCGAGTCACCCACAGACGGCACCTTTGTTAGGCAACCCAGTTTCCATTACGGTCCTTATCGTACGTCACGCACCGGTCGCGGGTAAGATGGTCTATTTAAAGACGCTTACTTACTGACTCTTCTGCGCTTATCAAAAAATATTATATTATTTCCACGAAGAAAAATATTAAATTATATATACACAATTCTTTCCAGAGTCGGCTTAACTTTTCTCAAGGCGAAACGTCGGATGGAAGATCAACTGAATAAAATCGGTTTCGGAAAGAGCAAGAAAAAAGAAAGCATGGAAGAGGTGCCTGGCAGCTGTAAGAGAATATTTTCCTATTTTATTTAACTACTTTGTATATTATTGTTATGTGTGTAATTTTTACAGCACAAAATTTCAAATTAAATAATGTTAATATTCGTCGTAAAAATTTTCTACATATGTATGTGTCTATGTCTTTCTGATTAGATTTTAGTCGGAGAAACTCATTGGAGCTCGGCGAGGCTTGCAGAGAATCCGAGTTCGTTGTCTTAAAGGAAAGAAGATTGGTGCCTTGTACTGCGGTATTCGATGGAATGTTACGATTTTCCTTTCTACTAGAGACGTGCCAGCCAGGCTCCGTTCCCGACCCTCATTTAATGGCATCGCTCTTAGATCTTGTAATGATTATTTTGCTGTTTTTGCAAATTATTCTATATTTCTATGTATAACATGATAGAAAACACGATAACACGTATATTGACATGTGATTACAGCCGTATGCTCCAATAGTATCTCGCGCTTGCTTGATACTGGAATGTGCACACTTGGTGCACCAATGCAACAAAGGTCATTGGCCTGCGTGGATGAAACACAACTTTCCTATGTTCCGACCATCTGTGCCGATAAATAATCGAAATGCCTCTACTGCGCTTAGGCGCGTTCATGTATTGCAACGCACTGCAGGAAAATTATTTTATCAATGGGCAGAGGTACTTTTTCTATTGCACTTTTTTAATTAAAATAATTTTGGTGGAATAAAATATAATATTATGATTAAAATAGGCTATAGGAGCACGCTTGGAGGAATTTTTAGCGGAAGATAAACAAAATATGGAACAGGTAACCAATATAGTATCCGACGAAAGCAAACAGAGAGATTTAATTCTAGAAGACGAAGAGGAAGATTTTCTTGATGACAGTAATATTCTTTTGCAAAAATCTTACAAGATTATTTGAGCAATGATAAGTAAAATATAATACAAATTTAATAAATTTTCAGGTAGTATAAATAGTTATGGATCCCAGTGTCCCTTCGCGTTACGTCACGTTGCTTGTATTTTGCTCTTGGAAGTGACAGCATTTTTAAGAGAGACTTACCAAACGCTGCCAAAGTCGAGTAAATTACTGACAAAGGAACGGCCTCCACCATGGGAAAGAATGTATAGCCGAGAAGCAAATCGACGTTGGAGCGTGGCTCTATCATCCATGGGTCATTCACAAGCATCGGCACAAAGTCTTCAATCCATAGCCGGTGAAGTTATTAGTCGTGAAGCTGTCGGTTAGTATAGAAAAAAATATATATAATAAAAATAAATAATTTATATAAAAATTGCATATATACAGGATATTCGGTAATAATCATTCCATCCATCGCAAACAGATAAAAATTGAGGAAAGTTTCCTCTATCATTTTGCAATCTTCGCAATAAATAATGAAAACTTAAAATTACCAACGCAGATTAATATTATTATACAATTATATTATTTTATTGTTGAAAATTTAAGTACATAAATGACGTATACACATTTATTTCCTAAATTCACACTCGTAAAAATGCTTGGGCTTAACTGACATAATCGTATACGTAAATAAATGAATGAAATAAATGTACGTATGTAAAGCTGAATGATCCTTATTCAAGCGTGCCTTTTAAAAACCAGATAGAGATAAAGTGAGAAGGACACAAAGAGAATAAGAAAAGGATATGGAGAGAAAGCTTTTTCTATATATTCTTCTCTCTATTTCTCCTTTTCACATCCCTTTCTCGCTTCATTTTTAAAAGGCACGCTCGAACGAGTGCCGCCGACCGATTGAGGTATCATATTACATGTACGTTGGTCTCTTATCGCGATGACTCCATTTACTCACACAAATGTATTTCATTCAATTTTATTCACATACGCGATTATACGTATAGTTTCGAACATTGATATTTTTTCTCGCATTCTTTTCTTATTTTCTTCGCACTCTCCTCACTTTATCAATATTTTCTTTAAAAGGCATGCTTTTTAAAAACAATAAACATCGTTTGGCTACATATACATACATTTATTTTATTTATTTTAGTTATTTCGCACGCGATTACAATGTCGGTGTAACAATTATTTTCTACAAATACGAAGCAGGAAATAATATGTATACATTATGTATTTTTTTTACTTTTCAACAATAAAATAACGTTATAATGGATGTATATTAATATTAATCCGCTAGTAATTTTAATTAATTTTTCATTATTTATTGCGAAAATCGCAAAATAGTAAAGGATCTTTCTATTCGATTTAACCCGCTTGCATACAATGGGTGTAAAGCGATTATTATTAAATATCTTATACTGTATATATGTATATATAAAATTTATATATATTATATACATATATATTAGGTGCTTACAAAAGTACAATCATACTTTTGCAATTTGCAAGCACCTGATATATGTATACACATACATGTTGCAATGCATACATAAAAATATATTAATTATATATTTATGCAATGCATAAAAATTCAATATTTAAATTTTTAACAGAAAATGCAAACAAAATAGAATTTTCTACAATAATATTTCGATCAAATATACCTGTGTTTCCATTACATTCGCGCGTCTCTATCCGCGACGCTGCATGTGTCGCGCGAGACTAGTCTCCTAGTCCTCATCGCTGAATCGCTGACTCAATTGACTGCAATACTTTGCGGTGTCGCCATCTGACGGCGAAACTTAGAATGAACCGAGCTCGGAGAAGCAGATCTCGTCTGACTAGACGCGATATCTCTCTCTTTCCATCCTTTCCATTAGACACGTGCGTCCTATGCATCCGTTGCGCTGCATGTCTTCTATGAAACTAATCCCCACCATCGACCACAAAACTATGCAACGGTGTCGCCAACTGACGATGAAATTTAACTTTACGTTAGCCGAGAGCCAAGAGTCGAGCCGCAGTCCCGCAGTATGTGGCCGAGTGCCGCAAAGCGAAGATTGGGGAGTCTGTTACTTGTCTAGGCTCAAAATCTTTTTCTTTCCTTTTTAAATAAATGCCAGAACCTGTTGCTTCTTACTTCCTACTGAGTTTTAAAAATTGCAATATGTATGCATATACAAATTGTATGTATATATATATATATATATATATATATATATATATCAACAAATATATATGTGAGAAAGAGCAATATATATATATATATTAAACAATTATTTATTGAACTAGTATTATATTTAATTTTTAATTATTTTTATCTTAGAAATTTTATTTTAAAATAAGTTATAAAATACTTGATATAAATATTAATTTTATAGCGGAGCGTAAAATTAGTTTTGTTTTGTACGAACCTGATAATGAGTCCGAGGGTAGCAGCAAATCGACGGTTACGATTCAAGGAGAAGAGACTCAGAATATTGAAAAGGAAAAAGGAAAAAGGATGCCAGCTCCTCAAAGTAGACCATTTCTTCTTCGTCGTAGTACTGCTGGAACTGGTTCATTTAAAAAAAGGAGTCTTAAACTTCGTCGTAATACTAAAGAGGGCAAGGATACAGAGTGCGAGGCATGTAAGTGAAATTTCAACAGCATAAGAAATCGAGAATATTACAATATGAATATTAATGATTTTCTGTAAATAAAAATTGACATATAATTATATTTAGAAATAAATTTTTTAAAATTTAAACTACATACGTAATAGTGTTACTAATTAATTTTTTATTTATATATTTCTAATAATCAGCAATCACATATATTTAGTAACGTTAGCGATATTTTATTTATAGATACAGTAAAACGTGCAGATTCGATTCAATCTAAGAGAAAAGTGAGTTCGCTTTCTGATAGAAGCGATACATCAGAGCCGGGTGCTGCCGGTGAAGTTAGTGGCGAGGAATCACCAGGTATTCTCAGCGACGATCAGCCACCAGAGAGTCCGAGTGACAGCAACGAAACTGACGAAACCAACAAGAATTTTCCGTGGATGAAAGTGCTTGTACAGGTCGCCAATTCCTTCAATTTTTACTGCTCTCATCAAAATTTTTGCCATCCTTTTTGCCATCGGCGACAGATGCGTGCTACCAGCAGATTGGTAAAGTCTGTGAGAAAGATCTATGGCGAGGAATTTGGTATTTTAAACGGAACGGGTATATTGGACACTGATAAGAAGGAAAATGGCAAGAAAGATAAACGTAGCCGCAAGGTATCCGATCAAACTAGTACGCAGGTATCGCCTGTCCGAAGAAAAGACAGCGTGGGACGCAAATACAAGTAATTTAAAGTTATACTAAAATATATTTGTTGATTGCATAAATATTTATGCTCTAAAATATTGCTAATTACTTAATTAAATATTTTTATTACTAAAATGTGTAGTTTACTAAAAATCTGAAAATATAAATTCATGTAAATAACTATGGTTTTAAAATTATATTTGGTGCTAATTTTGAATATTCGTACAGGATAGAGAAAAATCTAGACGGTTCTCAATCTGGTCGATCAACTCAACGGGATTCTTCGAAAGATCTCGCAGAGCCAGATTCTGAGAGAGGCAAGGAATCTTCGAAAAAAATCACAACGGATGATGATGTTGAGGAGGATAGAGAACCACCGCCAATTTTAAAATATCTAAGGAATCAAGTGAAGGATGCTTTTCACGCACCTCTGGCAACTTTAATAAAAGGAGCTGTCGTTATGACGGAAGACTTGTTTGTGGAAGTGTTGCCTGTCGCGTGGGAACTCTTATTAGAATCAAATCAAGAAGTCGCCGCGTCGGCCGCGGCGCTTTTCATAATTTCGGCCGTGCGAGCACCGAACCAGGCCAGCGAACTGATGCACAAGGGTCTTCAGCATAGTAACACCAGTGTACGCATCAATGCTATTTTGCGATTTCAAGTTCTGTGGAAATTACGATACCAGGTGTGGCCGCGAATGGAAGAGGCGGCTCATCTAACTTTCAAAGTGCCTCCTCCAGGAATAGAATTCACTCTGCCGTCACCGAAGATTGGAATAGAATCTTTACCAGTGGTCGATCCACCTTGGATGCCACAAGTGAAGACTAAAGTGGAAGAGGTCACTATCAATCAAGAACGTCATGTAAGTAATTATCACGAATTATGTTTTATATATTTTTTTAAGATTAATGAATTGCTTATAGCGTTTGTTTTTTATTTTAGAGATCTTTAGTGACTGCGACGAAGACGAGAAAGAAGCAGCAAACCGAATTGATTAAGAAAGCTCTTCAGGCGCAAGATGATAAAAAGCGGGAAGAAAGAGAGAACTTTTTGATAACAACAATACCGATTACTGTCCAGGCTGCTTATGAACCCAGTCCAATAGGAGATGATCATGACGAAGGTATGTACTTATTTTGTTAAAATATATTCTTTGATCATAATTTATTTTTCAATGCAGGTAATGTGGGAGATGAGGATGCAGGTGAGACAGTTCAGAGAAATACGTCACATCACAGTCAGTCGGCTCTCTCATTGTTTCCCTCGTCGCTATGTTCAGCGATTGTTCAAATTATTAATCTTCTGGATGATCCAGCAGTCTCCGAAGATGGAAACGCCGTATATGAAGTGGCATATCAAGTAAAACAAAATAAATTTATAAATTATAATTACACATACATTATTTAAATATTATTATTTAAAATATTATTGAAATTAATCTTAATAATTTTATCTATCAAAAATAAATAAATAATAAATTTATAAATTTATAAATTTATCTATATCAGGTGATTTGGAGTTGCTTGGTAGAAGACAGTGCTTTGTTTCTTCGATACGTGCTGGAACGTCTGACGAGAGAAAAGCAAGAGTTGATGTTCAAGATTTTAAGACATCTTATTAGATTTGTACCAAAATTGCCACAACAAGCTGCGTTCGCCCTGTACAATTATATCATTGGATACGTTATGTTTTATGTGCGTACTCCGCATGAAGAAGGTCAAAAGTTAATTGGAACTGCGCTGTCTATTCTATGGATGGTAAATTCTGCTTCTTTCTCAACTTTTTTACAAACCTTTTTTATTAATACGAGATTGTTGATAATGATTCTCTCTGATGTCAGGTTGTACACAGTGTACACGGCATTATGTTTAAAGATCTAAAGCAGATTCTGCGAAAGGAACAGTGCGACGCGTCAATTCTGCTTACGGCAAACGTTCCGTCGGCGAAAAAAATTATTGTTCACGGTCCCCAGGATCCCGATGCCGGAGAAATACCCTCCCAATTTCCGGTCCAAGAGGACACGCAATTTTGTCAGATACTTCGAGAGTCCTTAGACTTTTTCGGTATCGAAGAATCGAAACATCACGAATACTTCCTTGTGGATTACAAGACGCGTTAGTTTTTTTATTTACTTTTACTATGCATAAGAATTCTATTATACGCATTATTTGTTAAATTTCAGATCAAATACATAATCCGTCGTCATACGTGAGAGATTATTATTTCTTCAAGAGATCTCAATTTCCGCAAATTGAACTCATTCATATGAAGCCGGAAGACGCGTTTAACGCGTTGCAACGGCAGGAATTAAGGCACAAGTTTGTAGAGATAGGAAAAGTGCTGTTGACCTGGGCAATCTTGAAGAATGTCGATATGGTGGTGCAGAGAGTCGTATTTCTTCACGAAGAACTCATGAAGCTACCGTCATTTCCGCGTAAAGCGTTAGAAGCGGATTTGGATCTGTACAAAGGTGGTGAAATTGGAAGAGTACGTATTTAGATATTTGATTTTAATTAAAACCATCGCGTGTTGCACAATAATTATTTTACAAATAATTTTGTTAACGTCAAATCCTCTTCCGCGATATTACAGGAACTTCTCGGGCTGGACGTGATGCATAAGTTTATGTGGGTCAGATTAATCGCGCGCATGTTTGAAGCCATGGCTGGCAACTTTGCGTATTCCGGCGATATCCATCTTTTTCTAAACGTTTTGAATGGTGCACTGATTCTTCACAGCGAGGATTCATGCATTCTGCGTTACGTTGTGGCAACTTACATAAATGCAGCGCATAATTTCAAGAATATTTTTTCGACCAACGGTTATCTGCTAATCATGCCGACTTTATTACAATTATATTCGACGCATCAGACAAACAAACTCGTAACGACTACTGTCGAATATGCGGTCAAACAATTTTATCTCATGAATCGTAAACCTTTTATTCTTCAAATGTTTGGCAGCGTATCCACTATATTGGACACGAATGAGATGAGTATCCACGGCGAAGCTCATAAGGTTTGTTTTTTTCCTATAAATAAAAAATACACGCGTATATCTTTAAAAAATGATAATGTGTTATTTATGGTAAGGTTCCTTCTACGTGCCTGTTTAATTTGTTAATGAGTTTGGAAACTCCGTCGCCGGATCCACTCAATATAGGAGAATTGGTGAGAGAAGAGAAACCTTTGAAAGCGATAGACTTCTGTTATCACGATGAAAACGAAATGGTCAACGTGCTTGATTGTATATCTCTTTGCGTGATGGTGATAGCTTACGCACCTGACGCTCTTAGAGGCCAGCAGATGTTGGTAAGAATTTATTACTAATTTATTTGATCAAGTAAATCTCTTATAAAATTATTGCATTTTAAATAGATAATATTAGAAGCAGTATTGCCGTGCTACGTTCAGGAGATTCAATTACCCACGTATAATAGAGAAGGCAAGACAGAAAAGGAGATAATAAATCAATTAGCCATTGCAGTGAAGACATTAGTTAACAATTCTGAAGCATTGACAAAGTGTGTACTGAATTTATCATAATTTTCTTTTTATAATTATTTCCTCTTCTTCTGTCTTTACGAGGTCTAACATCTCATTAATTCTCGTAGATATTACAATGGTCCGCAAAAATCTAGCCCCGAACATAAAGGGTCCAGTCAAAAAAATTACGGCAAAGGTCCGTATTCACCGGGTTATGATTACGAGGATGACACTCACACGACAAAGTACATAGAACATTCAAAAACTCGACATTTTTACGATCGAGACAATGAGGACGCTGAGAATTTCCACAAGAACGAATTCAGAAGACCTCGCAATACTTTATTAAATATGGTTGGAGATTTCGTGACTCGTTGTTCCGCTCGTTTGGTAGAACTCAACAAGAAATCTCAGGACGGAAAGAATATCGAGTTGTTGGATTCAAAATGTCACGTGGTAAATTTATCCATTCTCTTTTTAACATACAATATTTAGTTTATTGCTATACAATAAATATAATGAATAATTGAGATAATTATTTTTTTATAAATTAATAAGCTATTAATAAAAAACGATTTTTTTGCAACTAATTTGTCACACAAAAATAGAAAATAGAAATATTTTTCACATTTAATAAAAAATGTTAATAATATAAATTAATAATGACATTATGACAAAATAATTCGTCTATGCATGCAGAGGATTTAATAACTGTAATGTTGTAAGTAATGATTGCGTTTCTTTATGCAGCGACTAGCCGATATTGCTCACACTCTCTTGAAGATCTCTCCGTATGATCCCACTACTATGGCTTGCCGTGGGCTTCGTAGATATATGAACGATATTCTTCCTTCGACTGAATGGGCGGCCGACGACATGAGACCGGCATTAACACTCATTCTCAGAAGATTGGACAAGACTTTTAGTAAAATACACAAGAAAGCATCGATCAGAAGGAATACCAATTGGGTCGCCGCCAGTAATCTTTTAAAAGGAGTTTACGAGACCCTGTTGAAATGTCCGTACATCGCGCACTTCCAATATTTGAAGACACTGTTGAATACCTGTCAGGTAAATGTTGAAAGAATTTTGTCTATCGGCGAATTCGTTTTTATTTTAATTTAAATGAATTTTTAGTTTTATTTAATTAATCAATTAATTGTCATCAATTTTTCAGGCCTTGATTGTCGGAGATACTCCCCCTGAGGACGTAACTTCTGCTTCCGCAGCTGCTTTAATGAGCAAGATACCACCTCCGCATTTCTGCTCGACAGTGTTACGTCTGATTGCATTGCACGTGATATCATTCGGCGAGGGATATTCGTTGGAAAATGTTCTCAGCGGTCAGAACATGTTCGCCACCCAGACACGTACCGAGAATGCGATGTTGAACTTGCTGATACCATTATTTCTGCGCGTTGGGACCGGAAGAAAAGGTAAAAATGCATCATTATATAATATTTTATGCAAGAAAGTCATGTTACGAATTAATTATTTGTGTTACTGTCTTGCGTTACTGATGATTTAGATGTACCGAAATTGAGGCAAGCAGACATTAGTTTTGCTCTAACGGCAGTATTGAATACGCTTTGGCCACCGAGCGTAAAAGCAGTGCCATTGACGGTGCAAAAACCGCCGACAGATATGAGAACCGGTAGCCTAACATTCGCCGCGAGAGATCCGAAAACTTTGACAAAAACGTCCTTAACGTTATATCAAGTCGCGTTTCTAGGTAAGAATTTATATCCAACAAACAATTTAACAAAATTTACAATTAAACAAAATCTTACGAGAAAGTTAGAAAAATAAATTATTTTATAGTTTTTATAAAATTATATTGTTATGTGAATTACATTACATATTTTTCGCTGTTATGAATAATGCTTGATGTCCGAATGCTTGCTTGCAGCGCTTAAAATTATGACGATATGTTTCGAAACTGAGTTGAGAACGGAATGGCCGAAAATTTTGCGCACAATGCGCCTTCTGAACAAGCGAAACGAAGCTTCCATATATCTTTGGAACTTTATAGAATTCGTAGTAACCCACCGTACGGCTTTATACATCCAAATGCTCCCATTCATCATTCATAAGATCGGACAGGCGCCGATATCTGAACACGAGCGAAACATGCATACTATCATACGCGAAAGAATTAATGGCAGCATTATTGTGCCAAAATCTCGCGGAGCACTATTGATGGATCTCATTCACGAATTGAAAAAGCTGAAAGAGGAAATCGAAGATCGAAGATTCGGTTAGTATATTTTAACAATATAAAATAATTTAATTACTAATTACATATTTGAGTTTCTCCAATAAATAACATATCGCGTTATTCAAAAAGATATTATATAAGAAGCATGATTTTATTGTCTATTGTTCAAATCTATCTTTTCTACAAAAAATTAAAATACATATAAAAGAAAATGCGTTAATTAGGAATAAAAATACATTTACATAAAATCGTAGATTAAGTTAATCGAGGATTATTGATCAATTATTTTGTAATTATAATATATAGATGAAATGCAACCGGAACCTAAGAGAAGCGTAGTGGACATGCATCCGATAAACGAGGGTCAACCGCGTACTCAGAGGCCGTCTCTGATGGATCTTCTGACCGGTGATCTAGGATCTAGATCTCACATAAATCGTACACCCTCCGAGACTCCGGTGCCTCATTCTACATCCCAATTGCAGCCATATTCGACTCACTTGAGTAAAACAATGCTGTCCAATCAAATAACAGCGCTGAGCAGTACTCGCATTGGCGGTATTATACTATTTCTTTATTTTCCGCATCGTAAATATCAAAAAATTACAATATTCCCAATGTTATAGCAATAATTTTGACAAACATTTAATCAGATTCGAACATTCGACTGCATTGCTAAATATTACACAATTGCACAAGCGCATATATTTTTCTCTGAAATTGCAATACCATCGATAGTACATCTCTCAATTGCAGGATCTATATCGAGTGCTAGCGCAGGATCATCCACTTTGCGAGAAACGAGCGACACGATTACTGGAGAGACCTGCGTCGAGCAGCAGTCGACGTCGGCGACGACAGGTATTCCATCTCTTTCGATGAATAAATATAAAGAGGTTCCCTCTCTAACTGTCGATTACGATCGATGCGACTGCAAGCCTCTCGCATACATTTCATTACTGTCGTACGCGCAGTACGAAATCAGCTGACCGTTACCACAGTTGGATCGAGCCATTGTCTATAGATCACTGCCGACAATCTTTCTCAGTGACTCTCGACGGTTGCTCTCTTCCTTTATGCTCGTAGTTTCTTGCGCGGTTTGCATCGTCTTCACTTTCATTCCCCTTTACAGTGAGGCTTGCAACTTGAAGAGTTTAGCGTTCTCCTTTCGTTTACGAACAAGAATTCCTTCTCTCGTCAACGGACGATTACGTTGTCGTCCTCTCTATCCCCGTCTGAAAAAAAGATTCCTCTTGTTAATCGCATATATCATTTAAGGCGCCATGTGTTTTAAAGGCATAAGAGTCGTTTGCGTCTCTCTCGCCGGTCATATGATTGACACATTGATCATTACGTTGCTTCCATTGCTAGCTAGGGAACGGAGGTAAGCGGACCGATTGTACAACTCAATCAATTCTGACACAATCTATGATATATATATACATATATATATCCTGCTGGTATGTGCCCCTCTCACGCTTATCACTTTTTCGTAATTTTGATATCTCGATCGCTCTTCCTGTTTCTTCCGTCGTCTACCACAGTCTTCGTCCACTTCTTGTTGCCTCCTAAGTCCACTCTTCTACCGTAAAACGAGATTGGTAAAATAATAATTTATAATTACATAATGTATTTATTTACGTAACAATAAATAAATTATATATCATCAGATGGAGAAGAAATTGTATTGAAGTAATCAATATAAAAACTATAAAGAATTTTTAAAGACAGAACGTGGTGTGCAATCTCATTTCGCGGTATTTTCTCTTAGAACACTGATATTTATTATCGTCTCCTCTATCACGTTTTATACGCAGAATCATAAGGAACTTATTACATAGCAGTATTTAGACAATGGTAATGTCCAACAGTTGGTACCCTATATTGATCGTTGCGTAGACTCTCTTACGTAGTTGCTTCGATGTTCTATCGCCTTCTCCTTCATTCAAAAGCACGAAACTAACTAACTGTCGCTGATTGTTTTTACAGTTAGCACAACAACAACAACTATCAGTATCAACAGTTCCGTATCAACACACTCAATTTCAGCAGTCTTCGTAACTCGAAGATACATTTAATACGCTGATCTTAATTTAATTGACGCAGATAAAATCAAAATTCTTCAGCTTGAAATTATTTGCTTTACTACAGCTTATTCTGATAATCTTTCTATAACATGATATACACAAATACTCAATATATGTTTTTCTAGTCGAAGCAACATCGTACAGATATTTAAAGAACATTTCACATAATTATACATCACGCATACGTCAATATACCTGCACATAATATTTCGTCTCTTTGGAGCTCTCATCATTGCGGTCATTTTTTATCGAGCTAAATTATATTTACATTATAAAATTAACATATATGGAAAATAAACTCACTTTCAGATTCATACAATATATTTCAAAGCATATATCGAAGAATTCTTTGTAGAGTTCCATGAATGATTTTCAGGATCTTCTAAATCTATAACTTTATATTTAGACTACATGACACTTTATGGCATCATATTTACATCATAATTAATCAATATTACTCTGGTTAAAAAATGTGCAACATCGACGCGATATATGATCGTGAGCAACATATCGGCGTGATTACTATATCGTGGTGTGGTCTGTCTTACTTGTTATCCTTCCCCTCATATTAGACGTTCGATGTGGCATGTTTCAGATAGATTCCAACCATCTTCTACTAGCGATGAACGTAACCATGTTAAACTTCATCCTATCTTACCTCACCAAGGCGCCAAAGCTGCGCTTTGTCTCTTCCGTAGAGTTTAGAAACTCATCAGGTAAATCCCCCAATCCCCGCTTTAGCTTATACATGATATACTAAGTCATGTCCTTCTGAAATATCCCTATTTTTTCCTTCTGACACGGTATGGTATTTAATTATATTACTGCAAAAAAATTGATGAATTAAATAAACTTGTAGAAATTTATTCTGTGAAATGCAGTTTCTAATCTTCAATTTTAAAAACTAAAATTTAATTTTAAAAATATGATTTAAAGATATGATTTAAAATGGTATATCTTTCCACAAAATAGATTTCTATTCAGTTCTTTTAATTCATTTATTTTTTATAATAACATTGACATATTGCACATGTAATTCATTTTTCACTAATTTCATTACCATATTCTTATAAAGATGGTTTCGAACAGGAATTTATGCAAAAAATGCAAGATTGTAGAAAATATTTCTTTTATCTTTGACACTTATCTTATTTGCATTAATCAATTATTTTGTATATATTTGCATATCGCACAATTATTTTTGATCGATATATGAAAAAAATCAGCTTTATTGATAATTATCTAGGAATCGAAATAGGAAAAAATAGAAACAGATTTGTAGCTTAGATATTTCGTGAAAATTTAGTTGAGCTATTGCATGGGGTAAAATATAATATATAATAATTATACATGCATATATCTTTATACAATTTTATGAATTATGGTGAACTTAATATAATTTATGAAAGAAAGAATATAAAAATAGATATTTGATTATACATATTGAATCACATTTTATCTAACGAGATATCGCTATTAATTATGTACATCACAGTATCTAATATCGTTTGCAGAAAATAGAAGTGTGTTATTATATTACCCGAATAATCAAAAACACTCAAGCACATTTCTTTTCTCAAATTTTATCAATTCTAATGCACAATGAATTTGCAAAATGCTTTCTTAACAACTCCTTCTATATAAGTATCTGTTCATCAATATTTAATGGGCGTGTAACACTTGTTTATATGTAAATGTATAATTGATATTTTCTGTCTTGCAATATTCTTTCACATTGTTATTTTTTTATATGAAGGAATATTTAAAATTGCTTCGTATGTTTTGTTCATAAATACAATCTTGCATGCATGTAATAAGTACATATATGTTCTCTCTCTCTCTTTTTCTTTCTCTCGCTCTCTGTAGGAATATTAATATGCCTCAATCTTTAACATGCAATCACATGCGGTATCATATTGTACATGCAGAAGATGATGTCTTATCACCATAATATCTTTATAAAACGTTACATAGTAATAATTTATGATAAGTATATCTGCTATTTTCAGTCATGCATTTACAAGTATGGAAATAATTTAATTTTATCAAAAATATGAGCTACACTCGCTTAATATCAAATGCAAATGTTTTATTTTATAATAATGATTGAACAATCTCTCTATTGTGCAACAAGAATGCACCTTATAATTCTCTGTAGAATTCTTATCGTCACATACGTCTAAGAATGTTCAGATTCAACAGTAGCGTATACTTCTATATATAATATTGTAAAAGAGCTTTTGTTAGATGTAGTGTCACATGTTTCATAGAGCACAGAACGCGGATATAATTATTATATTCCTGCGCGCTTCGAAAACAATCTAAAAAATTGTGAATACACTTTGAAAGAGGAGCATGAGTAGATGGAGCGTAGAATAGAATCTGTGAATAAGACAGTAGACGCGACATGATCGTCGACTATCCCGCCAGGAGAGACAGTGACGAGCCAATTAAGCCCGAGCAGTCCAATCGAAGACAATTCTGGAGAATTCCGTACCGACAGGCCTCGCTTACAACGTTCTATGGGCCAAAGCAAGAAGACTTTCCGCTTAAGAAAAAGTCGAAAGAGTCACATTGAGGTGACAAGCTTTATATATTTATGTATATTTAATTTTATATATTTTCTATATTATTATCTATTCTATAGTATCTAGTAATATCTTATATATTCTATAGTATTATTTTTATATCAATACATATATCATTATTATGTTATCGAGTCTATTTAGCTTTATCCGAACTGCTTATTTTACAATTTAATTATTTTCTAATTCGTTCAGCTTTAAATCTTCCTTCAACGCAGAGATATGTGATATTATTTTTCAGATGACCCAGGCAAAAACCGAGCAGCAGGATGCAACTATTCCGGAGCAAGCCACGAGCTCGCCGAAATCGGTCGCGCAGACGTCAACAGCATCAGCAGGACCGTCAGCGGATCCGCCGTTATCTAACATCCCATCCGATTCTTCGTCCATTCGTTCCAGGCGAAGTTTATCTGTTCGCAAATCAGACGGGGAAAAAAGTAGCAACGTGCCAGCGGATCAGCTTCACGGAGCTACGCATCAGCATCATCACTGTCACCACTATCATCACCATCTGCATCCTCAGGTGTCGGACGTTTCCTGGGACGAAGACACGTCCAGCACTTCCGGATACCGTGAATCGTACAGCATGCAGATCATGTCATTGGATGGTAACGCTCGGTCGGGTCAAGCGCCGCCTTTAGCGTCGCCAGATCTGAATGATATGCCATCCACAAGCAGCACGACCACTAATTACATAGCTTTCGACGGCAGCTCCCCGGATTGTTCGTTCAACGGCAGCGGAGGCGAGAAAACTGCTTTACTAACTTCGAGTCAGAGAACAACTTCTCAACATTCCTTATTGATGGTCTTTCCAAATCAAGACGAAGATACGTTGATATAAGTCGCAAAATCATTTTTTTTTAGACTGACAATTTAATAGAATCATCGAAGATGAAGGGTTCTAAAGAAATAGGGATGATTTGAAAAATGAGACGTTTAAAAAATATCGGGATTATGAGTGTGTGAAAGATTATACATTTAATTGATCATTTCTTACTTTTTTTGTAGCTAATGAGATGTATGTGTCCTGTTGTTATTTGGCATAAAATGTTTTTATATAAATTTATTTTACTCTATTGTTATAAATTGTACATGTGAAATATATATGTATGTATGTATATCAAAGTTTGAACTAAAGTAAAATTTTTGTGAAACATACATATATACGCTCTATTAATTACAGAATTTTTGTATTATATCAAAAGTAGAGCTGATATGTGTAATAAATTATAAATAGATATCTTTTAATAAATTATTTAAGTAAAAAGATAGAAAATAGAGAATGATTCGGAAATATTCGGAAAATCATGTGTATTTTGATGCTTTTAAAGATTTTATGCATTAGAGAGTATGCCCTAATTATATTATTTATATATGCTGCGATTGTATATATAGACATATTTGAAATAAAAACGATCTATAAAAACTCATATATATGTGTGTGTATATGTATACATAAATTTAATTTTATTAAGAAATGTGAGTGTAATTGTGCCGAGGCAGATCAACACTGATATCTGCTAGAACGAATGATACAGCTGCAAATAAGGCTGTATTCATATCCAGGGCTTTCGGATTTTCCACCGTCATAGTGTCTGCATTTGAATGATGATAAAAGAAGTAGTTTTCGTTTCGATTCCAAAGACCTCCGCCTGGTACGCCAGCATTTACCCAGAATTGTATATCAGGCTGTGATGAGGGGCTTTCCACTTTCATGTCACCCAACGGAGCTAACAATCTATAGGAACGTGAAAGATTTTATACATTTGTTTCATAAATAATGTTTGTTTTACAAAAACTTCAAAAATTTCGAATAATACTTTTAACCTAGATTGCAAAAACAAAAATCTAAATCGTTAAAATATTAAAATGTGATATTAAAATATAATAGTATGTGTAAAATATGGAGATACTGACAGCATTATTCTCTGAAGTATACATTCAACCAGTTCATTTCCAGTGAATTTGAGGCCTTCAGGAATGAATGTGCCGATGTCGGATTCCATCACGAATTGCAAATTGTTATTCTCCGCACTATGTCTTTGTATGTATTGGCGAGCTCCAATAAGACCAAGTTCCTCGGAAGTCCACATTATCATTCTGCGTAATATATAGATAACTTATTATATAATGCATTACGATATGCATAACTTTTTAAAGATATTGATAATAAAGAAAATGTGTGATTAGACAAAATTGTTAATTTTTTAAAAACACATTCTTTCAAATATATATTCTTTTATAACATTTTTATGACATCGCGTCAAATGAATTTTGAAGTCAGGAATATAATCGCATTCTCTATATTTATGACTTTGCGATTAGCATTGAATAATATAGTCACACGCATACGCTGTATTTATTTGAATATATTGCAATTATGCATACTAAAAATATATACTTGTATTTAAAAAAAATGTTGATCTAATGTTAATTTTAATGATAATGTATTTGAATTACCTTATCGTTCTTCGCGCTCGCAAGCCAAGATGCTTCAATAATTTTAAAGCATTCCAAGATATAAAAATACCACCTCCATCGTCCATTGCACCTTGTCCAACATCCCAACTGTCTATGTGTCCAGAAACGACGACTGTTTTCTCAGGATTGTTAGAGCCAGTTATATCAGCTATAACGTTACGGGACTGAGTATCGGGATATCTTTTCGCTCCCATTTTCAGATTTATTACTATTGTTTCACCTGGATAAAAAATTAAAAATCTTTTATAATATAATCTATTGTTTATCAGTTGTCTAAAATCATAAAATTCTTTTCCTTTACCACGATCCGCCATTCTTCGAAGAAGACTCGCGTCTTCAACAGTTATGCAAGCAGCTGGGATTTTAGTAACGTTCTCCCCGTAGCTCATCATACCAGTATGCGGAGTGTACAATGAAAATGGTGTTACTGATCGAATCAAGACAGCCACTGCTCCTAATTCTGAGGCTCTCGTGGCACCCGAACTTCTATATTCCACGGTTTCTCCATACGAGGTAAATTTTTCATTATACACAACAATTTTCCCTGGAACCTAATATAATTGAAAGTTACTATATTATAACCGTGAACATGTATAAAAATACATATCTATAAATACATGTATACATGTGTAAAAATACGTATATATTATATCAGTTTTTTATTTATTCAATATACCTCTTTTGCTCTTTTTTTAAGTTCTGCAAAACTATTCACCACTACAGCGTTAGCAGTTATACCTTCTTCTGGAGTACCAACACTGTAACCCAATCCTAATAACGCCAAATCTTTGTACCTTGGTTGTAATAGAGTCGCAGATTCTGAGCCTCTAAAAAATTTATTATAATTGTTATTCTTCTTTTTGTATTATTTTTTAGATAATGGTTATCGTATATTTAATAATTTCTAAAATAAGAAAATTAAACTCTACATATAAATCTACATAATAAATAGTAAAAAAAGGAACTAAGACGGCTAACAAGAGTCAAAGCGCATTACTTGAAGTACAAACAAAATTATATAATTTTATTATTATTAGAGAAAATTTTAATAATAATAATACATGAATTTTAAATCGGCCAATAGAGCCAAGCGCGAAAAATTAATTCTTCGAAACTGTATCTCTTGGTTTGAGATTACTAAGTTCCATATATAAATTAATTTCGAACTTACATATAGAGAAAAATAGGCGAGAAAAATATAGGTCCGAAAAGTCGCTGAAGCGGGAATCAAACCCGCGTCTTTCACTTTCCGGGCGACTGCTCTTACCAACTAATGTTTTAAAATTCATGTATTATTATTATTAATAATATTGAGAGCCGACATATATTTCTTATTTAATAATAATGATAATAATAATAAGAATAATAGTTTATAATTTAAATTTAAAGTATTTTAAAGTTTTTTGTACCTGACCCAATGTGGTACAGTAGCCGGTTCACCATGTACATTTTCTAAACCTAAGCTAATTGATTTGTTGAGTACATAATCGATAGCGTCCTCAAGTGTTTGGGTACCAGTGAATCTCGGGCCAAATTTATCAACAAATGTCGCCAATTCTTGCCAAGTATTTCCTTTGAAGGAACCTTGCATAGTTTCATTGACAATTTTTTGCACTATCGGCGCGTAGGAGTCTATTTCTTCGATTAAAGTATTTGATAAATGACAAGTATCTCGTTTATTCGTGATATCACTTGACATTATCATTAACCGGACGCATAGCAGCCACATAAAGATAAAGGTTTTTTGTGTACACATTATCACTAAAAAACGATTTTTCTGTGCAATAAATGCCGTAATAGAAATTAATATATCAATATATATAACTGATATATAACTGAAATATTATATAACTAAAACATTATATAAAAATTTATCTTTCTATCTCTTTATATCTCTTTATATCTCTTTACGTTTCTCTATATCTCTTTGAATATTTCTCTTTCTAAACTTAATATAATTAAAATATATTCTTATGTAAAATTTGATTAAAGTTTTTGCAAATTAAAATATTCGATATTTGATATATTAATCGACATTGTACATTTTTATTCCGTATACAATAATTTTAAAAGATAATTGTTAATAATTGGATTATATTATGAAATTTATATAATAATTTAATTTTTAATAATTTTTAAGAGAAATTATTCTTACCGTACTATTTACACTCAATATATGTGTTAAAATCACGCACTTATAACTCATAAAAATATTTTATGAAGAAGAGGGTTCTCTCTCCGTGCGACGCAATAAATGATACTAATTCACAGACGTCTAGATGGATTCTAACGGTTGCTCGATGCAATGATTGCTGGATATATAAAGGAGATAAAGCAGATTCCATAATTATCTTTACAAATATTGTGGAGTCATCTTCACTTATCGTTAGAGCCGATTTTTCCAACTTCTCGGTAAATTTTACCTGATAGGTAGCATATTTTCGTCTCTTTTCAGATAAATTCTAAAAAAAAAAAGACACATATATGCTACTTGTCGGGTAAAACTGATCAAGAGTTGAAACAACCGGCCCTTACTGAAATGGTGCAAAATTTTGAAATATTTATTTGACACGTAAATATTGTAACTCATTATAATCATAGTTCATTAAAAATTGTAATTAATATCTGTATATATACAGTAAATTAACAACATTATATAACTTTGTTATATTATTATTGTATTATTTTATATATATAAATTAATACAATTGTAAAACAAAATATTAATATTAATGATTGAGCTATTTTATATCTCATGGATTAAACTTGAAATATAGTCAATTTCGAATTATTTACCGAGTAATATATTAAATTAGGAATCAGATGTTAAGAGTTTCAATATGAGCAGTGTTTGTAGAGTGTCTCTCTCAAGAAACTCAAGATAGTTCTTCTCTGAAGAGTTACTTTATCAGACTATGGTCATAACAAAGCTATATAGAAATAGCAAGAAAAAAATATGCTTTTTTCTTTCCAATAGTGACATATATATTCTTTTTCCAGACATATAATTATTTATTTTAAATAAGATTTAATATCTATAAAGTTAAAATGCAAAACTAACTTGATTTATGCTTATGCTTAAATATTGATTAAAGTCCAATGTAGTTTCAGTAGTCTCCGTTCCGATGTTTGATGGAACGAAGGCTTTCTAATATTCTTGTGTTCTCTGCTCCAAACAACGATTACTTGTTCTCAGTATGACTTGAGGTTTTTGACAGATAGTTACAGACAACGTGACAGTTGTACAGTAATACAAACATATTCGTAAATAAAGTGAAGATTGCAAAATATCAAAAATAAAAGAAGAATTATCATTGATTACACTGAAAGTAAATGCGGTGATTAAGGTTGTTGTTTCACGTGCAAAACAGGTTTCTGTTGTAATTTCGACGATATGTCTGATTATTTCGAGGAAATGGGTTGGACGCCTTTAGGTGACGGAGAAACACCGAATCATCTGATTCAAATGGCACGATTTTTACGAGATTATGGCATGTGGGAATTGCTTGGGGAGGACGCAAAACTTCCACCTCCAGCGTCGAAAAATGCTGTAGAAACTTTACCAGAAATTAAGATTGAATCCAGCGAAATTAAACAGTGCCCGGTTTGCTTAAAAGAATTCGAAGCGAACGATAAAGCGAAATCGATGCCTTGTCATCATGTATTTCATCAAGAGTGTATTATACCCTGGTTAGAAAAGGTATGACCATAAGTAATATAGGAATAGTTAATATATATAAAAAACAATTTCATATTTGATAAAAAATTAAAACAAAAAAAGAAAACTAATTTAATACATATAAGTGTTTGTTGCATATTATTTCAAATTATTTCAAATTATATTATATTTTCAGACTAATTCGTGTCCACTCTGCCGATATGAATTGCCAACAGATGATGAAGAGTATGAAATGTATAGGAAAGAGAAGAAGCGAGCGGTGGAGAGGGAGAAAGACTTGGAATCGCTGCATAATTCTATGTTTACGTAGGAAAAATTTATATCAATATCAATTTTTAGCAAAAAATGATTATCTTTTTATTTTATATTTTGTAAGTTATTATATATATATATTAAATTAAAAAATTATATTATATATTAAAAATATCACTTGCGTCAGCAAGCGCCTTGAATTACTGGAAAAGTAAATGAAAATATCTATATATACAGTAATATATATACAGATATATTTATTAATGTAAGTAAATTTTGTAAAAAATATACTTACCACATTTATTAATATAATAAAAATAAAATTTTGTAATTGAAAGCATATAGAAAATACATACAGGGAACCTATACAATGCGTAATAAAATTGTGGATATGTATTTGCAATATATGATAGTTGATTGAATAAAGAGGCATGAATTATTAATAGGAAATAATGTTTATTATACAGTGTACATATTTATTAACTTCATTTATTTTATTTCTGTTATAAATTTTATATTAATAATTGTATTATGCTTTTTTTTGCCGAGCGACGAATGCCTTGATCAGTGTGCGCTTAGACTATAACAATCTCCGTAAAAAGTATAGAAACTTCTGATTTTTATTTTGTTCGTTTGTTTTATTCTTTTATTCCTCTTTCTCTCCCTCTCTCTCTCCGGTTTCTCCGTTCTCTTTCGCTCTCTTTCTCGCTTTTTCTCTCTCGCTCTCTCTCTTTCTCTCTCTCGCTCTCGCTCTGTCTCTCTCTCACCTTAACGCGATCGCTACCATATGAACCATACCACCAAAGAGAATTGCCAAAATATGTTGCGCTGAAAACGGCATAATCGTTCGGCATATACAAATAATAGTACTGTCGAAGTTAAAGTAATTGGCGGTTTATTCATTATCATTTTTTTCACTCTCGTGTCGGTGACGTCATTCCGAAAAAAATGACCCACCGCCGCCGTCAACGCCCACGTGGACGCGACACCCTTTCGTAGTTTCCTTCTTACTCATCCCCTTCCCCCCACGCAATATTTCACCCTAGGGGGGATTAGTATCTGTTATCAATTATTTATATATAATATGCGTAATAATATAAATAATGTCGTTAATATATACCTATGATGATTACCGTTTCTTTAATGATAAACTATCTGAATGGTACATTTCTCTGCTAATGGCCATGTCCGTAATAGCTAGTTATGTAATCTGTATGCGAGCTTCAAGTGGGATAAGGTACGTCGTACAGAGAACTTTCGGCTCGGCGTTCACGTAAGACAAAGACGAACGGAGGAACAACTCATCAAATTTACGTTCGAATACGGGAACACGTCCGTGGCGCGAAAAATGTGCGCGAACGTCGGGAAACTCTTTTTCGTCCCTTTTTTTTGTCTCGATACTGGTCAAGTTCGACATGATATAACTTCGAGATAATTTGCTTTGGTTCAAGTTTTTGCCACGAAAAATATGTCCACGAGAGAAACAAAAAGTGAAATCTAACGAAGTATTATTTTACATGTCTTTTAAAATACGAGAGAGAAATTATGATTTGTATATATATAACTCGATGAAATGTTTAAGCGTTTCTTGTAGATACTTGACCATTTCGTATTTCATATAACTTTTGACGAAATACGCGTATTCACGACGTTCGCTAAAAAATGTTTAGTCCTTTATATACGTCCCCGTGATTTATCTTGATATAGAAATGTACGACGTTAATTCATGTCACTTAGACTTCTCGTCGAACGCGTGGGTTACTCCATTTTCTCGCTTGCATCAAATGTATGTATCTAGCTTCCTAACGTAAGTGTTAAGTGTATATATATATAATTACTTTTATTTATATATATATATATATATTTATATATATATATATACTGCATTAGCTTCTTCTTCTCGTTATAATAATCATCGTCATTCCATAATAATCATAATCAATAACCATAATAATAGCAATAATAATAATAATATTAACCATCATCACCGTCGCGATCATAAGTCTCGATGATGCTGTTAATTCGTCCATATCGATATATTATATATTATATATTTTTATATTACACGTTCCTTATGAAAATAATAATTCAAAAATGGCATATCTTCCGTTCGCGCGCTATTCCCATCCCTGCGTCGCAACCCCTTGCACCACCACCTCCCTCACCCCTCCTCTCTCGCCCTCGATATTAGAGTGACTTTTTTTTTTTTATAAATAACTATTTATTTTTTACACGCGTCGGCGGAATTTCTCGACGTTCGCTGCGTCGTGAATAATAAATAGTTGTGACTTCGCAGCGCACATTCCTCGTAACGTTTGCTCATTACGATTATCTTTTTTCGCGCGACGAAAAATTCTGCCGATGAAAAGCCTCAGTGAAGCTTCGGAGACTTCGGGTCCAAGCGTTCCTTTCGCTCCTCATTACGCAAGTACACTTTGTTTTCGCATATTTGTGCGCGCGATCATCCGCGTAGATATCGGCTCGTTCGATGTTAACGACACTGCAGTATGAATCGTTCATATATACAGCAATATGTCCTCTATATGCAAATTTCTCACTGTTAATTTACTTTACATGTTGTCGCGCGTGATATTCGTATATAGTCTTGCGTTTAATTATTTTCTAGGCTCGTTTCTGCACTTTCATAAAACTTCATGCGCAAAATTGCATAGACGACGTATTGCTGATTCGATACTGCAATTTTGCGTATTAGTGTAATCTCTAATAACGATGTATGTTGTTCCTTTTTTTTTTATTACAGCGCAAAGAGTGCGCAATATTGATTAATGATTTTATCGACATAATTTAGCAGCGTCGACAGCATCGAAACCGACGAAGGAACGTTTGATTACAATATCTCTCGTTGCTCCGAAACATCCGCGAGCCATCATACGTTCATTCAATGCTTCTCTCTCTCTCTCGCTCTCGTGATTTTCGCTCTCTAAACGCATACATATACTACTTGTAATATTATTATCACGCGTGGTCTCTTATTATTTCGCGCGCCTCTCTCTCTCTCTCTAAGCTCAACACGCTGATATGCTAATAACGCTCTATCGCATCTTGTTTTACTACCGATTTTATCGATTACTTCTCATCTAATACGTGGCATCGATCGTCCTCTCGGCATACGCTCGCAATCAGATCGAATTCATGTTTTACAAATGAGAATTGTCGCTTTTTCTTCGACTTACACACATATTTGGTTATAAAGTTTTGCTTTTCACTAAATTCTTTTACGTTCGAGATCCAAGTGCCGTCCTTTAATTAACACGCATAAATAATTAAAATAATCGCCATTTGCTGGTGATATTAATAATGTAGCGGCAATAACAGTACCACTAATATAATAGTGATAATAATAATAAAACAATAATAATAATCTTAATACAAATAAATCAACCATCTCGTCGGAATTCAATTCATAAATTTTGCACATTTGCTTATAAAACATTAGCATATTATAAATGTTAATACTGTTTCGCAATAAACATTATTATTACAATGCTCCTCTCATAGCTAAAAAAAAAAAACAAAAAAAATTCTTTTATCAATCTCTCATTTTACAGTAAAACATATTATCAAAAAATTATCTATGATTGTACATAAAAAAACTTATACGTAAAAAAATGAAAATACTTTAAGTAGGCAGATAAACTATTAATGCACATTCCCTGCATTGTTTTATCATCAAGAATAATTCTTAAAGAATAGAAAGAAAAAGATCCAACTTGAATTTAATTTTGGGGGCGAATCCAAATGGAATTCGATTCTTTCCCCCAATCTCTCTCTCACACATACACACACGCACGCGCGCACACATACACACACATACGTCGTCTCATGCGCTTTGTTCCGTCTCGTCATCATAAAGTGCGAGCGTAGCGATCGTAAATCGTGAATTAATATGCCGTGGGGCGACGGTCTCTTTCGTTCCACATCTGCGAGGGCGAGATTCATCGTGAAGGGGAAAAGGGGCGAAACTTGTCCATATATATTATCAAGCGCCCGGCCTGCTGCGAACGTCTTATTATTTTCATGCATTATCATAGTTAGTACTTCCGCTATATAGGACATTACGTGTGCACCGGCATGTACGTACACCCTGTGCTATGTTGCAGTTCCTTTATGTACAGATATCTTCCTCCGACGCGTTGCGGCGAGTGTCACGGTGCGTTCTCAGGATCACCGATAGACGATACTCCTCGATCTTCCCCATCCTCTTTCTCTCCTTCGCATAGATTCGATTTCAACGATTCCGAAGAGAAAATTCCGTTTGATCGCTCTCGACGATCCTGATCGCCCCCGAGAGTCGCCCCGGTCTGGTCGAGGAAAGACTCACATTATATATCGGTGTTTGATTATACTACGCAACGTTCTCTTGGGCCCCGGGCGCGAAAGTGCGGACCCGGAACCGCCAATTACAAAATTTTATTGTATGCCACGCCGAAATCAACAATAAAACTGATTTCATCTCTTACGACCTGTATAATATCTTTCTCCCTCAAGGCTCAAGAATACTTGTCATGTCGCGCTCAAGTATGTGTGTGTGTGTGAGTGTGTGTGTGTGTGTGTGTATAAGAGTTACGCTCGTTATTTTTATCAAGTTTTATATTAAGTTCGTATTATGCATGTATATTCGTCTCTATGTTATATTCTCGCGCGAGTGTGCTTCTCCTTCCTTTTCTTTCTATATGTCGATTCTCACATCCGCGCCTTTCTCGATCGCGCGCGTCGACCTTCGCACAAAATTTGCCATCCTATATTCAATATGTAAAAATATACAGGTTAGGTTATAGTCGCAAATACAGTTAAAAAATTCTACATTTTTAGCCTCGAGTACGGGATGCAGTCGGATCGTCCTCAGAGATAATCTACGGCGGTCGAAAGCAAATCCACACAAGTCTGTGAGAACGCAAGTGAAACGCGCCATGCTCGACATCGTCGATCGGACATGCCGTCTTCGAAAGAGGGTGTGTAGCAATGATCGAAATAACTAGCGAACGCTGCTTCTCCACTGTTTAAGCACAAATGACGGTGAAAAAGGAAAATTTACATAATAACGTACGGATCGCGTTCAATAGATATCAATATATACGTCGCGTATCCGTGTATCAATCTTTTTAATTCTTTTCACGCCGTGATAAAGCACTCCTTTTTTCATACCGACCGCCGCACGATATATTAATCTTTGCACTTTCGTAAGGACACCTAGACTATATGTATATATTAATATAATTGCTACATATATATGTATATATATGTAGCAATTATTTTCAAAGATTTGCTCGCGCGCGCGGGCGTGTCTATATAATGTCCGATACAATCGATCGATTTTTTCCGAACGGACTTAGAAACGATGTGTCCTGACTAGAGATCACTAAAAATTTTGCGCGCTTTTTTACTTTCCCCCCTTCTCCCCAATCTGACTAGATCCGTAAGACTTTTATTAAGTCGTAATTGCACTGTTTCCGAAATTCCTGTAAAAGCGAGCGTTAAAGTCAGTCTCGCGATGCGCGTGATGCGCGCACCGTCGTGATTTCATATAATTAGACTTATATCGTCTCCTAATGAACGACAATTGCCGGGCCGATCGTTGCCAATCGTTATCGAGCGCGGCGGCGTGACCCGTCGACAACGCGTGCAAGGAATCGTTTTACTTTGTGCTCGCGTTTTGCCTGTTTGTCCTGAAAATGGTTCATCCCCGTCAACGTGAAATGATCTGAGAGTCGAGAAATCAAATGTCAACTAATGCAAACGAAGCAAATTTAATAGATATCTGTATATACCATATATTTAAAATAGACATTTTAAACATAATTTCATCACTTCAGGTATAAAAATTGACAATTATTTTGATGTATAATATTTGCTCTCGGATTCCTCTGCAATTGGAATTTTTTAAGATTTTTAGTTAAACACGTGGATGAATAAACCATTTTCTGGAAAATAATTAACTATATTCGAGAAATACTACTCTCGCCTGTGGACGGTACAATCTGGGGCTTGAAACGATTCCGTTCTTCAGCAACGGGCAACTGTCGTTGGTTCGCTTATTTACGGAGATTTATTTAACAAGTATAGTATTTCGCAACAGTATATATAACATCTCTCAAGTAAACAATAAAAGCGCATTGTTACGAGAAATGCGAAAAACTATAAGCCAATAAATAAATATATTACCGGTATAAATATAATCAAGCAAATAGAAAATAATCGCGACAAAAATCATCACTGTACTAATAATATTAATATAAAAGTACCGTTTTACTAAACGTTCGACTCGACTAGATACATCTTTGGGACTCGATAAAATACGTAAAATCGCGCGACAGTAATATGTGGTATCTTTCGAGGACAGCTTTCGAGAATAGAGATGCGTTTTATTAAAATCGTGGGATCACAGCGTTGCGGCATGCATTAGCATCGATCGTGGGAATTCTTTGAACGAGTGGAGAGCGCGTATCATGTGCGGGCGTTTGGGTCACCGAAATACTCTGCCGACCAGCGCCGCCCGAGACCGCAACGAAAAATTAAGAGCGAGAGTCTAAGGAGGATAACAATGTCTCGCGACTTTATATGGATTTTTCGTCGGATACGCGAAACTTCTCTTCCACGTGACTCGCTGACTTATGTCAAAGTTTCGGAAATTTAAAAAAGATTGTATTTGAGAGGTAAAAAGCTTAAGAGTATAATTTATGACATTTTAGATCGTCTTTGTCATCCCCTTGCAGATTTTACTTTTTATCTGTATTTTATTATTTGTACCGTAATTATTACCGAAAAGTGAAGACTTATTTAGTTAACAGTTAGTGCTGACCGATATCAATGCATCATTTTCCTACGCGGTCTGTCATAACGATCGATTATAGAATTTTCGGGGAAGGGACAATGAACACCGATTGGGAAATTTTGGCCAGAGTGTCATCTCCAAAGCGTATCGCACTTTATTTCATCAGCCGTTCGCACGTTATCACGCCGGCATCTCGTGCGAAAGAGCCACTTGTTAGCCAACTGTTGCACTTCGAGCAGGCGCCGAAGTGGTGCATTATAATTTCCACGATCCCGGTCCGGCTCTTTTCAACCTCGAAGCCTTGTAAAAAAAAATTATGAAATTGTGTGAATTGTGTCAAGTTCGTGATCTTATTCTGCACACGTGCGTGTGCGGTATATCATTTTGGCGTAATTGAACAGAGAGAAATTAGAGTGGAATCCGACCGTGAGTTACGTGGTGACACGAACGAATGGTTGTATCGTGTCGAGAGAGAAAATATGAGAACGCTCGAGTATTCGTCTCATGCTTCGAAGAATATCGATCAACGGGACAATGTTATTTCGCTGTTCACGTACACGACGCTGTATATTCGGAGCGACGAAGAATTTGGAAGAATTCATGTTGGCACAATTGTTTTCACTCTCTCTTTCTCTCTCTCACGTTAATCGAAACAAGACCTCATCGAACGAAAAGCGAAACTAATTAGAAGCTGCTCGCGCTGGCCAGCAAGCCGCTGTCAATCTCGCGAATCATCGATGATAAATAGAAATTCGAAGAATTCATTTTATTCTCGCGTGTTAAGTGTCACTGACAAACCCTAAAAACGCTGAACGCACCCAATAATTAAACGTTATTTTCATTATTTGAAATTAAGTGCGTACAAAGAAGGTACCTTCCCCGAGAAATCTCGATTCTACATTTTTTCATGATACGCAGCCTCCCACCGTGTGTTGCCGATTCGACTTTGATTTATTATATTATCCTTCATATGTACGTACTATTCGCATAGCAACGGATGTCCGGTCCATCTTGATCACATCGGTGGATTTCCGACTTTCTAGTTCCGATTTGAATTCAGAGAAAATATGACAAATAAATTTAATTTGAAAGAATCTCAGTGTTTTCTCTCGAGATCTATCTATGTTCACCGGACTTCCGGTAGCTGCTGCGTGCATACGCAACGAAAATGCGGACGCGGCGCGCTACGAAATTGCATAAAGATTTTAGAATTTGGACGAATATATATTCGAATCTTGTGGGTCTTATATCGATCGACGGGAATTTTCCGAGACAAACCGGCTTTCGAGGGCGACGATGACTCGAGGCTTTTTCACTCGCGTGCCGCGCTCACTTCCTTCTTCTAGATCCGTTGTAACGTTGTAACTCGAGTATCTTTTGTGTCGTATTTATCATCCGCGCGTGGCCGTTGACAAGAACTTTCTATGCCCTCCCACGTGCTCTCGATTTAAATTTAATTTTAGAGTCGACTTTCAATCATATTATTTATATATGTATATTATATATATTATAATATGTATATATAATATATATGTTAAATTATCTTGATCTTACGCGCTACGAGATTAGAGTTAAAAACTTGTCTTTTGGCGATTAATTATTTAAAATATGTTCTGTCTGCAAGAGTAACTTTTTAATGTCGTGTTTCTTACGCACTGTTATATTTTTCGCTTCGTTCATTCCAAAACACACATCCGTTTCGAAACACACACTTGCTTTCTCTCTCTATTTTTCCGAACTACATCATTCTGACGCCCTTTCACGCTTGTCTTTTTTACCAGATCCTTTCGACTTAGCACATACTCTATTCGAAGTACTATTTGTATACGCGCATATATATGTATATATACATATATACACATATATGCGATGTATATGCATTTCTAGAATGACCCTTTTAGCGTTGTGTGACTTGTGTGACATGTGTAAATTCTGTCCCCGTGATAGCTGATTATACATAGTGCGTTTACTCTTAATAAATACGCGTTAGCGATAATTATAATATAACCATTATATCTCCATTCCCTTATACGTTTAAGATGGCTCGCTATATAAAACTATGCTATACGCGAATTTTTTCTCAAAACTGCTATCCAGCGTCTCGTAAAAGCTACGTACCACAAGCCCTACTTGCGTTCTTATAATTAGTTACGCGTACCTCGCTTTAACATTCGTAGTTTCTTCTCTTCTCGATGCGTATATATCTTCTAACGTAAGATCTATAAATGGTTTGCTATTATCGATTCGTGACGTGGTTCTAATGTGCTATTTTGAAAGTATTTATTATGTCATCAAGATCAGTCAATGAGTTAAACGCCATTTAAAGAATCGAAATGAAAATATAAATTTTATCTTTCTGACTAGAATCGTGGAACATTTTATACTTTAGCACAACTAACGAACTTTGGCTTTTGTACGTCCTTACATATCGTCATCCGTTTTAATTTTTTCTTAAAAATTATAATAAAATAATTTAACTTCTCGTCGCAGATAATCTTGATAAATTTTATTGATTGTTTGTCATCTCTCGTTTCTCTTATTTTCATTAAATGTGATAAAAAAAAATGAAAAAATCCTGTCCGCTCTCGGCGCCACGAATCGACGTTTGTATTGTGTTATTCTATTCTAACACTCGCATATTTTAGGACGTCGTTAACTTATCGCGCATCTGCAAAGTATTTGATGTGTTGGTCACGATGCTGCCAAACTCACGTGTATATTTAACACAGATCAATTCAGACTCATGATCAAACATGTTAAATCAAGCTCGAAAATAATCGAAGGCTTGCATAAATATGTATGTATAAATCTCGCGAAACAATTGGAAAAATCATTAGGGAATTTTACTAGTTTTTTGTAATCTTGGATTTTGCGCGTTTTTAATTATCATTAAAAAAAAGAAATTTAGAAAAATGTAAGTTTTAAAAAGAGGTTCTTTGAGAGGTTCCATTATCGATTCTGCAAATAAATAATTAAAGAATGAAATAATGTTTTATCTCACGTAAGCTATGACTTCAACTTGATTATATTCGTCGAGCTAAACAACCGAAATAACTTTCTGTAAGAAATATGATAGTAAACATTATGCATGCATCATTGTAGAAATAAGCGTTATAGAAGCAAGCGTTGAGCGAAATAGTACGTACAAGAACGCACTTTGAGAACATCAGATCGAAACTCGTAGAAAAGAGATAAGAAAATAACTCCAAATCACTCTGCAAATGCAAGGAGTGAAAAGAGCTCAAAGTCATCTGTCCCGTTTTTCTCAATGATAGCGTACCGTATATAAACTATAAATTGGTTTGAATCTCTCATTTGCTGTTGTGAAAAAGGACACGCGATTATTTAACGAACGCAGTCACGTATCTTATTCGTTTTGCCGTACGAAAGAAAAGATTCTTTGGGAATCAAAAACTTCGTATTATACAGAATTCAGCGCACTACGTTAAGCTCGTTATACGTGGAGTTTCTAGTATATATATAATATATGTATTCTAGGATAATATAGATTTGCCTCCCCGTCTTTAAAGTCCTTCACTCGCATCGTAAACCGCGGCGCAGAAAAACCCCGTTCTCTCCCGCTCATCATCTCACGTGTCGTTGGTCCAAGACGGGCTTGTGTGTATATGTGTGTGTGTATTGTGTAGTTTTTTTTTCCAAAGTGGGAGGAAAAAGTGCAAGAGAATAAGGAAGGAAACCATGCCTTCGAGAGGAAACACATTTTGTTAATCCAGATTGCGTAATTCATGCCTAAAACTGATCTCTCGCGTGTCGCATAGCATAATAGAAAACGCACTGTTTTTTTGGGATGGGAAGGAACGATTGGTCCCGGGTGATCGAAGTGTGGCCGGCTGGAGAGAAGCATGGGATGATATGACACGGAATTCTCGTGTCCGCGATTTCACGACGACACGGCGAAGAAAACTCGACGGCCAGCTTTAAATCGCGCAAAATTTTGTTAAAAAAAAAAAAAAGAAAAAAGATGGTCGTAGTACAATAACGCGTAAGTCTAATCTGATGAAATTGACATCGATCGTTCTGATTGTTCGAACCAATAACCAGTCGCGATTCGTCTGCAGCCTGGTTCGCGTTCTTCCCTTAAACGGGGGATACGCGCGAATTGGGGGATGGCGAGGAAGCCGCGATCGCGATGTCAAAGCGAGATTGACAGGGAGGAGCGGACGGCGAGAAGAGAGAGTGACGTGGGACAGGGAAGGAAGAACGAGCGTAATTATTACCGATTTTGGTACCACGGCAAGAAATGAAAAATTCAGCAAAACGCGATACAAGAAGAGGATTTTGTTTTTAAACGACGATGAAATTCCACTCCCGAATGGGTCTTTAGCGGTCGCGCTTAAAGTCTATGACGACACACACATTTTAATTTAGTTTACTCGTATATGTAAGAAGTAATACGATTAATAGCCTGGCCTTAGAGTCAAGTGTTTTTCAGCCTCGCTCGTTTCGTGTATCTATTTGATGTGCGCGACATGTAGTGTGGTTCTTTTGTTAGATTGACGCGCGTGACTTGATTACTCTTCGGTGTATATGCATGCGTAAATCTATGTGTACGTGTGCGTGCTTGTTGTATATATGTGTGTACGCGTGTCATGCGTGTGTACGTGAAGATGTATTTATTTCTCGTTAACTTCACTTAGTCACACTTTTACAAGTTACGCAAATAATTGCAAAAAACATACCCTGTTTCCTAGTATCACCGACACCACGGATCGCGTCGCGGCGCGCGTGACTTGATTCCAATTTATACGTTCTACGTCTAATTGGGACTTGGTAACAACGCGGTGTAGCGGTGTCGTGAGGGTTGATAGGTTTTTTTTGGCTGTTATTTGTGTGTGAGTACGGTGGCGGGTGCTGCTGGCGGCTGTCGTTCCCTTCTCTCAGACTTAGAGAGAGCATGGAGTTCTTGTCATCCCTTATCGCATCCTCTCGCGCGTGCGTACAACGGCCGGGGGCGAAACCGCGAACGTCGGACTCTGCGCGGCCTTTCCGCTGCTTTGGCAAGAGAATCGCTGCACAGTTTAATTAGGAAATAGCACGTGAACGCGGATCGCGCTCGTCGTTCGTTCGTGGGACACCGCCCGAGATCGACGGACGTTCGTGATGACAACGCGCTGCCGAGCAATCGAGTTCGCGACCATTTCGGATTTGAGGGCTGAGAATGAGACATGAACTGTGCAAATGAAATATGAAGACAGTGGTAATAATTAATACGAGAACGTAATTTCAGCTAATTCGCGTAAAATGTTAATTTATGTCACTTATATGTCAGAGTTTGACAAACAAGGGTTGAGCCTCTAATTTATCTTATGATTGGTACAAATCAATTTGTTTGATATCGATCACTCCCTTCTTGCAATCATCTTATCGTACATTAAAATGTGAAGTTATTTCCTTTATTGTGTCTCTTCCCGGTCTAAGTTTGATCCAGTTCGCCCGTGAATTAATTTGCATTCACTGAAATATAAGTACAAATTGTCTGACATATCAATCTTCGTTTGGCAATCATATGACCGACCTTCGTTTAGTAAACGCAAATGAATTCACGCGTACACAGTGGGTCGAACGCCTCAAAATCGATAGCAAGTCGCAAATTCGATTCTCGAACGCGATGTATTTTGACGTTTGGGATTTTGCACGAGCACATCGCTTCCCAGAATTCCGGAACATTAATTGCGAGCATCGAATTCGTCTCAGCATTACAATCACGTGTCATGTAAAAATAAATTCAAAGCTGATCCTCACAGATTACTGTATATTATCATATTATTTTATTTCTTCTTAGAACTAAGAATATCTTTTTATTTATCCTCCTGTGTTTTCACACTTACTTCATAGCAAGAATGCACACTACTTCGGTTGTAGCAAAAACTTTGTTTGGATAAAATAGTTGTATTTTTTTGGTTTGTTTACAATCGTCATTACCTTCGTATTTATATATTTATATATGTATATTATTTATATATATATATATTTTTTTTATTTATATGTATCTATCGCGTTATTCATTATGGTATTAGGGTAGGTTGTGTTCCTTGATATTCGCTATTAGTATTGTTAGATTTTAAAAAGCTTAGATCGTAATGATATTATCAATTGGTGCTTGCATAGAAGCATCTTTCCGGTATATGTGTCTCTTAATGTGTACATGTATGCGTGTTTATGTCGCTTAAGGAATGTCGCTCGCAATGGTATGTGAGAATGTATATGCATATATATATACATACATATATATACATATATGTATATGTATGTTGTTGTATGGCATATGAGAGAGTCGCGCGATGCGCGCACACGTAGTACATATGTGTACGTATGTGTGTGTGTGTGTGTGTGTGTGTGTGTATGTGTGTGTGTGTGTGTATCTATATATCATGTTAGCGATCTGGCACCACTTTTTATCTCAATTTCTACCTTCGGGCGTTCGCTCCGCGTCGTATCGCTCTGCGATTTCTTTCAAGTGGACTTTGTCGAGTTTGTCGCTCGAGGGTAATCTCATTCCTCTCTTTCTCCATCTCTCATTCCCTGAAATTTGCACGTCCCACGAGAGCGAAGAACGCGTGCGAATAATTCCACGGGAGAATCGAACCATTCGCGATCTACAGCTCGTGCGAGACATTCGCGTAGTAAAGAGCATCCGATAGAATCGGATATCCTCGCCATATCGAAAATCGATACGCGAAAAAGAACGGATCCCGGTTGCCACGAGAGACGCGGGCAAAGATTTTCCTTACGCGATCCATCACTCAATTTCCGCGCGCCGTCTCTTGACGATGTAACCGTAGAATAAACGCGATCCACAGAAAACGTGAAAGTTCGCTTGTGTGTTTGAGGGCGAGTCTGCGCTACTCGCGTGATTACGGTCTCGATGGGAAATCACCCGGAGGGATGGAAACCGTCCGACTCAATCTACGCGGCCGGATCGACGTACCTATCCGCGGACAAGGAGAATCGTAGAGGAGCGTCTAATCCGTTCCAATCCATTCATCTCGTAATTGTATTTGGCGCACTTGCATTACACAGACCCCGTGCACGTATGCCGGAGAGCTGACAACGATCATCCGTGAGAAGCGAAATGTCCGTTTGCGGAGACGATGATCCTATCCTGTGACGGACGCAGCCTCTAATGGATGCATCCTGCGAGCGTGCAAAGATAGTTAGGCATGACCGTGATTTCTAATTATGTTTACACGCGCGCTTGTACACGGAGGAGGATTCCCGTATATATGTGCATGTATGTATACATGGCTTCCACCATGGTGATTTTCCGTTGATTCAATTGACAAGTCGGATTGCACGAAAATGTTTTTTTTTACCGGCTTTTTTCGTGTGGAACAAAATGGAATAATTTTTTATCCGATTACACTGTATTATATTCGTTTTAAAAATTTTATCGGAATAAAATTTGACGGACAAAAACTGTTGAATGATTAATAAGGACCCCGTGGTTTGTTCACTTCCACTTTGCATCCGTGCACGAGTTGTAGTGTACGCGACGCGGCAGAGTTTTATCTACAATCTTGCTGATAATATCACGATGAACTTTTGCACTTCCTATAAATATCCGCGAGTCTCCTGTCGTTGAGACAACTACGTCCGACATCGTTAATAGCTTCCCCCTTTTTTCTTATATATGTATATTATATAAATTTAACCTTCTAAAAATGACAAGAATATATGCGTATGTTTACGTTATCACGTAGTTATCGTATAAGTTATGTATGTATATGTACTATAAATAATTGTTATATTATATTATTCCTTTATCTTTGTCATTTTAGAGTTATTTGGTTTATCATTATGTATATATATGTATATATACATATATATATATATATATATAGTTAAATATATAAATATATATATATATATACATATATTAATATTATGTATCGTCACATTCGTCGATAACCAAGTTCTTCTCTTTTTTAAGCGCCTCTCTCATCGTCATATAATTAACTCGTACGCACACACGTGTGCATGCGCGATTACACACGCGCACGTGCGCAAATCACGTACTGGGTGTTCGTTAATTGCGTACGTGTGTCGCGTGAACATGCGTACCGCGTGCGTCGTACGTCCGAACGAACAACAAATTCGAGGAGCAGATTGTAAAATAAAAAAAATTTTTTGCTCGTCTAAGAACGCAAGTACAATATGTATATATATGTATATATATATATATACATATATATGTTTGTGTATAACGTAATATATGTATAAACGAAAAATAGCAGCGCGACGCATCCAGCAATTTCGCGTCTCACTAAACTCGCCCTCTTTCCCATTCCTTATGTATGTGTCTCCGCGTAATAATTTATTAGACGTTGATTTAGCTAAAACTAGAATAATTTACTAAGTTTCTAGTTTCTTTCAATCGATACGTATATACGCACGTACACGCGTTACATACATATGTGTATGTGCGTACGCATATATATATATATTATATATATATATATTTTATATTTATAATATTTATATTTATATATATATATTTATATATATACTTCCTCTTTTTTTCTCAATAATTCATATTTATATATTTATATATGTATATATATATGTCAGTTGTGTTGGTACTTTGGTTGATTATTTCCGCTAGATCAGAGTTTTTCTCTCCGCTCCATCGCTCACCTACCCTATCGCCTATCCTACGCGTAATTTATATATTCGGTCTGTTTCATCCACCAATTCATTCCACTCACCCCCTTCCCCCTCCTCCCTTTCTTTCGCGTACGTTCGTACAAATCGCCCGAGACGCTCTGCGTATCCGACCGGGCATCGCACGCGAAATGTTCAAAAAATGTTTTGTCTATTTCAGTCACAGGAATTCCGTATGAACACGCACGATTGATCGATAGGCATATCGAACCTGCCATCCGGCAGCGGCCCTTTCCTTCCGAAAAAAAAAATATGTTCGACATTCTTGGTATCTATATAGCCATTAAAAGTCCCGGCCACAATATAGAACGAAACGTAATCCGATTATTTAAATCATTGCACAGTAAATTCAGCTTGCGAACCGTTCTTAACTCAATTTTTTATACTTATAAGATAGAGTCAAACGTAAGAAGATATTTCCCTAGTTTATTTCTCTTTCTAGTATCGCAGAGATGATAAGCGTTTTTTAGGACAGATATTGCGTTTTTACGCAATATATAACTAGATTATATTATTTGTTCTCTTTGGTTTTTTTTTTCCCGCTCTTTTACTTATTTCTCTATTTTTTCCTTCTCCCTATTTTCTCCTACTTTTCACACGATAACAGAAAAATTATTAGCATACAATTATATTATCCTGTCGGAACAACGTCGGAAACTTAAAGAGGACCGTCGTTGGCAACATCGTCATCGTCATCGTCTGGACAATCACAGCCTGCCTGACATTTCTCGAGCGATGCTTACCGTTCGGGCGAAGCCAACCCGTCGATCATCGATCCTAGCAGATGATCGGAATCGCGAAATCGATCGCGGGACAGGCGGGTCGATCGCGATCGCGCCCGCACGCGACTTTATTCTCTCTCGATCATGTTCGCGCGCAGGAACCATAAACGGAATAGATTATACTTTCGGCCGGAAACTCGCGCGTCACTTACTTAGCGATAATTATAATGATAATCACCGTAACCATAATAGTAATAAGTGCTATTAATCGGGAAGGACGAGAACGCCGTGTTGTGAACGCGCGCGATTTCGAAGATGAGACTCGTCTCCTCTTCGATATGACGCGCTACGGCGCGCGCGAACTTCTCTTCACTCTCTCTCTTTCTTTCTCTCTCTCTC
Source organism: Nylanderia fulva (assembly GCF_048542155.1). Lineage (NCBI taxonomy): Eukaryota > Metazoa > Arthropoda > Insecta > Hymenoptera > Formicidae > Nylanderia > Nylanderia fulva. The sequence continues at coordinate 7,666,036 of NW_028190368.1, read as the reverse complement.
TCGCTCATTCTCTCTTTCTTTCTCTCTACCTGTAGTATATAAAATCTATAGCGCGCCATACATGTTAATAAATCTTAAACGTTAAGGAGAACCGATATCCGGCGGGGATGTCGGACCGGCGCTGAGCCCAAGTTCGCCGCTTGATTCTCTGCTTTTTTTTTCATTTTTTTTTGTCTTTTTCTTTTTTTTCAAAGTTTTCAAATGCGTTTCGTCAGACGAGCACCCTGTATAGCGTATGATTGACATTTGTCTTTTTGGGAGAGAGATATCGATCTCTCGTCCGTGCCTTCGGGACGAGAGAGCCTGCGTTTTATTTTACTTTCGTCAGTCTCGCGCGGGGGATTATTATCTGTCCCGTCGTCGTCGGGGATGACGTCGCGCGGGATCTTCATCGCGATGATTACATTCGTTCACTTCGCGTGCGGTACAAAAGATTCGTTAGGTTCTCGTGTCGGTGATCGCTGAGCTGTTCCATCCAGCTGACGTACGCGATTGGATCCTTATTGAGGATCGTTCGAATCGATTTGGTTCTGATTTTCCTTTTTTTTTTTTTTTCGCAAGCGCGCACACACGACGCGTCGTCAAACTGGCAACGAACACACACGACGAGAGCCCTACAGGTATTTTTTTTTTTTTTTTTTTCGACGGGATATTTCGCGATTTGGCTATTGTCGGTTTTGATGTCGTCGATTTTTGATGTCGTCGCAACACGACGTGCGTTCAAGTGTAATACGTCGCCGTATATGACGAGCTCGGCCCGGACTTCCGGTGCTTCCGGAACGGCACGTCTCTCCGGGAGGATGATCGGATCCTCGAAATGTTCCGCTTATGCGCCCTCGAGCTCGAACGTAATCTCTCACCTGGCAGTAGGAGACAGAGGCTAACCTCGCGGAGGATCCAAAAGAAACATGCAGATTCGAAGTGGGAGCTGGTGAAAGGGAGAAAGGGGAAAGCCAATGTTGTCTAACGACGAAGCATTCCGGGGTTATCCGAGCATCCGGAAAAACGTTGTCTCAGCGTGCCTCGTCCTCCTCTTCTCGTCTTCTCCTCCTTTACTCATTCTCTCTCGGACTGGGTTCAGCGCAGAACATCCTTCATCGCTTTCGCTTCAGCCTCTTCTTCGCCACCGCCGCACGAACTTCAACGTCATTGAAGCCGTTGTTGTCCTACTGACCTCTAAATCTTTTATCCTCTAATGAATTAACTAACTAGTATACTAAATTGTTACGGTGGAGAGCGTTGTAACGGTGATTCAAACTCGTCACTCCTGATCGTCGAGCGTCCATCGAGTTTACGTTCTCGTACGACATCTGTAATTCAGAGTGACAATATCATGTAATCTATGGAAGAGTTGCGTGTAATATAGATTGTGATTTGTCACAATTATAATGGTGTATACAATTTAAACAACAATATAGCATTATCAATGTTATATCATTTTAAAATTAATAACATTGTATAACTAAAGAACTTACTATGTAAGTTTTATAACGTAGGGCGCGACTCGTCCAGATTTTCTAGGCTAGGACGTGGGTTAGTATGGCCGGCTGGCGTCCTTGGGCCTCTTCAACTGGACTTTTAATCGTTTCATCCCTATTTGGAAGCCGTTCATCGCCTGGATTGCTGTTTGCGCGCTTGTTGGATTATCGAACGACACGAAACCTGAAAATACCGAACATTGAATCCTGCAGTACGTAAGATTTTTTCCACTCCTTAAAAAAATCTTCGTTCTACATTATGAAAAAGGTATAATCTTCAATTGTTAATGTACAGTTGAAAAGGCGCTAAATATTTGTAATAGAAATAAAATTGATATAAATATAAATATATGTGTTGATTAATTAATGATAGGCAGCATCCTCTTTAATAAATTGCGTATATAATAAATGGAACAAAATTTGTCTCGTCGCAATTACATTCAGTTTATCATTTCACAAAATTTCTATATATGCTTGAAAATCCTCTTAAACATAATTGTTATTTTGATTATTTGGGGACGGCGCAATCTAGATGAACCAGATCTTCTGTGAGGAGTAAAAAGTTCGCTGGATATTACCCAAGTTATATCGGTAAAGCGATAACGAAGCCCCTCGGCAGAAACGTTCCCAAAAGATCGTCACGAGTTTCTTGGTTTAAGCCAATTTTGACCATTAGCGTCGATCTCATTTTAGTTTCGCCTTCACGGCGGTCTAAACCGCCTGACCAGGCCCTTCGTCTTCCGTCCATCTACGGTTCACTCTGCTCCGCAAATTACTTTTACTTCAGGATCGAGGGACACCCTGATTATTTTAACCTTTCATTCCACGGAAGGAGTTTACCGCCAAGCTGTATATATCCGGGTTTTCGCTCGATATATTTGACAATCCGTGTAAGAGAAAATGTTCCCCCATTCGTATTGATTATAATTATACAAGGAATTATTTTTACGGCACACAGAGACTGTCAAAAAGCCTTTGAATTGATCGCGGCGAGCTTCAAAGTGATACAAACTTCCGCGTATATTTTTCCATTCGCGGGTATAATTATACGCGCGACAGGATGAAAAAGAAATTAATAATATCAAATGCGGACATAATGGCACGTTGTTGCGAGCCTATCTTCTTTTTTACACAAATGACGAGTTCTAAAACAGGAAAAGACAAATACACAGACGCAATATATATATATATATATATGAATTTGTGCGCGTGGGCGTAGACCAAGGAATGGACGCGAATGGAATCGTCCAATTATCCGTATCCTCATACTCTCGGATACGATTAATCAAAGGAACGCCAGCGGCTTTTATCCGCATTCTCTGTTTCGGTCCTCTCTGTACGGTCCCCCAAAAAGAACTGCGCGGTTTGATTCTGGTTCCATTGAAATGGCATTCATATTCAGTCTGCCTGGTCTGTGTTCGCTAATACGGACGAATTAAATTTCCATGATTAATCCACCACTGATTGGAAACGTGTAGAGTCATTTAGAGCACTGTAGCATATGTGACTGATTGAAAGTCATAATAATAATCACAGACATATCGCGTGCACAGCTGTGTCGTGATCGTATTTTTACACAATCATGTTTCGGCATAAGGTAAAAATGCTTTTAATTATTTTTTATGAGAAAAATGTATGTATAGTATATATAGAGGTAAAGTATTTTAATATTATGCTTTGTTATAATTTTCATCGTAATTAAAATCGTACGATTAAACGACGAGATATATGAAAAAAATTTCGCATATACACAATTTGTATATATCCACTGCGCACATAATTATTTGAGCGAATTGTTGGCATCCTTCCGTCCTACCTTGCGTAGAGGTTGCTAAGGAACGATCACACATCGGGCTGAGCGGATGTATGCGTATAATAGCTCTGAAATTTCTTCGCGGCGTTACACTTACCGAAGCATTTACTCTGGTTGGTCGCCCGGTCGATGAAGACTTTGGAGGAGATGACGTTGCCAAACGGGAGAAACATCTGCATGAGCTCGCCGTCACCGAACTCCTGGGGCAGGTGGTAGATGAACAGGTTGCAGCCCTCGGGTCCTGAGATAGAGCATCCTACCATATAAATCAGAGCACATCTAAACATCTAAACTTGAAGTATAATACTCAAGTTAGAATGTTAGTTCTGGATGAGTTCTGTTCTTCGCAAATATAAATGATTCCGGGCGATACGAGAGCTTCGACTCGTCAGCGAGATTGCCAGCGGATGCTGCTTTTCTCTCTCTGATTACTTTATTTCATCTGGAGTCTTTTCTCTTTTTGATGAATGTAGATGAATCTGCGGTCGACTCTTGTCGATTTCTCTCTCGTCCGTCCGAGTGCGAAATAATGATGAAAATGATTTTGTTTCACGCAAATGACGCGAAATGACATGAATATGAGTCAAGCGAAAAGTTGAACAGACTGCGAGTGAATGACAGAAAATGATGTGAAAATGACCAAAAAGTTGAAAACGAATGATTAGAAAAAGTCACGGGGATAATTTCGCCCGTGACTATTGATAGAAATCTCGCGATTCAAATAACGTTGAGTATTTATACTTTCAAATATATACACACAACACACACTAGGATTTACAACACAATGACGATGGATGAGGTGATGGAATACTGAGATGAGTGAATGGATGTGGGCGTGGTGACGATGATAGTGATGACACTGATTACGATGGTGCGATACTCCCGTATTTTCGCCAGACACGATAATCCGTCGCTTTATCTCGTCTACAGTATGAACATTCTAAGTGATCCAAATGTGCCGTCACTCTGCGCGTCTCTCTTCTTTATCAAATTGTGTCATCTAATTATAAACGAGGTTGCGATGCGATTTATTAACTGATATATTCATATACGTGTATGTATATGAATATAATTATCCTTATGTCAAGATCTGTGAGCTTCAAAATTACGTTACATTTTTTATGCTATTTTTAATGAGATTTTTGCAAATCAATTATCTCGTCATGATATCCTTAGGTCTCTCTTTCGACTTCCGGTGTTAAAATGCCAAAGACATCTAGGTTTAATTTCAGAGAAGAGAATGCCGAAGGTAGAGAAACGAAGAGAGGGAAGACTACCCGAATAACGGCAGTCCAAATAAGGATTTAGCTAATTTCACTGAACTTTATAACTCCGACGTCAATTAGCGGCGATTATGACCGTGGAAACTTCTGCTCTCTTGCCCAGGAGCTTCTCTTCGACTAACGGACGTATTTAAGTAATGAGATGGTTGCCACTCAACTTTTAGGATGCTACTCATCGCGACCTGTTCGCTTTTCCCTCGAAAGATCTTTCGCGGAAGGATCCTACGTTGAAATTTTCTGGTCGAATCATCATATAATTGTTCATTTTGTAAGCTCGATTACGACTTCCGGTACGTCGATGTTCAACAATAATCTTACATGGCTCGTTAAACGCGCGTTTACCAATCGATAAGATTATCATCGCGAATCCCGGCGAGTTTCAGAAACCGATGCGACATAGACGCAAAATTTTACGACGGTTTTACGAGGATATTTTCATCCGATCCGGAGAGATGATTTTCGTCGATCGTCCGAGAGAGTAAAAGTTGAAAACAGGGAATTACACTCGCTTGCAAAGTTACTGTCACAAAATTTGATTCTAAGACCCGAGGAAAGAATAAAACTTTCCTGTTAAGTATACATAACATATATCGTGTGCCGTTTGTATACATAGCGACGAAAATTTGCAAAGCGATACGATTCGCGATTTGAAAGTTCTTCTCGTAGCGACCGGTTAAGTTTGATACGAAAGAATAATATTTCCCAAGTAAATTACCAATTTAATATAAACTTTCTCGTCAATTATGAATTATGGTTGTTGTGTACTTGTTAGCGTTTCTCGAGAAATCGCAAACCTGTCCTACAGTTTACGCAAAGAGTGACAAACTCCTCCCTCTCTCTACGCGAAACGACTTCGTCCCGGTAATAACTCGATCGCGGCTGTCACGCGAAACCCAAATTAGCACGAGTGTCGACGGGTTTCCGGTTCCGACTAGGGAGAGCACGAAGGGGAATTGCGGTGGACGACGAAATCACGAAGAACGAGCCATAAATTAAAGCCCGTCGTCGTGTCGAGCGCGCGATCGTTGATCCTGAAATTGGTTTTCGCCTCTCTAATTGGCACACACGCGGTACGTGCACGCGAATTTAATGGGAATGACTACCTTGCGCGTCTACTTCTATTGAAAAGTAATAGCGGGATACTACGTAAAACATCGAGATACCGAAATTTATACAATCATCCTTTTTACATCATGAAATCTTCGTTCAAATGTGCTCTTTTGTGTGACATAATGAATAATTTCAATGTATTTTAAATGTTATATGTTGTGTGTACAATTATATCTCTGAAAATACTATATGCACACAGAATTTCTACGAAAATAATCTCTCGTGCGATCTGAATACATATAATTATATTTGAGAATCTTATATGAGTTGTCATTATTTGACAAATTGGAATTTATTATTTCGCTTGATAGAATGGCACGTTTTATAAATTAATCTGTTAATGATATCTTCAGTTTCGCAAATGAAACGGTGTTGCCGATCGCGAAACGGATTCGTGTCGGATTTCTGGTACAGACGATCTCGCAAAGTCTCGCAATGCACGTATCACCGTCTCGTAGCGAAGCAACAACCAACATCGGTCGACAGCGCAACACCGAGAACAGCCACTGACATCGAGTGCAACGGCGAAAACACCGAATTAAACGACGAACATCCGAGATACGCTGACGAATAAAGAATAAAGAAAAAAGAAGGAAGGAAAGAGCTATCCGTGTACAAAACGTTAAAAAAATATATCGTGGCACAGTCATGGTTAGAGAGAAGAAATGTATAATAATACGAACACCGAGAACATCGTGTATAAGACGTAGAACACCCAGAACAACGATCAAGGAGCTTAAAGTAACACGGAGTAAGGGTAAACTCGCGAAGCGACAGTCAATAATAGATCGATACCACTGTCATGCAATGATGACAATAACGTCGATTCCCCTTCGGCTCCCCTGGGTTCCGTCCGATATTGCGGCACGCCTAACGACTTTGACATCTAACATAAGTTTCTCCAAAAGATGGAGTGTCTTTCTGCACGTTTCCTTTTATTTTTACAAAACTTGTGTCTAGCACAGAGAAGTTTCCAGGAAGTCAGCAATATGATAAGCGTTGCTCTCTCTCGTTGAAACTTTGGGAACTATTTGTGTTTCTGACAGAGTGTTTTACACTTATAAACGCACGAAAAAAATTGTCACTCAAAATTTGCCACTCGGTTTAGATTATGCAAATTACGATTCATAAATATAATATAGTTATCAACTAACAGCCATGTATAATTCTTTAACATTTTACATCTCGTCAAGTTTATACATATATCCGTTTGGAAAATGAATTTATTAATAACTTTCTTCACCGCGGATCAGAGGGACGTGTTTAAATTCGCCTAATCAATGCGCGAAGCTCCTCGCCATGTACTGGAAAATTCGATTAGAGATCTCTCGTGTTCAAGAATCGCGTGTACCGCTTACGATTTAATCGCGGTGCATGGGAAAACGTCAGAACGCATCGACGAGACGAAAAGATCAGGTGGAACGAGAATGGAAATGGATGAGAGGAGCGAGAGAGAGAAAGAGGGAGAGAGAGAAAGAGAACCGGGACGAGAAGGGAACAGACGTGGACGAAGGGAAAGGAGCCAGAGGGTTTGAGGCCGGATAAAACGGAGGCGGGGTAGCCGTGTCGCGGTAAACTTTCCATTATCCTGCGATGTAACAACGGATCGCCGGCGGGCGTAGCGGCAAAGTAATTAAAACTTTCGTTTTATTTGCATTATCTCATTGCAAGGCGTCGTATATTCTAATAATGGCGAGTTGTTAATTGCAATTAGGCGTTGGCTCGCTCAGCCCTCTTCTAACCCGGGTCTTCTCCCTGTCGACTTTTTCCCTGTCTTTGGCTCCTTTCTTCTCTGTACTTCTCCGCAAAATGTAGCGTAATAAATGACTAGCTCTCCCTGATACATCTACTAAGCGAGACTCGCGCTGTCTCTTTGACCGATTGCGTTCTTCTTCTTCTTCTTTTTTTTTTATTCAAACCAATGGTTTTTAATTAATCGCATTTTTGTGCAACTTCGTAGGACTACAGTGAGAGTAAAATGATCGATTTGACTTGTTCGCGCTTCTCTAAAGCAATCAATTTCTTTCGATTGAAAAAAAAAAAAAAAAAAATAGACAGATCAGTATTCATCCGACGTTTGAAAAGTACGAGGCAACGCGAATTTTTTGAAATACACACCTGGCACACATTGCAATATCAAAATTAAACCAGGAAGGACGAACACGGAAGGTGAAGCGAAGCGAAGCACGCTCTGAATTGATTTTCGCGAATACCTTCCGCTCATCGCTTCTGCTCGCATAATCGAGCCTCGCGGCGTGATGTCGCTTTATTTGCGAAGTATGGAATTAACGGTACGAGCTGCTCTGTGCGGCGGCGGGAGAAGTCGAAACTCCGTCTTGCACCTCGTTGGGCGCCGACGAGGGATAATTCGTGTCTGGACGTGTGTACGGGACGTGGGTCTACAAATCTCGGGTCTACAGTCGTTCGTGTTTACAGTCAACAGTTAGACGTTGATGAGCGTGTTGTACTTACCTTCCCTCTGCGTGGGCGCCACCGCGGTCATCGGCTGAGGAATAGCCTGAGGAAACTGGCCGTAGACGGCGGGGTAAGCTGCGACAATAACAAATAACAAGTACATCATGATCTGTCCACATCTAGATTTGTGCGTGCCACTGTCTCTATCTCTGTATTCCATTCTTATAATCTTTCTCTCTCTCTGTTTTTTTTTCCCTTTCCGCATTGCAATCCGCAGTCGACCGTCGTCGACAGTAAGAGCCGGCGACAGGTCGAAACCGGCAACAACCCCCGAACGAATGTAGGCGTCGTAATTCAATGCAGCGATAGCGCATACATAATGGACGATGACAGTAATAAAAACCGAACAGAGTCCAATAAACGTCAACAGATTCAACAGAAATTGCGTTGCCATTGCTAGACAGATTACAACGGCGTAATTTATGACCGTGCGTTTCAGAAGCGTCTGGATACGTAACCGGACGCGGCCATTCATTCTTGCGATTTGCCGAAGACTCGGTTGCGAAACGAACGGGGAAAGGTCAGAGTGTCACAATGTTAGAAGAATATGAAAATGTCAAGAACGCAAAGGAATATGATTCTCCGCGCGAATCGTGAGAGAGATGCAATAATTCGAAATATGCAGGTTATTAAAATCTCAACATTAATGACAGATTCTGTGATTCGTTTTGGAATGACAAGCTTTTCGAGAGAACTAAGCTCTCTGGACGCACACATAGGCACATAAAGTAACATTTACTTAGTTTAGGTAAACTTTTCTATTTGTTCAACAATTTCAAGTCTACGTCTTTAAAATGAGTATTTAATTAAAATGAAAAAAGTAACGAAAATGTGAGGTCCATCTTTTTCCCGAAGAAACTATTATCTCTCTAGGACATTTTCCAGGACATAATCTCATCATTAACGCAAAATATATAGGAATCGCGCCTTTATTCCTAAGAGCGACCTGTGTGTTTATCCCGGCTTAAAAGCGCGAGCGAAAAGAGCGATTCGTTGATACAAAACGGCCGTCTCGTACAAGCGATTCCAGCCATTTCAGGTGGCATTCATCACGGCGTTTTCGCTGACAAGGGTATTCGTCTCTCAACGTTCTCACCGTTCCGCGCGACTTTCAACACGATACTTTTGTGCTCCGAAACGTCGCGTCGCGGCCTGCGAAAACGCAGCGTTGCATTCGGTGCGACATTAGCCGACACTCGATATCTCTTCAAAGCCGATTCGGCTTGAAACGACGCGCCTCATTAAAACGGGATACGCGGGGACGCCGTCTTAGCGCAACGATGCAGCAAAAGTCGTCGTCTCTACCAAAGCTGCGCGGAAAAATATCCCGTTGCAATTTATGCGAAACTAAATATTCAAACAATTAAGAGAAAAGCATCCCACTCTTTACAAATGTTAAAATGGAAGATTTCGCGAAAGGGATAAATACGACTCGTATAGAATAAAACTTTGAAATTGGAGAGACATTATCGTAATAACGTTTGCTTAATATCACATTACACAACGAATCGATAGAAGCTAGCATTATTATAACGAGCTTTTTATATTCTAACGAGTATTCGATTACGCACGTATTCCCGATTAATAATTGACGGTCGATATATTAAGAATTGAAGAATCGCTCGCGATATAATGAAATTCTAATGTAACAAACTTAATATGAAAACCCGAGTAGATTTTGCCGTAATGCTATTTTATATCTGTATATATCTGTGTTATATCACGGAGGGTGGAAACGCCCCCGCGCGTAAAATGAATAAATATCAATATTACATCTGATCAACGAGAATCTGCAAAATATTTCACATTAAACACAGAAGTGCCTGATATATTTTAATTCGCGACGCGATCTCTGCGCGTTTGATGACAATTGGTTAGTCTGTAAATTCGGATCTCTCTCGCTATAAACGCGCACGCATCATATATCGTTCGCTACACGTGACGAGGCAGAAAGCAAGTACGTCGTTATTAATTATAGCTTGATAAATATTTAAAACGCTCGTGATTGATACCTGTTTGTGACGGATAGGCGGAGCGTGTGCGCGCGAGCCACGCTCTCTCAGATCGGCAGAGGCGAATTTTCGCCCCGGAATTAATTATTTCCGTGCAAACATCGCTTTAATATATTCCGATTGACGTTACCCGACGGCCCCCTCTACCCCTCGCTGCGCGATGGATCAACGTTTGGCGTATGAAATAAATACGCCATCATACGTCGGCCGCGTCACGCTCAGATAGAGGTACACCGTTATTCGGGATTGCTTTTTTTCCACTCGCTGATCTCGATGGCGCGTGTGTACACTGGCCGAAAATACATAGAAAAAAATATACCACTTTTGAGTCCTCGGTAAATACGACCGCGTATATCCTCGCACGCGCACGCATACGTTTGTGTAACTCGAATTTGTTGAATTTTCGCCGATACGATGAAAATGCGTTGAGAGACGCGATGAGGCAAATTTTTTAATCGGACGAAACAGGAATAAGTAGCGCGTCCGCGAGTTTGTTTCTTGCATTCCCGATTATGTAGTATTATTGTTTTTTTTTTTTTTTTTTTTTTTACAAATTCGATCGATCAACAGTGTCCGATCGACTGGCGTTAGACCACGTGTTAACGCATTTGCGCGAACGCGGAATTCGTTAAACGCGCTCTCATTACGGACGGTGATTGGAATGTAATAGAAGTATAGGTCCATCGAGACGCTGATTATCCGTGAAACGAGATCATCCATTTTGCCGGGCATTATTGGATCATAATTTGCGCCGATGCGCTGCACTTTGACGTTGTTGCAGCGCAACGTCGACGGTCGATGGCGGATATTTCGCCGCTGGTGTTGGTGGCTGGGGGAATGCATGCACGAGAGGACGTGTTACGTGTAAAACTACAATATAATATGTACACGAAGTACATTTAGAAGGACATCGAAGTACATCGTAGCATCACAGCAGAAGCATTATAGAACGAAACGTTGACGCGTACACGATCATGTATGACGTGTATGTATGGTGTGTATACGCATGCGGCCATAGTTGCATGCAAACAACCAGCAACGCGATCAGCGAAATCGAATTTTTCGCAGGTAAGTGCTTCGACGGCGCCCGAATAAAAGCACGTAAACGTTCTGATGCATTTTTCCTTTACGTACAGATGATCTCCTCCCTTTTTTCCTCGAGAACACGCGCGCTTTTCGACCCGCTTAAGATCGCGATAGGCAACATCCGGGCGAGATGAGGATATACGCGAGGTATTATCTAGTCGCGTGTTAAAACCGATGATCCGTTCTATTCGCTAAAACGATAATGCGAAACGCGTTTGTAAAACTTTCAAGGCGATTTTAAACGGAGTACACGCGAATTAATTTCACGCTTTACGAATCGCTTTAGAAATCGTGACCATAATTAAATTCTAGTATTTTGTAATAACGTTGCTAGAATAAGATATAAATATATAATTGATGTTCATTAAAATTCATTTATGCAATTTCGGAGTAAAAAAATGGACAAGACCGCGCGTCTATATATATATATATATATATTTTTTTTACGTTGATATCCGCGAGTTTGGGTGGAGTTTTGGATGGGCAAAACGCGCTACAGTCATTGCACGAGGAACAGGGTAGACCAAGCACCTTGACAAGCCGTGGAGATAAAAATTGAAGCTGGAGAAACACTTACCGGCCACTCCAGCATAAGCCTGCATTCCAGGATACGCGGCGGCATGCTGAAGTGCCGCCTCCCCGTTGGGCAGCCCCTGCGCTGGAATGGACAGATGGAGGGCATCTACACTTCAGTAAGCTCAGCTCTTATCGGGGAGAGGGCCTAGCCTAGAGGCCCCTGTCGCAATACCCAGTAGGCCAATCGATATTTCCCGTGACTATACTCGAGTATAGTAATGACTATCCGAATGGAGCGATAAAGGCCAAAGATTAATGGAAGCTTGACTATAGGAATAATCATATATCACCCTCTGTGTAAAATTTATCGTTTGCACGGTACGATTTATACGACAGTTTAATGATTCGTTAGCGTTGTACTTGATTTAACTCGACCAATACTCAAATTGTTTTTGTATTCTTTTTTGGAATTATGAAGATCGAGATTCAATCGCGAGAAGTCTTTCGTATAATATTTTTCAAACTGTAGGTATACATTTTTTTATAAATGAGATCTTAATAAAATTAAACTTTAATAATTTATTTATCGTTCGATGTTGTTCACGTGATCTGAAAGAAGTTTGTTATCGCTTACAAAATATCAATCTCGCGTTTAGCGAAAGTTGACATAAGCACCTTCCACGTATGAATCTCGTATCATCGTAATTTCAGCGCTTCCTCGCAAATAAACGCCAACGAATGTAGCGGCGCTTCCTCAGCGAAGCACAGGGGAAGTATAACGAGTATCGTCCGACGTACTCGGCGTTGTACTTGGCTTGCGCGAAGTTATTTACATCCCCGCGGAATAATAAAGTCCGTCGTCGATTGGCCGGGCATTGCGCAGGGGCGGCACGCTGCGCCTGAGTTGATACTCACGTCCCGCATAAGTCTGCGGTATTCCGTTGGTGTAGACACCTGGATCCGAGCCTGCCGGCTGGCCGTTCGGCGTTTGAGCGGCCATGTTAAAATTGGGCATCGTCGGCGACGGTAACGACGGTATCGCCCCGTTAACCGGTTGCCCTGTGCCGGTACCTACGAGCAAACCTGATCAGTACACCCTGGTTACCCTCTTGCTCTTTTAACACCGACCTCGATCGTCCTCTGTGCGCGAGGCATCGGAATCGGGATGCAATTTTTATTCCTTTTATTTTTTGTTCTCACACTGTTTTTTCTCCCCTTTCTGTGTCAGATGTAATTACAACAAATATTCGATCCGGGAAATGATCCGTATGCCTCGCGTTTGAGGGGTCGGACGAACTACGGACCGTCGGGTTTGTTGATTTGATCCGTAGAGCAGAGCCTTGTATCGAGTTAATATCGGTTCGATCAAAGGGCTGCGTTTAACGTCGCATTTTTTTCTGTCTCTCTCTCCCTCTTACCCTCTGTGATCCTGTGTTGCGCTTCATGCAACTTTTGCGTAATATATACGATCACGTATTATACTACTGCGACTATATGCTTGTTTTTGATATATGTACTACAACGTTTATATGAAAAGGTCGTGTTTATAGGTAGGTAATAGTTTGTCCCCTGTCAATGATGTGACTCGGATCAGCGATCAAAGCCTTGCATCGTGTTAATGACGCATTGATCGCGCCAATGACCAACGTTTGGTATCGCGTCAATATTACTCGCGGCATTGATAAAGAGATATAATTATGTTTGAGTAATAGCTGTGTTGTTTCTATCGAGTTGATGCAATTATGGAAAATATGCAGTCAAGGGCACACGATAACAATAATATTGAGGTACGTATGTTTATGATGTAATTAAAACACAACTTTTTGAAATTAAAAGAATAAATGTCGGGAGAGCTTCAGCTTTCCAAAGATCCGCGATTGGCTGTCGGATAAAGATAAGTGCCGGCACTTTAATGCATATCCGAATCGGGTCTATATGTATATAGCTGCGAAAGGTGGAAGATGGGGAAGAAGAATCTCGATGCCTCGATAACATCCAGAGATTACGCTGTGCACATCCTACCTATACGTGCATCGGGTATGACGATACATCGTAAACTTAAACTCCCGTGACTGCGCAATATACGCCCCGACATTCTCGATTCGCGATGGGTAGTCGAGCGGTTTCTCTACACGGATGAGATTTTTACAACGGCACTGAAAGCATTGTTACCTCAAAGTATATTGATACATTCGTGCGCGAAGAGTTCTCGTTGAATTTTGCAATTTAGAATTTCGCAAAGTAGATAGCGAGAAATTAATTACAACGCGCTATTTCAAATTGTATTTTCTATAGAAAGAAGACCCTTTTTTTTTACCGAGGTATTTTTATTTCTAACTAAAAATAATTCCGCTTTAATTTCTACATCATCGATGAATCCTCTTTCACAGAATACTTTGAAATGCAATTATCGTCGGAGTCACAGAGCGTTTCTCCGATAGATCCACCTGCAAGTGCCATCCTGTATACATGCCGTTTGCGGTTGCGGTATCGTTCCGTCGGAAATAAAAGCTCGCTGCTTCGGTAATCTTTGATACGGAGTAAAGCGGATGGACGCGACGGGTTGGGTCGGGGGAGATTGGCGGAGAAATAAAATATTATTTCCCTATCAAACGGTATTACCTTCCGCTTGACGAGACTCGACGTATAACGGAGCCGATTTCCTCGCTTATTTTATTTCTTTACAGCGATTTCGACCTCTCCGTTGTTTCTTGTATCGCCACGCGGAGGGCGCGAATAAAGAAAGACGGGGTGAAGAAAGAAGGGAAAGAAGGGAGAAGGGCAAAGGAAGAAGCGTTTCTTTGGCTTTTCTTTTTTCCCTACAACGAGTTTTCGATAAAGTTTCGCGGTACCGGCAATATCTCTCGCTCGAGTCACGTTCGATGAAAATGTATTGATTTACGAGTCCAGTTATAAGGCAACCGACTGTACGTCTCGTCTGTCGCGAGGATTCAGGAAAATTATAGGCAACAGATCAGGGAGAAATGGCGGCCGAACGGGGGAGATGTTTTATATTACTAAAATTGAACAGCGTTATCAGAGATTGATGATTAATCATTCGTATGCCCTCGAGTGCTTTCTTCCTTTTTGACAAATATTTTAATGGATTGACATTATTAATTGATTAACTAATACCTCGACGTTGATTAATTAGGATTGAAAAATTGGATATTTATTTCTCATATGGTTTTCGTAAATTGTTATTGATATATCGTATGACGGATACGTTCTTTATCTATACTAGCAAGGTGTGTATATTATATATTTTTATTATAACTTGATATTTTGAATTAATTAAATTGCGAATAGATTGGAAATATAATAACTCCTTAATTAAATACAAATATTGATAAATGCCAATGTTTATCTGTAGAAAAGAATATTAAATAATAAAAGTATTATAAATATACGCAGATTTCTGAAAGAAAGATGCCATTTTTATTAAGACAATATATTATATCGATATTCCTCACTAGATTACGAACGTCTCCGCCAAAAAGTTTATAGAATTCGATCAATATTCATATTTTAGTTTCAAAAAAATATCTCGGAAATTAGAAAGTAAATGAATTCTCTTGCGACACTCGCAACATAATCAGTATCTTGATTTTTTTGCAGCCAGCTATATAGCTTACCAGAAGTTGGCGGGACTACAGGGTTTGGCATGCCATTCAATGCATGCGGCAATTGTCCAGCGGCCAATGCAGTCATTGGATTGATGTATGTTCCCTGTGCGGTCGCGGCTGCCATGAGCGCCGCTTGTTGCTACAATAAAGAAGAGAATTTCAATAAAAAAGAACGTTCTCCCTCTAGTATTTTTCCATTACTATTTCAATAAACACCTTTTGAATTTATTGCAAAAAATGAAACCTTGATTAATATTTATCTAATCAATATTTTTTTATTCAAAAACGAAATTTTTTTTCTATTCCAAATTGATGAAAAAGGAATTGTGGCTAAAAAACCATGATTTTGAAATATATCGTGGAATATTATAAATGTAGCATTTTTTTTGTGCGGAAAACGATATTTTTTGTCTTCCGCTAAACTGGTCGAGTCTGGGAAAAATTAAACCACGAAAGGTGATTGCGGCGGACCTCTTTGCATGCCGGCGTTAACGCGACGGTATCGTGTTTCGGCCGATCATTTCCGAGAGTAACGAGGGACGAGCCATCACAGATTGTGAGTCGCGGTAACGAGGACAACAAGGCGGTAATGCGGTAACGCGAGAGCCATTAACGGTAACACGACCCACCTGAGCGTAAGCGCTGTAAGCGCCGAACTGATTGAAGACGAAGGGGTTAAGGAGGCTCATGTTCCCGGCCATTTGCTGCATGCGTCTTAGTTGTCTCTCTTTATCAGTGTCTGCGAATTTTACCACTATGCTGGATGACGCACCCTGAAACAGATAATGCAATATTCATAATTTCGCTCTCATAACGTTGGGATTTTACAACGTACCAGATGCTAGCTACGTGTACATTTTAACGATCTCCGTAACGAGCTATTATTTTACAACACACAAGAGCAACGTATGAAAAAATTAGTTTTACTCAGATTTTTATAAGTGAATAAATATAATTAAGGATTTATACATTGTCGGTATTTTTCACGATATCATCTGTGCGAAAAAAATCAAATAATTTATTAAAATAATTTCTCATGTAAATTTCGCTCATCGAAACTGTCGAGTTCTAATTAGAACTTTGAAAGCTGAATTCTTCTCTATACATTTCACTGTCGATTCATAATTTTTTTTATTGTTAAAATTAAAATGATTTGTAATCATAATATTTCCTCAAAGAAAATGCAATACAACGGTAAAATAATATCAAATATAATATGCAAAGCAAAATGAACGCTCGCACAACGCTTGCTAGAAAGAGCAGGTATAAAATGTACAATGAAGAAGTGATTCGCAATCTTTTCGCACGAAAAAGACTCCTTTTGAGATGCTCGCGAGAATATGTAAGGCGATGACGTTCTCACGACGTCTAAAATATAAATGGAAAGGCAACAGGTGGTCAGTGGCCATTGTGGCTGCGGAGAAAAGCTCGGCTTTCGCGCGCGAGCACCCGGTGATACATTATATTCACGTCATCAATGCAAATGCTGGCTGGGCGCGCGTTCCTGAGAGTTTATATAACAGTTGTAATGTTACAACTTGCGTAACGAGACTTTTAGCTCTGGTCACGCGACTTCGCATGGCGTACTTCACCGTGCTTCTTTCGCGCTCTTTCCTCTCCAGCGTTTTTTTATGTCGCTCGTTTGCTTTTTTTCAACATCCTTCCTTAGGGAGCCTAAAATGCTCAACAATGAAGGAACATATATCAAGTAAAATTATTCATGTAAATATATTCCTTAATATAATCGCTCCTAATTAATTCAACATTTTTATGAGATTACATTCAGTTTCATAACTTCTATCGATTCAACGTTTATTAACTGCTTCCATCTTGATTTATACACTGACATTAAATCGATATTATCGTGATGAACGACTTTTCGATTTACAAAAGCCTCGCGTCGCAGACAGAAATTGTTACACAATGAGAAGTGAATCTCATATGTAATCTACATATTAAAAATATGGCCAGATGGATCTATAATGGGCGCGTTTATTTCTTGAAAATCATTGGAATAATTGATGTTCTCATGTCATATAAGAGCTCAATGAATAATCGTTATTAAATTTGTAACGGTAATAATAATAGTATGCTAATTAAATTATTTTCTATTTGATAAAATTATAACATCTTAAATAAACTAAAAGTATATAATAAGTATGTAATGTACAAAAGTAACTTTTTTCAATTTATCTATAAGATCAGTTATATGTATCAGTTATATGTTAAGATTAATAAGAAACACTTGAATTTAATCGAACAATACGAGGGTATATAATTGCAGACTATTTTAAGTGGCAGATGCTAAATTTTACACAGTAATAAGAAACAAAAAGTTCTCTATCTACGGCACGATTGTTATGCATTAACAACTGGAGCGTATATCGGTAATCGATCGACTGCGTCTTCACCCCGCGGGAATTCTCTGCAAAAGGCACATGGCTCGTTATTCATCAGCGAATCACATACTGGCTGACTGGTGCAATTGCTTTTAATTTAACGACGAGGACGTCGTCAGATTCAGAATCGATAACGCGATATATCCGCCCGACAGATTTCCACGGAACGTCACCTTATTGCGATACATCGCGTTCCGTTCCTATTAGATCGATCGAGATGTCGCCTCGCTGGCTTCAAAGACAATCCCGATGTGAAACGTTTTCAGCATATATGCGCACACTAACCCGTCCCGACACTCTCGCGGCAATGCGTGTGCCATGCGTCGGGATATTCGCTTTACGCGCGTTAAATGCTCGCCCCCGAAAGAGGGAGAGATTTTACGTCGACGCCAATCGACGCTGTCAGAAACACTCGCTCGTTTCGCCGCGCCAAATTTTGCTTTTATTGTTTTTTTCTTTTTTTTTTTCTACGTCGCGCGTTTTGTTCAGAACATTCGAATGGGCATTCTCATCGAATGTTCGCGCGACAAACGAAATTACGCAGGTGCGACTAGCTTTTACAAGAGACTCTCCTATTGTCTCTCCTCCGTGACCAGACTCGAGCCATTGTTTTCGGATATTTTCAGTATAAGTTAATTTCTCGAAAATGTTACACATAAATAAAAGTGACGCAAAGTTGGAGGTAAATATTTCTATTCTATTTCTTCTCGCGCATTTGGAAATATATAACTTGAAACTCGAGTTGTAACGAGCTTTAGTCGATAATTTACGGTGCAAGGTCGGACACTTGAAAGGTTATTGCGTAAAAATCATCTCCCTTTGACTTTTCAGTCGCGGCATCACCTTCGGCAACGCGTGTGGCAGACATACCGTTGTATTTGGCATTTTCGAACGCTGAAGGGCTCGCACTACACGAGCACCTCGGTTATTAAAAGTTTCGTTTGTGGCCGGGCCTCGAACGGGGTCAAACGCGCGTATAACCGCGAGCGTCGCGAGAAAACCAGCGACCAGGTGCACTTTACAAAAGCATGAAAGTTTTGGGAGCGCGCGGATGTAACTTTCTGCATTACTGTAACTATAACTAATATCGAGAGTTTTGCGCGCGCGATACACTTCCCTTTTTAGTTTAGCTATATATACGTTTGCGTTACTCTTAAAAGCTCTGCGATGGAACAAAACTGCGAAGTATACTTTTACGTTCTTTAAAGGGCATTTTTTTGCACTATTGCTACATTTTATTGAGCATTTTATCTAAAAGATTTTTAAAAAATGTTAATTTTCTCGAACATTTTTCAATAAACCACGCATTATGTTTAAATGTTGTAAATCTCAAAAGTACTTTAGATAATTATTTTTTATATTCAAATACATAATATTTGTCGTTTATCAAAAGCAATAAATAAAATAAAAGAATCAAAAAATATATATAACAAAGTGTTGACAAAATTCTATTCCTTCTTCCTGTAAATTTCAATCTTTTGTCAGTTACAATGTTATGCGAGAGAAAGTTCTAAATTCAAAAACTTTCGCAAAAATAAATTTATTTAACTCGTTGCTCGCAACGATAATGTCAAAAGCCTACCATTTTATTCCGATAATAATTCGAGATACTTTTGTTACGAGTTACAACTGTGGCAATTACGAAAATCTTCGTAGAGCGTACGAGAAACTTCTGAGTTAGTAGCCGAGATACTTCAAGTTCATCGAATAAATCGTACGCTCTAAATATTAACGAGTTCGAGGTCAGCGTTGACGTAAAGGAAAAAATTGGAAAGTCAAATTTTCCAACAACCACCGCGGTCCGTGCCAATCGGCGTGTGCGTATTACGCTCTTTCGTGCGAGAAAAATGGTCGAACCAGCCGCGCTGGTTACGCGCGATGAACGGCATCGACGCGTGCTCTCCCCGGGAAGATAATTTGCGTCGACAGTCTCGAGCCCCCGAGGTCTTGTGCAGCACGCAGGTGTAGATGTCCATAAGTAATGTACGTGTGTGTGCCCCCGTGTTTGTGTATGTGTGACATTTACGCGAGCACATATGTACGTTGTCGCGCACGTGTGCGGCATGGAAGAGACGAGGCTGGAGCAAGGCTAGGCGCGATCGGGGGTGCGCGAGGGAAGGTGAGGTCGTATCGGAGCCAGTGAAGCCGAAGCCTCATTATTGGGGGATTACGGTTCATTAATTCCGATCCAACGTTCTGAACTGCACGCGAAAAGGAAAAGCCGTCCTCCCGAGAGCCGGAGGTATCATGCGGGGAACGTTTGAAGTCGCTACCGCTCCCTGTTGCTCGTTATGTCTGTCCTACGTGTCGCCCCCGTTAAGGTTGCCCCTTTAAAAAATGTCGATATTAAAGCTCGCGCGCGCACCTTTTTCCATTATGATTTCATGAGCCGACGCGAACGTGGGTTGCGCGTCGCGTTTGATGTTTCATATCCGCGCGCGTATACGTCGTTGTCTGCTTGAATTTGAGCTCGCCGTTCTCAGAGACGCGCGCCTGGTCGATGCTTTTTTATATCCGCACTTCGTCGGCGTCTCGTCGCTTCTCATTAACCGAAGATCGAGAGAGAGAGAGAGAGCTCCAAGATAAAAGTTGGCGAGGATATCTCTACTCCCTGGGTACTTGAAACGGCGCCTCAGCGTCGGAGTTTAGCTCAGAGGGCTACAATATTGGGCAGGCCTTGCCAACGGAATGAAGCAATTACCTGCTGATTGGAGGCTCTCCCGTTAGCCGCACCATCACACTTGCCAATCCGCTAGATGGTAATTTCAATAGATACAACTGGAACCGCAAGACCGGGCGGAACGCCGATTGCTCCTCGTCCTCTCGTGTGATTCTCCGTCGAACCGGAGTACAGAAGCGAGCGTTTCCAATTCGCGTCGACTGTATTTCAAATTACAAACCGCTCACGCGATCCTTTTAAATGTCGGTGGAAAAATAGGTAATTGGAAAATCGTAAAGAGCATCGAATTGATATAACACTGAAAGATTTCGAGCACTCATAAAAGGTCGGAACAGTAAAACAAGAAGAGAATAAAGGTTGGTAATTATATAAATGAGAGCAGCCATAATGTATTACACAAATTATGCGTAATTTATTCTACAAATGTTTTGCGCATTATAATAACACTGACATTTTAAGCAATTACTACTTTCTGTTTTATTCGATCAGCTGTTTAACCTTTGCAGAACTCGTCTCTCTTCTAAATTTCTCTCTTTATTTAATCTATTTTTCTTTATATATTAAAGAATGATATATTTTGTTATTTTAAAGGATTCCCAAGTAGAATAAATAGATATTCGTGTATTTTTATATCGTTTCATCGTAAGTAGATTCGATTAATATCGTAATGAAGACGTAGAACAAACGTCGTCGAAATCCGCTGAAATTGGCACTCTTGAATGTACACGGAAATCAATTATTAACGTTAACATCGCGTCGCTTTGTTGACGGGGTGTCTCTATCACAAATGCGGCGCTCTCCGTGCTGGATACGTTCGTATCGATTCGACGATACCACCTTGTAACGGAGGGAGAGTCGGCGCACAATGAGGAATCACGACAAGAGAGCCTTATCGTACGAATAATCACTTCGAATCCCGCAGTAAGGACGGGATCTTGCTGATGGGCTCCTGCGCTCTCACGGTCGATCGCGCTTCTTTTCCACGGTCGTCCATTCTTCTCTTCCTCATGCTCTGTCTTTCTCCTTCTTTGGTAAAGATTCGGACTCCACAGAGTCGTTCTGACTCCCGATACACACGAAAGACCCGCCAAACAAGTAACAGTTGTACTGGAGATAAAAGCAATGCAATTACGAGGCCGCCGAGGGAATTACTCAGGGAATGTCTTTAATTAAATGTTGGGAGCAGTTTCCGAGCCTCCGTTAATGCAGAGACAATTTCCTTCCATCCACTTTCCGTGCGCGCGCGAGCGCATGTTCTCGACCAGAAAGGCAACATCCGGCCGGAGATGGAGATCCCCGTTACGTCCGAGATTCGCAGGCATCTCGACTTAACGAAGTTTTAAACTTTGCGTGCCTAATCACTCGCGTCAATGTCCATTCAAAAACTCGCTCGACAAGTATCGATTTCCATCGTTCGAGTTTCCTTATTCCGATCGAGAAGCGCGCATCGCATCCTGGCGCGAATCGCTCTGTTGTATACGCATCCGATTCACTGTTCTCGTTAAAGTTTCTTGGAATAACTTCAATTGGCCATTGTATCTTATCACTCCTGAGAAACTCTCTGTATGATGAATTCCCCGTTTACTTGGAATCCAATTTAGCACGTTGAATTCCGATTAATTTTGCAAAGTCTAAGTAAAGATTAGTGCATCTGCTATCCAAATATTTTACGATAAGCGTAAATTCCGATTTTCATTACGTCTATATTAAGATATCGCTACGGTTGGCTATTTTGAATTGTATTAAATTTTTGTAACGCTGTAGATCGTCGCTTGAAAAAACATATGCAGACATCTCATTGCGAGAAGATATGGCAACGATCGATGGTCTGCCAAAGTTACGCAAATAGGACCAAGGGGACATCATTCGACGACTCGTTCTGACGCGACGCGACGAAACGCTTCACGTGGTTTTTTGTTTTTATTACGAGACATTTCCTGGAGATATATGTACGCGAGGGGGAGATTTCAGTGCGCGAGGACTGCGACGTTGGAGGGTTTGCGAGGCGTGACAAGAAATGTCACACGCTTCGGAAAGCATAACTACATGAGGCCTGGGCTCGGTCGCATGCCGGCTGCGTTGACACATACGAGACAAAAGGAGAAAAGAGAGAGAGAGAGAGAGAGAGAGAGAGACATAGGCACATACCCTGCAATGCGCACGAAAATATTGAGTCCTTGAAAAAATATTGGCCGTTGCGTGATGCACGAACGCGTCTATGATTCGAGACGTGTAAACAGGGCTATGGATCGATACGATCAAACGAAAAAGTGTGCGAAAAACTTCGGGACTCGAGATGTAATATACCCGTGCAGCTAATGCATAGGATTGCGTGACGCGCGTGTCCGGAAAAGCTAGATTATCGTCGCGAGTAAAAGTATTCAATTCTTTACACAAAAAGTGAGTAAAATCATGTTATCTCAACACATTTCGCGTGACAGAGTCACAGTTTGTAATAACATTATTAGGGGTCGACGGAAATTTTTATAATATTTTATAAAGCATTAACTTCGCGCGGCGCAAACTTCTAGTTGATACCGCGAATTGGTTTACACGTTTTCTGATAAGCGAGAAGAGAGGGAGAATAAAGTTATTCCTCTGTTAAAGTATTTAAAAAAAATTGAGTTTAAAGCAACGAGAGAAGAGAATGGCGGAATCCGAGAATACATTGAGCCGCTGGAAAAATATTGTTCGCTAGGAAAGGCACGGGAGCGTTGTTGCGAGAAGTGTAAACCGCATTATACGGGCCGTGAAATCGGAAAAAAATGTTTGTGCTGGTCGGTGTACACAGACGTCTCGGTATTGTTAGAAATTAAAATTTTTTTTAAGTGTAATATCTCCGAATGACGGATTGTAAAATCGGCTAAAATATTGAACGCTCGAAGAAACATTGCTTGTCGGGTGACGCGTAAATAAATACGTCGATTCGAGAAACATAAATCGCATCAAAACCACTTCTGAAAACGAAATAAAATGCGCTTACAGTACAGAGGTTTTATAATAATGTTTTTGCGTTATCAGCAAAAATATTGCGATATTAATCTCGCGCGACTACGTACGGCGTATCTATTAAAAATATCGCGTTTTCGATGGAAAATGTGTAACGTAATTTATCATTGCGTTTAAACTTCATATTTACATTGCAATAATATATTGATGATGATATAATCTTGTTTGTTTATCACAAATTAGAAAATAAATTATGTTTATAATGCTTCCTAGTACAAATTTGTTCTCGTGATAGTAGGTGTACGAAATACATATATAATTTTCGAAATTACATAAGAGCGTAATGTAAAATTTTATTAAATATATATGTATAGTTTTCTAATTTATATATATTGCCATCAAATTTATATTTATCGAAATTTAAAGTTAGGTAAGTCGTTGCGAATTAAACTCGTGTAAGAAATAATTGCGAAAAAAGGAATCGATGCGTTAACGTGTGTATTTGTGATGAAAAAAAAGAGAAAAAATTGAAATGATTGTTCATATTGTGTACCTACATCATGTAGATTTCATAAGGTGTTACGATTTCACGCTTCCACTACGAGCCAGTATGTCGTCTGCAGGCCGACAGCGCGTCGTCGCGTATTACAGTATCAGATTGCAAATCAATATCTCATTTCGTAGGTATGAGCCGAGATGTTGCGTTCGTAATGCAGTTTCGTGACCGAGAGTGTCGACGTGTTCGAGTGGCTGAAAGCAGAGGGTACACACGCGAGATGACATACGTGTACGATCGTACATATATTCGGCATTTTTATGCGCGCACACATACGTACCTATATAGATCGATGCTTCTGTAAGTGTGCGAGCGAATAGATAGGACGAGGGAAAATTGGGAGGGGTTGTGATCTTGCGCCAGGTCAGAGGAAACTGGAACGAACATAGTCAAGCCGAATTACTCTTGGGGCTCCATAACATCGCGTCCTTCGCGATAACGATTGTTTTCTACGAAAGATTTATATTGATTGGCCAAACAGAGAGCGGATACATTTTTTTATCCGCTGCCTGTTATTGCCGTATTTTCAAAGCGAGGGTAAAATCAAAATACATTACATGTATCTTCACACAAACGTGTTATTAGATAAACTGTGAGATATCGAGCTGAGATATTGAATTACATTATTTTTTATGGCCGCGAACAAATTGAAGAAGACGAAACGCTGGTATTTAAAATTTTTACCCGTAAATCACGCTCGTATAATTCGCTGACGTTAAATTTGTTTGACGCAAACGGTGCCTCTCTTTCTCGTCATCGCTCCTCTCCTTCGTGCCGCGCAAAATTTCATAACGTCAGGATCTGCATAATTCGCCGCAATAATTAAGCCGCCCGCGTAGAACGCTATCACGTGCCTTTCGTATCTCTTCTGGGTCGAATAATTCAGGGTCGAAGGTCGGCATTTCGGCGAAAGCGTTAACACCGACACTCGCTGCCGCTTTCGCCTTCTCGCTTCTCAACCCCTCGGCCACGACTGTGAAATCTCGTAACATCGGCGTCGAGATTTGCATAATTCGTCGCGATAATTAAGCAATCTGCATATTACGGCCCGCGTGCGCTGTCAGTACCTCTTTCGTTAGGTAAATAGTCGCGGTCCTGAAGTGGCCTCCCTCCCCTCCTGTTCTTCGTCTTCCCATATTCGGCTATTAGATTAGGGCGTTGTAACGAGTAATATTCACGTAACCAACCCGCGTTTCCATCCCCGCGATTTCGCCCAGCGCACGTACGCGCGTTTCACGTACGACGTCAATCCCTTGTGTCGAATATCAAAAGTGACGCCATCTTCCCTTCCTAATAATCTCACACACAACATATACAAGAACATGAAATATGATGGATACTCTTCTTTAATAACAACACAAAAAGACGGTTTCATATGTTTCGTGTTTTGCGTCGCTCTCAAGACAATAAAAATATATATTACTGGATGTATGTAAAAATGATGAAAAACTAATATATTTTCTTGGCAAAATTGATTTCGACGTAACTAGTAATTTTATTCAATACTTTCACGACGTTTTTTCGACCATTTGGTCCTTATCAAGTGAGAATTCTATAACACAATATTACACAATAGTTTTTAACAATGTTGAAACATACAAGAACATATTTAAATGTTAAGTTATGACCACAAACACAAACATACCTATCAATTAAAATGAGATTAACGCAACATAAAACCGATCTTATTTAAATATGTTCTTGTATGTTTCAACATTGTTAAAAACTATTGTGTAATATTGTGTTATAGAATTCTCACTTGATAAGGACCACAATCAAATGGTCGAAACGTCGTGAAAGTATTGAATAAAATTGCTAATTACGTCGAAATCAATTTTGCCAAGTTTATTTTCACCACTAGCGTCCAATATTAATTTTGATTGATAATATATTTTCCTTGAATAAATCACTGCTAAATCATTTCTTTGATTTCGAACCGCATATTAAGCCTTTTAATATTGAACTATTTTCCTTTCTCTTTTATAAACAACCTATAATTAATAGAAATAATTAATTTCGAGTGCTATAAAATGATAGACAAGATAAAAGCAATATAGTTCCATATAAATCCTCAATTGTACATTATAGGTCTAATAATTGTCTGAAGTCAAGATAATAAAAATATATTACTGGATGTATGTAAAAATGATGAAAAACTAATATATTTTCCTTGAATAAATCACTGCTGAATCATTTCTTTGATTTCGAACCGCATATTAAGCCTTTTAATATTGAACTATTTTCTTTTCTCATTTATAAACAACCTATAATCAATAGAAACGATTAATTTCGAGTGCTATAAAATGATAGACAAGGTAAAAGCAATATAGTTCCATATGAAATCCTCAATTGTACATTATAGGTCTAATAATTGTCTGAAGTCAAGATAATAAAAATATATTACTGGATGTATGTAAAAATGATGAAAAGCTAATATATTTTCCTTGAATAAATCACTACTGAATCATTTCTTTGACTTCGAACCGCATATTAAGCCTTTTAATATTGAACTATTTTCTTTTCTCATTTATAAACAACCTATAATCAATAGAAACGATTAATTTCGAGTGCTATAAAATGATAGACAAGGTAAAAGCAATATAGTTCCATATAAATCCTCAATTGTACATTATAGGTCTAATAATTGTCTGAAGTCAAGATAATAAAAATATATTACTGGATGTATGTAAAAATGATGAAAAGCTAATATATTTTCCTTGAATAAATCACTGCTGAATCATTTCTTTGATTTCGAACCGCATATTAAGCCTTTTAATATTGAACTATTTTCCTTTCTCATTTATAAACAACCTATAATCAATAGAAACGATTAATTTCGAGTGCTATAAAATGACAGACCAGGTAAAAGCAATATAGTTCCATATGAATCCTCAATTGTACATTATAGGTCTAATAATTGTCTATAGTCAAGATAATAAAAATATATTACTGGATGTATGTAAAAATGATGAAAAGCTAATATATTTTCCTTGAATAAATCACTACTGAATCATTTCTTTGACTTCGAACCGCATATTAAGCCTTTTAATATTGAACTATTTTCTTTTCTCATTTATAAACAACCTATAATCAATAGAAACGATTAATTTCGAGTGCTATAAAATGATAGACAAGGTAAAAGCAATATAGTTCCATATAAATCCTCAATTGTACATTATAGGTCTAATAATTGTCTGAAGTCAAGATAATAAAAATATATTACTGGATGTATGTAAAAATGATGAAAAGCTAATATATTTTCCTTAAATAAATCACTACTGAATCATTTCTTTGATTTCGAACCGCATATTAAGCCTTTTAATATTGAACTATTTTCCTTTCTCTTTTATAAACAACCTATAATCAATAGAAACGATTAATTTCGAGTGCTATAAAATGACAGACAAGGTAAAAGCAATATAGTTCCATATAAATCCTCAATTGTACATTATAGGTCTAATAATTGTCTGAAGTCAAGATAATAAAAATATATTACTGGATGTATGTAAAAATGATGAAAAGCTAATATATTTTCCTTAAATAAATCACTACTGAATCATTTCTTTGATTTCGAACCGCATATTAAGCCTTTTAATATTGAACTATTTCCCTTTCTCTTTTATAAACAATCTATAATCAATAGAAACGATTAATTCCGAGTGCTATAAAATGATAGACAAGGTAAAAGCAATATAGTTCCATATAAATCCTCAATTGTACATTATAGGTCTAATAATTGTCTGAGATGCAAACTCCCTTAGGCGCGTCAATGCATGTCAGCCGTCGGTCGATAGGCAATAACGCCGACAAGGACGATCGGGGGGTCCGGCAAGCGGCTTTGCAAAGTTTCGCCAATCAGCAGGTGGAATCCTGGACGGAACTCACTGACAATTCAATTACAACTGGGAATTCCTGGTACGACCCTAAGCCGAGAAAGTTCGGCGGTTTGACGGAGACCGAGGGACGCCTCTCTCTCCGAGGGCTTGCGGAGCAGAGAGAAACGCTTCTCCAAGTGTTATGCAGATTTCTGTTTGGCCAGTCATTACTGGGGTGTTTGCAGGCACGACAGCCATTGCTACGGCTACCCTGGCCGATCTCCCAGTCAACCTCCTTCTCCTCCCTCCCGTTAACGGAAGACGCTTATCTACTGTCCGGCGCGCATCTCTATCCCTCGATATTCATATCAGCACCCCCGCAAGCCCCCTTCTCTCCTCGGTCAGGTGTAGCGCTTCTATGAATATTTACCCTCCTTTCCGTTAATATCGCGTACGTGACATTTTCCGAGCGTAAATACGCACCGGCGTCCGTGAACACGATGACTAGCGGTCATCGGCTGAAGAGGTGGATCGCGAGATAAAAAAATAACGAGCTTCGATCGAAGAGAGGAGGTCGATCGACGTATATGGAATATATTACACGTAATATACTCACCGGCATAGTTTGGCTACCGTGTAGAGAGTTTATCGCCGCCAGTGCTTCTTGGTGCGACGAGAGTTTCACAAATGCACAGCCTGAAACAAAGAGAGGAACAAGGGTCACTAAAGTCTAAAAATAGATCTCACGCATAACTAATATTACCATAGTTTTTCAAATATTTAATTATTCAAAAATATAGATATATATATACTATGCATGAAAGAATGGAATAAAAACTATCGCGAAATGAGAGATTAAATAGAACTCGTGGCGTTCGATATTCATTTGCTGGAAGAAGCGCTGTAAGTGACGACGGCTTTCCTTCCTTTGTCGGATAAATTTCTGTGGCACACACTCTGAATCCGGAAGGAAGCAAAAATATACTTTTATCTTTGTGAAAGAGAGAGAGGAAGATGCGCAAGAGCAAAAGAAGTTCCGTTTCCGCGAGGCCGTTCCCGCGACAATGATGGAACGATTAATCGCTCTCCTACCGCCTGCTGCCACGTGCGCTCATCGCCGGTAGTTAGATGGAGACACGGCGAAGACAAAGAGCTCGGGGGCCCTTTG
The DNA here is from genome assembly GCF_048542155.1 of Nylanderia fulva. Classification (NCBI taxonomy): domain Eukaryota; kingdom Metazoa; phylum Arthropoda; class Insecta; order Hymenoptera; family Formicidae; genus Nylanderia; species Nylanderia fulva. The sequence goes on along the minus strand of NW_028190368.1, from coordinate 7,637,070 downwards.
AAAAATTGACGCGCCAGCGGAGCGCAACGTGCACTTTAATAAAAGATGTTTACCTCTCGCGCGGACAAGCGCTTCGTAATCCGGGACGACGCGATGCTGTGGCCGCGGTTTCGTGCAATAACTATTTGTATCGTCGCCAGAGAATGATACTCGACAATCATTGTCATCGTTTGCGCGTGTCGTATAAGCGGGATAATCCATTGGATCGTCGCATCCGGTTTATTGAAAAGGACTTGTTCGAAAATAAACTTCCCGACGCGGGAAGAAACTTGGAGGAGTTTCTCGCCTGCAGAGATTGTAGGGGCAACATCCGATAAACGACGAACGATTTTACGCCGCGGTATTGTTTTAGTTTTTTTTCCCCTTTTTTTTCAGAGAACATTGAATTTTATAGATAGAGAGCGCGCGAATTTGGGTTCAATCGGCGTCTCGAGTTTTTCACCTCGTAAAATATCAATCGATGGAAGCTGTAATCAAATTTAACGTAATCGTGTTACAGTCACAGTCGGTTGAAACACACTGCAGTTTAACTGCGCGAGAATTTCGTAACGCGGCAGAGCTTTTAAAAATGAGATTAACCTTTTCGAGGATCGAATATCGCTCAATATACTCGCCAATTTCTGTCGAGCGAGCGCCTCTTGAAAAATAAACGAAACTCGATTGCGATATGCTTCTGGGAGATGGGACGGATCAGGATTGAAGGGAATTAGGGCGAAAAGAGGGCGCGCCCATCCCCTTTATCTGCTGAAGTATGACACGATAACGTACCCTCTCTCTCGTCCCTTTCCTAAACTTTGGACCTTCCTCTGATCTCAGCACAGCCCTATCGTCTTCGACATTCAGTTTCGAAATCCCTTCCTTGCTTGGACGACAAGAAAATTGGAACAGGCGGACAATCTTAGGCTTTCGATCAATATATCAAGTTTCAAAACTTTTTATGACATTATTATACGAAAATGTTACACGCGAATGAATTATACGTCATGCTCGATAAATGCGAAAATGATGTATTAGCTATGTTATATCATTTACTAATTTTGCGTGATGGAACATGTCGGATATGATGTATTAGATGAAGCGAAATAAAGATAAGATAATCACATACAACTGTTCTAAAACGCTAAGTAATTGGAGCACAAAAAAAATGACAAAGCGGTTCTTCCCGCTTTGTTCCCGGCAGCTCATTAAGTGGCGTTGCTTGACGGCATTATACTCCTTGCCTCTCTAGCCCTTCCTGTCTGAAACACCTGGCGTCCATTGTAGCGATGATAATGTCGCCATGTCAACCTCATGCCGCTACATTAATCAGGCCTTTGAATCTCGAAAACTCGAATATTTAACCAGGATCGAGATCTCCACTAATGCGCGTGCACGCAAATACATACAATTGGCACAATCTCGTTTACAAATATACGTAATAAATTAATTCGATATCGGTAAATTCGATATTATTTCGCTTTTATCGTATTAATCCGCAGGATTTAAGCAAACAACATTTGCGATTATCATTATGCATCTCGCGAGGAAATTCGTGACAGGAAAATGAGCGAAATTTCTGGAGGACCATATCGAACGAAACGTACGAGATTTCGTTGCCAAATCCTGAAGACACATATATGTATACGGCCAATGGAAGAATTCGCCGGAGCTTTCAAAGCGTTCCTTTTCCGTCTTTCCCTTCTCAGCCTCTCGAAAACGATGCGCACTTGAGATTTTTCTTCGGCGCTTCTCGCATCGGCGGGATGCAAGCTCGCGCAAAAATAAAGGACTCGAATTTCACGAAACTTTGCTGTATCCTCGCAGTTGACATCGGATATGCGTATATGTATACGTATGTATGTACGAGAGGATCAATATGTCATGTTTCTGACTAGGAGATATCAAGAGAAAAAATATATAAAATATTTCACACAATATAATTATATGAATATAAAAATTGCGATCTAATATATAAAATGTTCTCTAAAATATATATTTTATAACATATATAGAACATATAAAAGTATTTAAAAATTTATTTCTTTTATTATGAAAACTGTAAACATATGTTAGATTATAAGAAAGTAGCACACATACATACATAGGATCGTTATTATTGAAGATAAAAATCACGAGATAACTCGAAAATATCGTATAATTAATCGATATATAGTTGACTTTGGGGTTCCAATTTAAATAAAGTTAGTTGGATAAATCTGCTGATTTAAGTTTGTAAAAAAAGAAACCGCGCAGGAATATGTAACAATAGCTATGACTATTCCGGCGGCTCCTTTCTGTCTCGGCTCGAAGACTATGTTTGCCGTTCTTCTTCCGCCTTCCTCATACGAATAACGTCCAACAACAAACAGTAGACAGACTGTTCGCTGAAAGACAGGCTCTTCGTTCACGGCGAACGAGTAAAGTTTCGTGGTCTTCCCCTGATTCTCTCTCTCTCTTTCACCCCCGGGCCGTTTCGTCCCGAATTCTTCTTCCCTGAATTTCAGCCGCCGCTCGCACGCTACCATCACGGTGGGTTTCGACCGATCGATAACGCCCGCGAGACTTTCCACTCATATATTTGATTGCTCGGCAAACATGCCTAAGTTTATCCCACGGCCATCGCCATCGTCGACTACTACTACTACTGCGAGTGATGCCACGACTACCCTTACGAGCTCATGTGCGCATATCAGTGTCCTGAAACGCTCAGACCATCGCGATCATCGCGAGCTTGTTCGTTCAGGGCGCTTCAAGTCGATCTTGTTAAGACTGCGATGTAATTCCATCTATCCCAAAGTATTCAATCTCGATGATGGAAGAGCGCGCAAATTAACAGTACATCTCGTCTATAAAATATCTTACTTTCTACAGTTTGACATATAAATAGTGAGCTTTGAAAAATTCGAGAACGACGTAGTAAAACTAAAATATTTATCACGCGACGTCGGTGATAACATCGAGCGCGAAGGGAAAGAGAGACAAAGCAACCTTCTATTCATATTCCCTTCTTTGTAATGGCTTATTCAATTATTCTTTAGCGTTGTAACTGTGTCGCGCCATTAACTTCGCTTTTACTATAAACGATTCGTGGCCTTATGATACAAGTGTGTTAACTCATTTGTCGAGCTGCCGCTCGATAGCGAGTCAAGGCAAGGCGAGGTGTAGCGCATTTAGCGATCGATCTTCTTCTTCACTCGTTTCCGCGAGTAAAACTTGGCGGAAGTTGTACGCTTCATTAATCAACAGTTGATAATTAAATCATGCTGCGAACTTGGGTACGAAAAAATGCCGGTACTCTTTCGTTTGAGTTCGCTATGATGTTAGCAGGCCTCATTAAAGAGTAATTATTTCGTTACGTTACGAAAGTGCAATGCCGCTAATCGATAGATCTTTTATCCAAGTGTGAGCGTTCCGAAAGAAGCGTCAGTGCAAAAATAGAATCATCGTGATCGATGGGCGACGAACATCTGTTACCGCGGCTGGTGAAAGAGGGCGATTTGAATATAGACCCGTCGATATACGCGCGCATCGTCTGTCAACCTTTGTGACTTGGTTGTAAGTCGCTAGTGAACATCTGTTTTTGTAACAGCTGAAGATGAGCAGCGCACATGGGGGCTTAACATTCTCGAAATTTAATTTCTTTTTTGCATAAGTAATAAAAGCGGACGATTGTGTGAATTTTTGCAGTCCCCTCGGATATAAAGAATGATATAATTATATATCTCACATGTCTCGTTTCTTTGTTACCATATATTACAGATAACGTAGCGTGTAACATGATGATAATAAGTACTTTGTAAATACACTTTTCTTTTACAAAATGACATAAAAGCTAACGTGAAATAAACGATAGTTAATATCATTATAAAATTATAAATGTCAACAGTTATTAGATTAATGCAAGTGAAGAAAGTTTATAGATAAAAAGATTTTAATCATTAATCATTAACATAATAGTTATTCAGGATTGTTATGGAAATATATGTATCAATATAAAAATGAAAAAGAAAAGTAATGTGAAAATAAAAAGTATAATGATGTCTTTCAATAACGTAGGTTTAATTGAGTTAATTTTTTTTAATTTTGAAACGACGCTTTCAACATGCTTTTATGAGTGAAAAATGTGAAATACTTTTTATCATTTGAGAGTACACATGAGAAAGAAAAATAATCCGGTTGAACTGAATAGATTCGTGTCACGAGTGTGAAGGAATACGAATAGTCTTGCCAACATGTAGTAAATGGGTGGAGTTCTGACTATTTCACTAATGGCATGGAGCATTGAAAGAAGGGACGTGCTAAAAAAGTTATTAACGACTTTGCGAAATGCCTGTTAGGGTGCGACTACGTGGAATAGGTCATGTGGGATTTAATATCGAGCGCAAACTCGGTAGCGTGAAGTTCCCGTATATATAACACATTACTTCATGACGCATTTGATCCATTCTATTCGCACGAAACGACACTTAACGAAATACATTTTTTCTCCTTTTTTTTACATTATTTTTAGACGCGAGCGCCAATTGATTATCTGTTCTATGTTCCTAGACGTGTTTAATAATTTTGTAGCAAAAGTTACAATTATGTTTTATTTAATTATAATTAATTTAGAATTTTGAAAAAAGATATCATTACGCATACAATTTTTATTACATCCATTAACAATATCGAGAAATGAATTATTACTTATACATTATACTGTGGTTATGAAAATGATTGTAAGTTTCGTAGAATAATCTGGCGGACTATTATCTATGATATATCAATTATGAAACATGTAAATTACCATCATGTAAATCACCATCGACAGCAAGAACAATCGAATTTATTTCATTAACGAAGCCACTAAATTCGGGAAATGGAGCACGAATTCTCGAATCGTAATTGCTATGGTTGCAGATTTCACAAAGTGGACGATGTCTATTGAGTCTTAAGTAGAACAAGCTGAAACAAGCGCGCCGTACGTATCTATCTACGTCCTACAACCGGGCATGCGAGAATCGGAACGAAAAAGAGTGAGCATTAAAAACGCTGACAAAGTTACTAAACACTCGTATGTGTCGGTCCTTTTTATAATCGCGAGATGGGATCACGGATAAAACGAGCCAAAGGGACAAAAAGACTATCACAAGTACAGAGAAAGCAGCAAACGTTTAGACTTTTAGACAGTACAAAACACAGATAATATAAAAAAATATTGATATATTCCAGACAATAAAGAACAGTGGAAAAAACGAAACAAATTATTTAAATAATTTTAATTGATTGTCTCTCATACAGCATATAAAATTAATAATATCAGAATAATTGATTAATATGGTTTATACAACATAATCTTTGCAAAAATATAGCAATGTACTTTTTATTTTTGATATTAATAAACAAGCTGTAGTTGACATTTCCAGAAAAAGAAAAATTTTGTTTAAAATATCAAGTTTTTAATACAAAAATATTATTCTAATATTATAAAATACAAAAATGGGTTAATGCAATATTATGATTTGATAGAATTTTGTCAGACAAACGCTATCATGGTAGTTGACATTTTATTCGGTCGCGTTATCTCTAACTCAATTTTTCGATGATATTTGCGATACCCTCGTCCGAGGCCCTGTAAATACTGCACAAGCTCCGAATCACGATGTAGGATACGTCCGGGACGGACGTATTCGAGGAGAAAAAAATAAGACTCGGCATGGGGAACGGAACGTGGGGAGAAATGTGTATTACGAGCTGGGACAGCAAGTGTAATGTGAGGACACATAATGCCATTATAATGCGGACACGACCGCGTTCCCGGAGGGATGCACGGAGAGCGGGAGCGCAGAGAAAGAAGACGGAAGACAAAGAGACACGGGCACGTACACGAACGTTACCGGGCGTGACACACCCGGAAAGCGCCGTTACCACGGTGTTATTACGGGGAGATAAATTTTCGACCGGAAAGTCCCTCGTCCTACATTCGAGAAATGTCGCGACTCAGTCAGCCGAGCCGCGCATAAAATTAGCTGTCTCTCTTCTCGACAAGAATTCGAAGAAAAATATGAATGTTTTTTCAACTTCCAAAATTTAAGATCGCGACATATGATTAATTTCTTCATGCTGTAGATTTTTTAAAATCATTATCATAACGAGGTAATATTATCTGTTTAAAAACATATATTCATTATTTTATATAATGTATTGGTATAAAAAGAATGTATTGACAAAGAATCGTTTATACTAATCACGTATAAAATAGTAGTAAAGTATGAGTTTACTATAAAAAACTATAATAAATTCGGATCGACTATAAAAAATTCAGATTATTCTCTCTATATTGATGTACGTTTTTAAAATTGTATCGAGATAACTTTTTATTCCAAAAGTATGTTATTTAACTCATAATATATATATATATATATATATATATATATATATATATATATATGTGTGTGTATGTATAAAATATATTGATTAAATATATGTATAATATATTGAGTAATATATTAAATATATATATATATATATATATATATATAATATATTGATTAAAATAATATACGGATTAGCAAAGATCCGCTTACACTAATCGTATTCGAGATAAAAGCAATACAAATTTAGCCTGCTGAATATATCTCAATTTTAAATTATGTAATAGAAATAATATTTTGAAAATACCGAAAAACCCGAAAGCCTTTCATATATATAAAGCTTGAAAAGTAAAAGTTACTGATTACTTAAAGCAATAAAATAATATCTCAAAAATAAAATAATACGCCGTGCGATGTATTTAAGACAAAAAGGTTACAAAAATATCATTCATATTTAATTGTCGCGTGGAAACTTTGAAACTTGTAAATATATGTGACCGTGTCCTTTTGGAACAAAATAAATAAATAAACAGCAGCGTTGTATCTATCGTACTCTTTTGCACTCTATCTTTGACGCTCTTTATCTCTTTTTATATAATATAAATTTGTTCCTTTCTATTAATTGCACCTTTCTATTTTCTATATTTTTCTGTATTCTATTTCTATATTCTATATTTTCCTACATTTATATTTTCTATATTCTATATGTTTCATACCTGTTAAAATAATGTAAGAAAAGAGGTTAGAGAAATTATGCTTAAAAAGATAGAAAACACAGCTCGAAAGAATAGATTTTGCTACAATGTGTGTCATGAAAAATCCATACGAACAAAAAAAAACAATTAACAATTACACGAATCATCGACACGATGAGAATAGCCTATTCATAAACGTTTGATATAATAATTGAAATAATGCTCTCATCAAATAAAATATCTCAATTAATATAAATACAGTACAAGTATCATACACACACATACGCATACATACGCACGCTAATTAATAAATAAAAATAATTACTCACACCACTGACGAGGTATTAGTGCTCACGCAAATGAATAACTCAAACGCCTTTAGGGTTAAGCAGGGAACACACATTTTTGCATAGGTGCATAAGCGGAACTATAAGAATCTTGATTGGTCTATAAATAAATGCATAAGAAATTTAATCAATCGAATTTCTTATGCATATGCTTATGCGCTTATGCAAAAGTGTTCCCCGCTTTACGTTCAAAACATCGTGATCGCGGTCGTACGCGCGAGTTATCGATATTGCCGCGCGAGATCGATCCATCGATCTCGCGCCACGAACGCTCTTGACGGCGCATGTGTCACAGCTCCGACTCGAGCCGCTGAAAGTTCGCGCGTGCGAATCTGCGGAAACGGATTGCGAGAATCATCGGGCGCTTTCGACGCGAAAATTTTTCGAGTTTTTTGGCGTTGTCGATCGAAGCTCGTAATTGTAAAAATATCATATCGATTACAACTATGATCGCGCCGCCATATTGTTATTGCTATTTCACTATCGCGCGTTCTACAGTCTCTGAACTTTTTCGTGAGTCGTCAAGTCGGAACTCGCTCAAAAATCTGATTCTTGGAAAATGAGGTATAATGCACATTTCTTGAATTTCGGCGACTTCTGAGTACGTCGCGGGGAAAGTCGCCACATTGTCGTTCGATAAGGCTCTCCGATAAGTAGACCTTGAAAAATACGGCGACGTGAAAACAGAACTTCGATTTTATTCGCGCATGAATAAACGCTCGTGTTTTACCGAAACGCGTCGAAATTAAATGTGATAGTTAAAATCCAGGCGTCGCAAACGCAAAAAGTAACGCGAGTGCAAAATGTTTCGGAGCTACTACGAGGACAGTTTGCAGAGGTTGATATCAGATATCGAGTATCAGGTGTTCGTTTATTGCATATTGCGGATTTTCGAAGTTTGAATTTTGCGGAACGTATGTAAATTAAATAAAGTATCATATATGCGCGAATGTATATATATGACGAGGAAAATCGTATGTTGAACTTATATGAGAAGAGAATTATTTGAAATGCGAGAGAGCAGTAGGATTTTTTATTCGTTTATTTGCATAATTTATTCATTGATTTTTTGAAAAAAATTGTAATAAAAAAATTCTGATCACATTTTTTAATTATAGACTATATTGTAATGACCATAATAATATTGACATTTTCTATGAATGTTTCAATCAAGCAATGAATAAAATATTTTGATTATTATTTTAGCTCTCTGTGATTATATCTATTATTTATTAACATGATTACTGATGGTTCAGTAATTACAATTATTGATTGCTAGTTTGATTGTTCAATAATCGTATTAAAGAATGATGCGATGTATATCCTGAATCGTATTATATCGTATATGATAATAATAATAAGCCTAGTAAGAATAATGCGCCAAATTTGCAAATAATATCGAATATTGATGACATTTATATCATACATAAAACACGATTAACTCGAAGATGACGCGGAATAAGAAAATAAATCAATGTGTTTTCAAGATTTAAATTCAATTGGCATGCTAATAAAAATTATTAAGTGTATTTGCATGACTGATAGGCGCATGAATAAATATTTTCATTATATTTACTTTCATTTGCGCGCACAAATTCGTCCCGTATTGCTTAGAAACTTTTCGCAAGATTTCTGTAAGAGCACAAGATTTTATTACAAATCTCTTGTTCTCATCATTTTATCCTCATCATTAAATATTTGCATTCGCATTATATTTACTTCTATTTGCGCGCACAAATTCAGATGTATCGATTAGAAACTTTTCGCAAGATTTCTGTAAGAGCACAAGATTTTATCACAAATCTCTTGTTCTCATCATTTTATCCTCATCAGTCTCCATGCTCTTATTAAGTAGCGACGTAAAGTGACGAGAGCGCAGGAGACCTCCGCGACGCTCTTTACGACCGTTTCGTAATTGACGAGGCCTATATAACCCGGCTGCACCGGATCTCTCTTCCCGCGATCTAGATTCATCTAGATTATAGTGCAAAACTACTCTCTCGCTCGGCGCGTATTTACCCGGCATTAAATTACACAGACGGTCGCGCGCGTTGACGAGGGTCGAGCTCGCCCCGCACGGACGCTTTACCGGTTTACTTTCATCACATCCAATATTGATCACGTTCAGCGTGCGCGGCTTTATTTATGCAACGCGGCGCGCATTGTTGCACGGCCGGTTACGGAAATCGTGTCCCGCTTTGATCAGCAGTGTTGCATTTACGTCGGATTTTGTCGCAGCTTTTTCCTCGCCCTCTCTCGCTCGCTAGTCTACGTATGTATATCTAGCCGGCGATCTTTCCGCGTATCCAATTCGATATATTCACATATCTCGATCGTTTCCTTCCGTGCGCAGAGTCGAAGCACACAACATTTGAATAATCGAAATCTTCTTTTATTTTAATTTTCATTTAATTATAATTTAAAATTGGCAAGATACGCACGAAGTCGTGATTTCAATAACGTGAGATATTTGAATTCTATGAAAATATTTATATTATAATAAATCATTGTTGAGAAAAAATATAAATCATATTGTTGAGAAAAGTCTCGCTTGACAGTGAAACAAATTTATTTAGACGCAGATAATGTGTAAGTCCGAGCTCGCGTTCAAGTATATTTTCAGTGATGCAAGTGAGAGCATTGCACTGTATATCGAGTCTCGATATATATAAGAACCGCGTTGGTCAGCGATTACGTTGGATTTTGTCCGAGTTTTTCCCTCTCTCACCCCGGCGCATCGTCGCATCTGGTATCCACAGGGCGAGTTGTTCTTTCCCACCTGCGCCAGATGTCTTTCGGAATTTCTTAAAAGACAATGTAAAAGAAATACAAATAAACGTACGTACTACACGCGTCATGCAAAGGGATCTGCAGTATTCGCGAGAAAATTCCGGGCACGTACAACACTTCCGTTTCGCTCGACGGACGTCTCTCGAGAGCGAACATTTACCCATGCAAATTTTTAGTTATGGCAGGAGCATGCGAAGGGACGCGCTTTCAGTGTTCGATAATCCCTACTTCGCCGTTAAATAAACAATTTCCCTCCACATCGTGCGCTTTGGCGGCGAAAATGCGCCCGGGAAAAAAGGGGGTAAGCGCATGTGGAGTTCTCGATAACGTGCTACACTCTTCTATAAAAAGAAAGTATGCATATAACGTCGTGGTTATATCCGCGCAAGATTCCTTTTATACATGGCATAAATTTTAATCCTCCCGATACTCTCTAGCGAATTATGCAATTGCGGTGAAACGTCGATAATTGCAGCCGCGATTATTATAGGATTATTATCGGTTTATTGTTGCATTTAATTAAGGAATGATATAGAAATTAGAAGTGCTTGATTCGAGAGAGCAGATTTTCTTTTTTCTTTTTTATTATTATTATTATTTACGAGGACGAAATATAAGAGAGACAGTGCGATTGAAAGATAATTAACTCGTGACAGTCTGATAATTAGAATGTCTTATTCTTATTTATGAAATATTTTAAGCGAACCAAAAGAATATTCAAGGTGCGCGTTTATCTCCATCGAGATCATCTCGTTTTCAATATTCCGTGGGATATTTCCGCTTTATCGTTAGCTGTCTGTATGTAGTATCGACACGGCCGTTAGAATCCTCGATTCCGCGGCCTTAAGGGACTTAGGAAGGACTACCGGTGAAGGGGTTAACGCACGATTTTCGCGATATTGCGCGTTCGTTACGGCGTGCGGCGCAATTCGCCCTGGGGTAATTCCGATAATACCAGCAATCATCCTGTCACCGAGTTAAGCCCTTGTAAGCTCCCGCTGCCTTTCCGGTATAGCAACTCCGGTAGGAACGAGGACGAAGAGGCAGGGCAGGTATAGGAAAAGGTTGGCGACTTCCCATGGGGAATCTATTCGTTTTCCTCGTCGGAGGACGTCGCCCTTCCTCGCGTTCCCGGATCTCTCTTTCCCGTACCGTTTCTACGTGTATTTAGGATCGAATGTGGGAAGGGAGACGTTTCTACGGATGAGGACAAACCGAACGTCGTTATCGAAATGGCCTTCTCTGCTTTTGTTCCCAATCGTCGTCAGGAAATCAGCGACAGGCTCGATGATATTTTATTTTACGACATATTACTTAATTGGATATCGACGATAACGACGACTACGAGTTTATATATATATATATATATGTGTGTAGAAGGAGATTTCGTGTGTCGAAAATCTGGATAACAATATTACTCGGACAAAGCTGTGTTGTACACACGGATCGGTAGTTAAAAGAGAACTCATTGCGCGATAAAAGTCAGCAGTCTTTCGGAGACACAGACTGTGGAAGAACATCAGGTATAGGAAAAAGAGCTAAAGGAGGGGAGATTGACGACGAAGAGCGCGGTCGAGTATAAGAGAGAATCTCTGGACTAATTAAATAACTAGCAAAGTCACCTAGCAACTTGGCACCTCGGCCCAGTCCATCCCACTTTCCAAGTCCGCGGGTTTTCTTACCGCTCGCTTCTATGTTTCTAGCTGTCTCTGCCGGTCCCCTTTCTTCTCTCATCCGTGCTACCGTTTCTCCCTTCTCGCCACTCTTCCTGCCAGCGACGTCACCTCGTTATTTAATTAAACTTCGCGGAAGCAGCCCCGTAGAGTCGCTTGATACCGAAGCACGTACCTTGTCATCGTCCATTTTCGCAATATCTTACATTTTCAACCGTTAGTTTCGTCTGCCTTTTGCGGCTTGCACGCCACCGCTGTCGTGGAAATGCGCGGAATTTTGAGATACTACAATATATAACCAATGTAATTCCTTCGGGAACTAAATCGCGCGCGATTCGTAACAAACGAATGTTGCTATTGAACAAATTATATTTTACGTTTTTCATTTTCGAGAAAATTCTATTGTTCGACAAAAAATAATCAAATTTTCACATTTTCCTTCGAGAAGTATTTTTCTCGGAAAAAAATGAGCAAAATGAAGATCAAATGATGCATTCGTAATATAATATTGACAAATACATAATTTTTGATCTGTTCGTGGATAGATCTTTAATTGAAATTGACGAAGAAAAACTTGTTATATGTTTGCTCAAGTGTTTCATCTCTAATTTCGGTGTAGAATCACCGGGTACTGTTACTGCTTGCGAAATGGTCCCGAGGGTGGTCTAGCGCCACGAGCCGTTAATTTACCGCCGCGAAAATAAACCGCGGGGGATCGTCGAAGAACTCGTCTCATACTTCCCCGTTCCTGTTTCTTCTTCACCCGCCCTGTCCTTTTCACTTCCTATGATATACGCTATGGGAAGTTAAGTTTCTCAACCGCACCCCTCGAGCGCGCCGACAATAACTTCCTCCTTTGAGACTACTCCTTTCGTCGCGAGCGGAAACGAATTTCCAGACTGTTGGAAACTGGGCTATTAAACGACTTCCGTAATTGCGAAAACGCGGGGAATTGTCACCTCGCTACTTTGTTACAGAAGTAACCCGACGGCGACGTGTGTGTGTGTGTGAAACTATGGTGTCTGATTTCGTGGAAACTCATAAATAATTAAGAGTTCTGGCGATTTTCGAGAATTATACTTATTATAAAGCTATATCTTCTCGAACGAATTTTCCTTCTCCGAGTTTTAATTAGTTATTAATATTAAGTCTAGTATAATATAACGTTCAAAACGCATACTTCGCGAGAAATTCAATGCAGAATCTATGCGAACGGTCGATATAATCTGACCTATCCATCTTTAATTCTAGCTTACGTATTTATATCACGTATGTTATAATGCGAAAAATAAGATTGCCTTAATATATGTATGTACAATATTTGATTTGTTATAGGTTCTCGCAGTCAAACTCGAGCGCAGCTTGTCAGCAATAACATCGTTGCTTCATGTTTTCGATTATATTATAGTTTTCTCATTGTACAATGTACGCGAAGTACGCGTCGCGTCGGGAGTATCGTGTAAAGTGTCGCGCGATCGTAATTATTCGTGTTTTCGCGAGTGTTATGCGAGTGTTACGAAGGACCACGAGAGGAGGAGGAAGTTCGGGGTGGCAACTGCGAGGTATGTAAAATAAAAATATTTTTCTAAACTGCATTGTTTATGAGAAAATCGATCGTTTCCAAACTTTCAAAACACACTGTATACATATACATATATATATATGCATCCTGTATATATAATATATGTATAGCTACATAATTTGAATATTTTGTTTTCAGATCAATGTGCTGTGTATCACAACTTCGTTACTGCACGTATCGATGAGTGAGAAATTGTTTATTTTATAGCATTTTTATAAGCAGTGACGGCGACGGAGCGAAATCGATGCAATGGCAAACTTGCGCACAATTCGTATGTTAAAGCTGTTTTGCGTTGGAGAGATATATTTTTATTAAATTTTATCTACAACAGAAAATGTATTTTTTCCCGTTTTATAAATTTCTATTTTATTGAAATACTGAAATTATCTCGATCTGTAAATATTTCATATATCGATAAAAGCGTTTCTACATTCTAATCGCACACAATTCTAAAATTTCTATAGTGATTTCCAAGACGTTTCCAAGTATCCTGACGTAATAGATCGAATTGAAGTGACAGAACGAGATAGCAAATCCGTCTTTATTGAACGACGCGTAGGAGCTTACGTTGACGTATCGAACCAACGGAAAATCACGATCGGTATTGACCCGCGCTCTCTCGTTTCACGCAAATTTGTTTAGACTACCCTGAGGGCTGCCACGATGCGCTATCTCGACCACCCCAGCAGGAGTTTAATTTTGAGAAACGCAAACATCCCGTAATTAAGCGATCCCGGGAAACAAGGCCGAAGGGTACGCTCGCGGAGACTGGTGAAAAACCACTCATAATTGCCAGTCGAATCAATATTTAAGCACCCTTTATAATGCTGAATGGTCGGTAAGGGTCAACTTTGTTCGTTTACTATTTAGGTGACCAAGGAAACACTATCGTTCGAGGAATTAACAAGACGTTACGACTTACATGCGTCATAAATATCTTTAGTAGAAGAGAAACATCGTGTATATCCGTCATATCTCTTTAGACACATCTCTATATACACTATGTCTACATTTAATTATATATATTTCATCTAAGTTATTACATAAAATAAATAAGCAAACGCGATGTAATTTATTTTCTTAACGCATAACTTTTTTACGCGGTATGAAATATATTTAAACTTTCTATCGAAATAGATTTTGCGTTGCAGAAAATTTCTTTTACATCTCAATTTTTGTTGTAAAGCGTTCAATCCGTAACTACTGATGAGATTTTAATTAATGTTCGGATGGGCTTCGATTTATAAATTCAACATTGATAGATATTTGGATAAATATGTATCAGCAAGAGAGGATATCCCTCCTTGGCGAGATGAGTCGGTTAAAAGTTTAATGCGATCTTAATAAGCTTGAAGTTTTAATCGATTGCCGTGGCAGAGAGAAATAGTTCCTCCCACTGCACTGCCGGTAGACAGAGGACCTAACCTTTAATAACGCCTTCGATGGAGTTCTTTAATCCGGTTGATCGTGTCTAGAAATATCGCGAGTTAAAAAGAAGGTGCCGGATTTCAGATATCACGCGAACTTGGAAACCGTCGTCCGCTCGCGAAACTTCATAACGCCCTGAGCGAAATCCGCTTCGCGCAAAAACCAATTAAAAACCGAATTACGTCTTAGCCCCCCGGAGATACCATTTAGCTGCCATTTCCGACTCGAAGCTGCATGTAGCTGACCTGATGAAGACTGCGAAGAATTATATTTAGCGTATGAATTTTTACATCGGTCGATAGTCTGACTTTTTATCTGCTTAAAACTACTTGTTCCAAAAAATAATGGTTATATTATTATATATGTTCATTTTTATTCAAAATAAAGATAATTATAGTAGTAAATTAAATATAATTTTATATCACATATATATAGATCTTGAGATTTATAAATAATTAAACAACACATTTTGGTACCGTGTTATTGCCAAAGCAGTAATTGAAAAATCAATAATTTACGACCATTCTCATGATTTTTTTACAACGGCAGTTGTACATATTTCATCAAAGTACTTTAGGTTTGTCAGAGAATCGTGCTTAAAGACAAACCCTATTCAAACGTATCATTAAAATTTCATTTCTACATCAAGCGTATCCATGGCAAAATGTTAATTTTGTCATACGCGTTTATTAACCGTCATTATCAACATTTCGACAGTTGTGCAAGTATGTATATTTAATTTAGTTAAATAGAAGCATGAATTTCGTTCAGTCGAAATGAAACATTATCGTGAGACGAAAATTCTTCCATTGAAAATTCACTATGTAAATTTAGACTGTAAACTGATTGGAAAGCAATTAAAATGGAGATTTTGCGTAGCATCTTCTTTTGACACGATGTACAGGATGTCTAATTTAAAGTGTTATACCGAAAATATACAAGTAGATCTCATTATTTGGAGACGATTTTTCCTCAGAAAAAATGTCAATAAAAAACCATTATTTTTTGCCATCATGTATCCTTATATAACTAAACCTTAAATTAAAATTTTATTAAAGTAAACTCTACTTGAAACTAATTGGAGAATTTTGTTAATATTTTATTTCCACAAGGCTTAGTTTGTGAAAAAAAAAACCCTTTATTTTCAATCGCTTATAACTCGAAAATTATTGATGCCTTAATATTTTTACCGAGAAAAAATTGTGTCCAAATAACAAGATCTACTTGAATATTTTCAGTGTGACACCTTATGTCGAACATCCTGTATATCGGGAATGACGACGTACACTTTTAGCGAAGCTTGTACCTTAGGTGCGAAATCGCCGTCGTTGTTTACGCATGTTTACGAATGCAAAGTGTTTGCGCGCATTGTGTGCGGATCCGCGTGTGCAGCGTGGCCGTGTTCAATGGAACCTGGCGTGCGTGTCGCGAAAGGGTAGCGAGAGCAGAGCTGTTCCTACATGTGCACGAGAGGGTGTTAGCACACTTGGCGAACTGCCATTTAGAGTTGGAAACAACGGAATGAGGGACGCTGTTCTTCCCTCGCCGCATAACGCGCCGCCCTCACAAACGGATGTGAAAAAGACGGTGGCGGTTTTCTTACCCTTTCTAGAGTTGGCTCGTTTCTTTTGTAAATACATTAAAAGAAGAGTAGCACGGGGAAAAAAGGGGAGCGATTTCGCCTCCGCGCGCGTTTAAGGTCCACTTTTCAAAAAATATTGACATTCTTTTGTGCGGTCCTTCTTCAGTGATGGAGCATCATCAATTTAACTCTGTCTCCTGTTCGTTAAATATTACGAAAAGTTGTGCATATTTGATTAATGTATATACAGGGTGTTTGACAAAGTGTTATGAAAATCTACAAGATCTCGTTATTTGGAGACGATTTTTTCTCAGCAAAAATGTCGAGAGAGGCCATCATTTTTTGCCATCATGTATCTTTATAACTAAATCTTAAATTAAAATTTTAGTAAACTCTACTTGAAATTAATTGGAGAACGTGATTTTGTTAATATTTTATTTCCACAAGACTTAGTTTACGAAAAATCCTTTCAACCGCTTATAACTCGAAAATTATTGATGTCTCAATATTTTTGCTGAGGAAAAATTGTCTCCAAATAACAAGATCTACTTGTATATTTTTGGTATAACACTTTGTGTCAGATACCTTGTATACAAATTTTCATTATATTTGAGTCGACGATCACTCGAAAGATAAAAATAAAAAAAAGATTTCATGTGACACTAGTTACTATTTTAATTTTATAATGATAAAACGCAAGTTTAGAAAAAATGTATAAAAAAAAATTAATACCAGATATCTCTCTGTTGTGTACTGTATAAAAAAATGTGTATTCTATGTATATTCTTTGAAAAACGCATTAATTCAGATTATCGCGGTCCTGTAATATATCGAAAAATTTGGGATGTATAACGAGATGCTGACGCGCGAACCACGGGATTTTGTAATATCAACGTTTTTCGCTCGCTCGTGTATCTTTTTCCCCTAACGTGCGTATATCAGCGAAATCACGCTGGCACGTTGGAACCGAGGAACGACACGGCCAAAATAGTTTTTCGTCGCGTATAATCCAGTGCGATTGTCATCGGCCGCGACACATAGCCGGACGTTGACACATTTCGCTCTTGTGGGACGTAGCACGTGACGTTCTCACAGATGAACGCGTCGGTAACATGCGCGTCCCGGCGCGCTTTATTCCGCCCGACAATGAGGTCCCGTCTTATCGATTCGTTAACGATGTAGCTGACGTTGTCGACAAAGGAACAATACCTGTATCACCGCACAGTATTACTAAAGTATTACTAAAGCAAGGTTAACTTATTACAGCGAGGTTTCGCTGTTGGTGTATAACTTCATTTTGGGAATTTTATGAAAAAATCTTTACGTACATATAGCATGTAGAAGCTCTCTTTTTCTCTCTTTTGATATATAATTATAATTAATTTTAATTTTAGTAGTCTATATGTGTACACGCGCGCGCATTTGATTTATAATCGTTAAGTGTATAATGGAGTCAGTGAAGTCTACAACATCAATTTTATCCTCCCAGTTCTCTCATTAATTTTTCCAATTGAATGATAATGATATAAAAAATTTTATCTATCAATCTGCAAAAAATAAAATTTTTTTCTTCATGAATATCTGATATTTCACATACTATCTTAATAAAATATTAAAGTTATGATGAAACTGTATTAAAGTTTATTAAACTTCAACTTGTAGATATCAAATGTTAAAAGTTATATATTTTTCTCATTTTTCTCAGTTTGTAGGTATAGAGTAAAAATTTATTGCATTTATATATAAATATAAAAATAAATTATATACAATTTGATGACTTATTTTATTAAAAATTGAAATATATTACAGAGGTAACTGAAAATGAATTCATATTAGATGTGAAGGCGCCAGAGTTGATATAGAAATACAAATAATACCGTTTATGATATCTCATCGTGGTATAGTGAAAAGCTGTAGGAAAAACATGTGAAAATAAAAAGTTAGATGGTTTCACTAAAATCTCGCCGGCTAACCGCCGCAATCTTGCTAGCTCGTTTCTTTCTCAGCCACTCATTTTCTTCACGTCGCCGACAGCTGCTAATGCAATATGTTTGTGCTCGCGAAAACATATGCGTCCGTGGTATACCGCGAAACAATTTCTGTGGCCACCGATGCAACGAATTCAGCCCGTGCTTTCGCGCATCTAAAAGCGTTAGGTGCGACAACCTCTCTCTTCAGCGCGTTATTATTTACGCTCGAGAACATTGCTCGAGACAAGTTGAAACACAAAGGGCTGTCAGGTTAATAACGAGCATGACCGTGGCTATAGGTGGTTTATTTCGAGCGATCGATATAAATTACTTTGCAAACATTGATTTATTATGTATATGAGCGAGTCGATCAAGTTATTCAATTATTTTATTGACTATGAATTTGGCGAATATCTGTGTCAATAATTGACGAGGCCAATTAAAGATCAGAAAAGTTCGTAAAATCTTGATAGCAGTAGAGAGAATGTATATATACGATTAACCTAAATTGGACACTTTATATCTGAAGATTTTCAGGACATATGATTTCTTTTACTTTATCATTTCAAATCGCCAGCGAAAAATACAAGAGATTTTTTTTATTAAGATATAAAGAACTATTATTTTTGTTACAAATGGCATTTCCGAGGCACCCGGTATACGCTTACGTGGCATGGAATTCACCCTAACGCTAGTCACCCCAACGCGAATAGTGCGGCAGGCAGCGATGTTTGAAGCTCATTCACTACATTGATTTTTCTTTTGGCGGCCCTTCGTCCTCGTGCCCAAAGTCCCATCGTTGGGAAACGTGTCATTGACCCCGAAAAATAGCGATCCTCTCTTTCCGGCATAGTGAGCGGATCAGACGCGCTTTAATTTAAGTTTCATGAATTTAAAGTGATCTGTGTGTTCGCGATATAAACGACATTTTTATATTTCATATATTACAGCAATATTGAGTTCTATTTTAGCGAATCTGAATGAAATTAAATTGGAAGGTTTAAGAAAGATATGAAACATATAACATGTAAAAAAATCTATTAGAAATATTTATTTTTAAATATATATATAATATGACAAGCATTAAAGAAATAGCGTTGCATATTGTGAACAGACGCAATATAAGTTATCTTATTATTAGATAAATCTTGGCTCTCTCTTGTAACGAAGAAAAGTGTGTTGTAACACAAAAAATATCGGCATCTAATTGAGCAGAAGTTCTAATCATTCCGAATTTCTAACTTTTCATTTCCGTTATCGCGAAATCGATATTGGGAAAAAAAGTAGGATTTTCCGGCGAAACTGAACGAACGAGATCTCGCGTTCTCATCGTACGGCGAGATGCGTTCCATGTCGCGCGCCTTGAAATCACTGACCCGGCATCGGGCTTTAATGGGCAGTCGCCCGAAGGCCGGATTGTCCGCCCCTCTCAATATTCTCCGGTGACGGCGGTATATGTAGCCGTTCCCGCGCGTATATATACCGTCCAAAAACGTGATCAATTCGAGGGTGGCGCGTATTGGAGGGACCTCGAATATAGAGACTGCACGAAGTCGTCATAAAATTCTTCGCCGCGCTGCAAGCGGCGGCACCGCGACGTAAATCGTGCGCGGAAACCCGAGCGTGAACCCGTAAGAGAGTATACGAGATCGGGGACAGGGGTGAGAGAGAGAGAGAGAAAAAAGAGGGAGTGAGGAGGGCAAAGAGAATTTTCACGGAAGGGTCGCGCCAGGAGGGCCTCGTTAAAATTCGCGGGCGACGTCGCGGTTGGGAGAGCGAGGCGTAAAAGAAAATAAAGGAGCGTTTAGTATTAATGTCGCGATTCGTGAACGTGTCACGTAGTGGACCGTCTCTATCGCCGATAGCACCTATTCCTCCTCGCGGCGATGCCCCGCGGGATCCTGTCGTTCCATAATGCGAAATAACCGTGATAGCGCCACACTCCATCCCGGGACAATTTCAATAAACGATAAATCTCTCGACGGCATACACACCATCATCCCCCGACTAGCGATACCCTATACCGTATTCTCGTGACACCGCTCGACACACATTTCGGTTGCACGCAAATCGCACGAGAATTGCATGTACTTGAAAAATGAAAATGGGATTTGTCACTTTTGGATTAACCGCTTATAAAAACAATTACTAATTACGATTATTTTATAAAATAATTATTAAAAATTTTTCTATAGAAATAATTCAATGTCACATTACAGCGTACAAAATTAAAATGTTATCGATTACGATATACGAGAAATTATAACTTTGTAAATTTTTCCATACGACTACACATTAAATAATTTATTCATCGATTTCCATTTATTTATTTTCTTTTTTCGTCCCTCGATTTTATTGCATCCATTAATGTACCAGGCGTAAAATTGGAAAATTATTATGCCAATATAATTATCTCTATCCAATATAATTATCTCTATATTCATCTCAATCAAGATTTCAGAACACTTTTTTATAAAATAGGTATATCGAAATTCTTAATACATTTTAATTTTGCATAAGAAACATGATTAATAATAGACATTCTTCGTTAATATTCGATATCCATTTTTTCAAATCTCAATCTTAAATTAAACACGATGGTTCATAAATTAGATATTTACTAGGATATCAGTTTACAGCATCATGTACGTCATTCACGTTTTGTACGAATTATTTTAATGCATATCAATTAAATATACACGTTGTATTCAATATTTGAACAGGGCCACGCGAGAGAAACTCGAAGTCAAAATAGAATTTTCTGATACAGAATATATAGTCGGTAAATATTGAAGTTTCATCAAAAGTCACAAAGTGTGTATCACATTGTACTCGTGTAATCTCGCGTCGTAATGGTTGTTACAAAGAATATGTTGTTTTTTTTTTTTTTTGCACGACCTCCGATTTTGATCTGTGATTACTATGATAGTATGATTACCCAGATTTCGAATATTGATCTTTCATCGCGACCCTCGAGGCACTTCGCTCAGGCTTTAGCTCGAAATAATATCGTCCCACCCTCCGACAGACAAATCAAATTTGTCGACGCGCAACGTTTCGACTTGCCCCTCTCGCAGAATAGGCGGTGAATACGATTTCTCCCTCTGGCATGCCTTTGTTACATTGTTCAGGTATGTAGTGACAAGAGGGTGACAGGAGATGGAAAGGCGGAGAGGCCGGAAAAAACGTTTTTCCGCGAGCAGACGACACAAGTATCTCGAGAGGAACGTTTCGATTTAATGTCCATTAATCGCATTGGAGCTTTCGACTTTGACTCGTTCCTTCCCCATCCGCCAATCTTTGTCGTCCCTCCATTCTTTTTTTTTTCGTACTTTCTCTCTCTCTCTCTCTCTCTTTAGCTTTTTTTTTTTGCACTGCTAACCACATCCACCACAAACCGCGGCTGATCGTCGCGGTCTCGTTGTCGGCCGCGCGGGAATGTTAATACTTGTTTAGTCATGGCTGATTTATCGGGGAGAATTAAAAACACAATTTCCGGACGCGCGCGAGCTGGGAAACGCGTAAAGCGCGCGCTAATAGAATCAGGGCGCAATCACGGGCCACGATTTTCACGACGCGTTCCGTTCCGATGGTTGCTGGGCGTTAAAAGCGAAAAAAAGAACCGTATAGAAGCATTTTTTGTCTTTTTTTTTTTTTTTTTTTTTTACGAGCCCTCGAGCTCTCGAGCTTTAATATTCCCTCCGATCGAAAGATAAGGTTACGAGAGACAAATGCCCGGGTATCAATTTCGTTGTCGAGCGCGCCTTGTCCTCGCATATCAATTTCATGTTCGGATCGGTGTATACGCATGTATGTACACGCGTCGATGATATTTGCGTAAGCGGGATATTTTATCGGAGCACCGCGCGCAGTCTCTATTTTCGAAGCACACTGATAAATTCGCCCCTCGGTTTATATTCTTTGCTTTTTTGCGAGCAAACATTGGTACCCACCGACGTCGGCCCGTATTCGCGATGCGCGATTAAAGATCACTGTTGACTCGAATCGAAGAACGCAAATCGGGTAACCGGAAGCGCGCGGAATGTATTTTTGTGTAAATAGAGAAAAAACATCAAATCCTGCGAAACGGAAAATTAATCGCTCCGTTTGGTCCGCGAAAAGTGAGTTTTTTTTTTTAATTATAAAAGTAATTTCGTTTTTATCAGGTACAATTGAAAAAGAGATTTCACCCGATTGAAATTAGAAATATTTTAAATTAGACATACGCTGCAAATGAAGAATAAGTATCGATGCTGTTTTAATAATTGATCGTCAAGACTTTAAATTTGTACAAAATGCATTAGAAAGTAATTTCCAATGGAAATAGACAAAGAAAGATTTGAGAAAATCAAAGGGAAGGGGAGAGAAAGGGTGAAAGGAGAGCGCGAAAAAGTGGCTTTGAAAGCGCTGGGATGAATCGCGAACCTCTAGGGCAGCGATTTCAGAGCCGGTTCGACCCGGGGGGTCGCTCGGCCGACTGTCGCCTGTAGTTTTATAATTATTGCGAGCCTCGGGGGATCGGGCTTTATCGTACATATATGAAATGCATGCGAGCGCATGTGCACACGCGTCACACGTGCGATCGCACACGCAGCATACGAGATACGTATCTCTTTTGGCCCCTCATTCTCCGTAATACAGGGGGATACGAATGCACGCGAATGCTAATTCGACCGATTTCCGCGCGAGGAGAGTAAGACAGACTCGCACTACTCTTTCGAGACGCGCTCTCTTCGTCCGCGATAATACAGTATATTGTGTATCAAGTGCGGAAAGTTGACAATTGGTCACGAGTGCGGGGGATGGACGCTGAAGCCGTGGGCAATGACTTTGAACGCGGCTTATTCGTACTCACCGCGTCGCCGCTAGATGGCGGCGTGGGAAATCGGCCGCTTTCCGCACAGAAAACACGTACACAAAGTGCCACTTTGCCTGCACGTGTAATACAAAATTTCCTTACGCGCGATCCGCCCTTCGATTCGCCGAGGTCTCGTCGGCGACCACCGTAAACGCAACGTAAAGTTCAACGTAAAAGTTAAAATCGCTCCAAGGCTTCGCCGCCGCGTCGCATCGGTCGATACGCGCTCGGTCTCGCATACATACACGTGTAGCCGCCTACGTATATGCGTGCATCACGGGCAAATATACAATGCATACGCGCGCTTTCTCGTTGGAATGGCAAACATACACACGCGCGTACATATATAGAGAATCCTGGCGGAGGAAACGAAAATTCGATGGGGTTCGATGGGAGAGGGAGGGCAGGCTGCCGCAAATGTACTCGGTAGGCGGATTAACGTGCATTTACGAAACGCACCGCGCGTAACCACCCGTGCGTGCGTGCGTGCGTGAGGGTGCGCACGCACACGCGTGCACGACTTCAGTTACTACCGGCAATCGGCGTTACCTGTATGTTACCGTTTCAACCCCTCTCTCTCTCTCTCTCTCTGGTCTCGCCGCCACCCTCGTCGCCTCTTCCGAGCGCGCAGTAATCCAATCATCCGCGTCCTACGATTTGTACGTAGTAATTCCGTCTGTTTGATCATCCGGACGGCTCGGCTTTTCCCTACGCGCGATGGCGTTTGTTTCAATACGCCTGCTTATACGCGTGTGCGTGCGCGAGCGATACGCGAGATTTGTGTCGGTAATAGCTGATTGGTGATCGGCGAAACCGCTAACGGTGGTTGCGATTCGGCTGCGAACACGTTGGAGGAGTGTAAAAAATTGTAACGTCGAAATGGGGGTTGTAATGCCCTTTTTTTCACGAGACGATAAAACTGTAAAAGTGCCACCGAGTCGTAACCGAGTTATGCCGTTTGCGCGAGATATTTTTCTTTTTTTATCTGCGATATAACGTGGACTTCATGCGCTAACAGTTATGTACTGCGATAAAAGGATTTCAGATAATTCTACTTTTAACTGTTAATTAACTATACGGCATGATATAATTGCAAAAACGTAGTTGCTCTTTTATATTATTAATATAAAACTATCTCTTTCTTATTTAGAAGATGATTTTATAATTTGATTATATGCATTTTTTATGTGGGTATATTTCTCGTGAAAATTTATCTATTCCGAAGAATAGGGAATATGATAGACATATGAGCTTTTCGTAGAATATTTTCAAACACATCATATATATATATATATATATATATATATATATATATAGTATGACCTAATTTCCTAATGACAAAATAAATACTGGTGCGTGCAAAGCGTACGAATTCCGTTCGATTATCCGCTGTATCGAACCGCAACATCACATCGGCAACGTGCTACTTCACGCGTCATCTGGCGTGCTCGTTAATCCTGGATGTCGAGCAAGACGATAATCCCTGGATAACGGCGGTTATAAGCCATTACAAAGATCGTTTCCGTCGGGCCTATGTACGCGAGAGAGGTAGGTCCTCCGTCTATCGCCTCTTCACCTGTCGATAATAACGACGAACGCGTCGGTGCCGGCAAACGAAAAAAGAAGAGGAAAAAAGAAAACTCGCCCCCTCTCGCCCGTATACACATCCCCGTCCGCCATGAGCGTAATGATGCACGTAATGTACCCAGCCGTAGTTGAATCGTTTAACGCGCGGATAAGCAGCGGTATTTCCATTACGTGAGAAACATAGGCTGACTCGTCGTTACGAGTTTCATACTGCATTACAGCGAGGGTTGGTAGATCGGCCGCAATGGGGGGCACGGAAGGATGGCTTTGGCGCGAGAGGGGGATGTAGGAACAAGCCGTATGAAACGAGGGAGACGACAGTGTAAACCACTCGACAGAGAGAGAGAGAGAGAGAGAGGGACGTTCCGTAAAATTCCTCGTTACGATTACGACGTGGTCGTTGTATGTATATGTACCATCTACCGACGGTCACGTCCTGCGACACGCGAAGGATACGAGATGGATTATTAAATTTCTAGTGCCGCGGTGTGCTGCGTTATGAATTTCCAACCTTGTCTCTCACTCTTCTTGCGCACGAGAAAGCCTTCGGTGAAAAATCTTGAAAAAGGGCGCCTACGACGACCGCGATTACGATCGCTATCTACGGATCGCGCAAAAATGCGAGATGCGTGTGGGTATATTGGGAATCGTTAAGGTAGACGATTTTATAATCGTGTGATTTCGGCAAAACATTGTTAACTGATTGCTCTGTGTGACAAATAAATGCATTGGTTGAATAGTTGAATTTAAATGATTTTAAAATTTTCACCCGACATCGCATCTCGCTTATCGAATGATTGTCAAAGAAATTGTATATTCCTGAATTTATCGATATACAACATTGTCGAATATTATATAATCAATCACTATTATGTTTCATCCAAAAATAATTGAAATCTTGATACCTATGTTTCGTACATGTACTGTCAGTGAGAAAATATTTTATTTTTTATTTATCCGCGGAGAGGTGTTAACGTAAGAACGATTGTAAATCGAAAGAATCGAACAATACATAAAATGTTCAGACGATAGAGTATGATATTGCTGTGTCGCCCATCGTCGGAAAGACTACACTGCAGCTATGTACAAACGAGAAGTCACAAATCGCGCGGTAGATGAGATTCGATAAAAGAAATGAAAAATATATAAAAGAACGTAGAATCGTGCGCGACTATTGTCTTCTTTTAGAATTTTTGCTATGTACAACGAACCATCGCATTTGTTGTGACAGCATGGCAATAACATAGTAGCAGCAGCAGCAGCAATGTCGACAACGCCGATTATAATTATGTGTCGTACAAGCGGGATATTATCGACGTTATGATAAAAGTAAACGGTGTCAATGAATATAAACGCCATTCGTGCACAAACTCGTTTTACAAAATTCGCGATTACGATTACAAGCACGGCTTGACACTAGCTCGATGATCACGATGCGGCACAAGGGCGATGAAGTCTGTAATGGATTATTAAACGTTATTTTACGACACGTGGTCTCTTGTAATACGCTACGGTCTGTAAAGCCACGAAAACGTCGTTTTATCTTTAACGGCTTCCCAGACTCTTGTCCAGGCAGTTATTATTATTAATAATATTGTTATACCGATTTTCAGAGACATCCGATTTTAATTAGTTAAACCCGTCTTTATTTATTCTATTGTCAGAATTATGCTACAACGTTTTCACTATTTCGCGATTTACGACGTGAACTATAATAACAAAATTGTTACAAGTCGAATATGTAGCTGTTGATTAAATCTTGTTACGTTAATATTATCAATTTTCTCTAAAATAACGTGATGATATTGTATTTATTTCTGCTTCATTTATATATACGTATAATAAAAGCATCGTTATTATCGAGCGATATAAAAATCTTGGAAATATTATCGAACTCAGTTTCGAACGCGTCAGGTGACTTCTGTGACCCGCAACGTCGTAAATTTGGTAGAAATTCCATAAACATTGCAGTGCGGGATTATTTCGCGGTGCAATATCCGCTCAATATATTATTATTATTGCGAATCTCTATATCATGCGCGCGTGGCGTTTTACAATCGACCGAGCATTGATGCGAACCATCATAAACCGAGAGATTCATGATGCATAAATAGTCATGTCGCGAACTCGCAGTTTTCGAAAATGATTTCGAAACGCAAAATCGTGCACGAGGGGATCAGATAGGGGAGGATGAGAGGGAAGGAGGACGCGCTGCTTTAGAGCGGCCTGTTAAGCCGCCCACCACCGGTTATTCGATAACACAGCGACGAGCTGCTGTTGCTGCTGGAGGGACGAATCGGGATGGGTAATGCACGAATGCGAAGGTTTATGGGCAATATGGTGTATTTACGGTTGACGGGCAAAAGCCGTCGTGTGGAGGCTAACAGAAGGGGACCAAGGTATCCTCTCTCGCGCCCTTTCGCCCCCCTTCATTTCTGTGAGCCACGTCGAGTGAAAAGCTCGCGGATATTGACGAAGAAGGCTCCCACTACCGCTGTAATACCGCTGGATATTGACGCGATGTCGGGCGAGCAAGGAGCTGGGCGAAGCGACCGCGAGGATGTTACGATGTCCGACGTAAGCTTTCTGTGGCTTTCCCTGGGAAGCAGGACAGTAATCGCATTAATATAAAGACGATAAATCTCGATGCGCACAATGGCGCCTGATGTTACTTCAGGCGACATCAACAAAGACACGTTGCTTCTTCTGTCTGCTGACGCTGCGCTTACAATCTCACAATAGAAAATGTAGCATATCGACGAGAAAATCGCGAGCGAGAATTTTAGCTTGAAAATTACATAATTCGTGTAATCGGGACTTAACAATCTTTATTTATGAAATTAACTCTGCAAACACATATCGAAGGAAAATTGTTCATTCCTTGAAATTTTAACTATATATATACAATATATATATAAGATATATTTTATTTACTATCTTTGAGCACGATCATCAATTTATTAGATTTATAGAAAGATGTATTAAATTAAAGTTTGTTTAAGATTTATTGAATATTTATATTACCCGAAAAGCTCTCTCGATATTATAATTATTAACTCTATTGATGTAATAGCGGAAAGAAGCATATACTTACTTCAAGATATATATTTTCCGAAGAATCGGTTTAATTTCGCTCTTGTAGGATTTGACAAAGCGGGGTTGTAACCGAAGGGAGCGGTTCGGCTGACGTGGTTCGGATCTTTATCGCATGCCTCGCGTGACCAGGGGGTACGAGATCTAGTTTGACGATCCTTCAATGAAAAATCCGTGATATAACGTGAGACTTAAATAAATCTATCAGTCACGCGAGTCGTTATTTATATCATCGCTCCTGCCATTCCCGATTCACTCCCGACAATGTTCGTGCGCGAGATTTTGGCGCACTGCCGAGGTCAGAGCCGAATGTCGAAACTCTCAATGTATTAAATATATCATATAGTCGGTGTGCGGATTTACTTCTTCTCAGACGAGAATGATTGATTGCAACGCTGTTTATCGAACATGCACATTCGGTAAATCAAAATAATTCTCCAAAAATACTATCCATAATATCGATATTGCGGTTGTAAATATCATTTTTTTTCATCTTTACTTTCTTGTTACATATTATTGCACATATATAATGTTAGGAAAATATTTGAAAAGCCAGATACATTAAAAAATCTGTACAAGAGTAGGGCATGTTAGAAATATATCTTTCAACGATCGAAAAAAAATAGAAATAAGTTTTAAAAGTCTATACTATCTATACTATTTTCGAATCCAAAATACAGTATTAACATTCATATAAAAATCACAAGCAGCGTAAATCAATATATACATAAGACGGATAATATTTATTAGAGTAATTAAGAACAAAGATTTCCTTCCAAAGAGTGCATCCGCGACGCAAGTTGCAATTTTCATAACACGACTTATTCATCCGTCGATCGTCTCGATATCTTACGTTGCTCCAAGTTTCCAAACACTGAAAGAGGAAGACCGATCGTCGTCGATGTTTCAAGCGGGGCGCGCGCGCCACTAAATCATAACGATGCCGCGAAATCACCGAAAATCCAGACGAAGCGGCAGGGGCTTGGATGCAGACACGCGAGTCCGGACGGTAAATCACGGGCAGCCTCCTCGTCGAGTGGCTGTCGGAGAGTCCTGGTGCCAGCTCGTCGTACGGAGCATTTATTAATCGCTCAGCTCCTAAATCCCGTGGCGCAGCTGGGCTCGAAATGTTTGTACGTATTGCAAAGTAAAGCGCGAGGGGGACGACCGGGTCCTCCGGGAGAGGATTAGGTCGGACATATTGAGAGCTTCTACCCGAGAGCACTCTCCTTCACCGGGTATACCAGCGGTGATGGTGCGGCGCTAGGAAGCGGCGGCGATGGTTATACGAAGAAGCAGGTGGTTTTATCGTCATAAATATGATGGGATATCGGTCATCTCGATATACTGCGAGCCTCGGTAACGAAGCGCGTATATAATTTGCCATTTTAGCACGATTTCGATTTTTCTTCTACGCGCGAAATTTAATACTGATTGATCGCGCTCTCCGTTGAGACAGCTTGTCTCGTTGCATTGATAGAGGCGCCACGTTTGTATTCTATTATATAATTTGCGATCACGATAAGTGGAATCATTAATGGAATTACCGCTTGGTAACTGCACGGTCCTGGAGGATAATGAGAACGGACAAGTTTATAGCCGCGCGATAATGAGAACTGGTATTCCAGTAACAATAGTATTTTTCCCGGCATAATCCGCGACAGTGTGCGTAATGTGTGCCTGTAATAATGGAGACGCCGAGTTTTTCGCGTGTGCGCGTGCCGAAGATAAAGGACGCAAATTGTCCGCGTAGGTATTAAGGCACGATACATACCGAGCGCGGACGCGCTAGTGCAAGTGACAGCTGAACGATTAATCGTCGATAACCATCGCTCGTTTAATGCTCCATCAGAAAATGCTAGGCCGAGGAAATTATTGATTCGTCATATTTCCCCCGTCAGCAATATTGTTAACGCGGCCATATCGCAATCTCTTTGCGTCGCGCAGTCAAAAACGAAGCTCCATCGAAAATGATCGGAAATGATTTCGCGCGAGTACGCGCGAGTCGATGGTGCTGGTGTTACATAACCGACGAATCGAAACGACAATTTAAAGGGTGCTGACTACGACGATTAATCGTACTGACGCAATATACGAGGGAAAAAATAGAAAACAATCGACAAACTTGTGTTTGGTTAAATTTAGGTTTATTTGATTAGTTGTTTCAATGAATCGCACTTCTTTTCTTTCATTTAAATGTTTAATGAAATGCAAAAATTAACATATCATCTACAAGAATATATATTGACATAAAAACTGAAGAGTTTATTAATTTAAAAATTATTATCTGTCTTTTTGATGAAAACTCACTTATTTGTTCTGAACTCGTAATAAAATATATTTGGCGTAGCGCATCAAAAGCTTCAAGTTTGCAATAATGTGACAGATGTTATGTTAATATGCACTTTGGTGTTAAAACCGAGTAAATTAGCATCCGTCGTGCGCATCCCTTAAGGTAAGATCTTGAAGCGCACGATATAATGTTTCTGGTAATTGCATTGTTCGCGCAGTAACTCGCAAACTCATGATCTATTGTACTTCTCTCTCTCTCTTCCTCTGCCTGAAGGAGTTAAATGTTACATAATGCTATCCGATAGTTAGCGCGGCCGGGACTGCTAGTACCAAATACCGCGTTTCGCGAATACCAGCGACAAAAGAGGATCGGGAATACCGGCGCGCAATGTTATTACGACTTAATGCACGGAATTGTTTCTCCGGTTTGAATAATCGTATCGCGCTCACCGGCACCCGGTTGCGCAATCGTGGCGCATATAGAGAAAATACACGTGACTCGGTCGCTACTTCGTAGATGAAGAGAGTTGCCTCCGCGGCGGCGCTAACTCTCGACGAGCGTACTACCATTCCCACGTCTGTGCGATACATAAAAGGGCCCGAATAATACTTCGTTCCATTATTCATAAACATTTTATAATCTTCTTACCGCGTGGTGAATTATTGCCGTTCGCGCAATTGAAATAATGCGGTGGTCCGCGCGCGTCGAGGGGTAGCCCCAAGTTGGGATCGCGAGCTAGGAAAGAGGATGACGGGGGGGGAGGACGGAGAGGGCGCAATACTGACAGAGAGAGAGAGAGAACCCGGGGAAGAAGTGACGCGGTTCTGTTCCGAGCGGAGGGTTGCGCGGCAACGAGAATAGAACGAGTTCGTTCGTTGAAGTGGCGTTGAAATGTTTCGAAGCGAGGGAAAAATAATTGGACGAAGAGCTCCGTCGTCGTTCTCCGCTCTCCCTTGGGAAACGACGGGGCGGGATGTTTAAGAGAACGAGAGAGACAACGCGGTATGTCCTTTCGGCAACAATGATGACGACCGACATTCCGTCTCTTTGAGAACGATCCGAGTTTTCTTTCTTAAGCTCGTCGTTACCGAAAAAAATCGTCTTCCGCAACATTTCGAGATAGGTGGCACTGTACGATAGGGGAAGTTAAGTCGAGATAGCAACGGGCGGAATAAGCGAGGAATATGGCCGAGGGTTGTTCGTCGATAACTTTCAGGCATCGTAACTCATCGAGGGTCGCCGCGTTGGACGACCAAACTGACGCGTGTGTCGACGGGATATCTTGCCGCGTACGCTTACACTCCCGACACGTAACTGATCCCTGTGCTTTACTGACGGATGATGCCGGAATAAGAGTTACCGAAACGATATCCTCCCCGCTGTAATTTCGGTGCCGCGTAGACTCGCAACTGTATGGCGATATTGTATATATAGATATATAGGTATACCATATACACGCATATATATATATATATATATATATATATACGTATGTATGTATGTATATACTATATATATATATATATATGTGGCTGCGCTCTCTGCGGAGCTCTCCTTGATCTCTCTATTACGGGTCGGATTAGCTAGTTATGAAACTCGACCGAGGCTCAGCGAGCAGTGATGAAGCGTGTTGGGAAAGTTTCTGCCGGGACGAGACCAGGGCGTAGGATGTGCCGCGGCGGAATAAGCGATCAGGCTCTTCCTGCGGCAGACACATCCATCCCCGCCGGATAACTTCGTTCTGATACCAACGTCCAAGGACGAATGTCGCGGTCGGGGTTGCGGTGGGATTACCTCGTAGAAGATTCGCGTTCTAAGCGCTAGTGCGGAGATGGAATTGGAACGCTTTCTCGTTTCGACGAGTGGAAACAGCCGCGTATGCGGTAACCCCTCGCGATGGTCGTCCTCGATCGACTGCGCTCAACGTCGAAAGGTCAACTTTGCGAGGCGGAGATTAAGCTCGAGATTGCATTTCAGACCTCGCGTGCTTCATTTTGTCAAAGGTATTGTAATCGCCGGAGCGACATACCTGAGATTCTCGGCGAGTAATCGCGAATGCATTCCACGTGATAAACCGACTACCGGTTGGAAACTGTCGTGCTGCGAGCGCTCGCGTAATTTTAATTAAAGAGCTCGGAAAGCTGGCGCAACATCGTCGTCCTGGGGCTTTCGACAAAGAACCTCGAGCTCTGACGCGACGGCAAGACGGACCGGGGCGGGGGAGGCTTGGTCTTTGCTAGAAGCAAAGGAACACAGACTTCGCACATTGTAAAGCTCTTCTCTCACGTACTACTTCCGTTCCTTCTCCCTGGCGTCTCCCTCCTACTACTACCTTCATCATCGCGAACGAGCAGCACCTACCTGCCAAAGACGATGAGCGCGCTGCGTTACGTCACCGACTACGAATCAAAATCTTATTAACTGCTGAAAGTGAGTTTCACTTCAAAGTGGAATTTAATTACATTCGCGCCTGCCTACCCGCGCCCTCCCGTTTCCTTATTTCTCCCGGTCCTTCGGTTTGCCCTATCTTTTCTGCTCTTTCGCTCTTTCCTCTGTTTATCTCCTCCCCCTCTTCCTCCTTCTCTTTTTCCTTTCCGCTAGTACACGTCTTGCTTTCCCCTTTTTCTTCGATCACTTCCCTCGTAACTCGCTGCTACCTTCTCAATGCTTGCCGCTTGCATCGCGAGGTCTTCACTCTTGAATAAAAATATTTAAATTTCGCCGTCTCGTCCAGCGGAAATTATTCCTCTCGTCCAACTACAGTGGCTCGTAGCCACTTTTCGCCCACCATTCCAGTTATCCTCGCTCGAATTACATCCATTTTTCGTCACTCCTATCCACCTACCTTTCCGCGCTGTTTACAGCTCGAGCGGATATTCAAATGCCGTCGCGATTATATCCTTCCGTCTGGGCTTAATCGTGCATCATCGTCGAAGGTTGAAATGAGCAGCGAGCCTCGATCTCTTTTTTCCCTTCTCCCTTAGGTCGGGGGCAATTGCTTTCTTTCCTTTGAGATAACTGCTCTCCCTCCCTTTTGTTGCTTCATCTCGTGATTAATTTCGCCAAGTCCGTTCGCTTCCACTTCTGTGGAAACCAGGTACCCCGGCGAGTCCCTTTGCTCGCTTCATCGTTCGATGGAAATGCTCAAAGATTATGCGGATTATGAGCTTCGCGGCTCTCTCGAATACTGACGTACAAAGTGTGTCTCTTTCTCTTTTTTATTTCTTTCATTATCTTCAAATTCATTTCTCTACGATAAAATATTAAGGTACCTATGGTTTTTTCGTATTCCTTATTTAATGTTAATTAACTTTATTTTGATAAATCAGTGATTTTTTTCTATGTTACGATTTAAAGTTGAACGTTGAAAAATTACTCCAAGATATATACGGTGAGCATTTTGTATATTTCATCCATGAAATTCGCTTCTACGCGTTAACAAGAAGTTGAAATAACAGTAACGTTGAAATTACGCAAGCTTTTGTGTTAGATTGTTATGTTCGTGGGTTGATTTTTGTTGGATTAAAATTGCACGAATCGAGTGGAAAAAGTAATGCGTAGCGAAGACGTAAAACGATCGTGCAACAAAGAGGGACGCGAATATCCTGCGGCTAAAAATTGCACAGATGCCCGTATTTTTATGGACAATGCGCCTATGCTTTTATCCCACGACATAAAAATATACGTGCACCACGTTACGGTACACTTAGCTCTAGAGAGGATATGGTTTTCGTTCTTAATCCCTTAGAGACTCTGAAGCATGCTATTTTTAAATTCCTTTATCGGCGATCTTTTAACTTTTTATGATATAACGAATCGTTAATCGCAATATTTACGAGATCTCATCGCGGGCATTTCTTCTATCTCATTTTCTTCGAATGTCAACGAATATAAGATTGAAATTAAGACCTAATGTTTAACAAAAAAAAAAAAAAAAAAAAAAAAAAAAAAAACTATATTTCAGTAGATAGATGTTAAATGTATTTATCCAAAAAAACTGGAAATAAAAAAATACTCACCTCTGCTGCTTCCGTCGGGTCCACGAAGAATGGTACACTCCTCTATTGTGCCGAAGGCAGTGAATAACTGTCGGACATCGTCTTCAGTTTGTTGCTTGCTTAGCATACCAACGAACAGCTTTCTGTCTGCAGTTCGACGACGGCGCGTTGCGAAATAGAGGGAACAGAGAAAAAAAGAAAGAACAGCGTTAGTTAGTTCTGTGTGCAGGCTAAGCATTTATAGGCGTTAAGAGAAGATCTTGCGGCTAACACCGAGAACGACAAAATTACACGGTTACACCAGCATCCACCATCCTAAAGGGAAGGAGGTTGGGGTATATATAATATATATATATATATATATATATATATATATATGTATATCTTTACATGTACATATATATGTATATATGTACATATATGTATATAAAAACGTAACATATCTGTATGTGCGCGCGTATGATATTCTCAACGCGCACGATTACACTTGTCATTACGTCAATGTATACATCTAAACAGCACTGGGAACCGCGCAAGTGTATGTGTGTATAGGTGTATGCATGTACGGGTTATATCTGTGTCTTCTGTGAGACAGAAGTAACCGAGAACAACAACGGAAACAATTATCATAACCGATAACAATGTAACATACATATGTAACAGTGGAAACGATATTCCAAAGGGAATGTGTGGTAACGGAAATCATAATATAACAAAAAGAAAAATAATCTAACCAATGTTGATCTACGACCTATACCAAAGCCGAAAAAACGAATGAGAAACAGGATCGCGCGATAAAATCAGGTGGGATATTAAGCGATCCAACTCTGGCTGATATTCCCGACGGTGATCCGCGTCGAATTTAATGTTTTTTAAAATTTTTTTCGCATACACAAATTTTACTAAATCTGTCTCTCTAATTGTTTAATGGACAGGCAATATATGTATTCTCGAAATGGATCACCGTCACACAAAGTTCAACAATAAATGCTTATACTATATTCTGCAGCTATTTCTAAGTTTTGCGCGGAAAATTAAGCGAGATGTAATGGGAAAAAACCGCGCGAGATTTTTTAAGCTTAGAATATGATTTAATCGCATAGCTTATGATATTTGGTTTTGATTGAGAATTTTTCGTGATTGTAAATCCCTCAATTTTTCGATTTCGCTTGTTTTTAAGGTGGATGCAGCGTACTTACAACTGTTCGATAAAAGAATTTTTTTATAATTCTGCTTCCAAAAGTATATTTAGTGTAGAAGTTATATATTTATCCTAAAAAAATATTTTTTTACGTTATAAATTAAATTTTGATAGATTATCGGTATATAATAAGTATATTTAGAAATATCTGCACTGGATATGTCTTAGCATGTGTGTGTATATGTACGTGTATCCCCACGTAATATCGAAAACACGATTATGGCTGTGCGAGATTCACAATCAGTTGGATAATATGGAAAAAATGGATCCAGATGAGCTGGGAATGGTCAAGTATAGCAGGTTAAAGAGTGATTTATTTGTGTAATTGTCAAGAGAAAAATATAGGGATATATATATATATTATAAACTGTCATATATAGAATCAAATCTAAGTAATACAATAAGATAAATGTAGCTCACATCATAATCAGAAAATATGTACAGAGATGATAAAAACACATCGATAACGAACGAGACAACACATCCAACGAACGAGCCACTATTATATGATCATACAGTTGTAAAGAGCTATATATATATATACATATATGTAATATTATATATGTACATATATAAAACACATGTACGATCAAGATGGTCGTCGACACGAATATAAATATTAGGTCAGACGGGGGTTTCGGGAAATGTAAGACGATGGGACTTTGGATTTAGAAACGTACAATATATTCGGCACTTTAGAGCAAAGGGGTCATTTGCTGTTGCACGGTTGGTAGACGCTCTAAGATCGATTCTCTCATGTAGGTATTCTGCATTTCTTGAGAGAGATGCCAATCTGTGTAAAATTCTAAGAGCGTCCACGCCACGCACGCCTCGTTTTAACGAAGCTTCAATAGTGTGATGTAACGGCGGTGCGCAATAAACAGAGCAAAAAAACACGAACGACAGGTTTACGGCTACAGGTTCCAATCACGCACGTGGTAAGTACGCACAACACTGTCTATAATACCTTCTGTATGCGTAAAACGATGCGTATTGTGCCGGATGAGAAACGGATGAGAAGGGGTAGGGCAAGACTGATTTAGAGGAGCCCATTAGCATTTATTCTCACGGCACGAATAAACAGTGCACGCTTTCGGAGGAATCATCACGATCGAATTTTCAGCTTAGAGTATCTCGGGAATTTTGCCAGCGAAGAGATTTTTAACACTTTCGAGGTTGTACGAGCCAATCCATTCGAGCCAATTGTTCAAGCCAATTAAGAGATTCACGGAAATACATTCTATTCCTACATCCTAAGCGTATAATCAGTCTACAGGAGTCCTAATGAATCGCGCGTGTGTGCCGAAAGCTTCAAGACAACTCGAAACGTTTTGCGAAAGAATTTGGATGAGCACACACCGTACACTTTGTGCGAATTTAGCCTCCTTCTAAAGGATGAATATATATATATATATATATATATATATATATATATATATATATAGATATATATATATTTGCTGCACTAAGTCGGGCTAAGGGATAGTGAATCGTGAGGAAATGCTGGAGTTTGGTGGTTCAAACACTAGCGAGCAGCAAAATGGATTTTGCGGCGGGCTGTGCTGGCTGAATCAGCGGTGATCAGGCGTGATCAGGAGGAGCGGGCTTGGTAGAATGGACCCGTTTCTTTTTCCTTATTCATTCTGTTTTCATCTCTCTTTTCATCAAGGGGGGGAAGTTCTCTTTCTGCCGATTTGCGGAGAAGAAGAATAGAGGTACTGGAAGGAAGCTAGCTATCTCCTGGAAGTCGAAGTTACCTTCAGCGGCCGCCACCGGTGCCTCCTACTTCCAGAAGATGGCACTGATGCTCCCGTCGTCCATCATGCACTCTGGAATACAGAACAGAAACAAAGAAATGGCATTGGACTCAAAATACACCATTCGTCGTCTATATGAATCCTCGCAAGATTCAATTCGATCTTAGACTCGCTGGGAATCGTATCGATGTGTGTTTCTTTCGCATATGGTACAGCACATTTCTTTCGAATGGATCTTCTGACTGATGATACGATACAACCTATCAGATTATAAAAAAAAATTATGATTACTAAAATAAGAATATTATTTTTTAAGAGCATCAATGTTTGTAAACTTGTTCTTGCAGATTGCCAATTCATTTTATATGCATTGCTATAAAATCAATATTGATTCTTTTTACATTTTATATAATTAGATTGAATCTCATTAGAATAAACATTCTATTTGATTATTATTAAATATCACGCATGAATTTTTTAATTTAATTGTGCTAATACAATTGTAATTATCTAATTTTCATATATAATACTAGATCATGAATACAATGGAATCAGTTTAATAATTGCAATAATAATCACAGGAATTAAACTGTCATGAATTATCAATAACATCAGTAACAAGATTTGAAAGTCGAATTATACTATTTGAGATAATAAAATTCCAATTATTTCCATAAACAATTCAATACGTTAATTTTAACTAATTGAGAAATCTCTCGCAAACTCTGATGATTGATAAAGGCGAATATATTTCAAATTTCTTTGAATTATTTTCGATAGTCTTTATCGTCGACAAATTAGATTGTAAGAGACGACAGCTTTAAATAACGCGTTATAGGCAAACACGATATTCGAGGTAAAGAGATATTCAAGAGATTATAGAGTTTATGTTTTTCCGCTTAGATCGCGACTACGTTTCGAGCAACGTTCCGTTTTCGATCCACCGCATTTCCCGCGTGAATAAGCTTAATGACGCGTTTCGCGAGGAGGAGAAGACGTTATGGAGACGCAAAATTGGCGAGTCGAGTTAAAGGTCGTTGTCGCGGATGCTAGACGCGAGCTCATTCCGAGAGATGCCTCGGCTCGCGCCTTATAGTCGGGCTCCGAGGCACATTTAAGGATTTGTCTCGGGAAATTAGATTCTCGCCTGACTTGCAGCCTCGTTGCATCCCCGCTTTCCGCAGATTCTTCCTCCTTCTCCCTCCCGCCAGGCAATCCTCATACCCGCCTAACACCCGCCTTGGTTCCCTTCGGCGTATCAGCGCCTCACCGCTCTCCCTTCGTCGGGGAATATCTTGTCTGTTCTTAGCCCCGGGTACTTTTCGCTGGGAGTTCGCTCCTATTGTCGCGTCAGGATACCGTGGGGACCAAGAATTGGACCTTTGTCGCCGGAGCTAAGTGTTAACGCGCCCTTCGTGTCCTCTTTCCTTCAACTTTCCGAGCGGAAGCGAAAGAGGAATTAACTCTCGGGAAATTATCCTCTCGCTGGACGATGAGAACAAAGCGAACGTTTTGTTGGACACGACGCGACGCAGATGATATTCAAACCGCATTCGTTTTATTTGTGATAAATAACAAATATATTTTGCTAGGTAGTTATGAATCTATCGAATGTAAATTTTGTTGAATCATCATTAATTATAAGTTGCTAAGTTTGTTTTCATGAACAATTATTAGTAAAAAAAATTCATATATATATATTTAAAGAATAATTTTCAAAAATATATTTGTCAATATATTTGTTTAATTTTTAGCTTCGTTTTTTTAGAAAGGAGATAATTAAAAAAAGATTATAATTATAAATTTTTAAAATTTTACTCTCTTTGTAACTATAAATTCTACACTACGTAAAAATAATACTTTTGATATTTTTCTTGGACGATATCAAATGAATTTTTATTTAAATTTATAAGACAAAAATGAGAAACATTTTTGGAATAAAATCAAGTTAAACATAATGGACATTAAAAAATAAATTCACTTTTGCGAAATTTCTCTCCAAATAAATATTCCATTAAACAAGGTTGTTTTACAAGTACATTTGTAATTTTCATGCTTTCCCGTCATCTTCCGCACAACTAAAGTAACTTCGCGAATATTCCGGCATTTCATAAAATGAAACTGCAGTTACAAATCCAGCGAGTAACTTCGCGCTTGCTTCTACGACGACGGCGGTACCGTCGTTCTATTCGGTATAAGAAATACAGAGACGGATTCTTATAATCCGCGAGGATTTCTCTCGAACGGATTTAAGATGGGACCGGTCCACGTCACGTTAGCAGAGCCAAACTTGGCAGAGATGCGAGAAAGACGGCCGTGGGCCCTCCAACCTGATATTCCGGGATACGTTTATCTACGACGAAGAAGAGATAGTAGTAGGGCGAGTGATGGCGGTGGGAGAAAGGTGGCTCGTCGAGGGATCGAAACTTATCTACTTGCTCAACTAGCTCCGGTACAGCGGCACCCACCCTTATCCAGTCGTAGAAACTTCGGCCGCCCCTGAGTCGGCGGGCCAACTTCCGCGCGAGATACGCATTTCTCAAATCTGTTCTCGTCGTTGTAAACTTAATTCCGGCTGCTTCGACGCTACTATCGCGCGCGCGAAGTCTTACCATCGACATGCGTGAAAAATGTTTCGAGAAGAGGTTTCCATTCTCGGATCTTTACACGATTAGCTTCTGTTGAGTTACTTCCGAGGTGAAGGTATCTTGGATGATACACTACCGCGATAAAAATTGGAGAGGATAAATGTGCAGCTCTTGTAAAAATGTAAAATTCCCTAGTCGATATCATCAGGAAATTTGCGCGTTTGTAACAGATATTCGATGCATTAAATTTATAAACGTTATAGAATTCAAGATAGAGTGAAATTCGATATCAAATATCCTTTGAATTGTTTTTAATGGTTTAACGGACGAATTTATTGCACAAATATTTTACGATATTTCACGCATAAATTTCGAAGCGCGCGATACTATGGAACAAGTTGCGGACGGCAGCCATTTCCGCAGTTTTCCGAACATTTTAACGCCGCAACGTCTCGCAATTAAAGCCTGATTTATCTTTTGTACCACTAATAGGATATTACTTTGCCGAGCCATCGCTCGCCCGCTAGTCGCTGTAGAAGGAATCTATAAAATGATGTAATTAAGCCGCACAGGGACTGCGAAACGCAGGCGTAAAGGGCAGTCATTAACGTGGAAAAAGGCGAAGAACGAGTGCCTTGAAATGAAACAATGAAACCGTTCTCGATGGCTGGAAGTGAGAAGCGGTTATAGGCATCGCTATCTTAAATTGCTATTTTATGCATACTAAGTGACGAAGCGCGTGTTCCTTTCTTCGTTTCCACCCTTTCAATAGAAAGATATTTCAAGGAAGCTAATCGATTTTGCCTAGCAAAGAACCCTACAGTTCTCACGATAATTCTTAAAATCGACAACGCAATGATCATGGAATCTAAT
The DNA here is from genome assembly GCF_048542155.1 of Nylanderia fulva. Taxonomy (NCBI): domain Eukaryota; kingdom Metazoa; phylum Arthropoda; class Insecta; order Hymenoptera; family Formicidae; genus Nylanderia; species Nylanderia fulva. The sequence continues at coordinate 7,596,423 of NW_028190368.1, read as the reverse complement.
CTACTTGTAATAATTTAATTTGAGTCAGCTGTATACATATATGTATTGTTATTATTAAATCAATATTTTTAGAATTTATTTATGCACGAACGAATTTATATACAGAGAAAGAATTTTTATATATGGTATAGAATAAAATAAATCACTGGCAAGGAATTATTTACATGTTATTTTGATTTTTTATGGGAGTGTTAAGAGATAAATTTTGAAGCTTCAAAAATGAGCGAGAAAATTTCCTGTGCGCTATAAATCATTTCTTTTGTGCCTATTTAATCAAGTGTCCATTCAGTCTAATACTATACGATTTGTTATGTGTACGCCAAAAATAACTTATATAATATGTAAAAAAATTCTTTAAATATATTATAAGCTATTTTTAGCGTACACGTGACAGTCGTGTGATAAAAATGAATAAACGAACACAAGTATTAAAAAAACTATATTAAGATCACACTGCGCGAACTTATATATAACGAGAGAATAAAGCACTAAGTGCTAACGGGAAACTTTTCCGCATGTGTAATTCTACGAGCATGGGTATATATAAGTCCGCGCGATGCGATCTCGAACATTTTTTGAATACTCGTGTTTGTTCATGTAATACGGTTATTATACGATGTAGCATGCGTACAAAAAATATCATACGATTTTAAAGAATTTATTTTTTAAAATTATAAGCTATTTTTAGCATATGCGTGACAAATCGTATAGTAATCGTATTGAATGAACGAATACTTTATTCAACGGGTACAGAAGAGTGATTTAAAATGCTAATGAGAAACTTTTCGCATGTTACAATCTTATAAACATGAATATATAAATCCGCGCGGCGCGATCTTAAAAATCACTCGACTGATAGAGTTAATTTTGTTAATTCTTAATTACGATCAGTAGTTTGAAATTTTTTGAATGCGTGTTGTGTGAACACTGTACATAAAAAATTAAAACTATCAATTTAATTAGAAAGGACATTTACATGTATTTGTGTTCCAGCAGATTTGAGAAAATGTAAGAATAAAATATTAATTAAATTAGTTAACAAATGGTGCGAATTTTAAATGCAATTACTAAATAAGTATTGTAACTCGATAATTAATTTGTGAATATTTTTGAAGTTTCAAAACTTATCTCTGTTAAGCAGGCCACCATAAAAAAATCAAAATAACATACTAGATAAGAACCTCCATGTAATAATTGTTACTAGATATATTATAATAATAATATTGTTGATTGTGAAAGACGTGAGATTAGTAAAACATAATGATTTATTATCTACGAAATAATTTAATTTTGATCAATGTCTCCCGGATGATAAGTGTCAGTCTCGACATCCTAAAATAGATTACGCACAATATATCGAACTTATAACGCAAACTAACTATTGGCTGTAATCCCAAGCATTATCCCAACGAATTACATGATGTCATTAACATCTGTTTCACGCTGAGTAACTCGATGAGGGTCATGTCAACAGTTACGAAGGACCATAAAGATCGCGTCGGGATAGTTGTTAAGGTAGGCTAAAGGGGACAGAGAGAAAGAGAGAGAGAGAGAGGCGCAAAGATGAAGTGGCGGAAACTATCTTGTACGTAGCGACCGTATGTGGCGGAGGATAGATACGACGATGTCGATAAGGGTGGAGGTGGCTCGACGACGGTGTTGCCGAAGTTCAGTAACCCCCTGATTGAACTCTGCGAGTACGTGGATACAGCGTCTACATAGGTATATACCGCGCCGCAGAAGCGGCAGCGACACCCCGCTCAGGATCACTCCTGCATCCGCATCAAGCCGAGGCTTTGTGGGGCCACACGGAGGCAGGCGACCGGAGATTACAATGGCATCTCCTCCAGATTAGCATATGAATTACGATCCCCCTCATCTGCTCCCTTCCGCCACCCTCGTAGCTCGTGGGTACCTTCTTCCGCGCATCCCGGTCTAACGCCGCTCTCTTCGCATCTCCCTCGATCTCTTCCTTCCCGTTTCTGTGTACGTCTCTCTCATTCTCCCTTTCTTTATCTCTCTTGTCCGCTCCCCGTAGATGTGTGTACTCCATTCTCTTCCTTTATCTCAGGGCGCTCCTTGCTCCAGAGTCCTAACCCACCTTCGTCGAAACGAAGGACTATCCGAAGGACTTCGGAGTAGTTGCTGGCTCGCCGGGAACGCTGTCCCCGATGTGGCGAGGACTTTGCGAATGGTAACGAAGGGGGCCCCAACGGCTCTTAGCCTTCGGGAATTCCCGGACGAGCTCTACTGCTATTTACATGCATCGGAAGCGACGCCGGCAGCTTCGGCGATGGCGGCTCGTAGAACGGATGGAACGGTATCGATCGGGAATACGACCCGCCTCCAAAGATAAATACCATATTTTTAATTAAATCGTGGCTCCGATGGTACGAGCTGATATTTGCCGAGGTGCTTTATAGAAATTAACGCATGGGTCGAATCGAGCGAATGGGCAAACCAGCGAACGAGCGAGCGAAAGACGGAAAAAGCGTCAGATTTTTGCAAGAGATACAATTTTATAACGTTCGCACGAGTGCGTGTTTTTTCAAATAATAACACCGACGAAATAGGATAGATCGGCAGGATTACAACGTGCGCGCGCGCGCGCACGGCCATACAAGCGGGGGAGAAAACACGAAGCGAATGTGCGTAGGTCGCGCGAACGCGATAACACAAGCGACAACTCATTAAAAACGATAGTCGATCGACAATTTGTCTCTCGATTATCTAAAGTCTCGTCATACATATGCGGGCCTCCGTTATCCTACCGTGACGCGAAATTTATGACCCGCGGCTACTGTAGCGATAAGCGAATGTCAACATGACGACCGCGTACCATCGCCAGCTGTAAAATTTCACGTAATTAATAAAATTGGTCTCTGGTAAAAGAGGGCACGGTGTGTACAGAAAAGATACGACGACGTGGGCGCGAAGAGCCGCGCGCGACAACTCTATAAAGAGAGAGAAAAAGAGATAGAGCGAGCGAGAGAGAGAGAGAGAGAGAGAGAGAGAGAGAGAACGAGTCGATGAATATCAACACACGACTCGATGGGTGGTACATTTTTTATTATCGTGCGGAGTCTATCGCGCTACCGGCACGAGCATAAATTTTATACGACGAACGTGTTATCGCGAGTCAGTATTACAGCGGATTATCTGTAGTTTATTACATAGTATACGATTGTATGCGATTGATATGGAATATAACGTTGTTAAAGGCACCGAGTACATACTGCGTAGAATAAAATTATTTTCTTCATAGCTATTAGATAAAAGATATGCTTGCAGTATAGAATAAAAACTAATTTATAGCTGACTCGTTATAGGTCGAATCTCTGTTTATCCATATAATATTTAATTTTTAGTTACTGTTTATGAATTTACAAAATGCTATGTGTAGTTTCGATTTCCTTTTAGTGTTGCGAGTCTTTTTGCTTGTATGGTGTAGAAATGGAAATATTGTGGATACAAAATTGAAATATATTATTTCGAAAGCGTTATAATTATTTTCGATAATTGTTTAGCTAAACTTAATAATAGGTATATATAGAATTTTTTATCTTCATTATATAATTCGATTAGAGTAATATAATTTTCTCGATGCCGAGACATATATTGGATCGATTGTGTGTTCTCACCTCCGCGGTTTTCACTGTCCGCTGGCTTCACTTGAATAGGACGGTTCATCTGAAACAGAAATAAAGACACGATATATTAATCGGAGTCGCGATAGAACGGCGCTGGTTTCTACAATATTTCTTATATTTACTGACAGAGAGTCACAGACTTTCTATCTTTCTATCCACTTTTAGTATCCTCTCTAAGAGGACGAAAGTGGAGTATGAAGAATAAAAGCGAAGACGAATGACGAAACTAGGTTGGAGGAAGGGACAAAAATATACAGTTTGCCGAGAAAGCGGAAGTATCGTTATTTGTCCGACTTGTATGCGCTCGTCCTTCGCGTCACTTCGGTCCCGTTCAAACACCATCAGTGGTTGCGAGAGCTTCCTCTGCCGTTGACAGTTCTGACTGTCAGAGTACGCGTGGGCTCGCGAGTAAGAGCGCGCAGGGCGACGAGGAGAACAGAGATGGAATACGAGGGATACAGAAGCTCGCACGAGGAAGGACAAGGCGAAGAGGAGAGAAGCTTGGATGGGCTCTCATCCCACGGTTGTGGGTTACGAAAGCACAGGACTCGTCACAGTCCTGGTAGAAGTCCTTTGGACCGCTGTGGATGGGTCGGGATCCCAACGAACAAATAACATTGTTTATTTCTCGGACGGGTCGCACCGCGTTCCAGTTCACTCCTAGGGGATGAGGATGCATGATTCATGACGCGGGGGACACAGGACCGTACTTCGATCCTAGCTTCCATCCTCTTGCCCTTCACCCATCCCCTTTCTTCCATCGATCTCGCTCAGTCTTGAACTCTCTTCGCCACAATGTGCCCATCCTCTTTCCTCCCCTTCCGTGTCATCGTTGGCGCGAATAACGTTTCCAACAGTAGCATTATCCTACTGCTGGCCTTGCAGGTCCTTTCTCTTTCTGACCAATTTTCCTCGGAGGATTACTAGACAGCCGCAAACGCGAGAAGGCTGCAAGACGGTTTCGCCTTTCAAATATTTGTAATGCGTGTATGCGTATATTTATGATATTTCTGGTGATATTAAGATAAATGTTATATACATACATTATACTACAGTTTATATTAAAGTATATTTTTTAGAAGAACGAAGAAGAATATAGTTGTTAGTACTGCGTTGCTATTTGTATCGATATCTCTTTCTAATTTGTATATATTATAATATGTACAATAGTTGTGCGATAGTAATTACTACAATGTTTTATACTGCATACGATTTATTTAAAAGCATTAGTATACCTATTTTACTAATAAAGATATACATAATTTAGCGTATAACTGAGTGGAAAAAAATGAAAAAAGCGAGATATATAAACTGGGAAATCTGTTTCTCATTTTAACGTGAACGCATACAACTAAAAATGTGAAAATCTGTTTTTTAATTAATTTCTTCTTTTTCTTTATTATATCCGCTTTCATAAGAATTATGAGAGAAAGATGCGCATGGATGGTGAGCTCGAAACGAATCCGATAACCCCGAAAACTTATTTCGCGCGTATGCATGTGTCGGGTGTAAAGAGGAGCGACATTACGGTCGGGGTCAGTGCCACGATCACGTAGACACTGCACGAGGTGTATATACGTCAAACGCAAGGGAGCATGGGTGTTCCGGGTTCATGGAGTTCTCTCTTCTTCGAGAGATCGATATAGCGCAATCGTATCATCGCGGTCTATACATATCATCGCGCTGCCTCTTGTAGGTAGAAAAATTTTCAACGCGTCATCGTGTTCGTGTCACGGAAGGAACGGAAAAACGCGAGAGATTGCACGTTTCTCGAATGTAGAAGCAATTAACAGCGTCTCGGGGGATCAAACTCCACACTATATCGATTAATCCGGCGATACGCGACTGTTAGGCGGTAATTACTCGCGATTCCGTGTGGAGGGTTGCCATTAACTCTTTAATATTTCATAGCGGCGGCTGTACGTCCGGTCGCGATTCTCGAGACCGGCATACGCGAGGGACGACGGAAGGAGAGAAAGCGCTCGCGACGACAAGCAAGACAGCGAGGGAGGAAAGAGAGAAAGAGAAAGAGAGACGAAGATTGAGCTAAAGAGAGAGAGAGAGAGGGAAGGTCACTTTAAGCACTGTCCGCTGGTCAGGAAATTAAACTTTGAGTCGAGAACTGGCCATTAGGCGTTTGTTGTTGCCCTGTTGTCAGGGGTAGCCGGCGTCCGTATAGATACCGGAACTGAGATACGACGCTCCGTTTCTCCGCCTTGTCTCTCCGGACGAGTTTAACGCTGAATGCATCGTGTAAATGTCACTTACGACCCGAGGGACCTGTACCAGTCAATAACGATCAGGTGAGCGAGATTTTCTCACAGACAGACCGTGCCTCGACGATCGGACGTACGGATTAACATGACCGACTATTAACTGTCGCTCAATCAAGTTGTTAACGTCGATAATTGTCATTAGACAATTAGAGCGATGAGAGCATGTTAGCAGTGAGCACGTTATCGCAGAGCGTCATATTTTATATATATATACGTAATATTTACGTAATTTTGTCATTTTGAAGCATGTATTACGTTATTAAAAAGTGAGCTCTATACATAGTTTATCAAAATGTCAAATGCGAGAGGACGGGATGGATGTTACGAGAGTCATTAAAATTGAAAGTTGATGCTTTCTGCGTACTAATTGGCAGCGACGCTTGTTGAATACGTTGACGCGCGTTATTCCTCGCAAAGGAATTTTAGATTAAAGTTAACACGCGCGCAGAAAGAGAGAGAGAGAGGAACATCGCACGTGCCGTACGCATTATATGCAAAACGGATGGACGAAGGCATATATACATAGTTCAAGACCGGCTCATGCATAAAAGTCGTTTTGGATTCGCGATTAACTTTGATACTTTTCGGGATGCTGCTGGAGGCGGCTGGATAACTAAGTACATTTTCAGAGAAATGTCATTAAGCTTTCGTAGAAAGAAGAAAGAAAGAGAGAGGAGGCAGAGGGAGAAAACCGGAGAAAAAGCCGCACCTCTATTTAACGATCGCGTTACGATCGAGCGTCGACCCTTTGGCAATTTGTGTCATCAGCCGCGTGCACTTGGAAAATCGATCCCCTTGAGAGGTAACGCTCAAGATGGATGGTAATAAGTAAATGTGTTTGCTGAGCCTCGAGCGCGCATCACGAGCAATTAATTAAGCTCGATTATCTATGTACACTGCGGGAAAGTGCTCGCTAACGGTAGATGCTGAATGATAGCCACGCGCGTGACAAATGCGCCGAATGTTAATGCCGTGTTGTGCTCGCGATAGAACTTTGCGTCATTGAACCAGCGGCACAGAGAGAGAGAGAGAGAGATAGACCTTTCTAGTTTGAAATATTTTCTTTTAAACAATCTTTGCGAAATTTATATACGATCGAACAATGTCGGAAGAATTCGATTTTCCGCTTAGGCTTTATCGATTGCGATCAAGAGAATTGCTTCGAGAGAATTTGCGTAAAAATATTGGACTATTGAGAAAAATCTTGATTTATATCTCAATTTATATTCGTTGATAAACCGAGCCTTTTCTTTCGAGACGACTACACGCAGCTTTCTAGAAAGCTAGGTAAAATCCAGATAGGGGATGGGCGCAGGCTGATAACCGCCGAATTGAATGGTGAATGCCGTTTCGGAAATTGAATAAGCTATCGTGCCAGGCTGCCGAGTGGCGCTGCCGGTATTTGACCTGCCTGCGTGCAATCAATGTACTGATTGGAGATAAGGGCTCGCCCTGTAGCCCCGGAATCCTCTCCGCCGGCATGATTTATATACGCCGGTCTTTGCCGGCGATGTATTCATTACTTGATTACCCTTGGGCAAGTTAATACCAATTGTAATCGTATAACGGAGCCATAGATTTCCGCGAACTTTCTTCTCTTCGGCGAGAAATTATATTTATAATTATATTTATAATTTTTATGCTTCTTCTCGAGAAAAAAGAATGGTGCTTTATCATTAATTATCCAGCTTAACCTGAGGTTTTACTTTATTTATTTTTTTTTAACGAATGTATCATTGTGTAAATTTTGAAATTCGCAATTGGCCCTTCGCATATTATTGCGAATGATTCCATCAACCAAGCACGAAGACGTCAAAGCGTACTAAAGATGTGGTTAGGCAGCTGCGGACTCTCTCTCTCTCTCGACATTTTCGTTACATAATTCAGTTATTCTAATTGCTAAGGGTGCGCTCGCGAGTGTCTGGCTCGAGTTAACTTGAATAATCCTTCGCGTGGGTATCAAGCGGAGAACTGCATGCTAAACTGTGCGAAATCTGCGTTCGCGGTCGTATCCGTTAATACGGCTAATTTGTCGACTGCTTCGGAGCGGATGCCAGTTCTCTGTGTGTTCGCATCTGATGCTGCACGGGAGATACCAAAGTGGAGGGAACGCGGAAAGAGGATGAGCTGCCAGCAAGCAGATTACATCTAAATGGATCCCAGTCGAGATCTAATTGGCAAATTAATTGCAACCTGTAATTAATTCCACCGCTTCGACAATTGATATTTTGATGTTCGCGTGTGCGTTGCTGGCCCTTTGAAAGAGCCCGTGCATTTCTTTGAATTAGCCTAGAATCGACCGATCGCGAGAGCCATCCTATTGTTCGACTCGTTCTACTGTGTTTCGTCCAAATCCCGAGCGAATTTGTCGACAGTGTCGCGCGCGCTTAACGCGTTATCCCCGTCACTTTTTGACGCGGTTAAACAATGCGTCTCTGCCCGAGTGATAACTCGCAATTGAAGCCCACAGATTGCGATTCACTGCAGAACCGAATAAATGCGCACCTGCGTCCTCGACACCTGCCGCGATTCGCCTGTTTCGTGATTATAAATAGAATCCGTTTTATTGTCAGGAGCAGAGTGCTGCGTGATTGAACGCTATGCCATATAAAGGTGATGAACGTTCGTGGGCCATGTGCCTTGTTCAAACTAACGCGGATATGATCATCTATCAGCAACAGAATCGAAATAGTCAACTGTGAGAAGCTTGTTAAAAATAATTCCCTAGAGAACACATATGTATTTACTTATTGTTAGTATAGATCTCGAGATTCAAATTAAAATTTAAATGCGAGTAATTAAGATCACTTATACTTTTATATTAATAAAGAGGTTTGTTTGCTCTATTGTTCGAGGTAATTTCAGAAAACTACTGGACCGATTTGAAAATATCTTTCAATGGATAGCTTAGATCTTTCCTGAGTAACATAGACTATAAAATTCGGCCCAATAATAACTTTCTTGAAATAATTAATTTGAACGCTACTATAATTTAGATTTTCTATTTGTATGTTACAGACAACGTAACTTGACATCAACTACTGCGCTGTTGTGCATCGGTGTCGGTGAGTGATATAAACTTTTATTTAATTTTAAGGTAACAAATTTATAGATATCGTAGTTGTAGATTGTATATTATAGATTATAGATAGATTCGTTGCCTTAAAATGAATAGACTAAAATGAATTAGAAACTTACTTAGATTAAACTGTTGATAGATGCCTTTCATATCATACAAATGTAAATTAAAGTACAAATTAAAGAAAGATATTAAAAATTTCAGATTTTACTTATTTTATTTAAAGAACACGCTTTTATTAATTGTACTTATACATTTAACAACTGCGTTATATAAAAATAATTTATTCTTTTAACAAACTTGATTATATTATACTAATTTTTTGTAGTCTATCCATCTATGTAGTGTGACATATGAAATACTGATGTAAATCCAAATTATCGATCAATTATAATAAATAATGTATATAATATGAGAGAATGTTTTTTAAATAAATTTTATTTTATTAAAAGTATATATTAGAAAAATATCAATGAAACCATTTTGATCGGTGACTTGGCGTTATGTTAGTTGAAGCAAAATTAAATTTAACGATGTATGATAAATGATCGTATTGAGCGTAGAATAACGCTCATACGCCGGCAATGATAATTAGCCGGAAACAAAAGACATTTTCTAAGCACAAAATTCTTGATTTAATATTTTATTATATATTTTGTATTTGAATTATGTTATATTCACTTAAGTATATTTATATTCGATTTCTAAAAACAAAAAAAAAATACTTTGATCACAATTTTGCATGTACAATATTGCTACGTACAGATACACTTTACACACAAATTGTTTCGCTAAAGGAACACAGAATCACTTTTGACTCTAACAGCGATACATGTAACATTTCCATTTTGGGCCTTGAACACGGATGATCGCGTTTACGCCGTGTTCGTTAAATAAAAACGCAAGTTTAGAAAACCAATTCCATGGCAGTCATCGTGTCGGTAGTATGCTTTTTCCGGGACATCGCGCTAAAATTCAGACGCGCGAGTAGAAAAATCGAACGATTGCCGTATCGCTATCCTATATCTCTTTACTGCGTGTTGCTGGGTTACGATACGATGCGGCAAAGTAACCTTTTCTCTCGAAACGAGAATTTGCGCTTTTTGCGCGTTTCGTAACCATACTCTGATGTACGGTCGGCGCATTTTTGCACACGATCGTACCTGGTACGAGGTATAAAGCATTCGCTTTCCCGCCTATTCAATTTCTCTTTTTTTTTCTTTTTTTTTTTTATTCGGCTCCATCAGTTTTTTTCCCTAACGCTCTACAAATATTTGAGCGCCGACTACTATAACCCTCTCCCACCCCCTTCGACCCCCTCAATCGAAAGAGCATTCGAGTCGAGTGAGCTTTCGCGCCCCTCCTCTTCGGGCCAATCGCCGTTCGTCGATTGTAATCTAAGCCAATGCTTCGGCGCGCATTAAATGTCAAACGTTATACGCCTCTCTATTTCACGGCTCTGCGGTAGCGAGCCAGGGTCGCCGGGGCGTTGGATGTGGCAGTCGGCTCGACAAACGTTCGGAAAATCGCGAGGCGGGATGCGATTGCCTCGACGGTTTACAGCGCTCTTTGACGCGGTTCCGTTGTCACGTACCGCCATTCCGAGCTTCGATCGCCGTCCATTTGGCGGGTTACAGTCGTAACAACATCGAAAACTTCATTGCTTCTACATGATCTGGCTCCGGTGAATGTTCTCGTTGTGCATAAGAGATCGACGCATTGTGGGAATAGCGTCAAAAAGGGTGATTCTAAAAAAAAAGTCAAGATTTTCGTTGAAAATTTTAGGTTGATAAGAAAGACTCGAGAAGAGACACGAATTTCGTGCAGAGAAGCTAACAACGAACATAACCGAATCTTTCAACGTCGCCCGTTAAGTCATTGCCTTAGATTACGTTCGATCGATGTTGGATCTGAACGAAATTCCAATTTTCTCGAGATCGATGAACACATTTACCCGAATCAAATTCAAGCGCTGTAACATTTACCGTAGATAGACATGGGATAACGGATCAAATCGGCGAATCCGATGAAGAAGAATCTTTTCGCTCGACTGTCGAATTCTCATTCGCGCGCTCGTGCTATCAGGAATTTTAATCGCGCGTTAAACATATCCGGACACTGTATGTTCGTTTTCTGGTGGCGCGGACGAGCCAGTTTATTATCGGAGATGGGCCGGCATCCGGATTTAGGATTGATGTGCTGTGTGGCCATGTGGCAGGCCGCATTACCGACGCCGTTATGCGTCGGCACATTCACGTGTGCTGCCGCATTAATTGATGCACGTCTCCGCGTCAACATTGAATCCGGACGTCTCGTGAGAACTCATCACGTGCCTCGACGTGCAACGGAGTTTCGATACAATCGTATATTCTCGTATCGGTGGACATATATATATATATGTGTGTGTGTGTGTGCACGCGCACGAAGTGATGAGATCTCCGATCGCGCACAAACGAAACAGAGGGGCCTAAAAAATACATCAGCTATTCTGACAGATGATCTTCGTTCCTTCGCGCTCGAAATGAATCTCGTGAGCCGCGAATCAAATATGATAAATATAGCCTATCAAATGTGATTACATTGCTTCTTTTATAACGCAATAATTAATTTCATTTCATTATTTTATAATTGCACGTGGAATATATATATATATATATATTTCAGCAAGTATTATTCTACTTAATGAATATTGTATTTAATTAATTTAATTCGCAATCCTCAGAGGTGCAAGTAGATCAACAGATTCTTTGAAAGCATGCTCGTGGTAATATTCAAAGTAACTCACGTAGTGTAGTAAAATGAAAAGTTACGATTAATTAAACGCGTGGCGATTCCCTCCCTCGGAAACCGCTGAGTGACCGAACGCAGACACGCCCGCGGCTTCGAAACAGCTGCTCTCGTATCTTGGTGTGCGAGCGCGATTCGCGCGTATGTCGTGCTCGCGTGTTGCCGCTAACGTATGCAAAGGGACAGCGAGGAACCGCAGGGGAACTGGCGCGACGAGGGTGTTATTGTAAACGTTACGCATGCAGAGGCTGTTGCGCGACATATGGGTAGATAGATACGCGTCCGTTGTACATCCACGTCTGCGCGCGCAGGCTGTCAGAAATAGTCACGCGTAAACACACCAGAACTAGCGAGAGGATCTTTTTACGACGCGAAAGGGCCTCGCGATAAGGCACCGAAAAGAGAAGGCAGCAGCGGGCGGAGGATGGAGAATCCATGGAAATCGACAGCCGGTCGTAAACTCGCGAGAATCATATGCATTTTCACGCGTGCCCGTCAAGACCGACGTCTTCTACGACGTCTCGCTTTTACGATCTCGCCGTGCAGCATTTCCGCATACGCCGAATTTCGTGTACGTCGAAAGCGACTACGTGACTTGAATCCTGATGCGCGCATCACGAGCGACCATACGGAGGGCGAGAGAACTCGCGAAGAAATCCGCGGGCGGCCTAATTCCAACTCGTAATCCGCGTCGTTTGATCGAGTCGTCGGACGATATGCGCGACGTGACGAATGTTTGACGTATACACACATCTTCGTCCGAATGGCACGTGCGCGCCTTCCTATTTCTTCGTTATAGAAGAAAAGTCGGAGTAGTCGGAGGAAATTTAAAACTAGTCGCGCAAGCGCACTCACCATTTGCAGGTCGTTCCGACGCGACGATACCACTTCCAAAATATGAACCATTGGTGAACAATTAAAAGCGGATGATTGTGCTACTCTGGCGGGAACAAGGACCCGCGAACTTTCCCAACGAAACTTCCACTTCCTTCGCGAACAAATTCGCTAGAACGAGGTCGATCGTAATCGACGCGCGTCACGAATTATCACAGCGCTAAACGAAGAGTTTGCGCGAAATCGTCGTATGTATGTATCACACGTTGTGTCTCGCGCCACGTGAAGGATCCAAATTAATATTGTACCGCGTTATAGTCCAGTAATTCGGAACACCGAATAAGTTCTTAGCTCAGAAGCTAGCTAAGTTTTCTTGTCGTTTTTTTTCTTTTTTTCCATCGAGCGGTAAGCGATTGCTTCGAATATCACGTCACGCTGATACGTAAGTATATACGCGGGATAAGTCGGCGTGTGCCACGCGTGTGCGTGCGGAGAGAGAAACACGAGCGAGCGCGACAATGAGAGCGAAAGGGATAGAGGGAACAGAGCTATAGATAAAACCCCGAACGCAGCTCGCCCGCGACTGATTCCCCAGGCCTACACGCACCCTCTAGTTTTCTCCCTTTCATCCCCCACTACCCACCCTCTCGACCACTATCCTCCTCCTCCTCCACCTCTGTCCTCGTCTACCCCCGCTCCCCTTTTCCGCCAACCACCCTGCTCCTCTCTTACCCTTCGTAAGTCTCCCTCTTATCCCCTACGTGCGTCTCCCTCTCCGAACGCTACGCACCCTTTGCGAGAAAGCCCACGCACCCTCGAAGCAGCCGATATACGTTTCTCTCTCTCTCTCTCTCTCTCTCTCTCTCTCTCTCTTCTCTTTATGCCTGTCTCTTTATCTCTCTTCTGCCTACGCATTTCTTCGGCTATCTCTTTTAGTTCTCCGTCTTTCGTGGTATCATAGTCTTTTTCTCGCCGTCTTTTTCTAACCTTCTGTATCAGCGGAACCCCCATAACATTTGGCCAATCAAACGAGCGCGTGTGCGTTTTTAGGATCCCCGTGCTTGTAGTCCCTGAAGGAAAAAAAAAAGAAAAGAAGAAAACCAGGACACAAGGAGAAAAGTTGGGGCTTCGGAACTAAGGACCGGGATTCTATCCTGGAAAAGATGTGTGTATGTGTATATACACTTACGCGTTTCACGCATCTTTGGCGGTAGGCGGGAATCTGTTCTAGGTCGAAGCCGTAATCGGGAAACGTTTTTCGAGACTTAGGTCTGTTTCACGAGATGAGATGAGGTGATTTTTATTAACGTAGAATAAACGAATATTGTTGAAGAAAATAAATTAGTTTATTAGGAAAAAATAAAGCACGGATAACAGAATTAAAATAAAAATTTGCATACCGCGAGATCGTATTTGCCATATCACGCGGTGTTCCTCACGCGATGTAATTAGGTCACCATTGAACATTATCTCTCATGAAGGGAGAATCACCGCTTGATGGAGCCAGATGAAATGTCTGTAAGCGACGTATGAGAGATCCGGCTTAATTCCGCTATTCATGCGAAAATTTATCTTGCCGAGTGCTTAAGCGTAAGGAGATGCATTTCGGATCCGAACACATCGTTCGAAAGAAGGCAAAATAAAGCACGCGAATGGAGAGGAAGAACGCGAAAGGACCCGCAGTTAACCTCTCGACTTCGCTCCCTTCTTTCGTTCCGGGGATTTGTTGGTCCAGAAGGACCACTCGTACGTACATTCGCGAAACTCTCTGCCGAGCTCTCTCTCTCTCTCTCTCTCGTCATATCCCCCTTTCCTCCTACTTCCTACTGGCATCATCCGCAGTTCGCGTTTTTAAAGGGCGCACAAAAGCCACCGGAAATTGCTGCTGGCTCTTCCGACGTTACGGCCGTTTCTATATCTGTCTTTCTTTCCCATCTGCCAATCGTCTCTTTCTTTCTCTTTCTTTCTCCCTTTCTCTCTGTATGCTTTCCCTGCCTAGTTCATGTATGCCTTCCTTTCTCCTCTCTTTATCCGTCATCCTCTTCTTCTGCCATCAACGATTTCACGAGTAGGTACCTACCGAGGCGGCAAGAGTTCCGATAATGGTGGATTTGGATAGTGGCTTGGCCGCTTTCGCATCGGGGATGAGGTGCGACGACGAATGATCGCTGGCTACGGGCTTGGCTTTAACGAAGTACGGTCGTAGCAGGGTATATCGTGCGAATGATCTGTCTCTCTCAAATTATTCACCATAGTAAGCGAGCGATAATAGACGAGAGCGGCCATTGATCGGTTGTTTAATGCGTGATCCACTTTATGGAGGCTGTGTTTCGTTCTTATTGTTAGAAGCGGTTGTCATTGCGCATCAATTGAGGTACGAGTTTTCACTACTATTATTATAATGTCAGAATATTATTAGGGCGTAAGCAAGTTTGAGAAATTATTGCAAAAATTATTCTATATATGTAACTCGAGATTCGACAAAATGAAAATATTTAATTTAAATTATAGGTATTTATTTCGTGGAATTTATTTTAGTCAAATATTAATTATGAATTTCGATTTTTACATTTATCATTTTTGATTAATTAACATTATTATTTCATGTGATACATTTTGATATATATCTTTATTTATGAAGAAAGCTTTGTTAAAAAATTAATTGAAATATCCATGTGCAATTTTTGATCATTTTTTCGAATCTGTATTAAATTTATTCCATTAATAATTGGATGGTTATCTATCATCAAGTGATTTCTTTTCGGCATGAAATTGCATTATATCTGATTTAAAATTACGTCATATTCGCCGTAGAAAAAGTTGAATCGTGAGTTACTAAGAGGGTAAAGCAAGAGTCTGCAAGCAAGACGCAGCGTGCTCCAGAGCTGCTGACTAGGCCGAAGTATTTACCTAGCGGCGAAGGGTGAAGATAGACGCGCACGAGGAAAGGAAGCAAGTGAAAGTTCGTAAGGAAAACTCCAACGAACCAGGCCGCGTTGCTTTTTGATGACTTCGGCGAACTTCGCCTAAGGACGATGAGGTCTGGGAAAGACTTCGAAACTCGAACGTCGATATGGAAAGTGCGGGAGCCCGGATGTTATGGATTACGCGATCAATCTCGTGCGAAAATGGCGAAAAGTTCGCGAGCTATGGAGCGCGAGAGAAAAAAAAGTTTCACCGTTTGATTCGCCTGTTCTGACATTCCTGCATTCGTGCAATGCTTTGCGATCACTTTTACGCCTGCTATTGTGGCAAGATTGATTCCATGAATTCCTGATGTGCTCCACGCACCACGAATGATCTTTCGATAGACGTGTTACATTCGAAGAGATATCGACTTCTTTAAACTTGAATATGTTCGTAGTGTGCAATTTTAATATAGAAATTTTAGGAAAATGTACCTACGAACGATTTAGATTGATAACAATTTTCAGATATTCGCAAATTTCATGTTTCTGTAATGGAAACTATTCTTCTTCTTCTCTTTAATCAAGAGATGTGTATATATGATACCAAAAAGATGTAGAAGCTAAATATGGTTATGTCGAGGTAGATCTAATTTTTTTGAGCTAGTATTCACGGACTTTATTCGTTAGCATAATCAATATTCATAGATGCCGCACTCACATATTAATTTAGTAAAATTTTATGACGTAATCGCACGCGATCCATTACGTCACCTGATGTCGGCAATTCGAAATCGATCGATCTTCCATAATTTACGGATGATCCTTGACTATTTACGACGAGACGTCCACTCATCTTCCATCAAACTCATACGTGGCGCGACGACTTCAGCTCTCCATCCTATTTTCATATCTCTTTCGATGCGCCAGCCCTCACGTCACACGCACATCTTGAACAGATAACGCGTCCGATGCAATATATAGACACGTTTTCGAAATTCTACGATACGTGTTGTTCGTCCTTAACGCGGGCGTGATTTGATCGCGAGACGATTATCGTATGGAATCGTAATAAAAGGTAATAATGCGAAGATACGAATGCGATGCAAGTAGATTTTAATGTCCTCTAGGGTAATATTGATATCGCGGAGGTTGAAACAGTGCTCTCTCGAGAATACGGCGAAATCTGATCACGGATGATATCATCGCTATACGTATATATATCCGTGCCGGCGATATTATTCATACGCGGCATGCGTTTATAAAGAAGCTACAGGGGAAAGCAGGGTAGAGAGATGCGATCGTGGACGTTGGGGGGCAATTCTCCCCATGGCAACCCGCGGAAGAGGCCGGTATCCGAGTCCGCGATTAGCGACCCTTTCTAGCTCGCAACCCATATTCCCTCTACGGGAAGACCTTTCTCGCTCCGTGACTCTTCAACATTCTCTCTCTCTCTATATATATTACCTTTTCTTATTACCTTTCCTCTTTACTCGTCAATTCTCTTCGTTCTCTTTTTTTACTCCACGATTTTTTTTTCTTTCGCTGTAGAGAGAAGTCTCTATTTCTGCGTTCTAATTTATATTACTTTTTGTCACGATATTTTCGTTCTCTCTCTCTCTCTCTCTCTCTCTCTCTCTCTCTCTTCATCAGTCTAATAGTAGATTATGCTTCGAATTTATCGGTTTAACATCGTTTTTTTATAGTTTCGTTACTATTATATAAATGAGAAACAGTGGCTTCTAGTAAGTTAAATGCGCATGCAAACACTTTCGACCTTTAGCATAATCAAGAATGATTATACAAAAGTAGATTGTTTCGTGATTGATCGATCTTGCATAAGAAATGAAAAAGCGACCGAGTTTTAGGAGGGTTACCGATGGCATCAGTGCGCTACCCTCTTCGTTGCGCTTGAGCTCGTATGCTTGAGCAAGCACACGCAATCAGCTAGTTATTTTGATAGTTAGAGAAGGAAAGAGAGAGGGGGGGAGAGGGAGGGAGAGAGAGAGAGAGAGAGAGAGAGAGCCATATGCCATCTCGTAAGAAAAAAATATAGACACAATATAGATAAACGTGTTTATATATATATATATAATTTCAATCATTTTTAATATTTAAAGTTCATTTATTACTGCTAAAGTTTCAAAATAATTATTTGCTATTAAGTAAAGTTCACTAATATTATATGATAAATTTTAATTTATTATAACTTTATTAGTATCGAGCTAATTTAAACTAATAACAATTTAACTAATATTGATGTTGATCCACAATAGTGGCAAAGAATGAAAAAGTGCAGCTACATGTAAACATTCGTGTAGTAATTTATAAAATGTAACTATCGATCAACCTTAGCGGTCTGTTAACAATATGAATGAGCGTAAAGGAGCCAACATATGTTAAAATAAAATAAAAATTTTATTAATACATTACATGGAAAGGTATATCAAATAATAAAATTATTTATTGGAAATATCCACAGATGTTTACCGAGAATTTTTCAAACGAAAATGATGATTATTGTAGCAATTGATTTCATTGTACGGAAAAAACGCATGTAGTCATGATGCGGCGTTTCAATATAGGGGAAGGAGGAAAATTACTAGATAGCGCACAATTGCGACGAGGGGTGGTTCGAAAGGATGAAGGGAAGAAAGGGGAGAGAAGGCCAGGTGTATTAAAAGTCAGGCTGATTGTATATGAAGTACAATGACCTCGACTCATATCGATGTTCAATCTCCGACGTCCATCTCTCTTACATTTATTTTCATGGACAAGCAAAGCGTAAGTGCACACATGCACAGATCGCTCGATCAACATATTTCATACCAACTTTCGTAATAACCGAAAAAGCTTTATACGTGTTTCTACGATTGTGAGGCCACGTTGCTGGAGACGACGTATGAGATTTTCAGAAAATTCTATTTCCTTCGGGGAAACGATCGGACGCGGATACTTCGTAAATTAATTAGGCTAAGCCGCAGTTTCGTTCTTCTCATCCCATCCCCTTGTCTCTACTGGATATTGGCTATAAATAATGGAATTATGTAACTGCTTCTCGCTGCGAGGGGAGGACAAAGAACGGTTTCGTTTCGTCTCAACCCTCTGCGCCCTACTTCGTTTTCCCTCCGACAACTTCGTGGCACACGCTCTTCTACTATCACTTCCACTTTTGTATTATCCCACTTTCATTCCTCGTTGCTCTTTCAATTTTTAAGCTCGGGAAAGACTTGGTAACGCAACCACAAAGACTCTGAGAGAATTGCATTAAACGGAAATTTGCGACATTGAACGAGATATTGCTTCTTTACACTTTCGAAATTGTCTGTCGTGATATAATTTTCAATGTTCAACATTGTTTCACATATTGTGTTATACTTTCATTCTCTAGTCTCGGGATTATATGAAATCTGCGAATCGCACAATTTCTATTTTTACTTGTCCATTGTTATGTTTGACAAATTCCCGGTTATGTAGAGAGACGGTTTATTCAATATAAGGGGGTATACGCGTATACGCTATACATATATACAAATATAAATATAAAACTCTGTTTATCTATTTCGTGAAATAACGTCCGAACGCATAGTTAATGTTTGTCTTTTCATTTTTCTTCGTTTCACAGGCGGATATTGATCGGATGGATAAAACAACATTACGCGATATTGCTTTGTCCACACTACGACACAGTTAAGAAAATTATAGATAAAGTAGTAGTGTGCGTTAAATTGGAAGGCGTGTAGGCTTTGTTTACCACGTTCCAGAGTTTACGAAGAGTAATAGCTACTATCGATTCAGTTGACGTCAGTGTCATCTTATGAAAGGCTCTATGCAATACACAATTTTATAATCCGCACTTTTTCTTTTATTGTTTAATATCTTAATAATAATATTCGGTTGTATGTATATGTAAAACTTAATATTCAAATAAGATTAGCGGTCATGTCCTATCGATTAATATATTAATATAATAACCGATAGTACGCTAATAGCTGTTGCTGATAATTATGATTAATGATAACCGAAGTTATATAGATTTGGACCAAAATCTATTTCAACTAATGCATATATGTTACATTAGAAAAATATAACATATGCTATACGAAAATTTGCATCAACGATATTTATTTTAACTAGATTTTTCTGTTGTTTTCATCAAAGTGACAAACGAGGCCAATCGATCGGGCACATCCATGTATATATATTGCGCAATATATTACCCCTGCTAATGGTGCGCACTGGCGTTTATGGTTTATTATGTCTTACAGTTCAATGAATTAAATAAAAAAATCGATAATTTCCAAATTTTTCTCCCTAATCGACACATAAGTTTATCCCTTCGTTTATATTGCGTTTATGTTGTGTTACAACTGCTTTTATTTGCTTTTATAATAACCTGTAGCCTTGGTCAAAAATAATCAGACCTAACATAGTATAAATAAAAATAATTAGCCTCTTTATAAATCATAAAATATACAGATTTTTCTACTTTTTTAAATGAGAAACTTTGTTTTCATATGTCAGTATTTATATTTAGTAATATAATAATTCAGTAATATAACAATTTTTATACTGGCATTAAAATTATGTGAATATATCTAATTTAGTAAACAATTTATTAAAATTATATTACACTTTTGAGTAAAACTGGATTTAAAATTAAATTTTTATAATAAAGAAATTGTGTAGTTTTACGAAGCCATTATTTTATCATTTAAAAAAAAAACGAGAGAAATCTTATAATCTGTGTTATAAGACAATGTAAAGTTCTGAGAACGCGATGGTTAATTGGATTATTTCCAACATAATATAAGTCGCTAATGACTGTTTCATTGATTTTCTGTACAAACTATTAAGCTTCGGATCACTGCGTAATAAAGTACAATAATAGCTAAATAGTCGCTATATTATAAAATAGCTCATCCACACAGTTGCATAGTCTCGTCTGTGCATTCGGGAATGCGCAGCGATCGAAACGAAGACAGAGACCTTCCAGCGACGGAGGTCCTGACCTCTGCGCGCCGCATGTCTCGTTTTTTTTCACTTTACAAGCAATAAGCACGACATAATCGCACGAGAAATGCAAAAGGCACCACGCGGCTCCCGACACGGTGGCGAACGCGGACGAGGGAGGGTATTTTCCTCTTTTTTTTTTGTACGTTAGCGCACGAATACATTCGCGCAGGCCACAGGGCAGAAACGGCCGCGTGCATAATGTATGAGCGACGCGAAAGCCCGTCATTTCAAGCCGCACAGCCGTTTTCCTTTTGTGACATCGATCTGGTGGTGTCTCAATAATTCAGCGCGGGAACGACGCAAGGCGTATACCCGCCACCATCGGTACCACCACCGTCACCACCACCACTACCACCATCTTCGCCGCGACCACCACCACCACCACCACCACCACTACCACCACCACCATCGCATCATTTCTCAGCTACCTATTACTCGCGATCGCAATCGTCGTCGACTGCATCATCGGTGGCGGCACCATCCGTAGCTCTTTCCTTTCTCTTTCCCGAAGTTAGGTTCCAGTACACTGACCACCAAGTTCAAAATCACCCCTCGTCGCACGCACGATCCCATCCGCGCCACGGTCGGACTCGCCAACCCGCCGACATTCCCCTTTTCCGACGAGAAAGACGGTACACGTTAGCCTTCATCGTCCTCGGTCACCCTCGCTACGCGAACCCTCGGCCACGCGACCTCGACAATGCCACCCTTGTGTCCGGCTGTCACTGACAAACGCCTGACTGTGAGGTAACGACAAATTAACGCTGCGAGACCTAGCCGCGATGAAAGTGTTTTATATAGGGAAATCCGGAAATGAGATAAATTTGTTAGGACCGGAAAAAATAAAAAAGGAAATTGTGAAAAGAATAGATATTTGTATTAAATATATTTTAAGATAACATTCCTATTGAGCAGCCATTACATGTACAAATAGAATCAAAAAGTAATCATGCAACGAAGCAAAAAGTAAAAAAGGAAAATAGTAAAAAATGAAATTTATATTAAAGTAATGTTAGATATTTAGAATGTGCAATATATAAAGTAACAAACTAGATTTGACTAGATTTAAATTTTAAATTTGAATGTTGAATAAGTAAATTATAAGTAAGTGGGTATATACAAAATTATGTAAGTATTTACTGTATAAGATAATTAGAAGCATTTTTTTTTATTAATAGAAATATTTTAAATAAATATTTAAAATTGAAAATTGCATGAAAGAAAAACAAGTTTGACATATAGTTGGATACATCTTTCTGATGCCAAGCAAAGTACATTTAGTTTCTTCACTTATATGAGGATACGCATGAGTCTTTCGCGTTTTAACCTCTGTCGTAGTATTTTAAAATTATAAGCAGAGAGAGACTTGAGTATAAAATGTTTTCTTCGTTCGCTTAAAGGTCAGAGCTCTGAACTTTTATATGTAAAAGATATAAGAAACACTATACTTATTACATAGACACATGTATACATATTAAAATTAATGTTTGTGAGAATAGTTTTTAATATTTTTAAAAGAGACGATACTAAATATATATATCATAATAATTCGTAATAGTGCAGATTTATTACTAACTAAATTAATCACATACTCATATATTTTCAATACTGAGAACTATCATGAAATATATGCGCGACAATAGTGTTATGTATACAAACATTTTTATGAAAGGAATTACATATATGGTAGCATCATTGTTATCGTATGTTTTTAGAAGATATAATATCATAATATTTATAGAAAAAAAACATATTCATTACACAGCTCTATGAAACATGTGATATAAACGTTTGTAATGCGCGTAGACTTTGAAATTAATCCCTTTATGCGTGTGCAGGTTCACAAACTAAGTACAAAGCCAACAACCTTGTATATTAACTTCATGCATGAGCTAGCATAAGTAGATTACAGCTACTCGCCGACTTTGCGAGTGTTCATATAAAGTCGACCGTATTGCATATTCACGTCATGGATGTGTCGACATAATTATAACACGTTATCAAGTTATATATACTAGAAATGCCAAGTGATAAATTGAAAAAGTTAAGATTCAATGAAGAGAAATACGCGGGATCTCTTCTGCGCGTCGGCGGAAAGGAAGGAAAAGACTGCACAAAGGAATATACATCTTTCGCGATGTGATGTCCGCGAGCTTTTAGCTTCCTCGTATTTCGCCGGGTAGATGCGTCTTCCGACGCGAGCAGATTCTTTTGTAAGCACATTTCGCGCTTTGTGTCTGCCCATGGTCGTAATGCGCTCGGCTTCTTCTCTCTCGCTCCGTATCCCCCGGGCTGCGAAATTAAGGTCTCGCGCGTTGCATCTAATTTCGCGCGAGCTCGAAAAGCCGAGTTTCAAAGTGCGAGAGACAATATTTCGCAAGCTGTCGCTTTAATTCGTGGGGGACAAATTAAAGTATCTCCGGTCGAGTCTCTCTCTCTCTCTTCGGTAGACGAAATATCCCGCCCGTTGCGCGATATAGCGATGAAAAGAGACCAGAGGGGTAGAATAGGCCTTGTATAGGAGGACTCCAGAGAACGCGTTAAAGGGACGGTGCTAGAGGTAGGGTACGTATCGGGGGCAACTGATATCGACTGGAGGGACACATCCTCGGTCTCGACACGACGAGACGGCAGGAGAGAAAAGGGAGAGACGCACTATCTTATGTAATATTTACCTCTCTTGCCTCCTCATCTACTCCTCGCGCTACCTATTCTCTCTTATGCCCTTGCCGCTCCCTCTTATGATCCCCCATCGCGCCACGAGTATAGGTGTATATATATATATATATATCTATACATATAGATGCTTCTACTAGCTTCCTCTCTCTCTCTCTCTTCATCCGCCTCTTGTTCTTTCTATCAGCCGCACCACCTTTTCTTCGTTGCTCTACGTGCTGTGTATCGGTGTGTAACAACCGCCAACGTTCTTTTGTTTACGTCGCGATAACTATCGGCGATCGTTACGATGTTGGGATTACACCCCAAGGCGATAATACCCGTGGGTGTAATAGATTCGCGGAATTTTCGAACGAAAACTGTGATCCGCAACCGCGCCGACTTCGTCATCGTCGTCGTCGTCGTCGTCGTCGCGTTAGTTTTGGTCGGTTTAGATACCGCTAAATTCCACGGCGGTTATCGTAGCTCGAACTTTATCGTCAAGTAACGGCGACGGGTTACTTGCCCCGGTGGTTCGCGAGCTATACGTCGAAGTTGTGGCCTCCTCGGGTGCTCTTTAGCCATTCTACATCAGCGTCGTGTGTTAATTACATTTAACACACGCGGATTTTAACTATTAATTCTAACGCTCTCGAAGCTCGATCGCGGTATAATCCAAGTATATAGCAGGATGCGCGTCAGATCGATGCAAGTTTTATTGCGGATTACTGCGTCCTTCCTTTCGTATTATTAATTATGTAACACATCGGTGATGTTAATCGCATGAAATTTGGTCGAAACAAAACTTAATACGGAAACACGAGGCTGAGCGAGAAAGAGGACATAATTATTATGACGCGCTATTCGCTCTCACGAGCAGAGAGGAGGCGTTGCTCGTAATCCGGCTCTCTCCATCTTACTCCGTTTTCATAGTCGTGTTCTCTTATCCGCGTTTCTCTCTATAACGTCCCTTTTTTCTCTCTTCCAAGTCACTTTGCCGTTCCATCCACCACGCGCCCGCGCCGTAATCAGGTTGCCGCTTAATGCCCGTGAAACTGAATAAAAATGCAATAGAGCGTCACGAGGTTATCGAAATCCACTTTGCCGTAGCGCAGTGCGCGCTGCGTGCTGCGATATATCGATTCGTCCACTTTGTGAGCGACGGCTCGCTCGAAAACACATTGGTCCGCGGACGGCAGGGGTGAGTGTGTCGAGGACCGTGACAGAGAAGGGCGAAAACGGAGGAGGGATGTAGAAGGACCGCGCGCGGGGTGACGCGCCAATGTTGAAGAGGCCGTGAGCAATACGGTGGAGGCAGGTTGCTTTCTAACAGAAACGCGGGGGTTAGTGAAAGAGGGAGGGACACGAGAGATGTGGTAGGGTGTGCTTTCGCCAAGTTCTTCGGGAGAGCTTGACCGCCGGACGTTGACGCCGGAGAATCGAGGTCGGCGAGCGCGGTTGAACTTTCTGTCAAAGTGTACGTGTTGTACAGCGTGTGCGCGCGGGTAACCCCTCGATCACCCGGGCGAAATCAAAGCGTAAAATCAGCGAAAGCTTTTAATGCCGGAGCGCGGCGGAGAGTCAGTCGAGTGATCGAGGTTGGTCGGTACGCTATATTTTTCTTCTCTCCCTCGCCGCCCTCTGCTTCATCCCTCCTCCCACCCTCTTCCATCCGCCCGTCACTGCACTTCCCCTTCTTCCGCCACCCCTTGGTCACTCTGCACCTCAATTTTTTCCTGTGCAGTCAAACGGGAAGCATTTCGGGGACGATCGCTTCCCCGAGAGTGCCCGCATACGTGGTATTAATGCAAATTCATGTCGCGCTTATTTCGCGCTTTCTCGCTACAGAGAGCGAAAGAGAGAATGACGTTTTGGGATATCAGTTTATATATCGTAGAGCGCGCGATGCGGCGAGAGAAAGTTCACATTTGTGGATGTTGCGCTGTTTGTTTTGCGCGATGCAAAACTCGATAAGGCATGAAATTGTCGGTAAACAAGTCGTGTCTGAGTCCTACTTTGATTTACCGAGAGAAGGAAGATCGCAACGAGACACCCCATCCAGCAAGTTTGCGAGTTTTGGCCGCTGTGTATTCGCGCGCCAACTTTCTTTCCGCGAGTTTGCGTGAATAAATTCAACTTTCACATTAAATAATATCACTGCCGTCGTGCTGAATTTCTTTTAAGTTGCGTCAAGAGGTGAAATAAATCAAGAGAGACGAAGGGGACGCGCTATTCGAAGATCTTCTGTAACATTCTTTTCGATCGAAATAGATCCCCTGATGATAACCCGGTGAAATCGTAGTTACGTCATGATTTTGCAAACGGTATCGACTAATACAATTACCCCCTTAATAAACGATGACAACGCACGCATCGGAGAACCGCTGTTGCGTAACGCAGCGCAAGCTGCGGCCATATTTAACCGTGACAACGAGTCGCGTACGATTGTCCATGGCGGTTTATATAACCATAGGTGTGTGCGCAAGCTGGTACATGTGCAATTTGCAAAAGGCACCGGGCGATAATGACGGCGCCTGGAGACGTATTAAAGGTGAATTGCCAAAACAACGACCGGCAGTGAGCGACGAGCTTACTGGAGAGCTCCTCCGGGTGCCGTTGACCCTTGAGTGACCCAACGTGACAGGCCGTAACGACGAGCAGACCCCTCGGAGACCCCGCTTGATGAGGGTCCAAGATGGATACCCGGCAATATTTTCGCGCGCGCGAGGTGTCACGCGGTGACTTTCTCCCCGAAACTTCTCTCGTCCGTCGTCTTGTTGCTGGTGCGATGGTGGTGGAACGGTCAGGGAGGAAGACCGAGAGAAGACCAGCGTCTTCTCTTCGTGATCGTTGTCGGCGTCATGGGAGTACGAACGCGAAAGAAGCCGACACCGCAGTGCAGAAAACTTTCGACGCCAACTGTTCTTTGTTTCTTGCTACGTGCATGTGTTTCGGGAGCGAAGCGATGTATATTGCCGCAAGCACCGGCTGGCTGGGTGCATTTTCCGCGACGGCTCACCGTCTATTCCGGGAAATGCATCTGTGTTCGCGTCATTATTAATAATCCCTCTGTACGTGCTCGCGCGCGCGGCATTCAAGCCGTTTTATTTGCGTGCTTCCGGGCGCATTTATAGGAAAAATAAATTAATTCTTTCCCATAGTCCTCTCCAGTATCTTTTCACCCATGTTATTAGATTTTCCTCCGTACATTCCGCTGAGTGCATGATTTATTTTTTCATATCTCCGGTTTTCTTCGTCTTTGCTTCTTTTTTTCTAAGATATTTCGTTTTAATCGGCGCGTCATCTTACGCATATGTTACGAGACGGTTGCGTACGCGTTAACCATATCTTCAAGTTACGTCGTGTCTTTCTATTCAGCTTATTTACGAGAAACTACAATGCGCGGATGAACAGACGGAAAAATAAGAAAAAAAGCAGAAATTTCATCGTTGCTCTTTCATTTTGTTTCGTAGGTACAGTAAAATTGTCCGCGCCGTTTCTTCCGGTGTGGCGACATTTATCTTAGATTAATCTAGGAAAGTGGGTTCGTCTCTTTCTCTCTCCTCGATATAGTTTTCGATTCAAGTCAGATATGATAAATGCTGCTTTCGATTTTTTTCTACTTTATAGCGGCTAAGACAAGCGAGTTTTATATAGGATGTAGATAAACCACGTCGACGCAATCGACGTTATTTCCTCTTGAATTTATTTTGTCGAGATATAAATCGTTTAAGTGAAGGAAAACGTTGCTTTACGAAATTCATACGGTCCACGTTTAGCGCGATTAAACGTGTTCGAGAAACTAGTTTTTCAAAAATAACTCGCATAAATTTATGACGTCGCGAAATATCAGTTAAAAGCTGAGTGTTTTAATTTTCCAAAGCATATTGTACTTTCAAATAGTTAACTCTGAAGACTCTTGAGAAATACACGGAAGTTAACGTTAGTGGATTGTCTTCGTTGGCGGTTCTTAATCGCAAATTGGTCCCGACGCGACGTGCCAACACGTACGCGTAGCTGTATGCTGTAAGATAATTCCATCTCTGCTCAATATGCAATCAGGTAATAAGGCACTGCTTGATGACCCGGAGGTGTATCAGTGCCTGAAGCGGGCGCTAACGCAAACGAACTTTGCTTCGTTACCTGCTTGAATATTCAGGAGTTTCGCGCGTGCCTGCGGCCATTTGCCGAGGCTCAATATGTTTGGCAATATGTAGATAGCCCCATAAATATCGATGGCGCATAAGGGATGCCTCGTGTAGAGGTGTATCGTCGAGACGCGACGGGGTGCATCGTGAGAGGGTAGGAACCTTGTATCGTCTGACGTCGCGATCGTAAACTGGCAAACTCGCCAAACGACGGTCGCCGACACGATCTCTCAGCATCTCGCGAGATGCTTCGCAAGATTTTTCGCGGATTGAACGTACTGGCACTTTGGAAAACCAATGCGATGTGTCGTGAACATCAAATCTCCGCGGACCGGCTTAAAAGAAAAATATGAAAGGATGCATTTCTTCGGAAATGCTGAACGAACAAGTCAATACCGAGCACAAATTTAATGTTTTCATCTATAAAAAATGCATTAATACGCGTGTTGTGTAATAATGAATGTAAAAATTAATTATTGAAATTTCAATTTTATCTTATGAAAATTATCGAGCAAATCATATTTTTTGTTAAAAAAGTGTTTTTTTTAAGGAAGAGCGAAAAATATGGCTTTTGATAAGTTTGACTAAAAAAAAGACTAAAAATTTTCGATAACCATTTATCACGAAACTTATGGATACGAATGAATGATAAAATAAATTTGCCTTGACGTTTTTCCGATGTTACACGGTACATTCTGAAACTTGGCGAATATGATAACGCGATACGTTTGACCCGGTGTGATAAGGTTTACCGGAGGCATCGCAACTTCGATGGCGACTCGTTCCCGTTTCTCGAGTCCCGTTTGTTTAGCAATTTCACGGCTTAGTTACCATTTCTAATCCGGTCGAGTCAGCGACAGTAGTTCTCTTTACGAGTGTAGTCCGCGGCAACGACGTATCATTCGTAAAGTGGGATGGGTACGGTGGTGTATCTTCGGTGTGCACGCTCTTAACGCTGGAACACACACGACGAACGGCTCGCCGATATGCACAACTTGGGAAATCCTTGGGAAAGTTGTTACCGCTATAACATTCAAGCGCGTTTGATGGAAGCATATAAATGTAAATGTAGGCACAGGTCGCCGCGCGACTTATGCATAAATAGAACTTTTGCACGTATTAGACGAAAGGAAATGAAAATTCTGCTTGCGCGCGAAATGTAATAAAGCGGTGTTATTCCGTGAGCGAGATTTCCATAAAAGCAACACTGTAAAACCCGCTAATATTTTCTACAATATTTCGCGCAATCTCGGCATGAGTATATATATATACTCATATATATATATATACACACACACAGGAAGGGGATAGCAACATTTGCTGACGAAACACTCTTGGCGGAAGGATCAATTCCTTTCGTCGACAATCAGACTATCTCTTCCGCCACGGGGAGGACAACGCATATTTCAATGATCGACCAGACGTCGTGCGACGTCATACAGGCGTCGTCGGCGACGGACCGATAATCCTAAATATCGACGTACCGTCCTCCCACGAGGACACGTCGCCATCAGGAGGCAATTCATATTAAAGTCCCGTGCGATCGGGTCCGGATTGGTGGATCTAGGGCAGGCAGTTGCCACAGTTGAGAATCGTAAAGGATTCTGGGAGAAAGAGAGAGAGAGAGAGAGAGAGAGAGAGAGAGAGGGAGAGAAGAGGAAAGAGAGAGGCGATCCCAAAGGTTTTCGTTCTAGACGGGGAAAAGCTGAAGGCAGTTGAGAACGGCAGAAGGCAGTTCTATGGGCTGGCTTATCGCTTGCGAACAGGCGCGCTTTTTCCTCCGGCTCTCTTTTCTCGCTTTCCCTCCCTCGGCCATTTTCCTAAGCACCGAACGTTCTCCGCGATGCTACCATCCATTTTCTCTCTCTTTTTCTCTCTCAGCTTGTCCTCTTTCCTTCGTACTATATTCGTTCTGCGTGTCGCGCCGTGACGCTCTTACGTCTCGCCACGCACGTACCGATGCTATCGTTAAATTATACTTATATCCGTCGTGTATATTTCCCGCTTCTTCTTACAAGCGTTTAATGCACCGATTATATAATACGACGCACGAATATCAAAAGTATACTTCTCTCGGATGTTGATTCTTTCTCGATTGCCTTCGTACATTACGTTAGTCGGATTACATTATTACATTATGAAAGAGAGGTTCATGCTTTAGAATGAAATGATGATCAGCAGAATTACGATCAGCTTAAAGGGTTGTCGTCGTGATCTAATGATATCGAAGCGTTCTCGTCGTTCGAGAAAATTGTACCAGTTCGCTATTATGATCCCTCCGAGAGAGGAAGAGAAAGGGAAGGTTAGGCGGGACGCTTTCCAGAAAAATAACGACTCTAATAATCCCGATAGGCAGGTCGGTTTTCCTCCGCTCCGTCTTTAAGCCGTCGTCCTCCAGCAGTCGCTTTTCGGAATCGCACCGACGAAGGAACTGTTTTCGGGAAGAACTTTTCTTCTCCCTTTCTCTCACCACTTGCTCATCTCTCCTCCTCTATCTCTCCTCTTCTGCCTTCTACATTTGCCGAATCTTCTCTCTTTCCACCTGACACGTGGGGGTAGATACTCGCGCCCAGATATTTCGAGGGTTTCCCATTTCCACCCCTGGAGGCGAGGAATATAGGAGCGAGCAAAGGGGGATGGAAACGAGCACAATTCGCATGGGGGAGAGAACCTCGACCTTCCTCCAACCTTCATTCGGAACTGCCGGATAACATCGATCCGAAACATTCGAGTCCTGGCTGGCTGTATCAGCGCGCAAGAACCGGAACAGAGCAAAAGAGGGTCAATTATCATGGTTTGATACCTCGCTCGTCGTTTCTTCTATTTTTCTCTCCGTCTCTTCCGTTTCGCCGTGATTTCGCCGATTGTGATATTCAGGAGTCGTTGAGTTTGCAACTTACTGAAAGCCGGACATTTTGGGGATTTAAGGAAGTTATAAGAGTTAAAGGATTCGCTTTGGCATACATATAGCCGTCGTTTATAACGATTAGATGCCTCGAGTTTCAGACATTTTTCAACTTTTCGCTTCTCTTCTGCTTATTTTATTAAGTACTACACACACGAGTGTGCGCGACGTTTGGCGCATTAAACATCATGGTAGATTGATTAGTCTAAGTAATTGATAACTTATTCCCTTTTAGCCATACTTGCGGCATTCTCGCGAATTTTACAATTCATTCTCTTCGGATCCGCACACATTCGCGCAGTCTCTTTCATAGCTACGTTCCTTCGCGTCTCACCCTTTACTCTCACGTTGCCGCGCAATTTCTCTTCCTCCGCGCCTCTGTCAATCTCTCTTTCTCTTTCGCCCTGGAAACGTACTGGCCCGAGGGGGTCACCGAGTAATTGGTTTCATTCCCGAGGAGACAGGCTCTCGTCCCGGGTTCGAAACGGTACCGACAGTATCCCGGAATCCAGGCGCCTAGGTGCTCTGTAGCTGAGCGCTGCCTGCCGTAGACGGCTAAGTAACGTACTTTCCTCGGATAATTATGCAGATGAAGCCGTTAGTTATGATAACGCCGCTGAGGACCTGGTCGCCTCCTCTCCGCCGCGTCTGCCGGCCGGAATACGTGGCTTCAGCAAATCCACCGCTAGTTTTCTCGTACGCGTGTACCTAAAGGTCACCGACGAGGCAATCGGCAAGCTATAGAATACGCTGATCTGTATTTTTATCTAGTCGAACGAGATGATTTTAGTCTCTCAAATTCATATATTCTATCTAATCTCCAATTATTAATTCCATTTAAGTATTAAGGTTTTATTATAGATACATATATCCATTCTATTTGACGTTTAAGATTTTAAATAGTAATTTTATTAAATCGAAGATACAGATTGGAAAGAGAATATCTTGTATATTTGATAAACCGTTCTTACTGAGATTTTATAATTACACGATGTCTTTTAAAATAACTATCCAAGATCGATGGGATGTGTTAAATTTGACTGTAACAAATATTTAATTGACGATTAATTATCCGTGATTAATTCTAAGCGCACGATTTGTTTAATATCTTTTGCAGACAGGTAGCTGCAATATGTTTATATAATTTCCACGGAAGCGGTACACGCACGCGCGCACGATTACACATACATAAATACGGAAAAAGAGATAGGGAAAGAGAGAGGGAGAGAAGCCACATATCCATCGATATTCAAAACCATCGTTTGGGAACCGCCGCCGTTGTCATTTGGAAACAATTATCGCGCTTTCGCGTTGCGCTTAACGCTACGGTACAATGCCGGGACACATCATTTTGTGTCGTAGTGGTTCGGAAAACCAGATAACGCGGCGCGTGATGTGCAAGATCGTAAATTCAGATTTTATTAGCGAACCAGCGCGTGCGACGCGCGTACGCCGTTTGTTGTCCTCTTCGTGTAGGAATTAATTGAACGGCCGGGGATGCTAAACGATGCGGGATTTAATAAAATGCGTGTCTCAAGCCCGTAAAATAGAACACGGACTAAATTCTCTCGGAGTTATTCGCGCGTTGCTGACATAAAGCGCAATAATTTTCGCGTTGTCGAATCGACGATGTTCGTTTGTAACGAAAACACGTCGGGATATATTTTTTTTATATATAAAAAATGCTTTTGTTAATGCTAATAGTCAAATATTTGCATATATATATTTTTATATTGAATATTATTAGTAGATATTATTTAGATCGTTACCTCCGATCGTTTTAAATCGAGATTTGTAAGAGTCGATATCTCAGGGCGATAGTTTTGGAATACTTTGTAATACTATATTCATAGAGTTTCTTTCCAATTTGATATTATTTTCAGTGTGCTCATGATATTCGATACATTGAACACGTAAGAGTATTGACGCTACATTTAATTTAAGTATTTCTCGCGTCGTATCTTTATTCGCGCATTCGTGCGAGCATTTATTATGGATGTATGATTCTCTCTCTAATTTTACGCCAACTCCCCTTTTAATAAATAATTTAACGATTTAATCGTATTATAATACGATTTCACGGAATATCGAACACTAATTAATCATTCATACTTCATCGTAAATGGCAATTTTATGGGAAAAATCGATAATATCATTAATTACGAAGCGTATCCTTTGGCGACGGAGATCGATCTATATTAGTGCGACCGTCACTAATCCCGTCCCTTTTCTCACAGACGGGGTTTCGGAGGAGATTTTCTCGTAGAAACCCAGCACGTGAGACGATTCCGACTTAGCCTAGGGCGCTCTTAATTGTGAGCGTGAGGCCTGGTAGACTTAAGGTGTAATATTAAGGGCGGACGTGCCTACTGACCGCAGCACATCGACATTCCCCTTTAGGGTATTCCCGGTATACCCATACGAGACGTGATGTCATCAAACGCGTATCTGACAAACGCGCAAAGTCTTTACGTAACTTCATTTACATCCATCGTGCTACTCGTTGAACTTCAGAACGAGCTCTTTCATGCATAACCGAGTTTCCCAAACAACTGGATTAATCCCTGTTGAAATATTTATTACGTAAATCGTTAATTTATGTTAATGATTTTGTGTGTCCCCGCATTTATATACAATAATGCTACAGTTTCTAAAATAAATAGATTATTTATTTATGAATTTAAAACAAACAAGAGATTTATTATACATATATATACCTATATATATATACACTTTACTTGTGATTATCTGTGTGATAATCTAGATTAATAATATATTGATTATTATTATTATTATTATGAACTGTTTGTTGAATTTTAAATCAATCAACAAATAAATGCAATTTTAATATCGTTCAACGAAATAAATGTAATTCGATAATAATATAACTATTCAAAATTGATAGATAAATCAATAATAAAATAATAAGTATGATAATTCAAAATTTGTTTGATATGAAAAGTTTATTAATTTTTTTTTTTTTTTTTTTTTTTTTTTTTTTTTTTTTACGTCATCATAATTGTTGTATATAATCTTTGTGAGCGAAGATGTTTTGAGAGAAACTAGGAATTCTGATAATTAATTCTGGAAACGCGATCTCGTTATAATGATTAACGGTCGGCACTCGGATAGTATAGCATCTAGTATAATCCATCCGTGCTTATTAATCGCATTACTCTTACATAACTGGCAGTATCATTATAACAGTGGCTCATGTACTTGCACGTAAACGCCTTAGAATCTTGTCTGATGCAAGATTTCAATGCGGTTGTATTCTGACATACATTTGCCACGCGCTAGATGTATATTTACATGAACTCGTTACTATGTACATTTAGATGGAATAACGTCAGGCGAGAAGCGTATATATATATATATATATATACATGAAGAGAGTGAGAGAAACATAATATATTACATTTCTAGATTGTGTTAAATTAGCTCGATCTAACTTAGTCTTTCATCATGGAGAATATCGTAAACATCAAAAGTACTGTGCACAAAACTACATGTGTTTTTCTCGTCATCGCTACCGTCGACGCGCGACGCGACGTACGTTCCATCAAAAGCGAAAAGCGGGGACAAAGTATACAGAGAGAGAGAGAGGAGGGTGATATACTCAATATTCCGTGCTGCTCGAAGCGACAATGCGTATGAGGTCGGTATATATGGCATATAAAAATAGAAACAAGCTCTTCGTCCACCTGGCCTCGCCGGAAGTCGCGTAGCCGGATGGTCAATGCGGATGAAAAGAGCGAACGGCAGACCATAATTGCAGTGACGTGTCACCGAATCGCGAATGCATGAAGAATATCCCATGTTATTTTGCGTTTCCTTAATATATTGTGTACGTTTCTGATACAATATATAAACTGTCATACATATACTTCATTTTTTTATCAGTTTTATAAATAAGATATGTATATAAATATATAGAAAATGGGGGATTTTTCAGCGAAATTGTGCGTTCTTCAATAATTCCTCGCTAGAGATGCATACGCAATGCGTGTGTCAGCGGAAGCGCAAACCTTCAACATTCGCGAAATAAATGTTTGATAAGGCATATTCGCGATCGAGGCCGCAGCACAATACCGCGCCCTTTCCTTCCGCCACCCCGTTCTTCTCTTTCTCTCTTTACATCTCGCGATGTTTATTTTTTATAGCTGAACGCTCGGTTTGCCGCCCTTGTTTTCCCTCATTGCTCCGCGCGCGCGCGCTCGGCGTATTCCCAGCAGCTTAATGCGAGGACAAAGGAAGGTTACAAAGACGGCACACGATATTCGCTCGCCCGTGCTGCTTTCGCAAGCAGCAACGTTGTTTTCCCCGGTTCGGTTGCTCGCATCTCTCGCCCCCTCCGCTTTTCATTTTCCATTGCTGTCTACGAGGGGGCACGTTCGACGTGGTAGTGTAACGAATCCCGGTTGACGTTTTCGCGCGAACGACACAGAGAAGCTAAACTTTATTAAGCCGCGCCGGCTTTGAAACCAATGGGTCCGCGATTGGCGCGTCCGATGACACTCGCATCTGTCATCGCGTGAATGCACCACGCAGGCACGTGCCGTTAGGCGGCACCGGCAAACGACGCCGATTGTTTCTATTAATTATCGTAAGTCACGTATTCCACGCGCGCGTTTCTCCGTGACCTCGCGTGCAATTTAATCATTGCGCGCTAGCCACCGAACCGAGCGCAAGTGCATCGCGCGAAGGTATTCGCATCTGTTATATATACATAATCGTTTTTGTTCTTTTGCAATGCTAATTTGCGCGACAAATTGTCTTAATTTTTCCATCCTATATAGATTCTGTCTATTTTGATCGGGATAAAGTTCAAAGATTTAACTCTTTTGTATATCTTTTTTTTTTTTACAATCCGCGTTGATTTTTTTCCCCTTTGCATATATTTCATCCCGTCCTCTGATAGTCTATTACTGTCACGATATAACGTGCAATAAATCTGTTTCACTGAGATTTTTGTATACACGGTTTTTTGTGCACGGGTGTGCATACTATTATTACTCAAGCCCTCTTGTATGACACTTTGAAAATGATTGCTCTAAAAATTTCTAACTCTAATATAAATTTTGCTGCGCATTTTCATAATGAAATTTACGTCTCGTTTCAGTACTCAGTATTTTGTATTTAGGTTGGAAATGACGTTAAATGACCGTCTTCTTTTTTTCGTCCGCTACTTTTCTGAAAAGAAAGATGCGCCTCTGTTAGAAAAAATAGGACAAAATTTATTTAAATCTTCATTCGTCTGGCCAGCTGAAATGCTTCGGTCTCGTCGCAATGTTTCTCGAAGGTGGAGAAACGCTTCTTCGCCT
This sequence comes from Nylanderia fulva, assembly GCF_048542155.1. Taxonomy (NCBI): domain Eukaryota; kingdom Metazoa; phylum Arthropoda; class Insecta; order Hymenoptera; family Formicidae; genus Nylanderia; species Nylanderia fulva. The sequence continues at coordinate 7,560,843 of NW_028190368.1, read as the reverse complement.
TCATGCTTCCGGCCGGATTTTATAGCGCATTCGATCCTTCTTACTCTAAGGAAATACGAGCTACTTTATCTTGATGTTCGCTCCATTTCACTTGCGCACGCAGTCGTGTCTTTGTTTTATCTTCGGATTAAGAAACAAAGCCCGGGAGTACGCGGGAGTATGGATTCTCTTCATTACTCTCTCGCCCGGCACATGATACACGCCGTATATCGCGTTTATAAAGTTCTGCTTCGTCGCGTCTACGATATTACTATTACTGCGCGCTAATAATGAACATTTTGAAAATAACCTTATCGATCGCCGCCAACCCCGTCCACCCTCCTCCAACCTTCGACCTTTTTCCTCAAAGACGCTCGCGGAGATAATCCTTCGTCGACGTCGTTTCTGTCCGGATACTCTCGTCATCTTTCATCTCTCCGCGAACTCTTTTCTTCCTCGTCCCACGATTGATGCAAAGTAGGAACGCGGACTCTACGTTTTCCTCCATCTTCCTGCACCCCTCTCATCCTTTTCATCCCTCTCGGTCAGAGAGAGGTCACGACGAGAAACTTTCGCCGCGTTTCCATCCGAACGTGACCGATCTGACATCTCGAGGGGACGCCGCCAGATTTCCCCGGATAATAATACTTCTCTCTTACAACAGTTTCAACAGTCGCGAGAGTAAGACGGGAGAGGGAGAGTGTTCTTTCCCCTCGCATTCTCGCACCGATCGTCCGGCGAGCGCTTGCGTTATGTTATGTTTTAAATGAAAGGCGTCGCGACGCGTCGTCGCCCATGGGAGAGCGTCGAGATTGGCACATTCTGTGGACGCGATTCAACTATGACTCCCCACGATAGAAACTCGCAGGAGAGCTGCGTCACGTGCAACTCTAGGTTTCCAGTTCTCCGGATATTCGCATCTGTCCACTCGATACTACGTGCACTCACACCGACGAAAACGCCAAATGGTCGCAAGTTTACTTTTATCCGTATACTCTTTGCCAATAGATTTTATTCGGGGTATAAAGTAAAAGAGAGAGAGAGAGAAAATAAATCGCACGTTGAAAGGAGTCAGAATTTTTTTCTTCCGTGTTAATTCGGATTGCAATTTAGTTTCGAAGGATCATTACTAGCCACTACACAACTCTCCACGTGGTGGTATAAAGAAAAAGTAAAGGCGAAGGCGAAGAAAGACGGGCTTTCCACGCGCCGATCAGGCGTGAAGCCCGAAACACCGAGCGTCGATCGAACGTTAGAGCTACGCCGTAATGACGACGTGATGGATGACCGCAACGCGGAAGCCCCGCGGCAAGCTTCGGCCTTCGGAGCTTGCCGTCCAATATGTCGTGGGAGGCGAGGGCGGGTTAGTCTCTCGTTCAGCGAGGCGTGCCATGAGCGATACCTCGAAAGTACGCGACCTCCATCCCCGCTAGCGATTCAATTCCTTAATATCTCTATCTCCGTCTTCTGTCCCTCTTTTCTCTCTCTGTCTCATCTCTCCTTCTTAGTTCTTTCTCTCTCGTTTTATTCCGCCCGGTGGTTCGCGTTGCCGTCGACGCTGACGCACACGCGTCTACTGATTCCACGGATATATTAGTTCCATCGATTCCGAGGTATCAGCCTCCTCTCGAACGTCCGTCCGAACCGTCGGGAGCCGTCCCGGCTCGCTTTAATGGATGACGAGGGAAAAGAACGAGTAATAGCGGAGAGATTAAGCCTTTCAGACTCGAGGGTATTAAGTTTTGGACGGAAACGAAAGAAAGGAAAGAGGAGAGAGAGAGAGAGAGGGGGAGAGGAAGAAGGGCGGCGGAAAGTATCGCGAGACACGACGGGAACTGTTGGGGATTTCGAGAGCCCGATAAAGAAGGACATTTATATATCTCGCTCACCGTGATCGGTGCTCGACGATTATCGACCTGAGAGACGACGGGTGGTAGAGGGTAGAGAGAGAGAGAGGGAGAGAAGGAAAGAGAGGCGAGGGCAAAGTTTTAACAAGGAGTTCGAGTGCTCGGCCTGACGAGTGTTGAACACGTGAATCAGCGTGCTCGATCGCGTGATAGAGCGTGTCTTTTTTGACGTACAATACCTCGCACGCGAATACTCGTACAAGAGACGAGTACGTTATGTCAGAGGTCATGGACAATATAATTTTTATTTATGCCATGTCGCGTACGCGGTGTTAAAAACATAAAGAAAGGAGAGGCGATTGCTAAAGTACACGCGGTAATGCCTGATTGAAACCGTAATTGCGTCAATAGCACGTTCAGCAGGAAATGGGTGCTTTCCATTTAATGGCATAAAATCAACTCCTACGGTCACTTTGATCAAATTTTGATTAACTTGCTCATTGATTGAACTTACAGAATGACCAGCAAGAATATTTCTCTTGTCTTATATACGATAATTATCGTTGGAAAATTTGTTATTGATTATTCTATAATTGGAATTTAAGTGGCCGATCAATTATCGACTTGTATCACTTAAGCGGAAAGCGCAAAATTTATTTTATCGATTTCTTCCTTTTCACATTATTCTATAATTTTTCAATTTTATTCACATTGTGCTAGTTTATTTCAAGAGCATATATCCGACTAAATATTTATATCTCGCGTTTTGTTAATTTAATTTTAATACATCAGCAATGCTGAAAACTGCTGATAATTTTCAAGATAGTACATAATTTGTTTAGTGCACGTTTGTATTTACCCCATTGGAATTCGAAAGACGGCCCCTCGCTTCGAGACAAGAAAGCTTTATGCCTTTACGGTTCAAATAGCGAATTGCCGGATTAACCCATAAACGGCTTGAAGTGACGGTAACTTTGCCCCAAGGTATCGTTACGGAACGCTGAAGAGGACCGAAACGCAATGGGAAGCCGCTACGTCGCTGCGTTATCATCTTAATTGTTCAAACTTGAAAGTTTCCGTCTCTAGAACAGTACTCGTCCGTTATGGTTTCATATACATATATATATATATATATACATTCATATATACATACATACATATACGTACATACACTCACACACAATCATATACACTTCCACATGATATTTAGAAAAATCTTTGTGAGAGAAATTCTTCAACAGGAGATTTATCTTTCTCAGTTAGATGAATATTCGATGGGTGTTGTCTTGTTTCACAACTTTTTAATATCCATCTTGAAATATCTTTGCGACTAGCGCAAATTAAAATTGTATTAAAGTATTGGCCAATTGAAATTTAATGAGGAATAAAATTTTATTAGCTGTTTGTAATTCCCGAGCAGAATTCGTAAAAATTTCAATTTCAATCGTTAACTTATACATCGAGATCTCGGCATAAAAAGAGACAATGTTCTTCTCAATTTGATTTCTGGTATCTAGGACGACTGAAAATTCGCCAGTTTTTGATTGCTCTGACAAAACAGGCAAAGTATCGGTTATCGGAAACTGTAAAACACAGGTTCTACTTTGCAATTGTAATTACATGCGTGACTCCATAAATTTTTTAGGCTAATCGTTGCGTGCGTCAGATTTCCAATGGAATTAAATGCGTGCATACATTTCAAGATCGCTCCGCAAAATTTAATTATCACGCATCCGTTAAATGATTCATATGCATGCACATTAAATTCAATGCCCACGTTTTTCGTACGCTGTAACATGGCGAGCAGATACGGGAAACGCGATATGTATTGATTCTGTACCAAATATTAAATTTTAATCAGACTGTCGATCTTCCGATCAAAAAATTGTTCTCCCTGTCAGGACGTAAAATAATAAACGTATGAAACATACGCGAAATATTTTGATTAAAATTTCGTCGTCGAAAAGTTTTTATCGAAATAAACTCGGATTATATGTAAAAAGAGAGAGAGAGAGAGAGAGAGAGAGAGAAAAGCTTAAATTATACATATAGTAGTTTACGAAAAACGATCAAAATACTCGGTATTTTGTAGGCTTGTACGCTACGTATTTTGTTGTTATACATATATGTATAAAAAAGATTAACAAAGTCGTACAAACCGAGTTCAAACAGAATTTAAACAATGAATTGTCATCTATTTCGGTTGTACAACATATATTTTTTCTCAATATGTAAAATAGCACGTGCCTTAAATTTTAAAAGTTTCTAAACTGTGTGACAATAAACGATATTGAAGCATAAAATTATAAGAATTGTAATTATAAATTATGTGATGACATTCATATATAGCAAAAAGTAATAAATATTAGATAATCTCCTTTAATGAATTTTTTGTCTCAACTAGGATTAATTAGAACTAGTTAAATCGTTCAATTACGATATCGGATACAGCGATGCTGGTAGTCGGTATTCGGTATACGGGAGGAAAGAAGCGCTACTATTATGTTTTTTAATTGTGCCAACTTGGGGGGACTTCGTTAATGCGGGACGGCTGCAATTACGTCGGCAGGTACCACCCTGCTGTGAACCGGGGGACATTTTTCCATTACGCTGAACCTACGGCGCCTGAATTGTAATAACGAGCAGCGGGGAAATAAATTAATGAAAAATATATTAAAAGTTGAGATCGCGTACCGTGACGCAACGGAACGAGGCATTAGAGCTTGTTTCGCAGTTTACGAAGAGTAACCGGTAAAGACGAGAGCCTTCAGGAAATATATTCGTTAAGTATTTTCCTTTACTTCAAACGCAGAGCTGCCGCGCGCGCTTAGCAAGGATGGAATTAACGAAGCATTCCATTAACGTAAATCCATCAAGTGCTAATTGCGATACTGCGCGTATCACTCCGACAATGTACAAGAAAGATATATATATATATATGTGTGTGTGTGTGTGTATGTGTGTGTGCGCGCGCGCGAGTGTAATTGCATAGTGGTGAACGTTATCCTGTATGCAGAATTTTATGATTGCATTCTTAAATAATTTTATGTTTGTAGAACAAAGTGAGACGCAATATCTTGTAGGAAGTAAATTCCAATAAACTACTTAATAATTATTCATTAAATTCTCTTTTTCTAAAATTACGTTTACTTCGATACTTGTGTATATAATTTAACGTCGTCGCAGCTAGAAAAAAATAGAACAAATTGTGTAAGAAATTTTGATATAATATACCAAAGAGATATCTTGATTTTCAATTAAACAGTTTTAACATATTTATAAATGATTATTATTATTCATCTATAGTTAATAACCGGAATAGTTGGTAGCGCTTTTTGCATTCATTAGGAAGTCACACAAGTGTGACTACATCGAGTTACAGTTTATTTCTGATATATTGCGTTATATGCAAAAATTTGTTCATTTGGTGCATTCATTTTTCGTGATTCATCCAAGACAATTATCGAGGATGAATCGTATAAATTTGCTTGAACGGACACGCGTCAGCGTGAGTGCATGAGCAGGGGTCATCTATTTATTACAGGCAACTACCGTGCTTTGCGTCAGTTATTCCTCGACGTGATAAAAGAATTGCCTGACTAATTGCGATCGAAATTATTCTTTGGATTATTCGTACCATTGATACATTGAAAATAGCTGAATCTATATAAAAATAATAATATATTCTACGAATATATCTGTAATGAATCTAATTATATTGTAATAGTGTGATAATATTATCTTGACTTTTTACGAGGCAACTGATAGCAACTAAATGTTTATTTTATTGATTAAGTTATATATATCTCATCACTTTTGGTATACAAAGAAATATAAATAATGTTTATGAGTTTGGAAAAGAGGTAGAAATATATAAATATATCTATTATATATAAAATATCTAAAATTATTGCTCTAGAATTTTATTTAATAGATTCATTTTTGCCACTCGCCGAAATTTCGTTAAAAAGCAAATTCATACAACAATTTTGGTATATATTGTGTGCACGATATTTTCCGACCATACAATAGCTATCTTTGAAAGAGGCTCGCGTTCGTTACATATTAGCTGCATTGCCGAATTCATTATAATTGTGATTAATTACGGGTTGGATGTTGCGAGTAATATCATCAAAGCGAGATGCACACATAAAACTTTTCAAAAATGTGTTTACTCACACTCAGTTGATATTCGAAATTTCTTTTTGCTCAACAATATTCATTTGGCTATTATTTTGTGTAATGGAAATATATTAATAACATTCGCAACATATTTTCATGAATAAATAATAAATTGATCATAGATTCTAAATGTTTGTTTCTTTATATTAAATTAAAATATAAAATATCTATATAAAAGGACCAAATGATAGGTTCAATTATGATGATGAAGCTTATATAATGATTGACGCTTACATTATTCAAAATTATTAAATCTTGTTTACCGATTATATGAAGGTTCAATTTACTGGTTATTTCATCATAGCGCATTTCTGGTCATTTTTACTTTTATTATTAAAGAATATTATGTTTAATATACATACATACATATATATATATATATATATTCATCCTCCTGCATTTACATCAATTTAATTCCGTCATTTAGATTATTAGATACATAATCTTCTCTGTGTGTTTAAAGCACCAATTTTGCGAGCTACATACATTCACGAACCCCGAGCGATTTTCGTCTCTCTCTCTCTTTCGCTCCGGATTAGTCTCTCGCGGTATCGACAGCGCATACTCGTCTGTGTAACTAGTTTTACATCACTTTTTTTCCTTTGATGAACGATACCGGAACGCGCAGTCCTTTGCCAGGCGGCACCCTGGGGCGAATTCGTCGACGGCCGACAGTGTTGCAACGACGATGAATTAGCTTCGTTACGATATCACGGCGGTCGGGTACGATTGTACATGGTTCGCGAAATTCCTGAATAACAGGAGGAGAAGAACGGGGGGAATGAGGGTGGCGACGAACGGGCGGACGGAAGAAAACGTTCGCGTCGCGCAGCGGGGGCGAAACCGAAGGGCTGCTTCGACCCCGTGAGCGGAACATCGCCGTGCCCCAGCCGCGCGGATTAAAGCGTAATTTCGTCGTCGGCTTATGCGACGCGTAATTGCATTGTTACATCCCTCTTATGTACGCATAGACGGCGGTTGCGGCAGCACGCGTCGTCGACGACGGCGACGTCGACGGCGGGGTTTCCGAGAGAGCGGTGGGTTTTAGAGGGAATTTGTGTAGTTGGATTGGATATATGTATATATAGTTGAAGCCGGCGTTGACGCGCCGCTCCTTCTCGTCCTTGCCACCGTCGTCATCATTGTCGTTGGACCGGAATTAATTTTAAGTTTTAATGGAACGTATCTCGCGCATGCGCAAACCCTCTTGCCTTTGCCGCCGACCTCTCGTTCTCTCGTTTCGAACCAGAGAAGGCCACAGCCGATCGCGACCAGGGACCCGATTCCATTATCGGTGCTGAACTTCGCGATACTCTTCGACCGCTAACCAGCTTCTCGGCTCTCGCACCAATCTATAGGACGAACCGCCTGTCAAATCCGAAGGTAGTTTGAGTTTCGGCCGAGTTAATCGCGCATGAATACCACAATCAAGGGTGTACCTTATACCGTACGCGCGCTGCCCACCATCGAGCCCTCCCACGGGCTTCGTGTACCGAAGCAAACTGAGTTAGCTGGCTTTACGACATGGTTTGTCGCGACCAGAATGTTGTTCGTGCACACAGAGATCCGAGTTTGTGTGACCTGGGACTTTCATTTTGCATGTTTTCTTTGCCTTTCTGCTCTCTCTCTCTCTCTCTCTCTCTCTCTCTCTCTCTCTCTCTCTCTCGTAGCGTGTAAAATATCTATATCATTATACTAACAATAAGAGTTAATACCAGACCAACTATCGAGTAATATATGTTTTTGCAAATGCGCATTGGATATATAATGTGGCATTTATTAAATTTATATCACAGAGTCGTCACACAAGCGAACTTTCATCGATCCATCTGCGAATCGTAGAGTTTAGAGGATAAAGCCGTGTAATTAAATCTTTAACCTTACAACTACCTAGGCGCACTAACGGAGCACCGAGGAAAGGATTTAGGCTGTTAATCCCGTTAGCGAAGTTCGTTACACCGATCTCTCCTTTCCGGCGCCTTTTCACCCACGGCCATTTGATTTGCCGACTACGACGTCAAAACTTTTCTCTTTACTCTCTCTCCATCTCTTTCTCTCTCCCTCTCTCTTTTTCTTTGTAACATATTGAATGAAGTCAAAGTCTCTGACACGATATCGAAATACTTCGTCGCTTTAATTTTGCCGCCTTTATATCTTTTTCACGTTAGAAGTTATATTTTTTAATTATAGCACATATAATAATTTTAATAAATTGTCCCTTCCTTTGAAATCTATTACGACTTTTACAGACAAAAGATTTGAAACATGAGAAAAACTTGGAATGCTTTATGTTTCGGAAACTTTTGTTTTCTATTTTATTGAAAAATTGAGAAAAATGTCAGAAATTTATTTCGCTTTATCTCACGACGATTTTATCTTTACGGCGACATCGCTACTTGAAATAAAAGCCAAGGCCGGAGATATTCCAATGAATCGTTGAAGCGAATTTAGGACAATTTTGAACGAAGAGATGGTCGAGTGCAATATAAATATCGTTGACACGGTTATCGCCAACTTGGAATTTCAGATTTCGAACGTTAATTTCTGAACGACGACGACGGCAGGAGCAATCGAATTGATGACGGTGGTGGACGTTGGTGGATGTTAAGCGAGTCCTCTCCTTATCCAGTGCCTTCTCTCATCCAATTTCGGGTATCGTGTTTCAGCCTGTCGGTAGACGCGCGAAGTAATAAGCTCGAGAATATCTAGAAACGAGGAACAGCAATATTTCTCGCCGCGATGGAAAAGAGGAGGAGATCCGACGCGCGTTGGAAATATACTAACTTTCTCGGAGAAGCTGTCGCCTCCCCGGAGATTTTGCTTTCGCGATGATAACCTGTTTACTTGTATATATTCGCATCGTTAAAAAATGCGGAATAAGTATGTTTGCGCGAGAGGTCGGCATTTCACGCGCGACGATATGTTGGAATAATAGAATGCCAGTGGGGAAATTAAGCACTCCTGTGCTGTGCGTTACGTTGTTTTATTAAGAACGAACTCCTCGGCGGAGTCTGCGCTTCTCCTTCTTCTGTATATTTACGCGCGAAAGGAAAATAAAATAAAAGTAATTACGCGGTGAATTATTACGAACGTACATCACATTGTAGCAACGAGATGCGGAAAAATGCGCCGCAAGAACTGACTTCATTAAATTCCTGTTTAAATATTCGAGAACCCAGGAACGTTGATTACGTCATTCCGTACAATATTGCCAGCTCGAGGCGCTGTATTTTCTACCACTCGCGCGCTATCACGGAAGAGGCTTCTCGAACGCCTTGACTCACCCTCGGGTGTTTTCGATCAAAGCTTCGCTCTCGACGACAATGGAACGGATATTCACTGTGCGAAAGTGCAAAGAGAGTCCGCGCGCTATATTGCGGATCGCCTTGGGCGTGACTTTGAGAAACCCGTCGATCTGATCGCTATACGCGGCGTATTTGGATGTTCGCGCAGCGAGAGACGTCTCCTATCCCCGTGTAATAAGGCGAAATTATTGGCGAACCCGCGCGACCTTTTCGTGCGAATTGCGTTCTATAACGTTGCGAAATATCGTATATATGTCCGCGAATTAACGGGACATTGTTGCCGCCACATATACGTATTTGTGACCGTCCTTCTGTACATTTATTAACGATGCAGATTTAATTATACAGTACAGTGACTGCCTCGATATGCTCCGTTACATGCGGAATAATGTCGCGCGGAATACATTTGCGCGCCGTGTTTTCGCTGCTGTTTCGTTAATCCTGATCCGCGCGATATCGGCAATGATATTTTTCGCGTTAATTTTCAGGGTATTTTAAATATATTTTGCGGCAAAAACGAACTCGCAAACGCAAACTCGTCGAGAATTATTAAATTAAAGTCTCGACGCGCGGCGGACGGTAAAATTGCTTGTGTGCGTTCTTCGGAAAAAAGGAAAAAAAAAAAGAAAAAGATGTATTTCGTCGGCGGGTAGCAGCGGATTGCCTTCCGTCGCATCCGTCCTAGATGGCCAGGGGGCGTTCTTCGTGTCTGAGATATTCAGTGAATGTATCGATTCCCGACTAGGTATTCGCAATGGGGTCTTAAGGAATTTAATAATCCGGCATCGGCAACTTTCTAGGGTGCCCTTCTTTGCGGGCACCGGCTGCGTCGTAGTATTCCGATTATCGATCGGTAAATAATTCAATCGGACGTGAGTAATTGCTCTCCTAGACCCTTGTATCCTTCTTCGTCGTCCACTTTTTTCTTCGCTGTCATTGCGTTACGTAAATGATTTGCCACATCTAATAGAAAAATGATCTTTTAATGATCAATTTATTATTTTGGTTTTGGCTGAGTTTTTTTAAATAAAACACCACTCACGCTCAAAGTATATAACGCCACATATATATATATATATATATATATATATATATATATATATACGTACAAGTATTAATAACTTTTGGACAATCGAAACGAGATCCTCTCGCGAAACAGGCATCGGGTAGACAAACGGAGAACGTGACGTCGCTATAAATGATTATCTTGGCGTTTGGCAGAAGTGGGTCAAGTTCGCGAAGACGTTTTATCCCGCCACTTGAAATTAAGCGAGTCATTTGCCATTCTCGATTGCATTTCCTATTGCATTTCCTCCTTGAGATTCAATTTCAGCCAAGTTGAATCGCCACTGTTCTACGACAATATCGAAAGTCGTAGCATTTTTCCATTTGTTTGGCGGACATACGATTTGTCGCGACCGCTGTCCAAAGTAAAATTCCCATTGCTGTTTCATGTAGCGCCAACTGGGAGAACAGCGAGAAAGTTCGCCGCGTTTCACAGAAAGTATATCAGGTACGTTTCGTGACAGCAGTTACAAAATTCCGTCTTCTCTCTGGCGAAATATGTGCAATACTCTCTGGTAAAAATGCCCTCGTTGCCAAGTTTTATTCTTTTAGCAAACGGGTACGAGAAAAAATTTCTGATGAAATCCCGCTATATACGCAACATCGTTGTTGAAGGAGTAAAAAATACGAGCGTAATATTTAGTTGTGTAGGAAATAAATATATTCACGCGATTATACAATATATACAGTTTGCAGTGTTATTAAAGAAATCATCGTCGACTATGTGTACTTCTCTCTATTAAATCTCTCACCACTGTAAATTATGGAGTAAACTCACAATCAGTCGCGTAGAAATATTGCGTTGAGATAATGCAAACGCGGCGCATAGCGACGAATAGCGGGAAAGTGAAAAGGTGGGTAAAGAGTGTACCTGCGACTGGCGGAAGTAAGCGGTAAGGACAGAGCGATGCACCGCTGTTTACACCGCTGTTGCTTAATCCGTTCGTTAAATAAAGATCCCTGCAGAAACGTGCCGAGGAAACTTGTTTACCTCGGTCCTTGCGAAGCGTTTCGCGAAAGCGCCCTTCTACAAAGTCTCGCGCAGAGAACCACGCGCGATATTATATATTATATTTTATTATCGCATAATGTATCTCTCACACATGTATCTCTCTCACATATAACTTTATATACACGTATCATATATATATATTTTTTTTCTTTTATCTGACGAAACACGGGGCGAATGAAAAAGTCATCATACATGTCATGAAGGTATAAAAGGAATCTCTTGCTTGTTAAAACTTTGTGTCAGCCTTTCAAATACATGATAAATGCTACAAAACTACAAGGGAAACGTATTTACGAGTCGGGACAGGCGCAACTGAAGGGCATTATTAAAATACATTGTATTGCGGGACCGAGATCGAGAGTCAGAGAGCGATAGGGTCCGTGGGACACTGATACACCATTTGGGATCCTCCGGGAATACTAATGGCAGATCGTGGATGTTTAGTGCGTTCTTACAGCCGGTGCATTATTGATGCCGCTCTGAGTCGGCCCTCGGGCCGAACAGAGAGCCGCCACCGAGGCGGCGGCGAAACGGCAGCTGTAGACCGCGGGTGGCCCTTTCGAGAATCCGCATCATTTATGCATGTGCACAGGAAGCCTTTTCGAGGATAAGAGGCGGCATAGCACTCGTGATCCCTTCACCTACGATATATGGCCAGAATTATCCTTAATTCGCAACTCTACGCCACAGATATACAGAAAAAGTTATTATCTCATCAGCTTTATTTCAACTACTATTCATCCAGAGAATTCCTATTTTTCTCAAATATGTATACACGTGTTGGAAAATAAGCGTGTTTTATATATAAATATATATTGTCGTAAATAAGGATAATGAAATATCAACGCAACATTGATATATATATATATATATATATATATCAATGTTGCGTTGATATTTCATTATCCTTATTTACGACAATCTCTAAAAGATTCTTTTTGATGAGATTTTGCGAAAGAATCTCTTTTCAAGTACCTATAATAGTAGCTGTTATAAATCTCCCGTCAGACTTCCGTGTCTTTTAGATTGCTCGAGCGAATGAATCGACCCAATCAGCGTATGAATAACGATGTCTCATGCCGCATCAGCGATGATGGTAGCCGTAGAATTCGACAAGAGCGGCCTTGGACCGTAGCCAAGGCCGTGCGCTTATCCTCTCGGATTTTCTCTCTATTTGAGAACAAACGGAACGAAACGATGCAAGTGGTGTCGCTGGCACAACACGCCGGTGCAACCACCAGTTGCTACCATGCTACCAGAGCGAGGTCGACCAGCATAGGGCGAGAGAGAATGAGAGTAAGAGAGAGAGAGAGAGAGAAAGAAACAGAGAACACGCGAAAGAGCCTTGAATCTGTAACGTGTTGTGCGGGCGCACAAGCTTACATTTTATATGTATGCGATGCTGTAGGCCTACGTAAATACATAGTTAGTTTCATATCGCCTGTTGCATTCGTAAAGTGTTTCTTCGCGAAGGAACCGCCTGTTCCTTCCCGGACGCACCTTCGGCGACGCCAACGAGAGTCTTGATAAATTGCTTTCGCGCGACAGAATGACTCGTCGTTTTCAGTTGCGGCATTCGTCTTTTCGCATGTCATATAGTACACGTTATATATGAGTATTGAAGAGGCTGGTTTCTTTAAATCACAGATATCTGGGCATTGGGTTGATGTATTATAATTTATTATTATTTCGAATTATTTTAATATACACGAAATAAACATTTTGGAAAAATAAGATAAATTTAATTTATATAATAACCAAGAGAAATATTAATTTTTAATTTATCGAATAAAATAAAAAAGAATTAATTATATATACATTCCCAAAATATATTCAATATTCACAAACACATACATAAAATATACACAAAACAAATAAAATGTAGATAAAATAATAATGAGAGAAGAGCGCAGAATATCGTAGAATTTTTGTTGCGCCGTCTGTAAAAGAAATTTCGAATATCGATTGGAATCGAACGCTTCTATATCGACAGCTTCTCTATAATGTAATAATTTTTCGAACGATATGGAGTAGGATAGACGTTTTGTAAGATTTTCTCGTCAACCAAAGTGATATCGAACTCGATATTACCAGTTCCTTCGTAATATCTTATTTAATCGAGAGCTCCTGTTCGCAGCTTTTTACGGTCAACGTAGTCGAAGATCCCGGCAACGATTCTGCGTCATTACCTATGGTCTTGAATTCGAAGCACGATGGCGCGGCGCCAACAAGTGGTCCATATACCAACCAGTAATTCGCGCCTATCCAAGCTACCTGATTTTACACGTGCCGTAATTATTAATCAATATTAATACCGCTCTCACACGCGTGGTATTACGTGAAATGTCCATAAATGTGTTCCGAACGGAGCTCGTCAATGGGCGTATCTCACTTCCATTCTACAATCTCTTGGAAAGCTTCCAAATTATCGGATGTAATCGCTGTAAAATCATTTATTGCTTGAAAAATCTTCATTTACGATAACAATGCATATTCCGATATCGCATTGGTTTACGCGATATAAACACCAATAAGTTTTAATGCAAAGTCATTAACATAGGATTTAATTATGGAAGATTTAATCTTGGATTAAACGTATTCATATGCGCGAATATTTAAAATACGAGTTTTATCATTTTACGCGGCGAGTATATACAATTTTATCTCGCGATTTAATCTCAAAATTAATTTCAATATGCGTGTTTATTTTCATGTGGAAAATAACAAAGACACGCGCATGTCTTAGTTGCTTCGGACCGAAGTAACATCGAATACTGATGATGGTCGGGTCGTTTCGAAGTGGCTTGAGGTTAGGAGTGTGGGTTAAGTCTCTCTTCTCATTAAGTTGAGTGTTGCGTGTTGCGAGGAGACTCGAGGGGTACTCACTACCCCGAAGTGCAGTAGACACGCCAACCGGCGCTCACCCTCGAGCTACAGGTTGCTACGGAAGATTGGCAACTTAAAAAGCGCTTTAACAGAATAACGGGGTGAGTTCCTCGATTAAAGCTGTCGGAACCGAGCGCAAGCGGCGAGCACGAAGACGTGTCTACAAAGAGACGAATCCGCTGTTTCATCAGAGGAATGTCCGATCGAACAATTTTACAAGTCGCCGCAGCCGCTTCGCGCGCAGCTTTCATGCTGAACTTTATAGAGTGCTTTCACGGCGAAAGCAGCTCGCGATCGTTATCGCAGTGTCCTTTTTGTCCTCTTCGTGTATATGTGTATGTATATATGTGTGTGCAAAGGGAAAGGCAACAAAATTGCAAAATGTCGACATCGTAAGAGACGACGGTACCGAGAGACGGATTGTTAAATCGAATTTCTTCCAGGAGATGGGAGCGACCTCGGCTCTCAAGATCCGTCTCCGAAAGGGAATGGAAGGTTTTAGCAGGCACATGGGTATTAAGCATAGTCGGTGAACACCTTCTAAGTGCTGGTAAGTAGAGGCCCGAGAGGCATAAGGGAGAGAGAGAGAGAGAGAGAGAAGAAAAGAACTCGGTATATATGCGAACGTTTGCGCACGTGTGCGCGCGAAGACTCCCAGAAAGGAAAAAAGAAAGAGGGATGATGGCCTTATTTCATAACGACCTTCCTCGTTCAAAGAGGGAATAGGTAAGAGGTGCCACAAACAGTCAGGTGTACACGCGTCTTTCTCTTATGCAGGCCGTATACGTTTACGACGTGCATTTCCGGCACACACGCCAGACCGTTTCCGTCTCTCGCAAAGACCAAAGAAAAGGTCGCGTGCTTCGCAAATGTCTCCGTGGCAGGCGAGGAAATACAAGGTAGATTTTTCTTTACCAAATAAACTCTGCTTCGTAAACGTCACTACGTCCACTCTGGTGCTCTGTGAAAATATATTTTCCCATTTTTGTATATTAAGCACAACACGGACTTGCATTTTCCACAGAGATACTTACATCGGGAATTATATTAAAACTCTTTTGACAAACACGATTATTATTATAGATGTGGACTTGATGACTAAATATTGCGAGCGCGCGGATGTTTGCTATATTTTGACGCAATTTTACAAAGAAGCTCGGAAAATATGAAAGCTACACCTTCGCTTCTCTTTGGCAGCGTTTACCCTTTTGTTATTTTCCTTTGCAATTTTATTTCGAGGCCACGTTCTTTTCTCTTCTTCCACCTTGCCGCGCGCACCGCGAAAGTACCATCATTACAGTTCAATCATGCTGCTTTTCTTTTATACGGGTGCGCTATTCGAAAAGCGTCTCGGCGCTTCGCTTCCCCCTTCTCGCTTTTATACGTCCGCAGGTGGGTATATGAATTCTACAACGGCACGGTAAAATTGCTTCTGTGTCTCTGGCACGTCTACTTTATGGGATGCTAACCTGTTTCATATCGTAGTTCATCCTCGACGTAATAAGGCTCTCTCCCTCCCTTTTTCTCTTCTATCGACAATTTCAGCAAGACGTATCTTGCGTTTATTATTAATAATGTTTCGAAATAATTAGATAAAGTATCACGCGCGCAAAGTCACATATATACTATAACTATTTTTACGTGCATGTATACGTTTTAATGATTGTCATCCAATTTATTACAGCAGTTGTCGCGAAAATATAAACGAATTTAATTAAACTTCAGAACGCAATTATTTTTTAAAATTGTGTCACGGAATTAACGGCGAGGATATTGCGTGCTGCACTTTATGAAAGACAACCGCAATACACCCGCAATGCACATCGAACGTGAACAAACGCGATTGCGGTTTCAGGCAGGCATCACGTATAGTGAAGACCTCGGCACTTGGGCTTGACGTCATGTAATAGATCAAAATAATTGAAAAGACTACAGCTACTCATATATATATATATATATATATATATATATATATATATATATATATATATATATATATCTACTACTATACTACTGATTCGTTAACACGATTACGGTAAATTGATCAGTGTAAAGAACATCTATAATTTTTTTTTCTGCGATATGTCGTCATAACTAGAATACATTGCATGTCTTTATTACATGTTGCCGATTCGAGAATTCGTATCTACAGTCATTCTAGTTTCTTCAAGCGGTTTTCGAAAACACATAAATTTCCTTTTTAACTCACGTATATCTCGCATATAGCATCCTCGTTTGCGGAGACGAGTTTTGGAGGATGAACGCGTTGATAGCCAGTTCTAGTTAAACTTTCAAAACCGTCGTCGATTGAGTTAGAGTTTCGCTTCTCTATCAAACCTGCCGGTGAAACCTGCGTCGCTTGGCCTCGTCGTCTTGCTTGCATCGAGTTCGGGTTCAATTCGGAAATTGCGCTTGATGTGCCCGCCGCTCGGAGCGGTACTCGCGAAAATATGACGAATTTTGTTTGTTTGACATTGTTGAAGTTTTGTGTAGCGCCTCCCGCTACGTATAGAAATATATATATATATATATATATATGCCACAATATCTGCGCACTGTCAGTGCTTCGAGCGCTGCTTTGCCGGAACAAAGCTCTCTCGCGGCCGAATAAACATTTATGCGAACATTACGTGAATATATTGCGCCGCAACATTGCGCTCCCGCGGTTCGCCATACGCAATGAGTTTGCGAGAATCGATACTTGGCGATGAATAATAAGCCCTCAAATGCCCTCGTATTATTAGCGAAAGCGATAAATCGATGCACTTTATATCGACATTTTAAAATTTACGGTGGTTATGACAAGCACATACTTGAGCGTAGAATGGATACGAGTATGATCGTTCATCGGTAACAATGAAGTCGCTTTTTCGAGAGAAAAGGATCGACGTGTTTCGTTGTTGAAAAAGGAAAAAGAAAATCGTTTGCATTGATTGTGACGTCACGCCCATGGATAGAGTTGGACACGTCGAAACGCCCTCCAATTTATTATAAACCAATGAGAGCCGCTCTTCCCCGATCGGTTTTGTCGAGAGAATTTCGTTTAGTTAATCGGTCGACGCGGTTCGATGTCACGTCCCAATTTGGCCAAGTCTGCTCTGAAAAGCCAAATCCGACGCGGCCTCAATAATTGGGAAAGGATATTTCTGAATATTCCCTACACTAGAGAGTGATGCCTTCTGTGCAGATCTCAAATCCTTTTCATACATTACGTAAGCCTCTCCATTTTAATCAAACATTTCAGATCGTTTGCATCATCGATTGCTAATCAAACACGAAATTTTTACATTTTTCCTTTATTTTCCAACAGCATGAATTATCAATTATACAATAATATATTGTATAAAGACAATCTTAATATTTCATATGTCTCATATCCATCATAAACCATCTTCAAGTTTAGCGATATATTATTATGCTCTTCAGAAAATTATATATCGGTTGCACAAATAAATTGTCGATTTTATGGCTGTGAAATCTCATATGAATCAGGAAAAGGAAATCGAACTTCCGAGACACGAATGTTAAATAACGATGTTCTGACAAAGTATCATTAAAATACCGCTCAACAGGTGCACCATAGGTAAGATCCACACGTAGCGACGATAACTCGGGACAGGTTGTTCTTCCGGTGCTGCAGCTAAAAGCGGCGGCGGCGGCAGCTGCTGCTGCTGCTGCAAATCTCGGGGGATCGCTTTGTAAGTCGGAGGCCGCGCGATACATAAGTGATGCGCAGTTAAAGCGGCCTCCGTGGAGTGGAGTTAGTTCTATATGCAATTGCTCCGTTCCTGCCTATTCTCCAGCGTTTCGATCTTATACTGGTTATATATCGTCACCATTAGCCACTTTGGGCTAAAACGCTCATCCGTATAATATACTGTCTCTCGTCGCCTTTCCAAATGCCGTATAGCTTCAAATATCGTTTCATCAATACGTTTCTTCGACACGTAAAAAATGATTTATTGCTTATTAGTGTAGATTCTACATATTTGTTACTATAATTATTTGTTATCAATTTTTTTAAATAAAATTTTTTATTTTATGCAAAGTCTCGCCAGCAACATATATATTTGAAAATATATTATCTACTTCTGAAGAACATAAATATATTTATTGCAATTTTTACGGTCATTAACACGTAACTAATTGAAATTATTCTAACAATAGTTTTTAATATAATATAAAATTTAGAATAACTAATAAAAATAAATAAAAATAGAATAACAACTAATACTTTTTAAAGTATTTATTCAATTTGTTATAACTACAGAGGGGTCGAAATCAAGTATAATGCTATTTAAAATAATTAATCGCGTTCGCCCCGAAAAGTCAGTCTTTATCGATTCTCGCGTGACCGCGTCATGCCACATATCCCTCCCTATTAAACCAAACGTTGTGCACGGCGCCGTTGTACCGTCACCTATACCCTGAAAAGGTTAGCTGCTCGTTCGCGCTGATGCGGTAATCTCGTTACGGTCGAAGCCCGCAGCTGGTGCAAGCTACCTGTCTGCGCAAGCCAGGGCCGAGACATTTAAACATTCATAGAAGCTACTGCCTCCGTCGTCGTCGTTGTCGTCGCCGTCGTCGGTCGTCATCTGCGACACGAAAGTTCCCATTTCGCGTGTGCACGGAGTACGTATGTATATAGGTATTAAAAGCTTCGGGCACGCACGCGTGTGCGTAACACGCGAATGTACAGCACGGTAAGACAGAAGCCGCGGATCTTAATGAAGCCCATTCAAGCGGCTATTATCGCGGAGACCGCGTAATCGTCTCTCCGCGCGAGGCGCGGTTCTCACTTAATAATCATACCCCATATTCCGAAGCTCGCGATAATGGCTTCCCGTTGCGCGTTGTCGCGTTCGCCATCGCGTTGCGTAAGCTGTTTTCCGCGTTCAATCTCGCGATGCTTTCTCAAAGCGAGCACGGTTGTATAAACGTAGCCATTTTGAGGATAATTACGGACGCAATTTTCCAGGAAGTTTCCCAGGATCAACGCGCGATTATATAAAGTTATCGTTTAATTTTTCGTCCAAGAGCGATCTTGAATAATCAATCCATTATTAAAATATATGATAAAAAAGAACCGCCGAAATAATTTTATATTATGCTGATATGTAACTAGATTAATTAGGTTATTTTAATAATTTTTAGAATATTAACTACGCGAGAAGAGTAATTGTCACCGCACAACTATCTGGAAATTTTCAATGGGCTATTCATTAATCAGCGAGTCATCCTGAACGCGCGGGTTGCTGCGACGGCGACTCTGAGATCCGTTCACATATTTTACTTTCTCGTCGGCGGTATCTCTGTATTTGTATCGGCAAAACAAATTTGTCCTTAGGATAATGGATTAAGCGGTCGCCGAGTCACGGAACGTATTCCGAAAACGTGCGCGAAATTCCTGCACGGCTTCGTAATTAATGAACTTGGGCTAAATGCAATGTGTCCCCGGTTACTAACTTACGGAAGGAGAGTGCTGTAATTGAATACAGCTACATACATGAAAGAATGTTGATTTCTAAATATTAAAGTTAAAATATTGCAGCAAAATTTATATAAAATTCTTTTGTGATAATTATTCAAAATTGATTTTCTTCCGTTTATGTAAATTAAAGCAACTCGCGCACACGATTAAACATGACATATTAATATAATTTTTATTAATGTTAATATATTTTAAATCTCAAAAGATATTAGACAATTAAAATTTAAAATGATTGGATACATTATATTTGTAATATAAAAAGTTCAATTTCAAACCTCGACAGGATCAATTTCTATTAGCTGTGGCATCCTACTTGGATAATATTCTTCTTAACATTTATCTCGTCAACTTACCTGAAACAAACAAAGAGAGAAAACATTTAATAATTTATCTTTAGAAAATAACTTTTTTCAAAATAAAACGATATTTAATTCTCCGTTTTTGTCATTAATATTGATCGCTATTCTTAAAGAACTGAAATAACGCCATAAACTTGAATGCCGAAGAAAGTAGCGGGAAAGAATGTCGTACAAACTTTTGCCATTAGAATACGGCTTTCGAAACGTTCCATCTACGTCGATCCTAACACAATCGCGAGGGACAACGTTCTACGTCTTCCGATCCCTTCGAAACATTCGGAACTTCGATGCGAGCTACGTCGGCGGATAATGAAGAGACTGCACGTCCCAGATAAACACTGTTGTAGCTAGTTGAGTATACGAGGGAAATAGTTTATTGTTTAGCGTCGCGCGGTCGGATGTTTGCGCCATGGCGCTGCAGCTGATGGAGGGACTGGTCGTATTATAGGGTGTAGCGCGTTTCGAGATGGAGAGCTGGCGAGATGGAGTTCCCGCGTATTGCGAACCACTCGAGAACGAGTGCTAAGCACACGGAGAACCGACTTCCATTCGTGCCTGGCTCTTCGTTACGCGGTTGTTGCTACGTGGTAAATGCAATCGGGCGCAAAACATCCCTTGCTCTCGATTTGTTCTTACGTTACCGCCTCGTGCACTTGCGCCGCAGTGGCCTCTAAAAATTAATGAGTCCACCAACTCCTTCCGTGCCGGGAGTTCGTGCGCTTAATAATTCAATCGCGTAAAAGGCATACAATCTTAGAAGCACACAATCTATAAGGCTCATTAACTCTTCATAAGTAAAAGAGGGATGTTAGTGGCTGTAATTCCCCGTACACATATATTATAAATTTAGAGCTCGATATTATCTTACAATGTAAAAGTTATAAAAAGAATACTCTACGTATAGCTAAAACTTTAAAGTCAGCCACAAACTATAATTTCGAAATTTTTGTTTAAAGTTTGAAACACCTCAAAGCGTAAATATTATGTGAAAAATCACAGAGATGGACGTGTCGCGTAAACGTAGTCGTTTGATTTTCGGAAATACATATTTTCAAACTTATTCTCCATAGCGAAGAAGACATGATTGCAAATCCTGACGAGACGTCTGGATTGCCTACGGATGGATAGCACGAATAAAAGCGTACAATAATTCAGTCGCAGGTTCTCTCCGTAAGGGTCGACCTCTTCGTGAGAGTTCTTCGTCGATCCGAATTTCTAGCGAGACTTATACAGTGCGCGCGTGGCGAGGGAGTACCATCCCGGTGATTTCAGTGCTCGAGGAATCAGTGCGCGGCACCACTCTCGTAATATCGGAGTCCCCATTAGAAGCGACTGGGTTTCTGAATTGGGTTTCGAAAGACGTCACTTTACGATGGAAGCGCGACGCTATTACAGGCACTGCTAGTTACTGGGATAGTTCGAGAAGGTACGGAGTAGGCAGGGAATGGGGTAAGGTGAAGCGTAGAGTTTCGAGGCATCTTGGTTGGTACTCCCTGTCGCCTTGCCGAGCGGTGAAAGTACGCCGCAGTAAGGGAAAGATGACAGAGGGTGCGCGGTCTGCCTCTTGCACTCCTCCACATGCCCACCATCTTCGCCAAAGCCTCTCTCTCTCTCTCTCTCAGTTTCTCTCGTGTTCGCTTTCTCATGAACGCGGTAACATCTCGATGCTACAACTTCTCCAACGGCGGAGTATCTCTGCTAGCTCCGTGCACGGAGCAAGTTTCGTGGCGAGAGTGCACACTCCACGTAAATTAACTCGCTTACTTTGGGCTTGATTGCATATCCTTATGGCTCAGCGCCCCCGCCGTCTCTTTCTCGATCGTTGATCGGTTTCCGCCACCGCGCTGGTTCACACTCGAAACGCTCGCGAGAACATAATTATTAGCGAAGAATGAATTTTCATTAATTCCAACAATGCGTCGGAGGAAATAGGTTCCGTGACTGGTTAAATCGAAATTCTTGAGAGGTGAGATTAATGAACCACAGTTTCACCTTGATGTGTGATACTTGTGGTTGCATTTCGAATATGCGGCGAATTTAAAAGAAGAGGGTAAAGAAACTTTAATGCGTGTAAAAAATGTATCTTCAACGAAATATCAAAATCATTAATACAAAATTTTATTTCATAATACACATATTATAAACGATAAAAAATAATTATTATAATGAAAGATAGAAAGAGAGTAGAGGTTGGCATTTAATACTCGGGAAACATTAGTAGAACATTAATAGAAGTGTGTCGATATCAAATTACGATTATGTTATACTAGCGCGTTCAGACAGGCTGGTAGCGGGTTCTAATCTTGGATTATGGTTCTCGGCTGGCACAACCCCCGCGTTCTCCACCATCTCGTCTCTCAATCCTCCAGCTGGATCGTACAATACGTTGTCGTCGTCGTCGTCGTCGTCGTCTGCCAGTGTCGAGTGTCGGTATTCGACTGTCGGCAGCTAGGCGCGTTCGACAATGGTCCGCAGACGTTACCAGTTTGACTCTCACCGACACCGACGGCTCTTGTCGCCGCCACCGTGAATTTCCTATAACTTTCCATTGAAATCTCCCCCGGAGAGGAATAAGGGCTGGTGGCTCGAGCGACTTCCAGGAGCGCGGGGAGGAACGGGGGTAGAAACGGTGGATTGAAATCAACTGCGGCAGCCCCGCGACTAGGTCGGCGAGGTGCTCGGAACACCAACATCGAACTTATGTGCGAGACGCGACGGATATGCTGTGCCGGCAAAGAAAGAAATATGCGGAGGACCTTTGTATGTGTTCAATAATACCGGAGAAAGTCGGGAGGAATCGAGAGAAGGAAATCGCGATTGTGAAAGAGCGTTAAAACGTGTTATATTTTACCTTACGTTCCTATATTTTAAGAGAGTGCGAATAAGTAGAAACATTCCTCCCACAGAGCTGAGAAAGCAATTTTACGAGTCGCTACTTTCGGAACAGCTGATCTTTCGTTAATAAAGACGTTAGTGAAGACGGTATCATTGGATACGATTTATTATTATTACAATGCGCAATCGCGACTGAGATATTTTTCGAAGATACAAACATTTTTCGTTTCGATGGGTGTGGAATGTAATTAAACCGCCATATATACAAGCGTCGCGCTATCGTACGTAGTGAGTTTTCGCAGAAGTTGGTGCTGAAAGGCTCTCGGAGAATCAAAGGATCGAGTCTCACGGGGGAAACGAGACGAAAGGAAACATGATACTTCAGAAATTCGCGAGAAGATCGTATCTCTTGCGAGAAGAGAAAGGTGGCAGGAAGGAGGGAGGCCGGGCCGAGCGAACTAATCAAGGATTTCTCGCCTTGAGCCGCGGAGCTCGAGCTCGTTTCCTTTTAGGTGACGACGACGAAAGCGCGGATGAAAGAAGAGGATAAAAAGGGACGAATGAGTACCTATCTCTCCTTACGGAGATCCGGCTCGAGTTAGCGTAATGAAGAGCTTTATAATACGGTCCACCGACATAAACCGCTGCCAACTGAGCGAAGGAGGTCGCCCGGCGGTAGAACCAAGTCCCTGTGGTGTGAGAAATAAAACTAGTAAAGGTTAATGAATATATATATATATATATATATATTTATATATATAACGTTTTGGCTTGATTTTATATAATGAGAGAGAAAAGAGAAAGGGAGGGAGAAACGGCGAATTGCCGGATGAGCGACGAAACTTCGGGACAAAGTGTCCTTAGTCATCTATCCTCTGCTATCCTGCTGTTCGTCCTTTCATGTTTCCGCATCGCGGGCTCGAAGATTCATAGAAGAGGCAACGAGCGGGCGACAAAGTCCTCGCTAATTAACTCGATGCATTCTACAAACTTGTAATGACGAATAACGTCGTGTATTTTACGACAACACATATTCGCTGGCGGCTGCGATGCTCCGTAACGTAGTTGCTTATTACGCGCTTCGTGTCGTTGTGAAATTACTTATTGCCGGCACTAATTAAAAGCGCCGGAGAATTTTCGTTCGACCCACGCGCTATATTAACGAGCGTAGCGAACGTAACGAACTTAATGAACTCCGTTGGGAGAGGTCCGTTACGATAAAAGTAACGGACGGTCGGCGATTCCCTCTACGCAGAGAGAAGCGAGAGAGTGTCAAGGACCAGGGATACTTTTCGAAAGATTGCTGATTCACCCCGGGGCAAGTCGGAGAGAACCTCGAGATGGAACGTCACCGACCCATCTTCATGGCCGATCGTCGCCTTAAGGAAAGTTTTTTCTTTTCTTTATTTTTTTTTCTTCGTTAATGTCAGTCGTGGACATGTACATTATTGAGTGTCGATCGATGATTCAATCCTCTTCCATTATTCTTTCATAAAGTCGTCAGGAATACGGTACACACACTCGCGGTGTCTACATAATAAATGCATTTCTCTATTATTTACCGCGCCGGTCCCTCGCGTGCGCGAGGGATTGCCATAATTACCGTCGTACAGAGCACGGAGTTCCGAGCGACGGAAGTAACTTCGGTCCCATTGGGCGAGGAGCCGGATAATTGTTGCACAGACCGGATAACGGGACGACGAGGCGTCGCGTCGCGTCGCGTCGCGTCGCAAAATTGTCGCTCCGATAGTGTCTTGTTTTCCGCGTTTTTACGGGTGGTCGCTCGTACACAAAAGTGTTTCGCGGACATTCAGCTCTTCGCATTCGGTGGCTGTCCCCCATCGGATCGGCGGAAGAGGAGAGAGAGACAGAAAAGCGCGGAGACCGAGAGGGTGGCGAATGGATGAAGCCTGCGGTACCAGAAGCCCGACGCGCCCGTCGGGTAATTCTACTCGCTCGAGTACCTACCACCCTCTCCTCTCTCGTTCTCGTATATACACGAGAGCGAGCTCCCGGTTGCGAGGGAGAGGAGAATCCTGCTTTGATAGCCGCGGGGGAAGTAGATTGGTAGGAGTGATGCGCCGGATAGAGTTCATTGGTTACGCTCTAGATCAGGCGGGTTTACGCTCGGGCATAAAAAAAGGGATCGGAATGCTTTGGGATTGGTCGAACGCCCGCTGGATTGTTTGCGGGAAGCGGTGCTCCCGGGAACGGCCGCTTCATCCGCTCCTGCTGTGCTTTACGGATACGATTTTCCGCTGATCATCGACATTATCGATTCGAGAACGAACGCTGCGAAGGTCGAATTCTCGACGTAAGGCATTTCCGTAGCACATACGGACGCGCGACGCTAATAAATAATAGACTATATCCTCTCGTTTCGTAGCAATTATCACTCTATATGAATGTCCGTTTGATTGCGTTTCAGACGCTCATTCGTTTAGTCTTTTTTTTTCTTTTTTTTCTATTTTACATTTGGGAGTATAAAACGAATGTTCGCGCGAGTCTAATAAAAATTGATGAAGTCGTGAAGCCATATACCGATTTCGACCTCTGTCACGCGTACGGGAATTCACGCTTTTGTCGACTGCATGTGGCGACTTATGCGTCGCTAATGCGTCCAACGAGCTCGTATAATGTCCGGCAATTAAATAAATATCATTCTCGTGTTTTGTCATATTGCCGTGCCTCGCTTTAGATCCGCGGTGGCGGCCATTATTCTTACTTTTCGCACGTGACTTTTTATTCTCCCCGCTCGCACGTGTGTATGTGGTATGTATATGTATACGGGAGTACGACAGTGCCGTATTTATGCAAATACGAGGACCAGCGGCGATTTTTGTACGAAAACCGGCTATGTTGCGTGCGAGGGTAAAAAAGAGATATAATTATAGGGGTTGACTTTTTTCACACCCTCCCCCCCCCCCCTCTTCTTCCCTTACGCGCACGCGAGGGGTGCGAGTAGCCAGTGACACCGATTGCGAGTGTGTCGCGCGCTACGGCGCCCACAGCGATATCATCGCTGAATAAACATGACATTATTAAGCGGACCGCTGCCCGACAAACACTCGCGAATTAACATACAAATTGAGCGACGAGAGTGTTCAGCTCTCGAGACGCCGAAAGGAGAAACTGCCTGTACACGTGTGTCCGCGACGATGTCTCGATTTAGACGTCGCGTCGCGCCAGGGGAAATTTCTTCGTCGAGTCACATCGAGCGCGCAAAGTCGCTTCTCATCGCGATAGCGATGGCCCCCTCGGCGGATAACGTATTCGCTATTCGCGTGGACGAACGTAACGTGAATTGAAATGAACACGCCTCTCTCAAGATCTGCATTTGCATATCGTGGTAACAGCGATGGCAGAAGTTACGACGGGAAACATCGTTTGCCCATCGTCTATATCAAATATACAATTTCGCTCGCATTTGTTTGTCGTATATAGCGCGGCATGCGTGCAGCTCGTCGTTAAAATATTAACATGTAAATATACGTTATCCGTTAGCGCGTGAAATGTTACGTAATACACATGGCAGAGTCAATAAGCAACATTCGAGGAATCCGCAGACGCGCATTTCCCTCGAATAGCATCCGGCGCTCGGATATCATCCCTCCTCTCTGCGCGCGTTAATTTAATTCGCCCCCTCCCGCATTGTCTCGATGCGAATGGCTAATTAAATTAAGCTTTTTTTTTTTTTTTTGCCGGGCAAAGATAGAAAACCCTGGTGATGTGTATCCCTTGCGACCTACGATGAAACGGAATTTTTCGTCCACTGTGCATTCTCTTTTTTTCTACCTCTATCTCTCTCTCTCTCTCTCTCTCTCTCTCTTTTTGTTTTTGCACTTCTCGTCCTATGCTTTTCACGCCGCGTTCCCGGTGGACTATTCGGGGAGGACATCGAAGGATTATTTCTCCTTGAAGCAAAGCAGACGCATCGGCGGTGAATCCCCGCGTCGGCTGCCCTCTATCGCGCTGCATACAAATGATGAATTACAAATATCGATCCGCGCCGCGGGAAGGGCGTGAAGGGGAAAGAGACTGACGGTGCAAAGGGTCGCTGGAAAATTATTCGCGTCACGCCGCGCGCAAAAAGCGAATTTACGAATGAGATGTGCCATCGCACTGATGCCGGTGCGGCCGGCTGGTCCCAGCCTTGATTTCGAGCAAGTTTAATTGAGTGTAGCACTCTTCCGTTGGGAAAACGACGACGCGATCGGTCTGGCTCAGCCGGAACTTTATTACCATTACGGGATCATTATAAAATTCCGCCAGCTAGTGAATAATAACGATTAAATCTGATATATAATTTCGATAAATTCAAATTTTGACGTACACACACAAAACGATCTCTCTTCGTAATGCAAATGCGACGATTGACGTAAAGTGTAATATATTTTTTGCATCGAAAATTAAAACTTTCTCTCTCGTCGAAATTTTAATTTCAAATTTAATACTTGTTCGACGCGATATCATTAATTTATTACTCCGTAGTAAAATAATGCTCCTGATGAAATTACCTACCAATGTAGAATATTTATTTAAACAAAAGAGATAAATGTAAAACAAATTTTGAGTTTCGCAGCAAAAATGCTTAGTGGATGTTTAAGTTAAGATTATTTGGATATTTTGTCGTCGCTGCGCTTCTTCCGATATTATTCCGTGAAATAAAATACTGTTCGACGTTTTTACCATTTTTTTCTTCCCGCAACATCGGATTTGGAAATACGAGCAGGACAAAGACACCGGGTGCCAGTGGACGGAGGGAGGAAACGCGATGTACAGAGATGGAGTGGAAGTAGCCGCCATCAGTGCGATAATGCGCGTTGATGAATCCGGAGAATCAGCGGACCATGGAAAATGTATGAAGTTTCCGGCGTCGGGCTACGGCTGGCTGGGTCCGCTGGCTGGGATGCAGGAATTTTAACACTTTGGTCGCGACAGCTGGGATATTACATAAGGGATTACGTCGATTTCACGCGAATCATTATTACAAAGTGTCGGTGATCCTCTTACCCGAGCACCGACGTCCCCGGCGAATATTTATTTTCGTTAGCGGCGATGGCGGTTACCCATTGCGCTCAGATTTATCCTTCACGGTTAGAGGATTTTCAATTTCGTTACGTCTCTCGGTCGTCTCTCGCGGTAAAATCGTGCCGCTTTCTCCTTCATATATACGAGCGAGGGTTTCCGCGAACGAACCCGGTTAATTTTGCGCCGTTCAATGAAACAACATCCCGCTTTGAAAATCGTCGTCTTCCGGCTAAATGTTGCGTTTCCTTCGTCGGCGACGCAGCGTGTTTAATTTCTCGACGTCGATTCGCGACGAAATGTTTTCTTCTCGACACCTCTTGGAGAGAGCGCGGCGCGATCTCGCAGCCCATCGAGGTGTTAATGAAAGCAGGCACGTCTGCGTTAAGGGTCGCGAGCTCGTCGACTTTCTTCGTCTGATTCTCATAAAGCTCTCCCGCGAGTCGTCGAGGGTCGAAACGTTGTGAAGGGATAGAAAAAGAGTGGAAGAAGAGAGAGAGAGAGAGAGAAAGGGAAAAAGAAAATGAGGGCGAAAAAAGTGGTGGACTTTTACGCTCGAGAACGAAAATGGAACTGGTTCGCTCGGGATGCTTACGGTCGACTCTTTTCCGGGACGAGCAATAAGCGAGTTTGCCGTTTCCTTAAACGCATCTGATTATTTTCATCAGCTTGTTCTTCGACTACGCTCACTTCACAAAGTTTCTCGATCATGCACTGGAAGGAATGTTATTTGAAAGTTCGATATCGGTTTGGTTACAACTATTAGTTACAAGGTAATTTCAAGAATGTAAATGTTGGTAAATATCGTGAAAGCATAACAATAAAATAAAAGTAACTTATCTTTAAACCTAATAAATATGGAGATTTTAGATTCTATTATTCGAATATATATATATATTGTACGTACAATTTTACTTTAATATAATAATAGATTTCTTGCGAATATATAAAATGCCCAGAATTTTCAGAATTATATCGCTCAGCGAGTTATTAATTATCGGTTTTAATTTACTTAAGACTCGTGCTTATACAGTCAATTATAATCCTTGTAATCAAATTATCCCCCCTTCCCGATAGGCCGGATAATATTACGCAATTTTACGAATGAAAAGAGGAACACGCCCTCTCGGTCGGGATCTGTGTGAAAGGAGTCGGAATCGATCCTCCAAATTCCCTGACGTCATTCGACGATGCTCGGGCCCCTCATCGAAAAGTAGAGGAAGAGAGAGGGAGGGAGGAAGGGAAAGGAAAGGTGCTTCTTGGAATGCAAAGTGCGCCTACCGGCCTGAGAAGCGGCGGAGCGCGAGAGGTGACGCGACGAAGGTACTTGTCGACTCGTTAAAGACGACGTTAGGAAGTGACGTACGGCATATAGAGCAGTCCGCGGCGGTGGCGCGTTTCCTGTGCTCCATCCGTTATAGCCGGACTAGCCTGAAGCCGGAAAACTTCGTCGCTCTCCTTTCGCGCTCGAGTTAAATATTAAATGCTCGAAAGGCGGTGGCGCGAAATTGAAGGGTCCGAGTCTTAGAGCGGCTAAATGGAGAATTAACGGGGTCGGAGGAAGAAAAAAAAAAAAAAAAGAAGAAGAAAGAACGAAGAAGAAAAAAGGAAGAAAATCATCGATGCGTGCGAGGAAAGAAGCAGGATCGAGAAACGGATTCGCAAAGAGGATGGGAAAGTACGAGGATGAGAAAAGTCGACAGCGAAGTCTACACCGTTAGGAGAGACTTAATTAATCCGCCGGAGCTTCTCCTGGAAGACGGTCCCCCTCTCTTATACGAAAGGATGCGCTATGTTCGTCGACGACTTTGTGCTCTCGAGGGCGGAGCAAGTTTCAAGTAATGGCCTGTTCCGACCGATAGAAGCTCCTTTCTTTCCTTTATCATCGCCAGTCGATATCTCGCGCTTTATTCGTATCGTTCGTCCACGTTAAAATCGTGTCGCGTTAAAAGTACGGGTATTGTGCGAATTTTCGTCACGAAATCCATTGTTACAAAGCCTGCCGTCAATTCCTGATATGTAATTCTCTGATTTTTGCCGTAATCGTTACAAATGCGTTAAGAATAATGGCAGGTGTCAATTGACGAAAATCTTTTTCATTCATCTGAATTTCTAATTTAAGCTTCTCTCATCTTTCTTTCCCCAGAACAGAAGGAATCAGAATACGAGTTTGACAACTGTAGCTCTGTCTTTTTCTCGATATTATTATCAAGTAGAAACATTCTGAGGGTTGTGGCGGCTGTCAGAACCGCAGCAGTTCGATTTACCGTGCTTTAAAACGCGATATCGTTAACGCGAAAGATTTAACCATGCCTTTTCTTCCTTAAGAGTTTCTTACTTTACTGCACTTTTAAAGTTTAAAACCTTACGATCGGTTTTATAACACTATTTCCGCAATTGCGCGGCGCGGTTCGAGCTTTACAAAGAGACTTGAGGTTTTTGAAATATCGATTAAATCACGTTTTAATCAATATTTATACCGCACGTTATTGCAAGAAACTATTTTTTTTTTATTAAAAAACAAAGATTTGCAATTTCACTCATTACTTAAGATATACAACTCAAAGATATTTAGAGAAATATACTAAAACATATGTAACACGCACTCGTGTAAAAAAAAAAAAGAATAGAACAACATTTTGTACGCCATGTAAGCAGAGAAAAATGCAATGTATTTACATACAAAATTATTGCGACAAATACGACGGTATTATTGGAAAAGCCGGCCCGAGGATCACTTAGGCAGATTGCGCGCTCGCATTTCTCTTCTTCTGTCTCGATCGCGGGTTTGATCATCCAGATCGGGATGAAGAAGCCACCAGTTTCCAGAGCCACGGTGACGCTGCTACACGAGACTGTCGAGTGATTAATGACCGCGGTGTCGGAGGGTAAGTCTCGCGATGTGCCGTCTCGTAGGTTCACTAGAGCGGGGAGGGAGGGGGAGAAAACGTCTCTTCCCCCGTTGATCCCGCGATTCCACGTCGCTTCGTACCCGACTTTCGTACGAGACGCAGCGCGGGAACGAGGGCGGCCCCAGATGGAAAAAAAAGAGCCCGGGCTTTACTTCCCGCTCACGAGCGAACGAAAGAGACGATCGTGGAGTACGAGGTCGAGTACAAATTGTCTTCGGGGGACAGGGCTAGGAATCAATCTACTTCTTGCCCTGCGTCTGCCCTGCCTTTTCGCTCTTTTCCCGCCTATCGTCTTCTTTATTCCAAACTTTACCAGACGCGTCACGCGACGCTCGGATGAGGTCATTGTGCAGTGGCATGAAAAAAACTTGGTCGAATTTATATTCGCAGTGACGAATGCTTCTTGCTAGTTCGAAACTTGGGGAAATTGAATTTGTCTATGTGATCGGAGAATAACAAAAGACGAAGAAAACCGACATTGGGTTCAGGACATTGTCTTGATATTCGACATAGTTCTTGGAAAAATATTGCAGACGGTAAATTTCAACCACAAAATTTCTATATAATAATAAATGTGAAAAATATCATTCCTTTATATTAGCCGTGACATTAGACTTTATTCGTATCGTATCGTATTATTGAATAAAATACGATATAATAACAATTGATTTTAAGTCATATATCTGCTTTTGCAGACCGCACGATTTGGTCATAACATGAAAGGTATATTTAACTTACTCTTAACTTGTACATATACCTATATCTGCAACGTGTATCGGAGATGCTTTACCGAGAACATAGATGTTATTATCGGAGAATGGTAAGAAAAATGAAAACAAGAATCGACGTTAGCGAAAACATAACATATAGTTGGGCATCAGAGTTTGTACACTTATCGATCACTTAGCAACCATATTTCTCGTACGGACGCACCGACTAGGACTTGGTAGTGCTGCACTTATATCAAGGTACCATCTATCTTGTCAGGGATCGACAGCGGAATAATGGTGAAGCTGATACACGTATACATAGCAAAAAGAAGGTATCGACATTGCTGGCTGCGGAGTAAAAAATGCCGTTCTTGCGACAGAGACTTTCTTTGCAGAGTCTTGTTTCGACTCGTCCAAAATTGCATAAAATAAAATGTATCTTTCAATGTCTCTGCGATTAAACAATACAATTAAAATTAATACAACAAATTAATTTTATATATAAATTAACTATTCAAGTCTATTAACTTTTCATCCCATTTTCATGCATCGAGATGATTTAGCTTTCTCAAACGCGATTGTGCGCCCATAGATGCAAAAATAAATAACCGTATCTCTCGGCGGAAGCCGCTTCGAAACTCTTGTAACGTTAGAAGCAATGCAACCGAGAGGAGTCCATGCATGTGTTTAGCTATATACGCGCGGGATTTACGCGGGGCATCTTATCGCCTTATTCGCGATTGTACAGGCTCGTATGCGGGTACATTGTGAATAAAATGCAGCCAGGAAGGTGGTGCGAAGAGCGGTTGGGGAAAAGGGGGCGCGATTATAATGCAGCGACCGTAGCTACGAACGGAAAGGGTCTGTTCCCCTCCATTCTCCATCCCCGTTTCCTCGCAGAACCTAGATTCTGGATACACTTTAGCGAGTCCATTATAGAGATTGTGGTCGCGACCTCGCAGTCAGGGCGCTACCATAGGTAGGTGTAGGTAGGTAGGTAGGTTTTCCATCCCCATAGCCGGCAAGAGAGCCTTCCTATCCCCCGCTCGTGCGGACGACGTCGGCCCACACGCCTGTGCTTTCTCTTACTCTCCTTCTCCCGCTTTCTTCTGCCACCGTTTATCACGCGCCGTACAAAGCATATTTTACGGTTGGACGCGGCCCGATGGTAATAGCGTAATAAAAACACTGGTGGGGATGACAGGTACCATTGCGAGGAAAGGAATTCTTCGGTGTTACCGATGGTTCTGGCTTAACTCGCGACGGCGCGCGAGGAAACGCCGTTGCTGCGTAAATTAGGATATAAGAGTTCGCGCCTCCCTCCCGCCAACGGACCGGAGATTATTCCGCGCAATTTATTCCAGAGTACAAATCTAATGATGGTCAGAAATAACGGGAAGACAGATTAGCCACTTGCTATTGTTATCAAAGATATATAGCAACGCGGAAATGTGCGAAGAGAAAGGCATTCCTGACGGGGCATAATGTAGCTGGATAAAAGAACCGATCGTTACCTCACGTTACACAATGTAATTATACTCTTTTCCCGTAGCCTAGGGAATTTTATTTCCGCTATTTGCGCCTCTGTCTTTAGGCTGCGCGCGAGATGGTGGAACGCCTCGGAAACGATTTCCTTTCTTTAAACAGCTCGCTGGCTGGCTGGTTGGTTGGTTGTCTGCAGTTGCTTTCGATTACATTCTTTTCGCTTGCGCAGATACAATGCCGTCCAGATCTCAGACGCCGCGTATCCGGATAACGGTCCCCCCTCGGAGTAGAGCTGGTGTTACGATACCGCCCCGGGAAAACGAAATAATAAGCCCTCTAATGGCGTCCGGAATTGCGGACATTCAGCCAGCGATTGGATGCAGTCCTGTTGCGGCAGTTCCGCCAGGCAGTTTCGTCTCTCTGTATAGCCCAAGGAATATAGTTTCCGTCGCCTCTGACTGGACCCGGATCATTACGATGCAGCTCCCGAATGACTTCTTAATCGATATTCCACGTTTCTTTTTCACACGTGAACGAATATTTCGCGACTCTGTTCAAAAAGCGAAGAGAAAATCCGCTGGAATCGGATTCAATCGAAACAGCACGAGACACATTTTCGGAATGACCGTTTCGACTAAGCGCTTTCGTACCAATCGGTTTTTTTTTTTTTTTTTTTTTTTTTTTAAGAAAAAACCTATATATTTACTCGATTTTAATGTGCGAGGATATTAAAAGTTTTGAAGATAAGCTGAATCGTATTCTCATCCGAAATGTCGAGCGTGTCTGACCAATATCGATCTCTACTACTTATTAATCACACGCGAAGAGTATGCCGTCAAAGATTGCTACGAGACAGCTGTAATATCTCGCAAAGTGCTTGCCGAATCAAGGCAACATTCCCGATATTACGATTGAGCGAGACACGTGCATATTTCTATTTTATCGATAAAACTCGCGATTGATGCACGCGCGCTACTCGGCGATGTAGGACGCATTCTTTGATGAAGTACACGAGGCAGATACACTTCAAAGGCCGCGCGAGTAATATATATTCTGCAAAATATATATTCCTCGTCGAAGAGATTCCTTCGATAGAAGCTTCCCTTCGACGGAAGTTCGCCAAGTCTTTGGACAAGCGAGAGAAATTATTCGCGCTCGATCGAAGCTCCTTTGACTGACGGCGTAGGGCGTTTGCAATCCGCGCAGAGTCAATCCTCGAAGGATGAGTTTCCGAGAGACGACTTTTTTTTCTCGCGGAATAATATCTGCCGTGCAGATGTCACTTTGGCGATACGCGAAACATAATCAGCATAAGAATGCAAGAATAGAGAAAGGTCGGAAAATTCACGCGTATATAGAGAGAGAGAGAGAACGCGAGCTTACCGCTGAGTTTAGAGAGAGGGAGAAAAAAGAAGGGAGACGAATGACACGGGCGTGTCACGGACTGCACCTGTTCTCACGCTGACCGAACAATGGATGTTGTGTCCCGGGATTAAATATCATAATTAATGTCGCCTCGGTACGTCTGGCCTCTCTGTGTACATGTTTGTTTGTACGTGTGTATCTGTGCGCGCGTACATGTGTGGAAGAATCGTCACCTTGGAGACGCCCGTCGTCGCTCGGCTTCTCTTCGCTCTTCTCCGTACATTTTCTCACGGCTTGCCGCACGGCTCGTTACGGGGATCAAATGCGAGCAGACAGAGTGTCTTCTATTGTGTACACGCTCAAGAAGCCTCTATTATTAACCTCGATCACGATCTACTTCCCTCTGTCTTCGAGCCCGCGCTCTTTCTCTTTCGGTTCTCTAGCTCTCCCTTTGCTTTCTCTTTCTCTCTCGCTCCTTCTTTCTCACTTTGCGAGTCTCTTTAGATCTTTTGTCAAAAAGGAACTGCCCGCCGTGGAACGGCTTTTATCCCGTTGCTAAAGACGCTCATCAGCGCGAGTCGACCGCGTACCATTGTTTTTTGATTCGATGTAATTCGATGTTTGAGTTGCATCTAACTAAATATTAATATCAACGAGTTTATCTTTGCTCTATATTATTATGAATGTTTGATATTTATGTATTATTATTTGAAAAATGAAAATGGAAAAAGTTTTTGTGTTAGATAAAGAACGAGTCCAATATACTTTTATAATATTCTCACGAATCCATCCTAAGATTTTCTTTTGTGTAAAATTCTTGTATTTATTATAATATTATAATGAGATTCAAGGAACAGAGAGTCTATAATGATATTCTTTACAAGGAAATTGAAGTAACAATTATGAGACATCGAACTCGTCGAGGAATGCATTGGACTGTAATACAATCGCCAATTCCCTGCAAATGATATTTACTTCCTTTGATTTCTGTCAGAACGGCAACTCCAATGTAGGTATTATCGAGCGTAAACTGCCAGCTCTGGACGGTCTCTCTGACGCTATACCGTCGGTACACATTAATTAGGCTTAGGCTCACGAGGTAGGCTTAATTACTTTCGCCAGATCAGAGCCAAACTAGATTCCTGCCGGAAGAGAGGGCAGGTAAAATGTCGGGGAGATATATATGTATGTACAGGGAGAAATATATATACAATATATATAATGTGCACGTGTATTTGAGAGAGAGCCGCGTGTGTGTTCGCGATGGAAATCAGAGGAGGAGGAGGAGAAACGGAGACACGGTTAGGGATATGAATCGCATGAGCGGCTGAGCTATTGTAAACACGCGTGTAACAAGGACTCATCCCGGCTGACCCGTCTCAGGGGAAATGCCAGGCGACGCAGGTGCCGGTTCAGGATCAAGTCACAGGGAGGACCGATCTTGCGGCCGATATACGGCGCCTATGTTACCACTTGCGACGCACCACTGACACTTTCCGTCCTCGAACGCCGCCCCGGAGTTTCGCCACCATCATCGGCCACCCTCTCGCTCGGTGCTTAGCGTGCGAACGAGATCGCACGTTGTAATCGCGTTCGCGTTGGTTGCTCACGGTTCGGCAACCGCTGTAATTTGCGTACATTGATTAAATTGACGAGTGGAATGAGAAACGGATGGGCGGACGAGAGAGAGAGAGAGAGTTGGGAGAGAGGGCGAACGACGCAGGCAACGCAGGCCGGCAACGAGCGATATAGGGAGGAACGGTGAGAGGGTTTTAGAGATCGGTACCGCGTTACCGTTACGGGAGTTCGGTGGCAAATTAAAACCTGCCAATCAAACGCGATATCTGTGCAACTTGATAGTAACTTTAATTAAAATCGCTAGTGATGAAGATCCGCCGAGGCACGGATGGTTATGTGAGATTTTTATTTCTAGTCCGATCTCTTTCTCTATCTATCCAATCATTACGCGAATAATGAATGAATATGAATAAAAAATATCGGGATCCGAATGAGAAGTTTCAAAGTCACAAATCATAAAAGCTGAATTAGCATATATGCGCGTATGTACACACGCGTGTTTACATACATGATATTAGTCTGATAAAAAGCGATAGAAGGAAGAATGACATTGATAAGCCGATATCGAAGCGGCCGACTGCGATACATGTCGACGGCGATGACGGTCGTCCGATCGCTCGCATTTCGGCTTGCATGAAAATTTCATGTAAACGGCGAATTATTGGACGGCGCATTTTATCGCGATATTTCGATACTAGTTAAGGGCGCTGTGAGACGCGAGAGAATAGCGTGTACATCGTGTCTCGCTAACATGGTGTTACTTTTATGGATGCACGTAAACCATGCGCTCGCATATCTATTCACTGGTTCGTGTTAAGAGAACAGTAGGGGAATACTGGGTGGGGTCTTGGCGTGTATGCACCATGCCGATCGTAAAATACTTGCAGGACATGTTTAGCGTGCTGAGAAAGACAACGGGAATAATGAAAGTGCACAACGAGAAAAATGGTAATGGAGTAGGAAAAGAGAGAGAGAGAGAGAAAGAGAAACAGGTCGTCGTAATTCCCGCAATTACGAGCGATCGTGGAAATGTACCACGAAATAATGGCGCGACCTCGAATAGTATATGATACTTGGAAATTATTCTCTCTCTTTCTCTCTCTCTCTCTCGCGAGAAAATTGCTAATATAAGTTTGACGATTTCGTAACAATACGTCAAGTGCCGCGTTGCATTATAATTTCGGAAATGCAATTATATCTTCTCTAGAGCGGCGAATTCGATTTTCTATCCATCCAAAGTTTTCGAGAGTTTTGTACCGAGAGGCGGCGTATCGCTTTACGTTTTCCGTCGTTGCGTTCTAGCAAATCAGATTAATAGAGATCTTACATTTGACGGCGTTATCGTGTCGGATGGGTCCTATCCTGTTCCCACCGATCAATATGGCGGAACAGCCCGGTGTCTGCGCGGCTGTAATTATTTCCACCTAAGACGTCGAAGTTTAGTGCAATCATTTCTCAGGAAGGATGTTCCCCCTTTGAAATTGTTAGAGGCGAACAGCTTTCCTCGGGGAAACTTTTGCGAGGCATCTCGCGTCGCGCCTCTCCCTCCCCCCGATTCCTCTCCCTCTTTCTCACCCCCCGGTTACTCTTACCTCGACACGCCTTCGCAGAGAGAGCGTAACTAAATAGAAACTGATGCTGGAGCCGGCAAAGACCCTTATTGTCGCTCGGGAACGCGTGAGAAGAAGTTTCCTCGTCGTCGTGTTCTCTCACTCGAATAAGACGATTCTTCGTGTCATTCCTGTTCGCGGGGAAGGGGATGGAGCGCGGCGCTCGAGAACGAAAAGTGAACGTCGCGCACCCGTCGAATACCAAAATCCCACCGTCGTCGACGACGACGACGACGACGACGACAATCCTCGCCTTCGCTGATCTATTGAAATCTAGGTACAGTCCCGAACGCGAATATCTGTTTTGGAACCTATTGTAAGTTTAACACGGCAATAATTATACGAAATAATTTTTATAATCTATTTAAAGAATTTATTTAAAAACGCAATATATATCAGTGTAAAATTAAGTAACTCGAATTCAATGTCGAATGATGTGTACAATGAGTAATAATTGATGCGCTGCTATTAATTTTTCAAGAATCGATCGTCCTCTATCGAGTTTCGCTACAATGGACGAATTCGCGAGCATATCGAAATAAAAGAAGTAAAAATTTACAAAAGTAAAACGGCCAAACTCTTCTCCCCGGTATTTTCTATGCCGGATACATATTCACACCCATCCTTCATCGTCGACCCGCGCGTTCTTTCTTTGTACTTTCGCTCAAGGCCCATCTCCTTTTTCCCGGAACGTACAATAAATTCCCGTGGACATTGGTATGCGATCGACGCTTTCGGGGTTCCTACGCCTTCTCCGCATCGCGAGAGCACGAGGTTAAGAAGGGTGCGACTTTGGTGGAAAAAAATTCTTTCGAGAGCGAGGAGACACAATTCGTCCAGGGGTTCACGTGTCGTTCTTTAAGAAAATGTGCATCGATCCGAGATATATTTCTCATTTCGCGCGCTTTCTTCATCATCGAAGACGATGAAAGACGAAAAGATAAATAAAATTACTTTTACGTAACATAACGCGAATTCTAGAAACGTTCTGTATAAAAAAATTGCAAAGCAATCTTACGCGATTAAGAGTGAATTTGACACGCGGAAAATAAATTTGTGCGAGTGCCAAGTGCGATAAAATCAACGACATGATTTTTTCGATAAATCGACCTTTCGTTATGCGCCGTAAATTCATCAAGGTTGCGGGCTGCTACTCGCTCGACAGTTTCTAATTACGCGTTGCGCCGGTCAAGATAGTATCTGCAGGGATAATTATATAATACTGCATATTCCATCATGCGTGCAGCGGGTGGCCGGAGTGTGTTTGAGGTGGTGAGGCGTGCTGATGACAGACAGGGTGTGCGGGTCCGATAGCGATAGCATCCCTTGTATCGTGCCGGACGATAGGCCAGTGCCTCTCTTCCTCATCCTCCCTTCGGGAACCATCGTCGCGCCCGTCCTACTCCTCATCCATCATGTCGACAGCTTCGTTATGACCACACACTGACTGTGCGCCCGTCACCTCTTCGATCCTTTCGCACGGCTGGATCTATGATGCCCTGCTGTTCCGCATAAAGGTTCCTATCATCGACTATACCCGGCCGAGAGATCCGGGCTATTCCGAAACTCTCGTCCTCAAGTGCGACGTTAAATTACACGTTCCTCTCCACGCTTCGTTCAAGTTCGTATCTCGTGTTTCGCGAAAATGTAGAAATTGCGGAAACGTTGAAGGAACAACCAGTATAAACAGATGATCCGTTTCTTATCTCGTCCATATCGGACGAGCTCGATTACGTCGTCGGTGCGTCGTCGCGCAAATTGCGACTGCATTACTCATGGCGCAACGTCAGCGAGGCGTCAGTATTCCAAAGCCGAGTCGGGGTGCGGCGAACAGTCACATCGCAGTGGTCGGGGCGGGAATGCTACGCGCGACACGACGATACGTTTCGATGCGACCGGTCGCGAGGGGGTCGCGTGACACGGCGCTGCCTGCCGCTGATATAGTCGAGAATCTCAAGTATTTTTCTCCCATTCCATTCACCCCTCTCTCTTTCACTCCGGTTCCCTCATGTTCGTAACCCCCGCCGACGACTATCAAATTAACAAAGGGGAATATCAAATTAAATTACGCTTGTAGCGTGCCGCGCGTGCTGCGCTCCGGTGGACGATGCGACAGGTGTAACGGGGCGTCAAATATTCGACGGACAGCTATTTCCCTTAATACACAAGCGCCGCGTGCCTCGCACTAATTGTAACAAAGGGGACCGCCATTAATCCGGGAGCGGCTGCGAGTCAAAACTTGAGCGAAATTTTCGCCCGCGCGAATATCGACGCGGAGATGTGACGCGTTTTCGGGCGTTTTCGTCGTCCCTCTTCGTCCTCCCTCTCTCGCATACACGAGCGTATATCGCGTATTGCGTTTTAGCCATTGTTCGTTGCACGAAATAAACGCGGAGAACGAACGCTCGTATTAAATATAATGAAAAATTGCGCAGCATTCATCGCGCGAGAAATCCCTGGCATACTTGGTTGATTAGTCGCGCTTTGATACGGGAAAGCGGTTCTCGCGCGCGCGAGGCATTCCAGCGAAATCGCGTCGAGAATATGGAAGCGACAAAAA
Organism: Nylanderia fulva; assembly: GCF_048542155.1. NCBI lineage: Eukaryota > Metazoa > Arthropoda > Insecta > Hymenoptera > Formicidae > Nylanderia > Nylanderia fulva. The sequence goes on along the minus strand of NW_028190368.1, from coordinate 7,520,634 downwards.
AGCCTTTCGCGGGTATTAATTCAGTTGGCCGACTACATTGGTTCGGCGGCACATTTTTTTCGCTCTTCTTTTTTGCCGGTCCTTTACACGCTGCTCGTGGCTGTAAATTCTTGCGTGCCGCGCGCGCTTTCCACGCGTATATTCCCACCGTGCTCTCTCGCTCTCGCTTCCATTTTTTTTCTCTCCGATCCTCCCGCATCTCTTCTTTTTCAGCGCAAACGTAATGAATATTGACAAACCGTCTCTCCTCCTACATTTCTCTCTTCCTCAAATTCTCTCTCTTCTTTCAGCGCTGGAGGGTGCGTCGTATATGGGAAGCAGAAACAAATAGGATGAGACGTAGGGATGCGAGGCGGGATAGCTGGTACCCTCCATCCTTTCGCGGTACCACCATTGCCCTAGGCACAATGCGTCCCCGCTTTACCTCTCCTCATCCTCTTCTCGTACTCTAATTCTCTCTATCTGTCTATCTTTCTCCGGCTCGATGCAATCGAGTTGCTTCGGAAATATATTAGTTCGGATTCGCGGAACGGCGGAAAGCGAGGCGATACCCTCCCCCGTCTGCTTGATGCGATTTTCACGTGCGGCGGTGGCGAGGAAATTACAGTGAAAGCGCGAGAATTCGCTTTCGTCGAAATTTCGAGAATACCCGCCGATACCACTCCACTTTTTCCGTCCGCGCGTTCCTCTATCTACCATTCCCATCTCTGCCTTCTCTCTTCCGATACAATTTGTATATCTTCGGGGCCGAATCTTTTTCTCGGATCTAGAATGCCTGTCTAAAACGCGAAAGTGTCTTAAGTTATTTTCTTGTATGCGATTGCTCTAGTTTTTTTCTTTTTTAAATTTTGTTTACATAAAAAAAACATTCGCGCACCGTTTGCTCCAATATTCAAATAGGACTTTGAAAGAAATATTCAAAAGACTTTTAAGTTGAGCAATAAGAGCAAATTTCGAACGTACTTCATTTTTAGTAAATAGCGTTAACTGACGTTAAATAAATTCGCCGCTGTATTCAAAGAGAGGGAGATAAAAAGCCTGTTCTGCAAAAAAGCTATATACTTTCTTTCGTGCTCTTTCTTTCGGCACGATGGCGTACTTACTCGCTGCGAAATCACAGACCGCACTTACCGCTTTCTACTGCGGTGCACGCTGCTGGTTGCGAGTGTGTAACCTTCCGTCCGTATCCCCGGTTTACACATATACCCAGACGTACGCATACCTTCCGGAGCAGAGAGACGCGCGCGTTTCTTGCGGGGTCGAGCAAAAAGTAACGCGCGCGTCAGCTCCTTCCTTTTTACAGCCCTCGGAGGTTAGACTCATTACGAAACGTTACGTGCGCAAACCCGCGCGACCGGGGGATGTATAAGCGGCGACGTACCTATCTACCTACCTATATGTGCGCCACTGTGGAATTTAACGTCTGTGTACACAACGTCGTTTGGAAAGTCGGAACCCGGGGTATATTCCTGTTTGCCTCTCGCGCGCTGACGTACGCGTCACGGTTGACCTCCCGCTTTCTGCTTCGCGTTGGCAAAAGAGTGTTCCGCCGTCTTTTCTTTTACGCCGCGCGTGCGAGCCCTCCGGTAATCGTTCGACCGGTGATGATGAACGGGCACGCCTGATTCGCGGAACAAAGATTGATTGTACCGTCGCGTCGGCGTGCGAAGCTTTCCCGCTGTCCCGAGTTTCACGGCAGATGACGAGATATACTCGCGGTCGTGTGATTGAAGAGGGTAGAATCGATCGTGCCTTAAGAGTAACGTTTCTGTCTTTTTTTCCTCGTTCTAGCCGCAAAGAATTTGTTGCGCGCTCGTACATTTGTCTCTAATTACTCGACCGCGTGAATAGTATCGATAGCAAAATTTATAGAGACCAATGAGGTATAGATAGTTGGAAAAAGAGATATGATGTTTAAATCGACATCATTTTTAGACTTTATGTTGTGTTAATATAATCAGACAACGCGTTATCTAATGATTACATTATATAATAGCTTCGTTAGATTGGTTCATTGCTTTCATTGCTTTCATTGCTTTCATTGCTTTCATTTCTTTCTGTTTATATTGTTTTCGCATTCCGCAATTACTTTCTTTCTTTTTATTCCATCACTTTTGATGGAACTTCTATTTAACGAAGAATCGAACAACAACGATTCATGAAGGATTCCTCATTACCAGACACACGGTTTCGAGCTTCCCATTCTCATCTTTCCTTTAAGGCGGAAATTTTGATTGAACCAAGGCAAAAGGCAGTCGAGCTATAGGGAGGCCTTGTTTCACCGTTGCCTCAATTATTTTATCCCCTCGTTCTTCTTGCCGCGCTCCATTTTCCTCCGAGATACGCCCATCTCTTCGATATCAGGTGGCACTTACGTTGTCTGGAAAGTAAGGACTACGTGCGATTGTTTCTGTTGTATTTTGCAACCTAAATCGATCTCTTTCTTTCATCTAACGCGGAAATTATTTTCCAAAAAATTATCAATGATTAATTTGTGCGAAACAAATCATTTTTCTATGGAAATTCTTGTTTTTGAATTTCATTCATCGACGAATTTCATATACTGACAAGTTGAAATTATAATAATTTATTTATAGAAATTTGTTAATGGCGCGAGATTATACTAAACAAAATTATAGCGTGCTACATTAAATTATATGCTAAGCATAATTTTGTTGGATAAATTCAATTAATGTGGCTAAATACATTACAAACAATACATAATTTAAACTACGTATTGGGGTGATATATAAGTATGAATTGACAAATTATTGCGTCGCATAAGCGAGTTCGTGACCCCGAGAAGAGAGAGAGAGAGAGTTCTTCCTAAGGATTCTCGGAGAGAACCGCAATTAAAATTAAACGTTATCCCACCATCATTCTCCTCCTCTTTCCTTTCGTTATTCCTCTCTCCACCCTCTTCAATTCGGTCCGTCAGTCCGTGACGGTGGCAAGGTTTCCTTGTACCGGTCAGAGTTACTACGTGGGTTCGGGGCAAGACGAGCTCTCAAAGGAGTATTAATTCACAAGCTAATCGTGGGATGTGAGATCAAACATTTTCCGCGATTAGCTCCCCTTTGTTGCGCGTGCCGTCAGCAGGTTGTAAGTATCGTCGTTAAAAGCGCATGTAAAATATTCTTTATACTTTTACCGTTTTCAAGAAGAGATAACGTTGCAGGAGGAGATAAGGAGGTAATTTCGCGTCGACCATCTTATCGCTATTCTCTTTAACTACAGTCCCAACGAGTTTAACTCGATAAAAATTATACCGCCATAGATTATCGCATTTCCACTAAAAACTTCGGCATCTTTTTCGGTTTTTATTTATTTATTTATTTTTTTTTTTTTTCCTATGGAAGATTATAAAATCGAATGAACACCGACGCGCAACTAAAGTCAAGCCCCTCAGAGACCTGGAAAATTCGAAAAAAAAAAAAGAAAAAGCAGGAAAAAAAGAGGAAATGCCGAGCTGGACCACCGCCGTCATCCCTTGCCTGCTGCGGAGAAACGGAAATCTCGACGTTTAATTCACGTTTAATGTGTGCTGCCCGGCCGGGTCCTCTTTTTTTTACGCTCTTCCCGCTTCTCACGCGGGGTGGTATAATTAACCCGACGCTGAAAACGGCCTGCAGGGACCGTGCGCGTTTTCGAAGAGACTTTCGCTCGCTGAAAATTCCTACTCGTTTGCACTTCTCCCTCCATATACACTTTTCTCTCTATTTTTTGTCTGGCTTTACCGTGCCCCCTCTCTTTTCCTTTCTCCATTCACATCCTGTCTCCTCTTTCTCTCTTCCTTCTCCGTCCAATCTCTGTACGAACGTAAAAATTAACTGTATATAGCGTGCTGCAACCCCGTCTTCGCATTCGGTCCCTATAATATATACGGGATAGCCCGTCTTTATTTTATAGCGTTTTGGTGTATGCATACCCTTCGAAGAGAATCAATTAGGCAATTTATTTTACTATTGCGATAATTAAACAGAGAATATTAAATTGCGAAGGTACCATTATGATAAATGTTTCTCATTATACGATATTTCGACGTCCGCTTTGGAATTATTCGTTGTTTGATCGTACTGTTTAAACGGACTGGAGTCGATTGAAGAACTCGATTAATTGCAAATTGAACCGCTAACATTGTTACAACTAGTTCATTTCATGCGATTTTTTGCCCTAAACTTTTCATTTGGATCAAATGCAACAAGATATTCAAGAAAATGTGTTTGTAAAGATAAGATTGTTGAGATCGAATAATGTTATCGGGATAGAGAACATTGAAATTTATTTATATTTATATATATATATTATTATTATTATTAAGAGCAATAAACGAACTTGTAGTTCGTACGTTTATATTTATAATCTTAAGAATAATGTTTATAATATTCTGCGTAATTACGCAAGAATATAGCTTACTTTTTTATCTAACATAAATTTTGTCGATATACGCATTATCATATCGTGAATAACTTGAAATCGATACTATTAATATATTATACATATTAATATAAAAAAATTTTCAGGTCATATTTTTTTTATGATTTCTAAAATTTTTCATATTTTAAAAGGGAAAATTACTCATATTTTACATACGACTCGGCACGGAACATTTTGTTTGAACGTTACTCTATGAATACATTACGCTACGCTCATTTTTAAAAACAAAAACGCAAGATACCGGAACCGCTTGAAATTATTCAAATAGCTACATATCTAACACCAGAGTGGATGTGCTTTTTACTGGCAATGATATAAGCGAGCCGCTTTCCTCCGGAATGGTCCTGAACGACAATCTCGGAAGACCGGCCAAGTTTTACCGAATGAAGATAGTTTATGAAAAGCAGTCTTTATCTAAAGTTTCCTTTCCCCGAAGATACAAATAGCGGCGTATACGACAGATATAGACAGGGTGACGTTGCGCGACCAATAAATGAGAACTATTTTTAAAGCGAATCTTTATCAGAGGTGGAGGTTGCGCGACTATTTTCATGGCATTTCTTGGATAACGGCGCTGGATGATGTCGTTGTTGTTGTCGAAATAGAAGGAGTGCAACGTCGAGGATCCTGGCAGTCAGGAACTGAAAATGGGGAATGACGAAGCCATCCGGGGTACGGGGATGCTAGGGACGGGAACAGCGAAGTTGAAAGGGGCGGAGAACGACGGTGAGATGCCTTCTGCTTCTGTTTCGTGGAAGGAGCAGCGGCTATCAAATATTTGCAGCGCCTCTAGCCAACAATGCCTCGCTCGATAAACCTGAAAGTTTGTTTACGATTGCCGGTTATTCCTTTGTCGTCTTCTTCCTCGGCGGCTCTAACGTGGATTCCTCCTGTTGCCGTTTTAACTTACAACTCTCGGAAGCAACCTTTGTTGCCCTTCGTTTTCCTTTCTTCTTCTTGGACGAATTCGCAAGAGCTTGCGAGCTGTGTTGTTTCGGCGGGAACGTGTTACGACTTTGTACAAACGAGCTTCTTGATCGCGATCGCGTGCTATCGGAAAATTAAATCACCAAGGCAAGGAGCGATATGTTTCGTACGTAATATCATCTTATTGTTAGACATATCAAATATCTATGTAAGTTTCAAATTTTTCTTCTCTCTCACAAACAAATTAACCTTTCCTCATCGATGACTTTCATTCGTCCAGTTCACTGTTACACGAGCGACGATTCTCGTCAACATGAAATTCATAGGGGACAGTAAATTCGGCGAAAGAAAGGAGGTAAGGCCATTGGTCGCAACGACGATCCTGACGAAAGAAATCATCGCACAAGTTTCGGCCGGACTGGCAAAACGACGGAAACGAACGCGCGACCATCTCGTTGGTGATTTGCAACTTCTTTATCGCAGTTTCGCGACGTTTCCCCGGGAGAGAGAGGACGTATATGCGCGAAGAGGGAGAAGGGGTTGGAATGATTCAGTGCGGCCTAGATGCTCCCTGGCGACTCTCCAAATCACTTCCTGCCCCGTTAGTCGTATAAGTTTGGACCGCGGGACTCTCCGAGGATTGTTTGTACTTAAGCGGCCCAGACGACGCGCGAGACGACCGGGAAAACATTTCGTTCGGGGACGCTCTCTCGCTTGAAACAATAAACGCTCCGTCCAATCGAGCGTGGAAGATAACGAGCGAGAGGGCGAGAGAAGCGCGAGCGGGAGGAAAGAGTTGTTTGTTGGATCGACGACGATTCTGTGGAATTGCGAAACCGACCAAGTTTCGCGTCGCATCTTTGCTTTCTCTTTTCCGTTGTCGGGCGAGAAATTTCCTGATAGCTCTTAATAATGCACTTCGGGACAGCATTCCTCGCGCCTCTCGGTCCGATTCTCGGATTCTTTGAGACTGCGGTAAAGAGCAGATTGCGCGTTCGCTCGCTGAACTTTGAGTATTACTCAAAAGAAAGCTGCACCCTGCGAATTTTCCGTATTCCGTCGAGTAAGCGCGATCCGTTTATACGAGGCGAACGGATATTATCGCGGAGAATGGAGAAGCGTGTCTCCATCAGCTGATAGCATCAGCGGGTGTGTCGAGGCGACGTTTCGAATGCACTCTAACCGTGTTCTAGAAAGATAGAGAAACGTAAAGAGGAACACAAATTGACGCGGGCGAGCTCGGCTGCATCGAGATAAGCCGTATCTAACTCCGTAACGAGGTCACCCTTTACCATTTTATCGTCCTCATTCGCGAAATCGTTCGCAACACAGTCGGCGCGGTCTCATTGAGCGTATTCGCAGCAGCTAATAGTGATTTGTCAGCGGTTTTTCCGAACGGCAGAAAGTATTCGACGGGAAAAAGCCCCGGGCGGAAAGGGTGGGCAGGAAGGAAATTACGAGGCCCCTAAGTGCCAGGCCGGATGACAAACGGTTTAGGCGGAGACGCGAAATACGCTTTCTGGTTTCGGGATCACAGCCAGCTCGCATTTGCCACGCTCCGACTAACTTGCCTTCCACCTCATCAATCTTAGGCCACTTGGGTAGCACCGGCAATTACAATATCGGCTTGCTCGACGAGGAGTTTGAGGTTGCTGCCCGAAAGGGGGCGGGTTCTTGGCACGCTAACCCGAGCCAAAGCTTCTGGCTCAGCCTGACGGCGGTGCTCCACCTGCCTAGAGAGAACATGTCCCACCTGTTGCGAGCGATCAGTCACTTGAGCCGTGGATTTGTTTAAATCTTGATAACGCGGACCTCGTATCGGCTTAATTTCAATTCTGCCGACCTCACCTAGGAGCCATAACAGTGCACCTCGGCAGCGGATTATCGGCCCGATTTAAATCCGATTGATCGGCCCAAGTATGCGCAGAACGGTGTATAATTGAAACGTTAGCGTCGCATGGTGGGTTATATCGTTCAAGCAACTGTATCTACTTTGGCCAATTAATTCGGAAAACACACGCGCGACGTTTAATGGATTTTGCTACGAATTGCGGCCACGAGATACTGTATAACTGCGATAACGCTGTTGGAATTTATCGTACGATGATCGGAACGACTTGCGCGGCGGATTTAGGAGATCTCGAGTGAAAGATCTGGTAATTCGTATCGGGAAAGGCGCGAGGCGAAAAAGTAAATATCTTAAAAGGTTAATTTGTACAGAATGTGCAAAGCTTACCTTATTCGTGTTTTACAGGAACGTTTATCCGGAGCTGCGAGGCGGAAGATGACCGCGGGAATTTATGGCACCGTTAAAGCATCCCCTTTGGTCCGGTAAGCTTTACCACGTTGTTTTTTTTATGACTTTTACGTTAACACGTTCGCCATTGAACGTGTTCTATCGTTGTTTTATCACGACACGTCGTATGAACGAAATTTTGCGAATCTCTGCGAATCTCTGTGCAATCAATAAAATAAATTCACCTAAATACGCGACTCAAGTACAAACGCATTTGTACGTTTCCTCCGCGAGGAGATTTAATGATCAGATAGAGTTTTAATTGGACATATAAAGATATATTGTATGTATAAAATAATTGTATATCACGTATAAACGCGTAAAAGAGCTATAAATATTATGTTTAAACTATTCGTTTTTGCTGAAAAATTTGTGCAAAACTCGGCTAACATTTAATTAGCAACGATAGCTTGCAAAGTTTCAAGAAGTTCCGAAACCGTGCATGATCAAGCGTGTTCACTCTCAATACACGGAGGCTTGTTCGCTTCAGTAACAATCTGCTAGAGCTTTACCCGAGCGACTGCTTCACGTCCGGCTTATGCCCTAGGTGCCAATTAGTTACTGGCATTACCAACGGTTTGCTCCTAATTAACAAAGTTTCATTTATCGACGATAAAACTAAGAGCGGCGGATGACGGGTTCGCGGACGAGCGCGCTTTTCGAAACGATAACGCTTAGTTCGACGCAATTTGTCGAATCGATATATCCAATTAAGTTTTAATCTCTGTCAATCGTTGATAACACCGACGAATGTCGGATTGCATTAAGCTACGTATGACAAGAACGATTTTTGGAAACCGTACGTGACAACAACGATTCGCATACCGTATATCCATCGGTCATTAATTAATTTTTAGTAACGCGGTTACAATTCGCAGAAATTGCGATGTAAAATATAAAATATATAGCGATGAGAAGAGAGCCCTATGCATTTTATACAAATGTCGCTTTAATATCTCATAATTGCAGTTAATATATGAAATTTCCACAAACGTTATGGGAAATTTGTCGCAATGTGTCATATTAAATATCGGATACCACCGTGATAAAGTTTTCGGCGTAATTTTATCTAATACATCGTCCATTATATATATGTATATATATATATATATATATATATGTATATATACAATGTATACCTATATATGTACGTATATATAATGTGATCAAAGCGACGCATACAGCGTGACAATGAAACTAATAACTTTGGAACGTACGCGCATCATATTGTTACATTACATTTATTAAATATTATAGAATGTAGTCTCCTTTGTGAATTTCCATACGCCTCTGCATTGGTTGTGTTATTTGATTAACAATGTAATATACGCGTGACTGAGAGAGCGAAACATTAATAATAATCATCGTTTCGTGCGGCGTGGACCGCCGCCGCGTCAGCGCCATCGGCGTATGTAACGCGAAGGTTAATTTAATTTTGTTTAATTCCTATTAGCCTCGTTCTCTCTTGGAGCGAAGCGGTGCTGATCAGTCTGCCGTCGAGTCAACGATAATTAAGTTTGATGAAAAGTCTGCTTACACAGAAAGCGCCCTGATGTGGGAAACGCCTCTAATGGAGGCGGTTACTCGCAGCACCGGTAATCAACTACGACGCTAGTTCGACAAGTTCGATAAAATCCAAACTTCTAAACAATAACGCAATTATAAAGTTCGCGGCGCCTTTGCCGATGGGGTAGAGGGATCGTTTCGGCGCCAGTCAGGTAGGGACTAAGCTGATATCCTGCCATTGAGCGTATCGAAAGAGACAACGCGTGCGTGTTCGGATATATTGGAAAGGGTTCAATTTCGTTTCGCGAAAAAGTTCGCATTCTCTATATATAACAGACATCTTCGGAAACGATCGAGAATCTAAACGGACTCGCACTCTACTTAGTTAATCGGCAACATTGTTTTTTTTTACGACGTCGTAATTTTTTTTTCGCGATGCTTGCGCTCTCTCTCTCTCTCTCTCTCTCTCTCCAATAACACAAGACACATAACTCGGACAAGTAATGTGAACCGGACGAACCGTAAGATTGCCCGTTCGCTTTATCCAGCAATAAAACAATATCACGTTTAAAACAGCAAATAAATTTATAGCCAATCTTGTCAATGTCCGGACGCTTCTTCGGGGGAGAAGAGAAGGGGAGAGGGGGATTGCGAACACCGGTGGTCCTGGGCGAGAGAATGGGAGACAACGAATTGAAACTCGACTAGACGAACACGTAGCATAAAGTTGTAAAACTCGACTTACGACAAGTCGTAACACCGGGGACAAAATGCTCCTTCATCTATTTTTTTCCGCCTTATAATTGGTGTCATCCAAGCGACAGCGGGAATGAAAGTTGAGGCTTGTAATAAGAGGAAGAAAGAGATCTATCTGAAGATTCCTCGCCCGCGGCGTTTCTTCTTTCAGCGTTAATGACATGAATTTTATTGAAAATATTCGCGAGGACCCGCTTGATTAACCAGTAAAAAAGGGTGCAGCATCCTAACCCTCGAAACGACCGGTGATAAATAACGTCAAGTTCCATAAGAGAAAATTGTAGGCCGACCTTAATGATACAATAAAAGCGTCGTGGCTTAATTTCAACCTTAGCACGACACGACCAGATGACGGCTCGGTGTTTCGGTTTATTCGCCAGAGGCAGATGTCACAGTCTGATATCAGAAATCTCGGTGATATAAATCGACGATAAAATACAAACTTTCCAAGTCTTTCGTTTAACGTGCGTAAAGTTGATATTACGAAATATATAATGTGTTATTGGTATAGCATTAATAATCTATACAAGTACCGCGCGCGCGTCACATTTGTTCGATAGAGATATATATATATATATACACGCTTGACGTTGTTGCAAGATTACGAAAGCACGTTCGCCGTTACACAGCTTATACAGTTTTATGCAAAAAACAATGAATTATTATATACGACGGTAGTGAAAAATGTATATCCCTTTTGTTCTTCCCCGAAGCGATATTAAGTATCGCCTCGAGAATTATTGGCACCGCGTATTGGTCGAAATTGGAATCACGGTTGAGGTCTCGGCGGCATTATAACATCTGTCAACCGGCCTGGAAGCGCTCCAGGACAATAAGTCAGGGTATCGATCGGCGGTGGGATGTACCGTGTGACAATAAATATTACGAGATGATTATTATTGGCCGTGCGCGGTATCACTTGCATATCGGACTCGGCACTCTGATATTCTCACCGCCACCGCAAGCGCTCTCGCGGTATATATCGACTCGATCGATTGTCGACATCGTAGACTTCAATTGATGGACGCGCGCGGTTGTAACAATCGCGGAAATTGTGTCGCAAATTCCCTTTGTCGCATTCGCCGAGACCGCCATACCAATGTAGCCAAATGCGTTTTCATGAGACTCCTATGACGTTCCTAGTTTACAGGATTATAACTTGCGCGGGGGGCACGATTTTGGGTAATTCATCGGTCGATGGATGACAGCGGTCTCGGGAGAGGGATCCGGATTAATGAAGCGCGGTTGTTTTCGGCGAGGCGACAACGCGGCGATTTGTAGATTGTGGACGAGCGGCGACAAATCATTCCAATTTAAACGTATACTCGCGGATTTTAATACAGAGAGAACGATAGGATGAATGTCGCGATGACGTTATAAGTAATCGAATCGTTATAATCAGCGTTTCTCTATCGCGCGGCTCAAATAAATTTGCAACTTCTTTTTCACTCACACGTTCTATATACTCTCTCTCTCTCTCTCTCGGTTTCTCTTACGGGTTCTCATCCAACCCTCTTTCCACACATTCGCCCCTTTTTCCCTCGGCAGATCTCGGTTATTGGTAGCGTGCCGGTATCTCGGCGCAAGCTGCACCGCCGTTCGTCGTGCGGGGGTTGTGATATACAGCATAAAACCGCGAGAAAAATACTATCTTCATTGTCTAAATGGCTGCCGATAAAGCAGCCCGAGTTTACTGCGCACGAGATTGTATTTATCATCCGGCAATGCCAGCGAGCAACGCGCGCGTTATATGCTTTGCCACCCAGTTATCTAAGATGCGTTTGTCTATTCGCGGAGAAAAATGGATCGCGTCGTTGCGAGAGCTGCTGAAACCGGAGGAGGAGGAAAAAAAGCTAGTATCGCGCGCGCGTCCGTATACATTCGGGTGCCTCATGAATCCCGTCCACCGTATAAAGTAGCGGATACGACCGTAGGAACGTAGCGCAATGTCGGACTCGTAAAATCGTCGAGAAAGTATATAACCGTTATTTCAAATCGCGCCCGCTTTTATTGGACGTTTATTGAACCGAACTTTCGTTCTGGAGTTACGTGAAAGAGGAGACCGGTATAGAGGAGAGGATTGGTTTGAAATTCGAAAATCGTTGAATACGTTTTCCGCCGCCCTGGACGAAATTGGTCTTCGAACTAAATCGTCCCCTTCTTCGCAAATCTTTCTCTCGATCCTTAGTGCCAAAGAGAACGGCGCGCGAGCTTAATGCAATATTAAACAGTTACAGCCGTACAGGAAAAAGGGGGTCCAAGAACGGATCCATTTTCCACTTTTCGCGCTGGAAAGAGTGCGGTCACGTGCCCCGTGGGAAATGCCGGGCACGGACTCTCCACGTATATGGGAAGACCTAAGAAGGGTCGCCCGTATACCTACCCTGCAGTTTGATAGCAGAGCGTTGCGAACCTTTCGTTCCACGTACGAGGAATAGATCTGCAAGCTCTGTTAAATCATGATTTGTCGGGATAATTCGATTCCGTGGCCGAGGTTTGGCGGTGACGAGATTCACTTTCGCGCAATTCGGTCCCGCGCGCGATTCGATTTATGTCACCGCGTCTATATTCCGCGCACGGGCGCGGCGGTTAATGACGAAGTGACGACATTTAGGTAATCAAACTGCTACGTTATAACACCGCGTCAATGTTGCGCGACGAAAGCGCGGCCGCGCTCGCCCCTACTAATATTGACTTTCAATTAGCGCTCGCGCGCGATGAAACTTAAAATCGGTGCTACGTGGTTTATTCATGAAAGGTCAATCGAATGTTTTTTTTTTTTTCCACGTATCTCTTAAAATAATATCCATCGCAACAGGGATAAAATATTATGCGCTATTTTAAACCCGATCAGATGCGCTTGGCGCGTATATTTCGCCGCAAGGGACGACAGGATGTTGCAAGCGGATTATAATAATGTAGGCTGATCCCGAAATATAATCTCGACTTTATCGAACGATATTAATATCTTATCTCGCATATTTTTGTCCCACAACGGCAACGACATATCACGCGCGTAACACGCGAATGCGCGGACACGTCGATTCACCGCACGAGCATAATATGGTCTCTTCATCATTCTTTTAACGTATTCCACGCTCGTCGCGACGTACAGGCCGCGAGGGGGTAACGCGGTTGTGTCGTCGAGCCTTTGGGGAAACTACGAGGTCACGAACTGAGAGCAATGCTATCGTGACGCCCGCGTGATGTTCCCAGAAACCTCTTCTTCTCCTCCTCCTCTCTTCCCTCATCTACACGCGTATTCAGCACGTACATATATCCGCATCTCTCGGTCGTCTCTCCTCCTCGTTCCTTACACTTATCCCACTCTCTGCTCATCCTCCAACTCGGTATGGTCTTCTCTATCCATCATATCACCCTCCCATTTTCTTCTCTCTCGCTCTCTCTCTCGCTCTCTCTTTCGCGAAGAGCTTGGCCCAGACCAAAGAGACGGAGTCACGTCTCCAGACCGGAGTTGCTCTAATTAAATTACTTAAGCGTACGTGTATCTAGGGATGGTTTTAGGTCGGATGCTTCTACGTACAACTGCATGCCGCGAGAAAGCGACGTCTCAGTGCTCGAAGCGTTTTGCACGGCCTTCAGAAGTCGACCCCCCGTCGTCTGTCGTCGGTGTCTGTGTCGCTTTGTTCATATCTTTCTTGCTCTCACCAAGATCGAACGTCATATATCGTCAAGGATTGGCTGCACCTCCGCGCGTACTCACCGCGAATGATATTTGTACGTGCTTCGGGTTTTATATGGAAACAAGATAATATCTCTGTGTTGTTTTTCTAATCTTATTAATGTTGGATGGGTGACTAAAAAGCAAACAAGCATATCACACGTACCGCATCAAATATATATATTTACGATTGGGTATTTATATTTTTGGAATATATTTTTATAAAAAATCAATTTAATTATTTAACTCAATTATAACGCATTCCTATTTAGATACAATTTGGAAATACTTAATTTGTTTGCACTCTCATTTATATTTCGCAAAGTTAAGTGTTTAAAGACAAAACGTTTTGTCACATGCAGTGATTCTAAGATAGTTTTCCAAGGAAAAGTGTCATGAAGAGGAAGCTTCTATTATAACTGGCTTTTTCTCTCTTTGTCGAGAGCATTGTCGCTGTCGTCGTCGACAGCTGGAAAGTTACCAAAGTACTATTCTCGCACGCGTCTCCTGCACCTTTCTTTTCATAGACATCATCAAAGGATCTGTCACTCTCCATTATCAGCCCAGCGAGCGAACAGTAAAAGCATGAGACACTAAAGCCATATTATGTGGAGAATATTGTGCACTCGATAGGAAGAGGTCAAAGCGAAAAGAATAGGAAAGAAGAGTTTCTTTTTTCGATAAAATAGTGGAACATACAAAAGGGGAAGCAAACAAAAAGAAGAATATATTTCACAAACAAAAATATTACGTATAAAAAAGATATACAAAAGAGTGCACAAGTATAAAAGTATTATGTATAAAATAATAAAAGCTAACACTAGATACTCGCGGGTTTCTGATCGAAACAATACTTTTGTGGTCTCGAGGAGAAAAAGGCGGGAATATTAATGATCACATTGCTTTGTTTACCAAATTTTAATAAAATTCACGAATTATTTTAAATATATGTGCCCAACTCGGTATCTTCTTATCGTTAGTTAGTCATTTACGAGTCTCTACTTTGCACCAAAATTCAAAGAAATATAAAAAGGCTTCGATCGTACACGCGATTCGCGCTTTCATTTCCTCTTCGTATAAACACATGCGTATACTATCAGTTGAGTCGCATATTGAGAACGTGTAATGTTACTTTGCTTCAATTTTCTCGGAGTATCCCGGATAGCGAAGGAAACACTTAGCATTTGTTATCCGAGGTAATGGCCTCTCGGACGAGACAATCGCTAAGGGGTGGCTCGGGACATCGACGGCTCCGCGAAAAGAGGCCAACTTCGTCCCGTGTCGACGTGCTGCCATTCTGAAAGCGCACGTCGCCCATAAATTTTGCCGCTGTTCTCACGGCGCGCATATATCAAGCGATATAACACCGCAAATAAAGCGGCGCGTTGAAAGGTATTTCTCCACAATTCAAGTGTACAAAAACAAATGTCATCGTTTAACATCGTTAACACTTGCTCTCGCACATTTGTATCCTTTTCTACGTTATTAAATATCTTTCGGTTACCAGAATGTAAATAGAGGGAATGCCGAAATATGCAATATTAATAAGAGAGACGCGAAAATTTTATCTCACGCGTTTTATGATAAAATAGATTTGCGTTATTTAATAATTAATTTATCGCGCGATGCATCCCGTTATATTGCGTATATATTATTGTTTGCAAAATGTACATTATTTATGATGATTGTGGGTTTTTTACAAATTTATTTATTACTGCATTAAATTGATGTTTACTATATAAAGAGAGAGAGAGAGAGAGAGACACAACAAAATTATTTTGATTAGCGATTGTATATAGTAGTTGTACGATTCAAAGTTGTTTAAATGAAAGCTGTGAAACGTGAAAATTTGAGGAAGGTTGGAAAGGAAGGACTAATCCGAGACGAAACGCATTTGCCGCTAAATTTACAAGCTCGATTCGGCTAACTCTATAATCAACGCGTTTAAGCGGAAACTTTATTAACACTGTAAATGATTTCCACGTATTCAAAAGTTAAGTAAACGCGATGAGGAAGAGATGGAGGAGAAGTCTCCTTCTCTCTATTTCCCCAAACAGAGTGATAAAGTTGGAAAACGTTATTGCGCGAAAGATGGAGAGCTCTTTCGCGAAATTTTTATCAATTACCGCATCGAACTCTACAAAGTTGGCGCAAAAAGCCGAACGTCGGCGAAATCGGACCGGCGATGCCGATCGACGACGACGTGGTGTATTATCAAGTTTTCCAGCGGCGGCAGCGAGGTCGGAAGAGCATGGAAAAAGCGGATAATTCTCGTCAGAAGTAGCCATTAACTTCGTGACTGAGAAATTGGCCCGGGCAACATCGTAATGTCCCGCGACCGAAGAGCGGACGAAGAGCCGGTGTGCCGCGAACGTGCAGCCAATTACCGGTGCCCGGGCATGAAATAACTACATTATCTCTGTGGAAGCGGCTGCTACCACCCTTCACGGCCACCCTCCTCTCCTGCCAACCTACATCGACCTACGCGCCCTGCTCTGCCGCCTTGCCTGTCTACCGCCTGCAGCTCGCCCGCGCCAACTCGGTTCAACCACCCCCGTTCTGTACCCTTCTCCTCGCGAACCGCCGAAAATTATGTTGTCTGAAATTTCGATAAAACGGGATTCGGTTCGAGCCGGCATTAGATTGAATTTGTCGAGTTATAGTACTCGAGGACGGAAAGAAACTTTCCGGGCTGGGAAACGGCTTGCCCGGGATTCGAAATGACCTGCGTTTACGGTGCAGTCTGGTGACTCTCTCTCTCTCTCTCTCTCTCTCTCTCTCTTTGATACACACGGTTTCGTCTTCACTCACACATTTTCCTATCTGATTCGTGTACCTACGTTCGCCACCCAACTGGATCGGCTCGACCCTAAACCCCGACGGAATTTCAGGGTATACCGTATGCCGGCCGCCTTTCGCTTTGCTCTTCGTCGTGATCTTCTTGGGCAACCAAGTTCGCATGAAGCGAAGGGAAAAGGATAGGACAAGGGAAAGCAATAGCTAGGCGCCGGCGAATACGTGAGCGTCAAAGTTTTGGGCAATGCTGATATCAGATCGCGTCAATTCCGCTCGAATCGGGAAGATATTTCCCAAGGTAGAGGGGAGTCGGGGAGAGGATGACTGACCTTTACAATTGATTTATTTCGACACCTCACTGACTATACGAAACCAATCATACACGATTGAATCATGCGCGCGATTGAGCGGCGCGAACAGTCTTGGGAGAATCACCCGTAAACCGCAAATCTTCACAAAGTGGAATGGAACATGTACATGATGTTACAGAATGCGGCGATAGTTATCGCAAAGTTATAGGGTAAAGGCATACAAATGACTATGTTCTACGGTTAGCTACGTGTCGTAGTTATTTTGGGACGGGGACGCGTTTACAGCCGCGTATCGAGATTCGAAGCAACTATAGAACAAGCACGTTTGCGAGATTGCGTCGTGATTGCTGTCATGTAAGTTTCTCGTAACATTACCGCGCAAATCTCTGTCTCTCTCTCTCTCTCTCTATTTCTCTCTCGGATGTCCGGGCACGGTGGTGATATCGGTAGCGTTTAACGTCATCATCACGTGGTAGCGACATCGACATCGACGATGGCGGAAGACAGACGTGCGACGCGAGTGATGGCGGGGAGGAGAGGAGGTGGATAAGGGGAGGAAAGAACGAAACGCATTCCACGCTCGTAAGCGATGTCAAATAACTTTCGAGGGAGCGAAGGAACGGACGAACGGTTAGGAACGGAGGAAAGTAAATAAAAGGCCATTCCGATTGGGCGATCAATTACATCGGGCCTGCATTATTCATGGGGGGTTGGGTGCAGGCCGCAGAAAGCTCTATCTCTTCTCTCTTCCTCCCCAACGGAATCAGACCGTAGCCCGACCGAAAGAGAGCGAGGAGAAGGAGAATCAAGGAGGGGACGGATGCGAAGAGAGAAAGAGAGAGCGCGCGTGTATTTGCATCGACAATCACTGCGGAGCTATCATTCTGGGGTTTCTACTTCGAGCACAGTTACAGGTTTATTCCGAATAATTTGAAAAATTAACCGACGAACCGGGGTTCGACGGACGATCAAACTGTGGATCCGTGGCGTATCGTCATCTGCAAAATCGCGTCGTGAATACTCGATAACGTCTCAAGTAGAATCCGATGTTTCCGGACTTTTCGCCAAACTTTCATGGTTAGCATAGTCGTATTTTCAAGAATGTCTCAAAATTTATATAGACGACTGTATTATTTGTAAAAACAATTTGTTAATTATCTCAAATATTAAATAATAACGATAAATAAATAGCGATTAATAAAAAATGAGAAATATTTTTTATAATAATTTTTTGTTTCCAATCTGTAATTTGATCGCAAAATAATCATGCTTTAACGAATCTTGATGTTGCTCGTAGAATGAAAGTTTCTGACCTAAATTTCTTTGCGGTTAATCTAGATTACTCCATGAAAACTGGCATCTGACCTATTAAATATACTAGATGAACCGAGTCGTTGATTTATAAAATATATAAACTACATAAACAGCTGCGAAACTTCATTTGGTGTTATTAAGCGGCAGATACGGGCGAGATTATATTTAATAGCGATTTGGTAGTAGGTAATATCCTGTATAAAAATACAGACATTTTAATCCCCACTCGCGCCGTACCCGGTATATATAAAACATATAGTTACGATGTCTTCGCGATATTATTCATCTCAGTTATTGAGCTCTCACCGTTGTATTCCCGCTTCTCTCTCTCTCTCTCTCTCTTTTCTCTCTCCGGTACCGGAGCTCGCGCGGATATTGTTCGTTGTCGATATTGGAATTCCGCGCTCTATCTTGGCTGGTTCGCTTTATATAACGTTCAAATAAGGAAATTATAGTTTGCCCCGTCATTTCAAAGACAGGAAGGAAGTGTTTCCTCAAGAATTTTAAACGTTACACGCGAAATCTCGGTATCGACAAAAAAGTGATTAACTAAAAGACATCGCAATTTATGCAATTGAGATGTTCAAAATACGTTTATCGTCGACCAAGCGTGAAGAAATCCGGAGACGTTTCAAAATACTCGATGCGGATTATTAATTTCAGTTTCAGTAAAAAGTAACATCGAGTAAAAAAAAAGTTAGATCCCTTTTCAAAATAATGTGCATACATTATTGATGCACAAGACTCTTCATGGAAGACTTTACGGTCGGGCGAATCGCCATTTCGCGGACCTTCAGTATATCATCTGGTAATCAAAGTGGTCCGGACCTTTCCTTCCTCTAGAGTAGGGACTATATAAAATATATCAAAGCAGCGGTTTGGTCACGATTTCAACCATTTCTCCGTATCTGCCGCTGTCTCGCTCTGATCCTAATTTCCCTCTTTCTCTCGGCCCTTTCTTCAGCATGCTGCTCTTCCCTGTTCTCTCTCGCTCTCTCTCTTTTCCCTTATCCCACGTTATTACGTTTCTCCACGTCTTTGAAGGTGCCGTCGAGCAGAAATTATGAGTCCCTGTACACTACGGGTTCGCTCGACTACTTTCTGCTCGGAATTAAGCACGGGCAAAGGACCGACCGGACGGACGGTCGAATGCAAATGTAAAAGCAAGCTCGAAGGCTGCTGGGCGACGCTCGGTTAACCCCGTCGTTGGTTGGGAGATCGCCGAAATTACCGCTCGTTGTCTTCGGTAGAAGACTGCCGACCGCAACGATTTCTGAGATTTCTCTCTCCCTCGGCGATGCATGCCGCAAACGTACTTTGAAACACGCGATTCCGCCGGAGCCGTTGCCTTTATATTTACATATCATTAAACAAACGTCACACATGTACATCGGATTTTCGTCATCCAATTACCCATACGAGCAACACTCGTCCACGTCGTGTCTTTGACATGTCTTTTCTCTCAAGGGGGTACACGAATTTTCTGAATTTTCTCGTCGCGAAGTCATCCACGTTGTAGACGCGGGTCTCGAGAAACAACCCGATGGCGCGCTTTGCCGCATCGTCGTCGTCGTCGTCGTCGTCGTCGTCGTCGTCGATGCGACGAGGCGTGGCGAGGTTAGTTTAGTTGGAAACATGCCTGGGCGAGCATAGCAAACACGCGCAACTGACACCGGAGGGATGGTCTCTCACGGCGCGCGGAGGCGTATACCTATCTACGCGCATATAGATAGAGACGTACATATGTACACACAATATACATATATGCATACATGTACGTATATCGGTCGCCTATACACGCCTGTGTACGTGTGTGCGACGTATTCGTACACACGATCGCGACGGGGTGGCTTTGGGATAGTTGAGGGTAGGAGAGGACCTGGGGTCGGATATCTCCGAGGCCGGTGGAGACCGAAGTGGACAAACAGACGTGCCGACGTCCGCGGGGACACCGAAAACACGGCGCGTAGGCGGCGCCGTGAAACGAGAAATCCGCGTATACCCTCGGGCCAGGTTTTCGATTGTCCGGCCTGGGGGGCCTTCGTCGAGAGGCAGGCGCGGGAATATCGCGATGGAAATTGATCTGTCGGGACGAAAAGTACCGGAGGCGCACGGTCTCGTCATGGAAATATGTACGTCGCGCTACCCCGGCATTAGAGTCGCGGACTCGTACTACTCGCGACTCTCGTCCGTGTGCGCGCGTTTCGATTTGTATAAGAGCGCACGCCCGTACAAAGGGAGTGATTTTAATCGTATCGCGAGGGAATATCGCGCAAAAACATTCGGCGAAAAAAAAATCTTCGTGTATACCAGCGAAATCCCCCGCTGTCGCGAGGTAGAAACGCTCGAATTTGAATATACAAAGTTTGAATTATACAGGATGCTTCAGAATTTCACCGTTCCATCCCTTCTGACTTTTCAATATATGCAAATAAATAATTTTTCTATCGCTCCTTTTAAGAAAATCTCACTAAAACGTGAAAGTGTACTGTCGAAATTTGACTATAGGGGATGAATAAATGATGTCTCTGATAGTATTTGTAAATTTTAAATGACATTTTTAATAGAGAATATTTGAATAGATTTATAAAAACAAATGATTTTAATATTTTGATTAAATAATTTGTACAAATTCGGACAAACACTCATTTTTTGCGTTTCTTTATAGAATAGTTACACTAAAAAAATAGTAATAAAATGTGAAGAGCGTAAGTATAATGTCTATTTAAAATTGCGATTAAATGATACTGCTATGCGATAACAAGAGAAATAATTGTCGAAATGAACCGCACATAGAAAGTTCGTGCACATAATCATAAAAAAGAAATTACGAAGTAATTTTTCCAGATATTAATAGGATAAAAAAAAACTTTGCTCTAGTTCTTTGAATTTTCCCCCAGCATCTCATCTCCTACGTCTCGATAAAGCTTTTCGAAGTGTTTTCGAGCTTTTTAACATTTTTGTGGTTCAGCTTAGCATCTGTGTTTTAAATCATGCACCGGCTATCACGGCGGATTTTATGTTTACATTCGCCAATACTAAAACCCTTTTAATTTCCGTCTCACTTGATCCGACTTGTAAATTATTTACTAGATTGGACAAAGGTCCGATTCTCGCGAGAGAGATCGTAAACCCCGTTAACCGTCTGTACAATTATCCATCGCAAACGTCCATAAAACGTGCATAAAACCGATGAGCAACGTCCATTCGGACCAACCACGATGTATCGCCCCATCATTGGAGCCAAATTGTCGGATGAGACTTATAATCGCGATCGCGTATATATCTCCTGCCTTGCCACTTGCGCGCGTATCACACGACTGTTATCATGATTCTCATCGTCCGTGTCGTGCGAATAAACCGCATCTCTCTTTCCCTCCGAGTACGCGTCATCCGCGCCTTGCAAAACGAAGCGATAAACGGCGCGTTTATATCGCTCCTTTCCGGCGATTTCATGCGTTACGTGCCGCCGCGAGTGACGCCGGTGTCGGGGATAGATCTTACTTTTATGTTCGTGTTTCACAGCGGTTGGACGTATCAGGATGCTCGGCTTCGAGCGCCCATACCCCGTCGAATTCCGTCAACCTCCACCGGCATCGGGGCGATAGCAAAGACTCTACGCTGTAAAACGACTTGTATACATGGAACTCGAATTGTACCGCTGCCGCTTCTTGATTGCGGGTACATCCATTTCGACGTAGAACTCGGCCGTAAAACCGTTTACGCGTCGAATCGAAGGTCGCGGAATGTATATCCGCTACTAATTCGTCGACGTTCTCGGAGAGTCAGGGTTTATCCGTCAAAATGGTCGGCTTGAATTGCGGCATTGAAACGCGCGCGATATCTCTCGTCTATTTAATTGTCGTCCACTTAATGGCGAGGAATCTCGGCGCTTTGTGTGAAATTTTGTCGGGTAGTCCATCCAATCGTGCGCGGGATATAGCGTTGAATCGGAAACGGCAACGATAGACGAGGAAGAATGCACGTCTGTTTCGCGCAACCGGATCAATAGAGGTGTATAGATTTTGTAAATTGAATAAGCGTGTACATTTGCGATTACGCGGGAATTAATTAATACACGTAGACGCTTGTATCCGCGTGTATTTATCGTACATTAATAACTACACGCGATATACAAGCGTAATGGTTCTTCTCAATCAATAGCATTATTATCTGAATTGCGAGCGTTCAGGCTGTTCCTAATTATCACTATGTAGTCGCGATATTATATATTTTATAACAATTACGCGCGCTTGTAACGGCGAATTGTAATGATGAATTGAATCGCGTCGAATTATATAGGAGAGCACACTTTTTCCGATAACGAAATCGCGCGATCGTATAATAAATGAAATAAATAATTTATCGAAGCGCAAAGTGTGACAAAAAAAAAAAAAAAAAAAAAAAAAAAAAAAAATCCTCCGCTCCGCCGCGAAGATTTCCATTCATCAGTATTTCGTGTTTTGAATTTGGACGCACTTTGTACATTTTCTCATCTCCTGGCGGAAAAAGGCCGGCGGCGTTGCACGGAATGCCGGAACCGAAACGCCCACCGAGTTCTCTCTCTCTCTCTCTCCCTGCCTGTGTAACGAGGAGTACGAGGAGGGCGTATCCTCTCTCGGAAAATATGTTCGCCGTGGGCTACTAGTTTTAATTAAATCCGCGCTTTCTACCGTCCGGGTATGCCGGGCGTATAACCAAGACGATTAACCGGCGTTTGCAGCGTCTCGACGTTCGCGTGATGCGTCGCCCTCGCGCTTTAAACCGTCGCCGTCTCACCGGCACCTAGATGTCTACCTAAATCTTCGTCGCGGCTTTCCTAATTATTCCGCCGGGCGAAACCTTTTAGGCTGATGTAAACGGAATATCTCGTCGTAGTCCGTCCCCCCTTCCCTCGATGCGACTTCCAAGCACGGTCGTCGTTCCCGGAATAGGACGCAAGGTTATGCAAGAGAGAGCCGGACACACCAATTTCAAGGGTTCCTAGATTTCTACATTTTAAATTACATAGTTTCAAAAATCTCTGTCTCTTATTACATTAATTGTCTCTTATTATCTTATCATTTATATAACCGAGTAATATCATTTCGAGTTTGCTAATAAAGAGAGAAAGAGTATCATATATAATACTGTAGAATATCAGAAAGAGCATCGTAAAATGTTTTTCTACTTTTCTCGTTCTCGTGCTTTTTCTCTCCTCTCGCGTTTCAAGATTATATAAATTCACTATTACACGCAATACTTCCGTGTCTTTTATCTTCAGCATCCCGCCAAATATACTGTGTGTTTGTCGTCGGTGCTGCAGCAGCGGCAGCAGCAATTTCCTTATTTAGCGTGAAACCGATGCGAAAGCCCGTAGTCATCCGAGCTCACGGTTGAGCGGTTACCGTTCGGTACCTACGGTATCTCACAGCGGCTTTGCCGCGCCGTCTTTCGTTGGAAACACATCCGCTTTGCCGTGGTTTAAGACAAGTCGGAGGTCTCTCAGGGCGGAGCTCCCGAATAGAGTTATCCAAGGATGCACGGGGGTGCAACATGCAGTTACCTGTTGTGTACCACATATATCCGCCGTGTATTCGCCGAGCAAATTTCTAGGTACAGTCCGGCCAAGACTGGGAGTTTCGTGAGCTTGTGTAATGTTTGCCGGATGAGCGGCTTACATCGGCATTCGCTTATACTGGACACTCAGCTCTATCCTTCGCGACAAATCCTCCCCTTCTCGTTTTCGTTGCTTTCGCCTCATCCGCGTGTCTTGACAGACGACTTTCTCTCTTATGCGGTTATCTCCTCGTAAACGTTTCATCATGAATGACACAAACGATCTGTCATACATCGTACAACTGTTGATCGTCGGCCGGTCTTGAATAAATTCGTGCTCGAATATATTTAAACCTTTGTCTTGACATCTGCGCATACGCTGACAAGAAGATTAGTCTGCGATAAGTAGGTGAGAGCGCTCCGATTTCAATTTCCTGGTTAGAATAGTTAACAACTTACTCCGGACTTTGCGCATACGGGCAGCCTTGATAGAAATTTGTCGGACTTTAATGATGTATTATTCGAACGAGTCGGAAACTTTCAAATATAGTGTGTCCTTAAATATAGGTAGCACCGACAACGATTACTTTATTATTTATGATCTTACTGTTTACGTACAATGACATGCATTTTTCCAGCTATGCAAAAACGCTATATCTCAGCATCATTCCTCAGTGGTGTTACGAAATTGATGACGATGTATTCCGTAAAGTTTCGCCCCGTTCAGGTTCTGACTTTCTACCGACAGCGGCGTCGGTATGTTTCAAACAGAAATAATGGAATAACAACCGGCGACAGAAAGGGAGAATAGGGTACAAGTCGGCGGCACGTTTGCTTTAAAAATTACGAGCAATATTTCAGACGCGGTAATACGCGGAGTTTAACTACACCCACCAAATAACAAGAGCAAGACGAATGAAGTACTTTGCCTTACATAATTCATTCTGAAGTTTCCACCCGCCCTCCCGATAGAAGAGCGTATTCGTTATGCGCCGCCAGACTGCCTAATCATACGCGTTGAATGTTAAATGTCCATGTCTTTCCCCCCATGGCTCTTCGCAGCCGCTGATGTCGAACATCCCCCAACGGAGCCTATCCTACGCCTCGGTTTGCGATCGATCCTCGTTCGTTGCTATTAGGCGGTAAATGGATGAGCGCTTGATTGCTTTTATTACGACATTATTTTGTATAAAAATTGCCAATTGTATTATTTTTCGCGAGATACTCTTTCGCGTTGAAAAAAGAGAGAGGGAGAGAGAGAGAGAAGAGGAACGCTTATTCTAAACAAGGACAGCAAGTGCGATCAAAGCGTCGAATCCGTGAAAATAATTCGAGTAGGTGCTCTTCTTCCGGAACGCCACAGGCTACGAGGGAGTAGTAAGTAATGGCTTCTGTCGTGGCTGTTTAAGCGGCGGCGCTTCGTGGCCAAGATTGGAGGTGGCTCACCCTCCGCCGGATACAAACTATTGCATCGCATCGTCCGCCTCGGGATGTCCGATCGAGTTATCGTCTTGCGTCCCTCCTCTCCCCCTACGTTCCCTCGCTCTACCTCCTCCCTTTTGCGAGCGTACCCCCGGGCTACAAACCACCCCTCGCAGTCAGTCGTTCGCTCTCGAGCCGACCTACGCTTCCACTCGCTACGTTCCCATCTCCGCGCTTTGCCCTTCGATGTAGTGAAAGGTCCCATCCGGTATCAGAATAATTCGCATTTATTTGTCGTACGCTCCACAACGCCGTGTCCCGAGTCGCCATAATGAAATGTCGTCGAATGCAATAAGATACGAGCAGGGATTCTTATTCCGCTGGAATAAGACTTTTATTATGTTGCCTCGTGGACTATGCTAAAATCACAATTGTATCCATTTTCTTTGAGATGAGAGCGCCGTATTCTTCTCGCGCATCCGCTCTCTCGAAAAAGAGAGAAAGAGGGAAGGAAGAGAGAGAAAGAGAGAGAAGCGAGCAACGGGATAAGTTTTTCGTTGAAAATTGCGTTCCGGATTATGCATAAATCGCCATTTCCTCCTACCATATTATGTGTCACTTTTGTAAATCACGGGATTTATGTTTCGAAAGAGCGAAGAGACCTCCGTTCGACTTTGACAAACGATTACGCCATTATGCCTGACAACTCCACTGCCGTAAACAGAATGAAAAATATCGTAAGTTACGCGGGCGTTTACTAACTTTCAAACTTTTGCCGTATCTCGGAAAGAGTTTGTCCTCATAATGCGATATATATGTACTTCGCGAGACAGTTTATTAGCTTATTAAGTTTGAAACTTAAACATCATAATTTCTACTTTCATTGGATCCTCAAAAGATCGCGATCGTCATGAATTACAAAGCGAGCGTGACATGTAAATCCTTTCTCTCTCTTCCGGCTTTTCCGGAAGGCAAGAAAGATTCTCTGGAAACTACATCACAGCACTACTTTTTGAGTTGCTCTTACCCACCGCTTTCAGGTACCATAAATATGAAGTAGCTTCGTGACATATTACTCACCTGAAAAGAAAAAGAAGAACACACCATTATTGAATGAAACAGAGAGATGCCTATATATGTGTATTGATACGTCGCGCGTACACTTTAATGACACGGCACCGATGAAAGTCACTAGGAATTAACGTCCAGTGGACATATTGCTACGCAAAACGTTACGGACGGGATCGATCTGCAGATTAAATTTTCATTTTCTGTACCTTTGCCGCGGTACCGCACGGCAAATTCGTCCGTTCGGCTGACACGCTCGGGTTCATTAAAGCAATCCAGCTCGCGCTTAATCCCCGCGAACCCACCGAAATCATGTTCGATAAACATTACCGCAACGTGGTGGTTTTCTTCGGCGGCGGGAGTTAAGATAGCCGGGAGTGTAGATGTGGAGGTGAAACGATCTCGTCGCGTGACGAGAATTTCGCTTGACAAACAACCCGCGATCCACGAAGATTGCTCGCCGCGATCGGCCAATGATTAAAGCGCGCGTCACTCATGAGGAAAGCGAAAATTCAAAGCCGAAAATATGTCACGCCAGCACGAACGCGCTTTAGGAGATTGACGCTAATCCCGCGCATTTTACCAAAAGCTCGTCTTATACGGGTGTTGGGCTTAGCGAAATGGATTTGTTACAAAATATGGTATATGTCGGAAAATATTATAAAATTTGACGCTTTCGATCAAACTCTCTCGAGTTTATCATAATTTATATTATCTCTTTTTTAGTCGCATATTTTTATCGTACAAAATATTGCTTGAGAATATTAGAATTAATATTGAAAGCTTTGTAAAATCTTAGAGATTAATCTCCTTCATTCTATTTATATATACTTGTTCTACTCGCGCGTACATCGTAACCTTTCATCTCTGCCATTAATTTTTACCGGGACGTATCGTATCGAGTGAGAGATCCCTGGGTATGGGGAGTGAATCGAATGAGCGAAACTCGCAGGAGCAGTGAGTTTAATGTCCGTCCCGACCCACCGCGAATTACCTCGCGGAGATTTATTAAAACCGTAAAGCAGAAGAAACGATTTCGCTCGAGCGTGCCTGTATATGTGGATGTTCGCAATGAAAGCAATGGGAGAAAGGAAAGCGTGAGTGGGAAAAGAAGAGCGAGGGTGAGGGATGCAGAGAGAGAATGCGCGTCTGTGCCTGACGTTAGTGACCATGGGGCACTTTCTTGGTCAAGCTCGCCTCGGTCCACCGTTGGATTAGTTCCCGTTTCCTAACTCGGGGCGATGCGCCTGGCCAATTAAAGCGCCGTTAACCTTTTCTCCGCAATGCCGTTCTAGGTACCGGCTTGATTCTCTTATCCGCAGAAAACGGGCTGCGCCTTCCGTAAAAGAACCATATAATGCGGAGGAAAAGTCCGTGGCTAGCTTCCGAGACTGTCGAACCGAAGGATTACACCATCCGCTTTCTTGTTTCCCTCCACCTCTTCTCTCGGTTCAGTGCGATATACAACCCTCTCGTTAAGCTCGGGTCGATATTTATTTTTAAGTAGATCAAGGAGAGCGAAAGATAATTTTAAGTAGCCTTTCTTCGCAGTTTCTTCTTAATAAACAGAACTTTTTACATCAATCGCCAATATAATATATAGGCAGCCACTTAATTGAGAACAAGCTACTTAATTGAGAATACTCTACCTTATGCGAAGCGTTTCAGGCTTATCACAAATAATAAGAACTTTTACAAGTCTATTTATATTTTATTCATAATGAGACTCGTTTAAAAAACAGCAAAAAGTATATTATCATATATCTTTTTAATATTCACCAGATTCTTTAATTAATTCCTTAAAATTTCTAAAAAAAAAAAAAAAAACAAACAAACAAACAAACAACCGAATGAGCGATATTCTCTTAGAGGATATGGGATTGATATCCGTGGCACAAGATGACAGAGTGTTCCGACAGAAACGAACTTATCTGTAAGCGTAGTCGCAGTTACGTGGGATATTCGGTGACGCGACAACTTTTTCGAGGACGTCAATATATCTGTCCCAGTGTGTACTTTGCTCGGCCCCCATGCTTCTCGCGCAAAGTCGAATAAAGTAAAGCGGCGTTTGGCTGTCGGCCAAGCTCCGAATCGCCAGCCTCTCGCTGCGCGCGGCGTTACGAGCCATTGCACACGCCGAATCGTCTCTAGTATACCCGGAGCCAAGTCCAGCCCATCCACCTCTATCTACCCCTAATGTCGCGACATTAGTCCCAGCATACGCGCGCGCACGGGGAAGAAAAAGCGGCCACTCGAACGATAATTATCGGGATTGGGAAGCTCCCTTGTACTTAACGGAAACGACGGGCCAGCTGTCGCAATGCGCGGTTTTGTTTTCCCTCGAAAACACTTTGCACGAGGATTGCTGTCCGCTATAACAAAGACAATTTCGGCAAGAAAATGAGAAATATTGCACTCGCGAGTGCGTGTTTTTATTCTTTTACGAACGCGGAGAAACTTTGAAGAGAGTCTTATTACACGAGCGGCGTTCCGCGTATGTTTACGCGAGCAACGGCTTACGGTTCCCCCGGGTGTCTCGTCTCGCCGACGACGAGTACAATAAATATGGGCTATTTTAAATCTACATCCACAGAGAGGGGTAGTAAATTGCGAAATAATTACGCCGGCCCGCACACGCTCGCTTCGGAAGGGTCGATTACGCGAGGTAGAGGGATGTACGGAGAATATACTTCATGGTTTCAAGGGTACTGCAACGATTCGTTTTCCCTCGAGAGAAACGGTACCTCATTCTGCAAAAAAAAAAAGAAAAAAAAAAGAAAAAGAAAAAAGAGTAGAGTGTAATAGGCCCCATGTAACGTGTTGCGCTTGCCAGGTTACGAAGGAATTGTGTGTTTGCGTATTCGAAGAGTGCATTCATCGTTTTCGTTCGTAATTGCTCGTATCAAAACATTTTGTGTGCAATAACAGGGAATGAAAAGTAAACGGACTATGATACAATAAAGTTGCCTTATGTGTATCGATTTTTACTAGTCGATGGTTTTCTTTTTCTTAAACTCAATGCAGATATTTTACGAAATATCAACAAAAGAGTCGGCAACTTCTTTTAAACTCGTAATTATTTTAATTTATTTTCTTATTTATTATAAAGAAAAATAATATAAAATAATATTAATTATAGATACTACAAAATTATAAGGATAATTTATTCTTTCATATAACAATAATAATAATTTAAATAAATGCTTGCTATGTTAAATTCGCATTCGTATTTTATTTAGTTAATGCATCTTTAATAGTTGATTTCTTTCATTCTTGGAATAATAGAGCTAAATATGTGAATGCCTAAACTTATTACGTTATTCTCTAATCTTATACGATCGAGAAAACAGTCGCGCCCATTGATCCTGGTGAAACTTTGCCAAGACTTTGTTCGCGAACGTAGTACTATTCAGCGAAATCTTCGAGCGGAACTTCCTCTCGCGACGCGCTTTCGCGAGCGAATCTGTTCTCCTCCGCGGCAAGAAGAATACGCGTATCGGGCGAGAGGGGAAGAGGAAAAAGATAGCGACGTACATGGAGGGAAAAAAAGAGGGTGAGGTAGGACGGAAAGGCAGAAGCTGGAGCACGCCTCCGCCGTACCTTTCAATTTGCAGGGCAATATTTTCGGCGTACGCCGGCTGAGCTCGGTGTTTTATAAGGTCGTTACCAAGGTTGCGCTAATCTTCACCCTAGCCGCAAGCTTCTGGCAAAGTGCCCACCACAGGAAAATATCGTTCTGTCGGTCTTATCCGACTTGTATCTCGGTCGAGGCTCCCCGAATACGAAAAGAAGAGCCAGGTCCGTCTATATGCGACGTGGGCGTGCGTGGGCGCGCGTATGTA
Organism: Nylanderia fulva; assembly: GCF_048542155.1. Classification (NCBI taxonomy): domain Eukaryota; kingdom Metazoa; phylum Arthropoda; class Insecta; order Hymenoptera; family Formicidae; genus Nylanderia; species Nylanderia fulva. The sequence continues at coordinate 7,490,739 of NW_028190368.1, read as the reverse complement.
TATACGCGAGAAATTTCATATTCTCAAAGTGAGGAATTTACTGTATGCGCCGGAAATCCGAGTGCGGAAATACCACAGAGAGAAACGGGACACGCGAGTACCCGAGTACCATCGTTCAACCCCTCTTTGCGAATGCATATACGCATCGAGACTCCAACGTTGACCTCATCGCGCGATATGTCGTCGCCGACTCAGAAAGCGCAAATTAAACTACCGTTTCCAGCTCGTGAGCGAATGAGACCTCCGGCGAAAGAGCGACAAATTTTGCATATCGAAAAACGATATTCACCGGTGTAGCCATTTTTCGTATGCTTTTAACATACTGTATTACAGTGCCTCGCGTGTTTGTATAGGTGTATGTAATGCTGCTAAAATTGCACTTTTCAATTTTGTCACGGATTTAGTTGGATTTTCACATCTAGCACGTCTTCTGCCTCTTTGATTTCTGTCTCTTTGTCGGTTCTTTTTTTGTATCGACGTGAAGCGTGTAACAGGTATACAATTATTTAAAGAATAAAAACGACAAAATGGAGAAGAGTTACTGGGCGTATCGTCTGATCGCTATAGGTTCACATGGGACAATGAGAATTCTGAAGTTCGATAGGTGCCTTGTGGCCTTTCGTATCAGTTATACGATCCATGAAAGAAGACTTTATCCCACTGGCAATTAGTTGCATCCATAATGAGATCCCGTAAAAGTCGTAAATCCTAATGGGATTAAAGGGAGCTTCGATAATGTCAGAGTGTATCCATTCTCCGATACGATCTCGGAGATAAATGACTATCTTTTTTTTTCAGTCGAAATCGCTTTCTGTTATCTCGCGGGAAGACCGACTCAAGCGCGATATTCGATGCCCGATAAATTTGGTATTTCCGCGCGTGTAATGAAATTTCCGGCGATTCCTCGATGCCCGCTGATCGCGCACAACTGGAAGCTTAATGATCGTGGACATCTCACAAACATCACGTACTCCGAAATACGCGAACGTGACCGCAACACCAAACGTGATCGCGATTCCCCCTATGCGTTAGCCAGCTCGAAGCGAGCGAGTTTGAGGGCGGGAAAGGCGGAGAGGAGAGATTATTCCCTCTGAAAACACGGAGTCGAATAAGTATAAGGCCTGTGTGCGTGTGATGGTCATCCCGGTATCGCGTTCATGTTCCTACGAACAAAGAGAAATTCTTACATGGAAGTCTTTGCATTTAGATCTTGAGACGAATCTACGTTTCTAACTTTTTAGCGAAACGGTTTCTTCAAGAAGACAATAATTGCATCAACGTCGGGAAAAAAACTTTTTGAATCTTTCTTCGAATTTCTCTTCTCACAGTATCTCAGTGAAATCATCGCGAACGTTTTTCTCATATCTCGAGCCTCGGAGAAAAAGAAGCGACTCGGCGTTCCAGAGCATCGCGCTCGTAAATGTAACCACCGCTGTTAGCGCGGGGATAGGGAAGGAAAGTGCAGGTCTGTGAAAGTAGGGACTATGATATCTCCGCGGAAACTCGTTCTGAGCAAAGAGTAGGATTTACCGGTGGAATAAGGAATATTCCGACTTCTCTTACGAGAGAGTCTGAAACGGACGGCTAGACGTAAGGCCAATAAAGAAAATACGGCGTTCGTCGGAATCGCGCTCGCGTTAGACACATTTTTGATTGTCCTTTCTGAGTGGAAGGATGCGCTGTGACATTTCTATAAAAGAGTCATCTTTATATATTTCAGCATTGTAAGTGGATCTATTTATATAGAAACATATATATATATATATATATATATATATACGAATATATATGTATATGCATCTGCGTTGCATCAACATCATCGTGTCAAAATTTCTCACGTAAATCTGGTGCGTATTTTCATCCATATGGAAAGTAGTTTTTCTCCGATGAGTTTTCCTAACGCGAATGATTACATATTAAAGTGACGCGACGGAGAGATGCATGCATTTTTCGCGCGTGAAATATCGTACCGTGCGATACGTACTTTTCCCGATGCACACCACCATCGCCGACTTTGCGTAAATTATGCAAGACGTATGCTCACAGATGGATGGCGAAGGGTAGTGTATTGTAGGTTGTCGACGAAGTTTAAGCATCCGCTGTTTGGGCAGGGAGCGCCTGGGCGGAGCTGAGACTTCGAAGCCAGCGGCACGCTCGCAGTCGACTTTTTGCACGTCCATTGCAACAGTTGGCCCCTTTAAGGCTATCCGAGAGCACACTCGACCGCGACTCTTCCTTTTAACGTGCCTTATAAGCGGTTCTTTGACCCGGCCAACCGTGTTGGTTATTTAACTAGTCCACGTGGGTAGCTCCATTTGACGATACGTCAAATCGAGTAAATTTTCGATTTCGCGAAACTGATGGCGTAACATGGTACCCGATCATTATAAATTCATGCGTGATTTATATTCATATTCGTATTGCATTTTTCACGTTCAAACAGCAAAGAATATTGAAGAATATTAGAATGTGGGATATTACGTTAGATAACTGACATATTTTGAACACGTAATAGCTGATATTTATTTACTGTTTGCGTGAGGACTACTCTATAATATAGAACTTGGAAATACGTTCCAAGAATCGTTCCCTCGTTCGACTGTAACTACTAACTAGTAATCGATAGTGTGTATAAAGTGTCACTTATGTACGTAGTCCACTAAATTGTCGGATATTAGATATCGATTCTATGCGCAACAATTTTATGCGATCTCGAAATAAAATATAGAAAAATAAAACCAAATTTAATTCACACGTGAAAGTTAAATTTTATTATGGAACAGCAAGAATAAAGGGAAATGTTTTGTATCTGTAGAAAGATATAAAAGCAAAAATTATAAATTAAAATTATTAAATAATTTCAAAGATATAATTATCTGGTTAATAAAATTATGAGAATATTCCTTTTCAATTTTCGGAAAGTACAAAATTCACGAGCATTATAGTCATTGCAGAATATTTCAAATGGCACGCTTAGAGCTTTCTCTCATCTTTCTCCCGTCTCCTTCCGTCCGTTGCTCTCTCACTCGACGGTGAGAGCTTGGCTCGAGACTAACCGACTCATTCATTGCCTAGTTTAGCAGCAGTTTGCCCTGAATATTCATAGCTGGCTTCATCCCGGTGGCCCGTGTAAATATCACTCGAAAAGTTCAACGTGTTCTTAGTTTTAGTGGTAAGAGTCGCGTCTCTTTTGCGTGTTTATTTTATTAATATGCGCGCTGACCAAATAGGCCGAAGCCGGAAAAACCGTCCGGAAGAGAAATAATATTTTATTCGAAAGTATCAATTTTTTAATTCGGCGCGCGAGTTTCAGCCTTCAGCGACTTGCCTGATAGCTCGGGATACGGGAACGTCATTCGAAATTGCGCGACTTCGGTAACGACGAAACGTGTTATCAGCGAACCGATAAACAAACCAGCCGCGCGCTAAATTGCTAACGGCAAATTGTACTCCAAACTGTGCCTATACCCTAGTAATCACGCGTGCAATCGTATCGGAAGTAATTACAATGTTGCAACGCGATCGTAGGCAATTTTTGTCGTGTAAAAAAACCCCGGGCGGGCTGATGCGACAATTTCCGTTCGCATTGCTGCCGCTGTCATTTCACCTCGTCACATTTAGCATCACCGTTCTTTCTCTCTCTCTTTCTCTCCCGACTCATTTCAGATGCACTGCCGCAAAGCGCGTCGCACGCGCGGCCAATGCGAATCCAATATCGGAAAACAATTTTTCTCGGGGGAAGAATTTTAGCGCGGCTTTTCAAGACTTCGGACCTTACCGGCTCGCGCTGTTGCACCCCTTCTCTACACCCTTCATCGCTCTTTATTCTCCATCCTCTCCCAGCATCCCTTTCCCTTTTCCCCCGCTCTTATTCTGCTTCTGTCGTGCCGGCCCATTTTCTCCGTATCACCTTTAAACCGCGCTCGTTTCTCGCAATAAAAGAGTGCCCGCGGTCTTTCGCCGTGACTTACGGCCGTGCTGGTAATAACGATAAACGTTAATGTCGCTTTGTCGTTGCACTCTCGAGCGCGAGCTATCGGGGATTAATCGGTTCGTTAAATTCTTTCCTGTTTTTTTCTTTCCTTCTTTTCTTCTCTTTTCTTCTTTTTTTTTTCAGTCGCGTACCGTCTGCAGGGCTATTGCGCGGGCGTCGAAACGTATACTGTTCCTTTTTATTCGTTTTACGAATCTGAAAATAACGAAGCCGAGGGTACGTCCGTAATGTGAGGTGTACGTTACCGCACGAACGATATAACCAGTGGCGCAATATTGCAATGCGAAAATTGCGCGCGTGGGGCTTTATTGAAATATAATTAATTAGCGTGTGAATCAAAGGGAACCGACGGAGGAGAGGTACGGAGAGGAAGGCCGAGCGCTCGAACGCGAAGCGTCTAGTTAGAAACGGTCGCGCTGAAAGTTAGCCCCGAGTTTCGTCTCGACGCAGGAAGCTGGCCATGAAGCACACTCGTTTATAACGGGCCTGGGAAACAAAATTAAATTGTAATTGCACCACGTATACAATGGCGCGGACCATCTAGGTAAGCACCCTGCCGACGACAACTAATTACATTTAGGTACCTCACTTTTACCATGACGCGGAGTAATTGCCTCGGGTAGTCATAATGAAAAAGTATCGATTGTGTCCGCGCGTTGTGCCGCGCTCGCGGAGAAGACTACCTTCCGTCACTCTTCGCGTTTAATGTACAACTTTTGCAGTCCTTTAGCGACGCTCGCGCTTTTTTTTACGTCCCGCGACGTGTGTATTATAAATTAACGACGTTTGTACATTCGTAATGAACATGCTGAATAATGTGCGAAAATTGGAAACTGGATAATTGCAAATTTTCATTTTTTTTCGCATTTAACAACATTAATGAAAACATGCTGTTTTCCCAGATTGATTACGTACAGTTGTTCGCGTTAATTAATCGCGCGCACGTCTTTCAGATTTCCTATTCTTTACCCAATAATATTTGGTGAAAAATATTTATCGTTTGGTGGAAACTTTACGTGAGAGACCAATTAGTAAAAATATCAGATTGTATTTTATTGCGGTCAAACTGGTCTAGCTAAATTTTTCTGTTTATTTTTTTAATCGATCTTTGTGAAAAAAATACTCTACATCTGATAGTTGACAAATAACGAGAAAACTTTTTATATGGTATAATCATATTTTTTAATCGTTTGTTGTTAATTTATGCTAGCTTTTTGTAATAATGTAACTAACGATATAATGGAATTGATGTTTTATTAAAAATTTTAAATTAAATTATGCGAGTGTATTCTCGTGTACGATGGTACATCGTTTCGGAAATAAAAAAAAGATAAAGAAACGTTTCTACATATGCGAGGTAGAACAGAATATTAAAAATTTACAAAAATGTAAGGAAAAGGTGCGCGTAGAAACCTCTTTCCAAGAATTGACGCAGGCGATGAGAGTAAAAAGCGGTGCTTAGTAAAGTTAACTAGAGTGCAGCGCCCGTTTACATATGCACAAAATGGTGGAGTTGTCGGGCTCACTCGGAAGGTAAGTCCGAGTGGCAAGGAAAAAGAGGCCAAGAGAACGCAAACGTCCGAGCAGCAAATGGGGGGAAAGGTTGGACGAGAGAGGACGAAAAGAGGACGAAAAGAGGACGAAAAGAGTGCGGTTTAAGTGCTCGCTCGAATGAGAAGGCGTCGGTACAGAGACAAGGCGCTAATGAAATAGTCGGTTATGTTTTAAGTACTACTGCTTAATATACATTCCACGTCGTTTCGCGGCGGCGGGCCGAAAGTTTCGGTTCAACTTGCCTCAGTTGTTCCTGCTCGAGTAATCGTGAAAATTTGAGCTCACGAGTATGAGCGAGAATATCGAGAAAATCTTTAGATTTTCGTATCTTTTTCTTTTCTCCTTTCGAAATACTCGAATGCTTAATTACGATCAAATAATTGAGGGATAATTTTATACGTCCTTTACCTATTAACCTATCGTTATCCCTATCGAGTAGAGGTAAACGTCGATGAACGTTAACTGAAATGAATTCGAGTCAAGCGAGCTTAACCTTAAGTCGATTTTCATTTAATCGCGTTATACCCATCTTTCCGTCATTTAACTTATATACAGAGAGGAGTGGATCGAATTAGTCCCATAAGGGCGTTAAAGCACCGCGAAAAGTTATGAAGCGTAACACAAGGTTTAACTCGTGGCAGCTTAAAGGGTTAATAAGATATTTAGTTTACTAACATTTAGACGGAGCCGGAGGTTTATGTGGGGCTAGCGAGAGCCACCCGTGGTCTAAGAGACTTAGAAGCTAGCGGTCACCCCTTGAGTGCATTCTCCTGTTCTGGAGTGTCTACCGACGCTTTAGGCTTTCAAGATCATTAATTTAAGGTGCCGTCGCCACAGGCACTGCGAGGCACTGAATCCTCGATGCTTTCTAGAGGAAGACTCGAGGCAGTAAGACGGAAAAGAAAAGTAGATGGGAAGAAAAGAATCCCCAAACTCGCTTAGTGTTTATCGATCGTTCTCAATTGGCTAAAAGCATCACTATCGCGATGCGAAAATTAATAAGCGTATTTCATGATAGATTTACCGCGCGTAGTCACCCTATTTAGGAAAAATCGATTGAATTATATATACCGTGAAAACAAGGGAAGTAGCCAGCGTGAAGAACAAATTCCAAGTTATATGTATGTCAATTCGCAGAATCGCGGATTCGAAAGGAATACGAGAGAAAGAGATAACGAGGACGAGGACGAGTATCGATCGCAATGCGACTGGCTGAGGACAACTGGATATGGTCGAATAAGCGAGCTATTTGTGGGATAATGCGAGATCGAAGGAATAAAGATGGGAAGAAGAAGAGCGCACGAAAGGAGAGCTGCAGACGGAAGAGATTATAGCCTAACCGGTGACTGGGGACGAGGAAACGAAATGGCAAACGGCAACCGAGAAGCAGTGGACAGAGGAGAAGAGGCAAAATCGTGGGGGACATTTAAGGTCGTTGGTGTTACGAATGCACGCGATGCTTGCTTAGATTCACCTTGTTGAATATTACATGGACGGACGCCACGCAATCTTGCTCACGGCTTAATCTCGCGTTGTTAAACTCGATCGGAGCGAGCTAATCACAGCGGAATGAAAAAGAAAGAAGCTCGGCGATAATTTTTTAAAGATAAAAAAAATTAATCGAGCAAATTGTCGCATGTGCGGAATTTTATTTTCATTATTTTCGTAACAATTTCAAGGGAATTTCGCTTGTCTCTGTCGTGCTGTTAAATACGGAACGTTAAAAGATTATTATCATCATTGAGCAAGCACGGCTTTGGTGACACGTTTGAACATTTGTATAAAAAAGGTTAATGGAAAAAGGCTTGTTCGTTATACATCGAATTTGATTGCACAGTCCACATCAAATTTGGTCGGCAGACTTTCGATCAGTATAACGAAGCCGGGCAATAACGTGCTGTGCGCACAACGGCGCAATATGTCACACGGTCTGTAAATAACACGATTCGCCTATATTTTTGGGAAAAATCCAATTTTTTAGTTAACGTAAACACAATCATTCTGCTGAAACGTGCCGAACGTGCTGTAGCAAAATAAAATATACACAGAAATCCAGACGAGTTCCTTCCACGCTTGTCTCCGAGAGACAATAATTATGCCATCGACATCTTTGTATTTTTTCCTTCCCCATCCGCGAGAAATCGATCCGCCTTATTCCGGAAGTGAGTCGATAAGATTCGAGACGATACAATGTAACATTTTCGTTTCGCGCCACGACGACGATAGGGTGGCGAGGAAGTAAATCAATCAATCTGCTGAATGGCCCATTCTTCCCCTCCCTCATCGCACCGGCAATACCATCCTTCCGACTGCAGCCATTCATCGAGATACACTCCGGCATTCATGATATTCCGCACGATTGCAGGAGATTGAGGTGACTCGGAGATGGAAGAACCACACCGCCGTCTTTCGTCTCTCCCCTCATCTCACCACTTCTCGCGCCATCAACCTTCTTGCCGCTTCCAAGGAAGCCGCCGACGCGAAGACGGAATTAGCATCTCCATTAGTCGCGAGGACATAATGCGATATTACCGGAGATACACGGAGAGGAAGTGAGAGAACAATCGTTCGCCATACCGCGGTTAAGAGGATCCTATCGGTTAGCCTTTGGTCTTCGAATCTTCTAATACTTGGAGAAATCCGGGAAATACCGTGCTTACCGTGAGTTGAAATTTCGAACGAACATCACCATGGAATCTAATCTAATTACACTGGGAGGAATGCGTTCATTTGTTCGAAAAGGTATTGCGGCGGATTCGGTGATGATGACCGGTGTCGTGGTAGAGTCCGAATGCGGTAGAGGTATGTATATCTCTACCTCGCAAACGTTTTACGCCAAATCCGTGTATTATGTGGTCTTTACGAGCGAAACAATTAACGTGGCGGCTCGCCGCCCCGGTGACCTTTTCGCGATTTAATTTCCGCCGTTGTCTCCACGCCCTTCCCCGTTGTTTCACCGGCGTAATTGAGTAAAGGTATGCGAGAGTTTTATAGAGGGGCGGAGAGAGTATCCGAGAGACGAATCGGGAGGAGGATTTTTAAGGGGCTGTTTGTAAACGCCCCGGGAGGATCGAAGACGCCATATATTTTTCTCCGACGCCGGAGTCCCTCAAACGCTCGTAGGGCACGTCCCGGATTTTGCGAATCGTGGAACGATTCGACGGCGCGGCGATGATATTTCCGATTCAGCCTCCATTAATGGAACGTGACGATAAAGCTGCAACTGTTATTATCGCCGTCGTTTACGGTGCCCCGACGATTCCGCGAGTGTGTATGTGTGTGTGGGAGGGACTCGTTCGTGTATCGAGCTCGGCTTCTTCCTCTCTCATTGCTCATCGTTTTTATTTCTCTCCCCGTCTCGACTTTGCCGGAGCCAACGAAAACATTTTTGTCGTTTCTCAAATCCGCTCGGGCGACGACGGACGTCCCCGTGACACGAAATGACTTACTAACGACCGCGACTTAATCGCGAACGCTACGTTGACGCTCGACGGTCGACGAGTTTTATGTTCGAGGATTAGAGCGAGGTTCGCGACGTTAAACTGCGGTTACAGCGCAGTTGCATCGGCGCGGAAATCGCGGATCGTTTATGATCGGGATTAATGGCGACTGTGTGGGATAATGTCAAGGAGGAACGGAATGTCTGCGAAGGTACAAATCGCGATTTCGAAAGGGTCTCTCTCTCTCTCTCTCTCTCTCTCTCTCTCTCTCTCTCTCTCTCTTTCTTTCTCTTCTCTCATTTTATCGTAATAAAAATACGACGGGACGTTTTTCCGGCATCGTATTCTGTTTTCTGTAAGCATTCGTCGTTCTCCTCGTTTCTCGCGTATGCTTCATGACCGAGATCCCACGGGTCGTAACTCCGCGCGCGCGGAGCAAAAAATCAACTTATTATCAATGAAACCGCGATAACGCCGTCGCGAGATTGCGTGTCGCGGTACAGCGACTTGAAACAAACGGCGTTCGTCTCGTGACGTTATTAGCGCGACGATATCCACCGCGGTTTCTCAAACAATAACTCGGTTATGTGTTGTATCGCGCATTTTATTACTCGCATAATTTACGACACATGCGCGTCATTCTTTATGCGAGGCACGCGCTTTATACGTCGGACGAGTCTGTGGCTGACTGAGACGCTGCTCCAAAGGGTAACTACCGCCGATTCCGCGGGTCTCCTTAGAATCTCGTCGAACGGGCATCGGCACGCTACGGACTTCGGAATCGCTTGAAAATTCGGAAATAGTTTCTCGACGGCACGTAGAACAGAGCAAGCGCTCTCTTTCTCTCTCTCTCTCTCTCTCTCTTCCTCTCTTTGCCGAAGAGGCCAAAGAAAAAGATCGTGCCGCCTCGCTTCCTTAGATTTCGACGTGTCTTTCTTCCTCCGCCTCACTTACGCGAATTGTGCCCGAAGAAGGCGAGCTTGGAATTCCGAGCTGACTGCAAAGTTTTTAACTAAGTTTGGCGGTTGCCCGCGCGCACCGTTCTCAGCTCTCGATGCCGGTTGTCGGCGTTGCCTTTCATGCCGATTCTTCTGGGGTTTGCCCGTCGAAGACGTACCGTCTTCGCGAAACTTAACCGAGGAATGGTCGGCAATGAGGAAACATTTGGAAAGGATTGATTCGCTCGTTTCACCGAGGAATATTTCCGGTTTATTTCTCGTTTATAGAACATACATGTAGAAATAGTCACCTTGTGTGGATAGACAAGAGATTGCCGACGGTTTTGCATAATAATAGTCTATCTAGTAGTCACTTATAAGCGCATACGTTGTTTCGAAGGAGGGTAATTTGTAGTTGGAACGACGAACTCTTTGAATAAAATATTTTAGCTTATAGCATGATATCTACAAACGTTCTGATTTGACCTAATTGATTATAAATGAATTTTAACGCATCCACTTTTATATATACATATATATATATATATGTTATTGATGCACTTATATATATATATATATATATATATATATATATATAGTTGTTAAGCACTATTCATCGTATAGTAATAGCCAACGTTCCAGCTACAATACATTACTTTTCATATACAGTTGCCTGACGTTTTGAATCGGACATTTTGGTCGGTCGTCGAAATTTATAAATCGTTTCCTTCCGGGGCAACGTCAGTCGACATCGCGTTCCAATCCAATACGAGAACCGACAGTCAGCACTCGCCAAGGTGGAATTTGCGAAGGCACGAGAGACGCTCGCGATGAAATGAGATAGGAATTTCATAATTAAGTTATCAGCTGCAGCTATTCCGACAGCCAATTATCGTCAACGCCGGGCGTGGACCACCCTCCCTTTTTACTTTTTAAACGGTCGGCCGGCCCGGTACTCGGCTCGAAGTCGGAGGATCGCGCCGTCGATGGACCGGCGAGAGAGAAAGAGAGAGAGAGAGAGAGAGGAGTCGCGGGGCCAAAGCACAGAGAGGACGGTCGATCGAGTACTCTTTGAAGTCGAGCCGAAGGAAAAAAAGATGGAAATAATTAAAAGCATTGAAAGCTTTTCTGAACGCCATTAGGGGCATTGACACTTGGCAACGCCTGCGCTGGGGATGAAAACGGCGAAACCTCCACGAATTGCACCCTCTGTCAGAGATGCAAACGCTTTAAAAAGAGTCCCTTGCCCCGCACGCGTTTTCTTTCTGCATCTAGTTCCATTTTTTCTCTCCTCTCTCTCTTTCTTTCTCTCATACGTTTGTCAGGACGAATCGCGAGCACGTGCGGTAACACACCTTTTTTTTACCGACCTGCAGTTTTTAGTGCCAGTTCCATAATTAAACTTGCGTCTCGCTGTTTCTCCGTCTGTCCGTCACTCTTTTCTCACGTAACCAGGAAGAAAAAAAAGGACACGGCGGTGACGTTGACGAGTATCTCTTTATTCGTATTACGTAACTGTTCAACTGGATTTTTTAATTTGCGATCGTCTACGGATAGCAACTTTCGCCTAACTCTTCTTTCAGATGATGGATACCATTTCGATTTTTGAAAGTAAATGAGTTGGTTTTTGGTGCGATTGTGGAATATATATATATATATATATATATATATATATATATCATATGCACATAGGCTGGCATTATGCAGAAGGACGGCAAGGATCTATATCGTGTCCGATGAATTAATAAATATCCCTCCAACCGTATAATGTGTATTTATTATTATAATGTGTATTTATTATTATTAAACTCGTTTCTATCAGCTTTTTCTCCGATTTTCCCCCTTCAACATTTAATAATGATTTAACGTGGCTTTGGACGGAAATAAAATTATTATTACTTTTATTATATATTACGATAACGGTAATTATCGTTGTTACGGTTTGAGCAATTCAACAGTTTATTAAAACATGAATTTTATTTCAATTTATCGCGCATATGTATATTACAAAAAGAAATAAATAATATTTTGAAAAAAGTTATATAAAAAAAGTAATACAAAATTCATTATTTAATATACAAAAAATATTCAGGAAAAAAATATTTTATACGATTATACAATAAATTATATAAAATAATAGTTTGTGATGTAATAAATTCTATAAAAAGAATAAACTTTTCGAAATTAATTTTTACAGTTTTACAAAGAAATACATTTGCATATTAAGGCCTACATATTTAATATTGGGAGGCAACTGTTATGTGTGTACAGTGATGTGCACGATGCATGTATACATGTTTCGTCGCGTCGTAAACAAAATAATCAGCAAAACGTCATGTTTTAGCAAGTCCCATTACTAACCTGCTATAAGCGCGTAGCGATGTGAATGAATATATACGCCTGGTATTAGTGCTTGCAACCAACAAACGAAGCCCGAGAAAGCTGCTCGTTATTATATAACGAGAGCTCGTTATAACGTTGAAAACCATCGCGAAATTGAGTATAACTTCTGCTCCAACTTGCGAGATAGGCGCCGAAGTTGGTGGAAGCGTTGCATTTCCTAGGACTTCTGATATTAACACAACTAAATCAATTATTATATAATGCAATATAAATTAAGATGAGTTCAAATCTTGATATTTTATAGAAAAATATAATTTTTCTACAAATCCCAGAGAAAGAGAGAGAGAGAGAGAGAGAGAGAGAGAGAGAGAGAGAGAGAGAGCTTTTATTCTCTTTATGTGTTGTTTGACGTTTTACATAATAAATTGTAAAGATCTCATTCAACATAAAATACATTTTTGAATAATATTACTGTACAAAAATGCAATTTATTGCCTTAAAGCAAAAAAAACTTAAAAATTTTAAAATAGCGATTTACATAAAAATGCTAAAACCCAAACAAAAGAAGCGTAAGATCAAAGAGATTGCCTAACTAGATTATATAGAGAGATGCATTTTTGCGCTCTCTCTCTCTCTCTCTCTCTCTCTCTCTCTTTCTAGAAGAGAACTGATACTAAACTTCATTTAGCACGGTTGTAATTTTCATATTTTCCTAGCCTATCCTTTAGCTCGCGAGGTTTATTGAGTGTATCGTCGCGTGCCTGCCGCATCAGAAATAGCGAACATTATCATTAGCTATCATTTAGATCTGAGATATTACTTTTGTACGAAGGAAGCGTTTCCGCTTGCAGTGGCAATATATAATGCTGCGTTTTCACGCGGTGCGGTGAGGTGCACGATAAATGCTTGAAAATTGCAGCGCATACACCACCAGTAATAGGAAGATAGCGCACCGGATCAAAGGGTCTATATAACTAAATACGCATTTGGTCCTCGGGTCAGGGTGTAACGGACAATATTTCGCGATGGCGCCGGCGCAAGTGGTGACGATATTGGTGGTCGCTCTCGCCGCGCGATACCTTCAGCTAGTTGAAGCTTCTCTTGCTTGGGTTACGAGGTTCGGAGTCCGGCACATTAACGGAGATAGTGACTCCGCTCAAACGTATAATTGCGGGACGAGGCAATTGAGGGACTCCCTTGGGAACCGGGCTCCCGCAAATCCGCTCGCCCACCAACTTCGAACCCTTTCAGTCCACACGTTTCTCCCGGCGAGCCTCTCTCGATAAGATGCCCCTTTCCTCCATTGAATCGCCTCCGCACGACCGCCTCTATCTTCTCTCTCGCAGCAGATAACCGAAAACGATGATATTACGTGTCCAATCCCGCGCGTCAGCCCGGTCTCCAACGTCTAGTCGCGATTATCCCTTGTCCTCGTACAGATTTTCGCTCCTTCTTGAGACCCCCGTCTCGAAATCCTCCTATATGTCTTCCTTCTTCTTCTTTTTCTTTTTTTTTCGCTGTCGCGATAGCTCACCTATACCTTTGCAGCGAGAGCAAAATAACAAAATAACTGCAGTCGCATTTTATTCGCGATAACAATGACGATAAATAAAAATCATGACTATACTTGGATTGGCGAATAAACTGTGCGTTTCGATATACAAAAAATATGTAAAAAAAAAAACGGATAAATAACTCTGCGAAATATATACATTACCGAGCGATTCCATTCGTTTCGCCACTTCAACCATTCAATGTTATTTATTCCTTTGATGTTACGGTATTTCATCATCATGTGCGCCATCGACAAATTCAGCCCAACTACATTTCGACAAATCGAATATGATGAAATGTAGCTTCAAACGTTTAATGTATATTGAACCATCGCTTGTGCGCTTACACTGCGTCGATGGGGTACGATTTAATGGGGGGTGGCCGAAACTTTAATAGATACCACTCTCTGTCCTCGGAAATTCCACACATATCGTTCCAATTTTCCGCGTACGCGACTAATGAGGTATGGCCGTATTCACTTGCGGACTATGCGCCATTCTGTCACTTTGATCGTGCATAATACACCAGCTAAGTTACGGAGGGACTATATAACTAATTATACACTATTACGCGCCTGATTTCCCCGCGGACGAAAAATAGAGGAAATATATCAGAAAGCCTCCGACGAGAGTAATAAGCGCCATTAAGATCCTCTGTCTCTCCCTCTTTCCGCCGTTCACTTAGCGCGAAAACCGAGGATGAAGGAGCGAGAAAGAAAACTGCGCGAAAAAAAGGAGGAAAAAAGCAACGTGCTGGAAAGAATACGAAGAAAATAGCTTGTTTTCTCGCCAACCAGAACAGCCTTCGGGGATAGCATCGTGGATTGCTTATTAATGGCTGTACTTCATCCAATTAGAATAAATTACCGCTACTCCTTTTCGGATACTGCACGTCCCGGCAGCATCTCGAATGGAAAGAAATTCGATTCATGGAAATGCTATCGCGATGTCCCGTTCAATATACGTTCTCCGTTATTGATCTTTTTTTCTCTCTCCGAACCACGCCAAGTCAATTAAGCGCGTTAATTCGGAAACAAATAAATGCGAATCTAGGATCTTCGCGTCGTTTAAATTAAATAATTCAGGTTTCCTTTAATTATTTTCAACGGAATCATAGCGATTCATCGGGGATCGGTCACTTTTGCTAACTGATTTTAAGAATATTATTCGTCCGTTATTTATGTTTTCACGACTGATTGCTTTTCGCATAAATCCTCGTGGCTTCATTTAAAATCATTGCTTGATTGCAATTTTGACTGCAGCGCACGGTTGTCTTATCGGATTTAGCGGAGTCTAGACTCCGGGCGAGAGGAAAATGCGAATACCCTGGTTAGGTGGAAAGTTAAGGTTGGGTCTTTACTTAACCGTAATCGGAAGATATTGCCGGCAGCACTGTACCAAGGGCACTTTACCAGCCGCCTTACGAAAGCACTAGCTTCGCGAGGCCCAGTAACGCCGGTTCGTACCGTTATTAAAAGAACCCCCCTTTATCTCAGCCATCCTTTTTCCTCTCACTCAGTCACTCGCTCTCTCTCTTTCTGTCTCCTTTTCCGAGATGCCCCTTCCAGTCACTCTTTCCCTTTGAAGCTACCGCGGCTAAGAGTATTTCTATGTCAACCTTTGTACTTTTTAGCGAAGAGAACCTACGGCGCCGATGGGTCTACTACGCCTCCGTAACGTCGCAAGGTATAACGTCCGTTTCAGCGAACGTCCCCGCGCACCTTAATGGCGCTTCTTAATTTCTTGGTGAGACGGAATCTCGAAATGGTTACGGACGAGATGCCAGCAACAGGAGATTGCAGCGTCTCTCCGCAGGGACAAATACCGTAATAATGTCGGCAGCGCGTCTCACATTCGCCGTTCACCTTCCTTTTAATAACTGCCTTTCCTTTTAATTACAGTCAATTCCACGAGTGCTCGATGTTTCTTCGTAACGTCGGAGAAACGTCGAAAGGAAGAAACCGTCGTGAAATTTTATCGCGCGTATATATATATATATATATAAATATAGATGACTAATGGAGTTTTTATAATCCATTGTTAAACGCCATCGGTCACGTCGAGTCACGTTTTTCACGGTGGACGCTACCGGAAATTTCGCGTTTGATCATACACCACGCTGACTATATCTCCGTGGTGTGACGCTAGAAAGTTGACACTTCCGGGTCGCACACCCGATGCCCATAAATTCCCGCGGCGACGACACTTTTCATCAGGCTCTGATTACTTATTCACGCGCCGACGAACGCGGCGATAGAAGAGCGCGGACGACGTGTGAGTGGGTGTATATGTGTATGTGCGCCCCCGAGCCCAGCGCTGCCACTGTGATTGATAATAATGCAAGTCCGACGTCGACGCTAGAGCGCCGATATTACTGAAACATTATTTACGGGAGTAAAATGAAATTTTTCGATCCCAGAATGAGAAATATAATGGAAAGCGTACAGCCGATAAAACGGGGTTGCGCGTTCGTATAACGGGCAAACACATTACTCTCGTTGACAAAAGTTCAAAGTTCAAATCATTAACGGGAGATATCGAAAATATATATTCGTTTTGTCACATGCGCGAAAAATCTTGATATTCGTTTGTGCGGATATAAGTAACTCTAAAGCACACTCTAAATTTCTATATAAGTATTTTTTCCTTTCCTTTCAAAGAAATGCTACAAAAGAGATTTTCTCTTTCAGAAAAACAACTTTTACAACCTATTTGTATATAAATTTTCTCGAAATTTATGTCTCTGCAAATCCATTGTAATTATTAAATACATTATACGATTTGGGCACATCGGAGCGGATTAAATCTTTGTTCCGCCGTGTTAATACCTTCGACTTGGTCGTCACGAAAATACCGACCACCGTCTCTCTCCCTCTAATTTAAGAGTCGTTAGATATTGATTAGATTAAACAAATCCGCAGGAAACGGCCATCGCGCGAACAGTCTCGTAATTCCACGTAGGTACCTCGTTTGTGAAATTTGCGTACGTGTATACATCCTTAGACATTCGACGTAGTTGCAGCATACGTATTACGAATACATGCGCGCAAGGATCTGATCCTGTAGAATAGCAGCGGATATACGAGAAACGAGAGAGCCCCTTGTTCTCGCCTGCTTCATCCCCCTTCCCCCTCCTCTCTCACGATTGTCTACGTCCCTTTTCCCTTCCGCGTCTTGTCTGTCTTTGTTTCGTCGGAGAACAACGGTGCGACATCGTTCTGGCTGCGACTGTCCCATCATCCCTGTACACGCCCGTTTCTTTGCCGTTGTTGTCGTCGTCAGCAGCCCCCGCTGCGTCCTTCAACTCGTCCCTGAAATAGCAGGCTACGCAACTATCATATTCCCCCTTATTTTTTGCGGCGCTGTCACGCGGCGCCATATATTTTGACATCCATATTCCCTATTTCCCCATGCGCCTACATACGCGATGAGATATACACTGTGCGTCAACCTTTCGTAAGCAAGCGTCCAAGCGTCATTGCCACAAGTTATCACAAGTTGGGACCTTTCAAACACGCGCAACATGTTACATTTCCCTCGAGGAATTTCCTTATAAACACGTCGCGTACATTTTCGGAATTAAAAATGGTGAGTTCTATTAACGAAAAAAACAAGGTCGAATATACTGAAAATTTCCAGAAAAATTCGAGAATATTACAATTTTGATTGTTACCTTTTCCACTGATTTTTTTATAAACGTGCAACGTGAAATATTTATCACACGAATTCCATTCTCTCTTTTGAGAAGAATTCTCTTCTCTTTTTACGAACAAGTTTTCCGCCAAGCTTTGTGCCACAAGATTTCATGTGACAAAAGATAATGATTGTGCTCTGTTCTTTTTTTTTTCTCAGGGACTCAACTTAACGCTGGAAAGCAACCGTAAGCTCCGGGACGGATCGAGAAGGTGCGTTCCGCGAACGGAATAAGCGAAGAAAAAGGAAGAAGGGACAGAGATAGTTAGGGGGTTGTTTGTCTCTGCTTCCGTCTACACGCCAGCTTCGGCTACGCCATTGAATCAAGTCGAACAGAGCCGCGGGCTGTTGTGTAAACTCCGAGTCTTGATTGAAAAGCTCCGCACTCAAATATTGGATGATAAATCAGAGAGTCCAGAGTTCCGGTATCCGAGATTGTATGCTTTTCGCGAATGCTCATATAGGCGTATCCGTCCGTGATTAGCGTACAAATACCTCGAATAGTCGAAAAGCAATGATCAGGATGTTCCGAAGCTAATTGCGCGGCAAATAGTACACCGCTATTTGCGGCGATAGTTCTGCGCACGGGCTTCCTCGCCGTGCTGAATTATTCATAAGCAGCTCGTCTCACGCTTCGCATCGTTGCGTCTCTCGGCCTCGACTTATATCATTACGCGTCGGACGGGGGCGAATCGGATTTTCTTGGCAAATCCTGCCATCATCGTGCTGGAATTCATTTCAGGAGCGCGGAAAGTAACGAACAGGTCTTGTGCGCGAGACACGAGTCGATATATCGGAACATATCAAATGTAAATTGAGGCGCAATGACGTGACGTACATCTCTTCACGACTCCATGCATCTTTTGTCTTCTATCTCATTCTTTCTCTTTCCATCTCTCTTGTTCTCATTTTTTTTCAAACAGCACCTATAAGAGCGAATGCTTTTCCGAATACTTCCCTCCATCGCGAGAGACGGGCAGATGCAGAGCATGAAAGGATCGGAGGTTGTATGCCATAGTAGTCTCTCGTCTCCTATTTCCTGGCAATTTCACGTCGTTCGCAAATTATCCCCTTCGCGCGCACGCCGTACGAAAGTGGCGGTGCTCGCCCGACGGAAAAGAGGGTGACGATGCCCGAGAATGGCGACGATGCCGGCTCATATTTAACCATCGTATAAATCCGGCTCCGGCTTCAAGGAGAGGTTTAATTTTACACGAAGGTTGCAGAAGGCCCTGTGTGTCAGGGTAACATGCGAGAGTTCCGTAGAGCGTTGCTATGAGGTCGCCGGCATACCGACCCAACGACCCACCTTCATATTGCTGGTCTACTGACCCGAGAATTTCGATTTTAATCAAACAATGTGTCTGTCGCTTTTCGAATCACTAACATACACGCACACGCACAAATAAATTAGTAGCTCACTTTCGTAACTTATTATTAGACTAACAGTTTTGACATTTCATCGTTTTGTTGATTTATGCTTTTGTTGATGATTATTTGATCCGTATTAATATCATGGTAATTTCATGTGTACACATTATGTGAGCACATCTCGTTACGTGAATGCAAAAACATATTATATACAATAAACTCTAAATGTAATAGTTGTGTATAATCAGTATTATTGAAGATGTGTAATAATATAAATTACGCAATTTTGTATAATATATTTATATAACGAAACGATGATATGTATGTATGTATACACATTATACGTATGTATGTATACATAGGTATATATATATATATGTATTATATGCTTATTTTATCATTTTCAGACGTTAATATCTTGATAGTCGCTTGAATGTCTTTCGAGGAATGTGAGTTCCGCGGATGAGATAATTAAATAAAATACGCTAGAAATATTTAATAAATTTCCGTAGAGCATCCTCGCGCACGAGATGATGCTCCTCCTGGCATCATCCTGGTCCTTAGTGAATTCTCCTTCAGCTATTCTACGCGCAAATTAGAATCTTCCATCTCTCTTTATAGACATTATAGACTCTTTACCTCCTGATTTCGCGTCTTCCGTTGCCTCTTTTAGAATGCACGCACTTCCGCTGTATCGGTGTTTCTTGCTTGATATAATAGGTTCGGAGATCTACATTATAGATATTAAATGTATTACGAGTTTGAATTGTAATTCGACATTTTTTAAAAATAATTGCGATTAATTTCGATTAATCAAGTATTATTAAACTCGAAGTGCGTTTTTTTTGCTATAATTTATTTTTATTTTTTGATGAAATATTTTTTCAAAGATGCAATCGTCATTCATTTATATTATACAAATTACCTACATAGATTACAATATTATGCGAATCTTTGACATCATTATTTTATTACATGTAGAATTATTACTATATGTAGAACTTATCGTATAGATATAATATGTGTTTGCATTTACGTAACGTTGCAATTTCAATTGGAAGAAACATCACCGTGCAAAGTTGCGCGATAACCCTTTACACGATCTGAAAAACGCGGTCGTATGTAGATGCGGAACGAGCTGTGATATATGCACGCGCTTTTACAACGATGAGAAGCTTCGGGTACACGCGTATAATTCCACGCTTGAATCGCGTCGTGCGCATAGTATCGTGTCAATCCATCCGCGGTTCCCGGCTGTAATCCCCGATCGTTTGACCATCCGTTATTTTCCCCGATAAAACGTACACGCGGCAGCTTTTCGCGAATCGTGGTTTTTAATCAGAGGGCTGTATATAACAGAAACGTGTGCGGAGGACAGTTTCGTTGGGACTTTTGTTCCAGACATCTGTCAAAACGAAGGCTTTCGTCCGAGGTGACATTAATAAAATGCTCTTGATACACGAGATCTACCTTACAGCTCCATCCGAAAATCGCATCATTAACGAGGATCGATTATGAACGCGCTAGCGATACGGCTAAATAACGAAAATCTTGACGAAACTCGCGAGATTCTTCGACCCGATATCTCCCTCGTTTTCCCTCTGCATCAGCATGCTACGGTGAATCCGGGCGGAACGTCGCGTAAGCGCTTTTACGATCGTGTTCGAGTTACGATAGCGATCGTCACGCCGCGAGCCTTCGAATCTAGAGCAGACGACGACGAGGACGACGACCGCCTCGTTCGATTCCATTCCGTCGAATTTATCGGCGGAAAACAACGCCTCGCGTACCGGGCTTCGCTCTTACTTCCCTCCTTTCCGTCCCGGAAATAGGTATTTCATCGGCGTTCAAATTGACTGCAAGATCGTCAAAGTTACAGTCGATTCTCCCGTCCTTTCTGTTTCGCCGCAGCGAAACTGGTTCGATTTGTCTCTGTGCAATTTTTCGTCCTCTTTAGGTCTTCGACTTTTCGACCGATTAACGATACAGCGATATTATTGCGACAAACGCCGACTGATAGGCACCATCTACTATGTATTTGCATCGGTTTTTATCTTACTTCGTTCGACCGCGTTTTTTCGCATTTTAACAAGCTCTGCTTTTCATCATTAAACATCTAAATAAGAACAATCGGTATATAGGGCACACACACATTCACAGAATGTTATCCATTCGCTTTAGAATCCTCGTGTTCTCTTTTAACTTTTAAGCTCGATCTTCTTTCCGGATAGCAATAATTGAAGAGCAATGAAGTTCAAGATGACATTTTAACCCGGAGAATCTTTTGTGTCTATCTGCATTCAGAAATTAATTAAAACCTGTAAAAGTGTGAGTCTTCGCTATCTACCTATCAAACCACTTAAAAATACATTCGCTACGAGAAAGAGGGAAAAAGAAAGACAGCGAAAATTAAGGACAACGTATCTTTTTGTGTGTAGAAGCAAGAGTGAGAAAAAGATCGCAGAGTCTTTCTCTCTATTTCTCGTCCTTTCTCTCGTATCCTCGCGAAGCTTTCGGGATAAGAGACGCTGGTCTTCGTCATTTCTCTCACCGGTAAAGTTCTCTCTTACTGGTAATGTCGAAGGATACCACCCGGTGCAAGGTACTTCATGTGCAAAACTCGGGTGTGTGCGCGCACACACATACACAGAATCTGGAATCTGTGCGACTATCGCGCACGCGGATACAATTGCACGCGCGCGCGAGTCCCGTCGACGTTGCAAACGGCTTCGCTACGTTAGGTTACATTTGCATATGAAAACCAGGAAGTCTCGAGGCTTGCTTGCCTCTTACTCGGGAAGAACGGGGTTAGGTCGTATGCCGGATACCGGGACGAGAGTACCGGGGCAAACCTCCCCATCGGGGTAAGGGGCCGCATCACCGTCGTCGCGGCGACAGAAGCTGCTGTGCAGCGTGCTCTCTCACTTTGGCCGTCTTAAATATTCAATGGCGTCACGTTCTCGACTCGGCATGCAGATTAGCGGCGGCGAATCACATGTTTCCGCGCGAGGCTTGATTTTGTATCCAGAGATCCTGGTGTTTCCTCGCTCTCCTTCATCCCCTTTCACCCCCTCTTTTTACCTCCTTATCCTTCCTATGTCGCGCACGCTTTCTATCTGCCTCTCGTGTCTCTCGATGGTTTCAGTTTCCACTTAAATGTTCATCGGTGTTTCCAGCGTAACTTTCTGATCTCTTCGGCTACAAGCTGCGGCAAGAATTTTTTTACTGCGAAACTCGACAAAGTCGCTACCGTGACTACGGCACTCTCTTTCGTCGGATACAACGGCGAGGAGAATATGTTTGAAGCTATGTTTTATGATAACAAGACGCGTATGATCTTTCATATTCGGAGAGCGTCTTAAAATTCTTGTGCAATTAATTTTGCGTTAATTAAAAAAAAGAGTCGATTAATTGTTTAAGAGTTGAGTAATTGTTTAATTTAGAAATATATTTAAAATTAAATATTCTTTAAAACATTAATCTTTGAATTAAAATTTTGGAAATACATAATAATATTTTAATTTACAAAATATCATTGTACAAAATTTCAAATTAAAATTACGTTCGTGATTTTTTATAATAACACAAAATACGAAGAGCGTGAAAATAATAGTTGCATAATACACGCTAGCAAAAACGGAATAATTGCACGTCTTTAAAGTTGGTATGTCGTGCAGCACTAAGCAACCTCTCGCGTCATAATGCAATCCGGAAAGCTTTGTGCAAATGGTTGCTGCGTAGGTAGGTAGGTAAAGCACGAGAGGCCGCTGACAGACGAGCGGAGAGAAACACGCAGAAGAAAGGAAAGAGCGGAAAGGCGAAGTTACTTTATGTTTCTTAAGTTTCCTTTTAGCTACGGCAGACCCAAGTTGACTGTTCGGCCCCGTAAGGTTACTCCATATAAATGCAAAAGGATCCACGGCTCTCTTGTGTTGTTAACGTAGCCTCCAACCTCCTGCCGTTCTTCCCCTTTTCCCTCCTTTTCCCTTCCCCTCGTTCCCGTCATTGCTGCGTTAGGAGAACGGATACCAAGTCAGAAGCCCATTAAAATCCGCAAAAGCGACCGGTTTGAAGTGAAGCTAAAAAAAAATTTAACGTTTCTTTGTACCAAATCGCTGTGAAAGGGAACGAGCGAAGTTCTTAACTCTCCAAGTTTTATACTCACTTTCATTCCATCCGCCTTTATTAAAACAAAGATCGCAACTTTCCACCAACGACATATTTGCGGGATTGCGAAACAAGAGACGAGAAAAAACGCGTCACAGACGCGTTACGTTACGATACTGCTAACTTATATGAATTATGTACCGAATACTTCTCGCATTGATAAATATTTTTCTTCTCTTTTTTTTACGCGCAATCTCTTTCTCAACTTTCCAGTGGATTTCTATGTATTTCTCTATATTAAGCTATAAATTTGTTAACGCGAAATCGTTAAAGCTCCACAAGTAGATTTCTTTCAATTACGCAACCTTCTGCTCCTAATCCAATCTCAAAGAGCTAAATTCCGATTTTGCTTGCAATCGTCCCCAGCAGCTTACCGTCTATCGTTTCGTTATTCTTTCTTACATTGTCTCGCCGACACTCTCGGCAGCTGTTGTTTTTCGTTTTCGCCACGGATCTTTAGTTTTAATTACCGCGGAGGCCTGACGTTTATTGCTGCTTCTTGTGGCGTTCGCCTGAGCACGAGGGATGAGTTCGGGGTGAGTTTCGCTGTTAGGGGCTGCATAAACCTTAGGGGTGCTCGAAATTGTTCAGAGATGAATTCCCAAAAGTAGACAGGTTTCGAAACAAACTTCCTTCGGAGGAAGAGCTAGTAAGGATTCGCGAGAGACGAATTATCCCATAAAATTATAACACTTGAAAATATTTGGCATTCTATTAACGAGATTAAATACTTAAATAGAATATCGAATAAATTTCATCACACCGCGTATAAAATAATACAAGAAATGTGCCAACATTTATTTCAGTTTTCACACCGTAGCCACTAATCAACGTTCTTCGTTTCTGTCTCTCTCTCTTCGCTGCTGAATAAATGATGTAAGCGATGTCATATATTCGCTCTCTATTGCCGACACCTTGAAATATATGTACTTGCTCGAAAATACTCGATACGAGCTGCCTATAATTGGCTCACCCTGCAATAAACTTCTGTACCAGGGCAGCTTAGGTATCTCACGGACGACCCAGGCGTGATATAGCGACGATAACCTCCGATGCCTCCTCCTTGCTCGAAGTCCTTTGCTAGGGTCCTTCTCACCCACTTACCGTGATTTACTTCCCGGACGCGCAAAACGTGAGGCTGCTAACAGATGGTATCTCAGGGCAAACCAGAATCGAAGAAAACGACTTCTCCCATTTTGTTATCCCGCAATTCGAAAGGCGACGAGGTTGAAGCATTATAAATTCAGCATGATATCTCGACGAGCCCTTCACTCTTTCTCTTTTCTCTCTCTCTCTCTCTCTCCCTTTCTCTTTGCTCGCCGCTAGAACGTTATTATCGGAGTAACGCGTTCTTTACGAGCTGCATAGTTTCGGAACCGTAATAATACGCGGCCGACGTGTATCTATCTTCTCCGTTAGAAACATCCGTTAGGGGGTAACTTCGGGCACGGGTTGTTGGTTACCACGTAGAAAGTAACGCGCAGTATTTACCCCAAAAGCGGGGCTCTGGCGAGGCGCGGCGCGGCGCAAAGTAATAAAAATCCCAGAACAGCAGATTACCCTTTCGTTCCCGCAACAACTAATCACGGCTTACCGTTCGTGTGGAAGGGAAGGCTCCTAGTTTCACGCTACGCCCTCGCACCTTTCGCGCGTACAACCTTGTCTGCCCCGTCTCGCGTCCCTCTTCCCTTCATCTGGCGAGACGTAAGGCGCGCGTGCCTTACGCCTTACGCCTCGGATGATGAATGAGGGATTATTTCCAACGCGGCCGCGCCCGCGGCGAGGAGTTTGCGATAAATTTAAAGTTTCTTTAAAACAATAAGTTTGCGAGAGCGTGCGCGCGCCGTCGAGTCGATACGAGGAACCGTCATCTTTCATAATCGATTATTAACGAACGCGGTACCCGCGCGCGCTGAAAGAAGGAAAGTTTTCTCCTCACGAGAGGCCGGCTACATTGTGTGTATACATAAATGAACATTGCGCCGCCGTCTGGTGATGGACGAGCACCAGGTGCGGCCAGACCCGTACTTAAGTCTCGTTCGATTAATCGATTACAGCCAGAAATAGATACTGGACGTAGATGTGGCAAAGTATAATGATAGAGTAATGCCACCGGCGCTTATACCGTTTGACTAAGTTTCGTATTTTGTCGCTCGCGAGTTTTCCACACGATGCTTTTCGTGTCAAGTATATGCTATGTAACATGATGCTATTTCCCTCGATATTACGTGAACGTGCCACATCGTGTCACGTCTCATCCATCTCAGACAGACATATGTCTATTTTATCAAAGATGATGCCTCCTCTTTTTAGCGAATTCCCATTATTTTCTCGGCGACGCGTTTTTATGTTTTATAACAAAAAATCAGAAGAGAAACAGGAATGCTATAGAAACAACTAACGTTTATCCGGCACAGCCGGATTTCAGAATATTACAGTTTTCCGAGTTTCCTCGGAATCGAAATCGCCGCTTACCAAATTGCATTGCGTTGGTCACATCTATTATTCCTGGTCTCTCCTGTCGTCCAATCGGATTCCGGCGCGACAACGACAGTCCGATTCGATTCTCATTGGATGCGACGGCGACGGCGGCGGCGACCGCCGGGAATCCCAATTCCCTGAAAGATCGCGTTGTAATCTTCGGCTAAAGCAACGGGGTGGAACAACAATTACGGATTGTATACGATCGACGGAGAGGGTGATTCCCGGGACCGGAGATGCTGGGATACATCGACACGTTGCTGTGTATACTACCCATACACACGCATACACGAGTGTTGGAGGCACCCGTACACATCGGTGTAATGCGCGCGCGTGTCTGCGTGTAAATCAATTGTCGTGGCAACCACAAATCCTCGTGCCACGGAGTGACGCGTGAAGGCGCTGCAGAAGCCTCCGGGCATGACGAAGGGTGGAGAAAAAAATAGAATTGGCGATGGGTACGGAGAACGACCGAGAGAACGAGAGAGAGAGAGAGAGAAATATTGAGAGAGACCTAATGGAATATTCGGAAAATGGAACGAGGAGATTAAAGGGTTTTCCCTAATCGGTCCCAAACAAATTACTGATTTATTCGATAGAGTCTAGATTGTAACGCGACGAATAAAACTGAATTCTCTTCACATGGATTCTATAACGAATTGATAATAACACGTAATTGTTTATTCGTGTTTCAATAGTCATCTGACAACTGATAATTAATTTACGTCGCTATAATTAAATAAATCAACTAATATAGCACACGCTACACACACATTTTGAAAAGTTAATCCTTTTTTCCATTCTATGAGACATCTTTTTTTCCTATTTCGTTAATCACATATAATTTTATCAATGATTCCGATACTTTGAAACAAACAAATAGGAAAAAGTTCAAGGGAATTGGAAAGTTTCGAGTGCGCGGCTTGGGCGTGTGCTGACAGGTGCTCGCACCGCTGAGTGACACGCGGCATAACTTGCAATTTGGTAACGCCAGGTGCTCCGGTCACGCTAAACCGCAGTTTAATTACTGTACCCGTGCGAATTGGCTCGCTGGCAGCGCTGTCACGCGCAACGCCGTGCAAATTGATCTCGGCGGTTCTCACTTTGCTGGTCTGGGTCTTGCGTTGTATACGGGATAAGACTCCTCTATTATTGGAAGAGAGATCACGGTAACAGGGACGGACTGTGGATATATCCGAAAGTTTAGTGAAAGAGGTCACGTGTCAATTTCCATGACACTTTGACAGAACCTGTTGCTGTAGACAGTTTAATATTTAACACATATTAATTAAAAAGTGATATATGTATAATAATACAAGAGAGAGAAATTTGTAATAAAAATTAATATAATAATACAATTATTAAACTCACATCGACGAGATAATGTTACATCGCATAAGTATACGGAAAAATATATTCCTGCCAGATTATTATTACCGTGTATATCTCTAGGAATAAAGTGGAAAGTATAAGTTCTACGGGTGGAGGGTATACGGAAAGGGGGTTGATAAAAATTAACGGTCTCCCGTGAAAGAATTAACGACGGAAAGAGAGAAAAACCGTAAGGCGAGGAAAAAAGGCTCCGCGCTTTAAGCGTTAATTAGGACGGCCAACAGATTATACTAATTCCCCTGCCGTAACGAAGGTTGTTAAAATCGTGACAAAAATGAGAGCGGGAAAAATAATGCGCGAATTTCTCGCCGTCTAAACTGAATTCATCCGATACCAGAGGTTCGCGTTCCCTGCATATGGATATCGCCCTCCTGCTGGATTGAGATAATATAATAACAGCATTTACGGGGCGAGTTAGCTACCTCTAGGATACATCGTGATTCGAAAGGATAAAATATCATCCTAGTTATTGCTACCACGAGAAGTGCCGTGTATAACTTTCACATACACACACACACACACACACACACACACATTCTGATGTCTGATAATAAAATTGAAAAATTGCGATAAGTAATTTTTCCTCCTTCTACAATTTATGAATAATGTTTATGATTTCGCTTAATTCTTAAAATTTTATAGCAAATGTAATTATTGTCATTTATATGCGTCGTAACATCGTAAAATATTTGTGCATATAGTAATAAAGAATGTCGTATAAATTTTGAACGGTTGTAACAGTTTGATGACGGTTATTATTTTAAGACGACGTAAACGACTAAGCTAAGTGTTTCAGAAATCTGATCTAAGTTTCAAGTTTTGAGATTGGCTCGCAAGAGAGACTCCATAAGAGATCGAGTTTTCTTTCCGTTAGACCGATTTTTCTTTCTTTCTTTTTTTACGATATTTTCCGTCGTCCCTGAATGTACAAAGATAAAATGTCCCGGTACTGGTCCTCGTCCTGATGGCCGTGCGCTGTATATTGAACGGTAGATGGACACATTCCGAGTTGACACTTCGAACAACCCCAAAAGCTTTCACCGGGAACATACACAATCTAGCTCTGGTAAATGCAAACATTTCTGCGGTTCAGGGACGCGGAAGGACGACGATTTCGAGTAGACGGCCAACCGTAGGCTAAATGGATCCATTGTGCTATCGAGCAAAGTTGAAGCATCGAACAATCGACTGCGGTCATCGATTGTCGGTCACATGCGTTTAAAGATAAAGTCGCGGAAAGCGAGTGACCGTGAAGAACGAAAGTCGCGTGAACTTCAGGTATACGTAAACCAAGCCAAAAAGTCGGACTGATCACTTGCGATACGAAAATACGGGGTATCGATAAGTATTTGTTTAGGCTCTCCTGAAAATTATTCGTCGGAGAACGAACATGACGCTTTGCTGCGAATAAAAACACCCGTTTGCTGTTTTTCCGTTTGTTTTGATAGACCTCGAGCATTTAATTTCAGAATAGAAAAATAGTGGATTATTTTCACGGAGAAACTTGATTCATTGGATAAAAATTTAAGTAATTTACTGTGTGTATTCTAATTACTATACTGAATTTTAAATATATATATATACAAAAAGAAAATGTTGTCAATGTAATAGCACAAAATATAGCAAAAGCAAGCAGTGCATTAATAGATACAAATTGTGAAATTTATATACATATATATATATATATATATATTTTCTCCAGCATATCCTGTTGTGGAACATAAAAGAAAATAGCCGCCTGCATTCGTATGCTTGGTAGGCTCTTATAGATCACAGGATGCACTTTTATCTATTTTAGATCTGCAACAGCCATATAAAGTTGTTTCACCGCTTCTTTAACGCATCTGGAAGGTATTCTTGTGCTATTCGTATAAAGGAAGAACATTAAAATTTTACGATATTATTTCTCGATGTTATTTCGGCTACTTGAATGAGACACAAAATTTACTATAATTAGTATCTCCTCAAGGATTTACATACAATAATATAATATGTAAATACAATGTCCTCGTAAGAAAATTTCTGCTGAAACTGGGAATTCTAGAAATTCATCTTTACGATCTCTATATTGAATTTTGACCTAGTTACTGAAATTGTGGAATAACATCCTAGTTTCACGATTTTATGCAAAGTGATGCAAGACGAAACTCAAATTTCAATACTACTCATTCCAAAAGTTTCTTCCAAATTAAGTTTCGAGCGAGTAGGTCCTTATCTACCGCTTTCGCGTGTTTACAGAGAAATCTCTATGGATGTGAGTATAAAGGAGTTGACGATACATCGCGCAAAAACCTTGACGCTAAGGAGACTAAAGTGTTCGGATCTCGAAAGTACTCCCCATAGTACGATTACCGAACTTACCTAGAACAAAGAACATAAGGCTGAATTAGCGTGAAGGTAATGGCACATTCGTTTCAATGCACATTTAGCGACAAACAGCTGCCGTAAATGCTGATAACACTATAACGGGGTGCTTTTACGTGAGATGATATCGCGTCGCCCATCCCTTTTTACGCTGTCGACGTGCGACGCGCCACCTTACGTAACTCCGCTGGTTATGCGTGCAAAAGTCCGCGAGTTTAATGTCATTTCGTCCCTCATTTGTGATTCATGAAATCGGCCAAACTTTCGTGTCCCCCTACCGTGCCCTGAAAGCGAGTCACCGCGATCCCATTTCAGCCGTCCCACAGGCTCGACCCGAATTCCGAAGCTGTCGGATAACCAAATAGTGAAATCGATCTATCCATACTTGCACGCCTCTGTATCTCGCGAGTGTATTGTATGTTTCGAGCTCTCAGTGTCGTGAAAAAATACATTATTCAATTATTATTTTATAATATTGTTTGAAAGAAGAAAAGCGCGTCATGTATACATATATATATATATATATATATATACTTGATGTAAAATACGTTACATGTCATTTATATGGAAATTTCATGAGTACACATTCAACGAGTAAGTTCGACAAATGCTGCATACGTTGTATGCTCTCCTCTCGTACTTTGAGTAAAGTTCGCACATGCTTTAAAACCACAAAGATGGTAGAGAGCACTCTACTGTAATTAGCGGAAGACAAGTAATTTTCAAGTCACATTCTCTGTGAGTCGACTTTGACTTTTACTAATGTTATCTCTAGAAATTCTGACTACTATTGCTTTACTTTGAGTACTTCTGTCAACGCAATATTTTGGATCTCATGAGTCGTAATAATTATTCGAATCAAAAGCATAGCACTTTATATAAATTAGTTTTGCTGTAATAAATATTTAAAGAGATCGGTTACTCGTAGAGGAAGATAAATGTCAAATAAATTTTTAGTTTGCAAACATATCTTTGAAATTAGCAAAAGAAACGATAATGAAAAAAATAATATATTAATATTATAATATATATATATATATATGGTGATAATAAAATTTAAAAAGATATTATCTCTCTCATCGATAAAAAAATATTAAACTGTACAAAATTATATTCGATTGTGTACAGAGTTCAAAAACTATGCACCGCATGTAAAATGTAAAACTGTTTACAAAAATGTTACTTGAAGAATATATAGTCGATGCGAAAACGTAAGCATATTATTATCAATTTTTAAATATATTTTACAAGAATTAGGCCAACTTCTAAAGTATAAAGAGAGCACTATTCCCTTATAAATTCGCCATTATTTGTTTCGTTTCAACTTCATTCTAAATTTCCACAAGGGTCTGCGCAAATGTAAAGCTGAATTTTACACCGGGTAATTGAAATCGCAGGCGGAAATTGATACCACAATAACAATGTTGATGACATGTACTCGATAGCCGACATCTCCTTGAAGAACAGAACGGAATAAAGAAGAGGAAGAAATGGGGTGAGGAGATAGGGCGTCCAGACGCAGCAACCGAGTTCCTCAAAGCAGCATCGTCGTAGGAAGGAAGTCAATTCGCCCAGAAGCGTCTTATTTAAAAGTTTGTATCGGGCAGAAAAGAAAAAGAGAGAAAAAATGAGAGAGAGGCATGTTTCCGAGAGAGCGGGAGCGAAGGGCGTCGCGCAGCTAAATTGTCCATGAAGAGCTCGAGGGCGAGAAAGAAGTGCCAAAGATTCAGTAATTTATCTGTGACCATCTGGAGTGAGAGGAAAGAAAAAAAAATGAGGAATGAATCGAGCCTTAATGAAAAGTCATTCACCGATCTGCCTTGCGTCTTTTTCTCCAGAGACACCTCCTTCTTCACAAAATTTGCCGAACTGAAGAGTTTGCGCAAAGTACCATTCGCAATCATTGACTGGTCCATTCTCCGACAGTTCATCGTGAAAGTGCTTTTATTATCCTGCGCAGTCATCAGAAAAAAATGTGTATCATCGCCGATAGATGGTTCCCAATAAAATATTCGGCTTGTTTGTCTTATGTCACTTAAGCTAATAAAGAAATAAAAATTTAGGTGTTATCGTGCTGAAAGCTTTCGCAAACACGTAGCCTGTACACAAGCGTTTCACGTTCCAGCTAATCCAATTGAAATCGCGCCAAGTGTGACGCAAACAATGGTAGCGATAGAGCCAATATTTCTCTCCGCTTCGTGTAAAAAAGTCAGCAGGTTACCATCGACGACGGACTGTTTCCAACGGCTCTTAATTACGATATTCCGTGCACGGAAACTATATTGACCCTTTGAAAATCAACGAAATGAACACATATAGGATGGAGCTCGCTCTCACGTACAAGTATGTAATTCGTAGTCGTGTTCGGTTCTTATTACTACATGTCCAGCCCGCACCGGTGAAAAGGCGCAATCAAGATTTGTCGCCGCGTGCAACTAAATGCGTCGTGACATATGCATCGCCACACCGTGTCGTTTCATCTTATTTCGTACTCTCATTTGCGTGGCTGTTGTTGCTGCTTCATTGCTGTAAATTGCTCGACTGAAATAATTGCTGTATCTGCGTTTTTTATTAAATATTTGAAATAAATGTAGAAAAAATTTTAAGTCACGTGTTTGCATGCGGAAGATACTTTGTACAAGAAAATATTTTTTTGACATATGAGTTAAGTTACAGATTTAGACTTTTTAATTGTACCTATATGTGTGTAAAATAAAATTTGAAAAACTCATGAGGAAACGCTTGCAGTCTTGAACGTCAGAAAACAATTGATACAAACTATTGGTACGGAATGGAAGACGTACACTCTCAAAATTCGAGTGAGCGTTGTGATTTCATCGCCGACATTCGTATACCGGCATTGAGATTCCGACGAGCGCGAAACGAAACAAAATTATGGCCGCGCGAGGGACCATCGATATAGATTCGCGCGATCTTGATGAATTTTTAGAAACGGACAAAGTCGAGACGCGTCTACAAAGTCCTTGATAACGATGCCGAAGATAGAAGATGCCCGGCAAGCTTGTATATAGGCCGGGCGGTAACGAGAGAAACTGCGGCGTTCATTTAGCCATGTTTGTTCTTGCCCGTCCTTTCCCAAGGGCCACGGGGGACCGCGTCGATGTTGTGACTTAATTATACGCCATTCAGAGGCGTGTCTCTTGCACAAACTGCGCCGACAGTCCGTATCCCGGTCATAGTGACCATATACCAAGAACTACGTGTGCAAGAAGTATATATATTTGTGGTTTGCATAAGCAATATATTATAGTATATTTTTGATCTACGTTTCAACATATTTATAATTTAAAAAAAAACATAGAATCAGCTTTTTTCTCAACTAAATTTTAGTCAAGTTATTACATCGATTTTCTTCAAATTACTTGCGGTCGAAAATTACAGCAAACATTGTTGTCCAGTGCATATAAATCAACATTTTTATATGTTAATATTTAATTGGTATATAATAATAAAATTATATATTATATTTGTATATTATTCGAGAATATATTATTTAAGATATTCTTGCACACAGTTATATATATAGTCATTCATATGTCGCAACTAAACCCGATAAGGGCAGGATAATGAGTGGCAATTTGAAGGCATCCCTAACGATAAGTATCTCGTTATGTGGGAGTTATGATGGATTTGATCCAACAACATAACAGTGAATCGACAATGACGCCCACGTCGCCTCGCTGGAATAACGATAATAATAACTGACAAGGAAATCCTACTTGATGGCTGTAGATGTGTTTCGATAATGATAAGTTGTCAATAACGCTCAAGTAATTTTATATTGTGTTATTTTAACAGAAAACAATAATACAACATAAATTGTTTAAATAATGTTCTACTTTAACAAGATACAATTCTTAAAAAACTTCCAGTAAGAAAAATCAAATGTATAGAAAAGAACACAGTTTTATATATATCTATGTAATAAAACATAAATATAGTACATATTATTTATCTGTTAACATTTTTAAAATAATTTTTGCACATATAATTGTCACATAATTGTATCTATTATTTGTGTGTAATCGTCGAAATTGGAAGTAACATTTGCAATCTCTTGTTGGAAGGATTTAGAAAGTTTGAAGAGTTTTCGTTAATAATTTAGATGCGAACTAAAGAGAATCTAAAGACATAAGAGTCTCGCAATATTATTCAGACGGACGCATTAGCTCTCACAATTTCACTTGGCGAATCTTATACGCAGCATCGAGAATCTGA
Source organism: Nylanderia fulva (assembly GCF_048542155.1). Classification (NCBI taxonomy): domain Eukaryota; kingdom Metazoa; phylum Arthropoda; class Insecta; order Hymenoptera; family Formicidae; genus Nylanderia; species Nylanderia fulva. Next base: position 7,457,210 of record NW_028190368.1, on the reverse strand, counting down.
CGCGAGCATTTACTATGTAGATAGGCAGCGCTTTACTTCGCACATTAGTCACGTCGAGAACACTTAATTGCTTGCGATTATGAAGGCTAGAGAATGTGGAACATAGCGTAATCGTTTGTAAAAGTCAAGGGTGAAATGCGCAAAATTGCTCAAATTGCGAACAACGGACGAACTCGAAATATGTGTTGCCAAATCGATAATTTTATTGCTACAATAGTTTTATATAACGAGGTATTTATTAAACAAGAGCGGGATGAAAGTTTTAAATATCTCAAATATCTGCACGTGGAATTCGAGTAAGTAATTGCGAAGCTCTGCCTTAGGTTTCACAAAGTCAACTTATACTGGAACGGATCAAATTGTTCGAAGCGGACAATAGAACTGAAAGTTGGGTTCTCTACTTCTTTGTCTTCCTTGAAAAAAGCTTTCCTCTCGCGGCTCCTTTCTTTCTGAGAGGTTTCGTCAATTAGCTAATTCTTTCGGCGAACTGGCCTTTTTTATGACCGACCTTCTATTCCTTTTAACTTATCCAGGTACAAAAGCTAAAGCCTTTGAACTTTAAAAAATACATACGTGCTCGTATCATCGCGTACGAATCTTATATATATAACAAGGAAATAATTTCTTTCGCTTCGTCATATTGAAATCTCCATAAATGAATGTTTAAATATGTCTTTTTAAAGTAATGCAAACTTGTTTAAAACACCGATACTTTTTAATTACGCAATTTGTAAAAATTTAATTAATCTCTTTTGCGAATGAAGTTAAAAAAACACATTAATTTTTCTCTGTACTTTATATAACAAAACAAAATTGTTTACCATATTTGTTACACATTTACACGCGTTTATATTTATTACACATCACAACAGTGGTGCACAAAAAGAACTCTAGATATTTAATATCATCGACAATGACAAAAACAACTGTGATCGCGTTCTTTTTTAAATATTATATTTGTCATATATCCGCGCGATATACGTATATTGTAGCGCTCACGTTCTTCCTAAAGCAATTTTCAGATTTACGTATGCAATATGTGCAAGCTCGCTTCATACATTCATACGACACAGTGGCAGAGTTCTATTCCTCTTAACAAATAAATAAATCACCTTGGATCCAGCTGATTTATGTGACGGAGTTTCAGCCGTTTCGCTCGGTAATATTCCATCATGCCGGATGTGGGCGCAAACTCGTATGACCCGCGACAGGAAAACCGAAAACGTAATCGCGCAAATTGCAGTGCTTTACACGAGCATATATATATACACCAGGATTCTGCGGCAAGCCGGCCAGACGTTTTTGCCCGCATGCGTATTTTGGTGCGAGCGAGTGCGTTTCCGACTTTACTCACGTGTTGATTTTCGCGTTCATGGGTAAATAAAGGGATTTCGTTCGTCGCGCTCGTACCATACCGTTATTTTGAAGATATTTTTCGCACAGTCCGCTTGGCGAGTATTATTTTAACAGAAGAGAACCCGCGCTGAAACGCCAGGTTACCTAGCTATGCTTTAGTATCTAGTGGAAATCAATAGGAACGTACCGTATTTTCGAGAAGGAGAGGGAGGGAGATACATATCCCAAATATATATTCAAAAATATTATATATTATATATACATCTGAAGAATCCAAAGGAAAAGGTAACGTGCGCTTTTGAAATTACGGTGAACGAATATATATTTACCAGAGCTCTTCCTCTCCGAGAGGTAATATTTTCCCAAAATTCCAAGTCACAGCGCGATTGATTTTTCCGTGTGTGCCATCAAAATTCTAGCTACGTCGGAATAGCCCCGACTTTGCAGAGGTTACACAGAAGATATCGGCTTTCACGAGCAACGTGACGGATCTTTCCTTCGTCTATCGGAGGTGGGCGAAAGAAAATCTTGCGATCCGGCGATACGGTGGAATATTCGACGTAACACGTCCAGAACGGTGTCGAAGTGTATGTAAGTAGAGAGAGAGAAAGAGAGAGAGAGGAAGACGGCGGAGGGTGACGCGGTAAAGCGGTCTGCCAATAACGCGAGAGAGAGAGAGACCTTTGTGTGGGCCGAAGGTACGAGGCGTCGAGGCATCGCATAGCTTCGCTCTGAACGTCCCTTACTTCGCCGATCGCCTCGGTATAACCCCTGCCAAGGGATGGCTGCAGGCTCTCACTCGACTGCCTTCTCTCCAGCATGGCGAAGGCTCGAAAGGGCATCAAAGAAAAAGCCGAACGCCCGCGCCAGAGCCGCCGCCATTTGATTTGCGCGAAATCGTGAAGGGACTCCAAACGATAATGTCTACCAACAGCTGCGTGCACAAACCGTTTTGCGGAAATTACCCCGCAAGAAACGACTCATTTGTACCAGGGTGTGTTTCGACCGATTTCTTATTCCTTTAGTTCCACAAGTGATACCTCTATTAAGAATTAAATGATGAACGTAACATGAGATGTGACACAGCTTAAAAAATACGCGAACAGATTTTGATGCAGATATCAGCATTTTCATCGCTGGCCGGAAAGAGAGAGAGAGAGAGAGAGAGAGAAGCAGAGAGAGAGAGGTACAAAGTCTCGAAAGCAATTTAAGGTCCAGGAATTTTCTTTGACCTCGGGACACTGTTCGCTTCGCAGAGGCTCGAGCAGGGACACGCAACCCCATCTAGCTTTCCTCTTTTTCATTTTCCCGGTAGCCACGTCGTGGCTACTAGATTAAAAACTAAAAGTTCGCCGGGTGCGTTAGTGCGGCAAATAATTGAAAGAGTTTTTTAACGGGATGTCCCTTTCCCCGAGCGTCGCGACGTTGGCGCCGCTTTCGCTTCTATCTTCTGTCTTTGGCCACCCGCTCTCGCTATTCGACGAAACGACTGCAGAAGGAAGAGCCCTTAAGTCGGCGAGCAGCTTTTTAAAACAATGTAATTGTTAATTTGGAGACGAAGTACAATTTCACGTTCCCCGTTCGTTCAAAGGGGAAGAACGCGAGGATCGGGGTGGACAGGGACGAAAATAAGCACCAACGGGATGGAGGGTGATGACAAGAGAATGGAAGCTCGACGCAAAGGCGACAAAGACACAGTCATTATTTCAAGAATGATAGTCAATTTAAATTAACAGTGCTAGAGAGCTCGAAAGACGATCTTCTCCCTTCTTTCTTTATCTCTCTTTCTCTCTCTCACGTATCTAAGTAAGTCTTATGCCGTACTAATGCGAGTGTTAACAGCGAGATCCGTCTGCGTATTTTTTTTCCAAAATTGCAATTTGCTTTCCGAGCAAAAGCATTGCAGGTAATCTTAATTTCTCGCTCTTCATCGATGGAAATACACGGATCTTCGAGAATCACGGAATCGTCATTTCTCTTCCCCGGTCGGCTCTGCTCGGACGACAGGAAACGACACGGACTGAATCAAAAGATACGCCGCTTCTCGTACTCGGGGACGGAGGCAATTCCGACACGATATATCCGCATACCGGATACTTTTATCGTACCTCGTTTCGAGATAAAAACGCCGCGTCTTATTCATAATTCTCCATCTCCTTTCCGTAGTTCCCGGGCACATCCCAGGATTTAAGGCATGCCCACGTCGCGTTTCCACTTGGCGTCCGTGCGCGCTGCAAATGCGATCCTGAAAGGAATCGCTTTTAAAGAGGATATTTCTATCGGGGTATAAGCGCCCGGCCGTTTACGTATTCATAGAGGTGGAACGAATGCATGTAACTTTATTAAAGGCGAGTGGCTCTCCCCGATCTTCGTCTCTTTGCGAGGAATAAAATTCGGAAAGTTCAACGGGCGTGCAAAAGAGCCGTCGATGGGTGTCCCAAGTGATACGAGATGCGAGCGAGAAAGAGAAAGGGAGATAAAGAGATTGTATATAAGAGCGCGGCGTAGAAAGCATTACGACGACGGAGAGGAATCTCCGGAGGAGCGCGATGGTTCTTAAAACTGACCATATTTCGGTGATATTGTCCATATATGAAAGAGACTCGATCTAACCTCTCTGCCATCCAGACGGGCACATTCCATCTCGCGAAGACCTCTCCTTTTATACCGGCGTAAGCTAGAAATATCCTCAGTTTTATCATTTCAGACCTGGTCTTCATTTTATACGTTCCTGACTCGCGCCCCCGCCGTCCCGGTGCTCCCTTAGCCTCTTTACGGACCACGGGAATGAGTCGTAGTCGGGAGCTTTTCCCCCAAGAGGGGAAACGCACGAGAGTGTTTGTAGCCGCTCGAGTCCTCGTCCTACGATAGCCACCGCCTTTCCCTTTTCTTTCTTTTCTTCACAAGCGACGACTTTTTCCATCTTGCGCCAACATCGCGCGTCGAGCTTTCCTCCTTTCGTGTCTTCCTCGCTCTTCTCTTTCCCTTATTCTCTCTTTCTCTCGCCGATTCGCACACAAGCCTTTTCAATAAATCGAGAACGTAATGTGCTCCGGAGCACTTGCCAATAGGTCGAAATGGGCAGCCGGAAGGCCCGACTGCATTTTCGAATCAATATTGTCGGATTCATGCTGCCGATAAGAATAGAGATTACGATTCGTTATGGCGAACGCTCGAATATATTACGTTCGCACATTATTTTTCATATTGATTATAAGAACGCGTTACATTATTCTCGCACATCACTTAAGTGCATTGGTAGAAAATAAATTAAAGCGAGTTAATATATTTATAAATCTTTAGATAAAATGATATAGCGTCTAGTTTGAAAATAATATAGTATAAGTTGCTTATTTTTATTTTTTTTTTTTTTCGAAGAAATGCAAATTCAAATTTCACGGAACATTGTAAAAGTTTTATAAAGTAATTATATATAAATGCTCAATTTCCAAGAACAAACGCTTTATATACATCCAGTAAGAAGCAAGTTTTCTATAGTGAACTGTAAAAGTATACGTGTACTACGCTTGCTATCCCTTCAGGATACTTGTCAATACTGTCCAATTTCGCGGGATACTACGTGCTTCCTCTTTCAATATCTGCCACGTCGCACACTGGAAAGTACCTAAAACCGACAGTGAATTGGTATTACCAGACGTCCGACACTTTAACACTAGCAACATGCTTTGTCTCCTTCGATTCTGATCGATCGCTCGTGATCGTCCGCACACCCAGACATCCGAGGACTTTTGCCAATCTATTCCGAAGCTCTACGATTGATCCAGCATGAGACGCAATTACCATACTCCAATCTATAGCCTCTATCTCTCTTCCTACCCTCTCTCCCATCTCTCTCTCTCTCTCTCTCTCTCTCTCTTTCTCCCTCTATTCCGCGAGCGATGGGCCGGATAACTTCCGGTTCGTCCACCGATAGCCTACGGTTAAACGTTGCCGCCTTCCATTACCATTATTGCCTAACGTCATTCACTAATCCATCTACCGAGCCATCGATCGATCGCCGGCCGTAAAAATCGTGGTCGCCGTGGAACAGGTATTGTAACTATATATACTCAATTTTATTACTTCGAACCAAGTCGACACTTTTACAGCCTCGGCTATTTAGAAGTCTCGGCTTTACACGATATCATCGAGTATGACATATCGCGTCGGGCAAAAAATATTGCAAGATAGCTTTCGATAAAATGTCGACGGATAATAATTAGTCACGAGCCATTATAATGATATACAAAATTAAAATGTCTATCTCATTTAGATCGCTTTCGAATAGATTACTGCAAGTTTTTTGCCGCGAAGCCATCTGTTGAATATCGCTATATCGTGCGGTAGATTTTATTCCGAGCATTTTCTAGTAAAAACATTAATCGATTAAATTTGATTACACAAAAATTTTGACGAAGATATCCGATTTTGTATCTTGTTGTTATCTCAGCGTTAGAAAAGCTAAGTTGGCACAATTTCGAGAACAAATAAAACATGAGAAAATTGTAGTGTTTTTATTAGCAAGTTGTTGCTCCACTTTTAATTTGTTCCCTTGGTTCTTAATCTTGAAACTCTATTCCGCATTGTCCCGCAGCAGCGCGAAGCTCTTCGAGGTCGACATTACAGGTGATGTCGGCCAAGTTCGCGAGAGTACACGCGGGAAAACGGAAAATAAATGCAACGGCAGCCGAAAAAAAGGCAGCGACGGATGTAACGGAAGGGTTTACCGGGCGTAGGCGAACCCGGGGCGACTAACAGTGGCAGTGGTTTCTCTTTACGCTCCGGCGGCTCAGCATCCGCAACAGTAGCACACACCAGTCGGATCTTCTTTACGAGCGTTGCGGTTGCGCGTCAGGAGAAAGAGAGATCGCGCCCCGTCCTCGGGGCAGGCGGGAAAGGGGAGGTTCGCTCCACTTTTTTAATCCCGGAATTGTATTTATGCGCGTACAATGGCTCTTCCCTGTCCCATTACTTTTCTACCGTCCAGCCAGCGCCACCCTGCCCGACGTCCATTCCGTCCACTTCGGGAAGGAGATTTTCGTGACCGTGCTCGAGATTTTCGGCACGCATTGTTTCGGAATTCTCGCGTCGCTCCACGCGAAATAAAAGGATTTTATCGATAGTATCGCGCTGCATTGTTTTACGCGGCAATGGAGTGCTATCGATCGCAAATACATGTCTATTTCTACGTATTTATTTAAATAAAGTGCAACAGAAGTGCGTCGTCTATAAAACTCGAACATTTAACAGCAGTTGTATAAGAAGGAACATTATACATATTATATACTTGTCTCCGAGAATAAACCGATATACAATATCGTTTATATGTCTGTCAATCTGATTATGAACTTTTTTTGAATTAATATATACATTTTTATAAATTGATATAATCTCCCGAATGTATTCTTTCCCAATAGCTCTAATAATCGCACGTTAAATCGAGATAATGAAACTGCTACTCGAAAGCTCGAAACATGTTACGTAATCTCGCGTAATTCGATATTGTACATATGCAAATTCGTGGCAGTCAATATTGTTACAGTGAAAGCCGTTACCGCGTCCCCGCTTCGATATGTCATTGTATCGGCCAGTTTTCATGGCCTTGTCCCGCAGCTCGGCCAATATGCAAAAAGCTTCAAATATGTCGAATATCAAACCGACTTTAGGAAGCTATGAGAAAAAGATAAGATGGGCGATAAGATAGAGACAAAAAGGAAAAGAGAGAAAGAGAGAGAGAGAGAGAGAGAGAGAGAGAGAGAGAGAGAGAGAAGGGGCGAGCGAGAAAGAGCGCGCATTCATTTTCCGCAGTCCAATTTCAAGGGAGCTCTAAAGCGCTCGTTTATATCCCCCGGCATCGTCCATAGACGGTGGCGAGAAGCGACGCTAGAAATGTGCAAGTCAAACAGCTTGACTCAGCGGTTTATCCGAGCTAGCATGCGCTCGCGAGTGCACGCGTTCACGCAGACAAGAGAAGCTCTTTGCGCGCGTTTACGATCGCGTGTTTTACCGATGTACGCTATGTTAGCGCGCTATATATCGTCGTATATAAGCTTGGAGAAAGGTCTCTCGCCTTTCTTTCACTCCGTAACGTCGCGGTCGCGTCATCGATACCGTCCCTATAACAGAGGCGCCGTCACTCCTGCCACTCGTCGCTCGGTATACAGCCGGTGTTGCGTTATACGGCAGGTGTTAAATAAATTTTCGATGTTACTACCATTCGCGAAGAAGCGCAGTCTCGACGGCAATCGCCACGCGGAGTTACGGCAGCTGAAGCGCAACCATCGATATATAAGCGCACCTCTCGCGCGTAGGAAGAACAACCCTCGCGCGTCACATCTCCTTCCTCTTTCCCGTATCTTTGTGGTGGTGTACGTGGAAATCTATTATTAAGGAGCGCGAGCAGCGCAAAGAGAGAAGTTTACGAGGCGATGTAAAATACGCGAGAGATTCCCTACAATCATAAAGGGCAAAAATACCTTCCTCTTCTCCTCTTGCCTTCCTTCTCTCTCTCTCTCTCTTTCCCACCTCGCAAACTTCATGGCACCCTTCCGTTTTTATACTTCTTCTTTCGCCGTCACCACCTTTTTCCATGGCATCGCGCGCTCACCGTTCAACCAGATAAAACTATAACTTTTGCCGTCGCGTTTGGTACCACGTTGCACACACCGACAAGGCTTTACTGCTCCCTGCGAATACGGAGAAGACGAGTAGTATGAGGCATGGTAGGGGGAAACATGGGGGAGGAGGGACGTTTTAAAAGCGTCTTCTTTAAAAACTCCCACGTCGAATCGCACCTGGAAAATCCGTCGTTGCGTTGCGCGTCTGCCTAATCTGGCCCGGGGCGCGAGATCGTAAATCCTCCTACGTCAAACGCGAGTCTGGAAGAGGAGCTCCAAGGTACGCAGGTGCGCGGATTGTCTCGATGAATCTTTCGCGATAGGACCTGGTGCATAAAGCGCCGCAACCTTGGCTGCAAATAAAATCGTCTCGCCAGCTTATGTTTTTTCCTTCTTCTTTTTTTTTTTTTACAGTCCTCTGATGCAGAGACGTTCTTTTACGGTAGATAAAAGAACGAAAAAAGAGATTTACATAATTAGAAAGCATTATAATTTAAAGTTAATAATATTCCTCGTATATAATTATCTACCGGTAATATTCATCATTAAATACTATCTCTTTCTCCTTCTCTCTCTCTCTCTCTCATACATATTTCTCGATTACCGCACCCTGCTTTACGGCTGATCCAACTCGTAATTATATTATTTACTATTTACGTTGCATTCGTCAATATTTGATAAAAGTGATTGTATGTGCGGCGTGTGTAGTTGGTAGTGACACGGTAAATAGAAAATAATTTCGTGATGGACGCATGTGTATATCCACAGAAGGCACAAACATCACCGATCGTACACACTTCTTGCGGATTTAATAACTCCAAGTTTAATTAACTATCGAAACTCGACCGATCGATTTCCCCGGAGTTCTTCCGTCGAGGATACAGTCTACTTTTGATCCCCCCAGTCTTCTCCCCCGTCATCCAACTCAGTCCAGGACCATCGACAAAAGTCCATAATCCCCGGAGACTAAAGATCCATCCTCTTTTCCTCGCTGGCCTTCTATGTACGTTACAACTGCCACCGAGGAATGACGAAGGTCGACGAAATTCTTTCGCGCGCGTTTATACTGTCTTCTCGAAACTTATCTTTCGCAGTTTTAAAGACGAAAAGCACCGCCGTCGTACGTTAAACCACTCGACTGAAATTACTCCGCCCAATCTCGCGTGTCATCGGCACTATGTGTTAGCAAACTGAAAGAAAAAAATAAAAAGTAAAAAGTCGAAAGAGAGATAATACGCGATCCGTGTGACTTTTAGAGAAACTTCTCTTCGCCGAAAGTTTTTGGCACTTTTAGGTAACGTTGTGCGCGCGCCGATGTAGTTCGGAATCGCATGGCCCGCGGCTTTCTCCATCTAAAGAAACTACTAACGAGAAAGAAAGCAGTGAAACGGGAGCGAAAAAAGTGTGAGAGAAAAGTAGGCGAGCATTACCGCTCATCGGAACACGACGAGGCTGAAAGTGTCAAAGATTTGCCAAAGATTTTGCACTGGAAGATGCATGGGTTGCATATTTCTGTGTTGCAAAAAAATCAGTTTTTCGAATATGTATTAAAAATAAAATAAAAGTATTTTATTTATTAATATTTGTTAATATTTATCTTTTTTAGGGAGAGAATTAATTAAATATTTATTTTTATGCTACATCAAATTTAAAAACCGAAAATTTTGTATCACCAAGTATTAAATTTGATATCGTATACATATATTTACGTATTTATATTTCCATAATACATATGTATTACAAATTATGTCATGATAAATAAAAAAAATGAATTAAATCGTTATTGTAGGATCCTATAAAGTAGAAAAACCATAACATAAAGCGGACGATATCATATAAAAATTTATAATAAATATTATGATATTATAAATAGTTAAACTAAAATACTTATAAACAATTAAGATTAAAATGTTTATATTATATTTCTCTTCAAATTATAAAAGTAAATTATATAAATGTGATATCTTTTATGTTTGGTGCTACTATCTGCTTTATGCTATGGTTTCTTTACTTAACAGGACTTTGCAATAATGTTTATCTCATTTTTTTACATATTATTACATAAAAAATTATAATATTATGAGAATATAAACATATATGATACTAGAATTCATATTTGATGATATTGTTTGCTTTATGCTATGGTTTCTCTACTTAATGAAAAGATCTTACACAATGACGTCTTATTTCTTACATATTATTATATTAAAATTTATAATACATATTATAAGAATATAAATATTTAAACATATATGATATTAACAATATTATACTTCGCGATATTGTCCGCTTTATGGTATGGTATATCTACTTAACAAAACCATGCAATGACGGTTTATTTCATCTTCTTAAATTTATTAGATAAAAATTATAATACATGTCGTAAGAATATAAATATTTAAACATATGTAATACTCGATTTCATATTTTATATTATGATAAATAAAAAATTAGCATGTAATAAATTACTATTGTGGTCCTGTTAAGTAGAAAAACCATAACATAAAGCGGACAGTATCACCAAGTATGAAATTCTGATATCAAATATATATTTATATATTTATATTCTCGTAATATATATTATATATTTTTATGTAATAATAAGAAAAAAATTAAATTATCTTTGTAAACTCTGTTAAGTAGAAAACCATAGCATAAAGCGGACAGTATCATCAAATATGAAATCTGGTGTCACAATTATATAAATAACTTGTGTAATTTGAAAAGTACAAAGATATAATATATATTTTTATATTTTTATATAATAATAAGGAAAAATTATCATGTAATAAATAGTCATTGCATTATTCTGTGTTAAGTAGAGAAACCATAGCGTAAAGTGAACAGTATCACAAAGTATGCAATTCAGTACCATATATTTAAATATTTATATTTTTGTAAAATGTAAATTATATATTTTTATATAATAATAAGTAAAAAATGAGATAAACTGTCATTGTAGTGTCCTGTTAAGTAGAAAAACCATAGCATAAAGCGGACAATTTCATATAAAAATGTATAATACATATAATATTTATAATTTATAACTTATAATATAATTTATAATATATATTATGAGACTACAAATACTTAAACTGAAATACTTATATTAAATTTCTATTTAAATTATAAAAGTAAATTATATAACTATGATACCAAATTTTATGTTTGGTGCTACTGTTTGCTTTATGCTATGGTTTTGCTACTTAAAAGGAGTTTGCAATGACGTTTATCTCATTTTCTTACATATTATTACATAAAAATTTATAATATCATGAAAATATAAATATTTAAACATATATGATACTAGAATTCATATTTGACGATATTGTTCACTTTATGCTATGGTTTTTCTACTTCACTAAAAGATCTTACAATGACGGCTTGTTTCATTTTCCTACATATTATTACTTACATATCTCTTACATATTACATCAAAATTTATAATACATGTTATGAGAATATAAATATTTAAGCATATATGATATATTAGATTTCATATAATACTTCGCGTCTGCTTTAAGGTATGGTTTCTCTACTTAACAAGACCCTGCAATGACGGTTTACCTCATCTTCTTAAATATCATTAAATAAAAAATTATAATACATATTATAAGAATATAAATATTTAAACATATGTGATACCAGATTTCATATTTTACATAATGATAAAAAAATTATGTTTTAAACCATCTGCAAAAGTCCCGTTAAGTAGAGAAACCATAACATAAAGCGGACAATATCACCAAGTATGAAATTCTTATCAAATATATTTATATATTTATATTTTCGTAATATATATTATATATATTTATGTCTTATGTAATAATAAGAAAAAAATTAAATCATCTTTGTAGAATCTGTTAAGTAGAAAAACCATAGCATAAAGCGGACAGTATTATCACGTATGAAATCTGGTACATACTAATATATAATTTACTTTTGTAATTTGAAGGGTATAAAGAAATATAATATATTTTAAGTTTAAGTAGTTATATATTCTCACATGTATTATAAATTTTCATGTAATGATTATGTAAAATGAGATAAATCGTTATTGTAAGATCCCGTCTCAATAATTATGACGTTTCTCACACATCAAAGACCAAATATGCCTCACAAGGTGTATGTTACACTAGTAAATAGGTAAATATACCAGAAGGAGAGAAAGTTGGCTATAGTTCGAGCCATTGCGGCGTGTAGTTTCCTAAGGGAGACATTTTAATTACCGACGGCCCATTCATCGGCAGTATATACTTGGCGCTACACCTGGTCCTAGCATTTGCGCCTTTACCGCCATAGTACGACCTCGCGCCATTTGTCTCTCAAGTTTATATATAAAGCCGATCGTCCACCCTCGCTTCTTCTATCGGTGTACCGGTTCAAAGGCCGGACCGTGCGCTTCAGATCGGAAACTACGGGCGACAGAGATTGACTGGACTTCAATAAAGCTCTTGCCGAAGTGCCAGGCAAGATGGTCGCGGAGAGTGATGAGGATGGTACTATGTCGGCGTCGCTAAACTGCCGAGTAGCCCTGAAGCTTTACGGTATATTCGATTCAAGCACCTCGATAAAACGCGCCCACTTTGATCGCAATACATATATACAAATGCATATACCGAGCTATACCGTACACTTACTTTCGTTGATAGTAAACGGAATTAAAAAAAAAAAAAAAAAAAATACGCTGTTATTTCTTCCTTTTTCATAAAATAATATTCAATATCTCACTCATTGTGCATATAATTAGCGCGCCGGAGTATAAAGACATTTTCGAAACTAATTAAGCGTAATCGATAGAGCCTTTTTGCATAGAAAAGTGAAAAATACTACTTGCAAAATTAATCATTCCACCGTGCTTTATTTTTCTTTTATGAATAAACATGTGTGTACGTATGATAAAAAAGGAATAAAAATATATTTTTAAATAAAAAAAAAAGATGAAACATATCTACACACTGTTAATAGATCGCTGCGAGATGCCAGGCACGCATATATGTTAGTATAACGGTGCGCTACATGTCATTTTCCGGAGCTAATGAGCTCGTGTCTAATAAAGGATGGCATTTGTACAAATTAATAGCCCCCCAATGAGCACGGAGGACATCGTGACTACGCGGTAGGAAGGACACCATGCGTCTTCTCTCCCCGGATTCGCGTCGACATCGCGAGGGTTCCGGGACGACTGTCCGCGATAATCAAGACTAACAGCTTCGGCTGATCCTTCAACCTTCTTCGTCACCGCCTCCCGAACCACCTCTGGCACTCTATATCTCAATTTGTATCACAATAACGTCACTTTAGCGCGGCGCCAACGTCCGCCATCTGCTCGCTTTCTTTTATTATCGTCTAGTCTCTTTCGCGGCCGTCCCCTCTTCTCTTCGAAGTGAAGCAAATGTTTTTTCGCTGTCTGGACGAATTCGTGCTCGTGGCGCGTATCGAAATGCCCAGGCGGGAATGCAGTGTCCGCAAAACGACGTATTTTGCCGACCACGATACCCGTGGGAGTAATGCGAATCGTTCGGGCAATTGCGGATATGAACGTTTCTTCGGAGAAGTATAAAAGCGAATCGAGAATCGCCGTGGGATGAGTAAACAGAATGCAAATTCCGAGTGGTTTACCTTACGGAAGACGCGCCTGCGCTATTATGAAATAGATCGCGGATATAACATTTTCGGATGGTATGTTAGTTTAAAATCATATCTAAGAGTCGGCGCGTTGTGCAAGGTGTTATAAATGAAAAGCTTTATGCGCCGAGTCTCCAAGTGCCATTAAATTAAACGGCACCTGGAAAGTTCTTACATAAAAGCTTCTAACTGCCCGCCTCGATTAATAGACACACATTAGTAACGTCCGTTTTCGCCGGTTTCCCCGTATATGAGAAATGCAGATTGGCCCGCGGCTTCGCTGCTGCTAATCTTACGACGGCGAACTGCCATCGTACGCGACCGAGAGTATCATTCAGAATCGATTCTGTTCATTAACTCGCAAGGGCGACGCGATGAAAATCGCGTAACGCTTGACGATAATGAGTCTCGTTGATTAAAAGCCTCGCATTTTCGCGCCCATTCACGAATCACCATGTCGCTAATGGGATTGGAAACAGTGACTGACGCTGAGCTGGGGTGTGGAATTGGTTTGGCCGTCTGTTTGCACGTTGGCCTCCCTCCCACCTCCCTCGCTTCGCTTGCTCTACCATCCCCGGCCGCCTCCGCGAAGCGTACGTTTTCAATTTCGTGCTTGAGCCTTAATACCTTGAACAGTCCTTTCAAAAGCCATCCTTCGCGGCTAACGAAAATGCTGATTCCATGCGCGCGCCAAACTCCACGCGCGAAATTTATTTCGCACAAATAATCCATCTGGTAAACCTCTTTAGCATACCCGCGAATTTTATGTCGCTGCAAATGGAAACTTAAGCCAGATTACTTGCCGCGTTTTTACGAAGCTTCATGTCCGCTCGCGAGTGTTACACGTTCGCATTAATGATAGCGGGAAGCGTATAAAGGGAAGTATGCATTTTAGCGTGCCTATACACTTGTATATTTTCATAAAAATACATCGTATTACGTAGAGTAATTTTTTTCGCCTCTATGCCTGTAATAATTACGAGGAACGCGTTCCGTTTTCGTACTTTTGACACTTCAATTAACGAACAGATTGGCCCCACGTTGGTTAAAAAAATATTAAAATTAAAATTCTTCGTGTCTGGAACTGTGGATCAATAATGCGTAATGTATTCATGCAGTAAATATTACGAGCCATTGTATATCGAACTCTGTTATCAAACAACGAATTTACTACTGTCGCTATGATGTCATAATACAAATGCGTGTTAGATTTAGCAGGCTGTCAGTTCTCACAAAAGCGAAGAATTAGCTGTGCGTTACTTTCGGATGATTGCAGAGAGATATGCGGAATCTATAATTTTCATGTACACGATATTAATATGCAGCCGATATGGACCTGTGCATATTCCGCCGTCATACCCTCATTACGTTAGTGACGATGTGCTATTCGTCGATTCATATTACGAAATAAACGAGCATGAAACGCTGTGATATGGAATACGGGCCGCGACCGATATTTACATAATTATAGTAATTTTCAATCGCAGTATTTATCGGAAATTGCGATTATTAGAAAACTCTAGATAAGATTGAAAATAAACATTTTCGAGTATACACACATATCAACTGAGATGAATTTATATCAGAATCTATGGTACCGTGTCACATTGCGAATTTTTACCGATAATTTTTATTGATATTTTCTTTTTATTTATAAAAATCCTGCATATAAGACATATGCATTTATCCATGGAACGTTATCGACATTTATATATTAAAATAAACTTTTTTTCGATAAAGAAAAGTTTGTAAATAGAATACAATAAGCGCACCTTGCTTGCATCGCTCTGACTGAATTTAATCGAACATTGTGTGCTTCGAATATGCTTCCAATACCATAAAATAATAATAAATACGGAGAAGTAGAAGTCGCGTAAGAAAATCGAAAATGGAATGCTCGCCGAACTACAATGCGGCCTAGCATTGAAGTTTCAAGAAGCGTAGCAGCCGCTTTGAGTACTTCACATTCGGCGAAAGAATAGAGAGGGGAGAGAACTCAAGGAACAATACATGGCTCACTGTCAACAAAACGTCGTCCAGCATTTCCCAGGACAATCCCTTCGTTCGCTCGTACCTTCGTCGTTCATCCCGGCGTAAAATCGATCTCGTTAAAACTTTCCGAAGCAGACGCACCAGTTTCGAAAACTTCTGCGAGATGATGCGGGATAAGGAAGACGAAAGATGTGTCAGGCTACGGAGGAGGACAGGGATATACATATATATATATATAAAGGGATATAAAATCGGGAACCTCGCAATCGGACTGATTTCGTCCTATCCGCGAACGAGAGTTGGACGATTTTAGTTTAAAGCAGAAAACACGACACAGCAATTTCCCGCTCCTCTGTCTTCGAACGGGGAACAATCTCGTTTCTCCTCTGCCGCGGTAATCATTCGCGGAGTTTGTCGTGGCGGCTCCATTAACGTAATTGTCACGAGATTTCGCCATGGAACCGGATATATCGCGATACAAGGAACTATCCCGGTGAAAGCTGGAATGCGCGCGAGACGTGAAAGTTTGGGGCATGCGAGCCGTATTGAAACGTTGTAACTTGCACGTACCGCGCCGGAGCTTGTAAGATGTAATTTCCTCGGGGATTCGCCCGGGGAGCGAAACTTCGTTCGGCGCTGGTTTTGGCGTGTGGGCGCGTTTTAAATCGCCGCGCTGATTCGCGGATCATAATTCGGTGCTGGCCTGTGAATGAAGTTTTATCAGAACCCGTCAGCTCGCGTGTTGATCGCGCGATTGTCACGGAGTGCTGGTCTGTACTGGCATTCTGAAAAATTATATGAACGACCCGTTTCGAATAGCGCGCGAGCACGCTCGCTATAAAATCGGCCGGAACAAAGGGCTCGAGTGGTATTAATATCTGACGGCGCCCACTGGGCTGTAAAATCGAAACTTCGATTACCGGCGATCGTAACGCGAATTTCAGCCAGTTTATTGGAATCACGCCGAGCGAAGCGCTATTCCGTCGCATCGAAAAATTCACCGAACTTCACGAGAGAGAGAACGCGCGCGAGAGCTCGTGTAATTATCTTGACCGAATTATTTGCTGAATAATTCGATCTATACCAAATATACGGATAAAATATTTTCATACAAATAATGGGAAAAAAAAATACATCATGTTCCTTTTGAAAGACACGAGATTGAAACTAATGATCGCACGATTTAAGTAATCGCGACGTAATCACGCCGTACTTGAGCAAAGGCGGGTTAGTTAATGCAATAATTGACAGGAAAGGGCGCACGCGGTACCAAGGAACAATTCTGATTTGCAAATTCGGGTAAATTCCCTACACCTCGCGAACTCTCCCTTCCACTTTCTTTTCGCAGGTTGGGTATTCGCGTACGGTGTCCTTCATCGCGCGCGTACATCCCGCGAGACACGCGGCCGAGAAAAGGCACGTCGCCGCATGAATTTTAATTTCGCCCCCGCCTTGTCGCCAGCCGCGCGATGCACTCGGGACGACGTAACGAGCAGCTAAAGTTTTTCGAGGAAAAATTAAAAGTTTCGCCGGCGTGTTCGCCATCGCGTCGTCGCCCGGCGCGACGTTCCCCTTCGTCGTCGGTTGACAAGCACTTCGCTTCTGGTACGCCAGAGTGTCTCATACTATACCTTAATATCTTGTAAAGTAATTATGCCGACAAAGTCACACCGGCCGGAGATTTCTGTGCGCAAAGTCAAATTTATCTCGAAATACGGCAGAATCGTACAGATATTTTCATTCTGTGCGTATAACAAAATTTACTTTATATATCTTAATCAAAGTATTATATTTTCCCTGATAATGCTAAAGATGTAAATTTGCTGGAAAAGTTTTGATAATTCGAGCGATATAACATTCTTGCCTCTTTCATATTTTACCAAAAGATTGTTTTTTCAAGCTCTTTAACCGTTTTGCGACAAAATTACGACTAATTTTCATTTCTCGCGCGATGAAAAACGATAGAGAGGATGTTTGTCAGCGGTGCACGCGCGTGTTTCCATTCAACGATGAAATTTTCAATTCGACGACTTTACGCAAGAGCGCTAAGAGAAGCAGATGAGCGAGGTCGGGGGCAGAGGGGGATGAGGGAAAGCGACGAGACAGAGAGCAAGAGAAAGAGAGAGAGAGAGAGAGTAAAAAAAGAGCACGCGCGACGTAAAAGACTTTTGATGTCGGACCCGCGCAATCTGGCTGCGTCTAGGAGAAGGCGGAAGCGCGGTCGTTCGCTCGCGCGGGCGGAAGGAGGCGGACAGATTTGCAAGCCAGATTGAAATTTTGAAATTTAAATCTTGCCGGGACTCTTAAGCTTAAAAAGTCCGCGGCCTCCTCCCGCGGAGGCGGAGTGAGCGGATGTAGGTATTCGAATATGGGCAAGGTCTTGCTAATTGTCGGATAATTTCGTCGGAGCCAGAGAGAAATTCAGAGAGATCAAACGGTACTTGGCACGGCGGGGCGCGCGCGCGATCTCGAATGCCAGGAACGTTCTGTGTTCCAGATTTATATGCATCACGATGTATATGCGAATCGTAATTCTCTGCTCTGCTCTCCTCTGGTTCGAGCACGAGACGACAGATCTATAAGATCTATATAGAAATCTCGCAGTTCATTTTTGGTCGAAAATATCTCTCTACGTTTATTTGAGAACATCCAACTTTTGGTAAATAAGCTCGTTCTGTGAAATTTATTTAATTCGCATATCGAAGAAAATTTCGCGAACGAACGACGTTGCAAACGTGCACTTGTAGTGATTCGTTAGTAAACAATATAAGAGAAATCGCTGTACGATGAGTATATCTCTCAAAGAGTTAAATAGAATACAAATATAAATAATATTATCGGAAGGCGAATGACACTAAATTAGTATTTTAATGAGCAAAAGATGATTAAAGCAACCAGCGCGCAGAAATTTTTTATTTGTTTCGCGATATTCGTTTTATAAAAATCTCACCCCTTTCAATATTGTGATGAGGACGCGTTTATACGCGGCGAATAAAGCCGCTTTCATTCGTCCACGATCTTTTGCCGTTCTCATTGCTAATGTTAACAAACCGTGCTATTTTCTCCCCGTTCGCCGCCCCGCCCAAAACTTTCACAGCCCCGTCCGTCGGTGTATTCGTGCGGTGGTAAAGTAACTCGTTACTTCACTTTGTTCTTTGAATTGGATAGTTTTCCATTAGCAATCATAACAACGTCCTTTGGCCCGTGCCTTGAGACTGATGGAGACGGCAAAGAGGGTGGCAACCAGCGTAATGGGGGTGAGTTTGTTTATTCAAGCTTTCGCGTTACCCTCTGAGCTACTGGCGGAGGAGGTTAGCCTTGTTTTCCGTCCACGTAGTTCGTGTTAATTTCCATTTTTATTACAAAGTGAATTGCATTTTCCCTCCCCCTTTACCTTACGCGTCGCCTGATTATTACCTCTTGTTACAGAATGAGAGATGGTGACTACAAACTAACTTTGATAACTTACATATCGGAGGTTGAACAGTCGCAGACGGGAGGATGTCTAACACTTACCTGAAACATAAAGATAAACATGTGTTAGTTTATTGAATGGCATTCATTTGCGTTGCAATATAAAGAGCTACAAAGAATGCGTTAAACAATATGCTTAGGTCAGTGGCTGTCATATTTAGTGGCTGTATAAATCATTTTCTACTTTTATTCCGCGCGTATTCCAAAGCTGTATAGAAACGAATGTGTAACAATAATGAGATTGCTTCTTTCGGTATTTTGGATCTTTTAAATACACCAAGACTTATGAAAAAGATACACAAACGACAGTTGTCAAACGTATTCGGAAAACTTTCCAAGTTTTGATGAGCACTAAAATGACCAAGATTCATAACTTGGAGTAGAAAGAACGTAGGCCATAAAGAGGGACCGTGAAATATCAATACGTATGATAGAAGGTTTCTCTCTCTTTCTTTCTTTCTCGGCAAACGCTTTCGCAAACTGATAGGACCGCGGGGAACAATCGAGCGTGAGCAACGATATTAGCAATAAAGGCGTAAACATGTTCGCTCGGTGGCTTCCTCCGGTGTTTATGAGCGACGCGGTATCGAACCGAGTTCGATAATAAAAAGAAACCTCGTATAACGCGGGTAGAAGGAATAACGGATTCGCGGACGATGAGGCGGACTCGCGATTCTATAAACTGAATCAGTTCTACTTTATGTGTAAATCGTTTCTCGTTGGAAACTCAGTACGTTTACAAGCTTCCGCGAATGCGTCGCGTTCTAAAAAAAAAAAAAAAATATATCGCATTGGTTATGTATCTACGGAAACGTATGCACTGTAATACAAGTATAGAGATCTCCTTCCGATTAAAGCTCTATCCGATTAGAGAGTGCATGTAGTGCGCGTGTCGGATATATTGAGTATCGAGGAGAGTACAGTGTTGCGAGCTCGCTCTCTCTCTCTCTCCGGTAAGCAGCACCTATAAAGGCACAACTATAACCGAGTATAATTCAGCTTGGTTCTAGTATCTATAGCGTCTATTCCATTCTCTCCGGTGCCGCATCGTACACGCTCCCTGCATTCTCTGTCATAACGCATTCGCGTAATGCGTTATATTTGACTAGGGCATCCTTTGCATATATAAGTTAGCATCTCGGAGTGATCGCTTGTTTCTTCGAATTTTTTAATAAATAAAAATATCATTAAAAAATACTCTTATATATTAATCGTACTTTTATGTAATTGTATTATTTTGGTAAATTTATTTATGCAATTATATATAAAAATTGTAATGCTGAATATTAATTTTAAACTACTTTAGATATTGCCAAAGTATCATATAATGGACGGATTTGATTAAAGAGCGCGCTCAGCGAAACGTTAAATTAAATAATGCCGATTATCGAAATAATATGTTTATTTTAACAATTTCGTGCGGAGGCGTTCTCTGTGTGCATATGCGCGTATGTGTCAGTTTAACACCACCAAAACATATTTCATCGCAAACGTGCATTTTATGCTCCTCGTTCTCTTCTCTTTCTCTCTCATGCTGAAGAAACAACGACGAGCGAGTTTCATTTATCTTGCTTGGAATCGCGTTGCATCTCGACAAATGCAACACCGCTGGGAGAATGCACCGCTGGATAAACTTTCGAAGGTATAACGCCGCGATGGGACAAACGCGCCGGGAGGTTGCAGAAACGCCGGACGGGGGAGTTTTATGTGCGCGATCAAAAAAGAGAGAGTTGCCAGCGACCGAAGCCGAGGAAACCGAGGAAATTGAAAATACGCCGGTGGTTTGAAGGATCTGTTCTCTGTATCGACGCGCCGCATCCCTGCGTGGATGCGCCGCATAATTTCGGGAAGGATATAAATCGGAACGAGCCCTATATGTCGGTACGAGGCGCACAAGGCACATCCAGGGAGAAATATAAAATAAGAGTCTAGGAAAAAAATAAAATAATGATACATATATATATAATTTTTTTTTTAAATCGTTTTACGCGACAAACGATGCAAAATCATCCCTCAACGTGCGTAAAGGCGTACGTGTAAGTATCGCGCAGCCAAGGTCCTTTCAACGTAAATCTTTCCTTCCCCTCGCGTCAATCGAGGAAGGACGCAAGACGGAAATTACGGGACGCCGTTGCACGCGACGCGCCAAGTCGATAGGTATTTCCACGTCGGCGAAAAATACGTTACAAATCCAACTTTAACCTCCTCGGGATTCCGGTCACGTAGTCTCGTCCAAAGATATATATCGTATATCGCGCGCGGCGCGTCGTTCCTCCTTCACGTATCCCACTTTCCAACCTCATTCCACATTCTTTGGTCCGCCCTCGAAGCTAATGTCACACGCCTGCTGAAAACTTATACGAAAGCCCCCTTCTGTTGTCCCTTCTTAAACCGCATTTAATAAATTTACCGCGAGCGTTATCGAGAAATATCTTCACTAGGAACTGGATCGCATCGCGATGCGCGGTATTTCTAGAAAGGATAATTCTCTTGTTGCATCACGATGGATAATTGAATAGATGTTGGGGAAAAATCTCGCGCAAGAAAAACAAATAATTTTTTTTTTTTTTTTTTTTTTTTTTTTTTTTTGCGAATACTGTTATAATGGGATTAATGTTAAAGGTTTTATAATATTACAAAAAGCTTCAGGCAGCTTTTTGTATAGCGCGAGAACCGCGTAATGTATATTTCGTACGTGTGGATTACAGGTATCTCTGTGAGTATAGTTTCACGAACCGGGTGGTGTCGTCTTTCTTTGTTACTTTGTGCGTGGATATCTGCGTAAAAAAAATGTATTTGTTGGAAATGGCGTAGCGCGCCAGCATTTACTTTGGTAATAAATATACCTTTCGATCAAAAAATATATATACGTAGTTGAATATGGAAAAGATTCTCTTTGAAACCTAATTCCTCTGTACGTAAAAGCTCGTTGTGACCATACGCTCACTGTGAATATATCGAATACAAAAAGGATAAGTGCGGTTATCCCAGAATCAGATATTTTTTAAAATAACATGATTTTATATTTGACAATAAAATAAGTTTTGTATATGTCGTTGACATTATTACAAAGCAAGCATATTTACGCAATGTGTCTATTGTGAGTATCCGATATATTGGATTCGGGAGAAAAAGAATTTATTTTTGAAAATTGTGTATATTGTAAATGTGTTCCTATCGTGTAATGAAAATGGGTTAATGTGTGCTTTTAATTGCAATAAATTTTGAATAGAATATAAAAAAAAAACAATTTATTAAATATATAGTAGATATTTTAAGATTTATTTTATTTTTGACACTTCTTTTATAGACGATGATATAATTATTAATGTATCATAATTACGTTATGAAATTTTTAAAGTTACGTCGAAAATAAACTAATGTTTTTGTATCAGAATTTATTTTTACACGATACAAGAACTTTTTATATGCGAATAAAGGATAGTTAATTTAAATCATAATTAAATACTTTTTTTTGACTGAAATATTAAATTTCTAAATATCCACTAGAAGGTACACGATATACTTTCCCAAATACTATGTCGAAAATGCGTTAATTTGTCAAAGAAGATATGGTTTTAAACCATGGAATTCGTATTCGAAGAACTTAATGGGTACGCGAATATGCACGAGAGAGATTCTCGCGTCTCCCTATGAAATTATTAATATATTCAAAACAGATATTGAACAAACGAATTCTACGCTATGCAAATGTATTCCAGACGGCGATGGTAAATTTTCCATTTGCACAAGAATCGTGATAGATGACCTAGATATTCGTGCTACCTATCTATCGTTTTGCTCTTTATTATGACCTCGTTTAACGATCGGCTTTCTTAAGTAATTTCGGTAAAATTGATTTTATCATATAAAAGATAAGTAATGACAAAACCGATTAGATGGGTTTATTATGGATAAATCAATTTGTTCCTGATGCGATTTATATTACTCTAGATATTATTGTGTGTACATATGTGCACATGTGTGTGTGTGTGTGTGTGTATAACATACGCATTATTAATGTCTAATTAATTACAATTACATTAAAAGATAGCGTGCTATATTTTTCTATAAGAATTATATGTACATGTATATGTGTACAAAGTGTGTATTAAAAATTTATAATCGAAGCAATGTCATTCTTTGCAAATAACTTTTGCGGAAATAACTGAAAGCGTTTACTTTCATCGAGGCTCTAATAAAAATAAATATAAAGTTTTAAATATACAAGTTTTTCGATAAACAGTTTGCTCGCGAGAGTAAACTTTGTAAAGCGAACCAGAAAGAAATTGGAGAAGGCAAACGTAGCAACCCCATCCCGTTCTCCAAACTCTCTCTCTCTCTCTCTCCCTTTCTCCCTATTATCGCGGATATATCGTGTTCGCGAATTGATCCGTGCAGATCCACGTGTTCTCATTGACGGACAGAGTCGGGTCAATTAAGCCCGACGACGCATCTGCCCCGCTATTTACTCCGAAATTCCGGGCGCACTTTGAAACGTCGACGCCGCGTCCTCGCGGACACCCCCATCCTCCCGCAACGTTAACCCCCGACTTGCTCGTTAACGGCGACGCAATTTCGTTACCCAGTCGCGCAATAATATATCCTTAAGCTCGCGCGATTACCGGCTTCGAGAGTCTCATTCACGGCGGCGGCAACAGGTTACCAGCACGCGCCGCTCGCCGACTTGTCGACTCGAGTCTCGACCACGGCGGTATCGCGCCCTGTGTGCGTGTGCTGCGCGTTCGATCGTCGCGTGTCCCTCTTTCACCCTCGTTCTCACCATCTATATATATGTATATAAAGATTTCTCTCTCTCCATCATGCTGACCACCTACAACCAATCCCATCTCTCTCTCTCTCTCTCTAACTCGATAATATGATACTTTGATCTGACCTATGATCCATAGACCGAATAGAGCGTTGGGATGCTGCGGCCTAGAGCGTGATGCTGCTGCGGAGCGTCCAGCCGGAGCGTCCCGCGTCGCACCCCCGACAGGACACGTGTGTCGATGGCTGCTTTCCTAAGTGTCACCCGATGAGAGCCGCCCGCGCACCTGCGCGCGTGCCGTACGCATACGCGCGTAACGCGTATCCACCCTCCCGGCTTCTCGCTCTTGTTTTTCAGATCTCTCGGGATAACGTGGATGAGACGCGCGCTGCGAAGGCAATTTGACCTTCCGGCTTTCCCCCTCTTATTTTTTTCTAACACGTCGTCGTAAATTCGTCTGTCTCTGTGTTTCCGCAAGTCTCACCGCGACGGAGACAGATGACAGATGTAGAATGAAACAAGCGGCACCCTCTCGCTCGCAGGCTCTTAAAAACGCGGTGCAGAGAAACACACGCAGCGCGCGGCGTGGCGTAGCGTGGCGGCGAGTCGGATGGCTGACTGGCGGAGAGCCGACGACTCTCGGTCGGTCTCGGCTCTCGGTCGTGGGGATCGCTGGTAACGCGCGCGGGAGGGTGCGCTCGACGTAGGGCAAGGGGTGCTAGGGGGAAGGTTGGTTGCCGGTGGTAGGGTAGCGGCGGCGGTGATGGTGAACGGGGGGACGTTTCGTACGACCGCCGAAGAGAGAGAGAGGGTGCTCGCCCGACGTGTAGTGAAGTAGCAACAGGCGGCAGCCGTCCTCTCTCTCCTTCGCCTAGTACCGGCGAGAGAACCGCGCGCGCTACGTTCCTCGTCGGCGCCGCTGCCGTCGACGCTCTGACGTCACGGCGTCGTGACGTAGGCGTGGTCACGGATGCGCACTAACACCTCGCCTGTCACCGTTGTCATAGTGACTGCTTCGCCGATGCTCCGCGTTTCGCTGCCGCCGTTGCGTTTCACCCCGCGCTCTCTCTACTCACCCCTACCACCGAGCAACCCCCGTTCTCTGCAATCTCCCTTGCTCCTCCGTTCTCCCCTCGTGCGAGTGGCGCTCTTCGCCTACGTCCGATATACGCCGACGGCGTATACAGGCTGCGGGAAAGAGACGGTACGAGGGGTAAAACGCAAGGAGGGAAAGTGAGCGGTATACGCGTGTTGGTGTATGTACGTGCGTTGTCACGGTAACCGTGCCTCAAAACAAGCCTGCGCGTTTTTCAATTCGAATGCACTCCCTGGGAAAAGATGAGGTTATAATGAAGTCCCTGCCTCCCCCTCCTCTTCGCTCGCCTGTTCGCTTGTCCGCTACTTGCCTCGTCGTTGCGTAACGCACGCCGTGTGCTTTCCGTCGATCCTAGGATCCACCGGTTGAAAGAAAGGGAAAAGGTAGAGCGCGAACGAATCGAGATTTCATTATACGCATCCCTTATTGATAATGCGACACTCTCGTTTATAAAGGAAATTCTCCGCTAGCACTTTGATCTCTCCGATGAGAGGGCATTATTCCAATTCCGTTTCTAATTTTTGCTCTCCGATAGGAATCACCGGCTGAAATCAAAACTGAATAATTTCCTTCGGGATCAATTTCGCGCGCATCTGTAGATATCGAATCGAAACAAGCTACATGATCAGTCGTATGGTAGTTATCGTTGGATCGCGTATTGATTGCGGCAATTTTGTACGGCACGACGGTTATTATGCGTTGGCAACGCGCGCATCACGGCTCACGCATTATGAACATCGACACGATCAAGTTCCGAGTAAAGCGTCTGTCCTATGGCTTGATCCAAACTCAGCCATTAGGCATACCGTGGCGTTATATGTATCTGGGACTAATGAGATTTCCATGTACGGTGGATGAATTGCTTTGGATGCATTCGCATACACGACGGACCATTTCTGTGTGTCGATGACGTACGTTTCTCTCCATCCACGAGAGAGTATGCGGAGACGTACGTATCTTATTAATGGACTTGTCATTTTTCACAGGGTGCGCGTAACCGCGACGTTCAAACTACACATGTTACACATGTTAATTATCACGAAGTAGCTTTAAAGCGAGAACAAATTACGTTTTGTTTTCTTTTTTTTTTTTTTATTAAAAAAACGTGGGTTATATACCTATAAATTATTTTTTTGGTAAACGTCAGCAAACGTCATCGCGGCGAGAAAAAATGCTCGAGCGCACTGTGGATATAGTTACGATCGAGGCTACGCTAGTTAATTGCGAAATTCTCTTCTTTTCAAAACAAATTCTTTCCGCAAATGGAGAAACGAAGCAATTTACGTCGATAAAGAAACAGAAAGGTTACAGAAAGGTTACAGAATAGGGTCTCCCCTTTCTCGAGATTGGAATTCTACCCTTGGCATAAATAGGTTCTTAATTATCTTTAATTCGCACCAAATCGAGCTTGCAGGCGTGACGAGCAGCGCGACGCACGGTGTCATTAACGAAATAATGGGAATTAATTTTGATTAGTGCTTCGTTTCGGCGAATCAATCGCGCTCTCGGGAAAGCGATTCAATTCCGCCATTATGGATTCCAATGAACAAGCCGCGTACATGCAATAATTTAATTCCGAAACCCAGTCTTTGTGACAGAATCCGCACGCGTATTCGAAATCAACGCTACCAGAGATACAAGCGAGCGAGGGATTTTCCATAACTTCACACAACACGCAATCGTGTTTGTATTAAATCATCTCTTAATATGTCAGATATATGGAAACAAGGACACACGACTAAAAAAAAAAAAAAAAAATAATCGATGTATTTATTATTATAAACACCCTCTCTCTATTCTCGTGATTTTTTAATAAGATTATTTATACTTAGAAAAAACAGCTACACGTAAATGAAACGCGATTAAATGTAATGACTTTCCGAATCAATAATTATACTACTGTAAAAATATTGAGCAGGATTTAATTGAGAAATATAAAATAATCCGCGATGGAATATTAAGCGAAAGGAGAAAAAAAGAGAAGTAAAAAAAAAAAATATAAATATTATATAATATAAATATTACTGTTATACATCAGTTGCGTTGCATATATAAATTAAACATTTAATTGCTTCTTTTGAAATCGCTTTTGATCCTCTCGCATTTTATGCTGGCGAAATTATATTTCGAAAGTATTAGAATACTTCCCACTCGCGCTGCTCGGTCGAGTGAGTATTTCCTGCGTTAATAGGATCCCATGGCAACACAGAGATGAGTATTCCTCGGTATGCTTCCAGCTCGCTCTTCACCACCCTTCGAGCCCCCTGTCTCTCTTACCCTCGACCTAATTATGTTTATGCCACGTGACCTCCTTCTCTCTAAGGGACGATAGGCGGGGGACATACCTTGTCGGGCTCGCGCGTCCACAAATTACGTTACAAAGGAACCCTAATTGGTTGCATAATTGTAACATTAGTCGAGCAAGCTCGCAGTAAAAATGTCTATTAAATTAAGAGCTCTAAGATGCGGCTGCGCGTTAGTTGCGCGTAAAGCGAAACTGACTATACACGACACTTACTTCTCTACATGTGTGCATTATCAACGGATTTTTAGCAATTCTCTCAATCGACAGGAAGAGTAGAGAGAGATCAAACTATTTTCGGAATAACGTGTTGAAAACTTTTTTTTTCGTACACGAAGCGAACGAGAGACCCTAGGGTGTAAAAAATCTCCAATTAATAGATTAAAATGATTAAATTCGAAATATCAGTTTATTTTCATTTAACTTTAAGAAATCTGTTTGCAAAAATATCTATTCTAATATCTCTCGTATAGGATGAAAGAAAGAGAGAGAGAAAGCAATTACGATGTAACGATTGCCGACGTGCTCGCTTGTGTATATCTGCGCGTAATACGAAAACAGACCCTTCTCGCGAGCTCCTCGCGGAATAGAGCCCTCGTACTTCTCAAAGCGGTTTCATAACGCAGAAAAAGCGGGAAAATACACGATTGCGCGTACATGAAATTGAGTTTAAAAATGTTTGATGTTGATTGTAGGTAATTCAATCAGAGTGTAGCGAGTAATGAGACGGAAGCGGGGCTAAAATCCAGCTCGCGCTCGGGCAAATGTTCGTTCGCCCTTCGTCCTTCCCTCCGTCCTTCCCAATCCAGCCATCGTCGACCCTTCCGCGCGCTCTCCTCCCTCGATTCCCGACTTTCCACTCTCAAGTTCGTTCTGTGAATATGAATTAAGTTGATACGATTTGGAGCATCCAGCGCACGCGGATGCGAGAGCAGGTAAGCAAGAACCATTATATCGAGGCAAATTGTCCGGTGGTGGTTTGTCTGAAACGGATCAGAGTGCATCGTACCGGAAAGGAGGAAGCTATATTCCACAACTATACTAAGCAGTCTGTCTCATCGGTGATTTGTACACAAACAGCGCGTTATGTGCGCGAATGTAGGAGAATTTTTTTTCTTTTTTTTTTTTATTTCGCTAAAGCAAACAAGAGTAGTAATCTCTATTAGCAGGAGGATATTTTTTCTCGCGAATGCGCGATATTTGGCGCGATCGATCCGTAGATTGAATTGTCACGCGGCGTTTCTGTCGTTTCGTTGGTATTTATATCGCGCAGAGAGCTAAACGAGAGCAATTTTAAATCTAAGTTCCACACACCCGGCGTCTGGCTAAAAACATTTCACGCGCTTCAACGCTCGTATTTTCCATAGGAGCGGAATTATTTTCGCGTTCTCACGAGCTTGCACTTTGGCAAGGGCGGGTGCGAGGATAAAATAAAAAATAAAAAAAAAAAAAAGAATGACGGGAAACCGATCTTTCTCGCAGTTTTCCTCGTGTCACCGAGCATTGTTTTTCGTAACTGAAACTCCGTGGCAACGGTGGGGTAACACCACGCAGATGTAGACAGCCTCCTATCCTCGACAGGTGAGAGAACCGCGCAACTGTCGCGGTTGTTTAAGGATGGAAACGCGCTGCTGGGAAATACCCAAGCGATCCTCGCGCAGTTTCGCGGTAACGCCGTAACATTGTTTCATATGGACGCATTGTTTACGACTCCATACGCGAAGCAATAAAGGGGTAGTCCCCTCCGATACGCAGATATATCCGCCTCGCCATTTAGAACCTACCGGACTCGTTCGTGCGCGACACTGTTACAACTGTGCGGCGCGACGACCGCCACAATCGCTTCTCTACGATGTGTTCTCTCTCTCTCTCTCGTTCTGTTTATCTCTCTTGTTTTCGAATACAGGCCAATCGCGGATACCAGCACGAGAGGATACCAGACGAAAATCGACGCGAATATCCGCCTAGCTGAATCGCTTTCGGTTTTCATACGGTGCAAAGTTTTACAGACTCGAAGACAGCATCGAATATGCATTTTATGATCCGCATAAAGCGCATTCGCGCGATACACGATCCATCTTCGCTTTATCAGAATTTACGCGTGTTTGTAGAAGTAATATCTATTTTTACCTCGATTTTTACCTCGGCGACATTTTTCAAGATGATGTTATTAATTGAGTTTGTGGGCAAAAATGTAGACGGTATAATATGTTGTCTGTGTTCTAGAATCTACTGGCACAAAGAGTAATTAACTCCTATTAGCATAACGATCGTATTTGAATTTCTTTACGAGTGTGTGACGACGCCGTCGTGACTCCTCGCGAACGCAAAATTCGGCGTGGCAAGTATAAATCCCAATACATAGCGTGTCGAACACGCCGATATCGAGTGTCAGCCCCGCCGACGCGGAAGGAACTGTAGCGTCATCGTCGAAAATTAATGAACCCTTCCGTCGTCCGTGAGATGTCGAACGGGCGTTGCGAAAATGGCGCATTCCGTTCCTGATGACTGACGGACGTGCAATCACGGGAATGACAGCTGACTCGCACGCCCGGTCGGATATTCTCGCATTTTTCTCTCCCCAGGAATTTTAATTTTTCCGGATCGAATTTTTTCAAAATCGAGCATCGGCCAGCCAAGTCCCACCCAAGTCTTGCGCAAAGATAACTGATAGTTCTGAGATTTTTAACCCCTTCGACGATCGGAACGATGACACTGTACCTTCTAACGGGCGTGCTTCGACCTTTTTTACGAACGTTTGGCTTCTTACGCCTTTCAACTTGTCTCTTTAACAATTGACACTTGCCTGCCAGTTCCTTTCGTTTCTCATCTTTTTCTTTCTTCTTTTTTCGTTCGCCTTCGTCTTTCTTCATCGCCTCTCTGGTTCGTTACCGGATATAGCACGATTGGAAATACGTAGGTGCATCGAGAAACCATCGGTTATACGATCGTCTCGGATTTCAATTTTTAGGTGGACAGAATGTCTGCGTTATTGGTACTCGAGACATTCGCGGCTGATCGTCTCGCGAGATCGTACGGGACGCTTTTGTGCAGCTGTTCGCGTTGTAAACTCGCGATCGTTCGCTCGCACCCATAAATCAGCAATCGATCGTCGCGCGATAATCGCGGTATAAAAATTGAAGGATTTTACACAAGTTTTAAGGGACAGTTACGAGCACAAGCGGGTGATCGGATAGGACATTCGTCAGGAATCGTTTTCTCGCATCGATAATGGCGCACTGAATCCGGCGAATGATTAAAATTTATTCCTATCAGGGAAACTTTATCAGGGAAGCGCGGGAACGATCCCGGATATAACGATCCGCCGTTTTATCGCTACACCGTGCTTGAACTTGGAGTACCGATCGTTTCGTAATCTATCGGGACATTAGTCCCTCCTGGATCGAAGCCTCAGTTTCTCGGCGACTTTTCACTCGTAGCCAAGCGAGTGGTCGTTGAATCGAATCTTATCGCGCGTCTCGCGGTTCACGCAAACGAGTCTGGAGAACAAGAATATTTTTTTTCTTAAATCGGCTATCGTGGTTTCGAATCGTTTTCCTGTCTGCCACGAAAACTGGGCGGAAAGTGGAAGAGCAGGCCGTCGAGGAGAAGGAGAAGAGAGGGAACGAGAGGCCTGGTCGTTATTCCGGTACGGTTGAACTTAATTCTGTAACTCGATCGGCCACACCGGATGAAACGTACCGCCGGTTCTTCCCGGTAAACCCCATTACCTCTTCGAACGACCGCGGATGCTCGTCAGAGCCGAGTTACGAGAGACAAGATCGAGATAGGATGAAGAAAAAAAGGTAGGGGAGAAAGTAAGAGAGAAGACTACAAGCAGGAAGGATGGAAAAAGAGGAGAACGCGCAAAGAAATACAGGACCGATAGAGGGTGCGAGTACCGGAGCCGAAGAGAGAGAGAGAAGGAAAGTAGTTACCTTGAAACAGACCTGCTTGCCGAGAAAGGAATGGCACGGACCGCGGAAAATGAAATCCCCTTCGGTATATAAGGGAGAGGTTCGCCTCGTCTACTGCACGACATTGGCATCGGATTAGCGTAAAATCGAAGGGCGCTGACTTGGTCGCTCGTAAATTGGCTACAAAGTTTGGAGAGGAGGCACACGAGAGAGAGAGAGGCGGTTGGTGGCGCGCGATGGCGGTAAGGGGCACAAAGGGAATCGATTTTGTGTGAATCGCGATCCCACGCGCCCACTAGCCGCTTTCTTCTCCTTTTTCTCTCGCCCTCTCTCCCTCCCCCTCCCCGTTTCGCCCCCTTTTTCGTTCTACCCTTTGCTACCGCGCGCCATTTTGTCTTCCCGAATCTGTGACCATCAGCATGCAAAGTGGATAAAGTTTCTAGACTACACTTTCCGTCGACCTCCTCCCTTCGCGCCCCTTTCTTTACCCACTTCCGATTCCTATACCCGGTCTCTCGCCCCTCGCCGTACCTCACTCGTCGCCACGTTCCGTATCGCGCCGACCATATCCCAGATTGTTTCTCCGCACACCTACGAATATCTGTACCGCCTGTAGTATCCTTCACCCGTGTCTCCGCCCGTTCTCTCTCTCTCTCGCTCTATCTATCTCTGCGCTCATCTCGTTTCTTTTTCGAAACTAGGGCCCTGCTTTCTTTTATCCTTTGTTCCCCGTCCGTGCGTGATCTTTCCGAATCTGGCAGAGGTTTTACAGCGCACTCCGATGCACCGCTCCAACTATTCTGGATATATAGATCTTCCCACGAGTTCGGTTGGAAGTTTACTCTTAGGGATGTAGGATTCCCTACGTACCAAAGCAAGATTTCGGGATACATGGGAATAAGTATCTGAAATCCAATTTATGTGTGTGCGCGTGTGTACGTGGAAATTGTATTTTTGAAAGTCGTTGAAAATATTCGTGTATGAATTCGCTCTACTTTCTACTAAAATGTATTTTGACTGCCACGAGCACTTATGTCTATCACATTGTATATTTGTGTCATGAATATAAAATAATGCGACTTTTAATTCTGCCGTTGTAAAATGATCAATTCGAATTACAATTACAAGTTTTACATTAAATTGATCGCAATAATATTGCGTATACTTTTTTTTCAAACTTCAAAATGTACGAGTATGTATGTGTTTTGAGCTCTTCCACGATTTCTAATCGGATAGTTAAACGACGAATTTACTTCGAGCTACCATCTCGATGACACTTGAAATTTACTATACGGCGCAAGTGCCAAAGGCGTGACGACGCTACGATGCTCTGAAAGACCTTTTACGTCATATTGGAAACGGTGCAAAGTTTCCAGGCTTACGCGTTACCCAAAATGCTTTTACGGATCACTTGTTCTTAACTACGGAAAGTATACTTGGGAAAATGCCATACCATCCGATCATCCGATGACAGAATATCGCGCTTGGTAATTTTACATTTTGTCACACGTTGTACATATTGATTTTATATATTCCGATTTAAAATAGCTACTAGTCGAATATAGATTGATATAGCATGTGTAAGTTGCACATACGACATTAAGGAACGGTAACGTCATCTCCAATTTTCGCTGGTAATAATACCGGTAATGGTGTCAATATATTAAGTCTGCTTTTCTTTCTGCTCGTAAAGCATCAACGTGTTTCGCGCGCGGATGCTTATGAGATGCATAGACACGCCAACATTATTTTATGTCGCGGAGAGGTGGAGAGCGCTCTCTGAAATAAAACTTGCGACGCACCGATCTGCCCTTGTTTTTCGGCTACCTTGACTGGTGGCATTAATCTAACCG
This sequence comes from Nylanderia fulva, assembly GCF_048542155.1. Lineage (NCBI taxonomy): Eukaryota > Metazoa > Arthropoda > Insecta > Hymenoptera > Formicidae > Nylanderia > Nylanderia fulva. The sequence continues at coordinate 7,424,204 of NW_028190368.1, read as the reverse complement.
CTTTATCACGTCGCGTTATTTACCCGACAAGTAAAAATGTTCGTGCTCCTGATCGACACCGCGAATATTTTAAACGTTCGACGCACGTACATCATCTGGCTTCTCGCATGCGCGCGGATGTCACCTTCCCAAAGCGCAGCACGAATACGTACATACACGAGCGAACAGTTGGATCGATCTAAAAAAAAAAAAAAAAAACGAAAGAGAGCGAAAGGGAAGGGACGAATGATTATCAAATCAATTAAGCTTTCGGAATCTGGCCTAAAGCGGTGCGGACCTGTCCGCCGAGCAATATTTCATCGCGTATCGGACCGAACGAGAGCTCTTACTCTCAGGAAGAATAAAAAAAAAAGCAGAGAAAAGATTGAAGTCGTCGAGGTGTGGACGAAGGTCGTATCCCACTATATCACGGTATCCAGATCCCGGTCGTACCTCGAGACACGTTATTCAATTACGGGCTAAGAGGCGCAGCGATGGAAGGTAACTCCGTTCATCCCCTTCTGTTTCCGCGACGTTCACGATGACGACGCTCCAAGACCAGCCTCTTTCCCGTTAAAATGAAATCGTGAAAAGACAAAACCGGGCGCTCGTTTTGTTTCCTTTCTTTTTTTTCCCTCGAGATTCTAGTGAAACGCTCCGGTGTGGAGTAGCCAAGGGGGATAAGATACGGGACGAAGGCGAAAGCACGCAGGTGGGTGGAGTTTAGGCTGTCCGGATAAGGGTTCGATATATTGAATTATAGGCTGCGTAGCGCTGATTGAGAGCGACTTGGGAACGTGGATTACGCGATAACTATAGTTAAGAGGATCACGCGCCTTGACGCACTATGCCGTAACTATGCTTCTAGTATCTATGAAATTTCCAGCGGAAGACCAAAGAATTTAGAATCCCCATCAACCCTCGAAAAGGTCTGCCCGGCGATTGCGAAAAGACGAGCCGTATAATATATCTGTCTATTGATTAACTATTAAAGTCTCGTATTTTGGCATTAACGCAAATTACGATTAGTTAATATTGGATACATCGATATATATGAAATTTGGCAAATATTTGCGCAAGGATTTCGTTGGAATTATCAATTTTAATAAACGTGCGGAGTAAGAAGAAAATTAAATACACATAGCAACTAAGCGCAAATATGTGTAAATATTTTACAAGGACATGTTTGACCATATATATATGTGTATATATATATATATATATATATATATATATATATATATATATATATATTGTGTTATATGAATCTGGTATAATACACTCCGTATCGACAGAGTAAAAGCTGCGCGCATAACAGAGATATTTTGCACGTAACCTCAATTAAACATAGTATTCGCAAAACCGAGAATTTTTAACTTTAACGTATACTCGTAATCGCCAAAATTTTATCCGTATTCCATCATTCGTCCGTTAATTGGCTTATAGGACCATGGGGGTTCAAAGTGAATATTTTCGATAAAGTACGGCCAACACACACACGCACAACAAAACACACATACTTGCTCTCTCTCTCTCTCTCCCTCTCGCATCATTCGTTTATAAAATATATCTCCGAAAGAAGCGGAACGGAATGTAATTTAAATCCGTTAGGCCAGCGCGAGCTGGTTTCAATGTAATCATTTTTTTTAAACTATTCTTTTCAGCGATGTACTAGATATAATTAACGTCGATCGGGTTATTCATATTCGTTTTACAAATGCGATGATTAAAGCAATATTGATAGGTACGGTCGAAATACCGACGTTAACGCAAAATATTGCCAATTATCTTTACGCTGTAACGATTAAAAGTCAATAAAATCTTGTTTGTCGGAACAGAGTAAAAGGCATTTTCAACGAAAATTTAATTGTTCTTAATAGCCAATTCCGCAGTTGTATGAGAGATATGCTTCCTTTTTTCCTTTATATATCGCAGGGTACATTTCCTAGTTTATGAAGCAACGCGATGAAATAATGGGATTAGAGCATCGTTGTTTGTCGATCGAGATATATATATATAAATGAAGTCTTCTCATCATCTTCTCCGAAATACTTTTCAAGTAGCTGACTTTTCGAAATGGAAAATGTGGCAAATTTTAAAATTACCTTTCCACATCATGCGGAATTCCTCCGATTTACAACGTAAGATTTCTTGCGCCGACAGAGTTCTGCTCTTTTCCAACTTATCAAAGTGGTTAAGATAGCGATGTTCCCGATGATTTAGAAGTGATTCTGACGAGAAGCTTCTCTTCTCAGATTTTTTCCCCGTGTTTTTTTTCCTCGACAAATAGCGTTTAATCGGCAGCAAATCGTGGATCTGCGTTATGTAACAGGCCACTTCGTACAATGAAATATCGATATAATTTTCGTGCGCCCGGGGCTACGTAAAATTTGTTAACGTTTCATCCGGAGATAGCGTTAATTATAAATGTGTGCGATATTTATTAAAGTTCGCTGAAACGAATATGCGGGAATTAAAATATGATGAAACGTAAATTCCCATCGGCGCGATCGATGGAAAATATAATTTACAGACACACACTCATACACAGACACAGACACCTTCGTGTAACCGTATCAGTACGTTGAACAATCGGGAGGGCAACGTTTCATGGCACGCGCTATCGCACCTTGATACCGTTAGGGGAACGCCTTTGCTAGTGTAAACTCCAGCGAGCGGCCAGAGAGAAACCGCAGGAACCGCCACACATAACTTAAGCAGTTGAGTATGGTACACGGAGGAGTGATAGCCGGGAATCTCGGTGCGGAGCAACTTGGTCGCGTCTCAGTAAGCACGTCCATAATCGTTTACGTTTATAGCCGCCGTATATCTGCCTGAGATAATTGGCTTTCGAAAACAGCTTCCGAGTATATTTTGTACTTTTGTGAAAAGCAGTCCCTCTTACAACGAGAGTTTCAATTTATCTTTTCAATATAAACATTCCAACAATAAGATATATATATATATATAATTTGTATCGTATTATTTTCTTCGCAAATTAATCTTTCTCTTTTGTTACGTCTTTGTTGATACGTAAAGTAAAATTTGCGAATAAACGATAAATGTAAGCGCCCTGTTCGCCGGAGATTGAGGAGCACGCGGTAAATTGAGCGTGATGTCGCATGGGCGTAGGCGCGAAATTATTACGTCATTGCATAAATGCATGGGCTACGAGGAAAGGAAGTGGGGCGTGGATCGAGCACTTTGTCGGGTCCCCTAAAATATGGAGGTACCGCCGCGCGTTTTCTTGGTCCTTCGCGGATAAGGAGAGAAGGACTCCTTACATATTGCGTCGGCACTGCATAAATGCATGTTATTCATGCAGCGCATTCGTCGGGCTTCACCCTCCGCTTTCAGTCTTTCTGTCCCTCTCTCTCTTTTCTTATTCGTATTTGTTTCTCATACCCTTCTGTATTCTCCCTCTCTCTCTCTCTCTCTTTCTTTGGTTGCACGCCTGCGAGTTACATAAGCACTGATATACAATTCATTAGTTATGTAACGTCCAGTACCTACGTATACATACGCTGTAGTAAGAAAACTTGAATACTGCCCTTTCACTTGCAGGCAAGCGGACAAACCACGACCTGCACTTAAGCGATTGAACGCACCCATTGTGGCTTTTTCGAGCGAAACGGGGACCCGGTGTACCGCGAAACGTATCTCGCAAGTCCATTTTGTAGAGGAAGCACTGGTGCGTAATCGTCGTTAAATTTAAACGAATTCGGTGGGTATGCTGATAAGAAAAAACGTATATAAAATATATATCTATACGTGCGTGACACAAACGCACATTCACATCTTGTTATTTCATTATGGAAATTTTGTATCGTAGATAATATATATAACATTTTTACAAGTTTTTAAAAAAAAATTTTTTAATAATTTTTTAATTTATGCCTGCTATATGAACATTATAATATTGAAAAAGTAGATAATATACAGCATGAAAATGCATCATATTTCGCTTTCAATTTCCCAACGTGACATATTTAAAGCTGCATATTACAAGCGGTCTCCGTACTATTACACACTTTGATTAATCCCCCGTGACGTTTATACAAATCAAATGGAATTTGAAACATCACTATTACGCTAAATGCATTTCCTTCGTAATGGATGTTTCATTTACGGCGTACTTACGTGATGTATTATACAAATTAAATACAATATTTTGTTATATTACCAACGCGATAAATTACAGTACTTATGCATGATTAATGGGTGCATATTTCACAAAGTTATCTTCCGCAACTTTCTTCCCCGTCAAATAAAAAGGCGGAACCTTAAAGCAAATATATCAGCATCGATAACGTCGTGTGATTAGCGTGAATATCAATGAGCAGCCGAGCGGAAATCAATGGGGCAAACCTTCATCATCCGCTGATGTAGTTTGATGAATCTTGTTCATTCTTCAATATCAACGTCACGTTTTAGCTACTTTCTTGGCTTATACAGATTACGTGGTAATCAAAATTCAAACATTTTCACGAGCAATAGAATGCAATGAAATATTACTCTCATAAATCAATTGACGCCTCGCAGTCAAAAAAGAGATTTAAGAAATTGTAAAAAAAAAATTTGTGCGTATTTTGTGCGCATCGTTAAAAAACGTGAAATTTTATAAAATTTTACATTAATAATTTTATAACATATTACATGCATATACGTATGTATGTTAACATGTTGAAAGCTAAATCAAATTTCATTTTATATTATTTAATTCGCGATTTGCAGCGAATTGTCTGTCAAAGCGTCTGTCAAATGACTGTTACAATACAATACCAAATCATTGGAAATAAATAAACAATTAGTCGTGCAATAAATGCAATAAATGAATGCTCTCACCGTCGCCGGTTATATCGTCGATTGTATCCACTGCTCCATCGTATTGGTATCAAATTTCTCCGTGAGTTTGCTTCTCATTTTAATAATATCATAGATACTAATTCAATTGCGAATTCCGTAATTAATTATGATCGGGCGCGCTAAATAACACGAGAGACATGTATCGAGAAATCCTTTGGTATAATGACGATAAAGTGAAACGTTGAAATTTTATCAGGCATGATATAAAGCGCATTACATTTCTACAGCCCGACAATCTCTATCTCTCCTATCTCTTTCTCTTTCCTCCTCCTTCACATGCGGATGGATGGCTGCTCGCGAGTGAGATCAAATTAGATATTGGTACGGCTGTATAGGCGCGTCATTGCGAATTCGAACTCGGGAAACGAGATATCGAGGATTGTACGGGGAATCGGCAGATGGGAGTTTAGGATAGCCGCGTGATCCTTAGAGCAGGCACGAAGAGGGATGAAGGAAAGCAGGTATGAAGAGGGGCGCCAAAGTCGCACGCGACGAGAGGGTGCTCTGCTCTGGAAAATGACCTGTCAGATGCGACACGTTCTTTTTCTCCTTTTCCGCTCTAGCCCCCGTCCTCTTATTCATCCTTTTTATTTCTCTTGCTATCTCTTACTGCCACTACAGCAATAAACTAGCATCCCTTCGCTTTTATTCAAATCTTCAAATAAGTCGACAATCAATCGCTTTAGCCGCGTGCTTATTCTTTCCACCATATTTTATCGCGCGACAGAAAACATTTCAAAAATCATTTATTTATTAGGCTATTTGATGTATAAACCTATCAACATTTTATATAATAAATGCATGAATGATAATAGAAAAGCTTGGAATAATTATGTAATAATTAAAATTAAATTGTCCAAAGAATTAAAATTATTAATAAGTATTACATAAATAATCTTTTTAAAATGAAATCTTTAAGTAATTGTAATTGAGAAGAGAAAGAGATACAGCTATTGAAATTTTTCGTATAAAAATCTCACAGATCATGACGCCTAGTTTGACAGCCTTTTCTTAAGGTTTTCGCGCGTGAATATATATACGAGAGCGACGTGGTTTAAAGGGAAGCCCCCATATATGTGTCGCAGCGGGTACTGACACGTTGTTTACGTTATACGAGCTCGCACAGATATTGCGTCAAGTTGAACACGCCACCAAAGTTTTCTCGCAGTATCCACCCTCTCCCGCTCCTTCAATCGCAGGAATAGAGAGGAATAGAGTGGGATGGGAGATGGGAGAACGCGAAAGTGTCGGTGGAGGTCGATTCGCAATACGGTAGTGCGCTAGCCGAGAAAGAAGAAAGTGGAAGAGAAAGGTGGGTGCAGACGGTGGCAAAAGTAAGTACGAGCCAAAGGAATATGAGCTTTACGTACGTCGTGCTCGTTACAAACTTTGGCTGGCAACGTGCATGCGTGTTATTACATACCGAGACTTAACCGTAAGCCTCCCCTCCCTAGTCAAACATCGTCTGGTAAGGCGCGTGCGATAACACTATCAAGTTTTAAATTACTTCCCAGAAACGTGACGTACGTGACTGAACTGCGCGGCTATTTGTAATACACCTTCGGGATCGTAGAAACAACCATTAAAATTTCACGCACGTTGGTTCTGATTTTTAATTCGCAACGAAACTACAAATAATTGAGATATATGTAAGAGTTATGATTGTAAAGTTGTAAAGTATTCATATATCCTCGGAAATAAATTTCAACAATTTTCGATGACGAACGCGCGAAATGAATAATATACATATACATGTATATATGCGTTTTACAATTCGTTTATACAATCCGTTGCTTATTTTGTTTACATTTTATTTACATCTTCAAATTGGATCCGTATGCATCGTATTAGCAACGGATGAACAGAAAACATAATCATCTGACACACCTGACGAGGCGCCATCCGTGCTGTTATTCGATTTCGCGGTGACGCGTGATTCTCCATAAATGTCATCCGACGTCAAAGTACGGCTCTATGCGCGGGGGGGACTTTTAATGAAATTCAAAAACTTTAATGTATTTCACTTAGAGCCATCAATATTAGCCTACACCATGGAGAGAGGGATGAATATACGGTGCGACGAAGTACTTCGTAAGTACGACGTCGCATCTCGACCCCCTTGGGTTCGATATTGGAATATGATGTAGCTGTCAACTTCACCTCGAATAATAATCTTTTTTCCGACGAGATATTTAAATTGTCCACCATCGCAGGGCCATTGCTTCTTGTCCGTATAGCCGATGCCACCGATGGACGTCGTGATACTGTGGGATTGGGGACAAATCGAGATGGAGATGGAAAGGACGGAAGCTCGGTCTAAAGGACCTTTAGTGAATATTGAATGAATGAATGGAACAGAAGACACGCGCTGAGATATTTAAAGAAAACTGGGCTTTGTACGCGACTCATTACTGAATTCCAAATACCCTTCCGCGTCATTACAAAGGCGTGTAATTTGTGAAATTACTGGGTAAACTAAAACATGAATATCCCAGATTATTTACTAGTGAAACACATCTATGTAGGAAAGGAAAATTACTGTTTTAGTACATTACCGTGGATATATATGGACAAGAAAAGGAGCACAAAGAAAAATGTATAATTGAATAATATATATATTTGCAATTTTACTGATTGTGAAGAAAGCTGAGTCGGTTATGTATGTAATTTTGTGTCATTAAAGAATCGAGAAAATGTTAATAATGACATATGATACATCATATTAACTTAATGAAGACTAGCAGTTACATATATGTATTCTGGGTAGTAAATGTGTGGAAATAATTCTTTACACTTTACATTATAAAAAAAAAAAAAAACATTTCATATATATTTGTTCACAAACTACAGTCGAAAGCAAATGTGGTAGCTTAAATTAAAATGAAAATTATGGTTTAATTAATTATTATTTGTGTACATGTATGAGAATCATGATTTTTCTAAATGTCTCAATAATTATAACAAACAATTAAATTATATAAATATAATATTACGTGTATTGTTTAATGTTATCTTTGTGTGCCTATGTGTTTCAATAAATAATTTGATATTGCAATTTGTGTTATACATATTTTTTTAATATTGTTAGTAAATTAAAATACATTCTCAATATTTTACTTGTACATTGTAAGGTCAACGTATACATATAATAAGAGAAGCAAAAGTATTGTTACGCATGAAATTGTATAGAAATTCTATTCGAGCTGTGTAGAAATTATTTAGTCAATGTTAATGAAGACTATGAATAACTCATTTTTTAATAAAACGTCATTATTAAAATTTTATTGTATTTACTCACTTTCACATTAAAAGTCTGTCCATTAAATATTCATCTGCTTACACAAACAGTTGAACACTTTCGACAATTACCAAACTGTGCGACGGGAAGTAATCGTTCCTAGCCGTCGTAAGATCTGCAATGACAATTTAGATTGTCTACGAAAAGACCCTGTTAGAGAGAAAGAGAAAGAGAAAGGAGAGAGAAGGAGGGAGAGAGAACACTTGAGGGTCCGCGTGGCTTTTCATTTCCCTCCGATGTAATGCCTGGTGATAAAGAGACGTTAATAGGAGTAAGTCTACGTTCAGTTCTCGTCCTTTGTCTAATAAAATGGCAATCACGCACCGTAATGTTCCTTTCACTTGCATTCGCAAATACTCGCGCTGAAGGATTTTCCCCCTCTTGACACCACGGCTTTGCCGGAGCTCAACAAAAGCTATTCATTCCTTATTCCAGATTCTTATTCCGCATAAACATTGCTTACAAAAAAGCTGTAGAATTACAAAAAAAATTTTGAAAATTATAATGATTTTTAATATGTAACTTTTTTTCTCACATATCATAATTGATAGAACATAATTGATATTATAAAGGAAATGAAAATATAGAGAATTGTGTTGTGCAAATTCTTATTTCTTACAAGAAATTTTCTTTCTAAACGTATTCGATGTTTATTCTCTGGAATCTCCTTTTCACAATAACAAATCTTTGAAATGATACGCTTTGCATCTAGTCGAACATGAAATCAGTCGGTGCAAAATTGCTTTGCAAGAGAAGTTCCAAGATATTCTAGAAGGTGCGAAATACCATCCGGTGTCGTCCTTAGAGGTCTCGCGGCCGACTGGTATGTCAGGGCAGATCGATACATTCTTACGTACCTCGCTGAAATCGCACGACTCGCGTTTGCCGCACGTTTTAGAGCCACATTGTTCGCGACAGCTTCGCATTACGTGCGTGTGTATGTATGCAATTTCCTTAATAATGTTTTAATTGTAATATTATGAGTTTTAAATGGAGAGTTTATCAAAAATTCACGCGGAACTTATTTTCTTTCAAACTCGCGATATTTAATCGACAAAAATTTGGAAGGTAATTATGAATGATGTCACCTACTGCTAGTAAATGCCCTGGCGGCAGCAGAAGTTCCTCCATTAGCGATAACAATGAAAGATGGACACCAAACTCGATCATTGTTGACAAATACACGTCGCGTTCGTTGTCGCGTTGGAATATGGAGCTCTGCGGAAGGAGTAAATTTCACGATGGCATTGCCGAGAATCATAAAGCGTGCACATCTCGACAGCAAACCTTTGATCGTCACGCTATAAATATGTTGCATCTACTGAAACGACAAATCACAATTTATCGCCGGCTGTTTCCTTCGCTCGTATCTCCATCGCTGCATATTTCTTTCAATATTTTCCATTCCTGTCTCTTTACATCGTAACACTTATACAGAGCACGTAAGTATCGCGTTTCTTTGATAACATAGCTTGGCACGTACTACATTTCGTTCGTAAATAAAAAAATATATATTGAATTTATTATGTTTGTAATATTTTCAAGTATCTGCCGGTTGTTCAATTTAATACCTTAATTGCATCTTACTTAACATTTTCTCCTCTCGCTTTCGTATCTCTCTTCAAAATTAAAAATACACAAATTGTTTTCTCTAGAAATATTGTTGTCGCGAATTTATTTCACGTTTGCAAAGAAACAGAAATGAAATACATTTAGTCTTTATAGTCCCGGTTATCCGGAGATCGGAAAGCGCATCCATTAACAGCTTTGCTAATGGACTCGTTGGCAGTAATATAATGTTTAAAAAAAAAAAAAAGAAACGTAATATTCTGCAGCTTGCAAAAAACAAACTTGACTCTTATGGATTGCTAATTTCCATCGCGCATAATATTTTTTGAAATTTCTACATATACGTCAATCAAATGATCGATCGAAAGCGCATCGCGAATTTTTATCGATTTGCGATCAATGAAACTGGTTAAAGAGGAATTCGCGAAGCCGAGTGAAAGGAAGAGCAAATTCTGGAGGGATCTCCCAGTTATCTGACATCTGTGGTTCGTTTTCATTCGATTGTTGTTCGCTCCGTTCGCTCTTCCTATTCTATTCAGCCTTTTCATCGGTCGGCCGAATTGTATGTCATGAAACGAAATTTCCGGCGAAGAGAAATCGGATGAGGAGCGAGAGGTAGAGATAGAAAGGGACCAGGGTGGAAAGGGAATGGAAACAGAGGAACTTCATACATGATTTCCCCCGAGTCCCTGAAGTGAAGTATTTCGGGCAATGCTTGTACGAGCGCGCGACCACCGGCTCGCCGTGTGGAATCTCGCTGACAAAGTTGCCCAATCATGCGTGCATTATGAGATTCGCGGAGCAGAAGGATACGGCGAGTGGGAAAAATGGAACGCTGGGCAGAGACAAGACGGCTCATTGTTATATCAGTCTATCTACTTGCGAACGCGCATCGTCGAGTCGCGTATTTTCTTGCTCGGCGATTAAACTTGTATCCACGAGCGAAATGATCGAAATGATGACAGAATTTCCAGTTGCAATCATTAATCGCGATAAACGTGTCTAGTAATTATACCGGCCGGCAATGATCAAACAGTAATAAACGGAAATTCTATGTTAGTTGTAATTTGATGCTAGAGATCGATTGCGAGGTTGATTGAAATTAATAATCAATCTTTAGATGTATTTTTAATACAATCTCGATCATAACATTTGTCGAGCCTGCCAATTACTGAATATAAATACACATTGATATTCGCTTTTCCATGGTAGAATAATAATGGCAAAGTGCAAATAAACATGACGCAAACAAGCAGATACAGCAAAAATAACCACATGCGTACTTTCAATAATAATTTTATCTTTTAATTCTCAGAAATATAGAATGTACATAATTTATTTTTCGCTCCTTCGAATATACCATATATATTCCTTTTGAGGAGTTAATCAGAAATATTTGAGATTAATGATTAGAATCTGCCATTCGACGTTATAATTATTGATATAGGATCCGGTTTAATAGATTTCAAATTGGTGAAATAATTACAGACTGTCTCTCTCTCTCTTCCTCTCTCTCTCTAATAGATCGCACAATCGGACGTTAATTTCCTATCGGATGAATTTACCGCCAACTGTATTCGTTCATCGGCGACCGCGCGATATAACAAAAGACGGAGCGAATCCTGTCCATGGCGTTCTCTCCGTCTATCCTTACTTAGATTCAGCGCAATCGTGTCCTTAGGGATCGCGCGAGTGACAATGCGTGACGAACGCATTGTCGCAGCGCGCGTTCCCGTTCCTCGGTTCCATCAATCATGACCTCGCTTCACGGGTACAGCCGAGGAGCGCGCGTGCACGCAGAATCAACGCGCGCGTGTATGGTATATATATATATGTATATGTATATATACGTATATGCGTGTGCGTGCGCGCTTGCGTCCTCTGTATATGGATGCTATGTCGGTAAACGGGCGGCACGGAGCGATTAGATGTTCGATCTGTATCAATATTTACCTCGCTTCGCTGCGGCGCGCCTTGCGCGAAATGGAAGCCAGACTTCCTTCATCCTCGACGTGTTTGCCCGTGCCGCGGAGCAGATACGCCGGATTCCCCCGGGAGGACGTGCCGCTAGTCCTACGGACAGGCTTACCCTTCGAGCTACAAACCGCCTTCCCCTCTCCGTTCCCACGCCTTCTTTGCCCTCTCTCGCGCGTTCGCCTTACCCGTTACCCTCGTATAGCCGAGTCGTCTTACCCTCCTCGGGAGCCCCGGGTACTCGCGCCGGCACGATCGATCGGCCGGCATAATAAGAAGAGTAAACGGCAGGAGATATTGTATGCAAGATCAACCGGCGAGCTCTCTCTTCTCTCTGCGCTCGAGCGGATGCGGCGGTTCTGCATTCCCTCGCTTTTCTCGCGACCTCTCCCCGAAATATCTCGGGGAACTGCGGCGAGCGAGATTCGGTTCGATAAATGTTTAAGACGTCGGACTGCTTTTTTACCAGAAGGATATTTTACGGTCCGTCGATCGGCAGAGATCGTCTCGAAGTCGATTCTCGTCGAATTGGAAATAAATGTCTTTGACTAGGATTTGGTTGAGTATGAAACCATCTTTCGCGATATAACGAGCGACATGGGAAAAAGAGAAGGTAGGACGAGGTGGCGAAAGCCAACGAGAGAGAAAGAGACGATCGATAGAGAGAAGCGGCAGTAAAATAATGATACTCCGGACCGCGGGTCCTAATGGGAATTTGTTGGCCTCGGTCTCGCAAGAAAGATTCCGGAAAGTATTTCACTTAAGTTTCCGTACTGCGCGTGAACGCGAAACAAAATCATCCGCGATAACTTCCACTTTAACTTTGCGGAATTCAAGGTTCTGACAGTTACTTCCATTTTAACTTCGTCCACTTCATCAATCATTCTAACGCAGTTTTTCTCCTAGTCTCTAGCAATAACTCCCAGTTTTGTTCCATTAGTTTCACTCGATCGGATTCTTATCTCAGGAATACTCTACATGCTATAACGCGTACATCGATGACGAATGATACGCCCGCGCACATCTCTCTCTCCCTCTCTCTTTCCTTCGAGGCGAACCATTAATCAATTCGAAGCAAGCGGCCAACTGCAACGCGTCTCTCGATCACCGTTTACACTCGCTTTCATCCTGTATCTGACATGAAAATCTAAAGGCGCGCCTTCCCGCGACGATTTTCAAATCCGACAAGTGTTTCACCGTCGCGAATATTATTATCTCCTCATCGAAGACAAATAAATATTATTGCCGTAAACATTCCGAGGCCATAGAGAGATATCCATTACGGCGATGAAGCAAGCGTGTACGCAATGCGTCCCGGTTGCGGAGCGGATAAGAGCGCGCGGATCGAGAGGACCGGGAAGAGAGACGTAGTAGGTGGATAGGGGTAGGTAGGGAATCGGCGGAAAAAAATACTCCCGCCAACAAGTCTCAAGCCCTACCCTCACACCCACGTGCGGCACCGGGCAATTTTTCAATGGCTCCGGCCGAGCTTGAATTCTCGTTAATTTTTACTTTCTCTCGCCGTCCGCCACGGGGATCCGCCATTGTCCGGACGGCTTCGCTCGGAGCCCCGACAACGATAACAGAGAAAATGCAGCGGAGCGAGGACCGGGGGAAAGAGTATACCTACCTACCAACCTACCTACCAACCTAACGGCGCGAAGCTGTCGATAGCAACACTCTCCAATAAAGCGGATCCCTCCCTACCGCATGGAACGAGTCGTTGCTTGAGAGAGAGAGAGAGAGAGAGAGACCGCCGCCGTCGCGCCATACCAGTCGGTCGTTCCACTGTTTTGCGGTTCCCTATATATATATATATAGGTATGCCGGAGTCCGGCTGTTCTCAGCAGTAACGCAATTTCGATGTTTGACGTATGAATGGACGACGGCAAAAAGTCTTCGGAGACGCGGATTTTGGCTCGTTACATCTTGACTTACGCGCGCGCAAAAATTACGTTTGCGTCGGAATATTTTTGAAACGTATCGAATCCTGCTCCGTAGTATGTCGATGTAACTGCGTCGTTTCAATTAATTATATATATTTCCTATGCATTTTCCATGTATTATAAAATCAGGAAGATGTCTTTGCGGGTGAGAAGTCGATTGAAAGGGCGCGATGTTATCGGATTTCGTGCGTGTGTTCCGTATGTGCAGAACCATTGATCGCTGCTGCTGACCGCACAATCACGCTATCCTCTCCAACTCTTCTTCGTCCTGGTCGTCGACGCGTCCTCGTAACGTGACAGCGATCGACAGATCTCACGTCGGACCCAGATCTCCCTGCATGTTTCATTACGCCTGACTGTTTTTATCGAGCCTTTTTTATAATAACAATAGACTTCTTTAAGTTTAGTCGTGTAATAAACTACGGTTGAGCTATATTCAATAAAAAGAAAAAATCATAAAAATATTCTCGACTCTCTTATCTGAAACGGGGATATTATGTATAAATCGTGTTATAAATCGTCTACCTAAATAAATCTTTAAAGTTGTTTTAAATTTTAAATCTTTCTAAATATTTGATACTCTACTATTTACGTACATACATACATACATATGCGGAACGTTAAATTTATTATTTATTGACGATTAATGTATCACGGAGCTCGTTATTATTCGATTCTGTAATTTGATCGTTCTAAATCCGAATTATATTTAGATCAGCAAAAAGTCGTACGATGAAGCATCGGACGAAATATATTTAACTTTACATATCCTTAAAAAAATATTTTCCGTAAAGATCTTAACAAAACGATAATTTATAATTTAGATTCCTGTCTCGCTTCAATTTTTATTTTATTAAATGATAAAATTATACGAAAAATGTGTTTCGAGTCTTATTATCGCGATATACCTTACACATTAATTGTCAATTAATTAAAGTCAATTGCTCATTAATCATATTATCACATTATAGTTTTTCGATATTGCCCGCGATCGCGTTTAAAAAAGGAATTCGATGAAGCGTCTGGCATCACTATTTTCCTATTTGAATGTCGACGCGTGAATAAATCAAAAAAACAAAGCGGAGCAACAATAGCGCGCTAAACAACACCGAAAACCAGATTGATTGATAATTCGTTGTCGAAATATTTTACGCACTACGACATACCTATATAAACACGGAATATTAAATTATGCAAGAAATTTTTAAGTATTGATTAATTATTTATTAAATGATTGATGTGTCGCAGAGCTTATTGTTATGCTAAATATTCGCTTCTACGATTCGATTGTTTTACTGTGCGGTCTCAATTTAAATTATTTAGAGTTAGATAGAGTCGGATAAAGTGGAGAGAACAGTAAATAATTGGATGAAATATACTTGTCTCTAAAAATTATATATACTCGGAATATTATATATACATATATCGATTGATTAATGTTATTTTATGCAATATAAATGTGCTAAATAAATATTGAAGGAACCAAGAGAGTTTTAATGAAATACGCAATAGAAAATTTGCATACGCGCAAATGTCCTTGCAATTTTTTTACCTCTATGTTTTACGTGATGAATAAAAGACAGATATGGTTGTCACGTGGCGGATCAGATCACGTTCACTAGACCACCGAGTTACAGCTTGTGCACGCTCGCACGAAGAAGGCAAGAAAAAATTAAACATGCAGAATGTTACGCAGTTAAGTGCATCTGTGGCCATGTAGAAAGAGAAAGAGAAGAGAGAGGGAGAGAGAGAGTTACGTCATTCAGTTCGCGCGAAACTTCTACCAAAGCCAACTAGTTTATATCAAATTATGTTTACTTATGCGCATCGCTAAAACTACTCACGAAACTTGCCACGCGGGAAATCCCGATCGATCGATTGAAGGAAGCGAGTAAGAGAAAATTCTTTGTTTCATAATTAACGCAATTTTCTCAAATGTATCGAGAGAACAGTAACTCATTAACATTAGAGCCGTTCTTTTGCCCCGCTGTTCTTTGATGAAAAATTCGTTCGCTCGCGAGTCATCGATCTCGACGTGTATGACGAAAGTCGGATTCGGGCGCCAATACGTTAACCAATATTTCTGTGTGCTCGTGCTTTCGGCACGAGCTGGATTTAAACCCCGGTGGCTCGCGTATGGAAATTTATGAGACTATTTCGCATGTAAGCACTAACCAGGTGTGGCTACACATAAATTCCGCATCCTCTCGCGTATATTTCAGACCCATCGCGCCCTCTTCTTCTTCGTTGCTCAGCGGGTGCGGGCCAACTTGCCAGAAGTTACCTGTGCCTAGAATCCCCTCCGTTCTTCCCTCTTAGCAGTTGCTCTCTCTTTTCCTGCTCCACGACATCTACCTTTTCTCCTTCCTTATTCGCCTTACACCTGGTATGCACGCTATATATAGTTAATCCTCTCTCTTATTCTTCGCTCGAGATCGTATCCCTAAATCACCCCCGACCAACCCGCCAGCACGGAGAGGCGCCCTTCTAATTGCTCTACGCTACGTTTAAATTACTTAACCCCTTCCTCTCAAATTAGTTTCGGATAGTCGAAAAGAATGACGCATTCGTCGGCGGGCTCGTAGAACGTAGGCGGAAGAATCCTGCCGGGAATGCTAATTTAAGCCAGATCCTTATTTGCGCGTTTCGAGAAATCGCTTTACTTTTTCTGCACTTGCAAAGTATCTTTGATTTGTCAATATCTCTCTTTAGTCTTTCCTAGAGATTCTAATTTATTACCGTTTTAATTTAGTTTATCACATCTATGGCAATAATGCTTGATTTAAATAAATAAGAATGTATATATTTTTTTCTCGAATTTGCATGCATGTTAATTTTATACGTTGTATATTTATTGGATTTTACTGAAATTTTTTTTACAAAAACGATTGACTCGCGTTTATGCAATTGTATTCAACAACGCTCGGACTCGGACATTTGTTATAATCGAATATTGTACATATAAATATATTGTATTCAATTATCATTCAATTATAACATCTGTATTTCAGTGGAGGAGAAAAACAAAATTCAATTGTGCTAACTAAAAAAAAAAAAAAAAAAAAAAAAACGTTAATCGTCAAAATGGCTGATCTTTCGATATAAAAGTGCTTTCGAATGTTCTCGTTTTGAACAAAGCTAACTGGTACCCTGCCGGCTGCGACGAATCACGTTCGCAATTAAAGGCGAAGCCGCAACTACAGCGGAAACTCATGAAACCTGGGACAGAAGCGTATCTTGTGTATGTCTCGCCCTCGTTGCAGCGACACGGTATACACTCTCTCTCTCTCTCTCTCTCGCGCGCGCGCGCGCGCGAAGCGTCCTTTTAAATACGTGACCTGTAAATAATTATATGAAGGAACAAAGCGTGCACGAGCGCGCAACCGACCGAGACGACCGCGAGTCAATTGCGTCTTGCACATGTATGCCAGGTATGATGCACGCACGCATACGCAAGAATCATCTCGCGTTTCTTTCTGGTTCGCTATTTACTCTCTCTCCGCTCAGTTCTTTTTTTGCCGTGTACTCTCCATGATTAAAACTTTTCGAGAAAGTATTAGTCAAAAGGTGTCTCCAAAGTTGCTCGCGAGAATAAATACAAAAATAGTGAGAATGCAAGTACATTTGCCCTTATATATGGTATATATATATATGTGAATGTAAAATAAAGACGCATATATCGAAGAAAATATTAACCGATGAAAATATACAGTAAAGTGATATTTGGACTGCATAATAGTCGTATAATTGCGAAACGTCGATTCGATAAACTTTCATCAATAACGTCCGAAGCCAGAAAGAATGGAGATTTGTTGGCGGAAATAATAAAAGGGTCGCTGTAACAATCAACATCTTCATAATGGAGTGCTGTTACGCAACGCAGCTGCTATTATTTTTAACTACTTCGCTATAGTCGCATTCAACGTAGTTTCCCTTTTCAAGGTTTACATTCTCGCGATCCCTCCCCCGATTTATCTCTCGACCGCGGTTTTAATTTTCATAAAATTCGATATCCGCTCGTTTTGCGCCCGTATCATTTTTATGGATGCCATATACGCGGCAATGTGCTTCGGTACGAAACGAAGGGCTTTCGTGGATGCGCACGTGAGGCTGGAGAACCGCAACCTGATTGTAAAGCCATTGTACCATTTCGGAAATCAAATCCGTTTCTCGCGGTCACCATCGATGACGACCACTCATTCTGATTGAATCGATCAGAATGCCTTGGTGGTAGTGTTTGGATTTGGGGATCCACACCTGTGTGTCCGCAAGCAATTATCTTTGAACGTTGCTAGCAATTATCTTATCCCGAGACGATAATATTATTTTTCAATCTCTTACTTTTTCCATATCCTCAACATTATTATTATCATTTAATCGTACCTATATATATATATATTCGTACGAGTAAACTTTTCTCTCATTGCAATCGGAAATAAGCTTTACTTTACTGCGTATCGAATTTTACGCGAAGCTTCAGGGAGAGAACATGTTCTTTGAAAATGTCAAAAATAACGCGATCATATATATTTTCACGATATCGTTTTCAAATAGATACCAATTGCATGGAATATAAGCGGAACGCACGAGAGAGAGATGAAAATCCGAGAGGAGTATCCGAGACGCGTGCTTAGTTTTGAAGAGGATTCGCGCCCTCGTGAAAAGTTTTCGTAGATCTGAATTGAAGCTTTTGTGTAAGCTCTCTTTTTTCTCTCCATAATCGCGCCTCCTCGAATACGCGCGCGCCTCGCTCTCGTCTTTCGACTCTCGTTTCTCTCGTCCTAGTCTCTGCGCCATCGGCAGTAAAACCAATTCGAGACAAAGATATCCCTCCGGAAAGACGTTTTCCACAGACGTTGCATTCGCGCAACCTCTCTCCGGTGCGTGGAAAGATGCGAAAGTCGTCGCCGTCTGTCGCGACGACAGCGTAGCGTAAAGTAACGAGGCGCTACGCGAGACACGCTCTTTCCGCGACATTTCGCGGCAAGCCATATATTCGGTGGAAATTTATTTTATTTACCGGAACGCGCCCTCCTCGTCGCATGCCGTCTATTTCGGCGAGACGCACAAGCTGGAAATAAAGATGGGAACGGGGAGGACTAACGCGCGCGATGAGGAGACGGAATCACTCCCTCTCATGGGACCGGAGGCGTCTCATTAGGCGCGATTCAGTGTACCACACTCCGGCAGATCCCTACCTTCCAGATTGTTCCATTTTCCTTCATACATATTTAAATTATTGAAATTGCGGCATTACCATATTCCATTGATTTATCGATGCCTCTCCGCGGCTTTCTCGTTCCCCTCTCCCACCCCGTCTCCGTTCCCTGTCCCGCTTCCGTTTTCTCTACATCCCTCTCGCTCCTTCCCCTTTATTCGCGCTGCCTTCTAGCGCTAGGCAGCTTTATTTTCACCATCCAAGGTATAGTAAAAAAGAAAAAAAAAATAAGAAGAAAAGAGCCTTGGGATCCACCCACGCTTGGCTTCTACTACCCTCCATCGCTGTTGTTTATATATAGGACATGTATTACACGGACGTCCCACTCGCTCTGCTGGATATGACGCTGGACATAACGTTTTCAATATGAATAAATTTTTTTACTTGTTTTATCAAACAAGATGAAAAAGATTCAATCAAACAAGTAAATCAATCAAAAATTTGTTTAACTAAAGTTTTGTTTAACTCCGTAGTTTGATTGCATTGGATGATCCAGAATTCTGAATTAATCTGTTACTTCTTCCTAAGCTATATACTGTTACATTGCTCTGTATCGCGTAGTACAAATATAAAAGAGATAATTAAATTACGAGTATATTAAAGCATATTCAAACATGCATCGATACTTTTAAAACCAAGTAATCATATTTTTGTTTTATGGATTTTTCTTTCTTTTTTTTTTAACGATATTTTTATGTAACCGATGTATTTTTGTAGTATTTTATATATTGTTAGATGTATTTATTATTCTTCCACATCGGTTTCTCACAAAAGATTTCGGTGTTCTTTGTTGCCTGTACAAATTCCCTTTATCTTGTAAAACAATGAGAATTTCGAGTAATTCGCCAATTATACGACTGGGCGCTTTAGAGTTTCAGTACATTCGACTGTTTCGTTCTAATGACGATAGTATCCGGGAACCTTTTACGCAGCGGCTGAGCGAGAAGTTACAACTTTACAACCTATAAAGCTCGTGCATTGTGAAGCTGGTGCGGGTCAATCTCACCCCTGTCAGCGGTTCAAGGATCCGGTTGTGGACTCACTTCCTTGTTTCTCCCTGTGCGACCACCTTATCCTCACGGTCCGGGCCCACAGCCTTCAAACAACTGCCGGTTGAACGGACGATCAAACAACTTTACACCTATTTTATGGAGTCCGATATTGTATTTAGAATCGCGATAGTGCATGCCACCGACTTGAAAACAACGATCGACGCGGCAAATGTTATGACTACGTTGAGGAAATATTGCCTGCAAATTGGTACGGGAATACAAACGATCGATAAACTCTTGAAAGTATTTAAAAATCTATAAACGGTACATGTTTTATATAGGTTTCGCGACCCCGCAATTTACAGAGAAACCACGTATAATTCGTCCAAATATATTCGAAAAAGAATCCCCTACGTTATTCGTTACAATTTTACGGTTTATTCAATGCATATATATTCAGAGGGAAAACCGCGTCGTTATTATTATTCATTATTATCGTTGTTGTATTTATCGGAACTATATCTTTGGTATATTGCTCGCAATAAGAAGTAGTAATAGCGCTTGTCCATGGTCGAATTGTCTTGAAAATACATTGGTTAATATTTCCAAGATACTATATACGAGAATTTTATAATGGAAAACGAAGCTGTGCTCATCTTCGATCAAGTTTCGGAATTAATTACCGAGTCGCAATCTT
Organism: Nylanderia fulva; assembly: GCF_048542155.1. Lineage (NCBI taxonomy): Eukaryota > Metazoa > Arthropoda > Insecta > Hymenoptera > Formicidae > Nylanderia > Nylanderia fulva. The sequence continues at coordinate 7,403,665 of NW_028190368.1, read as the reverse complement.
TCTTCGAAGCATTCGTTATGCAAGCGCTTTAACGAGTTCCTATACCCCTCCGGTTACTTTCAATCAGAGACAGGGTTGTCTTTGTTTTTATAGCTGGTGACGGTTTACTTCTGTCAAAGATTCCTCGATCGTCACATAAACTACATTTAATTAATTAATTGTTCAAGATATGTTTTCTTCAATAATGTATGTATACTCATACGAGAAATTAATTTTTTTATCAATCTTGTAGATAATAATCATTAAAAACAAAGGAGAGAGAATAAAGCTGTGAGAATTATAAAAAATAAATTATGACACCAAAGAGAAAAAATAATTTTAATCAAAATTTGTGACTCCAACTACTTTTTTTTTCAAAAGGTGAAAGGTGAAAGTAGAGCGTAGTGCGTAATATCGGACGTGTCTGCGTTCGACGTGGGATTTAACTACGTTTTCAGATGTGCTCCAGGTGGTCGGTACTCTCTATGGTCGTTTCTCGGTATAGACTTTACTACCAATAAAGCCAATGAACGGGTCCACCCGGATGCACGGTGTCCTGCATTTTCCCTGTTCTATCGGCGTCCTGCACTTTGGCCGTCTGTCCCTCTGTCGGTCGCGTAATAGTGTAGCCGATCGGTCTGACATTCGTCAGGATTTCACCGTGCGAAATTAACGGTTTCGAAGATACCCAGCAGAGAGGCAATTGTGCCGAAATTGCACTCGCGTACGTATACCATGATATGACGACGTAGCGATGGAAATTGGAATTAATGAAAAACGCGCGAGATAAAATAAAAGGAAGAGACGTATAAATTTTGGATGCCTATTTTTTTCGCGCTGACACAAATATATTTTTTGCAATTCGATGTATACGTATATATCTATTTTAGAAGTAGGAACGTATAGAAAGCGAAAGAGTGGATGTATTCGTTTTTCCGCGCTCTTGTGTTTGTGATTTTCTGTGCATTTTCCGTGTTACTGCAGCCTGAAAGTTTTGAGAGAAACAGGGTACGGTTGAAAATTTTTCAACCGCCATTACGATGTCGGCGAAACCGGCGATGAAATTCAAGCGAGAATTTAGGTTGAAATTTACATTAGCAATCTACTAAGGATATTTCCGCCGCGCCTTTTAATATAATTTAACCCACGCTGCAACAATGTCGAGAATTTCCCACGTTGCTTGTGTTCGCAGGGGTCGCCGCGGCGCGATTAAGGGCGAGATAAAGAATTTTGTGAGGAAATGCTTTATAACGCAAATAGCGTACTATAATCTTTTTATTTCGTTTTTAAAACTTTTTAAAGACTAGTACGATATAATCCGTACGTAGCTGTTTTATGAAAGGTACGTACAAGGCAGCGCATTTGTATAATAAAGAAATAAACATGGCAATGTGCGCGCAATACAGTTTATATATATATATATATATATATATATACAATTGCGTGCGCCTATTACGCAAAAAAGCATCTTCCCTTCACGCATGTGTAACATCTCCACGCGTTTACGGTAATATTGGCGAGAAAGGTAAAATTCGAGACACTTGGACTATTCCGCAACTTACACGTTGGTTCGGGTCTCACGAGGAGAGGCGTTGTAGCCCTTGTCATTTACATACGTATTACCTTCTTTTACACACGCGTTACCTACTTGCACCAAACGCAGGTGTGTCTTACGAGACACACAGACGTCCACAAGCGTCGAAGTTTTCACTTACACAGCATGATCGTTCCGAGAGATATTATGCGGATTTCTTTCTCTTCGACTACACACGTATCTCGGGATACGTGACTAATCTCAAAGTGGTGGACTCGTTGAATTTCCCTGCGAACTTAAATGCGCGCGGCATCGTCCATCAAATTTGTATCTTCCTTTCGCGGGGAGAAGAAAGGAACATTTTCGACGCTTAACGATATTAACGAAAAAAACGCGGAACTGTGAACAAAACTGAATTTCAGGGGCGAGTTGTTCCTCGCAAGTTGGGAAAAAACGGCGACGGCTAACCAGTTCTATAACGGACTGTCGAGCTTTTCCGAAATTGATTTTTCTCCACTGTTACAGCTGCTGGCGCTCGCGTATACCACCCCTCGTGTACCCTCCCCCTCCGTACTCCCGCCGTTACTTTTATGTCATAGCCGCGCGCTGAATTTCCAGCAAGGGTTGTAAATCGAATAATCAAAATGTCAGAACCTTCCTACGTTGGAACACCGCAACCGTTTTGCGCGCGGGTTTTAGCTCGATGAAATCGCGATTCTGCTGGCAAAAATAACGAGGGGCGGCATTCCTCGAAAAAGGACGAAAAAGAGAAAGAGACGTAAAGTAAGAATGTCTTACCATTGCGTTTCTAATGTTCGACGAAATCGCGTGATATCCGACGACGACGCGCATATCCGAATAGCATAAATCATTCGGAGTAATGCGAGCCGTCTTCTGACCTATGGGCACGATGGGTACGCACGCGTGTCGGGGTAAGAAAATACACAATCCCGCATCCTCCGCCTAGGTGGATTCCTCACTTCTCCCGGAACGGAACGAATTACCGTACTTTTGAACACCCTCACGTTCCGCCGCCGAAAGGTATTGCGGTGTTTCGTATGCAACGGAAAGTGCGAAATATCGTAAATCTTTCTTTCGCTCGTGGATCATCGGGATAACTTAACATCCGTAGCGATTGTACTGCAAATCGCCCGACTACTTCCCTCCGCTTAGTTATCTGTACTTTCCACGAAAATGTGCGTTTGGGAATTTTTGCAGTCTTTTGCGATGCGTAAAGAGGACTGCCATTCTATCGCGTGTATCACTTTCATGGGTTTCGTTGATGTCTCTCGTCTGTTCATATTTAAAGCGTTATTTTATCATTTGATCGTGATATCATTTGTTTAAAAAAAATGTAAATATATTCATGTATATATTTTAAATAAATTTATGAAAGATTAAATATTTTTTTGAGAAGCATATTGCAAATTTGGTTGTAATTATTTTAATTATTCATTGAAATCTGCATGCATAGTAGAAAGCTATCCATTATATCGAGTGACATATTATATGTTTCACATCAGATTGATAGAGGAAAAGTTTTGCAAATTCAGCCTTTTCAACAAAAAGCTTATAGGTTTTTAAAAAAATTGACTTATAATAATTTAGAATTTTATAAAAAAAAAATTAAATCCTTTTATATGAAAAAATCAACTTAAAAAAATGTACTACATCGCGTGTGTTCTCATCTAGAGAGATTAAATAATGACACACATAATAAATAATAAATCCAATAATTAACAATTATAATAAACCTTAATTTAAAAAAGTTGACGAAGAATATCATGAAAAACGTAATGGATTTAACCAATCCTATTAACGTTTTACTTGCTAATATTTGGTTTCCATAATATTCTACATCTTGATGCTTATCAGTATTCATTCGTATCAATATTCATAAGATCCTCGGCAAACTCAATCGATTTTTTTTTAACCGAATAGCGATTTGGGACTGGAACGGATTGATGAAGAAATGGAGTGGAAAGAGAGCGTGCGGACGACGCGCGGACCGCGTCCGGCATGATATCTATGGTGCGTCGATAAATTCACGCTGCCTGCACACGTGACTTCTGCACATCGTTCGTGGCGCAGATGCGCCAGAGTGTACGGAGGTGTGGAAACGCATCGGTGTATAGGCGAACGCGTGTGTGTGTGTGGGTGTATATATATATATGTGTGTGTGAGGCGAGTAAGAGCACGTGGTTTCTCCGAAACGAGATAAAATTGTTCATCCATAAATTTATGCTATTCAGCGAAAAATCGTCTCTCTCGTTCCTTCTCAGATCGTTGTTCCTTCATTCTCGTCATATCTGGCTTCCTCCATTTTTTAGCAAGCGGAAAGCGGAGTTTTGATAGAATATAAAAGGGATATCGGAGCTATCGGCCGTTTTGCTAATTGAATTACCAATCGACGTCAAATCGAGATCACGATTCTAATTTTTGCCCGCCGTCGAGATCTCTATATCTTCCGCTCGCGATATTATATTCAACATCAAAGCTCACTCGTCAGCATTGGTCGTTGAGCATTTCGGATATGGTATTTCAAACTTCAAATGGCCGAGAAATCCAACGCGAAAAGGGGATTTCGCCGGTAATCCGGAGAGGTGCGGCAGAAACGGGGACGAAAACCGATTTTACGAACCGGTCGGACAAAGGAAACGGCCATGCTGAAACTTCTTTATCTATCCAAGCCAATTTGTAGGAATTTATTTCCGGCGATGTCATACGACGCGAAATGCAGGGGTGACGCAGCAACAGCTGTCTAACCGCGCGCGCGGTCTGAACGAATCTGAAACGGGCGAGATCCCGAATTGGAAGAGGCGCGCGATGCCGGAAATCCCGTCCACGGCGAAGAGAGAAGTATCGGAGCAGGGGTGAGGGGGGGAGGATAGTCTACGGTCCTCCGCGATGAAACCGGCCGAATCGCGCGCCGGATATCGGAATAGCAATAATAATCAATTGTCCATGTAAAAGCCTCGACAAGTTACATGATCGGGAAATAACTGAAATCAATTCGCCGGACGCGCCGGGCGCCCGGCGCGCGTCCAACTGCACGTAGCCAGGCGTGAGTCCACGAAGGGGTAGGAGGAGGGGTAGATCGAGGGTGACCAGGGAGAGATCCGACGGTGGATTGCACGGTCGGTGCACTACGGGTCGTAAAATGCATCTGCCCTGCCGTCCGCCACCAGCAACGGCTTTTATTGTGTTGCGTCACTCGCCGCGAACCATTTTTTTTATCTCTCTCTTTCGTGAGCTCTCTCCGTCTCTTTTTCTCTCTCCTCGCCCGCCCTCGCGATTTACCGGATGGCCTCTTGCTCTTCTGATACCACTCTTGTGTCTCCCTCCCTGTCTTCCTCCCTCGTTCGTGAACCGGCTCGACGAAAAAACAACGACGCCAACTGATTTATAACCCTCGTACACTCGTTAAACTGATTCGATAGATTTTATGCGCTTACGCCGATTTCTTCCCTCTGTGCCTCATTCTCTTCGTCCTCTTCTTATCGTGTCCTGCCTCTTCCTCCTTCACCTACCGTTTTCGTCAATCATTCCGCTGTGTTTTAGCGCTCCATTTCCGTCTTCCTCTTTTCATTTTCAACTATTCGGCGCTTTTATTCTCGCACGTATCCGTTTTTCTTCGGTCCACTTGAGGTTTACAGCCGAGTTTACATCATTCAGTCGAGCTTACACGTGCCGTCGACATTCCGGGTAAAGGCATTATTGCACGTTGCGATCCGTGACGCGGCTCGTGACCATTTCGGCTTAAGCCTCCCTGGTATTTCTCTTGGTATTCCACGGTCACGTGTCAACCCGCATTTTTGAGAGTCCGCACAGTCAGAGATGGTGCCGGTTCGGCGAATGGAGCAGTCACCGACATTTATGTACGTGCTTGGAGATACGTGCCATAAACCTCTCGCCTGGCCATTAGAACTTGGCCATTAAAAGATAGCTTTCTGACGTTTGGTTGAAGAATCGTCGATAGTAGGTAATACATCAATCAGTAATGATCGATTATAAAACTAGCGGAAAAAGCGTGTTACGAAATAAGTTTGCCGAACTTGATCTATTTTCCTAAAATAATCTTTGTAAAATAAATAAATTTTTATAAAAACTTGTAACCACACGCTTATAGCTAATTCATGCGAATTATGGATTTCTATTGGATGGATCGCAGAAAGCAGGTCGAAATGAAACGTTTGCGAAGGGGCGTGACGGCGTTCAAAAGTGCACAAGCGAGATCAAAGGTTTCGCGCGAGCGAAACCCAAGAGTTTAAACCGCGCCACTTATTCAGCAGTTCGTCATTGTCCTTCCCAGCCCTCGCGTGTTCTTCTGTTTACCTTGTTCGTTGCATCCCGGAGGGTTATCAGCAGTAACGTGTAGGCTCTTGTGTAGTAAAAAATGAAGGGTATCGGAGCCCCTACAAAGGTACCTGCTAAGCGAGGGTTGAGAATGTTTCTGAGCGGAAAGGAAAGAATGCGTGTGTGATATTTAGGGGTAAATATCATATCTGAGTATCTGATATAAAGAACAAAATGTAATGTCATCAAAATGAAACGATTATCAATATTGTCATCATCAGAATTATACTCATCGCAATATTAAAGAACTTTGAGAGACCTATGCTTAAACAAGAGATTTTACTTACACAGCGGTCATGTAATTCGGGAAAATCGTTGTCTAGAGAACGGTGAGCATAAAGTGCAGCTGTTAATAAAATGTTAGGTAGATGAGATAAATGAGTTAAGACTTTACGGTCAATAAATTATAAGCTTTCATTATACGACTCGCTGTCTCTGCAGTGAAATCCAATCTCTATTCTCTGTTTTATTCGATCATAGCTCCATGCCGGACATTTGCAGATTTAAGTCAATTAATGTGATAGGAAAATTAAGTGCATAATAATCGCGTATCCGTGTGGTAGTAAAAAAATCAAAAGTCTAAATTCACCGCAGTGCTGCGTCGCAAAAATCGTGATAAGAAGTCAGCATCGGATAAAGGTACTGGCGAAACTTACACGATTTAATAACGTGAGACTTGTTCTCAATGTACTTGCTCAAGCTTGGATAACTCCGCCCCAGTTTGAAAGCTCTGCGGTACTTAAACCTAAAGCACACATCGAGAGGTATTTGAAAAGTTTCCCAACAATTAGGATTATCCGGAGTATATTCCCACCAATCTATAGATTCTGGGTGAACATAGCCATAAAGCACGGAAAGGAGCCGGAGATCGGAAGAGAGAGAGAGAGAGAGAGAGAGAGAGATAAAGAGAGAGATAGAGGAAAACGGAAATGGGAGAATGAGAGAGAGAGAGAGAGAGAAATTCTCCGCGGTTATGGGAGCTTGCGGCGAGAGCTTCACCAGTGACGATACACATTAGATACCAAGTTCTTACAACTATATCTGCGGGCAAGAAACGCGCCAATATAAACTACGGAAGCGCGATAATGCTACGTGAATATACGTGGTTCTTTCTTTATCCCTGTATGGATTTTCGTTCCCGAGAAGGGGGAGCAATAACACCATTTTTATAATTATCTTTTGTTTAATTCTTAAATGTGGGAATGTTTTCTTACACTTAAATTTCTTTTCGCTATTCTATTTTTTACGGAGGTTCTCTTCGTTCTAATCCTTCTTGTTGTTTATAATTATTATATATATATATATAGAAAATTTTTTTATGAGACGAGATTTGATTTAAACTTAGCCCGACAGAATTAAAATATCAAATAGGCACATCTGCTTTTTTGATGAAAATATGGTTGTGATGGATTCTTTGATCTCTTCGCCCCCTGGTTAAAGCCGTGTTTCTCTCGCACCTCTCGCTTTTTAAATAGCTCATATCGGTTTTGTTCATCTTTGTCGTCATTCGTCGGCAAATGATTACATCTCACTCAGGACGCAATTTTATTTGCTGTAACCTCCGAGTCACATCTCCGTGAAGTAATTTTCAGGCTGTCGTGAAGTTTTCAGCCTGTAATATTACTTCCAGAAGACGTTACGCCTTAATACCTGGGTAAGCAGGAAAACACAGCCACGGTGTTGAACGAGATTTCATGATTATTAAACTTCTCCGCTCCGACGTCCGATATTAAGCATGGATTACAGGATACAGAGCATAATTAAAGCATTGCAAACTCGATGGCTTAACGTGCACGAAATACTTAATACCTAACACAATTAACGAACAGTTTTTAAATTTAAATAACATTTTTTTAAAGTAGGTGTCATTTTAATAAAAATTATTCATACATTCATAAATCATGCCATACTAATTTAATATTTATAAGTAGATAGCTCTTATCGTAAAAGGATAATTAATATATATATTAATTATCTTTTTACAATGTATATATATATATATATAAATCTCAAATCTCTGTTACGTAAAAAAAAAGAAGTAAGTCTTGTGAGAAAAAAGAAAAAAGGCATAATGGAGACACGTTTTTAGAACAAGAATAGGGTAGAAAGCGAAAAAGAGAAAAACGTAAGCGGAGAAAACGGGATTGATGTGCGGAGTGGATACGCGACTTTCCGTGAGTTCGAATCGGAAGATGTGGACCCTGCCGGCAACTCTTATCTGGCCCACATTTTAAAAGTTGAAACTTGGACGATCTACAGCATGGTTCGCGTGGGTAATGGTACAGCGTGTGTGACGCGAATCTTTCAGTTCGATTCTCTCTCCTCTTCGCGTACCATTTTGCACGCGCGAAAGAAATTTTCACGTCGTTTTTCCGCGTCCTCGTTCGCGAACACGGGGAAATGCCAAATGACTATTTTCTCCACCGCCTGGACATGTTATGACTCTGTAGCAAACAAGGACGCAAGAAATACATTGCGTATCGAATAACAGCAAAGATAATAAATAGTCGCTGTGTACGTGTCCGAGATAAATGATCGAAACTCTTCTTTTTAGTGCTCGCCATTTCGGTGAAATATGTGAGCATGTATGTATGTGGAGCGATATAAAATTCTTGCTGAAGTTAGTCAGGAATCTATGATTTTAGTTCTCTGAGTAACGTCGATTGCAAACTTAGATCTATAGAGTTTCATCGATATTCGCAAAGTTTCGACGTTAATAAAATTAAAAGAGAGATTAAAAAAAAAATGTTTCACTCTTTGACAGTGAATAATAGGACTTTTATGACTTTGCTGCGTCTGCTAAAAATGTTTTTCGTTTTCCGATGTAACATATTCTGAAATTATACTTATCTTGCAAAATCTCGTTACAAAATAAAACTCAAGAAGCAATTTCTATCTCTATTGCACAAATAAATATTGCTTTCAGCATCCCTTGCGCTTGTATATACATCAGTCATATTACAATTATTATGATTTTCTTGTTATTAATTTCGTTCACATGATATCTTTTACACCAAAATTAATACGAGTTAATTAAAAAAAAACATTGTATATTACTTGTGGTTGTATTATCTGAATACAACCGCACGTTCTACACGTTCGAACATATTAATGGATAATTGCATAACTTTCAAATTTATTATTTTTGTATATAAAATCAAATAAAATGAAAAAGTCATTTTGCAATGTATATTTTTAAAGTAAGACTATCTAACTGGAAACAGAGATACAAGATTAATCGCGCACACGTGTGCTAGCCAAAGGGTATAATACGTCAGTTGGTACCGTATTTTGTGCGCAAATATATCAGAAGCACGTCAACAAGCCAGTGTTATTCAGACGCTTCAAGCAGCTTAACCCGGTTTCTCTCTAAACTTCCCTTTACCCACCTACGCAAGTAAGCACAAGGATCGCATGATTATTTTTCCATCTCCGGCTTCCATTATATTCCGACAGTGTTGGACCGCCAGCACTTTGCTGGAAATACTCATTGAAGGTATTATACCAATTAACGTAATTAGTCTGGTAGCATTGACGTTTCATTCTAAGCCTTCTGAAGCGCGAAGAGATCACTTCCACGACGATAGTCGTCTTTCATGTCGGCTTGTTACTTGTGCTACGGCTGACGATTTCGTTGAATCTGTCTGCGGACGGATATAGCGTCGCACTTAAATCCGATTTATCCGATAAATCTCGTATCAGCCGTACTCCTTGCGTAGGTTTCCGTCCTCCTAGCATCCAACCCGAGACCCCGTTGATCCTCGCCTTACTTTCGAATTAGCTGGGCGATCCACTGGGACCACAGACGGATCAGTTTAGATGGCTGTGTAAACTTCGAACGATGCAAAAGCAGAAAGGATAGCGAACTGTTCGAGAGACGTAGAAATATCGTGTTTCTCAGTGACGTACCGGATACAATGTGAAAAATCTTTTGTGAAGCTGCACAAAGCTCCGGTACCGTTGTTGTCGGCAACGACAGCAAAACTTATACGATATCCGTAGTGCCGTTTTCATGATACTTTTAAGTAAGTGTTTTATTTTATTACGCACGAAAATGTTTCTTCGCTTTGATCTTGAAAGCTGAAAAATATTTATCTATATTATATATGTGTACGTATATACATATATATATATATATATATATATATATATAATATGAAAATAAACTGTATTATATGTATACTGAGATGGATAGACGATGGACGGAAATGATGGTTGAAGATAGCGTGAAGTACGACTGGGAATGCTTGAATCTCTCGGTGCAGGACTGGGCAATATTGAGCATCTTGAGATGAATCTTCGACATCCCTTGAGAACGTCCATATGGATTAACTATACCGTGCTTGTATATAATGCCGCGCACGGTTTCGAGGCTAAGGGCTGGTACTGTCCCGAGCATGGATGGGGTACTCAAGATGCTAGGCCACGTCGAGCTCCTTCATATAGCCTCCATAATCAACTGCATACCGCAGTGTTACCAAGCGCCAGTAGAGCTACGCTTGCTCTTGGCATATGAATGCCATCCGTAGATACCGCGGCATTATCGGCTGTTATAGCCACACCATCGAGTGAAGTGAATGCCACTTGATATGTATTTTATCATCTTAATACAATGATTATCGCTTCTCGAACATTATATATCAATTAATAAATTAACCACTTGCTAATGTAGTGTACATCTTGATATTATTATATAATTTTAGATGTGTGCAATAATTGTGCTTGAGCGAATTTTTCTAAAAGATTTAGCTTTCGTGTCATCGGGAGATAAAAATAATAACACAGATACATGCACATATATGTAGGTATATGTATATGCGCGCGTGCGCTTATTATTTCTACATGCATACTACTCTATGCATCGGAAGTGTACGCTTTGTCACTAAGTCGTGGGATTCTGACGGTAGTTAGATAAGAGAAAGGCGGAGAAAGCTGCGGGCGGACACGGGAGACGAGTGAGCACGGTGCTGAAGCCTGAAAATCAATTACCAATCACGCCTTTAGGCAAAGCCCTAACGCCTCGTGTTCGCCCAACGGTATATAATAGGAGCTACGGTGTCGTGCTCTGACACACCAAGTGACTACCGGGCTTCTCACGGCATCGATCTACTAAAATTTCAGAGACGGCTTACTGAGTTTAATGTGATATATCTTTAAGTCACGTGTCAATGGATGAAAGCTATTTTAATTGAATTAGTGGATATCAAAACGCTCTATAAAACGTGCAGCGATATTAATATATCGTAAGCGAAGATAATTATATCAACTAATATTATATTGATTATAAATCGATGCCTCATATAATTCCAAACTATTCATACAAATGATTTATCAATTTATTTTTAATCCATCCGGCTGAATCCGTTCAATTGGTTTCACTATCATTAAAATATTCATACTGTTGTAATTCATCAATAAGATAATATAGAGAAAATTTTGTATTTTATTAACATATTATATAGAGTGCACATATAAAATATCAATATATTTTATATTTATTATACATACATTCATTCTCTAAGTATATTAATTATTTTCAACTCTATACAGATAAAAATTTTTAATATATGTATATATGCATATATTAAAAAGCTACCGTTTTAATGTTTACAGGCAAAAATATTATAACGTCTTGTTGTTTACGAGATAATTTTACAGATTTATCGTTATATGTTTCCACGTCCGTAGAAAGATTCCGGGACGAATAGTCTGTCTCTTGTCGCGCATAAAAAGTAGAGAAGGAGAACGGGGAAAGGAAGGACGATTGGACCGAGACAAATCTGAAGTGAAAAGGGTGCGAAGGAAGCGGGGATCGGTCATGATGGAAGGTGACCTACTTTCTTATGAATTTGATTCGCGATATTACATTTCGCTTGTCACGGGGCAGTGATTAACCCGCTCGCCTCGGGCAACGATTTCAATGAGCAGTTCCACATTCAATTGGCAGGACGAGAGATTCTTCCTCTTCTACCTTTCTATTTTTCATAGTTTCTCATTGGATTAATGCCATGTCTCGTTGAAATTGTGAGCGAACTGCGATCTACGATTTATTGTACGAATGCATCAAGCAAAATTGCACGAAAGCGGTAATAACCATTGAGAAAATGTTATTTAAAAGATTATTTCATGCGCGATCCTAAAGAATCGACAACGTGTGATTGATGTTTTATTACTAGCATTGAAAAGCAGTTATTCTTAACATCCTTAGAGTGTCTTAACATTCACTCGAGTATAATATTTTCGATACTTTTATTCATGGAAAACATTTTTTTTTGCTCATAATTCAGTTTGAAAGGATTGAATTCAGATTTATTTCGATTGTGATTTATATCTTCTACATATATATTTCGATTGTGATTTATATCTTTTACATGTTTCGTAGTTACTGACTTTCATTTTACGGTCACTGCAGGCATGTTAGATTAAAACGGTTTTCCAATATTCTGCATAATCTAACCAACGTACGTCAATATCCGAAATATGATATAGATTAACGACGATGGACTAAACTAAATGATGTTCGGTGGTTGTAGCTGAAAATGTCAGTTGTCATACTTTATATCATCGAGGACATCGCGATGATACTTAGCGAAGTAGACCGCATCGAATATTTCACATATTCCGATATAGCGACTAGGTGGTTGTTTTCGTTGTCATGAATGTCAGCGAAAGAGATCGCTGGCGTTTAATGAACGCCGAAGAAGATCCCGAGGCTGCGTAAAATCTTGAAAAGGACACCCAAGAAACTCGACCTCCAACGATCGAAGGTAGTCGGGGGAAGAACGCGAAGAAAGAGGGGAAGGGGAGAGATGGCAGGAAGTGGGTTCGCAAGAAGAGGGAGAGATACAGCCCCGGGAAATGATTATAAATGAAGCCATCCAGCCGCGCTCTCGCTCCGGCTCGAGACCGCGAGGCAGCGCGGCGGCAGAAATTCGCTCGGCGGGGCGACAAAGTAAGAAGAATTGAAGACGATGTCAAAAATAAGAGAAGCGTATTTACAACGGTGTGAAATTGGACTGCTAGCCCGCGAGAGAAATGAGGGTCGCCGACTCTGTGCCGGGAAAATGATATTGTGTGTTACGGGGGCTGTATCGCGCGCGCGAAGACGACGCGACAGCGCGGCGGCGATGAACCCCTTCCTTCCTCCCGAGCTTGAATTTACTGCGCACGGGACGCGACTGCCACTTGGTATTTATTGTCCGCAGGTCGCTTACCGACCAACGCGAGCGTAATTAAGCCGCGAGAGTGTTCGCACCCTCCGGTTCGCGTTGACGCTCCCGCGTAATACAACGTCATTTACTTTCGCGCGCGGATGTTATATACTCGTGAGAAACACATCGTCTTGCAACTTAGCTACTTTTCCTTGCAATTTCTTTTTTCTCTCCTCGTAAAAAAAAAAAAAAAAAAAAAAAAAAGACGAACTTACTTTTATTATAAATATGCGATGTTTTAATTCACAGAAGCTCCGTAGACTGTCAGTTCGTAGGAAGGACAGATATTGATTATCGAATAAATTGTATATAGCCCGCTATATCTTACTTTTCAATCAACGCAGAACTATCCCGGGGATCTGCCCTTTTCTTAAGAAGGATTTCCAAGATTTACGGAAATTAGATGTCAATTCTTCACAAACGTCCTTTCCTAAATTTTCCCTCCAGACGCGACTGCGAACTATATGTATATAGAAGCCGCCGCTCAGCAAGCCCCGTTCTCTCTGCGAGTTTAAGCAAAATAATCCTAACCGGTTTCCGTAAACCGCATTCTCCGATCAAACTATCGCGACCATTAGTAACTGCACTCCATTTGATAAACGTACAAATGGCTCGCGCACAATTTGCAAACGCCATGTTCCATACAAATCGTATCGGTGCTTTATAGTCAGCAGATTATATCGGTTTATATATTATAAACAGTTGGAAACGTGTGCGATTGAATTTGCAAAATACGCCCACGGACACAGATTACGTCCGTCAGCCGGCTGCAGCCGGAAAATAGAGCCGCGTGGAGCCGGTCTGCGCCCTGATTATGAAATGATGTGGCCGAAGGGCGGGGTCCCGGCCGCTCGTCGGATATCTGCGTACGATGGCAACTGCCTACATCCATTGCGGCGTCAGCGCCGGCCACAACAACGCAAATGCAAATTTATTGTTATTCGATTATTCAATTCGTAGCCGCGTACTTCGCTCGGACGTTAATACCATATAATGCCGCCGTGGTCTCTATAACTGCGCTATTACCGGAAACATTGAAATTATACCCAACTCCGGTCTTAAGTCGCGATCACGTTTGTGAAGAGAATAATTTATTGCTCTGAATATATATATATATATATATATATATATATTTATGGTGATTCTCTCCCTCTCTTTCGTTGCTGCGCGCGTCTAAATTTATCGCACGAAACACGCGTGATTAAAATTATCTCGTCACGTTGTATTATCTACCTTGCGTCCTACGTGTCGAAAATTAATCTTCGAAACGTCATTGTGCAACAAAAAGAAAAAGAGTGAAACGATATCCTTGTAGCGTCAGCTTACGGTCGGCGATTTGAAGAAAACTGGTGGTGGTCGATCCTACTGTGCCGCTCCTTCAAACATTTCATCCCCGGAATCTCCACTCGTAAAGTACGGAGCTGATAAGAAAAGCGGCTTACGCTACTTCTAATTTTCCCGCCGGCTCGGCAAATATTATGCATACACCGTGAATCTATGTCTCCTCGAGGGGATGATGTATTGCCGACCTCGACCTCCGTTGAAACTTATACCCGATGGGCGGGAGAAGAGAGGATAGGAAGAAATACGAAGAGGCGCGTTCTACAGGGCCGTGCGTCTTCGAGGAGTGCGCCGATGCAGAGAGGACGGACGTAGAGGGAACGTATTTCGTGTCTGGTTAAATTTCACGGAACGATGGATGGGACGCGTGTAGCTGTATGCAAGCTGCAGCCATCTTTTAACCAATACTCCCCGATACACGTACAGATCCGAAAGATTCCCGACTTTAGGAAACTTGATGCAGAATTTTACAAGCGAGTTACGTCGATCGTTCTGAATCAGCTACCGGAGTGGTTTTTTCTTTTTTTTTTTTTTAGAACGTTTTCTTTTTTAAATATATGTCACGTATATCTGAAATATTATATGATACGTTTTGAAAATTTTATTATCGCAATTTGCTCAATCGCTCGCTAATTTTACGGAAATAAAAGTGGAAAGCGACTTTGCATAAAATTCGTATTAAACTCGCGAAGAACGCGCGAAGAGGGGAAACAGTGTCGGAAATGAGAAAGCGGGACGCCATTGAAAATTAAGTCCGTACTGGATCGAAAAATTGGGTGTTCCTAGAAGAAGTCTCCCAAGTATCGCGCTCGTGTATGGATCTCGCCACCCGAATCTCAAGAAAGTCTTTACTAAGTTAGTCGGGGCGTTGCGCCCGGGGTATGAGGCGGAAGTTATGAAGTGCGAGCATCCGTGGCGTGGCGTAGCACTGCTTTATAAACGACTTTTCGTGCGAAGTTTACCGGCATTCATCACCGACGACTTGCCCATACCCTGGTTTGGCCGACCCGCCTCCACCATCCACCCACGACATCAGCTTCACGACGGCCGGCCGAAACAGCGTGCGAATAGAAAGACGAGGGTGAAACGGCGATGGCTAAGTTTCGAGATAGTCTCTTTTGGTAAGAGTAAAATTACATTTCCAAAATCAGGAGCTACAAACTTTACGGAAAAAATCCAGAGAAATATTAATATAATAAATCAACAAGATTGGAGGCACAAATTCTCATTCTAAGAATATATTGTTTCACGTGTTTTATTTATTTTAAAAATTCGCGATACATACAATATTTATGATATTATTTTGTAATTCGAATATAATACGTTATAATGTAAAGAAATAATTCATCTTGTCGCTCTTTCAATTTATTCAATTGCTCTTGCTTGTATCAAGCACGATACATTTTCGCTTATTAAGTGCACGGTATAAATGCGTTCCTAGAATCTATGAGATAAGGAACTTTGTGACAAAGACAGATTCCTCTGTTAAATCAGTTCGAGCGGATGACATCGCTTTGGAACATTTTGCGAGCGTAATACTCGAGCGAGCGGGTCTGCCTCGAGTCAAAGTCGCGCACGTATGATTAAATTAACATCGTTTAGGCTGTTTGTCGAATATGCGTAATATGCGTGTGTCTGTGTGTAAGCGCGCACCCACGCGCGCAGAGGGGCCGCGATACGCTTTGGAAACGATACCGCAGATAGAAATTTGAAGGCAGGTGGCGCGAGGGCGGATTAGCGCTGATGTAACGGGGCGATGCGAGGGATGCGAGGGCGGCAGAACGGTTTGAAAGCACGTACCAAATCTCGGATAATTCGGTCTAATTTGTTCGTAGTTAGATTGGAGCGCCAGGAATTATTCAGAGCCTCAAATTGTTGGCGGTTAAGCGAGGCTCGCAAAACTGGTAACCGGTCCCGTAGATGCAGGCATTACGACTGCGGAGCGGACAGCGGAAAGGGGAAGGGGAAAAGTCGAGTGGAGGTCGAAGCGCTGTCGATGAGGTCGCGGATAGAGATGGGGGAGCAGAGAGAGTATGAGGAATCGTCCGGTTAAACTCGATCCAAAATTGACCGTATTATTACATGTCCTAACCAGGCACAGAGGGTTAGACCGCATCGCGCGCCGCCTCTCATCGCTTCTTCTCTTACTCTCTTTCTCTCTCCGGTCGTCGTCACTCTTGTTACGAGGTGGAGATGAAACACCGGCCTCGACATTCGCGGAAACTATATGCGAATTGCAGCAGAAAGCTGCCGCGCCGAATTATTTCCGACCACAGGCCACGACCGTTGATAATTTAATTACCGGGGCAATTCCCGTGGCGACGTGGCCCTTCAACATACGAATACGTTTGTCGTACGACGCACGACGACATGCGAAAGCGCGGCCGGCCCTTTTATTGCCTGTTGTCTGAACAATACGCGATGAGATGGTTACTGCAACTTTGAATTTCCCTCCGACATGAAATTCGAGTTCAATTAATCCGCGCGTGGTAATTACAGAAACATGCCGTTAATTTTGATTGTTACAGCAATCGAACCCGAAACGACGATGATTATATCACTGATAAATAGATTCCGCCTATAAAAAATTTTATTTTTATCAATCATTAAATTTGCTAAATTGTGTCGACAGTTTTTCTTGATACGGCTGTCAATAATAGTGGGAATCTTTCATCGATCCTCAATTTCACCGCTCAGGCGCACAGATTTTTGGTCAGTGAACCTTGTTATAAATCGTAACGATCTCTCCTTGCAACGGCGAATACGATCGTATACATGTTCAAAGATACGTATTAGAAATAAAAAAAAAGAGCAAAGAAGTCGGACGACGATAGGTATCCTTGGTAAAACTTTGAATATAAACCGAGAATCTGAGAGCGTCTCACGTCGATTTATTCGCGTGTTTGTTCACGGTAGGGAAAGTTTCGCGGTTTGTCAGCGCTTTTAGATTAAGGGCAAAAGAGGCAAGGAGCAAGGAGAGAGGAGAACAGCAGTGAGGGAACATCGAAGCCTCATAAAGTGCTTACAAATTCCTTCGCTCGGTATGCTCGCGTTTCATCTTTCAGCGATAAAACCCACTTCTGAGCTATGTTCGAGGAGTCCGATAGGTGCAACTTCCAACATGGATGAAACTTTGCGGAAACGATGGGATTGTAGATAATTAAGAAATTAATATTTATGGAAACAATTTTTAATTACCACCAATTATTTCTATATTTAATTTTATTATGCGAGAGAAAATAAACTTTACTACAGAAATGTTCTCGCGCGTCTAAATTTCAAGGAAAGTGCTACAGATATAAAAGTCTACGATAGAAGGCGCGAGAGAATAAATCAACCCGCAGTTTGGTGAAGATAATCCCTTTGCGCTAGAACGCGTTTTTGGAACAGTAGCCATGAAAAAAGCGGTGCAGAAAGTACCTTTACGAGTCGCGTAACACAGCGATTCCGATTTCCAATCTATCGACTTTACTAAACAACGAAGGAATCCGTGCAACGATGATTCTCATTGGCAATGTGATAACACAAGCTCGGCGAATCCACGAATGTTTCGAAACTCGGCAGAAGAGTTCGTCCTTCGTTTTCTTCGACGACTTTGCAGTCCGTCACTCTACAAAGAGCCGCGAAAGAAGAGATGACCCTGTTGCGAGATTCAAACGAGCGCGAATATTGCGGGAACTCGTTAAATTCAATCTGATACACACATTTTTGCCGTGAACAATTTAAACGTGTCGTCTTTCAATGTATCGAATCCTCGATTCGATTTCGTTCAACGTAGGTACGTGATTTTCAGTCGATCTTAAAATTGCAATCCACCACCTTAATTGGGCAGACTATCTACTGTGTATGCGAATCATGTGCGAGCATTGCACATATGTGAAGAACTCCGAAAGAAAAAGGATAAAAAAACCGGGCATATAAAAGAGAAACGATGTGTGAATCTAGTCTCGTGTTTTTTTCATAAACCGCGTTCGAGGCATGCTGCTTTTTGATTCGACCGCGTTATGGCATTTCCCGCTTTACCGAATGCCACTTCTATATCTTCTTTCTTTACTCTCATCGTATAACGCCGTGACGCAGACGATGAATTCGCGAATCGAGTGGCTCTACGGATACTTTTCGATTCGAATTCATGATACTCCACCCCCCTCCTCATCCCCCGGGACATCCCCGCTTTACAGCGTAATACAGCCGCGAGTTCTTGACAGTCAATAAAAGGTAAAGTCATAACTCGCGTGCAACGTACCGTATGTGAAAATGGACGTCGAGGGCCTCGCCCCAAAAAACGCCCGGCACTCGAACTATTCTTAATCTCGTTGAAAGCCGGGGCGGTCATTTTGCAAGCGGCCGGCGTAGTAACGTTAGTTTGATTATACGGCGGGCTACAAACGCGCTTTGTCTTGCAATCTCGTGCCCTCTCTTGCACGTAGTTGCAACAATTCGCCGTGAGACAACGAAAAAAGCCTCGCGCGAGAATATCCCCCTCTCCGAAATTCGATTCGAGAGATAACTCTGCTCGTATTACTTTCACGTTCCTACTTCTATCTTGATTTGTTTCATATTAGAATCGATACGGCGCAATTTTCCCATTACATTTATTTATTTCTTTTACGATAATCCGATTATGCGTATCGCGGCACGTGATACTAATCGTAGGAAAATATTGAAACAGAACTCGATGATATTCTGCGGTTATTAGATATATCCCCAAAATGTATGTGAATAGCACTTATGTGAACAATACGCTATGTGCAGAATATAACAGCAGATTTGATGCGCGCATCGTTCTTGCATTATCGAATAAAGTGGTGGGCAGTAAACTACGATTTGTGTTGGTATACATCCCAACAGTATATATATATATATATATACCAGCATCTCCGGAAATCCAATGTTTCCGTTTGATGCGCGCGTAAAGAGTAAATTTCACTAAATTTTCCGGTTTTTCGCCGGTGCGCCGAGGGAAGAGATTTTACGGCCCTCTTCGCTTCCCATTGTTTTCCGCCGCTATCCTCCCGGTCGCCACCCTTACGATTCCACCCATGCTTCTCACCATGCTTCTCTCCAACGCCCCTTCTAGCTTTTAGAACAAATACTTAATCCGAATAGCAGGCATTTGCCTAAGTAAGTGCCCGCTATTCAAAGCAGCCCCGTTTTTACGTTGCTATATTAGACCTTTAGAATCAACCGAGTCTTTTGCGTTGCTTTTTGGCATATATTCTACTTCTACGTAGTTAATCGACTTGGTTTGGGCGGACAATTTTTCAATTCATTATTAATTGTTATTAAACCTATTGTATTCGCGTGAAAAGAATATTAAAGAGCTATTAGTAAGAGATCGATGATATTATTATTATTATTAATGAGATTATCTGATGCATAATAAGGATATTGCTTATATTAAAATAATCGCTAAACATTATTAAGCATGTACTTTGCAAAATTACGCACGGAGAAAATAAAATGAATTACGCACAGCTGGCTGTATTAATTTTTAATTAATATTTATCTGTCACAAACAGTTATAGCAATTATTCGTTCGTAAACAACGTAACATTTTATTTCTAATAAAACGTAAATAATATTACGAGTCGGCTACGGTGGGTTTTAATATTAGGTGATATTTGAGATCTATCCCATGGGGTCAAGGAGGCACGCTAGTAAACGAGAGCCGTTGCCATAGCGCCATACGCGAACGCGAGCCTGAAAGCCGCTTACGCGGCCCTTCATCATTGGCGTACAATACCGTGGATCGTCATTAACTATAATCCTCCGTTTATTCGTTGCGCGAGACCGTGCATTTGTCGAATCCGGTACGAGAAATACCGCGGATCCCCTTGGGACGGAATAATTGCCAACTTGGTACGAGACCATAACGAGTCCTCGTAGGTGTTTAGCCGGCCCGCCTGGATCAGACGGTACTGGATTGCGTAGCACAGAGATTGTGAACTGGACTTTCCGCTGGGCGCACGAACCATTAGCACAAGAGCACGACGCGTTATCCGCTCTCTGTGAAAACGGCGCATTTCAAACACGGAGATAATATTCAACGCTCTCGTGAAAGTCGTCCATATGTATGTAAAAGCAGATAATTTTTCTAAATACCCCTTGTACCATATAGATAAATCATAGTTGTGATAAATAGTTTCGATATGTATACACCGCTCGCGAATGGTGAATGCAGTGGCAAGAGAGTTTCCTCGTGGAAAAGAAAGAGAAGCGAAGGAGCGACGTGAGAATTTGAACCTGATGATAAAAGTCTATTCGTTTCGAAGCACAGCGTGTTACACATCCCGCCGTGAACGAAAAATAGAGCGCTTCGATTTTCGGAAAGTTGAGGAGGATCGGGAAATGGAGCATCTCATTTAGCAAGCTGTCCAAACTATCATTTTGTCGTCGAGCTGGCGGCTTCAAGTGCGACCATTGTCTGGGAATGACGCTCGGGAATGAGCGGCGCAGCGAAGATAGACTCAGACAGGGGAGCCGCGTCATTACTAAGGTTGTTGATGCCGGCAGTTCATTTCCACCTTCGAATCTCCAGCGAACACTCTCTTCCCTCCTCGCCTCGCCTTTCCTTTCCTGTCTTCTCTCCTTCCGTATTCCTGCCAAGAGCTCAAGAACGGAAGTTGGATCCGAGAGTCGGAGACAAAGCGAGAGGAGCAAGCATCCGGGGTAATCCTGTAGGAGAATGTGACGTAGCCTAAGACTTTCCTGTCACTCCTACAATAAAGATAATTGGAATTTTCTGAAGAGATGGGAATGAAGAGTAGTCGGAGGAACAAGACTGTGATGATATGACGGATTGAAAGCAATCTTTCATCGACATTATCGATCGTGCTGCAACACGAAGCGGTTCTTTAATATGTACATGACGACATAATCTTTCTATAAATCCACGGTGCGCGACGTTAAGTCGCTTATATAAGGATCTAAGAAATCCAGTTATAGTAATGATCCAGTAGGTGTATATGTTTTATCCTCGAAAAGTTATACTTCTTATTATTGTGAATCTCTGTACGCAATCTGGCCACGTCATAATACTGGCGTACACATATATCCATTCAAGTACACACGAAGTCACCTGGAAAATCCTCTTTGCGAGAATAGTCTGTGCCTGCGACGATGGTGACGTAGGTCGTCTTTGAAAACTGCAAACTTGATCCCGTTTTAAAGATGCATTTCTCTCCACACTTTATTTTTTTTTTTTTTTTTTTTACATGTAGACAGAGTTTAAGAACACTTATTTATCAATATTATTAATTTGTAGATATCAAGTTACAAATATTAAAACATATAAGTACATAATTTTGTTCGCACATTCTATGATTTATGCAAAGTTATATTTTTTATAGGGCAATTGTTAAATATTTTTCCAAAAAAGATATACGTATACATATGTCGAGGAGAGTAAAAGTTTGCAAGATAATGCACGTCGAATTTGAAAATGCAACTCTATTTTCCATTAGAAAGTTGTTTGAAAAAATGGATTCGACGAAGTAAACTGCGCTGAAACAAAACGCGCAGGCGTATATTTCTGAACAATCCACTCTCCACGTTATTGCTCGCGCTATTAATCAGACTCCATGCTTACAATTAGTGCCATAACTTCCTCCCGCTTTATGCCTTACGAGCTATCGGCGAACGTAATTGAGTGCGCTTCCGCGTTAGCCACCGTCGACCTAGGCCGGTATTCTGTCGCGGCACGAAAGCTTCGATTACAAATAACCGACGGTCTTCGAACGGCAGCTAGACCTGATTCCCGAGGGCTTTTTGCTTTGTGTCCCAGTAGTAGAAAGGTCTTGTTTAACGACGCCCGACGTGCAGGTCCGCGCTCGAACGAAACCGTAATTAACCGCAGTGAATAAGCTTCCGAATTTAATTAAGGATATTGAATGGTAGCTCGGTAATAACGGGCGCCCGACTATATTGGCTGCGGTGTCACAAAGCTAGGCAGGGCACGGGCGTATCGTGCTCAAAGCTCGTCCAACGGTCGCTTTGATGTGGTCGCGGCCAGTGCGAAAACGCGAAGCACGAACAGACAGTGTACGAAGGGTAGGGGACAAGGCCTGCTCCGAAAGCAGGTAGGGCTTGTTGGAGACTTCCTCTGGAACTTGCCGAAGAATTGCCAACTTTGTCCGCCCCGTACATAGTCCACTCACTCGCGGCCGTTGCAGAACGTTCGGACACACATACACGTACACACGCACACGCACATACACGATGTGCTCTTACGCTATTGGTATCCTTCAATTATGAGTGAACCTTCATACGACCTATTCCATCACGTTAAATGGACTAGATACTTTAGACGGTGTATAAAAAATATATAGTAATATTCATCCTCGTCAATGTTTCGTTACTTCAACTATGTTATGATTAACATCGTAGTATATAAATAATGTCTTGATGCGGAAATAATTTATTACTACGACATAACCATGATGCGGTACGCGGTGCATAAATCAAAACATTGGCGACAGGTGATATAACTTTTTTATACCTCGCGATGTTAAATTATTGCCGTATTTTTGTCCAATGACGTGTAAAGTTATATTTCACTCGCTAAGGTGACGTGCACGCGAGAGATTAATATCACGTCCGACCGAATGCAATTTACTCCGCGGATATTGTAAAGTTATTCGTGGTCTTTTTTGTCGTACAACAATGCATGCACGAGTATCATTGAATCCATTAAACTCCGTGGAAAAATTCACATTCGTTGTTGTATTCCGTTACTTTGTGAAATATTCACAATGTCTCGGGTAATACGATTTGCATAATACCATTAACCTTCGCCTTCCCCCGCACGCCGATTATACCCTATTCATTCCACGTCGCGTAATTCCTCTTCGCATGTTACGTATTATGCGACCGCACGACGTCATTATAATACTTCAATGGCATAATCCTCCATTGTGAATGTCCGCGCTCGAGCCCGGTTGCATTTCCACCGAGCGTACGACCCAGCTGACATTATTCACGTTTGATGCGTTCTCAACCAGGTGATCGTCGCGAACGTAGTTCTCTTCACTATTTCGTGGCAAGAGAATTCGGGAAACTCTCACCCTTCCCCCAGGTATGAGTCAAGAAATTTTGCATTGGATTCAGTGACACCACGTTGTTTACGACGTGGCGACACATACATACATATGCCGCGAAATATAAGCTTCTCAACTGTCCTGGAAATTCGTATGCATCTCCGAAACGTGTAGCTGGCTACGATCGTCTGGAAAATTCCAGTTTTTCATCCTTACCTGTCCGTGCAATGATTCCTTCGGAAAGAAGTATTTCGATCGCGAAACGCCGAGCGCGATCCATTCGAGGAAGGAAAAATATCTTGTCCCCGTGAAATGGAGCGAGATGGCGGTGAATTTTTCGGTGAATAATTTGATTGATCCAAGATGCGCAGCCGTCGTTCGTGGCTCGACGACGGAATTGCTGGCCGTGTGGATTTCGTAGAGTAGAAGAAACTCGCCCGCGGAGAGACGTATGGGAACAATTTCCGGATAAAGCGGATTCATCAATGCTGGAGGACTGGATTTAAAATTCCCCTCGCATCACGGAAAGGGTGGGTGGTGGAGGCAAGTAGGGATGGAGGCTGAGGTAAAACAGGGTAGGAGGAGGGGGATGCACCTTACAACCCTCGTAGACTGAAGCTGTCCGTAAAGAGTATAAATGGCACGTATAAGACGTCGTTTCCTTTTTCATCGTCGCCGACGACGACGACGACGACGACCCAATAGCGGTGGCAAGGTGTGCGTAGCTGAAAATTAATTTATCGGAATCGTAATGGAAAATGTTGGGCTTCGTTGTGAGCGCTAGCAAAAAATTAGATGAGACGAAATGACGGAAACGGAAAAAAACCCGGTTTTTTCCCCAGAAATATATTTGCGTTATAGTATGTTTACGCGTTTGTGTAAAAACACTTTTTTGGGAGTATTGAGTATAAAAATCGATACCGTTAGTTGAATAAATATATTATAATTGATATCATTATTACAAAATATATAAAACATATGATTAAATTTTTAATATCATAAACACACGAATCTATATACATATGAAATATAATCAAATTAACATGAATTAATTTCTGCGTATATTTAGAAAGCAATTAAATTAATTCTGCCTCGAACATGTATTACAAATATCTGAATGTGTTGTGGTTGTATAATTGCTGCGGAAATATTTCCGCAGCGTCAAACGCGATAAAAGTGGCTAGCTATATTCGCAGTCGCAGTTATCGATAAAAGACAACGAAGTACTCGTAATTGAGTATGAAGAAGACACGCGAGGATAAAATTATGAGGCACATGGCAGATCCGTACAAAGCGGCATAAGAGGACGAGCGAAGGACAAAGGGACGTGCGGAAGAGTAGAGACTGCTGGAGCTGACACAATCCCGCCTCTTTAGCAAAGGATGTGAGACAATGCGCAACGACTATGAGGGGGGAATACAATTCCAAAGAACCCCGTTTATTGTATAAGGGGCAACCCTTTCCTTTGTCCTTCAAGCTACAAAGACGTGGCATCTACGTTCAAGATGTGTTAGAAGCTCGCGAGATACAAACTGAATTATTCAATACATTTTATAATGAAATAAAATATGCGCAACACCGATTTTATCGAAATAATGTTGTTTTTTTTTTTTTATTTCGACGCTGTAATAATTTATATTCCTTCACGTTATTTTTGATGACTACTATTGGACTGGTAATAGTATGCGCGGATCGACCCCCAATTAATTGCTGAGAGCGATAAATTCGAGAGAGAAAAGGGGTTAAGATAATAGCGAAAAGATAGCGCACACGCACACAGCCACACACATACAAACTCGTCGCTAATTTGCGCCATAGCCACCGCTCTCCCCTCGGTGAAGGTGGATAGTGAGGAATCCACTGATTAAAAGGTTATTTATTGCGTCGAATTCTTAATTTTCCGGAGGGTCGGGTATAATTAAAGGCCGTTTTTGCGTCTACTATAAACGCGAATGATAAAATTAAGTAGTATCCAGAAGATTTTTAAACGCCACGGAATAATCGAGTAGAGCAAACATTATGATTGTCAAAGTATTGTACATCAATATTGAATAACGAATACGATACTTTGACGCGATTATAACGCACCATTCTTAAGGCTTATTCCTGAGTACATTGTATCCCCAAATGAAGTAGAGAGACGCCGCGTTTTTCCGCGAAAACCACCGAGTAACGCAAATTCGGAGCCTAGAATTTTAACGCAGCGACAACGTTTAACCGGTATTTTACAGCACCCCGAGGCGAAGCTTTGCCAGCCTCTGCGCCACGAAAGGTTACCGACGAGGGAAACTCCGCGTAAACAACTCCTTCGCAAACTTCTCTCCTTGCGAGTGTCCCCAGCTAGAATTTCGAATTTCCAGGTTCTATCTCACGCCCCGCTTGCTACGACACACCAGCACTGGCATCAACGTCTATCTTCTCGTCTACATCTTGTATGTTGACGGATCTTGTTCACTAGATTAAGATCTCGAATAAGTTCTGCGTATACAATGTTCGCACTTTTTTCGCACTTATTTTGATTAAAAAAACCCAATTGACGTTTGTTCAACAGGTAAAAAGTTTAAAATAATAAGATGTTCTTGAAGTTGAAAAAAAGAGTTAATCGTGATAAAGTAGCACTTTTTGATATGCAGCTTCACCTGTTGTTATAATATTTCCATATATACTTGGCGCGAATTCTTCGTATATAGAAAAACGTTCGCAGGTACGAATAATTTGCGTGATCCTTCGCGCGATAAAATATTCATTTCGCTCGGCTGGGATTGTATAACACGCAATTGCAAATTACAATTCATTTCGCGTCGAAGCTGCGCGGGATTCCGATACGATTGTACGAATAATTCGACGTTAATGTAGGATAAATCCTAATTGCGGACGAAAAGGACCGTGGGGTGGCGGAGGAGGTGTCTGGCGAGGAAAATCGCGACATATAATTAAAGGGAGTAATGAAGCACGGCGGTGTGGCGCGCGCTCATTGATTCGCAGAATTACACGAATACCTTTGTCAATTACGCGGCGCCGCGGGAGTCGACTAAAAAAAGTCGAAAAAAAGAGAAAGATCGGAAGAAGCGGAAATATGACGCGGCACAAATCATGCCGATCAATCGGAGAGGATGGGAGAAGAACGTGAACGCGCATCAGTCGCATCCACGACTGCACGACTGGTTTTGCGGTCGAACGTCGGTCGTTTTTTCGGAGATACGCGGAAAATACCTCAATCGGCGGACCGCGGACACGCACATACATCACCCGTCACGTCGACACGTATACACACACACACACACACACACACACACACACACACACACACACACACACACACACACGCACACACGCACCTAGATATGCTGATCCGTTTATGGGCGCGTGTATATATATATATATATATATATATATATGTGTGTGTGTGTGTGGGGTGAGAGGGTGAAAGAGACAGATGTGCGTATATGTGCGATGCCATAGCACGCATGTGCAAACCGGCTTTGATTTTCCATGTTTGTGCAATTACGCGCGACCCGTTTCGGGGCCGGGCGCTCATCGAATTAAGGTGCATTATGATAATCACATTCGATACTGCGCGATGCCGGACACATTCCGTATTAATTAATCGTCACTGCCGTTTTTCCCCTGGACCCTTTTAACAGACGATTTTCGGCGAGCGCAAACGTATTGATCGCCCGACTCGGACCGGCTGTAATGCAACATTCGCGATATACATACATACAGCGCGTATCTACTTTTCGCCAAATGCGACGTAATTAAATTTCTCCCGTGATTGACTCCCGTGTGTATCAACAGCGAGATTTTTGCGTCGCGCATACACATGTAATATATAACACATACATATGCGCGTCGCACGGTAGAGATACGCGAGAGATTAACAGTTATCATCCAGCGTTCGCCTTCGATTTTTGCGGACAAGCAACTTTTCGCAAAGAAATTTCCCTCTCTTTCTCTCTGCTGGATTTTAAATCGAACTATCCTTCAAACTACGGGCAGATACTTTCAAGGGGGAGGATAAGGGGTATGGGATGCCACAGTTCCGTACATACGAGGACACGTTCGCTTATCTTATCCGGTTCTATTCGATTCGTGTGGCGCACGCTATCGCTACACATGGAAGCGATTCTAATACAGCGTCGCGACGTCCCGGCGCGATCCCGGTTACGCCCGCCAACACGACACACGCCAGTGAATTTCTATCGAAACACTTTTCGCCGTGAAATGGGCGAATTTCCATTTCGCGGCGAAACGACGCGGCGCATCTACATGATATTATGTGCGCCGGCGAAACAAAGCGCCTAGGACGAACCCAGAAGTTTTCTCTTCCGCGGGCCCCCATGGATGAGCGGGTCCGTTCGGGAAGTTTGGTTGGATCTCTCGTCGTCGTCGGCTTTTATAACTTTCTCCCTCTCCTCTTCCCATCTCCGGCCCGCTAATCTAAATTAAATGAGGGGATGCTAATGATCCGTTACTCCGAAAGGATACGCCGCTTCTCCGACAGCCACTACCCTTTAATCGATTCAATGGGTCGAGGTAGTGGAGTAAAAGAAGGAAAGTCACTTGGGCGCTCCGCTAAGATTCAGTGGCAGCTTTATATAAAAACGTGTAGAGCATTTAGAAGTCTTTTTAATTCGACTATCATCCTCGCATTCGACCATTATGATCTCGTCGATTCCAAATTGTTATGGCATGAAAGAATAAGAGAAAGAAAGAAAGACAGAAGGAATGGAGACAGCTGGCTTGCACTGGCGAACGCGTATCTAGTATAGATACACGTTTAGCAAAGGCTTAAGCTCGTTCTTTTATTCCCGTTTTTGTCAGTACTGTGCCTTCTTCGCCAGCCAGAACGACTTTGAATATATTACGCGGCGGTATATAACGCGAATCACATCGACGCACAACTCGCGTATCGCGCTACGTCCAAACAGGCATCCCACGTCGTGCTACACTCGATATACTCACGACGATATTGGGAATATCTCGATATGGATATCGATATTGCACTTTATATGTATCTTCCCTCCCGAAGGAAAGACGCGGCAAAGAAAGAAGGCGAGGAACGCGAGGGAAGGAAGTTCGGTATGCGCCTCGTTATGTTTGTCTGGAGGTAGTGAGCCATGAATAACACGCGGGGGAGGGAGAAAAACGGAACAAACTGCAGCGAGGAAGAGGTAAATGGGAAACGCACGAACGTGGAGACGTAGAGAGATAGCGCGGAGAGGGCAGTTTTAAATGAGTAGTATTAAAACTGATCGCGCGCCGTTCGTTCCAGAAAGTCGACGCGCTTTCATCGCGCTCTCTTTCTCTCTCGCGCGCTGGGCAGAAATTAATTGACGTTAATGCGCGTCCGCGATCCGTTCGTCGCCATTCTGTGCGCACACAAGGGAGCCCGCCGGTTAATCGAAGGGGGGTGGGAAAAGGGCGAACGAAACGAAATGGACCGGGGCACGTGTTCGGTCATGCGTGACTTCACATAAGCGAAAGAAAGCTACGCGATGAAATGCGTCGAAGCGGTCAGGTTGATATGCAGCATCACGCATGATTATTTGCTCTTTCTTTATAACCCGTCGATTCTACCGACGCCAACCGTGTTTACGGTGGGTCGTTCGTGGGTTTTGGTTGCGGCGAAATACTTTTCCTTTTTTTTTCTTTTTTTTTTTTTTTTAATTCAACATATACTCGAACTCTGATATATCGAACAGAGGCTCGCCACGCGCTTTCGATGCTGATTTAAGTCCCGGTCGCTATAGCACGCCGATAACACGCGTGCGTTATGCGGAAAAAAAAAAAGAAGAAGGTTCCGGCTGCCAGCGCTGTCCGTTTTAATTGGCTTCGGTGAGCCATGGTAGGGCCTCTATTCACCGGATCAGTGATATGCAAATGCGATTTAATGACGCGATATCCTATGCGTGCCGACGCCCGTTGATGAGGCCGATGCGACGTGCAAGCTATATACCCTCGACTCTACATCGATTTTATTATAACGCCGTGGCGTTTTGTCCTAAAAGCTCCAAACTAAATTAAAAGTTTTGCAAACTTACTTTATTAAGTTACGTGCCTGATTATATTATTACTTTATGTTAATTTTTACAAGATAATAGATACACATAATGTTATTAGTACTCTGTCTGTTGTAGAGGCGCATTTCGACTAAGTATTTATAAAACGTACCGTGCCAGATTTTCAACGGAGTCTAGATAAACACTTTGCGAATGAAAAAGTAGAACGAGTTAAATTCGATTTTGATATAGAACGTTCGAAAGAGCGATATTCGTAGTGCACAACTAATTTTGTCCCAGATACAGAAATTTTAGACATATATTATCGTGAATACGACGATAGATCAGCTATGATTGCGCAAAGTGTTCACCAAACTCTCGCGGTGGGCAGAAGGAAGCTCTCATTGTAGAATCTGTAGTAATAAATGTCCAACGTCATCCTTGTACTACTTCGATCTAGGGCTGTTGCCCGTCTCTCTCTCTCTCTCTCTCTCTCCCCACTCTCTTTCACTCTATCTTTCTCCATCCTCCTCTGTTCATCCTCCTTCTCATTTTCTCTTCATCCAACCTCCGCGCCGTCTGTCTCTTTTCCCCTAATTATCCCTTATCTATATCTCGGTCCATTTGGTTCGCAATGACGTTATCTCGCCTGCTCGGACTGAGTAGAGACGCCTCCTAATCTTATTACTCAAAGTGTCGGCCGGGGAATGAAGGAGGTTGCAATGGCAGTTTCCCTTCATACTGCGCGTATACCTTTCGGTCTACCTCTCTCGGTAACCTCCTTCACGTCTCTCGCTCTCTCCTGTCATCTCTCTTCCGTCTATTCTCACTTCCGTTCGCTATCTTCCTTCCTCTCTCTTCCCCCTCTCCCTCTCTCTCTCTCTCTCTATCTTTGCTCTTCTGTCTTCTTTCTCCCACTAAAGCAAGCACTGACATTGAGGGATTAAACCATTGGCAATCCGACTCTAATTACGAGTAACGGATTAGTACGTGTGCACCGGCAAAGTGCCGGGCAAACGAGGAAACTTTTGCGGACGACTACATATGTATAGGAGGCTGCAAACATTCGTTCCCCGTGCCATGTACCGCTTTGAGAGTTCATAAGGTTCGCCGGCACTTGATCCTGCATCCATTATTCGGAGTTCTCTCGTAATCGTCCATTATCGAGTATCACCCGAGCGTTGCCGTTAACGTAAAAATACGAATAATGCGTTACACGTATTTCTCTAAAAAGATATATAAAAAAAATACTAAACTTTTATCCACTCAAGTATTAAGTATTAAGTATTAAATATATGTATAAGAAAATAAATAAAATAAAATAATTTATACATCAATTTTACACATTCGCTCCCACTGACTTTCCCTTCACGCTGCAATCGGATTATTTTATATTTATATTAATAAGATTACTGGAATATGCAAATGTAATTATTTAAAAAATTTTAATGTATAAAATTTTAATATATATAAAAGCATTATAAATGTGTTAATTAATTTTAATAAATAAAATTATTAATTTTATTAATATACTTTGTTTGTTACGCTTTTCTCTATTATTATTAAACGTGGTCATAATCTTGCAAATGTATACATTAACACAAAATTATTTGATGGTGAATTTGTTAAATAACATGCGAAGTACATTATATATTAGCCGTAAAGAATAATAATATTAAAAAATTAATATTCATCGACTTCTGCGCGCTGTAATAATATAGTTGAGTACGAACGAATCTATACGTGCAAACGCAAACAGATAAAAAAAGCGGATAAATACGGATCATTGCCATTTCGGAGAATGTTGTTTCGAAGAACAGAGGCAAATTCCTAGTGATTGCAGCCGCCCGGAATGGAACGGTTACTACGCTATTGTTCGGCGGGCCCGCGCTACTTTTCACTACTTGCGACGACGACGGCGCGACAACGAACATTTTTGACTAATGGTCCGTGAGCGAGAGTATTTGCCGCCATTATCGTAACGCCGGGACACATTGGCGTACAATTTCGCCCTGTGACTCCCCGTGTCTATACGCGAATTCTTACGATACCTCTTCCCCTTCGAGATCCTTGATCGCCTGTCCAGTCGCTCGGAATCGTTCCACCGTATCGAAGATAAGGATCCTCGAACGAGCGATCCCGAGTCGTTTCGACCCTTTAAAATCTCGACCTTCGAGTGAATCGACGACGAAGAGTCTCGTACGCTATCATTCCAAGTGCTCGCGACACTTGCTTACGTCCCTCCGGCGGAGAGTCCCCGGGCAGGCCGCCATGAAACTTTACGAACTACCTAAAAGTATACGACTAAACGGAAAGCCTCATGTACGAAATTTCGCATTAAACTCATCTCCGCGCGTTCCATGTTGTAATGCTTCCAAAGAGATTCTCCGATGCGATCAATGTTTATTGTCAATATACTCCGATAGTGAACGTTTATTGAATTATTGAATATTTTAGGACGAACATCGCGAGAAAATATGCGATTCGTGCGATTTTTCGTACATTTCTGAGATCCGCGCCAAAATGTCATCTTTATTTCACACATGCTGACGCGCGAACATCATATACGCCACGGTATATCCGTTTTCTCTTTTTTTTTTTTTTTTTTTATTTTAAGCTTCCGAATTTCATAAATGTAAAATGTTAAGCCCGACTTCGTTTGCACAGGAAAAAGAGACTAAACTCCAGAGCTGCGTGGAGTGAGAATTTTTCGAGAACGTGCGTTTTGGTCGAAAATAAATTGTGCCATAAAATCATTTCAGCGTAGACATTACGGCATGAAGTAAACTCGTTCCGCATGATGTATGGCCGACGTAACGACTTCGAGCGAGAATTGCGAGCAAGGGTTTATCGTGCAGGTTTGCGGCCGGATAGCCGCCATTAACCCTTGCGCCATCCTGCCGTGCGACTACCGAAAAAAGATGTGGCGGTTTAACGAACGCTATTTCGATATATGAAACATTTGGAATAACAATTTTTCACCTTTTTATTTGTCTCGCGTGTGGAGGTGCGTGCGCTCTAATGTGTTTTAAAATTAATTAAACTAAAACTATTATTATATAATCCCTCCTGTAATTAATAATCTTTGACCGATGACAAAATATTGTTTTGTCATGCACGATGAGAAAACTCATAGCGACATTGCGCGACATGTTATTCATTATCCGTGCGAAGATGCATATCCATTACAGAAGATAACATGATGGATGGACGTGGATGTAACCAGCAACCGGTGAGAGAGAACGAGATTTCGGAAAGAATGATCCATCATTTACGAACGCCTCCGATTCGCATTCGCATGTTATCGCGTCAACTATCTCGATATGTCGCGCTTGAAAACCGCGTAATCACGTGAAATTTCAGTTCATATCCACGGGCGTAGATCATACAAAATGTCACCGATCGCATTTCCAACATTATATGGATAGATATAAATGCCAGGAGACACGAGTGTCGATCAGTACCAGATTTGAGCGCTCGCTTGTCTGACCGCTCGATCGCACTTCAAAGAGATTGAGTTTTTTTCCTAAGCTGTGTGAATGACGGGTCATTTTCACTGCGGAATACTTTTCTTCTCCTTTCTCAGAGAGATCATCCGCTGTTTCTCCCTATAAGGCCAATGCGAAGTGCCAGAATTCAACCTTACCTAAGCTCTCAAATAGCCCTCGCGATCTTGCGAGGGGTGCGATCCACCACCATCGAGGGTGATTTCACGGATTGACGCGCGAGTCTAATCGCTTAGAGTTTAAGAAAGGCAATTCCGGCGCGCACTACTAGCGATGAGCCTCGGAATTGGTGTTGTACGGATCGAAGGTATATATGTGAAACAGATGAAGCGAAAAGACTGTTCGCGAAACGAGATGCGCTGACGGGAAGTACAGTCGTATAAGTTGTCGAAGCAATCGGGTATACGATTGATCTGCGGAAAATGGAAGCCTCTCTTTTGGAGAAAGATATATTTTCTCATCAAAGGGAAGTCGTTTCACATGTAAAAATAAGAATCCGCAAAACTAGACCGTATACACGTATTTGTGTCAATGTATCGATGTGTGTATTCAGAGTCTCTTAATTTGTTATACTTCAACAAGTAAAATATCCATTACCAAAATTCCATTGCAAAATATTCATCGCGTCGTTGCGGTGCATTATGGTTCGCATTTGTCCATTCCGTTGCGAGGAAGCGGAAAGAATAATAAACTCGTGAAAAATTCATAAATAGGTCTGCTGTAAAGTTAGGAGTCGTCGGCGGCGAAGTGTAGAGACGTCGCATAATATTTAGACAGAATTTTTACGCAAAGCATTAACGTCATATATTTAAAAACATGCATCGCGTATTTGCGTCGACCGTTTTATATATTTCACAAGACGCCGGGGCTTGCGTTTGTCGAATTCTCTATTGGAAGCGGTACCTTTCGAGGTATCTTTCAATTAATGTTTGTTCAGCAGCCAATATTTAATATGGAAATTCTTCGATACTTTGCCGAGTAGTACGAAAGTACGCTCTAGGTCGACTAAAATTTCTGGACTCTCCTCATAGAACGCCTGCTGAAAGCTACCGTTATCGATTTTATCTATTGGGTATTTCTCGACAGGTACTCAACCCCCCTCGGTATACCCCCTCCGGCCTCTTATGCCACCGTCTGCTCTCCTTTTCAACCTAGGTCCCATCCTCTAAGCCGCATTGTTGTTTCGGAACAGCGGCACGGTATTTGCTCTCCATTTTCCGTCGTATTTACATTTAATTTATACTCAACTGCGTTCTTTCCTTGTTATTTCAACATAGTGGAAAACACTTAGATTATCTATATATGAAAGAAGTATTCACAAAAATGCATTCCCCAATTCGATTCGGGAAATATTTAGATTAAAACCGCAAAGTAAATTGATCTCACTTCTATCATTCACGACGTCCCGTCCCCGTCATTACGGGAATGTTTCCGCTCCCAAGTGTTCGCTGTCGTTGACTAACCGTCATCGCGCGGCAGATACTCCATCCCGGCGGATGATAGAGTTCCGGGATGGCAGGGATTAGATTTTTCACTTTTTATCAAGCCGCCGTTCGCGGATCGATACGCACTTTAATGAACTCAAAGTGTAACCTCTCCGCGCGGAGCTCTGCGGAGCAGCTCCGGTGCGCCACTCTCGGTTGGTTTTAGAGCCGGTAGTGGTAGTTCCCGTCAAACTGCTTCTACGGCTAATATTTACATTTATTAACTCTCTCGTCGTA
The DNA here is from genome assembly GCF_048542155.1 of Nylanderia fulva. Classification (NCBI taxonomy): domain Eukaryota; kingdom Metazoa; phylum Arthropoda; class Insecta; order Hymenoptera; family Formicidae; genus Nylanderia; species Nylanderia fulva. The sequence continues at coordinate 7,368,977 of NW_028190368.1, read as the reverse complement.
AATGAAATTTTCAGATAACTTTTAGGATATAGCCTGAGGGTTATAATGCTATCCAACCGTCCGCCCACGGTCGTTCCGACGTGCTCAACAGCGGGGTTTGCGCGTTCACTGTCTCCCACCTCCTGTCCCTTTTTCTGTTGCTCTCGTTGCATTGTCAGAAGCAGATTAGCCAATAACTATTCCCGGGATAAACCCTCGCTACAGATTTAAAACATGATACTGCCTCCGATTGAGAGATGCGCAATTTTTTTCCTCTCTATACCCGTTTCCGTTCCTTTCTTTTCGTCCGTCCTCTTCCACGTCTCCGAGATCTTTGAGGATAGAATCCATCTATTTAGATTTAGAATGACTAATCGTTGATAGGATACGCCGGACAAGACAACGTCTTTGTAATATGAACAAACGAATGTTCCCAAAAAAGCACGATTGTTGCGTAGAATTACAAAAAAAAAGCATTTTATAGAATATACATATATCGCGATGGTTAACGAAAAATATATTGAAAGTGTAAGGCTACAAAGGCTACGGTTCATTCACAGGCATAATCGTTACGGAATGTAGAACGCCTGGGAAAATCCACGAATGGGAAAATGACTGTTAATTGTTTCGTTACATAACTGTTGCATATTACATAACGTTACGTATCCGCCCGTGGCTATGCGCCACGTCAAAGCCACGATACGCATTGTTCTCATATGCATCGTTTTAGACAAGCTGCCCTGAAATGTTGCCAAAATTTCACGTCCTGTCATACTTTTCATACGACTCTAACGAGTGTGGAAATTTGTGTCGACGTGCTATTCACGCGACGTGCACAAATTTCGAGTTCGGGATTGAAAATTTCGCTACGTGCCTCCTTTGACTTCGTCAAAAATTGTGTATACGCCTGAAAAGTTGAAATCGAATAAACGTAAGCACGTTGATTGGTCTAACAAACTCGTTAACGAGGAAAACATTCCTGTCGGTGCTCGCGTTCTGATACTCTTGATTACTCGGGAAAGCGGATTCTTTTTACTTTTCTGACTGGATGGTTTTGCGCCTGCGGGTCATCGAGCTGGATAATGAAACATGCAAATGGAAATGAGGCAGTGCTGTGTCAGATAATATTATGACTGTCCACAAGAGGAAGAGCGAACGCTCGGTCATTTCAGCGTACAGACTTTCAACGATGCTTTTACCATCAGCGTTGAAATTCTCACACTGTACTTTATTATTGCAGCTTTCGAGGCGGATCTTAACATCCAAGCCCGTCATTCGCGAAAAATAATACTTGATCGTTATAATCGGCAATTTGTAGGAAAAACGGACGCAATTTTGTTTTCAGTAAAGCGAAACAGAACAGAATTTAGCAGTCGGGTTTAACACCTTGTTTTGGACATTCGATTAATGTCTGTCATTGTATCGAAATTTATTTGTTATCGCTCGTCTCAAAATCTATTTTCTATTGTTGTTATTTTCAACGACAAAAACGACGTAATTCTTTTTAGATTATTTATTACTATATCGAGATATAATATATTACCATTCGTAAGGACTAAAATACATTTCGATTGTTAAAAAAAATTGAAATAAAAAATACACATATGCATTAGATGAATAAATCAATATCAATTGCAAAAAATAATTTAAGCTTCTGAAAGATTTAAAATCTGAAATCGCGCACACGGGCAAATAGTGAAATCTGAACCATTATGCCATTTCCACATATTGCCCTGCAGGATTTGTACAACTTACCGGTGCATTCGGAGCAAGAGCAAATTTGCAAGATCTTCCCGGAAAAACGGGCGCGGATATTTTGCGGCATATGATGTGTATGTGAAGCAACAAGCCGCGACAGGGCGCATCTAGAAGCATTCGCCACAAACTATTTTGCAAGGGGGTAATAGAGAAGGATTCAATATTTCCTTGCAGGCATCACGGGATGGTATCGCCATGGTTACGGCTTCAGCCATGCGGATTGCTTTCCTCCTTCTTTATGTTTTCGTTGTTTGACATCGTTTCCCTTGGCGGGCTTCTCATTCAATCCTCGAGCTTGCTCGCGCAATACTGTTCGCAATGCGTATCATTTTACAAATTTTCTCTTTATTCCGGATGCCGTTGTTGGGCGCGCACCGTCGCGCGCAACATTCCGTTCACGTAAAACATAAAACTCAACGCTTCACTTACGGGAGCGTAAGAACAGATTGATACGAAAGTAATACACGTCCGAAAATTCATGCAGAAAGGCGACGCGCGGTAGTTTGTAAACTGAGTTTGACGCAGCTCGCTCGATGCGGACACACGCGGAATATTTGCATGCGTATTGATATATATGTATATATATATATATATATATAATATGTATATAGCATTTCCGGGAACTCAAATGTTGTAAACAGTTTACATGAATTGTCATGCGATACAACGTCAATATACGATAAATACAATTATATTGGATAACTTGCCATCGGATATCATGTTCTCCCAATGCATTATACATCAATATCGTCACGTAAATGCAATGTAATTTAGAATTCAGCTTCTCGTATGCCTAATATTATTATTGCTAATTATGAAATCTATTATGAAAATATTGTTGCAGTCGGAAACGTTCTTAAAGCGGAAATTTAAAAAATGCCTAGTAGATATGCACAATTTTTAATATATACACATGCAAAAGCAAGAATTATTTATAAACTAAACGCACTCCTCTTCTGAGTTTTGACAGTTGGCAAGTCATTTCTTTTGACTCTTAAAGAGTGCTTCGGTACTTGCATTTCTAGCACAAAACGGATGAGCACTAGAAATTTATGCTTACATGCGCACATATGAGCAAAAATTTTTAACACTTTTATATGCGTGACATATAAATTTTATCTTTTGTAAGTAAAAATAATTACTTAATTAAATGTTTTATTAAAAAATATTAATATTTAACTATTTTTAAATAGATTTATTTCTTAACTGCGCTGATTAATTTTCCGAGAAAATGTATTAAGAAAATGATTAAATGTCAACATTTTCATTAAATTAAATTAAAAGTTTTATAGTATAAAATTACGATACAAAATTATTTTTAACATGATTAATTAGAAACTTTTTAAATTTATTATATATATATATATATATATATATATATATATATATACATTTATATATAATACTAAAATGTCAATATTTTATTTATATATTATAAATAATGTTTATATATAAAATATTATATTTATTTGCAATATTTATTATTCTTCATTTAAATTTTTTTAAATTCTTGAAATTATAAATTTAAAATTTCACTTACCGATATGATGCGCAGCGGCAAAGTTGTAGCATACAACGTTGATCTGTAAAATACAAATATATCCAAATTATAAAACAGTGTTCAAAACATTGATTATTATTTCAAAAACAATTATTGTGCCCAATTAAATTGCATATTTCTCCAAACAGATATTTGATAACAAATATATATAAATTCCGACAAAATTTTGTTAAAAATATATTTACTAAACATGATAATTAAAGCTCTAATTTTCATATAAATAATTACAAATCTTAAACAATGCTGAAATATTTATACGCATTTATATGAATTAATTATTACAAACATTTAAGTATTTTAAAATAAAATTTAGAATATTTTATATGTAATTCTATTACACATTTATGTAAAATGAATCACCATAAATGCGCGACTAATTTGAAAAGTAACAAAAATAAATTAAAATATTGCTTACCTCACGATTATCACTCGATACCTCCTTGAGTTTTATTTTCTTCTTTCTCTTTATTGATCCTTTACTTTTTCCATGGTACTTATGTTTCACACTGACACTTCCACTGATATGTATTTGTGAAAACGTGGTTAATTACGATTGCGCATATTATTAATTGATAAAATTTACAAAGATTGCAGCACATTACTTTTTACATTAATATATGATGAGCAATTAACTACGATTATTATAATTGCAAAGAACGATTCATTTAGTATCTCCTAATTCTTGTTGCGATCGTATTTAGAAAAATAATGAGATATAAAACGAAGCGATTCACGCCATCGCTCGAATTTCGTCGCGAATAATGATAACAAAGAGGCGAAGCGTAACGATAAAACCAACTTCGATTTCAAATTCTTCGATATATAGTGACGTGTACTGTTCACCTTCGATCGTCATGTTGTCATTCGTACAGCGAGATTCGAGCGAGCAGGTAGTACTGCCGTGTCGTGCTACGTGTTATATCATATTATGTTACATATCTCGTAAAATATCGTGATTGCGACAAATAATAAAAAATATCTAGTGCGATTCTTCTGTGCGATTGTAATTAACCGCGTCTTCGCGTGTGAGTGTCAGCGTAAGTCGTGCAAATACCATGAAGGGATAGTGGATCAACAAGGAGAGGAGGAGGAAGTTTGGGGAGACATCGAGCGACGGCGCGGCGGAGCAACCGTGAGATAAACACAATTTATAATTTACTTTACTTTTATTACTTCTGAGATTAATTACTCTTTTATCTTCGCGGTAGTAATCCATTTTACACCATTATATAATAGAATATGTACATATAAATTATACTATATATCAAATATTTATAATATTTCAAAATAAAATTTAGAATAACTTATATGCATATATTCTATTACATGATGATAAAATGGATATATATATATATGTACATTATTATAAATATTATCCAAAGAAATATATATCAACATTGTTTAAAAGTTATAATAATGTAAAATTTTATAAAAATTTATATAAAAACTCATTTATTAAATTTTATAAAAAAATTATATCTAATACAAATATTTTCTAGAATTTATATAATTTTATAATTAAATATTTGTTTAGAGAGAGATGCAAAATTTAATTGCACAATAATTACTTTTTTGAAACAATAATTGTTTTGAGACTGCTTTATACAATAATTTGAATATATTTTACAAATCAAATGTTGTTATAACTCCGTTGCGCATTGTATCAGTGAGTGAAATTATTTTTTATTTTATATAATTTCGTAGTAATGAATTTATAAAATTTTCAAATTAAGATTAATAGAAATATAAATAAATGCAATATTTCATAAATCCATTGGCTTAAAATAAGTAGACTAAAATAGATTAATATAAATATTTAATCCTGAAATCTGTAGTTATTCTTCGATTTATTTCTGAAAATATACATATAAAAGTAGAGTCCATAAGAAGATTTACGAAGATTATATATAAAAGAAAAAAAGAAAACATGTAACAATTATTTATGTATAGTGCTTATTGAAACTAATTTATTTTTAAAAATGCGTTTGAGAAAATGCAATGATTAGTAATTGTATCTATTCTAATTTTTTATAATCTATTCATGTTTATATATGTATACATATATATCGATAACTTAATTTAATTTTATTATAATTTAAAACAAAATAAACATGACGTGAGATATAAAATATTAAATATTTCGTTGCAAAACATAATAATTTTTGACATAAATTATTTCATAATTAATCAGTTATATACACATATTATATAAAATAATAATTACAAATATTTTTCATTAATGATATTAAAAACAATGTGAATAGCATATTAATAAGTACAATAATGTTAATTTACGTTTTATATTCAGTATTATATTCAAAACATAAAACACTTAATATTTTATATTTAAGATTTAATACATGTACAATAGATATACAATAGATTTACACACGGAATCTATATTTACGTTATTTTTGCTCTAAAATATTCATATTTCTAAAGCATTACTTTACTGGCATGATATAAATATTTTTTGACCATACAGCATTGATAAATATATTAAAAAATTATTAGTTTGTAGTAATTGTGTGTGTATCTATTACACACGTGTGTAAATCAATTATATATAGTATATTAAATCTTTGAGAATTTAATAATGCAGTTCGAAAAAAGCAATGTTAAGGAAATGGTTAAATATTAATATTTTTATACACACATTATAACGATTAAATAATTAAATAATTTTTTGAAAGAAGATAAAAATTATACGTCAAGCATATAAAAATATTAAAACTTCTTGCTTATATAAGCACATGCGCAATTATAAATTCCTGACCATCGTTCATATGTTTTGTGTCAGAATGAAAGTATTAGGGGACATTTTTTAATATTACTTTTTTTCTCATAATAAAAAACAATAATTTACTAACGGAGTAAAACTTCATCTAGCCCAAAATTGTCGCTGCTGTGTGCGTATGATTAAAAAAATTCCTGCTGTTCATTCCTGCGTTTACATATGCGAAAAATGTAAGTTCTGTGACACTGTTTAAGATTCTCCACAATAAAGAAGAAATAATTTGTGATGTCATGTGTCAGGATTAGGAAGTTTTTTAACTTGAAATATTTACGTGTATTTAAAAAAGTATTTTTATAATTTCCTGATCATTCTTTTTGTGTTTTATAAAAAAGACATGTTTGTTAGATAAATTTTATTTTATGTTTAAAAAACAAAAATTTATTTAACTAAGCATCTATTTAAAAAAATACTGTTAAATACATAGTAAATTCGAATAGATCGAAAAATTGAAAATGCAGTTTATTGTAGCTTTTCTATGCGTGCTGCAAATATAAAATTACATAATGCTTATAAAAGACGGTGAACATATACATATATGTATATATATACTATATCCAAAGAAAATATTAAAAGTACAATAAAAAATAATTTAAAAAATATACAAATAGAACATACTCAACTTTCTTTGTTCAAGTTTATATTTTTATAATTGTTTTAATGTTTTACATGTATATATATGTGTAGTTATTTCTTAGTATAATCAAATTTGAAATGTTCCAAGAATGTTGCAAATTTCAACGAGATATTAGGAAATTTGTACGTCGCTACTATTAACACGCATGTATATTGATAATTTTAGCGTCACTAACAAGTTTCCGTTTGCTTCTCGCGAAATATTCCTCTTAATTACAGTCTCTGTTGTTTCTGGTTATTTGTGTCAGGAAGACTGTTTCTCTCTTAGTTTCTTACTTTACGTTTTGTTTGCAGCGTTCCGCACTAGCTTGCTTTTGTTTAATGGTCCTCCCATCATATTCCTCTACTACTGAATCCGTGTTATTATCTCTCAACGAGCTAGCATGCCGGCTAGAGGGGCTCGCCGTTCACTTAAACTTACTGTATTCATTATTAATGCTGGTGCGATATTTCTACCGTGACGCCTGATAACGCAACATCTTAATGCATTTTACATTACGTATAGCGTATTATACTTTGATTCTTGCACCTGACTCCTATCAAGGTTGTAGCTACAGGTCGATATTCGGCACAAAGGAGAAGTTTGAAAGCGATGGGATTTCATGGATAATATTGCAGCTACATTGAAGGGCCAATAACACTGTGCACATCTAGAGAAATACGTTGTAGCGTGATATGACCATAGAGATCATGTAAGGGGTTCACTGTATCACGTGACGCTCGTATTTCATGACCGACGTAATATTGATTTTATCTTCGGTACCGGACTATTCGTGTTAGACTGTTCCGGCTATGATATGATCGTTTAATAGTGTTCGACATCGCAATAAATGGTCAATGTTATAATATGAGTGAAAACAGATAACTTCCGATCGACTACAAGATTATAGTATTAATATATCCTTAAGTATTTTTGTTTCAATTGTGATTTTATGAAATGTTTACATTGAATAAAATTGCGCACAAAATGACAAGAGAAGAATGTACATCAAACATGAGAAACTATATTCAGTTTTAAATTATCTTGAGGTAAAATGCGCGTTTATTTCACTAATATTAAGTTGCTATCCAATCATTAATAAATAGCCCAAGAAAGTTGAACACGCATACCGACGTACACGTAACAAAAAGCCCTTTGAACGCGGAAGAGGTTCAAGATAGACGAAAGGGAAAAATAAGGCAGTTTGCTCGATTATACTCTTCTTCGCTTCGAGAACTAGCGCGAAAGGTTTATTACAAATTCTCGTTTCACCCTTCTTCTTTCTATCTCTCTTTCTCTTCATGTCTTTTGTCCTCTTTTCTGTCTTCGATCCTTTACTTTCTCGTTTGCACCCTCTTTATTGCTTCCAGCTTTCACGTTGTATACTTCAACGATGTCTAACGCATACTATGAACAAAGCTTCACTTTTGGAAACTCGTCATAACGTAGTCAATTTATGAGAGATCCTGAGAATATGGAAGCGCATATATCTCTGTCCTGTAATGTGTCTTTTTATCGAGACGGCTATGCTCGTCTCTATAAACCGTATGATATATCGATCTGGATCTTTTCGCTCAAGCAGGAATAGAAAATTTAGCGGAAGATTTTCTCATTACAGTCTCTATGTCAGAACGGAACGTTCTGTACTTTATCACTTTGCTCGAGATCTCTTGGAGTAACGATTCCATCGGTTTACGCGCAGATTCGCGAAGCCCAAAAAAGCTGGCGGGCACACTTCCAAGAAAAGAAACTGACGCTCTCGCATGGCGAGCTCGAACTCTTTCGCGAAAGTAGTTTCGACTTTCGACAGTCACATAACTCGAGTCTTCTCTAATGTAGAAAATAGATAAAAGACGAACATTTCGGCGAAAGAGGTAACCAAACTTTAATAAACTATACGTATATCTATGTACGTGTGTCTATATATGTATGTGTGTCTTAGCACACATGTATACATATATATATATATATATATATATATATATATATATATATATATATAATATGTCTATATATGTGACTATTGATGTATAGAGCTCGCCCTTCCCCTTTCCTCTCGCCTTTCTTTTTTCGATACTTTTTGTTCTTCTGTCCTTCCTGTCTCGGTCCTTCGCCAGTATAGCGACGTCTACGCGAGCGGTAAATCAGTTCATCCTACTTGCTCCGAAGCTTCTACCGGTATTGTTCGGCAAACAGTAATTCATTACATTCTATGACTCTACGAGACGTGAATGCATCCCCTTCGATAACTTCGGGACCATCCCTCCAGTAGCATCTTCGCGCAAAGTCCCCTTGTCCCACCATGCTACTCGAAAGGCTTGATGCTGCTGTATACGGCGAGCCTCGTGAGAACTTTGTTGTGAACCTCGAAATGTTCCGTCGACGATATGGCATCGCAATCATGACCCGCTTCTACGCAAATTATTCCGGCGCATCGGGAAAGACGATGCATGTTTCGAGGACAGAAGCATCTTCGTATCGATATATCCTTTAGCGAAAAATCGCTTCGCTATCGCTTTGTTTTCTCGCTATTCAAATGTATTACTTGTCAACTGATTGCAACTGTGTACGTGTATATGTATGTGTGGAAGAGAGAGAGATAAAGAGCAAATATATTTATAGTTTATATTCTACAAGTATGATGAAATGATATGTACACAGATATATTAACTTATATATTCGATGTACTCACAACGTGCATTGTAAGCGTCTAGCTCCTTCAGCGCAAACCGCGATCCGCAATATTTCTCTGTTCTTGATATTCCACTCGGCTAAAACGCTAAAGAAGGAGGAAGTAAAGTAAGGCCTATGGAGAAAGACGCTTGATGCACGCTGAGTGCAGGCGCATGGAATGCCATTTCTCCACTTGTGTACAGCGCGTAATGTAAATGACACATATTGCCCGAGGGAAAATTGTGGAAACAGAACCGCCTAGGTACGAACAGAGAGACGAAGAAAGAGGGAGAAAGGAGGAAACATGCTGATAGCGGTCGGATGGCGAAAGCAAAGAGAATAATAACGATGAGAAGATGAAAGTAGAGAAGTAAAGGAAACGATGGAGAGAGAGGGGGGGGGGGAGAGAGAGAGAGAGACTATCCTGAAATAGGTATTCATCGCCCTACAGTAATTGGATCGCGCGCGGTTCTTTCTCTACCTTTGATAAGAATTTATTATTCAAATCAAATGTTTTGAGAAAGCTTCTTATATTTGTCGAGATCGTCGCATGACGAATGCTTCAGTGGCTGCCAATCCTTTCTTCCGAAAGCCTCACACTCCGAACTGCCTCTCGAGTGGTCGTGAATTTAATGAAGGATAACCGGGACGATTGCAAAAATGGAATAGTAATGCGTAAGGTCAACGGTAAACTCGGTCGCTAAAGGTTCCGCTAATGGCCCAGTAAGTCCGTGTTTCCAACAGTGCCTTTAAAGCACGACGAATGTAATAAAATCTCGAAAATGCATCGCAACGGCATCATTTCTCGCGTAATAGCTATTTCTCGTCAGTCGCGGCTTTTAATCTCCGAAAACGAAAAAAATAAAAATAAAAACAAAAATAAAAAAAAAAATAAAACTTTTCTGCACATCGGACAGGACGATCACGCGCAACAAACAGCCTGACAAATTTCATTTCGTCTTGGCGCGCACGGTCGTGGTGCGTGCGCGCGTGTGTATCAGCACTTTCCCAAAATAAAATGAAATTTGCAGTTGATGGTAATTCAATAACGAAACCATTACTCCGCTGCATAGTGCGCACATGGCCATACGCAGAAAGAGAAGAGTAAATGCGATAGAGAAAGGGAAAGAGAGCGACGAGAGCCGGGGAGAGAGAAAGGGTGGTCGTGCAAATGAAGAGGTAGGTGGGAGGGAGGAGAAGGTGGTGCGACACGGGAGAAAGAGACGGACGGAGAACTGTGCGGGCGGTATAAAGCCAGCTAGGGAAAGGGTGAGAGATAGGACGAACCAGGGAAATGCGTTATCGTCTGCAGCCAGCTGACAAATCGAAGGTAATAGGGCCGAGCGGAATTCTGCCTGGCAGTACGACCGAGAGCAGTGCATCTGGTAAATACGCGGCTACATATGTACATATATGTACTAGAACCGCGTACGTGACACGCTCGCTTCGATATATGTACTCGCACCCACCGTCATTATGTACATCGCGCATGGATCTGACGCGTGTGTAAGTGCGCCAGGGAGGCCCAGCCGCGTCGCGGCGTAACCCTGGGTAACGTGGTGACGAGAGAACCGAGTTACAGTCCGTGACGTGGAGCCAAAAAACGCGCGAGGACTTTTCGCGCTCGGCGCCTTTAATTAACACACTTCCAACTTCTTTCACCGTGCCAGCCATTGTAATCCTGAGTTCGTTCGAGATCCGACGCGTTTTTGTTTCAGCGTGTCATCCACAGGGCTGGAGCAGAACTGTTCGTGATTACTTTTTCTTCGCGCGATAAAATGCAAAATGATCGAGAAATAAAAATAGTAAAGAGACTGGTCCTTTTTTTACAATGTAAAATAAAAATTAAATATTAACTCTAGTCTTTTCATTTATCTGACACGTATAAACGTATAAATACATATATGTCCATAGATCTATGCGATTCCTACTGTTAACACGTCATCTCTATTATACGATCTGCAACGTGTTGCACGCCAAAGTGTAAATTATGCTGCAATGTGTTGGAATATTAATGTCACGTTAAAGCACAGTGAGATAGATTTCCACCCTGTTGATAATGTTGCAGAAAGACCATTTTGCCCTAGGAACAAATAAAGATTTAAGTATCTGTAAGTCCGCGGGAGAAAACTTTACGAATATTCAAGAGGAGGCGAATGCCGTAAAATTTACAGACAGACGAGAAGGTTCCAGGCACGAGACCCCCACCATGGAATAGGTTCCTTTTATACCTTCTTCTCCGAGCAAACAAAGATTTACATGAGAACGAAGACAGGGCATTTTCTTCTTCCAATATGGCATTGTTTCGAACGCGATAAACGTGCGCTGGAAACAGTGAAGGGAGATATTACTATCCATAACGATAGCATAAAAATTCCTCACGCGTTTCTGCATTATTAGCGAGACATTCTTCCTCCGTTTTTAAATTGCTTAAAAAGATAAATATTAGACAATAAATCGCATTTATTAAATCTTAATGCAAGCTTCCGTAATTTAAATTTATTTTATTAAAAACGTTAAAAAATGTTGCGCAATTACATGCATATTTAAAATCGCATTACCAATGACATATTATGTTAAACATTAATATTCTCATATTTTTATGACGCGGAACAAAAACAGAATTGTTGATGGGATGTTTCTCCCTTTCGTTTTGCATTCATCAATTATCACAAATCTGCCCGTCAATCTATTGTGACTTCATTAACTTTGCATATTTAGCGTATTTATAAAGAATGTCTTCAGAACTTAGTCAATAGACCAATTTATAAAATTAATCATCAATTTCCAATAAGGGCGAATCGAGTTGCAAGGTAAATATCAATATCATCTATGATTTTCACATTTCTTTCTCGTTTAGTCCTTCGAGTGCCGACGTTGAGTTCAATTGTATTACGGGCATTGCGGTAGGTCAAACGATGAAGCGTTCGCTTCCTTCCACCCTCGTAATAAGTCTAACATAAGAGATGACGTGTCGCGGATCGTCTCTCTAATTCCAGCCCTAGCCGCAGCCGGGTAACTCAGCACATAGCGGCGAATAACTGTTGCCTGTACGAGCGCGGCGACGCGGCATCGTGCCAGAAATCCGCACTCCGGCACGACCCACGACCCCCGCATTTTCCAACCCGGGTTCTGGTATAGGCCGCGGTACTAGGCCGACGCAGGCCATCGCCAATGAGTGCATGTCTGGGGCGGAGCGTGGCCGTGTTGGAGCAGACGCGATTTCGACTTCCTATGTGCCACCGGGTAAGAGACGACGAGCACTACTCGCGAAAAACTTCGGTCCGGTTAACGAAACCGTTTTCTTGGTCCGCGCTCTCTTTTGTTCCTCTACGGAGCTATTTTCCCTTTGGGGCGGCGAGCTTCGTTCCCCTCCGTGCCAATTAGCCGCCTTTCAGTCGTCACGAAGCGAAGCGTGTATACAATTGGCAAGAATCCGTTTGTTGTTCATGAATTTGCAATTACAAGAATAAGAAATCACTGGTTCATTACGGCGCCACATATTTTATCGGAATAATCGATATTACTTGAGCAAACTATATAAGACGCAATTAGATGTTGTAGCCACGTGTCGATTGCGTCAAAGAGAGATCGGCTATTCAATTCTATTCCCTGCGACACGTGCTTTGGATCGCGCATTCATACTCTCCTCTTTGTCTGCTTCTAAAAGACAGGTAGCACCGAGCGCGAAAGTACATTCGTCGTCGTCGTTGTCGTCATCGTCGTTGTCGTTGTCGTCGTCGTTGTCGTCGTCGTCGGTGGCAGCAGCGGCGTCGACGGCTACAGACGTGACCTACTTGCGCTATTGACCTGTTGGCGACGCCTGATAGGCGAAGGGTTGAAAGAGGGAGGACCAGGGGATGGAAGCAAGGGCGGGTAGAGTCCAGGTGAAGGAAGTGGTGGAAGGCACCGCGGGGAAAGGATGGATTGGACGGACGGTACGCAGGGTCGAGGGAGGGTGAGATGCACTTGACGCATCAGAACGCGAAGAGAGTGAGGGACTGCCGCATGCGGTCCCAGCGCGCGCAGCCTACCACCCACCCACTCTTTCCTGTATATATCCTGTACTCAGGGGGGTATCAGGATTTCGCATGTTGCGCTTTCAAAGGTTTCCCGCGCTTCCTCACTCCCCTCCCCCTTTATAGCTGGGAAACGAGTAGTTGGCTTCTTCTTCTTGTAGGAGGAAGTGCAACGGAAGGTGTAACGTTTAATATCGTCATTCTAGTGTTGATCGCTGCAATCACGATATCCAATCGAATGCATGCATGCGTTGAAAAAACTCTGTGCTCGAAAATGTTTGGCTAATTTCAATGAAAAATGCGTGATGTTTTTTAAAATTATGTTGTCGATGCAATAATGCAAAAAGCACATGTTCTCAATCCTACTAATTAATAATTATATCTTATTCTCAAGAAGATTATATGAGATAGCTATGAAAATGTCTAAAGTCGTAAATACATTTTAATTCATCCTATCTCGTACATTCTGTAAAATGAAGATTCTATTGTTTAACCGTATAGTACAAGAGTCAACGTTAGTTATCTCAAGGTACTATCATTCGCAAGTGGCGCTGACATACAATTACGATAAATTAATTTTACTCAAATATACTGTACGTCTTCAAATATACTGTACAAAGTAATTAAATCTTCCTGCGGTACGTTATAACACGTTGTAGAAAATCCATACAACGTTGTGGAAGCACGTTTCAGAAATATGTGAAGAAAAAGAAGAGAGAGAAAAGAGAGAGAAACTTAGGTAGTAAAAAATATCTTTATGACGTATATCCTGCCGTAAATATCAAATCTAATGAATGTGGCAAAAGTCACGGATTTTTTGCTATCTAACGTGTTGTCTAATATTTGATACAGGTGTAAGGAAAAATGACATGCGTATTGAAAACTATTTTCTCTACGATATTCCAAAAAGATTACATCGGAACATAAAATTAAAGACAAATATGAAAAAAATGTATAATACTTCTACATTTTAGTAGTTTTATTTTTATGAAAAAAAAAATATTAAAACTAAGACTGCGGCATTTAAAATCCTTACAAAGCAGCTAATAATTTAATGTCTGTCGAAAGGATCTGAAGAAGACATCGCCTATTCGGAGAAGGAAATACTTCAGAAAAATCTCACATCACATCAGTTTCTAGAACGTGCCAAGACACATCAGCTCCGTGGGATTTCGACGGTGAGTCACTTCCTTAACGTTGGACAAATGTGCCGAGACGTGCGAAGAAGAAAGTGGTGGAGAGAGCTGATCCGGAGACCTGGTACGGAAGGGTAGTCACATCGGTCGGCGGCAGAAAGGGCGAGGAAGGGGGGGGGGAGAGAACGCCGGAAGATGAAGGTGGTCGATCGACGAGGGGACGAGCGGGAACGGGATCTTCGGGAACGGGCGAGGAGTGCAGGACTTCTCAATGGAGTGAGGGATAAAAAGCAAATACGTTTCACTCACTCGCGTTTTCCGTTAGCAAATTCAATCTCGTCGGGAGTCCCTTTAACATTGTGCCCGTAATAGGGAGGATGAAGAGGGACTAAAGGAGAGGTTGCGGAGTGAGGAGTGAGCCGGTAGCTGTGGAGGGGAGAGGGGGTGGTGGATGGGCAAAGGGTGAGGGGGTGCAGGGGGCAGGTGTCGTCTGTATAACGACTTTATCACACCCTCTGAGATCCTCCTTCCGTCCTCAACCTTTTCCACCTTCCTAACCCAGCACACCGCTCACACCTCAGCGGCGACTATTATCGACTTTGACTGAACCCGAAGTCGGTTCACCTTTAAGCTAGCCGACTGAAACCGTCCGGGGTTTGTTTGAGCGGATAATGCAATATCCATCCTTTGGCTCGAAGGGCCAATAAAAGTGGTGGAGCATGACACAACTGTTCGGAAATCTAAGAATTTTTAACGGCAAAAGGGTTAGCTTGTGCTTTGCAATCGTAGTAGCGGACGATTCATTCTATCCGATTCGCTGATTTCAGTTTGGGAACATTTGTTAGTCATGAATAACTATTAAATTGAATAATGTACTAGTTATTATAGAAACTTCAATGATAATTATGGTATTAATATTAATAATATAATGAGTTTAATTAAATCCTGATACGTATGTAAATTCATTTCCAATTGTTGTATATAATTATTATTTAGTATTGCAAACATTGTCAAAGAGAGATAAGTTATGAAAATATCTCAATGCAGATATATACGTTCAATTGTAAATTAAATACAAGTTTATGAATATTTTTTTGTAACAAAAATATGCTTACATCGTATTGGATTAATCAAAATCTGGAAAAAGCGAATGGAAAAGGCAAAAGCGCAAAATTCCGGTTGGTCAGGCAGAAGCGTTCCGGGCTCGTTAAAACTTGCCTTATTAACATTTTCATGCGCGGATGCCTCACGGAGTGTTGAGAAGTTTATTTAAGTAGGCGGGCGAAGATTGTGCCAACCTGAATCTTAGAGCTCATTTTAGAGGGCGAACTTTCCACGTACGGTGAATTTTACACGTAATAAAACTACATTTTGTTCTAGAGAGAGATATTATTACAGAATTGTATCTTATTAACAAACCACATCTAGTAATCAACCTTCAGCATCACTTTCTTAGCGGTTTTCAATATATATTACATTTATGATAATAACGAGAAAAGATGATAATCTTGTATAGCTCAATTTGTTAGATTTTAAGTCAATTTTCGGCAAAATAATCGCGGAAAAGATTGTCAATCAAATGAAAGTCTAAAGAATGATTGAAAAAACTCTATTAAGTGCTACCTTCCATCAGTTTGGTCAAAATAATCCTCTAAAGCATTTTAAACTTTGACGAGCAACGTATCCAATAGTAGTAGTTAATGTTTCTACGTGGACATTAACACGGACATTTGGTGGACAAACGCGACCCGACTCTACCATGTTAAACAAGTACATCCATTAATCAGAAGCGAGTCACAAGTAACTTGACCCATGCGACAGCAGTGCCATAGGGCGAGCTTCTGACAGTGAAGACTGAAACCGTCGTGTTCCCCATCTTTCCCTACACATCTTTCCGTCTCATCCTCGTTGGGTCCATTTGTTATGTCTAGGTGACACTCAATTATGCCGCGCAAAAGGGTTGCGAGAAGCCCGAGAAAGGCGGCGGCTAACTAGCAAGGAAAGTTTTCCTAACAACATAGTTTCGTGTTCAACTTGGTTCGCAACTCCAAAGGAAAGGTGCGTCGAAGAGAGACCGCAGTTCGATGCCCGCTAGGAATCGGGCTCAGTATCGAATTCGAAACTAAGTTCGCAGGCATGCCTAACGTATTGGTATGTCGTCTGTTTTACGTTTGAAATGTGCTTACTCCTAGCCGACCAGTCAAATTCGTAAGTTAATATGTTACGAATTTATCAATAAATTATTATGTTGTTTAATTTTGTATAAAAATGTTGCCTACATTATGCAATTAATTAAAATAAAATAATTCTTATTACCGAATAAATAACAATTTTGTTATAAAATAATATTTAAAGAAATTAACAATTTTTTTTATTAAGCTTCGAGCATGTTGAAATCCAGAGAACCTACAAGCAAAAATTCAAATCGGAATCGAACATAAATGTAGTTACGCGCCTATTCGATGTGGATCTATATCCTGTAGAGCGAGAGGATAATCCTAGTATTTTTACACTTTGCAGGGAAAGACCACGGTCGATATTAAATTCCGGTCGGAATATTTACGCGCATAAAGCATCGCGTCCGGTATCATTTTGGAGTTGTTTCCAATTAATACGCGAAATGAAAGCGGTGCGCGAATGAAAGAGCCGAGTAGCATGAAACAGCCGAGTCCGGCCGGGATAGAGCGATATGAGCAAAAAGAAAGAAGGGAGACCGATAGAGAGATGGGAATGTCGAGTGGACTGCGGAACGAGTATTTGCTCACTCGCATTTAATATCGAAATCGGCCAATCATGTACGGATGTAACGAAATGCTTGAATTATTCGTGAGCGTGACGAAAGGGATATAATATGAGGGATGGCGAGGGGATGTATATATCATGAGTAATAAAGATGACAAATTATTTTTATTCAATATACGTAAAAAATCATGATTTATCCTTGATTAATATATGTATAAATATCTACATTATAAGTATATTTTTTAATAAAAAGATTTAAGTTTATCCTTTATTGAAATTATTTTATATATAAAAAATCAAAAATAAATCTTCTAAAATTTAGACGAGAGTTTGAATGATAATCACTCAATGATTCCAAAATTAAATAATCTAGGATTTGATTTTTATTTACAAAATCTAATGTTTGATTTTTCTGAAAGAAATATATCAATTTTGAACAAAAAGTATTCTTTTGCATATACATATATATGTATAATATGCTTATTTTGTGTATACATAGATAGTATATCTTTATAGATTATTGAATAGCCTATATATTCTGCGATGAGATTGAAGTCGTCGATTGAGAGAATAGCAAAAAATTTAAAAAGTAAAATATAACACACATTATTTTTCTAAAAAATCTCATATTACTCTCTATAACGTAATATATATGCCATATACGAATACGGATTTTTCGAATATCTCATAACTTTTCGTTGAAAAACCGTTTCTTTTTTATTACTCCACTCACAAACCTTCAATTAAAAACTTGAAAGGTGAATATAAGCTACGGGATAATATTGAGAAGCATTTCTTTTTTTTTTAATAAATGTTGACCCTTCAGAAAATATATGAGAGTGGAGTGTATAAGCGTACGTAAATACCGGAACGTGAACGTTTCAGAGAGGTTGCGTTACATGGAAAATAGCTCGGTAACGGTTTGACGAGAGCCACAGGGTACGGGAGAACGAAGGGGGAGGGCGCTGCGCAGGATGGATGTAATTAAAGTGGTGACACGCTAGCCGTGGGGTATGTCTACCCCAATCCAAATCCCGCGCAACCCCCGTATCCTTGTCCCTCAAGATAATTCGGACACCGTGTAATCGATACGTCCTCTAGGCTGACGTACAGACAATTTCAAAACGGATAATTCGAGGGTTCCTATCTCGTCTGGGTCGTCCTTCGAGATCGTAAAACCAGTTTTCCGGTTCGCTGTCACGTCAAAAAGAAAATGTCGTCAACGACAAGCGGATATAACGATACACGTGCGCGGAGATGTAATACTGCATATACTATCTTATAGAAATAGCTTCTGACAGTAACTTTGATTGCGTAAGTTTGAATTATACTAACTGCGATTTCACACAATTCGTATAAAAATTTATTTAATTATAACGCATTTTACTTGAGATTTTTATTCAAGAGTATTTGTCGTTCTTAACGGAGTTAACTCATATCATATAAATAATTTTATCGATCATAAGTGATGCACGTATATTGCAGATTCATTTTAAAACGCGCTAATACAAGATCGAAGCATTTTAATAAACACTATACTTGATTACAGTATTATAGAAATTTTATTCTATAATATTCACTTTCTTAATTGAATCAATAGAGAACTCGCAGCCAAACTTAAATTTTCGGATGTACATATAATTACTTTTTAAATATAATTTGTAAATAATATCGAAATAATTCTAAAATATAATTTTAAAAATAATTTATAACTGTGAAACATGCTCAACGCGCGCGCACGCACACACACACACACACACGCACGCACACACATATATGTACACGCATGCACGCACGCACGCACAGATATATACATGTATTGAGAAATTTATAGAAAAATTCTACATCTTGTAAAATACTAATAATTGAAATATCATCTAATTTAATGCATGTAACGTGAAGAATATGAAAATATTATGAATAAAAAATATTAATGACTACTCTATGGCTTAATAATATAAAAGTTAAAATAAACACACACACATACATATATTATCGCAAAGCTATTCAGTAACCCAATTACATCCTAATTACAGAAGCAACGTACATTCGGGAGATAAACGTGTCGGTCTTATATAACAATTCCTCGTGCAGCAGCATCTCGCTAGAGTGATTAACATAGAGTAGTATTTAAGCCGATCACAGCGAAATCAATCGATTACTAGTGAGCAGTGTATATAGGACCATGAGGATTACGCCATGATTATTGTTGAGCCATGGAAACGCTTTAATGCTCTTTATGCAAATTTCACGCATAGTTACCCTCGTATGCAAGATTATAAAAGAATTACACATTAGGGAACTGTTATATATTGATCGGATCTCAATGTTAAAACATTATTAATTATGCATTTAACAATTTCATTAAAAATAATTACTATACATCTATTTTATGTGTGTGTCTAATATATTATATTATACAATTATATAAAATTATATCCATTAATTAGAAATTGTGTCTATTAATATTTATTGTTGATAATATGTAAATTTATTGTTGAAAATATATTTTAATTTGTTATAATAAAAACTCATTAAAGCTTTAAATAAAGCGCGAGTTCCTAACATGTAAACGTCTAAAAGGTCTATCAGTTATACGATGTAAATGATGCTCATATAGAGATGATTTTGCGTTTAAAATTCATGAACGCAGTAAGTAACTTCTAGGGTATTACATATATTAGTTTTATAACTTGTGCACACATACTTGCGCATATTCTGTTAATGCCTCATTCATACTCACGTTATAGATAGAATTAATAATTTGTTCATTACTCTACTTCGTTAAGTTTGTTCAAATGGTCAAATACACTCTTAGTTAACAAAGTAAGCAATTGGTTTTAGTCAATACTTACAGAAAAACTGTAACATTAATTTGATTAGCATGCGCGTCTACTGAATCGCAACCATAAGCTCGCGCAAACTTGTAGTAAATGCTCACCTGAAACAAAGAAATTAGAAACTAAAATTAGCACGCAGTAAATACATAAAAAATATTCACGATAAATTTATATAATAATATTAATTAGTTATACAATACGATATTCAAGATCATTTATTGCTTATTACATAAATATATTTTCAAATGATATCTTTACCCCCTTGCCTATATGGAAATATAACTACTCTGTTGCAAAAAAAATTTCTTTGAGGGTAATTATCACGACCTCGATGAAAGTTAGTAGCAAGGAAGAATAAAAGTCGTTTAAAGAAAGAAAAAGCGCGGGCTTTTATTAAGTATTGGAAGAAGATGGTAGATGTAAAGGTGAGATGTTAATCATGGCTCGACATCTCATTATCGTTTTGATTAGCCCGTGTAATCGTCTCGGTCCTCGGCTGCTGTGGTTACGAGCTCTCTCTCCCCTCATCTCTTCTCACTCTGTCTCTCTCTCTCTCCCTCTCTACTTCAAGACGATCAAAGTTCCGCGCTTTGCTCAGGCACTTCACGGCCCAGAAGTTGTCTTAATGAGCAGGTCAAACGTTCCATTTTAACTGCACAATCATATTGTGTCGAACCAAAATGTAACTGACTTAAATTAACTCATTCCCATTAATTAACACAACGATTAGATTTTATCACCACTCTAACATTATAAGACATCAAAAATTATTATTCTACTAAACTCTATTCACAATATTAGATACAATACATGTACGGCGAAATATTAAAAATACTAATATAAAAATATTTGAAAAAATATGTTTTAAGATAGTTAATGCAGCGTATAATTAAAAATATAAAAATATATATTTTTGTATCAATCAAAAATGGTGATGAATATCTTGAGAGAATTAGGCCAACATATATTTCGTAAATTTAAATTAAATTAAACGTGTACAGGAAAATGCGTAAGAAGGATCGCTTAGACGGCGGATTTCTCCGTCCTCGCACATGTCGCTTCTGTGTGTGTGTGTGTGTGTGTGTGTGTGTGCGCGTGTGTGTGTGTGTGACGAATATTTTCTGCTCGAACAGATAATCCATTTCCACGCATGCCTGACCCAATTCAGGATACGATCACGGAATCGGAACTGCGAAGGAGTCTGCATTGCATTTACCTATACGATATCGATGCATTCCATGCGCACGTGGTGCAGTGAAACCGTTTCGTTTCAATACGTAGTATGTCTATTGTGTCTACAGTAGCATCCCCTAGATGTAGATTTTCTAGAGAAGCGAAGAGACTGTTAATTGTAATTCTATGTCGATAATAAAGCTAAGCTGCTTACATAAAATACGTAATGAATTCAAAAGGATTAGACATACATGTTGCGAAGCTTTAATTGTTTAATCGCCTTTGATCCTTCAAAAACATACATCTCATAATAAAAATGTAAAATATTTCAGATTTATTTCTTTATATTTATATTATACATATAAAGATTTTTTAAGACAAAATGCTTATAATTACTTATGTGAATAATACAAACTAAATTACGAAATAAAATTTATATAATAAATTGCAAAAAAATATTTAAAAATATAAAAAGTAATTACAAAACAAATAAATATTTTTACTTTAGTATCTTGAAAAAATTTGCTTAGTTTTCTATTATACCACTTTCTTATAGGTATGACACATTTCTCATGTTGAAAATAACCAATGTACATTTTATTTGGTTTCGACTTATATGCATCTTTAATTAATTAAGATAGAGCTAATAAAAGCACGTATATAATATGTAATTGTAGCTGAACTACATGCCAAACTACTACCTCCAAATAAGTTCGTAATGCGAGAATTAGAAGGTAGAAATAGATAATGAAAAGGCAAAGAAGAGAAGTTGATGGATCACGGATAAAAAGAGAAAAGGAAATTAAAAAAATACAAAAATTCCTAATATATAAAAAATACGTAATTAATTCCTAAAAATAATACAAAGTGTGCATAATTAATCATTTACCATATACTGTATATTGATTTATATATTAAATATTCGAAGCAAAAGAGGTTTATGCTTTTAAATATTAATGTTTCAACAAAAGGAAAAGAAGTTTTTCTTATGAGTTTTCATTGATCTACAATTCTAAATTTCTCTTACTTTATATAAAATTATATATATATATGTGTGTGTGTGTGTATATGTGCATGTGTATGTGTGTACATGAGTAGATGTGCTATTTATCCTACGCTCATGTGATATCAATATATTTGATTAAATTATTATATATTATACAAGTAGTAATATTTTTTCCGTTAATTAAGATATTAGTCATATATAATCATATATTTCATGCAATCCGGTATTGCGGATTTTTTTGTTAACATTGAGAAAACGATCTCAACAGCCTCATTGGTGCTTGAATGATAGGAGGCGCTTCGTCCATTAAAGAAGTTTAACCTATTCAAGCGAATGACGATGAAATTGCGCGCGTATCCACTTCGTCGTTCAGGCAGCGTTTAATGGTTAATGGAGTTCCAAATCAAATTATTGCTAATGAGTAAAGTTGCTGAGGGTACCACAGAGCGCGCACGCCACTGAAGCGAATACTGCCTGCAAATTATACTGAGTGCCGTGTACTTGCAACGTGTCTTTCGCGACAATTATCCGCAAGTGTGCCCCCGATGAAATTTTCTGTCACTGTGATGTGACGAAAAACGAAAGCATGTTTATATTAGCCATGCCAACTGATTTCGATCATAAGATCAAAATGAAGTGAAACGTCATGAAATCATATCTCGATAGCAGTGCAACGTTTAATGAACAACACACACACATATTGTATGTATGTATATATATATATATATATATATATATGTATTAGTTAAAGTTCTTAATGATCTAATATAACGATGCGCTTCTCGCGAATCTTGTTTTCGCGAAGCGGTAAATGATCGTCGCGTTGTTTCGCCGGAAGATTCCAGTTAGGTTGCTTTCCTAACGCAATATACAACGCGACAGATTCGCGACCTGGAATTGGCAATTAACGCTGTCACCGGCGTATAATCGTATCTCGAGAAACGCGTAATTTATCGACTCAAACTCCTAATTGGCTGCGGTATACGTCATGTCGTTAGGGAGCCGCGCACAACTAATTCCCGCAGTCTAACTTCGACATGATGTACCAGCAACTAGGCACTATACGAATACGTTGCCGGTATGAGCGTAGGAACCTGATTCTCACCTTCTCGTATAAACATCTGGCACAGGAACAGATTTCCCCTCATCGTTACTTCCAGGCCAGCAAGCTTTCTCATTAAGAACACGCGTAATTACGGTCTAAGAAAAAAATTACCGGCGCTATCGTGTCTTACTTAGGATACATCTTTGCTCATTAGTTCTGTCGCTAATGGCAAAATTCGTGTAAGGCGCTGGAAGCAAATGCGCTCGAATAATCTCGAATAATTTTTTCTACATGAAAGTTTAAGTTAATAATTCGTGGCTTCTCTTGAATCAGTAAATTTTCTTTGATAGCAAATAGACAAATGAGTGTAGATTATTAATAGTAAACTTCAATAATTTATAATTGAAGAAATCTATGATTTATATAGATTAAATTATACAATTCTGAAACGTTTAAATAAAATATTATTTAAATAAATTATTTTGCACGGACATATTATTTATATTATAGAAAATACACAATTGTATGTATTATATACATACAGTTTCAAATTATAACAAATTTTTCTACGATTTCGTTTCGAATATATCTCATAAATCGTTATACATACATCGTTATACACGGCGCGCTTGAGTGTACTCATGTCAACACACGTGACACGAAGCTCCATTCGGGCCGCCACGGATGATCGGTTCATGTCTCTTTCATGAGACGGCACCGTAATAGGTTCGACGTGCGGTAGCAACGGAAAGAAGCGCGACACGTTTACATCTCGCGTTGTTTATACCCCCTTTTTCTACAATGAGAGAAACAACGCCCGTCGCGGCAGCGGAATAAAGTTCCACCGTTATTTCTTCCGGATGAGTACGTTGCATCGTTAGAAAGGCGTCCAACTGTCTGGAAGAGGAAGAAGAAGAAGAAGAAGAAGAAGAAGAAGACGAAGACGGTAGTATGTCGTTGCTCATGCCCGGTACTGAGAGGACGATGCCTACTAGCCTTCAGCCGCGTTTTGATCAGGTTGAAGGAGCAAGCGAGATGAGAGGCTAAAGTACGACGGCAGGGTGAGGTGAGGTAAGGTGAGCCGAGGTGAGGCTGTGGAGCGAATCCCCATGGCAACGGCTTCACTACGGATTCCATTTACCTATCGCTATGGAAACGTTGGGGTGGCGCTCAAAGCTGTGTAGAGAAATGGAAAGAGATGGATGGAAATAGAGAGCGTGAGGGATGAAGAGAGCGCGAGAGCGCGGGAACGATGAAGTAAAAGAGAAAGAGAGACAGAGAGAAAATGAGAGAGATTGACGGAACGATGAAGGATGACGGAAGATGGAAGAAAGTGAAAAAGGGATGGCTAGGGGAGGACGTGGGACGGTCGCAGGAAACCCTACGAGATCACAGTAGAGTAGGGACCGAAGTGGTCGTCAGAAACGATAACACATCAACAGATATATCGATCATTTATCTACGCGGTACACTCTATATGCGCAACACTCGATACTTCAAAACTATTTCACAACTCATTTCTTTAAAAATCGATTGGCCCTAAACGTGGTTCTTGGGACGTTTTTACGCGCGTTGTTTACGAAAGAAGAAAGAACTTCTTCCGCAAGTTAGTCGCAGACACATTGGATTATACATAACATGTGCGAGCTAGAGATACCGCAACAGGTTTCCTATCTTCTATTAATGTGTTTTCGATAAAAAGGATATAAAATTATAAAATACAAAAATGATATTTAAGACAATAAATAAATAAGGTTTGTTTTGATTTTTTATTGTTGTTTTTTTTTTTAAATTAAACAATAATTGAATAAAATATTTTAAGCTACTTCAAATTCTATTCAAGGAAAATATAAATGATCTTATATTATAATAACAAATATTATCAATTTTGCATGTGCTTGTGCATAACATCTATGTTTATTTAAGGATCATCAACGTTCTTGTTACTCTATACAACGCAAAGCCCAGCGATGTGATTTAGCATTAATTACTCTTATCATTGTGTATAAATTTTAAGTATATTACAAGCAACAATTGCAGCATTTTAACCAATTAACCATTGCATTCTTCTGTATAAATTCTATATAAATTCTCATTCAATAATGTTATTTGCAATATTCATCTGTTCAATTAGTTTATATAATATACTATATAATCATAAATAGAGGTATTAATAATTTTGCATATTAAATTTACGAACTTGTTTACATAACTCAAAAAATTGATATTTTTATTATTAATCATAACTCGCAACTCGTATTTGCGTCAATTTTGCCAGAATCGATCTTGCGTAGGTGGCTTAATAAATTCGGTACACACGGTCGTTGATAAGGGTATACGTGACTTGCTACAGGCACACAGGATTACTTGGAAAGCGTTTTCTGTTATATAGGTCGTGTGCACCTAAATTTTACTTGAATTTCAAAGTAATTCCTCGTCACGAAAATGGGTTTACGTGTTGTTGAAAAATAATATACTCTCGATGAAAGCTCGCTTCAACGAATTTAACCCAAGAAACTTTTAACTAATGCAGCACAGTAACCGGTCTGTCGACGTAACACGACAGGTATTAAAATGTATATAGAGAGTTACTTGAATACTATGATAGAGAAACAGAATTCGTGCTTATGGACAGAATAATATCGCGTCCGACGGTCGATAAAGAGAAAAAGATCTTCATCGAGGACGATCGAACTGCCAGCGGGCCTACCAATTGTACGATCCTCCAGGGCTTTTCCGCATGCAGCAGTACTTCATCCCCTTTTACTTCTGTAGTACGAATGGAACCAGCTCTACGTGGGGCCGTAAGCGGATTGCGATGGAATTGAAGTTGGCCTCACTCTATGCTTTGAAGGTCCTGCGAGAGAACCGCGCCTACGAGCTATATTGCGCAGTGCAGGCGTCCTTGCGGACCTTTTAACCCTTTAATTGCTACCCGCCGTATTCATCGTCGACAACTGCGGAAAGGTTCTTCAAAGTAAACCACGCAATCACTGTCGGCAAAACGGCTTCACACGCGCTGATTAATCATGAGCAAACGGAGATGGTTTTATTATCGGCTTTCGAACACATCAATGTATCTGTCGCATGTAAATCCTTTTTAGAAGAAATCGATAAATATAAATGCCCCGTTGAGATAAATATTATTTAAATTATGTAGCCAAAGAAATTACATCTTAAAGACAATTTGCAATTTTATATTATTATTTACATAAAAAAATCTTTCTCGTCTAATTGAAATCGTATAAGTATGTCTCATACGATTTATTAATTATCTTAGCTTTGTGTTATCAAATTTATTATATTTTAAAAATGTTTTATGTAAGATACTTAAAAAATATTAGCACAGAATTTCATAAAATTATGAGACGTGACTTTTCACGAATTTCTAAAATAATAAATAAGGGCATAAGGAAAAGAACTTTGTGCAGCTTTTTCGCAAGAAATTCGATGAGCTTATAAGAACATTTAAGCTATTGGACTTTCCGGCTTGCCACTTCTCTGCTCCGTACATTTCTGACCAACCTTTTGGCGGATACTGGCGACAACGAGAAGGGTTGAACGTAATTAATTGCGATTTCACTCTTTCCTGCACTTAATGCGGTCCTCGGTCCTGCGGTCGTCCTTTCCCTACCTGCATCCAGTTAAATCGCAATTACTCAGAGACGCGGCAGTTAGGTGTTCAGAAGAGGGTTTGTTGAAGGGCGGACAAAGACAAAACGATAAAGGAAGATTATTTGTTTCGGCCACATGAAACATGTCATGTTTTCCTAAATGTGATTGAATTATAATTATTTCTTCATCGCTATAATTCTCATGTTCTTTAAATTGATCAATTTTTGAGAAAATCGTTAAAGTTATCATATAAAATATTTCTCAAAAAAAAAAAAATATATCTATAATGTTTAAGAAACAAACCACCGCCAAATCGTTCTGACGTTGCAATATTTCGTGTCGCCACCTCTTATTGTAAGAGAAAAAGAGAAGAGAAAAGACAAATTACTCCTTGCTCCTCTTTTGGAACAGTTGCATCCTCGGTATGCCGAATTAATCGCACAGATACCATCTTGCATCCTCGCGATTCGAAAGTAAGGAATTTCGCTCATTAGTTAGTCGCGTAATTAAAAAGCCTGCGCGTCCGGCCCAAACAGATAACGAAGAAGGAACGAGGCTAGAAGTTCAGCAACCCTTTCTCTCTTTAATTCCTCGCCGTCCCTTCCGCCGCTTCCGCCGTCGTACACCGAACGGTTTTCCATCCTCGAGCAATTGCTCGCTCTGCGCTTGTCGTCGTGAAGGAAAGACAGAGACAGAATGACAAAAAGGGAAGGAAGGGAGGAAAAAACGAAAGTACTAAGTGGGAAAAGGGTGGGCTAGAGGGCGAAAGAAGGGCGGACCTTTTTATAATTGCAAAGCGCTCACCGCTCGAGCAAAGCGGGGTCTTTTGAAGCGTAAGATCAAGGCGATCGGACGGGAGAATAAATGCGAATAAATCTCACCACCCACGTTGTAAAGGCTGTGTTTCGTCCATCGGTGAACGGTAAAAAGCGACACATTGTCAAAAAGCGACAGAATTAGAGACATCGCGTTTAAATACTAGTTCACGAAAATCAATACGTCGAATAATTTGTACAAATTGTAACGTTTACATCTCCAGCAAGTATCGAATTGCAAATTACAATCTAAAGTCACCTTCTCTTATGTGAGATATTTTTCTTTATTGATGATATTAATCGAGATATGCATTACATACATAATAGACGTTGCAAGTCATAAAAGCTGATGAAGTAGCTCATTTATTCGCGTATCGATGAACTTCATTACTTCACCCTCTAAATGTAGAAATATGATTCACTCGACTGAAGGTAACGTTCGTGACGTGGCCGGAAATATTGGTCATTGTTAACCAGTGCTTATTCAGACAGAGCCGCACTCCGACATCCGATAGACGGCAGCATCTCTGATGCTGAAGCCGTGCTTGCAGCGAGAGCTTTGAAGCTTGCATCGCGTGGCGCCACCCCTGAGAAAAGCTCGGAACCTTTTATTGCTCAGTGCTCATCAACTCGAACTAAACGTATAAATAATTGTAGTTTGCTCTTTCAGAGTTAAAAATAATTTCCACGCGCGATAAATGAAATGGATAAAAATATATATCACATTGATAGTTTTGGATGAGTGCACTAAATCTCTTAATTATAGGCATATGCATAATCTTTTCAAAAATTGTCACTATAACCAGCTCAAAATGTTGTAAATAGTATTACAAATTACTTAAATTAATCTATAGTATTTGCAAGATTATTACAATGAATCTTTTAGCATATATTTAAAACTGCTATTTTGTAAATTTAAAATAATAATAACTATTTTATTTAACTTGTTAATAGAAAAAAACAATTTTAATGATATAATTCCTACTCTTTTAACAAATGGAACTTTATTCGTTGCCTTTCAATCATATCTTTTGTTAATAAGCTTTCTGTTGGTATATGATATTTAATATATATTGGAGAGTACAAGTCTTGAAGAAAAAATGTTAAACAAATAATTATAGAATATTTATAAAATATATAAACTAAAAGTAAAGTTTATTTATGCCATTATGCAATGCATTACGTTAGAGACGTGCAGTTTGGGAGAAAATATATCTCGAGGTCAACGTCTTTGTCGACGGACGATGACGCTGCGCAGGATATCCGGTCGCGGTTCAAGGCCACGCATCTTCCCCGCAGCTGAGCACCCCTTCTTGCCCCCATTTACCTATCGTCGCTTACAGAGGGCGACACGTACCTCTGGTTTTCCCCCGATCGATCGCGGAGATTACTTTCTGCCGGATTCTGGTCACACCGCCGCGTTTCTATGACCGTTACGAATCATTTCAAACGTTTTACAACCCGTCGCACGGCGAGCATTCGAAGCCTGTTGCAATAACCATGGGTCTTTATGACCGACGACGTATGAAAATGCGGCGAATAATGCAGGAGGTGTAGAGGAAAAAGGGGTAGTAACACTGCTCCTAATTCTACGTAGACGATACATCTATACAGACTAGACAGACGGGGGTACTAGAATACGTAAGTATACGTGCGCCAAGAATATTATGGAAGCTGTCTATACTCGTCTGCGGTTCCGCATTGAAATCATTAACTAGATCTAGAACAGAACACATATATTAAGCTGTTTATACCATACTGCATGAATCATTCTCATCGAATACGGATAGCATCAGCTGTCGCATTTCAAAACTATCAACATCACGCTTCAATATTTAATTTTAAAAGGATCAAAACTGGCACACACAGGTGTAGAATGCAGTATAATTTGCAACTTCCTTCCAGTCGACGCATTGCTAACGCGATTTTTCTGGTACGCCAACGCGGTTTATCTTTACGTCGAGTCGTAAAATATTTATTCCGTCTGCAGAACCGAGATACACATACACATAGGCTCGTCGTTCTTTTTTTTTATTGTCATGTTACACGTATATTACATCTGCGGTTACATACATATGTGCGCGGATCTTTGCCATCGAGTGGAATCTTTACGGCTGATCGTATAATCGTTTTGCGAGCAAACGTGCTGATTCGTAACAACACGATGCAAGATTTTTCGATGAGCAAGAAAAGTTACAGCTCCCCGGCACAGAACAATACACGCCGACCAATACACGGCAAAAAAACGAGAGTAAAAAGGTACTCTAGAAAGCACATTATGAGGGTATGGAATTGGCGTACGCTGTGCGACTTGGAGCGATTAAATCGGGAAGCCGTGCCGCCATTATATCCCATTTACACGAGCGAGGCTTTTTAATGAATAATTCAATCGACCTGCTTTTTCGGTAGAGGATCTCATTAGGAATGTACCTCACTTTTTTGCGACGACGCGAGAGTAAAAGCCGATGCGGCGTTGCTACTCGCGAGGGACCACGATTCCTTTCCCACGACCCATTTTACATTTTGAAGGTATCCAGTATAACGATGTTTTGTAAGAGTTATTTTTATAACTCTTCTATATATGTGTGTGTGTGTGTGTGTCAGGAGTTACAGGTGTGTAAGTTGCAATGTTGCACGGCTGGTCGGATCGATCGGAGTGCACTATCACAAGTGCGCTTTCATTGTAATTGCGCAGTTACAATCTGTGAGCGTGAGTATAAATAAGAAATAAAGAGCTGGAAAGCTGAAGCAAGTGCGAACAATGCTATTGGATAGTATATCTACTCTCAGCGTGTCGCTTCCCCTTCTCTAAGGGATAAAAACAAAACGAGGCAATAAGAGAAAGGAAAGAAAGAGAAAGAAATAATTTTACTGTCCCTTCTTTAGAGAGAAAATTCCACTTATATTAGTAAGCGATAAATATGATGCTAGTATATTAAAAAAGCCGAATAAAAATTTTGATTGCGAAATTTAAGAAATAAATTTAAAAAAAATTTCAGATTTATATAAGGTAACGTTCAACAATTACAAAATAATAAAGCTATGAAAATATCACTCGTTCGATAAAATTTACTAACGATAAGATATCTGCGAAACTGCATTAATTGCGAATAATGAAATTTTTGGAATAAAAAATTCATGATCATAAAATTTTTCAATAATTGTTGAATCAATTTTTGCATAAACTTTCACAATGTATCCAAATGCTTTTTTTAACGAAATTTTATTAAAATATAATATTTTATCGAATATAATATTTTATCGAATTAAAACAATAGGTATTGAATATAGATATTAAAAACCTAATTAACGCGATATCATTTACATGACAGTTTCCAATAGAAAAGATTCAATGAATCTGGAAAAACAAGACAGATAATATTCGTACGCTAATGTTTTATCACTCGTGGAACGACGTTATATATTCGTCATATTGGACATGCGTTAGGATCCAGTCATAAAATGTCGATCGCCGGATCGCGATAACGTTCGTTCTACTTTTTTTCTTTCCTCTCCTCGTCTCGTTACCGCCCGTTCTCCGTTATGCTCGCGGTAACGACAGACACACCGACGCCTAAGGGCCGTTCACATTTACGAGCACGAACGGAGACAGGAGATATCGGTGGAGAAAATGAATCGGAAAAGTGCGACGGGAGCACCCCTGGCGATCGTCATTGCTTGACCCTTCTCGCAGTCTTTCACCCTCGCGTCAGAGACACACATACATAGTCACACATACGTACATATGCCCAATATATAGAGAGTATACAGATAGATGAGTGTAGATGTGTACGAACGCCAATGGCGGTTAGAGATGGTTCGCTCGCACCGTTTTCCTGCACTATCTTGCCAGGAGCAGTCAAAGCGAACCCCGATAAGTGCACGATTTCATTCTCATTCTCTGGGGAATAGTTACACGGATTACATTCGCTATGGATCGATAATTTCCGTTGAAGAACGAATGACGGTGACTGTGATTCTACGAGACAGGAACACAAGATTCCATGGTGCGTTTCGCTCCGGGAAATGTAACGCGATAAGCTAGAATCTTGTAACGCTACATAGTTTACATAGGTTGAAGCGGCTTTGATTTATCGGGTATCATTAGAGATGCTTTCGGGCAAACAACTCGACTTTTCTTGCGAGTTTTATAGAGCCCCTTTTACACTGAAACGGAGCGAGACGCTCGACAGTCTCCGATGTAAGACGAAATCGATCACTATCTTTCTCAAACTCCTCGGTGACTCGCCTAATGTGACTTGAAGTTTTCCACTTTGCGATTGCTATATACGACGCCAAAGTTTCGAAGGCTGGATATATGAACATCTCTATATCGGATCTTCTAACCTGCTCACGACAAAGATACAAGTTCATCTATCTTGGTTTGACTTAAAAAAAAAGAAAAACTTGGTGTTGTTATAAATGAAATTATCATGATATTAAAAATAAATAATGATATTATAATAATTCATTTTATTATTACTGGAAAATATTTTAACACAAAAAAAAATCTTAAAAGATTTATAAAGTTTAAAAAAAAATCATTATTTAGTTTCACTTTTCTAGCTTTCAACATTAAACATCTTAGCAATTAAATCTCAAATTGAATTTAAATTAAACATCATCTATTCAAAAGTAACTGTAATTATAGTACGATTTTGTTCGCTTCCTCTTGAGATTTAACTCACTCTCTGAAAAATTTTTACTGCGTTAATATTTTCATTAAAAAAAAAATATTTAAAGACAGAAGAGGCTTCAAGCTTTTAAAAAGAAGATTGTCTGTAAAAATAGATTCTATAAATATACAATGAGAAGACAGAAGAAATCAAACGTATTCGATGAAACAGCGGATGTCAATTGTATGTTTATAGACTAACACGTACAGATCTCTTCATAATTCTACGGAGAGAAAACATTGTTCCACATTGTGCCTGAGCTCGATGCGTCACGGAATACATTAACACATGTTGCTGCGCGACAACCGATACAACCCCTCGCCTCTTTCCCCGCATTCGCCGGTATTCATCCATTTTTTACCCGGATTCGCGACACCCCGAGGGTCGCAGCTGCACTCCATTTCGAAGAACAATCTCTGCATATTTGAAATCTATCTGTTACTCCGTACGTTGTATGAATGTAGCACGCTCGTACACATACCGTGTATATGCGCGACATACCCGCGTGAAGCACGTATGTACGTATATATACGTGTATAACACGGGGAGAAGACACATATGCAGAAATTGGCCGGAACTCTACCAGAGGCAGCCGCGCGTCAATATATTATAAAAATTTATAAATTTTCGAGCAACACCCGCTCTCTTCTTCAAAGGTCGGGATGCGATGGTGGCGGTGGCGGCAGTATTGCTCCTTTAAACCGGCGCGCGAGGGCAGAGCGACGACTATTTCTGCCGTTTTGACTGGTGAAATTTTCAAGAGGCCATCATTGATTTTACCCCCCTCGCGCGTCGAGCGCCGCCCTTATTCCACCCTCCGCGCGTCGCGCACCCTTCTCGACCCGTGCCTCACATCGATCACCCGTACTGTCCACGCAAAATAACGATTAGCTCGAGAGCGCGATGTGTTCCAGAGACGTTCGTCCAGTCCCTCGAGCCTCTCGCACTGCGAGCAGAGATCCGGACACGCGACATTGCGAAGTTGATGAAATTCAACGCGAGCCTACCACGAGCAATGAAAATTACTTGGAAGAACACGAGTCAAATGTATATATGTCATGTAATATTTTTAGCGATAGCTTTTTTTGCAAAGTGCAAGATGCTCGAGTGAAACTCTTTAATTTTTTATTTATTAGACAGAGCTGCTTTTAAAGTTGACGTGAGAAAACCAATTATATTATAATTCCCGTTCTAGAAGTCATAATTAACTCGTCATATTAGACTAATTTAAATTCACAATATTAGATTAATTCAAATCCATTTTATAAAAAATCTTACTTTCAATTTATAAGACGCGCTTGAATATTTAAACCATAATTAGAAAGGTAGATGTAATTAATTGTATTTTATGACATGTACCAAAGTATATAATTCAGCGTAGGTACCTTTCCGGCAAACTAAATCTTAATTAAATTGTTCGTGTTTTCCTACGTATTATATAAAACGACGAAATTTATAACTACGTTTACTATCCACCCGTCGAAAGATCAGTCTGTTCATAATTTAATGCATCCCCCGCTGTTGACTTGAGAAAGTAATACCTGCATAGGTGTGAGCGAACGCATTCGCGTAGTCGGAAAGGGAAAAAAGACAGAGTCCGAAGGGCGAGCCGGCAGCCGCGTTAAATATTTAGAATTGTGAGTTATGGTACCGCGTGTATAGGCGTCGCATTATCGGTAAAGACATCGAGTCCCAGGTGCGTCCTATGTGTTTACGAGTCTCCGAACGGCCCAACTTCAGGAGCACGGCAAAGCCCAGCGGGAACTTTGAAGGTTATGTTTTGCCGGATATATCGCGGGTCCGCACCAGGTGCATGCTGACTTCTAAGGCGAAGTATCTTTCGGTTCTTGGCCAATGCCATTTTTTTGTTGTCCGAGTAGGTTAAATTCTTGAATTCTTCTTGAACGTTGAATCGCGATCGAAAGATACATATTTCATGTGCAAATCGAAAAATTATTCCATCAGTATGTAATTATAGTATAATACATTTTTTTTATGACATGTAATGCCCAGTGATTACCAGAGATCGTGGATAATAAGTATAGTTTGGTCGTTTATAGAGTCTAGCCTGTATCCATTTACGATAGCATCTCGGAATATTAAAGCTGAAAATCCCTTCATAAAAGGATTGAGATGCTTCGTTAAACCTTTATAAGTGAAACACTATTATTATTAAGTTAAGCCAAAAAAAAAGATTGGATAAAGATTTCCCTAATGGCAATGAAATAAAGAACACAAGCAAACCAGATTTCGATGCTTTAGAAAATTATGTACGCGTTGAGATTAGATAACACGACAGAGAATCGTCGACGCGCCATAAATATAATTTTTATAACATTTGTTTTTTATAGAGCCGTCATTTTTGCACGAAACGAAAGAAGGGGTTGGCTCTCGATCGTTAAAATGTAGTTATACTTTTTTACGCACGCTATTTATCGATAACCAAGCCTCAAAACAATATCATACTTAAATCGAGAAATATACTTTTTTACGAGCTCTGCCTCTATATAAAGGGTACATCTCGGCAGAGAGTCATAAATTTTGTCGGTAACAAATTTTGTAAAAGTTTTCGTAAAAAACATCCAGTACCATAATTTGAAGGCAACAATAATATTTCCACGTCCAGAATAATAGGAATGAAAGAAAATAGAATCGAAAAAGTACAGATACATATTCTAACGTAACCTATTAACACGCACGTATGGAAAATGGATGACACTTAATTGCACGACTGCATATCACAGACGTAAGCCCTATCCATTAATGGCGACAGGCTACGAGTACGTCTGACCACCGATGAGGTTGTTCGCTCTGCTTCTCGCTTTATACCTGTCAGATCGGGCCTGAGTAACGATCAGGGAGAACTTCAGTGCCGCGGTTTACGAAATGGCGTGACCGCGAATGGATCGCGTCAAGAGGGAGAATATAGAAATGTAAATTGCCTCTTATCACTATAATGACGTACCCAGTCACGAAATTATCCAGAACGCTGTGTCAATCGTCCGCGAATACCGCGAGTAACGACGGTGGAACGTTAAAACTCCCAACCCCCTGCAGGCTACAACTTAATTAAGAGAACGATAACGTAATATTTATGTGGCAAAACGATAGGAGAAGTTGGATAAAACTTAAACGTTGGTGGAGTAATCTGTTATACTATCAAAGTGTCCACGTACAATGAAGATAAGTTTATCTCAGCAGCGTGTTGCAAGCGGAAGGACGTTGCACTGTTCTCGGTCGGTTTATTCCACCTCCTGCGAACCGAGAAGGAGGTTCTGGAAGGACTAGCAGCAGTCAAGGGACGAGTGATTTATTCGAAGTCGCGTTTCGCAACAACCAACCTTAGATTAACCGAATTACTGGATTCCTGGGCTGGCGTGGGTCGCCGTACCACGGACCAGGGCTGCGGCGGTATTCGCCGGCGACGGAACCGAGCTACAAGGTAGGTTTGTCATTGTGCCCCCAGTGTTTAATTAGAGGGAGTATCGACCGGGCCGGGAAGGGTCGGGACCCCCGGGTTCACGGGGTGAAGGCGGCCAGAGAGGACCGAAGGCGGCGGTCGGAGGACACGTCTCTAGATAGGCCCCTCACCTGCAATTACCCAATCGCGTCACGATAATGGATTACCGATTGGAGAGGAGCGGAGAGAGTTCGATTCGGCATCGGACACCGATGGAGAAGGGTAGCGACGATGTCGGGGGTACAGAACGAGGGGGAGTGACCGCCGTCTCGCCGCCGCGCCGCACTCCAGGGGCAATTTACCTCGCCAATCTATGCCACGTAATTGGGAATTTTATAATATTTTTGGAAGCGAGCCAGTCCCGGCATAGCGCGGGGAGGACGATAGAAAGAAAGATAGAG
Source organism: Nylanderia fulva (assembly GCF_048542155.1). NCBI lineage: Eukaryota > Metazoa > Arthropoda > Insecta > Hymenoptera > Formicidae > Nylanderia > Nylanderia fulva. Next base: position 7,332,668 of record NW_028190368.1, on the reverse strand, counting down.
AAAGACAGCTGCGGAGGTGGGTTATACGGTTGGGATACGGCGGAGGGCCGGCAGCCTCTAGGGAAGATGGATATCCTCTTTTTGAGAGCCGCAACGCGCCGGATGAAAAATGCACACGGCTAAAATTCACCGCCCGCAAAAAGGGCGCGAGCGATTTGGAAGCATACCAAATTGTAATCGTCGGAAATCGACGATTAATTTATCACGGAAATGCCCCCTACCCCCTATCTCTTAAGCACCGTCCTCACCCCCTCGGCGTTTTCGACTATTACCATTCCCATTTTTGTGCGAGTAGAACCATGGCCACCGCTGCGAAACGATTTCACCTCCTTGTTCCTTGAAACGAGAGGATTTGCGGTATAACCGCAGAGAGACGTACGCTATCAATCGGCGAATCGAAAACCTTTCACGAGTACTCTTCCCTTTGTAACCGCATATTGTGCAGTCATATTTCTCACAAACTCTGCTCTTCCACTCGTATCGCGTGGAATTAATTTCAAACGCTAAAATTTCAACGAAACCTGTTACTACGTACATATGCGAAACAAGATTATTAAATGTTATAAATGTATATTTCGTCCAATTAATGCCACATCAGAATAATTAAAAAAAAATATATATATACTCTATATATTGGCGTAAATTTTTATAGCACGAAAAATCGCGACCGTTTTACGACGGCAGATCGATATTTACAAAAATAGATGGAACGTTCTACCTTTCGGTATAAAAGTGCGCCTTCTGATTGCAGCACTCTCGAGAAGTGTCTACTGACTCCGAGCGCGATAATAACGGGCGGTTACCGTACAGACTGGCGCAGCTGCTAGTAGTACTGTACCTATTTGGTACGGCCGGTGGCGACAGTGCGCGCCGCTACACGTGAAACAGGCGCCGCCGCCACTTTATATTCAAAGCGCAGGCGGACGTCTCTGAAAATGCAATCGCAAAATACAATACCGTGCATTACCTATACCCCGGTGCGCCCCCGGAAAGAGATATCGTAAAAGATGATGTTATACATTATGCGGCGCGAGGCGCTCCCAACTCGCACCCCTAAATCCGCTACTCTTCTCCCTCTCTCTTCCCACCCCGTCCGTTTCACCACTGCGCTACGTCCGTAGCCCCCGCCGATACGTTAATAAAATTCGAGGGTTGAAAGGGGCGCGCGCGCGCGAGCGAGCGTACGGATATACGTACTCCTCTCTCAGGATATTGGAGTATCCCCAAGGAAAATCCCCTATTCGACTTTCCCCCACTCGCCGAATGCGGGCGAAGATACGTGAAAAATCGTTTTCCCGAAGTCTCCGAGCTTTTATTATTTATCGGCCCGCGCGCGATTGTTCGTGTGTATATATGAATGTGTGTGTGTGTGTGTGTGTGTGTGTGCGCGCGCCGACGTGCGCGAGGATTCACCGGCGTTTCTGTTCGAGTGAGAATCGTAAAGTAATATTTCTTGTGCGAGGCATGGTAAATTCGTCAAAGTCTCGTGTCAGAACGTCATGCTAGATATCGAAATTTTATAGTCCTCTCTTGTCGTCCAGTTCGATTATTAACAGAACGTTGTTGCGGTACATTGCCGTGGGTGCAATTTATTGTAATATGCATATTCGATGCTCATTTATTATTTAGCCGATGTATGAAATTTCATGCCTAATATGGAATATAATTAAAACATTATGGATTATATGACTGCATAATGCTCTCGCAGGCGTAGGATTGTAAAACACGTGTATGTATTTGTTGCAGAGACACGGATTATTATAATAATTTATTCTCCATCATTGGTAAAGCGATGATGGGGGGTGCGAATTTTATTTCAGAGTCGCTGCAAGAGAAGCAAAGCGACAAACTCGGTTTTATTTGTGACATTTATACCTTCGACTACTCCTACGTAGGAATATCTGTTGCGCCGAGGACGTTGTAAGGACGGTCAGAACGTCCATTCATTATTCTGCACTCTCTGCCGTGGATAAATACATAGATCTTACAGTGAGAAGATGCATTCGCGGGGCTACAGTTTACCGATATGAGGATCTAAGTTTCACTACCTCGCGCGGAGTTCGTCGAAACATGGCTGATAAAGGCGGAACTTAAGTGATTAAGCTGCAGGAAAGGAGCGTTCTAGCAGTTTGGTGGTTTGCATTAACGGCCTTGACTTCGCGAAAGTGGAACGTATTTCTCTGGGAATTGCTGTCTACGTCGCCCATTGAGTAAGAAATAAAGCTGCGGCTATGGCCGGGTATTCCCATGTCTCGCGTTCAATTACACGCCGCTCACCCCATTAACATTTCCGCGCATTTAGTTTAATCATTTTCCGCGTTCCCGCAGTATTCTTTCTTGTCACCTTCTTCTTGCGTTGTTCCGTAAATGAGGACAACGTCAATTTCGCGCATAAAATCAATCAGCGCGAAGCAAAACAAATGCAATAAACAGAAAGCTTAATATACATATACATATTACATGCCTCTTGACACTGTTTCTAAAAAGCCTGAATTTATAACAGCTCGTAACATATTATTCGTTATTAAATCTTCTATATATTTTTTTCCTTATATGTATTATAAAATATTATGTAAATTATGATGTAAATTTTCGCTGTATACACATCTATTTCTACTTGAAAGATAAAAATCATAACGCTAATAGAATGTTTGTCTTTCTTTACAGTGACAAGGACTATGATAAAATTAATCGAGCGCATTTCATCGAGACGAACGGTGAGGTGAGTTTAAAAGAAGGAGTAGAACGCGTCCGGGATGCGCTGTAGAGAATGTTTCACGGCCGTTCGTTATCAGGATGTGAGAATCGCGCGGGTGGTCCTGGATAAGCTCGGCGCACAATGAGGTAGAATGTAGATCGTGGCACGTAGAGCGGTGCTAGTAGGAGGACGAGCAAAAGAGGACGCCAGGGTTAACGGAAGAAAGGGTGCGGTATAGAACAGGTGGAAGAAGGAAGAGGGGCCTCGACCGTAGAGAGGACGGTAGTAGGAAGGGCCAACGGCGAAGTGCAGTTAGGGGGCGATCAGGATACAGAAAGGTCTGCGGCACCCGCGGCTACTCTTCTCTGTCTGGGCTTCATCCGGGAAAGCTTTGCATGGAAATGCCGCCGCTGAATAACCCACCGCTGCTAACTTCAGCACAATAGTCGTCACATTATGTTGCGTCAGAAAGCACCGACGGCGTAGAGAGAGAGCCTGCTGGCTTTAGGAGTCGCTGATATAACGATCCCGTCCCCCTCTGTCTTCCTCTCTGTTTCACTCCTTCTTCTTTGGTCTTCAGTATCTTTCCCTTTTCACATATCTGCTCGCTATCTATCCACGGGTATCGCGGTTTTGTATATGGTATATGGTATATATATATATATATGTAGTAGACACGTGGGCACGAATGACAGCTGTCTGGCGTGAGCAATCGAGAACGGTTATTTTCGTCCACAAGTCAAACGCAAAGTTTCTTTCACGTACATAATTACAAATATTACATTTATGTTACTCCATAATTTATATAACTAATTGGGAGAAACGCAATTAGCATTTAATTTAAATATACCACGCTTTATTGTTGAATGTTACATGTACTAATATTTGCAAAATTATCAGCAAATAATCCTCGAGCGAGAGTTTGCTCCGTAATATCTTTCGAAAGCGGAAGTCTAGCGGCAATATTATGCGACCAAACGTGCGCGCAGCTGACGATGGTTCCTCGACGCGAAGTACTTTTCGCAGTAAGACAAACGAATTAGCGGCAATTTCGCGAAGAGAACCCTTCGAGCGAACGTGTCACGTACAGTCGAGCGAGGAGGGGTTGAAGAGGGAGGGGAGGAATTGTCTAGGAATAACAGCGATTACTCACGGAGAATGTGCGATTTGATACAAGAGCCACTTCCCCGTTACCCCTCATCCGATAGTTCGTCTTAACCGCCGCGGGCGCATGGGGCTCGGAGAGTTAATTGCGAAGCTTTGTCTGAGTCGCGGTGATACATGCAAGGATGCCTTGCCTCGCCATGAGGGATGTTCCTGAGGATCGATAGCACCGTCTCAAGACGAAACTGTCGCATCGACTGACGTGTATTTAAATAGATCAACTGTATGAGATCGCTTGTAATTTATGTACTTATCGATGAAATTTTACTCGGGCAATTTTGATTTTATTTCACACAAAAATAAGATTGAGCAATGCATCGTGAAAATGCATATAATATATAATAACGTTATTTATTAATTATAATTATTATTTAGAAAATTATATATTACACACGAGATAGTTCATAAAATATTGACCATAAAATTATGTAATCTTTAAAATCATGCTCTGTTCCGAATGCAGGCTGTTTATAAAGAACACATTTTTTTTACGCAACTGTATTGGACCCGGAAATAGCGATATAATACGGAAAAAAAGAAATGAGAGTTTAGCGTAGTAAAGATAAGTACGATAAAAAACACACGTACAGAAACTTTATACGGTCACGTGCATCAAGTGACGCAATACTTTTTTTTTGCGGCATGAAGCCGTGCTAGATACGACAGGAAACTTAGCATCCTTGAACATGCAAAGTGATGCAAAAACGTCCAGCTAAAGAATATGATGCGAGCTCGTGACGGCGTGTGTAAAGAACCCGTGAAGAACAGCAAGCGAAACGCGCCCATCCGGGGCCTCTTCGTGGTAGGGGGCGGGGCCCATTCGTGACTTTCGTAAGTTAATCAGTACTCTTTTGCAAGAGTTACAGCCTCGCTGCCGCTCGTACTCCAGCGTAGGAGTCTGGATCTTAGCGGGCTTGCACAATGGGGCATAACTTTGCATAGGACACGTACAGCGAGCAACAACTAACAACTAAGATGTTTCGCGGAGTCGGCAGAGCCAACCCTCCGCCCCTTTTACGAGAGAGAGAGAGAGAGAGAGAGAGAGAGAGAGAGCGCGAGCGGTAAGGTCGTGAAGACCTCTCTGAGCGTGCATATGTATCCATTATGCAAATTTCCTAGCCATTATAATAAGCGAAGCCCTCGGCATACCTTAGAGGCTGGCGTCGACAACTGCCAACATTACCGCAACATGGCGACGCGGTCCAAGAGGACAAATTCAATTAGGGCTCGGACGATAAGTTTGGAGTTTAGTTAATCGGTTGAATCGTTTCGACTATTACGGTTGCTCTAAATCGACGTCATTTCGTAAACAGATTTTAGGAGGTGAGTGTATCTCGCGCAACTTGAAAATAAGTCGTGCGCGAAAAATCCTTATACATTCTTCCTTCGTCTATCTTCCTTCGTTATATATTTCAGTATAAACAACTATTTGCATACGCAATTATTCGTTGGTTATCGGGAGACGCGCACGAGTTGCCGCAAACTATGCGAAAAGTTTCCGAGATTTTGCGCGAGGAAATGTCGAGGTGAATCGCCGGTGACCACGACCTCCACTCCTGTACTACAGTATCCCAAACTCCAACACCTAAGCTCTCCGTGTCCAAGATTAATCACCCTTGGTCGGGTCTTCCGTCGGATCTCTACCCATTCGTTCCTCCTTCCGCGACCGCTCGTCGTCCACTTTTGGAAGGGCGTCCCACCTTACGGAGGTTCTCATTACTTAAGGCGCGGCATTAGCATATCGATTTCCTGCGGGAACAGTTTCAGAAATTCGCCTGGTCCCCGTGCTCTTTCGTATTACGGTATAATGAGAGACGTCATCCGCATAACTTTAAACCGTACAATTTAAATTCCAAGTACCCGCTTTAATCATTCTTCTGTACCTATTGAATTAAGTGTTCATTCATGCGATATGATTACTTATGATGCGATTCGTCACGTGTAGTGTACGCTAAAAATATCTTACAATATGTAAAAAATTTATTTTTTATATATCGTAAAAAGTTTATTTTATATATATCCTAAGATATTTTTAACGCACAAGTGACAAATCGTTCTGAATAAATCTTTATTTTTTGTTTATTGTCTCTATGCATATAAGAACGAAAAAATTTCAAATTATTATTCATAATTGAGTATATTGAAAACAAAAATAATTTTATCAGTTGTCATTTCTAAGATCGATAGAATTCTACACGCGAGAAAATTTTTCTATCATGTGCAATGCTAAAAATAGCTTACGATATATTTAAAAATAACAAGTGACAAGTCGTACAGTAATCGTATTGAATAAGTAAACATTTGATTCAACGAGTACAGAAGAACGATTCAAAGCACCAATAGAAGACTTTTTCACACGTGCAAACCTACGAGCGTGGATATATATAAACCCCGCGGTCTTAAAAATCACTCTGTTAGAATGATTTCTATTTTCGATTGCGATCAATAATTCGAAATTTGTAGAATACATAAAAACTAAAAATTTATTCAATTTAATTAGGAAGAAAACATCTATATCTGTGTGCTAGCAGATTTAAGGATGTAAGAATTAATTAACAAATAGTGAGAATTTCAAATGCGATTACTAAATAAATACTGTTACTTAATAATTGGCTCGTGAATATTTTTGAAGCTCCAAACTTATACAAATCCTAGCAGGACAGTTTCACATCAGCGTGTTACGAGTTTTGCGCTGCTAGCACCCAACTCGTGTAAAGCTCCGTGAAAGCCATTATCGTCTGCTTCTCTCTTCTCTTCCCGGCATTTATCGTTCTCTTTCTCTGCGGGTGTACCTATTTCGCTGCAGCGGGTTAAAGAACTTGATGTTCGGAGAACAAGGGGACGAATCGAATCGTGAGGGCCGTTGGGCTAGGGGGGACGAGCTATATAGCGACAAATACTGTGTTCTGACCGGCTTACTATCCGCCTACTCCCAATAAAAAGAAACAAAAACCATTGTTGGCCATTCTGTGGGTGGCGGGCTGGCTGGGTGATCCATCAGGGCTCGGACGGGAAAGGCTTGGGGGTAACAGTGGGTGGAAACACACTGAAGCCTGCCTGCCCTGCCTGACTGGATGGGGGTGAGTAATTAACCAGACCTTCCCACACCACATACAGTCTGACTGTTTGCACTGGAAACCTTATGTATCGTTGAATAACGGCCGAATCGTTACTATCAACTCGACACTGTATGCATTAGATGAATACTACAAAACGTTGTTCGGCTTCCTTGAAAGGCAAAAGAATTTTTTTTCATACTCTTTTCAATTACACAGATTTTTTTTGATAAAAATTTACGAAAAATGTTGAACGTGTATCGCACATTTTTAATTGAGAGAAATAATATTCTTTAATTGAAAAAGTACCTTTAATCGATATCGAACATCAACAATAATATATAACGTTCTCGTACTCTTCGTTGTATTGTATCGCGAATTATATATGCCATCCGCGCAGCACGTCCTATTTGATTTTTGAAATGCTAATTGATGTAAATCATGGCGCGCCGTCATACGCAAATAGATGGATACAGCAGTTGATACGCGGAATCGACTGCAACAATGGTAAACGCGAATTCGATCCTTCATCACGGACACTAATGTCAAATTACTACCATGCTGCGTCGTTAATCATGGGTAGGAGGCAGTGCGCCGCCGCTCTATACCGTCGAGTTATCTGTATTGCGCACCAGCTATTAAATTCAATTTACATATAAATTCGAATTATTCTATCGAAACGCTGGTCGCACAATCGTAATTGCAAGACATAATCGTAACGATCGCGCCCATCCTCATGTTCGACATCCAGCTAACAGAGCGTCCGGCAACTTTGCGGTTCGCCATTCACAAAAACGGCCGTAAAAATTAATATTGTTACTCATAAACGAGATGATATTTGTGTGCGTTATCCCTGCGGCGCTCTTCGCCATTTTCGCGATCATCAATTTTCGATGGAATTTTAAGCACCACCATCGGCATCCGCGCAATGATGAAAAATGATTTTGCCGATCGTATTTTATATGACCAGATATTCGCAGTATAACTTTGTATCGATTAAATAGAGGTTTACATTATTGCGACAAAGCATCGCACAACGTAGTTTGATTTATCTATAATCTCGACATGTTTGACAAGTAAGCTTTATGAAATTAATTTATAATGATATTAAACAATTTCTTTATTTGTAATAAAGAATATTTCGTATCTCCAGAGATCGCACAGTACCTACAATCTAGCTGTTAGCTAACAACAGTTTTTAATTAGTCGATTGAGGTTGCGCCGAGAGCCTCTTCGGCATCTGAGATCTTGTTTCGCAAAGATGAGCGAAAGCAAGGACATCCATTATCTCGTAGCGGCGCCGTTCACCGTTATCAGCACGGAAGATGGGGCGCTGTTGAGACCAGGGAGTCGTTGTGTGTCGTGAAAACGGAGAAAGGGGGAGAACATTGGCGGGATGAACGGGAAGGCCAAGAAATGAAGAGCTCTCCTCTCTACTCTACGAGGTGTGAAGGTTGCGGAGGCGTGAAGTAGGTTGGGCTAGGTTCCCACAGTCGTGGAACCGAGACGCAAGGAGGTGGTGGCGACGTCGGCTGGCGATGGCAAACGCGTCGAGGGTGAAGGTAGGTGGTGGTGATGGATTGTCCTCCGCGTGTAAATATTTCACACTACACTCATCACAATTTTCGTTCCGGCTCGGCGTTTCGCAGAGTCATAACTTCGCGTCTACTCCTGGGGTCGGACACTCACTCCTACTTTCCGCCCGTCGCCTCGTACCCCTTTCAGCGAACACTTAGCCTGAGCGTAGAGTGCACTTGCTTTAACCATCTCGTTCGTTTCGTATTCGTTGTCCATTCGTGCAAGTTTTTCTTCGCGCGGGGAAGCGGTTTCAATGTATATACGGAAACATTGTTGGACACACTACGTGGAAAAAATCTCGGCAATTGATGCAAGCATCTATTCGCGAGCATCTACGTTGGCGTCGTTCGACTCTTACAATTTTGTAAAGAGAGTTTTCAGCGTTATTTATAATTATTCAAGCGTTAAGAGCGCTCTTCTATTTAACGAGAGTTCGGTGTGAGATCCATTTTCCGAGATCACTTTAATCAACTATAGTACCTATGAGCTTTACGACGGCAAAGTAGTTTTTCAAGCCAACGGGTTTAGTCTAACTGGTAGGGTAGCGCCGGCACGACGGAACGACACCATCCTCGAAGTATTAAGTCCGCGTCTTGTCGCAACGTGGCTACGTTCCAAGCCGTCTTCTTTCACCGCTTCTCGTCCTTCTCGCTCCTTAATCCCTCTCTTCTTCTTTAATCCATCAATGGCACGATGAAAGGCATACGAAGAAATCTAATACCAAAATGGATTTAGCCAACGTTATAGGATACCAGCGGGCTCTGGAGAAATAAGTACGTCGAATCGCGTTGCAATCCGGCTAAAATCCATCATCCCCCGTAGCTGTCGTTCCTCCCCTCCTCTCTCCTTCTGGACGGTGCATCGAAATGCAGTTTAAAATGTAACACGGTAGAATGCTCTAACGCGTGCGATAACGAACGAAATGCCGGAGAGCCGGAACGCGGAAGTGCCGACGACTGCGCGTAATTATACACGGCAGACTCGGAATTGCGTTTCCATCGAGTTTTCCCAACTTCCGGTACGGGAGTTGACCGATATTTCGTGCCGTGATGCGCATCGGGCTGTCGCGTACTCTCCAACGATGCGTTGCACGTTGATAACGCTCGGCGCTGCTCGGCTTCTTTAAATATCGCGATTAACTGTGCGCTTCGTTTAATCGTATAAATAAAGCTGGGACGAAAATCGGATATTTTTTCAAATATCACTCATATGTGACGTATGAGATTTATCGCGGACACGATTGAAATTTTTTTCGACACATATTTCGTTATCATATTTGGCTCGTCACGAGATAACATTTCGAATTGCAAATACACCATATATGTGCAGCAAAAAAAAAAGAAGATGATAAAAAAGGTAGAAAAATAGGAGAAAATATAAAAGAGAGAAGAGAGATTCGTTTTCTATACAAAATTGCGTTAAATCACATCGAAAAGTCATTACGGCAAAATATCACGTGTAAAATTTCGACTCGTTATACATATTTGAGAATTAATCCTTCGCGCTGTTTCCCCCTTATATACATTCCAATATTTGAGAAAGTGGTAGAACAAGTAGAATCGGCATATATACATTAGGAAAGAGAAATTCTTCGACAGAGCGAAGATTGCGTATAAACCAAAGCGAAAAGCAGAGTGCCTTTGATACGCCATCAGCAAAGCCGCTTTTCGCGAACTACGTACAGACATTCTATTTACATTTATACCCACCTTCCGGGCTGGATGGGGTTTTGAGAATGTCACGGTATTCCGGAATGAAGAGGGACGAGGGTGTATCCGTAGGGCCGAAGCCGAACACGGAGATATATCCAGACACTGAAATTTTCGCTTCGATGCTTTCAACAATAACGCGTCGTACATCTTCCAGGGAACGACGAGCAATATTTCAAGCGACTGCAGGTTACGCGTACATATACGCGTGCACACACAAGTGCGCGTATATATACACACGCATATATGCTTGCATACAATTTGAGACATACGCATGCGAGGACGAGGAGAGAAAACCGGCTTTGCGCGTTGGCACTTGAAACACCTCCCTATAACGCGATCCGTTCGCGATAGCGATGACGATACATAGATTTTCGTGAAATTTGAATCCCATATTTTCGGCGAACGACGTGGATGATGATGATAATAATAATAATAATAATAATAATAATAATAATAATAATAATAATAATAATAATAGCGCTTACGTAAAACGGGGGTGTCGTATGAAATTTGTGGCCATCAAATTATTTGCACGTGTCAAGAAGGGCGCGCGGAATTTTCGCAGACAATTTATCTCATCCTCCTCCGTCCTCGCGAAGACACGTGCAACGTTGCGGAATGCTACTTTCGAGAAACTCTGTCGTCTCGTTAAGCTACCGCAGTACGCTAGTGTCTTTAACTGCCTAACCGCACGCATCCACGTACGGTTTAAAGGAGAGAAAGCGCAGAGGAATCCTGTATATATGCAATCGCCACGAGACGGGAACGTTTAAGACAAGTGATCTGTTAATTCCCTGTCGATACCGGGAAGGAAAGGTACGATGACGGGTGCCCGCACGTTTAACGAAAACCCAAACCACCCGTCGATCGTAAACCCAATGGACGATTTTAGTGTCCTCCCCCCGGCTTCTTTTTCTCGGCAAAGAGGCGATCGCGGCAAAAGGGACGCTGGAACGGATTATTGGAGATTACTTCTGAACTTCGTCCGATTGTCAATACGCGTTTCCCGTTTTACGGTGACGCCGCGATAACCCTTAATAAATGTCTCTTGGCCAAAAAACCTGCGGGAGCAAAGAAACAGAGAACGAACAGAGCGGGATCAGCGCAGAGATATATTGCGCCCGGTAAATCCTCAATAAACCGTTACTTGAGCCTGGCAATAAAACGAAATAACGCCGTCACGTCGCGACAATTATCGTTGCCCCAATGTCGCGACGTTCCCTGATCCCGAGCGGAGTAGTCGGACGTGCCGTACTAATATAAACGAGCCCTTATATGTCCGCGATAATGATCCTACCTGGAAACGCCGGCGGTTATGTGCCAGGAAACGGCTGCTTCCTTTTAAATGTAACATTAGGCCGAACTTTCACGTAAGGAAGTTTTGCGTAAAAGTTACTTCTCGGGTACAGGTACGCGTGTTGTAAGACTCGCACGTATTAATAGCTAACCGTTTTACTACAACCGGTCTGTGGAGGGCTCGGTAGTATTAAGGAAAAATTCCGCATCCTCTTCTTTTTAATTCAATTAACGCGATCGAGTAATTGATACGCCAGGCCGTTTAAAATAATCAAATTTCCTGAAACTCATTTTCTCATCTCGCGCAACAGATGCGATACCGTAAGAATAATTCAAGCGCCGCGGGAACAAGAAAAAAATACTGCCGCCAGATTATTAAAATCTCTCCTCCGCCTCTTTTCTCTTTCTTTCTCTCTCCCTCTTTCTCGACGACGCGTCGAGCGATACCGATACAAAACTGTGCGTGCTTGGAAGCAACAATAAGGGTGAGCATTATCGCGAGCGCGGAGAACGGCGAAACCGGTAAATTTATATCGCCGGCGAAAATGCAAAAAAGGTTTTATTAGCTTTTTACGCGCGGATAGATTATGTCTTGCGCCACCTCTCGTCGTTAATCTTTGGAGTTTCGTGAGGATAGCGGGCAGACAAGCAGGGGCGAGCCTGCAGTGTATGTCGGCACGCGACGTGCCCGCCTATCTGGCCCATGTTTCAGTCGGCGTGTTTCTTTCTTTTTTAGTCTCGTCTCGAGTGGAAAAAAAGAGAGAAAGAGAGAGTGTGTGTGTGAGAGAGAGAGAGAGAGAGGAGTGTTACGATAAAGCTCCTAAATAATTGCGGCTGGTCTCTTGACTCTATGCCTGATGCCAAATTGCAAGCTTCGAATGACGTTCGAGTCTGAGGATTAAGAGAAGAAGAACGCCTGGAAGAGAGCGCTGTCTTTGGTACCGTTTCCTTTATAATCCAAGTAGCACACTTCGTGTATAAGCGGACGTGGGACGCGGGCGTAGAACGTAGACTTACGTAAGCCAACGGTTAAATTGTCATCTCTAAGAACTTGCGGATCCGCCGCGGAGCTTTGTTTGCGGCCAAGCTTTGCAAGATACGCCAGTTAAGTAAGGAGTTTAATGCCGTGATGGAAGTCAAGCCGTTTCGACCGACGGAACGAAAGCGCCCGGAAGAGACGCAATTGCGACCGAAGGGCAGGCTAAGTGCTTTTAACGACAAAAAAGCAAGACAGCCATCCAGCGTAAATGCCGCGATGCTATCGGCGGAGGTTGCGCAGCGCGAAAGTAGAAAGGTTGAGCATGAATATGCAACTAGCCTCAGCCGTTAAACGCCTCCGTTACTCACGTTGCTTCTTGATAAGTCCACCGGCGTTCGCCATTGTGCTCTCCATCACTGAATGTTGGATAAAAAAACTATATTGTATATATATATATATATGGTATATAGGTTAAATATTTTTTCTCGATACCGTGAAATTACGTTGCGTGAGAAAAAGTTTATTAAATTAATATCCTTGATGCATATTTTGTGATTAACCGTAAATCTTGTACTATATGAATTTGATTGCGTGAAAGTTTAATTCATCATAAGAAATATGTAAAAAATAGTTTTCCTCTTTTTAAAATATTTATCGTCGTAATTATCGTTCACGGTGAGAAACGGATACGTATCGAATCTATCTCGGTAGAATTTCGATTGACATTTTTGTCGATACGGAGAGAACGTTAATTAAACTGCTTCGCGTCGCATCGAAATTCATGAAATTTGAGCGATGCCCCGGTTGAGGCAACCGAGTGTGCTAATCGCACAGCACGTCGGCGCGTACTGGAGCTACACGCTGCGGCATCTGCGCATACATCAGGCCGCGGCTTGACACGACTCTCTCGCGAATCGCGGTGTTCGATTTTCGGCATAGGAATTTGTAAATATTGCGTATATGCGCGAACGATGCGCGCCGTCAACATGGTCTCGCATAAACACACGGCTACGTCATCCGCATGGCCCGACGAGCCCGTTTGTTCCCATTAACGATTGAAGTTGCCCCCCCTCCCCCTCCCCTCACCGATCGCGACAGATGGGTGCGACGTGACCGTACACCGGCAGCCGCATTCCGCGAAATCCATGAAATATTTAACCGCATTATTGATTCCCTCCGTGTGGTCCACGAGAGTGCTCCTCGTCGTAAATTCATTAGCCGCGAAGTTCGCTGTTGGCCCGAACACGCGAGCCCCGACCCACGTGTTCCCCGACAATTATCGAATTTCTGCGATATATCTTGGCGCCCGAATATACGTATACGTACGTGTGCGTCGTCGTTCGGAGAAAAGTATTCTCGTCGGAATTGTCGAGTTATTTGTAACAATCTCGAGTAACAGCGATAACTAATTCCAGATCGGGATCTCAATACGTTCCCAGAATGTAACGATCGTCCTTATCGTTCTCGGAAAGCATTCGGTTCTTTATATTGTTTTCGCGTAAGCTAAATATAACGATTAGAACGATTTGCCACGAGTCAAGCGCGTTGTCGTTTTTATCGGAATGATTTTTTCCACTTTTCCCAACTGTCAAATCGAACGTCGAGACTTGATTCGCAACAGTTTATTTATATACCATCGCACTTTGGAAAGAGAGAACGTGCGAAAAATTGCCGTTCGTTTCTTCTCCTCTCTGATTTCGCGGTAATCAATGGACCTAAGCCAGAAGAACCCGAGGGGGCAAATAAAGGGGGATGCATGGAGGAACGAAAGCGAGGGAGAAGAGGAAAGAGGACGGAGCGTAGGGTGGAATCTCTCGCTCTCTCGCAGGACACACATAAAATATCAGCCGGAAGATTACCATCGTCCTGCCCTTCCCCACGCCGGTTTCCCCGCATCCGCTTTCTGCCGCGGCAGTTTTTACCGAGAATATATGCACCAACCGGCGCTTTGTTATTTTCCTCCCTTTTTTTTCGCCAGTCCTTTCTCCTCGCGCGCCTCCCGGGCGCGACCAACCCGTCGACCCTTTTCCCACCTACCCTTAACCCCTCGCTATGCTCCCATCCGATTCTACCTATCCCTGTACGGTTTTACTTCCGGTCACGAGCGACGGTCCCTGTAACTTACGTATATAACTGGAGGGTGGAATTATCAATGAGCTCGCGACCTTATAGCGAACTTATAGCCGCGGTCTTGAACGCAATCAACGTTACATCTCCTACTTGACTTTGTTACCCCGTACCTACACTGTACTGCCGCCCGTTAATTTTTTTGCCATTCCAAGAAAGAATGTCGCTACACGTCACACGTACGCTCGGGCAGAGCATAATTTATTGCGTAGCGTGTTTCCTATCGTCGTATCTGGTAGCTTCGGAACAAATGCAACGTGTGCGCCGCATTTGTTCGCCTACAAAACTGCACATGTACAGAGTTGGCAGGTGAAGCACGGCGAAGAATCACCATTCGGAAAATCGTCGGAAGGCCGTAGCACCCTGTGCTCCGAATCTGTCAAAAAATTCACGCTCGTTTATAACGCGTTCTATATTTCGCGAAAATTGTATGCACTCGAGAAATATTTTCACTACGTTTTCGTCATGAAAGTTTCGAATAAAAAGGTATCTACTCACAATCAGTCACTTTAACGTATGATTTTCAACGCACGTAGATTATCCTTTTTTTCCGATAAACTTATATACGCAAACAAAATACAATATTTGATAAAATTTCGAAATATCTCGCATGTCGATCTTAGACCGTTATAGATATATAAGATCTGAAAAAAAGTGGGCGCGCTCTGGTTCTTTGTATCCACTTTTTTTTCAATTTTTCCAAAAGTAGGGAGGGGTTGTAACGAGATGGAAACGTCGATACACATCGTAACTTTTGGCCGCGATAATACTTGGCTGTCTATTCCCTACCCGTCTGAGCTAGGTATCGATTGACCCGCTCCTTCCCTTTTCAATCCCTTCGCTTCTCTTTCCAGCCACTCGGTTCCAGCTGGCTCGTGATTGACGTTTCATAATTCAGTCGTACCGCTTGATACGACTTGCGAAGAGTCGCCCATCGGATTCTGCGGGCTCCATAGGATTAGAGGCGCGAACGCTCTTTCGTAATTTCTCACACATATTTCTTCGGCTTCGGGTGATATCGTCGCCGAACGAGAGAACGCGAAATGGAATTTATCACGATCAAAGGGATAAACGTAGAAGCGGCGGAAGAGGGATGGACTTTCGCTACTCTGCAAATCAAACGGTAAGCGGATTTATTTCTGCATTCGACAAACGTATCGTCGCCGCGTATTCTTCGCCCCGTGAAATACTTTATTCCATTCGGCCGTCGTATTTTCGCGACCTGGCCCCCGGAACGCAAACTCTCTACGTCGTTTGTAACGGCGCGGTCCAATTGTCGTTCCGGATAATTCCTTCGGCCGTCGGAAAGTGGTTATTACGTTGTCCACAGAAATGGAACGACCGGGTAAGATAGAACCGACTAGGGGCGTCTTTGTGTTGATAGAACGCGGTGGAAACGGAAAGAGAGAAAGAAAAAAAAGAGAGAAAAAAAAAGAAAGAGGATGCTGAATCTTTTCGGTCAAGCCCCAGGCTTGCTGTCTCTCAAAAGAGCTCTCAACCCGGGTCCCATCCTTTCCGTTTCTCCTGGCGACCGCCATTCAGCGCCGTGCCACCTACACGAAGTCAACCCTCCTTCGGCTGCTCTAGAGCTCGCGGGAGCTTTTACTACTTTCATTACTTTTTATCGTCACTCTCTCGCTTCAAGAGCTCGTGCGCCCATTTTTTAATTCGCTATGGATCGAGCAGCGCGCGCCGTCGTGCTCTCTCGCCGGAGAGAGAGACTATATTAAGCTCGTAATTCTTACAAAGTGAAATCTAAGAGAGCCGCCAGAGCACCTTGGTAGCCGGCTTTTCCTGGACGTGTGTACTTTACGATGATTAGCACGAAGCGGCGGCGGGGCCATGTGCATTAATCTCGTGCCACGCCATCCAGTGAGGATCGCCCCCGTCGCTGATGCTTTAATCCAGTTAGACGTCATTTTTTTTACAGCGGTTACGACTATGAAAATTACCGTCGCGCGTTAAATTACCATTATACACGCACGCGTATGCGCGCGTTAAGAAATTTTTAATTTCTTCCAAAATGTTCGCCGAGTTGAGAGAAAATTAAAAAAAGAAACCAAGCAACACATAATCAATTAATATAAGTTTATTTCCGTGCACCAACATTAAGCGAGATAAAAAAAAAAAAAAAAACAGATTGATCGCGGTTGATTTTCCATTTTTTCCGCACGCTATCGCGGAATAGGAAACTCTTTCGCGCTATTCATCGCGCTGTTATTGCGATATAGACCCTTTGTTGACACGAAATTACGTTACGTGTCAGGTAACTGGAGATAGAATCTGCGCGCGCTTGTATACGTTTGGATTAGTTTAGCACGGAGGGAGGGGGGTGCAATCAGTTGATTACACTTCGGCCAACTTTATTTCGCAGCCGCGCGCGGAATGCGACAGAATAAACCGTTATTGGGTGCAGGCAGGCTTACGGCGTTAACGCGCCGAGGCGCTTTAATGCACGGTCGTCGATCGAGGCGTTTCATCGGTCGTAGTCGTAACGGCGCTCGACAACAATACAAATCGAACCGGCTCGGAGCGGGCTCGAATGCCGTGCGTACGGCGTGAGAACGAGACGCGAGGCATTCCAATAAGTGGATTGACTTCTGCAAGCTCCGTATCCGCCCTTACCTTTCGATATCGCTCGAAACGCAGTGGAGCATGCAGCGAGGGATCGATCTGGGGGAACTTTGATGAAAAATCCGCCATAGTTTTCCATCCGGTTACCTCTAAGTGAGTCGTCGAAATATTATAATTTCAATCGACACGCATACAATGCAACTTTAACAGCCTATTGAATATTATCGAATTAATTATATCTTATGCTTTGATGCTAGTGCTTATTCAGCCACTATCGCTGATGGTTAATATACTCTTTTTATAATGGCAAACAATAAAATATCTCTTATTTGAAATAACGAATTTGGAATTGTAAATGCATTAATCGTTTACTTTATGACTTACAGTTCAATAATTTAATAATTATATTGAAATAGGGAAAAGGAAGAACAACACTTAAAGTGTCGCAAAGACAAATATTCACCCTGTGACATTATTTATATCGTGGTACCTATGTAAGCTTAAGTATGATCTACGCCAATGCACAACAAGGTACAACACAGCTTCCTCTTCACCATCCTTTTTACACGATAAAAAGTAGAGTGATAGGCCGAATCCCTATATTCTGCAGTGTTCCATCTTGCCGGAGAAGCTCCATCGCTCAGGCTTTACGCGCCACGACGACCTTATTAGACAACCCTGATTTGTGTCCTCTGGCGAATGCTTGGCATTTCCGAGTAGGTCGAGAATTTGCCTCTCAAAATACGAATGCCTTGCCGCGTTGCTGGGTGATATCGAGCAGATATCCATACATGAGGGATAGCGTCGAGTCGGAATAACCTTACGAGCAAATAGCTTTTACACATCCAAAGATGAATCATCCGAGTCATTTGAACCGCGGACTTTCGGTCGTAACATTGGGACGACATTTACGAAATTGACGGGATAAAAAGGCATGGAGAGAATCAACAGGGAACACGCGATACCGTATCCATCTCGCGTGTTCACATTCTGATGAATTACTTTCCGTTTCTTTTCGCGCGCGTGCAAGACTCCATTAAACGGCGGCGCGAAACGTCATCAATAATTTTAACCGCGCGAGCGGAAGATCCGGCGTTCCGTGACCGAAATTCAATCGCGCGGGAGCGCTAGGCGGGAGTTTATTACGGTAAATTCGTTCTTTCGCGTTTCAACGGAGCCGGATACAATTTCCGACGTGGCGTTGCAGATCGCCGGCGCCGCGTCGCGTCGCATCGCGCCGGAATTTTGTTCAATGAAATATTCACATTATCGGCTCTATGGTGACGCAAGCTGGACTTCATTATTTTCGACGCACGCACGAGAGCGCGAATTGCCCCGGTTAACTCCATTCGTTATATTTGCGCGTGTACGTGTGTATCTTCGCTTCGTCGATTTTTCTGCTTCCATGAATCGAGCAGTTGCCGGAGCGATTCGATGCGCGAACCAATGGGAAAGAGATACAGAGATATCGCGGAGAGAGTTTGAATCGAATCAATATAGGATATGCATTAGGGAACAGTTTATATTCGTGTAAATTCACGTCCGTCCTCGCGCTTTCGGATGCTGCGCGCTCGATTGTTCGTTCATTTCGCCGCCTTTCATTCGTAATGAATTCGGAACAAGCTCGATCTTTGATTACTGGATTTAATTATCAAATGTAAAAAAATGGGAGACAGTTGTATTATGCGTATAGCCATTTTTCCATTAATATTGCAAAGAACGGACTGTTTGATATTTCTACCACTTAAATATCTAGTATTTACATACTTGTAATTTTGTAATCGAAATTCATATTCCTTTTATCCATTATTCGTATTATTACAAAACAACATTATTAGCGTCGAAAATATTTAGTTATGTTTTTAACTTGCGAAAAAACGCATTCAATCAACAAGAGCAATTTATTTCACGTATATGAAATAACAAAGATTCATCATTGCGAAATTTAATAAATGTATCATTGCGATTTATCACGGTTGTGATTCTTTATTCGTAGCGTGTTTATCATTTTACGGCAAAAAGGAAAAAAATTAGAAGCAACGTTTATGAGAGCTAATTGGATTGCATGGGCTGTGTCTTTTCATTAGCGTTTACAGAGCCTTGTTTCTCATCAATCTCGCCGACACGTACAACAGCCCTCTTTCACCCCGAAACGAAATGCACACGCTGCAACATGTAATGCGGTTTCGAACTATTCTCGTGGTTTTGGCCGTTGAACAACAAAACCGATGGGACTCCCGTAGAGTGTTCCGATACTATTCTCATGGTCTGTCTACTCGTCCGTCACAAACTCTTATAATTAATTACGCACGCCAGACCTGTGCCCTACTGCAATTCTACTTTGTCCTATATCGAAACTTGAAAGCGCGTACAAAGTATAACAATTTTTAAAGTCCGAGTTTCACTTCAATCGCTATAAAATTGCGAATAAAAATAATGACAAAGTTTATCTCTTTAGCGAGTCGAGATAATTTTAATCGTCGCGATACTCGTCGCGTCTATTCGCTGCCAAAGACAAAGCCAGTGTCGTATAAAAAAAAAAAAAGAAAAAAGATTGCCATTAACAATGTATTTCTTCTTCCTTTGTTCCGCTTTGCGATTGCCTCATACTCGACCAAGGTTTTAATTAAAAGTTTCTCATTACTGCCGTTGTTTAGTGGCAAGCCTGTCGCCGAGCTTTAAGTCCCGTACATTAACGAAGCCTGTTTACGATATACCGCGCTCGCGCTCGCCAAAGTAATTCTTTTACGTACACGAAAAGCGAAATTCACATGCGGTTGAAGGCCCTCAGTACCAGTAACGTTCTAATAATTGCGTCGACTCTTTATAGCGTTGTTTCGCAACGAACTCTCTCGTTGCGGAAGCAACGGCGCGAGAGGATTAAACACCGGACAAAAACTCGGTTTCGACTCGGCACAAAGACCGACGATGAAATTTAAAAAAAAAAACAAAGAAGAAAAAAAGGGGGCGGCCACACAGATATATCGCGGCAGAATTCTGTTACAAGCTTTTTCCAAACCGTTCATACTCGCTGACATATTCGATTTGCATACAGACCGAGCGAATTATTGCCCGTTCGCTGGAATAGAAACGGTATCGCGTACGCGGGATCGCCGGTAGATTGGGTTCATTAGCCGGTGGACATCAATTTTTCCAGTAATCAGTAATAAAGCCTGGCTTTAAACGAGCTGCCAGCGCAAACGGTTCGCAGGGCCTGAGGGGAAAACGGTCGACGGTCGGTCTGTTAAATGAAACAAAGCCGTTACAACGAATGGCTATCCACCCTCTGTACCCGCGAGCAAGCGGGGATGAACAGGCGGAGAGCAGGATGGAAGATGGGGAGGGGGAGAGAGGGAGGAAAGGGAACGGGAAGCATCCGCACACCAAACGAAAGAGGATGAGTGCGGAAAAAGTTAACGAGAGAAAGAGAAAGAGAGGAGGGAGGAAGAGAATGGTGCGGCGAGTGGTTGGTAAATTAAAATTGTTTCCCGATTCGGAATGGAAACATTTCGTGGCTGCCCCGACTGTTCTGTTGGAGTTTCTTCGTTTACCGTTACCGCGGCACACACATCGCGCTCGTCGCGGGATACGCTTTTTAGAAACAGATGTACGTGCGAATTTGAAGCACAAGCGATGAACTAAATGAGCAAACTGATAGTTTGTTTTTATCCACACGTAAACACACCTATCAGTTTCTACTTTCAAATCCAATAGTTTCTAAATTCCAGCGTTAACGGTACACTGATATCGTGTAGCTTGTGGTCTCTTTAGCAACAATTCAATTCAAGTAAATATTGCCAGATTGTCCGACCTTAATACAAGATTCTCTTTTATTAAAATGTTTAACCACTTAATTAAAATATCAATGTATACCAATAATTTTTATATTTATTTTATTTTCTCTTTTTTCTGCAAACTAAATTTCTGAAATATCATCAAATAGAATGAACTTTATTACTCATTAAAATTCAAATAAATTTACTTGCTCAGAGTTTTGATTTAAAGTATACCTGTCAAGATACATTATGTTGGATGTTAGAAAGTTAAAGAAAATAATGACATTTCTCAACAATTCTTATCATGAAACATGATACTAAGTTTGTAAAAGAAATTTGTCATTAAAATCATAGTTCTGAGACACCTCGTATAAGCTTTATCCGAGTACTGATTGTGAGTACGCGCGAAACATAGTTGAAGTCTTTCTTCTATCACGGAAGTTTAGTAGCTCGAGGGGACAGGGCAGAAAGACAGAAGAGAAAGGTGCTTCAAGATATGCGGAATGAAATCAAATATGAATATCGTATAGCATACATTAAAAGTGCATACTTATTAAATATGTGAATTTTACAAACTATTTGAAGACACCGATCAGTTATTCTGTTATACTTGTTCCATGTCCATCTTAATTTAAATAAATTATAATATTAATTATTTTTTAAGTATAAGAAAATGTATCATATAACTTTACATTTAATTATACATAAAGATCACAAAGAGATTGGCATATTATTAAGAGTCTTGTAAAAAACTAAAATATCACTTTTTAGGAGAGATTATTCTTTCTATGTCTACGTCAAGGCAATAAGCTACTTTTGTGGCGATAATAACCTAGCGAATCGAATAGAGAGGCGAGTTTAGTGTAAAATAAGTTAGCAGAGCCATCGGGAGGCCTCTTCCTTCTCCCTTACATTCTCTCACCCTCTCTCTCGCATTTTCGTTCTAGCTTCTCCACGTTGGCCCAATCACTCCCTTTCCCTTCCTGCTCTTCCGCCGGAAAGTTCCACGGGCGCTCAACCGAGGCCGGATCGCCCGCGGTTTTTGCAGAAACGACCTCGGTATTTCTCCTCGAGCGAAATTAACGATCGCAGAACACCGGAGCGCACCTTCGCCAGGATAAAACGCAGGGTTTACGTTTTGCATGTACACACTCTCATAGAGTAATATGTGTATCCCGTTCCTTTTTCTCTTCCCGTCGTCGCCACCACCGTCTTTTCTTTCCGCTTCGTATACATATACGGTATATAGTTTATATAGATACTAGAACATGTTTGCCGTCGAGCATGGTTGTTTTTTTTTTCTTCAATTCATATGTATACATGATAATAAATGTGCCTCAGCACATGATCATATAGTTGCTGTATTATCATCAACTTTATAAACGTGAAATGCTGTCCGAACTTGAGGAAATTTAGTTTGAATTTTAGAGAATATATTATCGAAGGAAAATAAATCCAAAAAGTCTGAAAATGCTGTTCGTCCACGAAATGATTAAAACAAAAAAGCTGAAGCAATATTGTTGCTTCGTTAGTGGACAGTTTCTCTGTGAATTTGTTACCGTAAAAATCTCCAAAGCATATATATATATATATATATATATATATATATATATATATTGTATATACACACACATATATATATATGTATACAATATATGGTTCTTTCAGTAACATATATTTCAAGAGAATACGCTCGGTATTCGTGCCTTCAAATGCAGTTGTTTCAAAAGACCATAGCCAGAATATACAAGGCTGTGTAAGCAAAACGCAAAGTCTTTGGTAGGAATAAAATTGAGACATCTATCGCTATGACGTTAAAGAAAAGGGAAAATATATATAATGCGTTTGAATATAAGTATAAGAAGTCAATCGCTCAAGGACACTCTTTTAAGAAACGCGAATACCAGCTCCGTGAATTGGCTGGAAGCCATCTATATCTGCAACGCGATCAGTATTTTCTTTATATGTAAGAATATTGCCAGTCGCTATCTTTACCTTTTCCAAGCACAATGCAAACAATTCTGACGGGATGACTTACCTGAAACAGAAAAAGATATATTTTTTTGATTAGATCATAATTATTGATAATTAACTGAATTTATGTTGATATAATGAATACATTGTTACAATAAAGCACGTCCCCCCTAAATTATAGCAAGAAATATTTCTATTTATCATATCATAAATATATATGTATTTTATGGAGGTATATAACATGACAGAAACCGGCGCAGCGTTACGCTGTAATAATATACATTTTATCGCGTCAAGGGATAATATATGACTTATGCAATTTGCGTAAATAGATATATTACGGGTGTCGGCAATAGCCGTTAACCATAAATTCGAGGCATTAATCACCGTGCCACCGCAAACAAAGCGCGGTGAAAAACATGGATCGTTCTAGCTAAGCAAGAATTTTCAAACGATACTTATAAGCCGCTTATCTCGAGGTCAAACCTTGCTATAGAACGACATTAGGCACCGTCTACGAAGTGTCTCCCCGTCGTCACAAAGAGGGTTTACATATTCATGGCCGTATAGTGGCGACAGCAAGGTATATTAATACCCCTGCAGTGTCGCCTCCTTTCGCGTGTCACTTTTTCTACTTTTCGTCTCGTTCTCGATTCCCGCACATATTATATGTCAAGTTAAACATAGATTAAATAAAATATTCTACAAAAACATTAATTAAATCGTTTAAGCGAATTTTTTTTCTTGCACAACGATCTAATTAAACCAGGTAGGAATTCATAAGTAAGAAAATAACGTCAGTAAATTCTATATTTTTCCCTTCGTTCCACCGTCAAGTCTCTCTCTTGAAGAGCGCTGCCGACCGGAATAACGAGTCTCAGGAAGTTTGCGAAAAAGAATTTTTTTGTATCACTAATTAGAATGAATGCGTATTCTCGCGCGCGCATATCTATTCATGGAAATAATTATCCCGCGTGCCGCAGACCGTCGTGGCTTTACAAAAGCAAAGACCAGGTATGATTCGGATATAGGTACATATAATACAATTTCACGTTATCAGCCAACGACACGAAGATATCGCGCCGTTCATCGAATGCAGCCGCGATGTTCTTCCCCTCGTTATCGGCGCGAGGTATTCGCGTAGAAAAATTGCATGTAACGAATCGTGGCCGGCCGATCTCGTTTCCGATCACGTTTCCGCGGTATTGAATCATCCAATTAGTGTCGTCGCGTGGCGAGAGAAACGGAGAGACGACACGCCGAGGGTGTACGGACGCGTTCAGGTGCCGATGCGTCCTGAAGGATACGCGAGATGAGAGATATCCGTATATTAAAAGACACATACGGTAGATTTGCTCAAATTTTCCAATTAGAGACGCCCTCTCTTCCGATATCCGCGCGTCTATATGGATGTACGTGATTTTAACGAGATATATTTGTCTGCCAAATATTAATGGCTTCTGAAACGCGTCTATGCGCGGGAGCGAATTCATGTACATTTAATGCGTTTTGGTAATCTCCGGAAATCCATCCATTGTAAGCTGCGCTGTAGCAAAAACTGGCCGATGTGAGGTTTTTGGCTCGGTAAAAGAGTCATCTTCGGTAGAGTTTTCGAATATCCGCACGATTCCCAGAAGATCTAGATATGCCCGCGTAAGTGGGTTAAGTCCGCGGGACTTTTGCGGATTAAGGAGAACGCGGCCAACCCTCTCGCTCGCAGACGAGGCAGACGACGAAACGCCGAAAACGTGGGTTCGCGTTAAATCACGTTGCAGACTCGGCTGGAATTATAGTGAGTTTTATGTCGCACGCGTACGGAGAAAGAAAGGAGAAGAGATTTCTTCGTGCCGGAATGTGCCTCGAGAATATTATTACCGAGTACCACCGCGAATACGAGACACGTGTGCCGAGTCGATATGCAATACGACAAAAGGTCATTCGTAAATTCCTATCTAATTATGTATCTGTGGAACAATATTGCGCAGGATACAAAATAGCAATCGCGAGTAGTTTGTCGGATAAGTTAGACAAGTTTCTTAACTCTCGCGAATATCCATAACACGCGCGCGCGGATGAGTCGTTTAATAAATAAACCGCGCAATAAATTCGACGTGTAAAGAGACTATATAGGGGGCGGTGGGACTAGGGGGCAGTTTCCTGTCGCATAAAATATTCGGCAATTCATTTTAGCACACATAATTAAAGCGCCATGTGTGCAGGAGGTCTCCCATAAATCTCCGGGATCAGCAATAACGTCGGAGACTTGGCCGTTGCCGTCGGTAGTGCGGATGATGGTGATGGTGGAGTAGAAGTGGTGGTGGTGGTAGGTAGCGTAGGGTGCCTACAATTCGTCGGCGAGCTTGGTGAAGAACGGTCTGGTATCAAGTCGCGAGAAATTATGTGAATGTTCTCGCCCTACACCAAGACGAGCGATAGCTGAGAAAATGGGGAGTCGCGTCCTGAGGGGAAAAGCTGGGGAATCAGAAAGCCATGGCCGCGGCTGAGGTGTCTAGACTTGGCTTGGCTCTGCACTTTGCACGCCGTACGTATTCAAACCGATTTGCGAGGATTCGCACGACAAAAAGTCAAAGAGAGAGAGAGAGAAAGAGGAGAACCCGGGATTTACATTGGTAATGCGTGCGCCGGAAGGGAAGAAGGGACAGGGATAACTCCGTCGAAGAAAATCGAAATCCTGACGATTTCTCAATGTGACCGCTCTTGCCAATGCTCTGGCAAGCTGCCAAAGATATCGAGATAATTTTATTCCACGTTATTATACATTACCGAAATATTCGATTGTTGTTATTTGATATTGTTTGCGTTGGTTTCGTAACTTTATCAGACGCATTCGCTTAAAAGATAAATGTTGATTCGTTTCAAGGAGATTTGAAATGTGATATATGTCATGCATGCGTTTGAAAGTACATGTAAAAGTTTCTCAACAACAAAATGCAAACGCAGAGAGCTAAAGACAATCAGGAACTCGTCGTCATTTGTGGCTCACCACCCTTTCCCTTCTCATGTCACGAGGTCGGACGTGGAGAATGTCCCCGACTGGTATCCCGGAGTCATGATTATACAGCAACATCGCGCTCGTTTATCATTCCGGCTATGCGCGGCGGCAGGCAACGCGATCTGTCTCTTTGTGGTAAGATAGCCAAACCCTTATTCGAGGGGGTTAGCCCGGGGAGCGTAGCCGCATCTGGACTGCCTCCAAAAGACCAAGACACCCCAGAATCTCCTGGCTCGGTCCAGATCCCCCGCCCCGCTGCTGACTTCATAAATTCAAGCGCGCTCCCCACCTTAAGCCAGAACCGCGTAACTGTTTCTAACCAATTATTATAAATAAAATGTGGCCAGCCGTAATGACAAACGGCAGGAGAGCGGGGCCGTCACGTGGTATGCCGAGCTCTTCGCCAATGGGCTCGGAGCCATCCGCCCTACCAGACTATACTAGGATTCGAAGGATTATGGCGACCTTCTCTTTTCTTCTCATTTTCCCCTCTCCTATAACAGTCGATGCAGTCTGCCCGCGAGATCTATGAGGTAGAAAGTTCGGGTTTTCAGTTCCAAGAACATATTAGACATAATGCGAAATTGCTAAACCGAAATCGACGATATATTTGCAGACTAAGTTGTAGGCTCGGCGTATAATTGATAGCCCGTTTAAATTGCCCAAAAAATTCTATTTGACTTTTTTTCTGATCATATAACTCCCGGGCACATGGCTATGAATATTAAACAGAATTGGTAGAAAACTTTTTCGAGGAAAAAATTTCGAGCAATCGGAAAATAATGGAAGCGATATAATCGTATGAAAGGCATTAAAGATTGAATTCAATTTAATAACATTGCGATTCTGTCTATTTAATTTTGAGGTAATTAAATGAAAGTTATTAATCATTGTTTCACTTCATACTGTATTAAGAATGATTGCTTAAGTTTTATATGTAAGGCCTGTGTGGAGATTGCGAAGTAGCTGAAAACTAGCTGGCAAAGAACGTGCAATAAATAAGACCGCGCGGCTCTATATCGCGATTAAAGCCAAATTATGTTTGTCAAGGCGCTCACGATTGCTGTTTACGGTCGAAAAGCAGCTGTCTTATTCTGGCAAACTTTGCTGGCATTCGGTACTGATATGAGTTTTACTTTGTCGGCCGTTGAATATAGCTAAAAGATTACTATTTTTTTTATAAAAATTCTGTTAATGAAGAAGCTATGAATAACAATTATTTTAATGCAGCGAAAATCAGTTACTTGCGCTGCCTGTATCAGATTTAAAATAGGAACTTTTGACAGTCAGATTATTAAGCAGATATTATTATATTATTTTTTAAATTTAAAAACATATATACATATGTAAAATAAAATAATATGTATAACGAAATATAAAATTTATTTTACGAGAAGAGAAAGATAAAAGATATAATTTGTGCTCGTCGCACATTAGTGTATAATAATTCATGTTTTAATTTTCATTGATTTCTTGAAAATAATGGATGTACAAACCACGTTGCAAGTCGGTATTATTTGTCCTCAAACAACTATCTCTCTTATCAAGAATAGCGCACTGTCGGTCGAATCTAATTTGGTTTTTGCTACGATGCGCTTTGCATCCATTTGCGTTGTTTTCATGCTGACTCGAGGTAAAAAGTTGAAATTAAATGGATTCATGGAGCTTTCTCGGATCCAACTCAATATTTTTCATACAATACGTGTAACGTAAAATTGTGCTGGACAAAAATTATCTAACAATATCCAACCTAACAATCCATCCTCTTCTCTTATACCATAAAAGAATAAAAGAAAATTTAGAGATTTTATGTAATAAATTCTAATAGGACATTTTGATCGCGCGCAACCAAAGTACCAAAGTCACACAGTTATATCGCAGGCAATATACGCGCGTCAATCGAAATGAGTCGCGGGCAAAGTGAAACCACATGCGAAAGTAATTAGTGTCACTTGTCACTTGCGCGCAGTCCAAGGGACAATTCCTACGACTTATCGTTACCCACCCACCCTGATGAAAGGCAGTAGCAGCAGCAGCAACAGCAGCAACAGCAGCAGTTGTAGCCCGCACCCTGGTCGCGTACACGCAACGGTAAGCCTAGACACACGTAGAACGTAACTTTGTGACGTCACACCGCAAACACGCCAGAGAGCGAGAGAGCCTAGTTACAAGCATTATACCTAACCGCTCCGCCTCGTTACGACAAGATGTGCTTCTGGTTTTCGCTGCACGCGTGCAAGCCGGTCTGCGGGTTAATTCGTGCGAGGAAGTTTCCAGAACAAGAGTAGAGGGAACAAAGCGTGCGGGGCTGCGGAAAGGTAGCGGCAGGCGAGAGATTGCGTTAGCGTGGCACCAAGGTAAATCCAATCGATCTTCCTCACGCGAGAGGCATTAACGAATTCTCCTATTCGACGAGCTTAATTCGCCCCTCGTTTACCCGCAGCCAAGACCTCGTGTGTATGTAATTAATATACGCACACCGTTGAAAGGAGAAACTAGCACGTGATGCGTGCCGACGTGAGGTACTCTGTCTGAATATCTGAACGAAACACACAGAGTATGGGAATAGGAGGGATAGAGCACCAGAAACCAAACTCGCTCATGCAAATATCTCTCGCTTTATTATTTTGATCGTTGTCGATAGCAAATGGCCCATATACCGAGCGCGTTAGATTCGCAGCGTGGTATTTTTCTCTCGTATTATGTAAATTTGCCATTGAATCGAAAGTGTACGGGTCAGGTACAGGCGAATTGATTCGAGGAATCGCGCTGCATTGCGGAGGGGCGGACGAGAGTCCTTCTGAATTATTAGGGTACTGCGAAACGCCTCGAGGTTGCAATAAGATCGCCGTTATCGTGTGTTCTCGAATAAATTTCAGGAATAGCAGGTAACGGACTGAGATATTTTGAATAACGATCTCATCAACTCGCGCCGGCGTGAATAAATTACTGGGTGTAATGTAAACTGATGCGTTCTTGGTTGTAATGGTCTGGAATGTATGAGAGAGGATATTCTCTCACGGAACATTGCTTACATCAGAAATAGGACGCTAATTACACGGTTGCTAATCGTGGCCTTTCCGAAGTAACTTGTATGAGTTGGTTTCCAACCTTGCGGGGTAAAAGTTCATGCATAAATCGCTATGTTGCTTGCTTCTCTCATCGGGGAAGAAAAATTTTATACCGTAAACTCTTGTGAAATTCCGTCTCCGCAAATGACTCGCTTCCGACTTCCTAAAGTTTGTTCGCGAGCCGAAATCGGTATTTACCTAGCTTTTCCCGTCTCGCGAAACTGTTATAAAGTACGCAAATATTCCGGCGAGCCTCTCTTCGTATTGTTTCGAACGTTGAATTCGTACACATGCCACGCGTCCATTATTCGTAGGCGCGTTTCTCCGGTAAGCAGAAATAAACAGCACAAATATTCGCAGAAAATCCACGTTTTCCCGCTTTTCGACCCAGAAGCCAGCCGCAGGTCGGGTTTGCCGTTATCAACCCTCTCCGCCCCTAAGAGTCCGGTATCTACTTTCGGACGAAAATAATTAAAATGGAAAGCGAATAGAGAAAGAGAGGGAACGAGCGCGCGTTTCTGCGACGCAGCGCAAAATATCGACGAGATTACATTGCGCCGGCTGTAATGCGGATGCAAATACGATGGTAAAATATTCCGAGTGTGCAAATTAAAATGACACTTATATATATATATATATATATATATATATATGTGTATATATATACAATATATGTATATATTGTATATATATGTATATATAAATATACATATTTGTACGTACATGTATGTATATATACATAGGTGTGTATAGCTTTGCGGCGTTGCGTTGCACTGGCCTCGTATAAATTGTTTACGTTGCACCCAGTTTGCGATATTATACCGAAAGCGCGCCCGCATGTGCCGATACATCGCACGCATTCACGCACGCACTCATACCGTTCCGAGCACTTTGTGCCGGTCGCGTATACCTGCGGATGCCGGTTTTCTACCCGGTATACCTTCAATTGCACCGCGCCCAGTAATACGGTGAGCGGCGGAAAAGCGCAGGTACATCGCCGGGAGGAGAAAACTCGCTGAAAATTCCCAATGTTTATTCATATAATTTGCATGTAATTATTTCTGATACGCCGGCCGGTCGGCGCAATATATATTGTGCGTGCGGATATATATACTCGCGTATATATATATATGTACAATACCATATATACATGACCGTATGTACAATTACAGTAGCGCGCGGTACAAGGAAAACGAGGCGAACGAGGGAGGGAAAGAGAAAGGGTAGTTCCATGGGCGAATCACCGGGCGAGCGGTATGTGCCTCGAATGTCCGTCGCGATTTATCTCGTCCGCATTTTAAAATGGCCCGCTGTCACACGGCGTGTCGTCGTGCTCGTTGGAGAATACGCGGTATACGAGAATGTCGTGCGGACAAAAAACTTTGCAGATGCACCCGATGAAACGTTTATGCGCGCGAGAGATACTCTCGGTATATATGTACCTATATATTGTCAGAATCCGGGATTACGCTCTCGAATTTTGACAGATGCGTGTGCATATAAACGCATAAAGATAAATTTTATCTTTTGGATTTAATCATAAATTATCATCATAAGCTGAAAAATGAGTAAATTGGAAAAGGGGTAAATTGTATGTATATAAACGACGTTTAGGCAAACGAAAGTTTATATTCATGTCGCTATTATGTGTATGCGAAATTCATAGTTTGACATAATGGCAGGATATTGCGGTACGCGCGCCTCCTCTGGAAATAAACGTCGTTTTACACACCGTAACACAGTAACTTACGTACTATATATTATAATACAGTACTTGAGCGCATGCGACGAAAATTACGTTGTTGAGAATTAATTTTATCGGTTAATTTTTTTATTCACCTTTACAGCCTAAAGTGAAAGAGGAAGGAAAAAAGAGATAGAGAAGATTCAAACGAATGACAATATTCCGCCTGTGCCTCTTTGCCAGTAGCGATTCTTTTATTTTTTTACTCACGGCCTTCTGCCGCTTTTCTCTGCCGCTCGTCCCCGGCAAATACCGGGGAAAGAACGGGAAATATAGATATAGCCGGTGTGCAATAATTTCACGGGCTGATCGTCGCGGAATCGTCGTTCGCGGGAAAGGGACGATTGGAAGTATAATTGAACCACCGTCTCGCGATTAATATCCATAGGAGTGTGAGGCGCCCGGAACATTTTTCATTAGAGCCCATTCGCATTGAATTCCTTTAATTCTCGACCTTTCTTCCATCGTTGTTGTGTGTAGGATGTCTAGATTTTTGCATTATATCCTGCGTTATTTTTAATAATTTTATAACCAACTTATATATCATTAATATTATCAATCTTTATTCAAATTTTGCAAATCCTCCATAAAACTAAGAGACAGAAAACAGGATTGCAATCGTACATATATTTCTTTTCTTATACTCGAATCTTTCAGTATAATTCTATAAGTAGCTAATTTTTTATCTAGTGGTGTGTATAATTAATTCAAGAATAAATATTTTGTACATGTGTTTGGTATATTTGTATCGATGTGATCTGGCGATGTCGCTATACATTTCATCGTCGGCTCGTGAATTACCGTGGCCGTGTAGCCAGCTGTGGCGATCTTGTCTCGCCAGACACGTGTACACGATGCGCAACATCCATTTATACGGTTGGCACTCAACTTGGCACCAGTCATGGTTGATGAGCCCTCGCTGGTAGAGGGAAACGGCTATTAGTCATCGTTATATGTCACCTTAGTCCTGCAATACGACCGACTACGAGTGCGTGGGAAATGGCTAACTCCACGTTTCGGTTAACGCGTCGCGCAAAAGACTCGTTATGAATAAAAGGAAAGAAGAGAAAGAAAGGGAACTTTTCTTTATTTTTTTTTTTTGCACGTTGACCGAAACGAAGAAAAAGAGACAAACTCTGTAGTGTTCGCTCTAGGAGGTAGACCCTCGTTCGGTGCCCGAAGAACTGCTACAGGTTTGGCGAATCCGCGGCTCTCTGTGTGCGAACGGAGTTTGATATGTGGGTGTACATACTCGCGGGGGCCATTACCACCCTAGAAGCGCTGTAAGGGCAACACGTCTGAATGGGGTATACGCGATATATAGGTGAGCGCAACACGGGTCTCACATTACTTTTGCGGTAGATTTATTATCGCCCCGACAGCGTCGGATAGAAACGATGGAAGTAGTTGGTGCGCCGCGAAGGAGAAAAAAGTGTATCATCACGTAGAATCTTGGTACGAAGAATCAGGATGGAGAGAACTCCGAAACTATATGTGTGTGTGTGTATATGTAAGCACACACACACACACACACACACACATATGCGAACATATACTTTGTACACGGTTCTTCGCTTACAACGATATCGTAATAGATGGGTGACGTTAATGCGATCTTAAACGGTAAAATATTCATTCTTCGCAAGAAAGATGAATAGTATCGAAAACTTTGAGCGTAATGCAAAGCATGGGAGCACGTTGTATAAAGAGGATTATATAAAATTTTCTTTGTGTTAAGTTCGATTATTATTGTCATTCAATTACGGTCGGTAACATTACGCATGTCTCTTTCTTCATGCAGAAAGAAAACGTCAAATCTTGGATATTACAAGCTTTATAACTAAATTTGCTGATTTGCGAGATTTCAGGTTCTCTCAGTCAAGTACCTAAGATGAACTAGAATATTTCGTAGGCGGAAGTCTTTGGTATACATTCTCTCATTTATGGCAGCGCACCGTTTACATCGTTGAAATTTTTTATTTGCAGTATATATTCATGGCGAGCGGCAAAATTTAACGAAGGCAAAAAGGAGGGAAAAAGAGAGCCGACTGACACGATTAAAAAGTGAATCCCAGAGGGATGCAAGCGGGTCCAATTACTCAGAGACGTACTATTCGTGTGCTGGATTCATTCCCCGCGATTTTTCCCTCGGAATACGCGATGGCGGCGCGCAAAACGAGATGTCACCTCTCGAAAATCTCGCTCGGGAGCTGATACCATCAACTTTGCTTTGCCTTGTCCTTGACAGCTCCTCCAAGATTGAAGTAGGCAGTAGTTTAATCAAGTCGCTGATATAATGTCCGTTATAATACATATTTAAATATTTGATAACATCGGTATGTATAAAGTGGAACATGACGCTTTGACGTGGCGAAACCACGGTCACGAAACCGTTTTGTATTCATGTTAAATACAAAAAAAAACATTGGAAAGCCAGCAGAAAATGCTTTAATTAAATGTGAGCAGTTTTTAATTGGCACTTGCTAAGCGTCGAGAGGCTAACTAATTTCGGCGCTTTGTCCCAGTTACCTATTAAATCCTGTCCAAGCTCAACATTGCATCGATTCGAAAGTACCAACGGATCTAAAAGTTTACCCCGGGAACTCCTCTCCTCTCCTCTCGCAAAATAGGCCACGGATAGCTCCATCTATTTTTACCGACTATTCATTGAAGCTGCATAAATTAAATATTTTAACTTTGAAAGAAGATATGGTTTTATATTACTTCGTGTCAAGTATGTCGCCCGCGGCCTGGCATACTTCGAAAATAATTCACATCCCGTGAAATAGACTTCGAAGACTAAGACTATGAGCGTTTTGCAAACGGAACACGTATTCTTGTAGCCGTGTCGTACATTTCGTTTACCTCCTTCAACTCTTCAAGGAATGCGCGCAATAATTTACTTTGCAATAATCGTCTCAATTACAACAATCTTTTCCGTATTCTATTTACACGTGCAATAAATATAAAAAGCCAAAATCCTCGATGAATGGTTAATCTCGATAATGGATAAACGAGTAGAAACGGGAACAGATTCGTTATCGAAAAACACTAAAAGATAAACACAGGTAGCCCGACTCGAAGTTTAAAGTTATCGAACACGTACTGGACAAACAGCGAGAAGTTTGTGCAACGTGTGATTGCTAATTCCTCAGGGTGCTATTACGGAGAGCAATGGATGGCGCATTACGGCAAGCGACAAGCCTTCGTTGCGGGCACATGACGTAGCCATCCGACCCTTCGTCCTTACCCGTTCAAAGGGACGACGACGACGGCATCGACCGGATCTCGTTGACGACGACGACGATAACGGCGGCAACGTGACTTGGAGTGGCTCGAGAGGCGGGGAAAATCAGTCTTTCAACGTGGTAATCGCGTGAATAGTCGTGAGAGGCACGCTCCCTTTAAACGGAGAATAAATTCACCCCTTTTCTCCCCCCAGGGAGGTTGAATCTTATCGACACATCGCGTTGTTTAATATTTGGGTAACCCAGTTATTCTCCGCGCGGCTGGTTTAAAGCCGCTACACAAAGTATCGGGAGAAGCGCAGTATAAACTATAAACCCACGGTAACACAAGTCCTTGTTCGCGAATAGCGCGTTCCTTAATTAATTAAATTTTCGTCGCTGCCGACGAAACAGTCTGTTCGACATCCACGATACGCGAACTTCGTCATGTACTAAACTTTGTCTCCGCGCTAGTAGTTTGTCCGACGATTACGGGCCCTTTAATTAAAACCTCACTCTTTTCCTCTCAAAAGCGCCTCTCAGTTTCGTGTCTCGCGCTCTCGAGAGCCGCTGCGTACGGCTCGTTACGTTGTCGTCGGCGCGCATAATTCCTTAATGAATGCCGCTGTGCAATTAAATTAATGAAACAAAAACGGCTGTATTTACATATTCGCCGACATATGTACCGATTAGAGAGAGAGAGAGAGAGAGAGAGAGAGAGAGGAGAATAGAGACGAAGAGCTGTACTGCGAGATCGAGAAAAAGCCACGGCAAAGGAAGAGACGCAAGCTGTAAGCGAAGAACGTGGATCTCGTTCCCGTGAAATTGGGGTGAAAACCGGCGAAGATGAGCACGCGGCAGAGGAAGAAAAATATATTCAAGAGACCGTCGAGGGACAAGTACAGAGACAGGGTGGCAGGATATCAAGGTATCGATCCGAGAGTTGAACTACGCCACACGACGACGACGAGGAGCGACTCTCGAAGCGGCCGTGTCTCTTCACGCTCGGTCGCGCTTTTCGTTAACGCCGAGCTAAGAGCCAGGGCTCGTGTAACGGGATCCTCGCGGAAAGCGTCTTGGGGTTTTATGGTGCCCCCCTTCGCCTTCGGATCAGAAGAGACGAAGAAGGGAGGAGAGAGAGAGAGAGGGTAGGACAGTGAACCTGGTATCGACCGACTCGCGGCAAGTTCAGGGTCGCACTGTCGCACCGCGACTACACTCTCCGTCCCTGCGCGCTGTGCGTTCCGTAATCTCCACCCCCTTTTCCACGAACTGCCGTCAAACCCTTGGAACGAGCCGCCTATCCCTCTCGCGTCGCTCGGTTTTACGAGGGATGGATGGATGGATGAATGGTGTGAGGAGCCCGCCACGCACAGCTGTTTGCATACACCCCTCTTCCTCCCACTTTCCCCTCCTTTCTCACCCCATCTCTTTCGGGTTTCTCTCCGACTACTCGCCTTCCGAAAGACGAGCAAATAATAACCCCGCGATGACTTGCAGTCTTGGCCGAGCACCTCCGATTTTCCTCTCGTGCGTTTCCCCTCGTTGTTTAACTCTTTCGAGGAGACGAGAGAGAATGCGCGACGCGTCGACCGAACGAACGTCCGACTTCAAATCGCCCCGACTCTGCCTTGTACTCGTTTCGCCGTGAGTTTTAATGACGGCAGAAGGCGCTTCATTAATTTCTCAGCGCAGCACGCGAGCCTGTCACATTTACCGCGGGCGTTTTCAAGTTTGTTTTTATGATTGTTCTTTTTAATTTAATATAGCAGTCATTTACGTCAATTAAGCATCGCGTAATATTTAAGTTAAAAAAAAGGAAAACTTATATATATATATTTGTATTGAAGAATACATCAGTTCTTTAGATTAGTTTTCAATCAGATTTTATATATGTTGTTTGCTATTATTTGTTATTAAAATCACGGTTTTTAATTTTATTACGTTATATCTTTTTTGTATCTCACGTAATCAATTTTTCTCCAATGAAATATTGTTGTCACAGAAATATTTGATAAAAAATTATTGACCAGTTCGACATCGCACATAAAAATTGGTGGTTTTTAACAGTTAACGACAACAGGCGTATGCAATAAATGGTAATAGCATGAAAAATAGGAATTGTTTCAACTTTGGTGACACATCTCTATCGATTACTATTACGATAATTGTTTCGCGAACGATGAAAAACGCGGTCGGGCATACGAAATAAGTCAAACAGGATATTGGAAGCTCTCTTGCATATCTGGGTTAAAGGATACTCTCTCGTTTTCGCTCACCTGCACGGCAGAATTGAATCGAGAGTCACGCTCGCGGGGAATCGTTTAAAGGGAATTACAATCCGGACTATTGGGCGGAAGGAGCACGGGTGGAAAGAAGGAAAGAGAGAGGGAAGGGAAGAGAAGAAGGCGATATTTCGTCGATTCCTATTCGGTGGTCGTGGATAAACTTGGCCGCGGCTGTATGCGTGCGACTCATCGATGAACACACTCTTTCCCCTTGGCAAGTTCGGCGTAGTGAATTGAAATTAACATAAAATCGAAATGCCGGGAAACTTTGCGCATAAAGAGTCAACTGCCCAAGTTCGTTGAATAGCTGCGAACGGGCAACTCCGTTTCGGTATGAAAGAGGTACCCCTATCCCCGTTTTCCCCGCACTCCGCCGACACCTTCGTCGAATGCAGCCACCTCCACTTACCTTTTCCAGCAAGTCTCCTCTGCATCCCGCCAACTACCGTTCGAGCGGCGAAGCAGAGTGTAGAAAAGGTCCCGGAATAATTAGACGAGCGGTACGTTTCCGCCGTGGCGATAACGTCCGGCTCGTAAGACCAATAATTTCTCTCTCTGATGCTACGTTACGCGACACTCGGTCTTTGTATCTCGAAAATGTAAGGCGCGATAACGTGCCGGCGCGATAATGGACGGCCCGAATACGGAATAGCTTTATCGTCGAGCTTTTTCTCTCTTCGCACATTACTGAAAATAGAAAGTTTATCGCGGAAATCACGAGCGGCGAGCGCGTACTAAAACATACAAGCGATATCTTGAGACGCGATATTAACAATGCGGAGAATGAATCGGTCGTTTCATAAGAGATAATAGTCGCGAGAATTAGTCGCTCGTCTCGATCGCACGCAAAATTCACAAATCTTAACGAGCTCTCTCCGGTGGAGAGGAAGATCCTTCCTCCTCCGTGAAATATACCGTTAATAACCTTAGACGGAGCCAATTTCTCATGACTTTTACCGGGCCGGGATTTACCGGACCACGTCCACGGCATATTTCGGAAATATAAGAACCCGGTGTGCGCGACGGTTAAGGAGCACGCTCCGCTCGTACGCCAAAGATCACGTAGCACGATAATGGCTTCCTTTCCGTTCCTTATCGTGCTGGCGACATTCAAAATCCTAGGCCATTACTGCCGAGCGAATGGTACCCTTTTCAGGTGAAGTACGTAGCTAGGTATATGTATTCCACGGAAAATTTTTCCGTCGCATTAACGTGACAGATTATACAGCTGCTCTATCTCTCTCTCTCTCTCTCTCTCTTTCTATTTCTGATCAAATTTAGCTTTCGAGCTCTCTGATCAAGAGCACGTTTATCTACAATCTTTCCTTATCTTCGAACTGTGTACATTTTATTTCTTTCTTCTTCGTCGCGCGCGCTACATCTATTTTTAAGCTCCGTTTTACTAAAGATTTAATTGAAAGAATCGAAAATCGATAGTACGCTTCTTTCTGCTGATTTATTTTTAATATCATTTTCAATATTTTTTCATTTTTTTTTTTTGGTGCACAAGTGTCTTTTTTTCATAGAAATAAAATTTGCAGTTATCAATATGTTTTTGCACTAAAAAGAAGATGTTAAACGAGAATAGGTGACGAGCCTTTTAAATATGCACTACTTTTGCAAACAGATTTTTTAACTATTTGGAACGTAATAGGATTACCGCGCAAAAAAACGCGTATAACAAGCAAATTTTATATGTAGTCAGCGAGATGGAATATTACGAAATTAATTTGTAATATGTGATTTTTGCAAGTTACATATTTACAATTTTGCAGAAATCTGCATAATAAATGATTGCAATTTAGAAGGAAATAAAAGATGGTCTAAATTTTTTTTCTCCGGCGATGAGATCAAATCTGAATATATCGCACAAGCTTGCAAAGGACAAAGACCCGCTTCGTGCAATGGACTTACAGGCAATCAGGCGCCTTCGTGACCATCCCTATAAGGGCGACGCCAGTTCATTAATCCGTCGTGTCGCGGATCGCTCGTCACGACGGCCAAACAAAGAATGAAGGTTTATCGCGAACGACGTCTAATAAACTGACGACGGTTTCTTGTCGCGGGGTAAGGCTCATTCGACGTCATGCTGACATCCTGTCATCAGTCTTCATTATCGAACAATGGACCGGCACCGCGGTTAACAGCTCATCTGTGCTACGAACGCGACGCACCTCGTGAGAGATTACGATGTGTCTACTGTAATGGAACTCGTTCGCGGTTAAGGGAACAATAGAGTTAGACGATTAAGTGATATCTAGTAAGAGAAGGTGGCAAGCGCATCAGAGATTCCAGACGACGGTTCATAATGAAACGACGTCAACTTCGTCCTTTAAGGAATCTTCCTTTAAAAGGCTCCTCTTAGTACGAAAACAAGAAGACTCGTGCGCGCTGAATCTTACGAAGATTACAACGTCAAGTAAGTGAAGTGGAAATAAGTAATTGCTGTAAGTAATAATAAACCTATCGCGATGTTATTTCTATTTTTAAGTTTATAATACAACTTGCGTAAGGCGCTTTAGGACATCTATCATAGTTGAAAATTATATATTTGTGATATTAATCAAACCGTACTAATAAATAATTATATATCATACATCTCTATATTGCATAAATAATAAATAATTAATTGGCATACAATTCAACATCATGTTCCAACCACATATTCACTACTGTTTCAGACTGCGTAGCGAACGATATATAACATACAATACGCGGTGCAAACCTCGATGCCAATCTCCATAAGACTCAATCAAATTAATTTGATTCATTAATCCAAACCGCATTGTAACGTTACAATTATTTTGCCATCATCGCCGCTAATAGCTTTCGATGTGTACGCAACGAGAGTATATACGACACATTTTATGGAGTATGCGCATACGTTATGCCGCAATGTAGAAGGCCAACCCTTTTCAAAGTGCCGCAGGTACATAGTGCGGTATGTAACCAATAGTATGAACTCAATGGCGCAGGCTCCATTAGGTGGTTAGGACGCCCGGGGCCTTCTCTCTCATATTTCCTTCTCTCTCTCTCACCTCCTTCTCTCTCTCTCTCTTTCTCTTCTTTTGGTTTTGTTCCTGCTTCTCATTTAACTGATACCTTCTTTATTCCAATTTATAAAGGTCCTCTCTTTCTCTGTCGTATATTTGTGATATTAATTAAGGGAAGAACGTGGGGTGGGGCCACGCGAGAACGGAGGTAGTGTAAATAGGTCCAAGTATTATGTTATCCAACAGACTGACAGCCCGGCCCCATTATCTCTAGCAGCAAGAATAACTCTAGGCCTCTCACCCCCTTTCTCCCTTTCCGCGTCTCACCCTTTCTCCCACTCTTCTCCCTTCGGCAACTAATCTTCTAAAACACACGAACCGGCGTACCGCACTGCGTTCTCTCGAGCTACATCGAATTCATCCTACTTGTGATTCGTAGCACGCAAGATATTGGGCTGCGAATCCATCTTTGTATTCGCTTGTTACCGTGGAAATTAGCTTCTCGATTATAATTGCGGGATCGCGTTTCAGAATTATGTATTTCGCTCGACGATATTGGACGTAAGGCATTCGTGATGAGGATCGCAACGCGATAGACATTCCAAAGTGCCGATCCATCTAAATTATCTCGACTAAAAACATTCGAGTAGTTACGTTTCCACATCTCTATATCTTTTTTCCCCTTCCCTTTATTGCGAAATTTTTATTCGATGCGCATCAATCTGCGCGCGAGGGTAATCAGATTTCAGTAAATTGATCGTTAGCACATATAGTTCATGCTGCGCTCGGTGAAATATTGCTACTAGAATTTTCTATCATAATGAAATATGAAGTACACGCAAAACTGTGCAGCCGGACAAAGTAGTTTTGAAGCTGTTAAATACAAAAACAGTGATTTCGAGGAAATCTAATTATTGGCCTACATCCAGGCATATTATTTTATCCGAATAGAGTCGTAAGCCTGTAATTTTGTCAGTACGCGGCGGCGTTCTAAAAGCGGGCTAACCGGTCCATGAATAATGCAACCCCGTACGTCTTGCTGATAATTATGTTTTACACCGTTATGCCGTGTTTCGTTAACTCAATGGCGGCCGCGCCCTTTCCATCCGCTTTGGTATTATACCTGCATATTCATTACTTAACGTTAAGTATGACTTCAACCGGGAGGGCTTAAGTTCAAGCAGAAGTAAAACTGATTATTACACGTGCGCGGACGAACGTACTTCAAATCACGTTAAGCAACTTACTAATTTAACATCTAATCGCTGTCTACATTCGTTCGACTAAATTTTACGCCTCAATCTCTTTGCGTTAAATTTCCAACTAAACATTGAGAGATTTCAGAACCATCCTCATATGTCATATTAAGTGAAAATGATCAATCTTTTTCTTCATTCGACCCATATGGCATTTATATCATTGTATCGTTCTGGCAAATTGTCCGGCGAGTTGTATGCGTATACCATCAACGAAATCGATGTGTACGTTGAAGACTCGGTCGCTTGCACGTACGTATATGTACACACGATGCCAAGTAAGAGGAGCAGTGCGGGAGTAATTACAGTCTGTGCGCTGTAACTTCCTATCTGCGAGATCGAAATTACCATTGGACGGCGTATCTTGCGTCGCTTCTTTACGGGGCCAGTTACCGGGTGTACGCTGTTTGCATGTAAACGACGTCTTTACACGTACCGAAGGTTAGTCGTGCACTCATGTCCGTTTCGTTCACGACAAATTACAAGCGACACCGTTATACAGGAAAGATACATAACTTGTCTTTCGAGCTACGTGATTAATGCAACGTACATAGGGGGACTCGAATTAGCGCCTTTGCCAAAATCACTTTACGTTATTTTCCACGGTGTTAGCTAAAAATGCGCGTGTAAGCGCGTCAAGAATGTATACTGTATTTTTTACTGCAGATTGTATATTTAATTTTACCGCAAAAAATGCGATTATTTAGGAATTTAAAATATTTCAAAAAGTAATTACCGCCTTATTTTCTTTTCCATCATGTTATTTAAGACGTCAAAAAATTTTTCTCGAAGAGCGAAGAGAAGTTTCTTTCACTGCCTTTGAACATAATGGTGCGCATATAAGTCTAAAGAAGATAGACTCGGCTGCACACGGCATGAGTATAACGATATACGTGCTTCGTAGGACGGGATTGGTTAGGGATTGGCGCCGTACCCGCTGATCCGGGTTCGTCTAGGCATAATGCCACCCCTCGTAAGCCAGTCACGTCTCCCGTTGCCGTCATTTCCTGCACTTTCGCTCTACAACGCGCTGCGGATCGTACTAAAGTCATGATCACTAACTGGCGGGTCAATCATTGACACACTCTACTTGGCGCGATACTATGGTACTTTTCAGACACGAGTAATTAAACATGATCTTGAATCTCGAAATACAGAAGAATACAGAAACGGCATTTTAATTTGCGGATTTAAAGTTTACGATATTCGTTACACAAATTTTTCATGTTGGTAAAATATTTAAATGCAGCCGGACAAAGCGATAAAGAGGTAAATATAGAGAATGTAAAGAGATAAATTTACCAGGTGGCTCGATTTAATTGCATATGCAAAGACCGCTAAAAAATTAAATATACTCAGAAGTAAAAAATTTGGAAAAATTGATGTAATACAATTGTTAATGATATAACCAAGTCGGTGATAACATTTCGTTACATTTGCGGTTTAACATCCAGCTTCTAGCTTTTAACCTTATTGAGGCATATATTTCCTATCTTTTTCTTTCTCTCTCGTTCGGTAAAATTTACCATCGTAAATGTCACGAGGCTTCTCGAGGAAATTGAAAAAAAGCTGGGTGGCTCGCTTCTTTTACGAGGCGTCAAACGTTTCACCTCGTTAAAAGCTGGCAGCCCGTGCCGGCATCGGCATTAAGTAATGCAATACGCTTCGTCGGCGAAAAAAGACGAAGGAGATAGTCGGGAAAAAGAAGAGAAAACGCGGTCTGTGAGGCAGGAAAAGCTGGTGGAACTTTCCGTAATTAATACGTTAAACTTTTTTCCCCGGCCGCGCGCGCCGGATCTCACGCGCTCGTCCGTCCATTGAATGTCAATGATCGAAATCGCTCTTTGATATAATTCTCTTCTCACCGGCCTGAAGACGTGAGCGGGAACCCGTTATATATCGAACTCTCTATCGCGATATCTGTCAACCGCGTCAATATATTGCCAAGATCGTAATTACGAAACACATTTCTTTCGTTGATTAGCGACGGTTCATTATGTCGGTAATTACCAGCTTGTGTAATGCATTTAAGTGTTTCCTCGGCGGAATTAGCATGCTAACTAACTCCACCTCTCGCACTTTCTCGTCACAGTTCGAGTTCGGCGCTTCCGTTGCTCCCCCTTCTTCATCCCTCTCACTCTCTCTCTCTTCCTTCGATGAAACTGAATCACAGGTGGCAAACGTCGTAAATTGCGACACATTTACCCCACGAGAGAACGTTCAAATATCATACGTAGAGTAGTAATTCTATCTCGACAACATCATCATTTACTGTATTAAGTATAGTTAAACAACCTTATACATGAGTGTTGAATTTATTATGCAATTTAATTTATTTCTTATTAATTTATTTCTTATTAGATTTATTTGCTAAACTTGACATTAAAAAAATTCCGTTATAAGAGAGAATCAGAAAAAAATATACGTAGATATATTTGACATTTATAAGAATGCTTAAACAAAAATTCTGAACAATGTCTCGGTTATATTCCGATATATCGATGACCATGTATTGATGTTTGCCGGGATGAAGGAGGCTGCGTGGGTAGTCGGGCGATAGGTGCAAACAAGAAATGAGAATACCTATTCCTCCTCCGCACCGACCAGACCAGGCTGGATCAGACCGAATGCTTTGGAGAGTGTGCGGAGGAAGGTATCGCGCACACTGCACCGGGGATGGAACATATACAGTAGCTAGTCGATGTGATTGGCCTTGTGCCAGGGGCCTCTAACGACGCTTTCGAAAGGAGGAGAATCCTACTTGGTCCTCTCCAACGACGACGAGCCTCCAAAGATACTCGGGACCGGAGCGGCGGTGACGCAATGTTGCCGCAATCACATTTTGGCACGCCTCCGTCTAACCTATACCCCCCGGCGGGGGGTCTTGTGCCTTCGATACCTCGCACCGTGTTGAATTCGACCGGTATCGACCGTGCGGAACTTGAACGGTCATCTAACGGACGGCCCGACCGAGGCTTCCGCTACTGTGCAAATTCGCGGCTGACTATACGGTCGACTGCACCTACTTGCTCCTCTCTCGCGTCAGCTTCTCAGTTTTCTGATATTCCTATTAAATCGACTGTACACGTAATATCAACGTCAATTGAATTTCGATATACATACGTAGCGAAATATGATTAATTTTATTCTCGTCGAGAAAATCGCGAGAAAATCAAGTCGCTTACAAATGCGCTGAAATATCCTTTTAAACAACGAAGCTACACATGTGTCACATCATTTAGCACACTAAGCTGTTGAGCTCGCAACAGTGTACGTACATACGAATAATAAATCTGTCGTGTACAAACAGTGAAACTACTTTATTACGTCCGCTTTAAATCTTTGCTAGCTGTGCATTATACGCAAGTGTCCAGTAGTTCGCATACATTCTATGCCATTGACAGAAATATCGATCTAACCGTTGTTGTCACTTCTATGCTAATAGGATATATTCCAGCAATGCGGATATTCATGTCAGTATCAGAAAGTTCTATGTGTTATATAGAAGAGATGTTACACGTGTATAATGAGTATTACATACAGAATATTTTTACGCGACAAACAAAGTATTGATTTTTTTTTTTTTTTTTTTTTTTTTGCAACGATGCATATGAGGAAAATTTTTAGCATCCGCGGAGGAGAAGAAATCTCGTTCGAATCGCCAATACTATTTCTATGCATCGCTCGCGATGGAAGTTTTCGGATTCTCTCTTTAAATAAGAAGACGAGATGCGTG
Source organism: Nylanderia fulva (assembly GCF_048542155.1). Lineage (NCBI taxonomy): Eukaryota > Metazoa > Arthropoda > Insecta > Hymenoptera > Formicidae > Nylanderia > Nylanderia fulva. Next base: position 7,288,406 of record NW_028190368.1, on the reverse strand, counting down.
GCGCAGTCGAATAAAGTGCTGTAAAATAAAGGAGTATCTCCATGGGGTGATTCGGTAGGCACGGCGCGAGTTTCAGTGGCTGCGGATGGAGAGTGGTTGTATCTAATTTAAATTCCCGACATAAAAAGCTTGCAGAACGCGAACGATGGTCGGGATAGCGTGGATCGCGGCCAAGCCACGTGCGGCTGCGAGATTCATTCCGCTTTACATGGCCGGTCTGTAGCCATCCACTTCTCCGCATCTCCCCGAAATTTCCTTTCTCTCTCTCCCTCTTTTCTATCTTTATCCTACCCATTGTGTTCTCTTGCTCTCTGCTACCGAGATCTCATCTCCACGCAACCCATTCCGCGCCTCGAGCCAAGGTATGACCGGCAGCCTAATGCTGTAGAGGGTTTCCCTTGGGAAACAGAATTATCTAGCAACGAAGATATTCAGCGTCTTCGGAACGAGATATTTAGCAAAAGAGAAAGAATTTCAAATTGATCCCAGAGTAATAAAAATGAAAATTAGAAAGACTAGTTTTTTTTATATAATTACATATTTTGCAATTCGTTTTTATTTTAAATTAGAATAATTGATATTAACGTTTTATATCGTTTTAGCTTATATATATTTTTCTTAAATAAAAGAATAATATTAAACTAAATGATAAGGTTGATTAAATGAGATAGAAATTGTAGACAGTTTTTTTTGCATAATAACATTTGTTTATTATTTAGATAGCAAAGATGTAGCAACGATCTTTACAAGTCTTTTAAGCTTTATTCGTTGAAGAAATACGAACAATTCAGCTTAGAATCGATAGAAAGATAAAATTGAAAATCTACTTTCATTTAGAAATAGCATGGGTCTATTCCCGCAACTTTTCAGGATCTAACAGAGAAAGGACATCCGAAGGTTCTGGAGTGGAATCTTTTGGTCTGTGTGTCTTTTCGTTTCTAAAGCAGCCCCGACGTCGTTCTAACTCGAAGTTCCTCTCCCATTACGATAGCAAAAGAAACCTTTTCCCTTTCTTTTCGTACGATTTCCACCTACTTCAAAGGACATCCATTAAAAGAGGCCGACTATAATCTCTCCAGCACTGTTCTCAAAATCAAATCAGCAAACCCGTAGAGCTAGTTTGTCGTAAAAAAGTACTCGAATGTGCTCAATAGACTTTTCTTGAAATAGCATGATAAATGGCCGATAATTCATAATCTATAAATCTCTCTTTTTTCGTGGAATTTAGTGAACGAGTACCTATACATAAAAGAGAAATTAATGAAAAGCAGCTAAATATTCAAAAATTTGGTATTATTATTAGAGAGACGGCCAATGTACTCTCGTATATTGGGAGACCGCATATTTTGTAATCACTGCAAAAATTGTAAAAATATGCCATGTCGCATTTTTAATGCAGATATATTCACTTTCTACCATTAACACGAGGTGTTTCGTGTTAAGGTGTCCCTCTGAAGCCCCGGTTTTGAAAAATAAAAAAATGCCGAATACATGAATAGTACGTTTTACGTTGTACTCTCCCTGATATTCAAATTACTTCGACATAAATCTGGTAGGGTTGATGATTATCGCGTGACTTTTTTTTGGTCGTCGCTGCGTGCGAAGTATCATAATACAAAGTATGCATAATGCTTTTCATTTGCCAAACACGTAGACCGGGTAATTGACCATCGTCGTTGCACGTATAACTGCCATATAGAGCGGAATCAGAATTTTGGCCCAATATTATACGCAATTGAGATATATCAGTTCGCTCCGCGAATCCCCCATATTTTGCGACGCGATCAACGCGATCGAAACTAGGCGCTAACAATGATCAAAATGATGCTGCGCGCAAATCCTCTCTGTCCCGTTCCACCTCCTCTCACGCGAGTTCGCCATGCCATCGATTCTACTAGCGTTACTAGTATTTCCGATAATTCTCGATGCATGCACGTGCGACGCATTTACACCGCTCGTAAAGTCGAATTATGCCCGTCAAATATTAACACGATTCTAGCATTAGAGATCGTGCAATGTTCTCATTTGAAGATCGCAATATATTCGAGAGCAAATGGGGACTATCGATTATCACATATGATCTATCATAATGGAAATTTCTGGTCTCTTTTGCTCTTATTTATAGATAGGTTAATGATCGCTCCTTATCATCTATTATTCAATCTTCAATGTACTATTTTGCATAGTATAACATATTTTATACTTGAATACTTTAAATGCTATAAATATAATTATTAATTATATAAATCCAATGTAAATTCCAAATACGCAAAGTCTGCACACTTCTAGCATTTTTGAATGCTACAGATGTTTCTTGTATTTAATCTCATATATGTAAATAGCAAGCGAGAATGGAGCATGTATATTAATGAAGGCAAAGACGAGTGTGCTTTACTTGTCCGTCGGGACGCCTCGGCAAGGGTAATATACGTCAGGAGCGGAAGCGCCTGAATTAGTTACAAATTCAGGCGTAGTAAACGATCCGGCGCTTATAGAACGAGAGCCTCGCGAGCTTTGGAAATTCTCGCCGCGGCGCGGCGGATAGAGCGATGGCGGCGCGTGGTAGGTAGGTTTACCGCGATAAATCACACGGCGCACCGACAAAAGAGCCTCGACGAAAGGGTTGCCGCCATAAACGTATAAAGTAATTACGCGCCGTATCCCCGCGCAATTCATCGGCCGGTCAAAATTCGCGACGATTCGCCTAAATTTCGCGACCCGTGGTGTGGCGTCGATCGCCATACGAAGTGCACGACGAATGTGATTTTCATTCCCGCGAAACCGAAGCGTTCACCGCGACAGGAATTACATTTCATCGCATGCATTATCGGGACGTGCATTCTGCATGAAACGCTTGCTCGAAAGCCCGGTTATCACCCTCGCCGCCGTGGGTTTCATCAAGTTAAACCATTTTTCTCTAGTTCCTTTTTTAGAGAAAAAGAGAAAGGGAGAATGAGAGAAAAATTTATTGAATTCTCTTTACAAGTTTTTTAGAACAATATATACAAGAAATAATTAAATTCATAATACAATTGACATCTATTTTGTTCATATTTTTATTATTACTCCAACTTATTATTATTTTTAACAAATTTATTGTATTAAAACACATTAAACATTTATCTTGATTTTCTAATATTCATTTACTTTTACTTTTTAATTTATAGTGGATTAGAGGAAGCGTGTTCCTAGTATTTAATAAATTTTTTCTTCTTTTTATTTTCTCTTTCCCTCTAAATTTTTCTCTTTACTTTGTCTTTCCGTAACTTTTCTTTCGTACTCGTACAAACAACGGTTCAAACATGTATTACGTCTGTCAAAACGCTCGCTGTCGCCGGAAAAAAAATGCGGGCATTCCGCTCCATTCTTTCCGGTCAAGAGGTGCCTGCTAACTTCCCATGAAAAGAGCCTGGATTTATATACCTATAAATTTCTTGGTATACGGCTTGCTCACTGTAAGTTGGAAGTTAAGACACCTAAGAAAGATCGTAACTGTTCCTAGTGAAATTAATAGTTCATGATAAACAAAAGTTATACAAACAAATTATCGTTGATGTAGATAAACTCATTATCGAGGACAATTAATCTGGTTTCTTTTACAAGAGAGCAATTTTAAAATTGACAATTACAGTAAATTACATACATTTTAACAGGACGAAAAATTTCCCAATTGTTTAACGTCTACGTAATTCGAGAAATATATTGCATGTACGGAGGAAGGAGCAGCGTTTTCCTATTACGAAAGTTCTTCATTAAGAGAGCGTTGTGTGTGGACAGCTTCTTACCTAGAACTGTTCTTCCAGCCTTCGTTACGGGCAGAGATTGATGATCGCGAAAAAGCGCTTAAGCAGAAAAAGTCCGCGGTTGGTCCGAAAAGAGGAGAGGAGCTTTCCTATCCGTTAAATCGAGCGAAAAAATAAGAATGCCTACCACCCCGATAGCCATCATCCCAGGTCTAAGAAGGGAAACGAGATGGGCCGCCGCGCTTGTTCACGAAACGATATATTATGTATGCGGAATAAATGGAATAGAGAAGAGGCTTGAGTCGCGCGCGCGCGTAAAGTCCTTCGAAACCAATAGAGCAAGCTAACGACTCCTGCCATCGCACGGTATTACACCCGGTGCGATGTGTATGTACATACGAGGGCGGCTTTTGTCGCTCTCGCCATCTGCGCGCTGGATAAGTTCTCGGACGGAAGACGTAGCGGGCCGGATAAATCCTCGAGACTTCCGGCGAAACTTTTTCGCGGGACGAAGAAGAGGTTTACAGGAGAGCATATCGACGACCGTTTCCCCGGAAGTCTGCACACGGCGCTTAACGTGAGGTAACGGCCCGCGAGAGCGGAGTGTTCTTCAATTTTTCTCGGGCATCCTTTATTGCGTATTCCCTCTGAGAGATCCTCGTATCTCGTGAGTCAGGCTCTCGCGTATCTCTCCCGAAAAACGAAATTTGCAACGGATCGACGCGCGTCATATCGAGCGACATCGAATCGGCAGCGATGCGGGGCGGATACGTCGAGCAAAAATTCTAACTTCGACGAAAAAATGAATAACAATAATAAATGTACAATAGGCGTGATACGTTCAATGCCGCGGGATAGCGCGCGGGTATGAAAATAACAACGCCCCGCGGGCGAAAAATATTTTTATACGAATTTTATACGAAAAACGAGCAATAGCTTTTAAATAAAGCGAAATAATACGACGTAAAATTGAATTTTACCATGGGAAAATAATGGGGCAGGTTGAAACGAAATATTTTACAATTATCTTGCCCGCACGCGCGCGGATATGAACGTCGAATGCGCCAAAACACGGTCATTTTCCATGATTCTCCGACGAAACGTGTAAAACAATCGGATCGACGAACAACATTTTTTATAATAACGATGATACACGGCGAGGGCGAAACATTTCTGTGTGTATATATATATATATATACAACATATACAACGTATATATATATATATATATATATATATATATATATATATATATATATATATATACACGTACACACGCCGTTGTTATAAACGTACCGTTTCGCGATTAAAACAGCGCGCTCTCGACAAAATCTGCGTGTACATACTTCGTGCGAGCGATGTTTTTTCCGCGATACTCTCGGGCACAATATTCTTGTTTTTTTTAACCCGATTATTTTGCGCTCTGCGAAACGGCCGTTCGTAGAATCGCAATCGTTGTTCGACTTGGTGCATCGACTGTACCGACGAAGTAACGGCTTGTGCTAAGTATCTCAGCATACACATCTCCGCCCTGCCGCGTCGTTGCCCGAACACCATCGAGAGAGAGAGAGAGAGAGAAGCCATCTCCCTCGCTCTTTCCTTTCGTGAAACTCCGCGGAGTGAGCTGAAATCGCGCGCCAGGCGGCCGAATGTATTTCTCAGAGGGCTTAATGCTGGTGAAAGTGGAGATGCGACACAATGGAGACACGAGGACACCGAGAGGAAGATACAGAAGAGCTTGAGCGCGCGAACGTCTGCGTGAGGAAACACAGACGGAGGGATACAGGCAAGGACCAGGAGGAAACGAAGATTGAGAGGGATAACAGAAAAGGAACACACTTGTGTGTGCCAATACACTAAGGCTCGGCAGACACACGTCGATTCGTTTATACGTGGACGATCCTTCGCGGAGGGGGTAAAAAGGGAGAGAAACGCGAAGATGGAGGGATGGAAACTCGTTATCAGAAATGCCCTAGACTCATGGTCCACTATCTTCGACTCGCGCGTCTCTTCTCCGAATATCGCCCTGAAACTTCCGTGTTCCCTCCACTTTTCGATTTATTAGATTTCACAACAGACCAGAGAGCGTGATAAAACGAAAACAGAAGAGGATGGCGTCAAGAAGAAAGGAAAAGGTAAGAGGAAGCGGCAGAAAGCCAAGAGAAGCGCGCCCTGGCTGCAGAATCTCTCTCTTTGGCCCTTCTCTTCCTAGCAGTTCTTTTTACGTTCGATCCTGCAAAGTTTTCCTGGCAGGTATCCTGCCCAGGGATTCTGCCGGGGCTCCTGCCCAGACTCGTCCGCAACAGTCCGGTATCATATCTATCTACCGCTTTGTTGCTTTGTCTTTCGCAGGCCTTCTCTTACGTCCTACACTCTAGTCGGTTCTACACCTCTCTCTTCCAACTTGTTTCCGACAACGTTCTCTCCTCCTCTAGTCGCTGCATACCGCTGTTTGCGCGATGACGGTGGCGGCAACGAAGACGACGGCGGCAGCAGCTGGCGGCGCGTTCCCAAGTTCCAAACTTCGAAACTCTAACGAAATCTCGGGCAAGGTGAATATTTTATGCGTAAATCAAATCCCGACGAGTATACGGGAGAGAGCGAGGATCCGTGGCACGGTGCGGTTAAATTCAATAGTAACGTAGCGCTTCGCGTGCTCTTCATGGTTGTACACCTATCTTTCTCTCCCACACCTCTTATCTCGCTTCTTCGTAGGATATATCGTCTCTTTCTCTCTCTTATTCTAGCATTCACCTCTTTTCTTTCTCGTATACACTCAATATCCCACACCTAGAAGTCTAGCCCTTACAGGAGATATTCCATCGTGGGTATCTATCGACTATTGAATTTCTGTCGCGCGCGCTGCAACGACGCGCGCGTTATCGAGCCTATTTGCATCGCTGGATTCAATACCGCGCAACCACTCAACGTCCCGCTCGTTTTGAGGCACTCTCAAGTAGAATGCGCGGCATTATTTCGAGAAATCAAGCGAGACGACGCGCAATTATACATATACGCGATGCGACGTAAAAGTCGGGATTCTTGAGATTTAAGAGATCGCAACGCGCGAAATATATGTGTGTCTTCTTCCGCGGTATAAAATATTCGCTCAAGTGAGAAGAAGAGGAGATGGATTCCGTTCGCATCTCACGAGAATGGAATTCGCCTCCGCAAAACGCCTACGCGCAACACAGCAATAAAGCTCGCCGTCCTTTTCCCCTTTCCATCGGACTTTTCGTACTGGGTTAAGGGGAAAACGCGTGCGGTTCCCTCTGCGACTGAGCGACCCCATGACCACTCGGCACTCGGTCAACATAACGCTCTGCAGAACGATCAAATATTCAGCAGCGCTCCTACGTCAGACGTTTAACCGTGGACGGATACCGTCTTTATTTATTTGTTCGCGACGAGTTGTTTCTCTACCGTTGAACGGGACACCGAGCATCCAGAACACGTGTAGAAATGCGTGACAAAAGAGGGAGTGAAAAAGAAAGGGATATATTTTTTCTTTCTTATCGTCCGGGAACATCGCCAACGTAGCCTTTTATCCAAATACGATTCTGACCCAAAAAGTCGAGTATCAAATTAATAAATTACAAGCCCTCTTTTTTCCTTTTCTCACTATCTATGGCACTCTCGTTTCTTTTGGCTTCTGTCCGAATAGCACGGTTTACGTGATCCCTGCATTCGTCTCTTGCCGAACTCACGCATGCTATTCAGCGTCTCAAACGATTTACGTCGAAGGGAACCGCTTTCGCAGAATCATTCGAATGTTTCATCTCATTGGTGCCGCTCTACTACGTATTTCGTCACTCTTCGGAAACTGCTTCGGAAAATGCGCCAACGAAAATACATACGTACCATCGAAACGTCAAAAACAAAGTCGTATCCCAATATTAGGAATAAACATTTTAAATTGCGTTCAAATACACGGGATAAAATTTCGCGAAAAGTTGAAACATCCAAACTGATCTAGTTCTATCAATTTGCGGAAATATATATTCGAGACTCTGAAATAACTAACTTTATTGGCATTTTGATTCTTAACTCGTTAACGAGGTTGAATTGAAACTCTCTGGCACTTTTTTAACAAGCCAAATGAAAAGGAAACAGTAATTAACGCTTAAACAGAACGACGGTGGAGAATAATATTTCCGTGTGCCGCGTTGAATATTCGCTATACGCGCTACCCCGTTTGCTCTGGTTGCGGTATTCATGTTCACGGGGGGCACGGCGCATACACGGTTACCGGCAATGAAAACGCCGAATGAAAATTAGATATCCCGAAATATACCGGTGACGACGACGAGGGCGACGCGGTGGCGGGCGGAGGCCAACTGTGCGCGAAACCCGCGCGAGCTAAAGTATCACAATGACACGGCAGGGATGCATTTACCGGTGCTCTCGCCGGTGCTTTGACGACAGTCGCCAGATAGTCTCTTTCATCCGGTAATTAAGCGGAGAGCTCGAGAAGTTATCACCTGGCGCGATCGTTGCTGTGCTCCCTGCGCGGAGCGGCTCGTCTACCTGCCTCCGCTTCGAGTGTATGAAATAGAGGGTGGGAAGTGAAAGAAGAGAGATGGCGGCGGACTCTCTCTCTCTCCCTGTCGAGTTCAGTCCTTAATTAATTAACGCTGCGTCGAATAATAATTATCGAAATGAAAGATGATATCGGCGGTCTTATTTATTGGTAAACGATGATATCGAGCTAACGTATAATCCTACCCTCTCTAACGAACCACCAAATATATAGACGGTCTCCCTCTGTGTTGCACGAGCGTACTATATGCTCGCCTCTCGGCTATGTCATCGACCGATATCTAAACGCGACTCCCCTAATTGATTCATAAATTAATTTGCCCGAGCGATCTCATATATTTACGGCTCTTAATTATGGCTCGTTTAGCGTTCCGCCAAAGTTCAGTGAAAATGCATGCAAAGTATTGCTGATCCCTCGAAAGGATTGTTCGTGTTATTGAGGGTAAATCGGTGACATTTTATCCAGCTTGATTCATTCTTTTGTTCATTTCACGCGCGCACAAACACACACACACACACACAACGCTTTATTGTTTTATTCCAGTTCCTTTCGTGGCGAGCTCGCAGTGGCAGCTCGAAAGGCGTTCAAGACAAATTGCATTCTGCGAGGATTCAATCTAGCCATGGGAATGTTCAAAGTCCAGGGAGATCGCACGGACGCGTTGGTGCGCTTCGAGAGAAATGAAAGCAACGGCAAGCGTTTTGATGCGGCCAAAGAGATAAAAGGGAAGGAAACGACGCGATCGTTGGAGAGCGCGATTTTGGATGAAGGGCAGGTCGATTCGCAGACTCGTTAGGCCGACACAAACCGCAAACGCCCGGGTCTGTTCTACCACGGTGAAATGGGATATGTGTGTCTCCCCTCTCTTTGCGAATTTTCTCGATATTAAAGCTCGAGCAATGGGATTGCGACGATTGGTGGCGTGCGGCGATCTGCTTGGTGCCTGGATTCCCGATAATTATGTGCCAATTAAATTTAACGACTGTCCATTATTCCGGTCTACGAACGCTCGCGTATCCGTGCTCTCTGTCTCTCTTTCTCTCCTTTCTGTTTTTCTCTCCCTCCATCCCCTCCTCTCTCCTTCCCCTCTAATTTTACCTTTCTCGATCATACAGCTGCACGATCAAATCGGCAACAACTATCATTCGAATCGCAATCCAATTACTTTTTAATATTATCGGGGCGCGTCTGGAATCGAGCTGCCTTTGCGGAAACGTCGCGCGACCACATTATAAAACTACGAAGAACTCCCGCTGGCAAATAAATGCTTCCGGGCTGGCTGCGTCCCTTTCTCACATACGTCGTTGTCAGGAGCCATTTGCTCACCACGGCTCTCGCCATCGCTATCAAATGGAATAAAGTGTCAGCGACCAGTTCCGAGGGAAATTGGAAGTTTGGAACGTAATTTGCTACGATCGATCGCATAATTCGAAGAAAATGGGGAGGAAGCGCAATAAATATTTTTGTCATATCGCATTTTATCGTGTCTTTCTCTCTGATTTATGGTTTTTTTTTTTTCGAAAAAATTTTTAGAAAATTTTGAATTTTATATCCTGTTATCTTTAATTACAATGACTGTCGTCATTAGAGTGCTATAATATTATTTTTGTATTATTATAAAGATTGTATCGCACGTCACGTGTAAACGTCAACATCTAGTATTCACGTTAAGGCATCCAATTTCATGCTGTCTACTCGTGTAATTGTTTTAAAAAAGTATGTCTCTCTTTGCTGCCGCTCCTCGGTACGTCCTCGTTAAGAATTCAAGCGTTTCAACCACAGATTAACCCGCCATCGGACCAGTGTTTACTACCATTTTCCAAGCTCATTAAAAGAATGAGGCAAACCTGTAGCGAGCTCAGTTTAATTATCCCGTTGCAGATGTAAAACATATTTAGAACGTAATATTTACACGTAAATATCGTTATCGACTCATTTACATACATTTGCTCATTACATCAGCGTGCTTGCTGATAATTTGTTTATTCCAGGATATATACTCCTACCGCTAAAATTGCTATTTAACAGATGGCTAAGCTAAAGAAGATAGGCTAATTTGTTATTCAAATGCATTGGCGTGTAAAGAATAAAATATAACGTCGCAGCGGTGCACAAGATTTTCAATATTCAGAAACAAGTTCGATGAAACGAAGAAAATGTGAAATGTGCATGCGCGAGAAGAAATATATAATAGTACGTACTATTTTTTAATCAAATGCCAATCATTCCTAAGCTGTGCAATGCTGGGCGAGAAATGATTTTCTAAAAAGAATTTTCTTCTTTATATGAAGATCCTGTTTATTCTAATATATACCTATTCTCTAAATCAATTTAAATTTTACGATAAATATTTGTTCACTCTTATCTGTCAAATTTGCAAGATTTTATTACAAATTTTCTTGTAAATTTTTTAACGCATTATCTCATAAACGACATTAACGCAAATTCAGAAATTCGGCCGCATTATATTGTATCATGCAAATTTATGATTATCCATCTTATATAATTACTAACAGCATGCTCTTATTGAGAAAATAGATATTTATTGAAAAAAATCTTACCATCCCCTATCTATCAATAAATTCGAAGGCCACTCGCGTCTGTAGAGAAGATGGCAGCAGGCAAGCTTGATATAACTTCTAACATCAAGTTTAGGAATTTGTGTTGCGGAAATAGGGTAGGGTGCTCGTCATCGGCACAGAGAGTAAGGAATAGTTGGTAGGGGGGTGAGCACCAACACAGAATGACCACTAAACACCTAACAACCAACAATAGCAGTCAACATCGAACATCGATAAACCAACGAAACTTAACCAACCACAAATCACATTGTAACGGAATTCAGCGAACAGTGAAGATCCACCAATACATATATATATTATAAACGTAAACAAATATATATATATATATATATGTATATGTAGAATATATACAAAACGTATATGCAATGTTGAATGACGTGTGATATACGTACGTGCGCTCGAAGAATGTCTCTGCCAAGGTGCGTCGTCGAGACGACGCTCTAAGGAATAATTTTGAATCGATAATAACACAAATGTGTACGTTTCGAACGTTCTATCAAATTCAACGCGATTGCCAATAGACAGAGCACTCCCGGGTCCACGTTCGTTTGATGGCGAAGGCAGATCTTGGCCTCTCGCAGGAGTCTCCCATCAAAACATCAAGAAGATAAATACTAATTGTGAGACACGAGAACGTAAAAGAGTGAGACACGTTAAAACTTAATGACACATCTTGAGAGACACCGAGTAGGGATATGATGACGTACCACATCGAGTACATTGAGAACGTGGTTCGCGCGGACGACACTAGTAGTGGTAGTAGTAGTAGTAGTAGTAGTGGTAGTAGTAGTTGTTGTTGTTACATTGTGTGTTGTGGTCGTGGCAAGAAGAAGAAGAGATGGAGGAGGTGTGCGGCGCCCCCGGCCAGCCGGTCGCCCGTCACACCCTGAAACAGAATAATATTGTCACTCCTCTGCGAAGAAATACCCTCCCTATCGACTATTTCTTCTTTGTCAGCGCTGTCTAAATATAACTCATTCGTTAGTGATGTGTCTCACGATGATCGCAGAAGTATATCTGTAGATAAATTAATACACTATACAGTCGCGACATTTTATATTCTTTGCATAAAAATATTATTTTCTCTTGTGACAAATATATTTTTAAAGTATATTTATATATATTCTACATAAAGCACCGTCTCAGATTTAAATAAGATGGAAAGATACAACTGTGTTTAAAAAAATCTGTTTTAAATTATAAACTCGTGAAGACAACACGAGCTCTAATAAAATCAGTAGATCCAATTATCAAAATTGATATGTAATAAAATAAAATTCAATCTTGGCATTTAAAATTAGAGATATTTGTCAGACGTTAAAGTTGGAGACTAGTTGAAAATTAAATTTTACACTCAATGTGCGCTTTACGTGTGAGGGTCTGACAGTGTCGATTACGTTTGTTACAACTCGGTTTTATCAGTGGCTCCAATACTTTGCTCACACAGAGTAGCGGCGCGAAGTCTCGCCGTGTGGAGGGTCGAAGCCGAAAAAAGGGAACGAAGCTTTATATCGAGGAAAAGGGGATTTCGGATTTGCTGGACCGTGTCCACCCCCATTGCATCGTTTACACTAACACGAGTGAACAGACGAGCACGAGCGCGCGCGCGTCTGTACATACGAAGGAAAGGCAGAAAGTTGACGGAATAAGAGAAAGAGAGAAAGAGTGATGTGACGGTGAGTAGAGGGGAGGCTTAGAAACGGGAGCAGCGACCGGGATTTTAACGTCGAGCACACTCGTTTCGAGTCGATAGGTCCACTTCGACTGGCTTGGGAAGCAGTCGACATGGTCCAACAACTTCCTCTCCGGCTTCCACCTCGCTCCGCGTCCTCCATCGCCCTTTCGTCCATCTAGCCATCATCTTCGTAGCAGGAAACAGGGCGTGAGCGGATGGAAGTTTTCATAACGCTCACACGCAACTGACAAAAACACCGATCCTCGATCCGATTCTTGTTAGGAAACAACGGAGTTTTTTTTTCAGTTTACTCGCTGGAAGAAGTGGGCACGCTTGTCATAAAGTAATGTTAGTGATTTTTGCGCGATAACCTCAATATACGAACTAACACGTCAAGCAACCATCGCGTTTTCTGATGTAGATTGGGAAATTATTATTCACGATATTCAAGATGAAGCAAAAAATACGAGAAATGATGTTGAATAAATTGTGAGACGTAAAAGACTCACTCGTGAGAACCGTAGCACGTGTCTCATCACGGTAAGAAGGATACGTGAGGTTTATTTAACTCCAAGAGAGACTTCTCCCTACGGCGAAGTAAATTCGAGTATGCTGATAGCGAAATATCATGATTATCTTCAACTATTTAAGCAAAGATCATAAAAATCTTTGTTCGTCGCGATATCCTAGTTAAATATTGTTGCAACGTGCTTCAGCATGAACTGAGTGATAATGATCCTGCAAACGTATTCATTGAAAAGAAAACAAATAGATAGAGAGAAAAAATGGAAGGAAAACAAAATAGAAATTAAAACATGTCTAATATATATACAAACACATTTAAAGAGGATATAATTATAATTTTATATTAAACGGTATATAATTATACATATATGTGTCTAGTCTTTTAGTAAATTTAATCAATTTTTCTGATGAAATTGAATTTGATATAAGAAGAGTTTCTTTTGCAGTAATACGTATTCGTCAGTATTATTGAAATCATTGTTTTCGTTTCCCAAAATTCGTGGAAATAAATAGGGTGCTTGCTGGCAATAGAGGGATGCAGAAAATGGATTCGCGCACACAAACACACAGTGAGGCGTGTGTATGGACGCAAATGGACGGAAATATTACGCGGCGCGGGAAAGAGGGAAATAGAAACGCCGAGAGAGAAAAGCGGGTTAGTGAGTGAGGGACAGCGTTTGCAAGTTTATTTTGTACCACACAGTGAAGAAAGTTCCATCCAGCTGTTAGTCGCGTCTTCCTTAGTTTTCCTTTCGATGAAAACTCGCTCGCGAGTTCTATAAGCTTCCATCTTCCGTGCACACAAGCTACTAAAGAGCAAATAACCAAATGTGGCTTCTCTGCACGTAAGAGCAAAGTGTAATAAGAATGTAATCACAGTGTAATCATAAAAGAAGGATTGACGTAGATTTGACTTGGAAAGTACTTGCAAATTAAGATTACTGCTTTTATCTTACGTTAGAAAAAATAGGAAGGTCGAGAATGTAAAAGAATGATTCTATTAAAATATAAATGATAACGAATAAATATAAACGCGGAAGAGACAAAAGAGTGAACATTCAAGAGTTTCCTCGACTGATTTTTATTTTGTCAATCGCTAGACTCTCGATATCGCTAGAAATAAATATGTAACACGGAATACATCATTCCCTGGATTGCCGTCATACTAGGCCGCTTGTTCTCGTCACAAATAGAACCCCCGGGAATTATACCGCGGAGCATCGGCGGCATGGGATGGGTTGACGCGATAATACTGGTTATCATCGCGCTGATTGCACCCATACCTCCTCCCCTTCGCTGCGCTCGCTACAGCCGTCGGGCTGTCTTTCATTGGTACCTGCATCTGACCCGGTATATTTCCACCCGAGCTATTCATTACGGGCGGCGATCTACAACGATCGTTCCTCTCACGATACATCGACGTACGAAAATTGGCGAGCAGCACGGTAGGGATTAGTTTATGCATTCATACTCGCAGGCGCATGAATCCTTAGGGCGGGAAAGCCCGTATCGTACCTAGATTACGGCGCTTTGGCGGTGAATGTACAAGTGATACGCGCTTGATGATCCGGCAATTTTCAAGAGGGAGGAAGTTTTACAACAAAGATCCGAGGTAATTTAACTGAATGGGCCGTTTTACAAATTAACTCTTCCGAACTTTGGCTAGTCCGTTGCACTTTCGCTTGTAAATGGCGAAAATTATTTTAATTGCACGCGAAACTCTATTTTCTCCTATCCTCGGCTGAAGTAAAAGCGCGACCAAAAGCGTGAAAATAACTCCCGCATAAGACTCACGTAAGCGTTCGAAAGTTACTCGAAGATGATCATACATATAGAATGGTGACTAGGTCTCGTAATAAAATTCAACGAGGCGTGAGATCGTTTGCGTATCGCGATGCGCTTGAAAAAAAAAAGAAACGGAGTGAAACGTGCCACGGCCCCGTTATTTGCACTCGTAAACGCTGTCGTACATCCACGCGCCTGCATTTGCGGCAAAGGTAACGAATGGCAGAAGGTAAAGCAGCCACACCTTCGTATGAAACTCTCTTAACCTCTCTCTCCCCTCGCGTCTCGCATACATACGTGTGTTTACGTTGCAAACGCGCCACACCAGGCGGAACTAACGATAACGAACGGTTGCGAACGTAAGAGACCGGTTCTCGGAGCAAACGTCATTTCGACCGAGCGTTACACGAACGATGCGTGAGGTAAGAGAAAACGAGCTACTTGCCAGATTCCGAAAGAGAAAGTAAGTGAGTACAGCTCATAAATGTAGTGGTACTGAAGCCAAGTAGCTAGATACGGGATTTGATTTATCTTAAAGCACGTTCCGTTCCACAGCGCAGCTAGAAAAATGGCATAGAAGAAAAAAGAAATAATTAAATTGTACATATATACGTTTATTAAAGATCGTTGGAATATTTGTATGAATTGAGAGATATTAATTAGAGTAGAAATAGCATTCCAACAATCTGATTAATTTAATTGAATTTAATAAAATTATTAATTATTATTAATTAGCGGATATACGAAGAATTCCAGAAGTGTTATACATGATTGATACGAGATATAAATTACCAACAATAGAGCGTGTAATCAACTGCACGTAGGGTAGGAAGAGTTTAAATGCGGATTATAAATAAATTAAGAGAAAGGCGCGCGTAAGAGCGATAGAGGTTTCACAAAGCGGAAAGTTTGCCGATATTCCGCGAGAAATGCCTACGCACGAGAGCGGTAGATAATCCCGACGATCATCTCGGCGCGACAGCTCGAAAGTTCCGGCCGTTTCGGGAGACGTAGTGTGTACTTCGCTGGTTTATAGCTGCTCTGCGGTCGTCGGGTTTCCAAGTGGTCAGCGGCCGGTTCCCGCCAGCGTTATCCACTTGCATCGTAACTAGTCGTAGCAGCAGTAGCAGCAATAGCAGCGGGAACGGTAACGATGGTCACTGTTGCCGACCTTGTTGTTGTTGTTGCCGTTGCTGCTGCTGCTGCTGCTGCTGGCTGCTGTCTCGACGGTCCAGCCGCTGTACCGAAACCGGCGACTGCATCTGCGTCGTGCCAAGAGGGCGGAGGGTACGGGAGGGGGAGGGGAAGGGAGGGAGTGCGCTAGTAAATTACACGTTGACTAGGGCTGACAACCGCAATGCGTGGCACACACACGGTGCGGTGCGCGCACGGCGTGCCTCCCCTCTGCGCGAGACGCCGGTGTGTTTATGCGGCCAGTGAGTCAGGCTCTGTCAGCCGGTCTAGGCCGTTCCTGTGAATTATAGACGAGCCGGCCTTAATAAAGACGCGGTGGATGCCCGAAATTCTCGCCCGGCGTTCCATTGGCCGGCCGAGTATGCCGCGATGATTTCGCCGAATTGCAGACCAACGCGTAGCGACGCCACGCCGCGCTGCGTGACGCACTCGTTAAGTTTCGTACGTTCGTTACGCACCGCTTCGCGAATGTCGTATGCAGCTGGTTCAACGGACCACGATACTCGGCCAAATGTCGAGTTTCATGAAATAACATAATGATTTAAAAAGCTATCATCTTCGTCACACACACACACACACGTGGACAATTTAATGAAGCTCGAGACTGAACGTTTGAGTTTGAGAATAATTAAAAGGCCTTATATTGCTAATAAAGTATATGCTTTCGAGAATAATGTAATAATGCAATATTTAAAAAAAGAATACACCGATCGCATCATTTTATCACTTCTCCTTGAAAACCACATATATCTATATTACATAAGTGTATGATCATTCTGCAAGTATTCATTTCATAGTAATAACGTGCAAAATGCAGAACACACGTGCCTTTCTGTAGAAAGACAGGCGCGTTCCGCGTTGTTACATCATCAGCGGCGAGCATAAAGCACTGTCTGGGTCACTCAGGCTCGTATACACGCGAATATCAGTGCCAAATGCTAGTAGTTATGTATATCGAGAGTAGTGAAACAGAGATGTAAATTTATTTCGAAATTTCGAGCTGTTATTTCGCGTGCTCATAAAATCATTTTAAAACTACCCTCGTAAAAACAATTCGAGACGTTTCCTTCTAAGTCGCGAACACATTCGCGATGAAATATAACTATCTTAAATAATTCTACATCCCATCTTTAAGATATAACGACTTTGATCGCGAGAAAATGCGCCGAAAATGTGCTTTATTATACGAACACGTCGACCCGAATCCCTTGCGCGACATTATTCTACCACAACCACAATCGATTAATATTCATACGCCGTATAAAGAGATAAACACAGGTCGATAGGTCCAAGACGCGAAGAGAACACGTACGCTTTCGCGTAAAGGGAGCTTGATATCTTTACGTTTGTTTCATGTCTCATGATATTCTCATTATAAATGTGGCAACGTGATCGCGCTATAAAAACCGGCTCGACCTCGCAATAATAATCGCGGGGGTTAAGCCAAGTTATTCCGAAAAGAAGAACGTGTGCTCTCCTGCTCTCCACGTGGTGAGATAGGCCAAGCAAGCACGCCGGAGGGGAACGAAAATTTAAGGGCAGTCGTATATTATCGCGACGAAGGGGTTGTCTGAGGTTAACTGCCAGAGCTTCGTAAGAGGGAGGATCGGGTGGTGTCGCAGGGGCGCCGGAAAAGGGACGAGGCTGCGCCATGAATATGCCGCCATTAGTCACACGCCGAATCGCGCCGTGGAAAGAGAAGTAGGTGACACGAATTTCCCGGAATTGCGCGCGCCCTATTGGGTATCTCGAGAGGGTAACGCGAACAATTCCCCGTGAATGCGCATTTATTCCGGACCCGCCATCCGCGCGAAATCGGCGGCGCACCGATAAAAGCTCGGTAAAACTTGGTCGAATCGCCGTGGCAAGAAATTCGTCGAGTCGTTTCTCCCTGCCCTCTTCCTGTCTCTCCCACCTTTCCCTGTTACGTACACGACACTCTCCCTTCCCCCACCCTCTACCCCTCTTTACTCGTGGCGTCAAGCCACCCTGTCGAAACATTCGGGATTCGCGGCGGTGCTCGTGTCACCGACAGACCTCATCGTTACATCTCAAAAGGCAGCAATGAAACGGTTAACTAAATTGCTACACGCTCCGGCTGTCATTCGCAGGATCGGCTGCCATTCCGTCCTTCTATCCAGCCGTGCGCGGATACGCAAACGATCTGTCGCTTTTAGTTACAAATCCGCGTCTCTGGACGCGAAACGTGATGGAAGGAAAAGTGTCGAGAAAGTTTTGCACAGACACGCCGTTATGCGCGATTTTATTTTTTAAATTTTCCATCTCTCACCAACGAATAACGCTCGACAATTTCGTTCTCGCGTCTTAAATGACACGTTCGAATGATGTACAAGAATACATAAAATGCACAGGAATGTCTAAAAGGAGAAATAATGAAAAATATGTAATTTAATGTTAATGTAAATTATATTTGATGCCAAAAGATAGTATCCGGTGCTTGCGATCTTATGCCGTACGGCTCGCAATTCGTACCCCGGATGATATCATCAACCGCGCCTCTAATTATTCGAAAGTTTGTCTCCGTCGGTTTGAGAGTCATGTTTATCGTCTTCTGAAGCCTGTTGGTATTGAACCACAATTCTTCCTCGCCGGCCCTATTCGTGATCACCTTAATGCCGCTCACGTACTGCAGAGTCTCCTCGTCTTGTGCTATTATCACGACGTTCTCCGGAGTAAATGGTTTCCCGATGTCCCAACAGGCAATAGCAGTTAATTGGACCAATTGGAAAAATATTACGCCTCTTCGAGAGGTTGCCTGCACGCCCGCTTGGCTCGCACGCTTGTAATTTGATTGAAATACCACCGGTTCCGTGAACTCGCTCAGCGTCAATGAAAACGTGTCCGTGTATTTCTGATAGTAACTGGCGAGTGAGTTAAAATACAAATATCTGAAAGTGACAAACATTCGTGACAAACGGCGAGCAATTTTTTATCATTTTACGAACGAATATACTTGTATCAAAAAAAGCTTTTATCGATATTTTGAGGAAATTGTTTAAATTCTTTTCGCTGACAAAAAAATAATATAATATTTCTATTGATCTAAAAAATGTGTAAACACAATCAAATTAATTTTCGTGTGTACTAAACGAAAAGATGATTTTCTAATCTTACACATATAATTTTCTAAATTTCTACATTTCCAAATGACGTCAGATTGATTGAAATTTCTATCGCATCTAGATAAAGCCTCGAAACAAACGTTTACAAATTGACTTATCCGGAAGAACGGCAATTAGCATTAATACCTGTGATTAAAATATCCCAACGGCGACAGTGACATACCGAGTGTACCGTCGGTCAAATCAAACCATTCACCCGCGATTGTAATATTCATAGCATCCTCATCCGGGCCGAACGCGTTACCACGTGTGTTGTTTACTCGCCAGGAATAGTCGCGATATAAGTCATAAATCACTAGTCCATTTTGATCCACGTCCGCCATGTAGAGATAAGTATCGAGACACGTTTTTCCGACATCGACGATTGGCGTAACTAATGCCGCTTTCCCGTATAGCACTTGATCATCCGGTACTACGTATTTATGGATTAGCTGATCCGTGGCAAGATCGAAAATCAATATTTTCGTAGGGCAAATTGCGTTTCTCATTACTCTGCCGGTGTCGACCACCCATAAGCGATTGCACTCGTCGATCTAAAGTATGTAAGTACAATCTGATCAATTTTATTATTGCAAAAATTTGTTACTTAACGCTTGATTTAAAGAGCGAAAAAATCTTGAATGGAAATTTTGGAATATGAAGAAAAATCTAAACATTCAGAATTTTTTGCTACGATTAAATCCAGCCTAATATCAATTGCGAGATTACCGCCAGTCTGTAGACAGATATAATGCTTTCACAATTATACGGCGTGTGCCAGGACCAATTGGGATACGGTACAAGCAAACGACCGCCGGGCCCATACTCCTTAGTCACCAAAGATAAACTAATTGGTACGCCATCCAACCACTGCGGACTTGTCACGAACACGCGACCTTGTCTGTCGATATCCACGTCTTGCGTGAAGGCATTGCCCAGCGTGTAGTTTTTCCCTGACAGAAGTATATTTGGCCAAACCCAATCCAGATATTTCCATTGGTAAACCACTTCGAGGTGCGACGGTTGGGACGGATGTACGAGGAGAACCAGCAGAACGAATGCCCAAATCAATTCCATGATACTCACAACCGAAAGTTTATCGACGACCTTTGGGTTGCGACACTGGTCGACTGACCGTTAATTCGTCTGACGCGTTTTTAGCCGCCCGCAAACCTTTCGAGGCCTCAGGATCTCGGTCGTGTCAGCGATCGGGGAACCACTGTGTACGCAGCGCAACATCGCGCTTATTCCCTCTAGTAACGTAGTTCATTCCCAGAGTGACTGAAAGACCCCACTCTTATTCGCACTGTCCTCCTCCCCTCCGCACTACGATTTTTGTATTTGTAGTAACGGGCAGTGTGATTTACCTTGATCTAAATATACGCTACTCGGTGCAACACGAGTTCTTTACTAGTAAGTGAGAAGAAGAACCTCGAGTTTACTTTTCATATTGCCAATCACATATAAGTAGAGTATTTAAAAAATAAAATTGTTTCTTTTTTTTACATATATGGTTGAAACAACTTTCTAAAATAAATAAATATACATGATTAAAATGAATATATGCATGTATTAGAAATTTTTTTAATGCGGAAATTATTCTGTTTTTAAAAGTATAAAGATCATTAAATTTAAAAGATTTAAAAAGCAGTTCGACATATTACACAAATATCATAAAAATAACACCAAATTTATTTACAAACATGTGATTTAAAAAGTATGTTTCAAAATGTAACATGGTATGGCAATAGATCTTTGATTCCTTAGTGATAAAAAATATGGAAATTTATAATCGTGGTGATTAAAAAACCATAAACACATGTATTAGCCTCGACACTCCCAATGCACGATCTATTAATAGCTTGAGATTACATTACGACCACAAGAAATTTATTATACATGTGTTGCTCATCTACTTAAACAGCCTGCTGTATACTGATTTGTTACGCAACTCACTATCAAGTCCTGCGCATCAATATGAAATACGGAATGTAGTTGAGCGCACACATTAACTGCCACGTGATCGGAAACTAGAGCAAGTATTCGCAAACAGTGCACGTTTACCTGATATAGAACCAGGAACCTTTGTTGCATTTCCTCGAACGCGTTGCGAAAGCTATTACGGGCGTATCTATGTAACGAGATTTTCCGTAAATTTCATATCCGAAGTTTATATGTGCTTCGAGTAGACAATACAACCGAAACTTTCGCATCGTACATAAATGTTATTTACTACGGCATATTCGTAATTGACGCGTCAACGCTTTTAATCGCATTATATATCGCGCGCATTCGTTGCATTTGTGCAACGTTATATATACATATATATTTTAATACCGTTACACCTAATCATTCACTGAATTCAATGTATTCTCTCGTCTCTACTTGAATATTTATATACAATACACGCGATGTATTAGTCATTGTTGTTATTATCGATCGATCAATGTTATGCTGCCTCGGAGCAAGCCTCCTTGCATATTCATGGCGACCGTAGAAAAGCACGGGTGCTAACTGCAATTCCGCATACCAATACGCAGTACTCCGCGAGCGCCCCTAAGTTTACGGCAGTTAATGCCAATTAAAACGCAGTAGACTGTTTATGGAGGGCGTGGGAATATAAAATGGTTGCCAATGTATCACGGCACCGGGGGAACGATATACATATACAAAGCGCGATGACATTATATCACACAAGACGGTCGCGCGCGCGCGTTTAGAACGTAATAAGGAGTTCCGGGCGAGTTGAGCAAAACTATTTTCCAACAGCTGTTATAGCGCGATCACGCAATATGGCTATAAGCGGCATGCTTTTCATCGCGCCCGCCGCCAAAACTTTTTTTTCCGCCCGGGGTTTGAATTGCATTACGCGTTGCGCCGTATCCGGCAAGGGAAACTACACTTTGCCCGGCAGAAGTGAAAACCATAAATCACCTGGCTAGTCACGATTAAGCCAAACGGGAAGACAAATGGGTGGCTAATTTCAATTTTAATGCGAAGCCCAGAAGGTATCTGTTCCGTCGTGAGTTATAGCCCCGCTCTCTTTGGGCGCGAACCGCTTTAGAGCTTATTAATAAGGAATAGTTTATCGTTTTGATTAATCACGGCCCCCCCGCGCGCGACGATACCGTCGAAAATTGCAGTGACATCACCACGGTATCATCTGCCGATTGAACGCGTCGCTCGAAGCGCGACTACTCGTAAAATTCGGGCGCTTAAAATCGAATGAAATCGCGATCGAGAGGAAAAATGAGAGAGACGCGCGAATTATTTGTCGGGATAATCTATCCGATCTAATTAGATCGACTAGGACGCGATGAATTAAGCGGCGTGAGCTCATAAACGACGTAACGAGTGTTTTTCCAGCGTTCCAGCTCTTTCCTCGCGGGGAATGGGAACACGGGCGTCATTAAGGTTGTGCATTACGTAGAGGAAAAATGTATCGCGCGTGAGAAACTCGTTAATGAATTTCGTGCCGAACGAATATTTAGGACGCGGGTAAGAAAAGGCGATTTGCAGGCAAAGAGGGGTATTAGCGAAGAGAGCGAAGGAGGTGGCGACGCGAAGATTTATATAGGTTCATACGCTAAGCCTGAATTGATGAGAGAAGTATAGCATATGATGAGCTACGATTACGATACCGTTCGTTATTCCTGACGGCTCGAACTTTCGAACTGCCATTCTGCCGAAAACTCGCGTCGCGCGATTTTATATCGACGAAGGAGGAGAGAAAGTCCCCCGCAAGATACGCCTCTCTCTTTCTTTCCCTCTATAGCTGAAACAGTTCTTCTTCTTCTTCTTAAACTGAGTTTGGTAAACCCTCGTACAGTCGAAGTTCTGACCGTGCGGGTGGCGTCGAAGGGGCGGAGGCGCCGTAAAAGTTGGACGAAGTCAATTTTGCAGTTCAAGTTGGTAATGCGATTTGTGCCGGAATAAATAGTTTGAGAAGAGAGCA
This sequence comes from Nylanderia fulva, assembly GCF_048542155.1. Taxonomy (NCBI): domain Eukaryota; kingdom Metazoa; phylum Arthropoda; class Insecta; order Hymenoptera; family Formicidae; genus Nylanderia; species Nylanderia fulva. The sequence continues at coordinate 7,265,285 of NW_028190368.1, read as the reverse complement.
CACGGGGAGCTCGCGCGAGGTCCCTCTATGTCTCTCCACCCTCGTCCCTTCTCTCGTCCCCCTTTTCTCTCGCTTCTACCCTTGTCGTTGTCTCTCCAGCCGCTGTCGACCAATCCACTCGAGTTTGGTGTCGCGAACACGTCTATTTGGATCTGCCAGACGTGACATTCTTACGGGGAGAGCAGTTCTACTTAAATCAAAACAACGAACGACAACTTAGCGAAATGAGAAGCACTGCGCTCTCCGGTGCAGGAAGTCGCGGAAACTGCCGATTGAACGGCTCCCATAAACGTTCGTTCGAGAAAAGTGCAACGAAGTTTCGGGCGAAAGAGTACACGTGTATATATATATATGTATAAACAGCCCGGCTCATTACTCCGACGTGGAAACGAGATTAACGCCAATTACCGACGAGGAAAACGAGAGGCAACGTTCCGGGCGCGCAAATATTCCGCGTCCGAGAAAAACTTTGGTCGGAATTAAATTACGACATTTTGTTTGTCCATCTTCAACCCGGGGTATATTTCGTTGCAGACCCCGCGACCCCGTTTCTTTCGGAATCCTTGAACAGCGCCTGCAGCAATTAATGACACTCTTCTCGACTCGTTACGTTACACGCGAGCGGCAAATTGCCGGGATGTAATCCGCGAAAACGCAATAATAAGCCGGCTACCCCGGATGAAAAACGGGTTCGCGCTTTCCTTCCACCCTCCTCCATTCTCGCGCCACTGACCATTTGCCCTCCCTCCCGCGCACCACCACCACCACCACCACTCGTTTGTAATCCTAGAGATGAAAACTTACACTAATTAAATCGTTAATAGCGGCGAGCGCATGCACGTAACGGCCGCGGTGGTTACTTAATCCAGAGAAAATGAAACGTTCGCGGTGCTCGCATACGGTATTCGCTTTCTCCGACACACGTGCGTTACCGGCGCACACGCACTAGTTTTGCACAAATGACACATTTCTCTCCCTTCTCGCGTTTCGCAGGCCGTATTTAATCTCTCTCGTTCTCGCATCTGCGCCTCGACGCGCGCGGTCTTATTTTATCCGTTTTGTCGTACGATCCCCCGGTACGCTAATTCCTCCTACGAGCCTTTCGTTGCCTTAATGCGATCGTCGATAGCGATAAAAATGCGAGCAGTCGTCGCGAGTCTGTGTGTGTGTTCGCTCTCGTGAACCATCAGAGACCGCGGTTGTAATTTACAGCGAAACTCTTGTACGCGCCGATCCCTCTTTCTCTTTGCGCGAGGCGTGACGGGGAAACAGAACCGTCGAGGACCGCAAATTTGAATAACGCGATTCACTGAATCGAGTTCCGAAAGGCGTCGCATTAAAATGCCACAGCTGAGCCAGCCGTGGACGGTTGTTGTTGCTCGTCGTCGAAACGCAACTCGACGTTCTCGTTATCCTCTGGCACGATATACGTGAGAAAGAACCGATACATTCCTGTCAAATATTAATTCCCTCCATTTAAACAGAGGAAGTTAACTTCCGCGGGACAAGTTTTTATTCGATCTCTATCTCTCAAAGGCTGCTAGTTACTTTCGTTCAACCTTCGTTCAATTTCGTCTAAGACCGTTCCATCTACCATATTCGATGGAGAACGCGCGAGAACGGCCGAGGCCGTCGAGCGTTCGACAATATCGCGTTTTCTGCACATTCACCGAGTTCTCTGCTGTCCACAACGGCGACACACATAACGGTATTTGCAGCCTTCTATTGAAAATCGTTACTCGTCCGAAACCCGCGCGAGAGAGAGAAACTCGCAGTTTCGTAGCGCGCCGAGTTAAATGTAGAACTTGGAAACAATCGGGCCGGAATAAAATATAGATGTCGATACGGAGGGACGATAAGGTAAGTTTTCCTCGGCACGTAGGTCATGCGATATGAATTCCAGCGTGAGATAAAAGCCGAGAGTAATTATGAATCGCGGCACGGAGCCGGGCGTTTATGCGCCGAAGATTACAATTAACTGGTCTCTCTCTCCGATAGTCGGCGCGCAAATTACAATATATTTCACGTATATCGACGATCGTCGTTCTTGTCGCGCGATACTCGGAGAGTATCCGTCGAATAATTTATTTCACAGACTATACTTATCGGACCGTGAACTCACAGATAGATAGAGAGCCGTATTTTTCTTTTTTTTTTTCCCCTGTTTTTTTTTCCTTGCAGAACCGATTACCCTCTGATCGGTATTATACGGTCGCCGAATCTCTAAACCCGATTCTCCCTCTCTACTTTCCAAACCGCCGCATTCTCGTTCGATCGTGGCTTAAGTAAACTCATGAGAATAAATAGAGCCGAAGTTGTTAGGACAATCGGGAAAAGGGATTAGAGCCGTTTAGCTTGGGCCCATTCTCCGCTTGCTTTTCCCCCTTCCTATCCCTTGGATGGACGCTCCTAATACGGCACTTTAATTATCGAGAGTGCTAGGCTGCATGGGCCGCAATTTACTTTTTCGAGAGAAACGGAAATCCTACAGCGAGAAAGAGAGAAAAAGAGAGAGAGAGAGAGAGAGAGGACTCCTAGCCGCAATTTTTCTTCCGACCACCAGACGGTTAGCTCATGTTAGTCAAGTAGGATTACCCGTAACGTCACCTGAATCTTGTAGTGTTTTGTTGCGTGTGAAGAACTGCATCTTATCGTCAGTCCGATGGAACCTATGCCAGACCCTAACTCCAGGCAGTTTTCCTCGTTCGTCCAAGGATACCCCGAAGACCGACGTTTCGCTAACAAGAACCTGAAAAGATCTCCCGAATAAGATCGAGGGTGATTTATCACCGTAACCCATGGTCCCGCGTATTTTTCCCAAGCCTTCCTCCGCCGTCTCGCGTCTGTTCTTTCTTCGCGTCTTAGGTAACCTCTCGTACGTCGCTAGCGTGCGCATTGTACAGGAGCATCGACCGTCGCGATATTCGCTCGAATTGAATCTACATGCTCCGGAAGATATATCGTCACTGGATCACGATCGGGGGACCGTTTGCGCGATCGACAGGCGGCGATACCGTAAATTCGTGCAACACGCGCCGCCTTGTTTCAACTTAGCCGTGACTCGCGAACCGAGACCGGATCTCTATCCGAGGCTGGATCCCGTTACCAGCTGGATATACGTCACGCGTCACATGCAGATGCGCTTTGATCTGCATGGGCAATCAAGTCGCTCCAATTTCGTATACTCCATCAATCATGGAATGTTTCGCTCTCGGGAACGTGTCACCTCCGCTAGGCCGCGCCTCCCCGTGCCGACATTCAATCGCGGCAACGTACATACGATTTCCTTCCTCATACGATTTCATTTCGCGATTCGTTCCACTTTTCCAACCCTTTTATATATATATAAATGGTATACAACTTTTCCACTCTCGGTGAAAACTTTTTTACTACATAATAGAACAATTTATTCGGTAGGAACGTTTCTCTTCGTAAACCTCCGTAAACGATATGTCGATTTGCAACGTCAGCGCGAAACATAAAGCCGAGTTACTGTAAAATACTACCGCCATAGGTAAAAGGGATTCGTTTCAATCGTCCTTAATCGAGTAAGTTGGCATACAGCTGTTTGTTCTCGTCCTACCGACACCACTGTTTCATATGTGACCCACTGGAACACAATGGCCGCTGTTCTTTCCCTCGGCCGTCTGGCTGTCAGCACAGTTTCTGCTGGCTGTGTAAATACGATACGCCGCTCGCTTTTCGTGCTTTCAAACGCGGTTCAAAAAAAAAAAAAATGAAAGCGGCAGGAGCCTGTAGTATAAGTGAGAAGGAAAAAGCGGTCGGTCGTGGACGTTTCGAGCTTTTGCTCGAAATTACTTACGACTCGGTTTTTAATTTGCAGTTTATATGATGGTCGAGATCATCAACCCACACATACGATGAAGATCCAGCGAAATAATAATACTTTACATCGACACGTGTCACCGTGAACTAAACGGCGAAAAAGAAATTATGATCTTTATGTCGTAACAAAAAATTATTGCGTTTCTTGCAGCAAGTAAAATCTCGCGAATTTGTATCACGTCACATTTATGTTTCCACGTGCAACAATTCTTATTGTGCTGATTTCGTGACGTTATGTAGCGTAATCAGCATAGACGCGGCAAGAAGAAAAGAAGTTTGCAGAAATTTTTCAAAGATGCTCAAAGTTTAAGCAATTATGCACAGAAAGACAAATACTTCTATCCGGGAAATCTCTCCGGCTACGGAAACCTGATGTAATTTGTAAGTTTCGCGGATTAGAGAGGCGCGAGTTCTCACCTGGACATCTCGTTAGTGCAATCATCGATTTAAAGTTCGTTATACGGGGGAGCGACGATCGATAATGAGTTCCGAAGGTAACTTATAGTCAGAGGCTAGAATCGCGGGCAGGATGGAGAAAAACGGGGTGGCTTGATTGCTAGGCGGATCGCAGTCGGTGATTTGAGGCAATCTACCGGGTTCTTGTTACTCCGGACGACGAGTAATAACCGTAATGGGAATCGGTCTTCGGAGGTAACTATTCTTCTTTCGAACCTCTCCTTCGATCTTATTGTCAAATCCACCCAGGAGAGCCTGGGTACTTAAATCAGTCATTCGCGCGCGTGACTTGTAAGAAAATGTGCGTCGACTAACTTAGATTAGCGATTCGACGATTAAACTCGCCGACTCGATTCTTTGCAGATAAATCTGGATTAAGATATATCTATTTTATTCCGAGTAATAATTTACTGCCTTTGGATATTAATTATTAAATATCTTGTTTTATATTTTGTAAAATTGAATTATATATATGGAAGTAAAATAATAAATAATTTAATATGAGAAATACATTATATGTATGTTTGAAATTTTTGCATGTGTTCTATATTTAAAATTCTTTGTAAAAATTAAGCTTGTTTACAAAACTTTCAAAACTTAAAACACTCTTACAAAGATTCAGTGCTTTATGAAAAGATTCAAGTATTTCGAAGTCTTTTTAAGAAGTCTTCAACTAAAAAAATAAATAAATTTTACAAGCAGCCTGCAATATATATATCGTGTAAATATTGAATATAAGTATCACAGTAAATTTTGCTACAAAAGTTGGAATAAAGTGCTTAGTCGTTATTTAGAACCTGATTCAGCTTGAGACTGTTTCCAATATAATTCGCGTCTCCGAAACGACAACAGCGAGAGCACCTTCACTTTGCCGGGACCGGTATTTTCATAATGCCAAGCGACGTCGTTTGCGCGGATCCCGTTGAGAATACGACAAGCATTTGTATTGTTAAGGGCGTCCCCGAGACGTCCCAGACCTCCTTACCGTAAAGCGGAAATGGACGAGAGGGTCTAACTTGACTGCGATGGCTCTTGCTTCATCTTCAAAATTCTTTTCCATTAAGTTTTTACGGCATTACATATCACCCTTCCGAATGAATAACAAGACGATACCGGCATTGTAAGGCACGTCCGCCTCTCTTCCGGAAAATAATAATCACTATTTCTTAGGAGGATCTCGATGTCAAGCATCTTATTCGCGAGAACCCATTGAAACATATTCTGAATAAGTGTCGGCGCGCAAACAGAGTATCTTGACAAATAGTTGTTCACTGTCAAAGTTAATTTGAAGTTGATGTATAATTATTAGCTATTAGCTCGAACAATGAAAGAAGTGAAAAAATATATGACAGCTGATGAACAGCAATCCTATTCATGAATTCGCGTGCGTCATACAACTGTCAGAGAAAGAGAAGGAAAATAGAAAGAGAGAGAGAGAGAGAGAGAGTTCGAGCCGCTGCACAGGCTGACTCTAAACAGAGCAATCAATCTTGGCTTAATGAACTCTTAATTATTTCGAGGATACGCCAGAGCGGGGAGGGAAACTGCCCGTATAATGGAGGTGCAAAGTGCGCGCGGCCGACTATATGCAAGTGCGGCGGCGAAAGGGTGGATGGCAGGGGGATGGAAGAGCGACTCGTGGTCCGTGGTGCTATTAGATAAATATAGGGAGAAACAGCGCCACGGGGGAAGCAGCGAAAATGAAAATAAAGGGGCACTCCGCAACTACGACTACCACGGGTCCCGTGTGCAGCAGGGCGACGCGAGAAAACCGAGATACGTTTCCGACGCACGCTGCGCGAACTCGACTCTCCCGGCGGAGAAAAAACAGACAGAACAAAAGTGAATGACGTGAAAGAAAGGGATCGGCGTGGAAGATCTTGTTCGCGCTTGGATTTCTCGAATCGCGCTTCTGATTCGCGTTATATGTTTCAATCCTTCGAAATAAATGTACATAATATTTTTTTATTCTTTCTCCCTGAAATATTTTATCGACGCGTGTATAGCATATTTTTAATTATGATTTTCATTTTGTTCCTTACCCGATGCGCGCAGATAGATCGTACAATTCTACTTTTATTCAGGAGGTATATTACTTCATTAACTTTGTTTACGGCTTAGAAGAGAATGACGTAATTTCGGGCAAACGCCAGTCTCGTCTTCCTCAAGTATGAGGAAGAAAAATTAAAAAACATTGCGGGTCGGGTCACGAACGGCTTATAATATACACTGTGGAAATTACGCGGGCAGCCCGACGACGTAACTTCGAAAATTACGCGAGTAGGGTACGAAAAGTTTGCGCGATCTAACTACTACGAAGTCAGTCCACGGTGCGGCCCTTATTCACCGCCCTCGTGGGACTTGGCCACGGCACCCCTGGTTATTACACAGAGGGTTGGTCTCGGCTTGCCAAACGTGCCGGCAAAAAAGTCCCATTTAATACGACGAAATTCACTGTGACGCACCCTGTACACATCGTGAGTCGCTTAATAATGTATTTCGCCTGTCGCGTATCACTCTTTATTAAAGCTCGATCCATGTACGCCCGAGGATCTTGCACCTATTCAAGCGCGGAAGAATTATGTAAATTATTTATACGAGAATATAATGCGATTAAACTGGCATTTTCATAATAAAAAAAGAACACGTATACAACAGTTACATTATCTATTTAAAAAAGTGAAATTTTTATTTAAGCACCAAAAAAAATAGCGAATAAAACTGCAACATATGTGTGTCTGCGAAAAATGCAATGCGATTATAAAATTCGGATTATTAGATTATGTTTTTACAACTATTTTTATATTATATTATAACTCTTGCATAATACCAACGAAACGCTTATTCAACGGACGGGAAATATCCGAACGACTGATACGTAACGCTGTAAAAACCCGCAGCATAAAGAATTTCGATGTGCACGGGAATATACCGCAATGATAAGCGAGAGCCCGCGGAATATTCGCATGCCAATAATTCCGCTTCAATACACTGGCCGCCGATATTGACGTTTTCACGAAAGGCTAAACCGCGTGATCGATATATTACGATTAGGTGTCACGATATGCGCGCCTTCCGAGCGTGAAAGCCGAAACGGCAGGTTTGATTATAAAGCTGACAGGCTAGTTTAAAGGCAACGAATATTTATCATCGTTCGGTGGGAAAAACAGGAAAGGAGGGTTTACGCAATACGCGAGCCACATACGTGTGTATAGCGCGGACAAGTAGTCGTGGTACACCTCTTTCGATACACTAACGGAGGAGGAAACGAAAATGTCACGAAGCGAAACACGTCTAGAGTCTAGAAGTGACTGAATATGTGGAAAGGCGCGCGGAGGGAGATGAAGGAGATCCCATAAAGCGGATATCGCACTTTCAGGCCGACTAGTCAGCTAAATAGCCCGGCGTCGCAAATGCATTCCTTCCCAGTCATTTTTCGTTTTTCCACGCTTCTTTTTTATTACGTACAAAACTGAAGTGAAATGAGTCAGAGAAAAAGAGGTAGAAAAATGGTAGGAGAAGAGGGGCGATAGGAACCTTTGGCGTAGTCGATTCCGACCCTTTCCAGAAGGGTTTATGTCGCTCGCTGTGGCAAACGGCTTTGCCTTCCCTAACGAGGACATACGGCGGGCCTCGATAAGGAAGACGACGTTCAACTTGGCGAAAACAGGGGATCAGAGGAGTGATCCGAGCGACGCGACGCGCGGAGAAAAAATATTGACGATCGTTTTCGTTCCTTGATGCTGACCCAAATTTCACCTCGGGCTTTCCGCATCGTTGACGCAGCCTCGGCAAACGCGTTCGACGACTTGGACCGATTCTGTCTTTCTTCTTTCCCTTCGAGCCCCCGTCCTTAACCATCGTCGTCGTCGTCGTGGTCTCTCTTATTCGCGTGCTGATTCGCGGCTACCGATAAAACCGAATATTCGCCAGACCGTGATTTCTGAATTTAGCGACGACGCGATTATGCTAACGCTCTTTATTGCCAGGTGCTATAAAACTTGGACGTCCTCGAGATCGGGAATTCATAATGCCCGAGCACTTCGACCGGGAACAATGCGAGCCTCGTGCGGAACACAGGAGCGGAATTTAAATTCCTTTAATGTATGAGAAACGCGTGGAAAACTATTCGTCCTTTTACTATTCTCTAGAAATTTCAAACGAATTATACATCGGCTCGTTAACGATATGCGCATTCCGCGAAAACAATGAAACCTGCGTAGAGTAATTAAATACAGATTGCTGAAAACGAATCATCAGTCGTTGATTTTTCTTTTAAGCGTTTTAAATAAATCGGACGCAATAATTTTCCATCGCTGCACTTTTATCCACAGCGTCGAATAAATTTTTACTTCGGTCGACGAACGTTCATCGGAAATCCGGTCTCGTTGTCTGACGGACACCTAGGCCGGCCTGCTGGCCGATAACGAAATTATCTTAATCCAACTCGATCGATTGACAGTTAGTCGATTGCGCGCGGCAATGGCGGAGAGAGACGATGAGCTACGAGCAGCGCGGACTAACGGGAACACGATGTCCATTGTATGACACGTACGGAATCAATGTATATTTTGATACTCGGCAGTCGACAATAATGTAGAACCATTGAAATGCCGCCGGTTGAGCCTCATATCAAGAATGTAACGAGCGGAATGATGTGCACCGACGCGATAAGCACTCTCGATGCGCACCCAATCTCTTTCTGCACTCAACTCTGGCTGCGCTCACGTGATTTGTGACGTTATTTAAAAAGATTATTCGTCGGACAATTATTTTGTAACACGTGTCACATTTAAACATCGCATAAGTAATTTTTGATCATCGACAGCAAACGGCAAGGTAAAATGACAAAAAGATAATATATGATAAGTTGATTTAAATTGGCGAAAAATAAATTGTGTAAAAGATAAATATATAATTTATTTCAACTTTCTCGCAAACAATTCCAGTAGATAATTATGCAACAGCGAGGAGAGTATAGTGGGTGCGTGAAAAGAGTTGTATGCGTTAATAACTAAACCTCAGACTACGTCTGTGTTTCATAAGAGAGAATGCACGTAATAACTTTCAAGGCTTTAGGAAAAGCAACGGAGAAACTCCGTTCGCGAGTGCCTCTGTAAATTTATGCAACGACCTTGCTCCCGCTTTGGGCAGTTGGTTAATCCTGCATGATGTTTTTGTACTAAGCAGATTTTCATACGAATATATACTATGTAATAATTATATAATGCCTAACTAACAAATTATGAAGCCATATTGCGCAGCATTATCTGTTTCGGGGAAATAATTTATCGAAATATTAATAATCGAACCAATTAACAAAGCACATAATTGTTAATCAACATTTCGTATATTTCGTATATTTGTAATATAAATATTAATAAAGGTATAATTTGAAATGATATTTTTTAGTTGTAATTCCGTTATAATTGTACTCTTTTATTACTAATTTTTATACAGCAAAATAAAATAACGCTCATCACATCCAGTTGTCGAATCAAAATATTATCAAAGGAAGATATAGCGTTTACTTCCTAAATTAAAATCATAAACTCCCTTTACGCTGTCGTGCAAGCTCGTGACAAGTCAATTTATAAAATCACGTACGTATATACATTTATAATTTCGCGACGGAGACGGGAGAAAGCAGAAATTTGCGCATTGTGGTGAGCATAAAGCGTTTTCGTGTCAAACGAGACAGGAAGAAAGTCGAAGGCACGTACGACCTCGGGGAAGACACGGCGCCCGTAATGGTTGCTCCGGATGCGTCAGTTTTGGATCCAGCAGAAAATGGACGTGCGCTGCTATAGGGATTTATTAACGTAATCTGCTTAGCTCTCTAGCGACCTCGGACCGTTCTGAGGGGCCCCGTTTCTTTGTGACGCCCTCGCCCTCGTGAAAGGGAGGAGCGAAAACCGACCTTACTTTGCGCTTACATCTCTGCCTCGCGTACTCCTCTTCTTTCACACTGGGTGCGACTCTCTGTGCTACACTATACACTCTGCAGTGCGGCTGCGAGAAGTAGATACGGCCAGTCGTCGCAGCCCGGTGAAAAGGGATGAAACAACAAAATTAAAAAAGAAGCACTTGGCTCGCAAGCCGGCTGTTTGTCTGGTGCAAAATATTCCCAGAGTAAGACGCAGAAGTGCACACAACGGTCGCTTAATTAACAAGTAAATAAACTAGGAAATTATTTGCAGATTAAAGGGAATGTTTTCGCCGCGCGCGGATATATAATACGCAGTAGCTTGGATATATAAACTGCATTATTCTTATCGTAGCGCGTGTGGGTGTGAAAAATTTTTCGCATAAATTATATTTGAAACGCGATAATAAAGTGAATTAATCTTCATGGAGACAGGAACATGATGAACGGCGTAGCCATTTCCGAATTTCGGAATTCGATCGGTAGCTGCTACGTGCCGTAATGAACGAAAAAGATCGTGCCAGCGCGATAACAAATAGCCCGAGTATCAGCGAAGATCGAGGACTTTCCTTCTTTCAGCCGGGAGCAACTGTCGAAGTCCTCAAGAGATTAATGCCTCCACCCGGCCCGTCAAGCCTTCCCTTTCTTTTCCGTACCAACTAATTTCGTAGTCACCGATGGAATTTCAAAAAATGTGAGATATCTATCTCGCGAGAAGGGAGGAAGAGAAAGAGAGGGAGAAAGGTACTTGCAAGTCTTCCGTTTAATCATGCTACATTCGATGGGCGGCTGTTCGGTGGCGAGACAGCGTTGTGGAGAGACTTTAAACGAACGGGCGGGAGGAAAAGACGGGTGGGAACTTGAAGCGGAGAAAAAGAAAGAGTGAGGGAGAGGAAGAGAAGAGGGACCGAAATCGATATTTAAGGCTGCTCTCGTTCCTGTGAAAATTTAATAACCCGCTCCCAAGTATGTGCCCTCGAGAAGAGCAGCTATCGTTACCGTGCACACGTGTAAACGTTCGTCCGTGCGGCGACATTATCGCGCGATATTAAATCTCGGCCTGGAATAATTGAAAGTTTCAGAAAGGGTGAGAGCAAGGGAGGGGAAGCGAGGGGTGAGGAGGAGGAGGAGGAGGAGGAAAGGAGGATGAAGATACGTCAGAGCGGCCGATAAGGGAGGCTGCGTCGACGAACTTCATTTCGCAGCGGCGCGCATGTTCGTCGATCTCGTATCAACGTCAATTGGAATTCCGGTATCACGGAATGTATGTACATATATACGGGTGAACAATGTCCAAACGCAATATAGACAGCAATATGTACACCGTCAATGAAATGTTGTACATGCACCCCGTTAAAGAGTAAGAGAGAGAGAGAGAGACATTTCAACCTTGGCACGTTTATTCGCATATCTAGCGACACAATTTCGAAGAACTTACGGCTCTAATCTACGTTCATTAACATATCGATCCATTGCGAAACCTCATTTGCTCCTTCTCCGCGTCGCAGTTACATATATACATATATATATATATATATAAAGATGGTCATTAAGTAAGTCTTTCAAATCATGGTAGAAAAGCGGCGAGATTAACAGGTGAATCGCAAGATAAAGCTATAAATTATCGCGGGGCATTAATAAATATTAACCGATTTTCATCCTGCCATCGTTATAAAGTTTTGCAAAACGTGGAGGAAATCGTAGCTTAGACGTCGCAACTTCGATATTCAATTATGTAGTTTCACAAGTACATGTGAATTCGTGTATTAAATATACAATTGTACCCGTATTGTTATTTAACGGAGTTACTTAAACGGATTAACCGGAATTATTTAATAGTGACAATTAAAAATAATTTTAGCGAATTTAAATAACAAATAAATATTATTTTTATTTCCCAATTAATTTCAAGCGGTCTTTAACAATATGACTTGATAAAATATCGATGTTGTAAAAAATCTTGATACTTGAAGAGAGAAGTGTTATATAATAATCAGATATTTTCAAGAAGAATCGTATCTAAAATCGCGCTAAAAAATTTCTAAAAAATACAAAATTATATTTTTAAACTATATCTGTAAAAAGACAGCGAGAACGAAACACGACGGCGCCGTTCGATGGGCTGAGGGACTCAACACGATTTTCTTTTGTCTGCTAGGCGTTTCATGAACAATGCCGCTTAATCCCTTCGGTGCGGCAACGGAAAGCTTCATCCCTTGGTCTATGCATCAACGAACGAGACTTGGTCGAGCAGCGTCGATGAACGAGCGTTCGACGAGGAGAGAGATTACGCTTCAGTTAGAGGCGCGATAGAATCTATCTGATGCTGATGCTTCGCTATCTGATGCTGAGTGATTGTCTAGATCACGATCGATCGATGTTTGCAGCTATCGTCTTTTCGAGATACAATGGAGCAATTATCGTTTCCGAATAATTCTCCGCGCCGAGCAGGAAACGATTGCAGAGGCAACGAACGAAAGCTGGTACGCTTTTAAAACCTATTTTCGCTATTTCTCTCGCTTTTCTCTCGACATATATACAATTTTCATCCGTCTATTTGAAAAGAAAATGTATCTTCCTATATTTTCGTCGCGATTATATATATATATATATATATCTGCAAAGTATATCTATGTAGAACCTAACTTACGTTTACTTAATCAACGTCGTCATTAAAGTGGATCGAATTCTTACGGTCAAAGATCACATTGGTCGTAGGAAAGACGTCCGTCCTGCCGAAAAGTAACCATTAGCGAAGATCTATCGTGTCCGATAGAAGATCGGAGAAATGGCAAAGAACACGAGAGAAACCCGAGGACACTCAGCTGTCGTAAGGCAAACGCTGTCCTGGGGGTATTCAACTCCTTTCCCAACTCACTACCCCTTTTATCCTCATATCCTTATTCTCATATTTTCCTCGTTCGTTGGACGCAGCATGACGAGCGCGAGAAGAAAGCATAGAATATCGTAAAAATGAAAAAAACAAGGTCGGAGAACGAAAAACCCAGTCAGAGGAAGAAAGAGCCGGAAGAAAAATGAACGACCTAATGAACTTGAAGAAAAAGTTAAACATTGACGGACGAAGCTTTAATGAACGCTTTGTATAGGAAAATTGATTTTATCGTTTTAGTCTCGTCTAAATATTACTTCTTTTGCGCACGAACGCTCACGTGACGTACGACTTATCGCATATCGCTATCACTTGAATCCGTCGATCTAGCATTTTTCATTATTTTTCATTATTCCATCTCTTTCAATTTCGTTCTATATTTTTAAAATCTTTTTATCGCTTAAAGTGAGAATTTAGAGAGAGTAAATAAATCGATGCAAATAAATCGAGGAAATTGCGAGACGCGAGTTTCTTTGCTCGAAACTGGCGCGTCCGGGACGTGTTAACTCGCGACATTTACCGGCAATCCCGATGAACGGACATTAACGCACGTGAAGGAAATCCCGGGTAATTTGGACGGCCCGGATGAAACGGCCCGTGGTTCCGCGGTAGCTTTATTGCGAATTTATGCAATGTTTAGCCGCATGACTAATTAGAGACGCGGCGACTCGTAAGCCGTGCGCAACGGCCGCCGGAAAAATTATGCTTATGCATAACCGCGGCGGCGGCTTTATGGTAATATTGTGGTCCGTGCTGAAATCTTCTATGCGCGCATACACAGAGAAACGGTATACACCCGCGTGTTTCGGAGTACCGTCCCTATCCTCGTCGAAATCCCGGCTCTTCCAACACACTCTTTCTGTCTTCCCCCACCGTTATTCGAATACATTACCGGGGCATCTCTTCATTTCGCTGGTGATGCCGCATCGCGTGCACTCTCGCGCTCGAATGAGAAATATATCGGTGTCTGTTCGGCCGTGTAACGCGGCACGGCGTTTGTACACGGATACACGAGCGATCGTGTGGCTTTACCCAGCCGTGAACGATACATTTTCACCTGAATATCGAATTCAAAGGCGAATCGCAGCTAGGAGTAACTGGAGAATCGACATTCATCGCATCGCGTTACCATATGAAAATCAGAATCTTGAACGAATAAGTCGTGGGTAAACTAAGAATCACGAAATGTCGAAGATCAAAATCGATCGACGCGAGCGTGTTTACGTGTCACCGGGTGGAAGATGCATCGCGGTAGATCGTTAACGCTGACAACCTTCGAGGTGTACGTTTTCGAAGGAAACAAAGAGCTCGTGCCAAGACACCGACTATATCTGAGTAAGTGTAGTCTTGCAAAAAGCCTGAAGGAATATGGCCCTAATTACGGTAAAACAGCGCAGTCTCTCCGAGAGTGCACCCCCGCACTGCGTCAACTGTCCCGTTTCCCAAGCCGGGACATTAATCATTCTGTAAAATAAATGTTTCGAGTTTCCGCACGTATCCCTCCGCGTTACCGCATCTAAAAATATTCGTTGAATGATGAACGACATCCTTGGCAATAATTCAGTCACGAACAGATGCCTTTCGCGTATTTCGTCCATCAGCGACGTTACATGACGTTACGTTATCGCAATTTAAGGATACACATTGAATGAGATTTGCTAATCGACAAAATTGCAAATCTTCCATCTTTTAAATCAGTGAAATCTGCCTGAGCATAGTCAAACGGAGTAGCTCATAAATATTTGTTTGCGGTTAACAAATAGCTTCGGTATATATGATTTATCAACGTTTTACGCGCGGGTTTATTCCGGGGTATAAAGTGGAATATAAATAATTCAAAGTAAATAAAGAGAAAAGAGAATGTGAGATTTTAAATTGTAATTCCACCTTGAAATACAATTTAACGAAAAGAATTAGAACGAATAAGAATTTATTATAGAAGCTGTAGAACAAGTTTCTATAGACTTTGCAACACTAGCTTCATCATGCAATCAAATATTTAATACAAAATATATTTATATAATGGCTCTTTAGAATATAATATTACAAATATATTCTCTATTTTGTATATTCGCAAATCGATCAAGTCCACCAACAAATTTCGTTCTTCAAGGTTAGATGATGAATATAAACGGATTCAATTTTCTCGTTCTAATGCACGTTTCAATAACACGCCAAGCGTAATATCGTCGCCGACGCATACGATTTATGCCGGCTGGAGAACGCATCATTACGGAGCACAATGCAATGTCCATCAAGCGCTCCCCATCTCCCACTGTCGGTTTATTCTCAACGTCTCCTTGCGCGATCATGACGAGAAGGTAAAACGCACGAGGAATGAGAAACGAGGAAAAGCGCGGAGAGTGACGAGGGAGGTGAAGGGAGAGGAAGGAGGTAGAGAGAAAGGAAAATAAAGACAGAGAGAGAGAGAGAGAGAGAGAGAGAAATAAAGGCGGGAACGAGAAAGAGAGCGTGGCATTACCAACACCCACGCAGCGCCAACCCAGACCATAGTCGATCTTGCGGAACATTTTAATGACAGCAGCTTACCGCGCGCATTTACCGCAGTCTCTCGTCTTGGTTAGCGGAGCGTATGCGTGTGTAGTTTGAAATAGCTCCCGAACAGCAAGTGAACATCGCGAGATGTCTTCCTACCAAAACGTCCGCCCTCCTTCTCTCATCCCCCGTCGTGCGGTCCATATCGCGTGGCACAATTTCGCTTCCTCTTTTCGATCCGATTACCACGTCCTCTCTTCGTCCTCTGTATTTTAGCCCCATCGTCTTCTCTATTCTCGATTCCTTTCTCGTCTTAACCAGAGTATTTCAACGGACCCAATTATTTGTTTGCTCGATCTTATCTTTCTTACTTGACCGCGTGGAACTTTATCAACGCAAGTACAGACGGAGAAACTTTCCAACGGCCGGATCTACTTTTAATCTCACCTCCAACGCTTTTTGTGTCGTTGTCGTCGTCGACGATCGTCGACGTGTCCTCTTAATTTCTGGCCTCGGATGTTGAAAGGTAGCTCTCGCGCTCGCTTACCGTGACTTTCTTGTCGCGACGTCATAAAGATACCGGATCCAGGCGAAGGTTCTTGCCGCGAGAAAAAGAAAAGAGAATGACCCAAACTCTGAATCGAACAACTCTTTCAAGATGACGATTCATATATCCCACTAGTTGGCGACATATTCTCGTTTCTCACGTGCATAATATCCGCATCACACGTTCCTCGACTACCATCGTTGCTGATGGCTCTTCTCCTTGTGTCCACGGTTGAAGCGGAAATATTTGCAGAGAGATACAGAGGAGAGGGTTGCTCTATGCTACAGTCGAACAAAGTGGCCCTAATGGCGCAAAAACAAACTCCGTCTCGCAAAAGTTGCAGCACGGTCGACGCGAAGTTACCGCCCAACGACCAAGAAGAGGGATAAGTAGTAGAACGAATAAGAAGAGGAAGACGAAGACAACGACGACGGCGACGACGTCGACGACGACGACGACGACGACGACGACGGCGGCGACAAGCATTTGTCACCATGCCCCCCATGCGAGCAACGCCTTCCGTTTATGCAAACGTACAGCCCCGCTGATGTTTACCTCTTTGCAAACCTAATTTCAGTTCCCCCCCGAGGGAAGAGGCCGCGGAACTTCTTCGGGGTTCTGTTCGTCGTAAAGGGGAGTCCTGCCCCCTTTCTCCTTCCTCCCGCCATTCCGTTCTTGCTCACTCTCTTTCGCTAACTTTTGCGCGCCAGTGGCAATCCTTTACAACGCCACTGGGAAGCGAAAGGAATTGCAGCCTTACAGTCCTCCTGATAAAGGAGTTTTCTAAAACGGCATGAAAGGGAACGTAGGAGGAACGAGATTTACGGATTTCCCGTGAATACATCGATGAGACGACGATGTATGCCGCTTTGTATCGACGTTTCGGTGCGGTCGCGTCACCCTTTTTGCATTTTACTTTCGAATTGACGCGGTTTTACGAGTTCGATATGCAAAGCTGCACACACGTAGGAATTTCTGTGCAATCTTTCGAGGAAAAAAAAAAAAAAAAAAATACACATAAAATCTCGATCGCAATCCGATTTATCTGAATAATATTCGTTTACCCGTGACCTACTTTAAAAAGAAATTATTTGAAAATGAATTAGTTCTCTGCAGTCGATACAAAGTGTACTGTTGACATTACGGGTGTAATTTATATATTTTTCTGCTACACGCGCGTGTGTATATATACAGTTTGACACTTATAATCTGTAAATAGGTGATATATCATCTACGGCCATATGAAGATTAATCCCACGATGCGCAACCTATACATATTTAAAATGTAATACTGCCGTCAGTTTCGAGCAGCACATATGTTATAATATATAACTCGTAATATATGATATGTGAGAGAAGATGTGCGGCAAAGGTGCTGCCGTGGCGTAATTTGCATCCAGGAATCGATTATTTAACGTAGTGAATATGATTTTCTCAGAGTTCTCTCTCTCTCTCTCTCTCTCTCTCGGATCATAATTAATTAGCGTACTCGCGCAACGCGTCCAACATTCAGCAAACACACGGGATCTTTTTGTCACTTTTTTTCCGAGCGAGCCTGTCCCTCCGAGAAGTACCGCATTATTTATTGCGGGGCGAAGGATCGGCGGCGGGAAGAAGGGAGGTGGCCAGGACGAGGCTGGTGTATAAATTATGCATTTCCACGACAGCTTTATCGCTCACTTCTTTTCCGTCCTCTCATTGTCGTGTTGTCACAAGCAGACCTCCGCCGTCCTGCTTCTCTTTATAATCCATAAATCCAACAAAGTCGCGTCTCAGGATGGCGCGCGGCGGCATTTCCGCGGCGTCCTCCACCACAGTTTCCTACTATTACGTCCTTTGTCCATATCCGTTTCGTCCTTTGTCTCGTGGATCCATCTTATAGTCTCCGTCGAGAATTTTCTCCTACCTGCTTGTCGAGTATATATACGGGAAAAGATGCGAGAGAAAATGGAAACGACAAAGCCGCAGCCTTTGTCGGTTAGTCGCTTTCATCGAGATCTCTTCTGATGCGCGCGGGATTTGCCCGCCCGTCGGAAAATACGAATCAAATATCGCGCGACCCATTTTCTCATTTCACCCACCATCCAGCAAAAGTGCGTGATGAAGCGCGTGCTAATTGCGCGACGTCGCTTAACACGTAGTTTGCGTGCGATTAGAATTATATGTTGCATTGTAATCATCGACGACATTTTTAACGAACGTAGCGGGGGCATAATTCCTTTTTACGGTGCGCGTTGTTGGAAAGGCAATTTCCTTCGCGCGTGCCGCATGAGCGTGTAACGCGCGACGTTATAATTAATGCACACGCGACGTAAAGCGAAGTTCGCTTCGCGGCGGCGACGACGACGACGGCAAGAAACGGACGTGGCCGGAGTAATGGAAAACGTACGCGTGATTATGCTGCCTCGGTGCTGGACAGGCAACCACCACCACCACCACCGCCATCACCGACACCGACTGTATATACCACCGGTTTTTCCAACCTCGAACCTAGGGCGACGAATATCAGGAACAAAGACATCGCGACCCCAGGAAACCATCATCAGCCCTTGGCGACGGAATCATAACGCGTTATGAGAGAAGCTCCAGACCAGACTGGACGCGACGAGGTTACAGTTTTAATGGTGTCGTGAAAATGGCAACGATACGCGCGACTCCCATCGGGACATGCGTAGAGAGAGAGAGAGAGAGAGAGAGAGAGAGAGAGAAGGAGACTTGCACTCTCCTCGGTCTCTCCGCAATTTTCCTTTTTATTTCCCGCGCGTAAAATCACCGGACCACGCTCCGCTTCGCATCCGGTGACCATCGGGAGAAGAAGAATTTTACGCTACGAGAATTACGTTTTATGCGCGTCGTAGAGGAGAAAGGAACGCAAAACGCGATAATTGTGATAATTAACACGTTAACATTATTCAATATTTGATTCGCATTACAAATACGCCGCGCGGGGATATTAACAAGAAGTTAATTTTGCGGACGCATTGTCGACATTGCAGCACGTAAATTTGTAACAATGTATTAAAACGAACTGTATTATTTATTCGCGCCACGATTAATTCGGTTCGGGCGTACGCTTCGCCCGAGTGAGTAATGTGATTTCGATAACTGGATATAAAATTTAACATATATTCGAATATATAACACGATTGAAATATTTGCGACTCTTCCTGTTTGAAACGAAATGTTCTCGTAATGCTCATCAAACTCGGATGCAGGGATCAATCGATTCGCGACGATAATCAATCAAGCTCACTGCAGGCGCGCTCCGCCTCGTCTGCGAATCCCTTCGACGAAGGAAGAGGGAGCAGAAGACCGTCACACCGCGGCAACGAGAAGAAGGCTTGATTAATGAGACGGTTGTCGAGGGACAAGGGACGAGGCGGCAACTGGCGGGATAAATAGACGACGATAAAAATGGAGTGGCAATTAATTTCGGACAGCAGCCGTGAAGGGAAAATGTCGTCCGGGGCCGGAGGCGCCTACGCGCTCGAGGACGTCCAGGACATTATGAAGAGGAACTCGTCGTCGAGCTTCTACGACGGGAAGAACGATGTGACGTGCGGGAAAAGAGGACAGAGAGAGGAAAGCAGCAATCGAGGCCGCGCGTTCTCTCGGGAAATGCGGCAAAACCGTGCAAGAAGCAGAGAGAGAGAGAGAAAAAGATGGAAGCACTACGCATTTATGAGGGTTTCGCATTTCCGCTAAAAAATAACGCGCGCCTCGTAATCGCAACGATGCAAGAGAGTGTCTCTTTTATTTCACTGTCGCGCGATACTAACGCGCCTCTGGAAATCATTATGCAAAGCAACGAAAGACGAGTATCGCGTTGCACGCGCGAATGTAGACTCGGCTCTTCTGGAACACGTCGATCGCGTGTAATCATGATTCCTCGAGCAGAGTGAGACACAGGCCGACAATGATGATAACGTCGCGAGGGTTAAGAAGCGAGGGGAGTGAATAGAGGGCGGAAAGAAGCGATAGAGATATCTCGTGCTATCGATAGATAACTCCACCCTATCCATTCTCTATCCAACTTTCGCATTTCTCTTAAAACTTCCACGGCTGCAGCCGCGAGGGTGAAAAGGGAGGAAGGGCGAGCCGAAACTTTCCTCCCGACATACCTCACCGATTGACGGGCAACACATCACATAGGCACGGCAGCGATGCCGCGATTTCACATCTTCGTGATCCTTGCCAGAAGGAAAACTTTGGTCCGTCTTCTATTAATAGGATATGCCTGACGCGCATTTTTCATGTTTCACGGTGCGAGATGCAGC
Source organism: Nylanderia fulva (assembly GCF_048542155.1). Classification (NCBI taxonomy): domain Eukaryota; kingdom Metazoa; phylum Arthropoda; class Insecta; order Hymenoptera; family Formicidae; genus Nylanderia; species Nylanderia fulva. The sequence continues at coordinate 7,244,847 of NW_028190368.1, read as the reverse complement.
GGCATTCGCGTCTACATGTCCATTTCGACGCCCTATCTTTGTCCGATCCTCGACCTCATCCTTCCTGCCAAGACCAACACTATCTCTCCAACTCCTTATAATTTGTTTGGAGAGGCTTTTCACTCGCGTCTATGGATAACTCATTAAAACTGCAAAAAAGATTCGACGGGCATGATGAGCAATTCGCCGGTGCTTGAAGAACATCGAATTCTGGATTCAAATCGAAATATCGGATTCTATTCAGGAAATTCGATTGCGCCCTGAATCGTGTCTTTATCGGTAAAAAAGAACGAGAGACTAAGGAAGGCACTAAAATGAAAGCTGGAATGAGATTGCATTAATAGAGAATTATAATCGCGCCTTTATTGGCTTAAAAATAAGACATTCGAAAGACGCTAATGGAAGGCGAGATAAGATTACGTTGAAAGAGAGAGAGAGATAGAGAGAAAGCACTATTATCACACATTTCCATCTTTTCATCGGTGGATGAATTTATTATTAGAAGAGGATAAATCAATTTTAGAATGGAAACGCATAAACCCGCGCGTGTCAGACAAGAAATACGCAAAAAATATAATCCGCTATAGTCCGCCTCGCTTCTCTATCGAAACTTTGCAGTCTCCACCGCGGAACCGAGCGGACCCTGCGCCCCTTCTACACATCGCCGCAATGCACCCCCGCAGGGCTCGTTAATATTCACGGCGTGACACGGCCGCTTTTTCGCAGCGTTGTGTTACGGGGAAAAAGATACGGCCGCCTCTCCCATTCCTCCCCATGGGAATTATTGTATTCCCGCGGCACGTCGTAGTTCGCCGTAAGTGTGCGGACCGTGAGGAGGGACGGCGAGTGGTTCGGGAAGAAGGCTGCTTCGGGGTGTGAGGATCCGAAGAGAAAGGGAGGAGACGAGAGAAGAAGAGTCGGTGAGAGAGTAACGGGGCTTCGAGAACGAAGGTGGAGAAGGTGGATAGCGCGAGAGGCACGCACCCCACAGACACCGCGGCAGATACTTCAGGGGGAACCGTAGGTCGGTGGCATCGGTGGGTGAGCGGACTGGTGAGTTGCTAGGTAGGTAGGTAGGTAGGTAGCTAGGTAGCTAGGCAAGAAGGGTGGATGTAGAGAGAGAGAGAGAGACAGAGGAGAGAAAGGGATGTACCCAGGCTCCCTGGTTCGCGTATTAAGCCGGCCCGAGCGAACTCTGCATGCCGATGAGCTTAATATACTTTACTTTGTCATAGTCGTGTGCACCCACCTTTACGAACGGCGGCGCAGCCGGTGGATTGGCTGGGCTGTCGCGTGAGACCCACCGGATAAGGGCTGCGCACTCCCTTCATACTGAAATCGTACGTTAGATATCGCTGTTTCGTTCCTTTCCGCTCGGAATTATTTTATTTCGAGAAAATTCTTTTTTTAATCCTATATTTCAACAAATTTATTAATTGTATCAAATTTGAAAAATTGGGATGTATTGTATCTCGTCACTTGCACATTGTAAATGTGTCTATTGCAATTCGCGATAGTGGATAAATTATAATTAAGTCGAGTGAAATTTATAGCGGTACGGATTGAAACATCGATACTAACAAGATGGTCCGTGCAAAATATTTCTGCTTACCTGAAACAGAGAAAGACAAGAATTCATGAGTATAAAATATTATAAACAATATGTACAAATAATAAATTAATAATCATATTAATGGTAACATAAAATTTCTTTAAAAAGACTTTACAAGAAATAGAAAAAAGTGTATTGTGCGTTCCAAGAAAAAAATTAAATCTGAAAAACGCAATTGCATTAATTGAATTAAAAAAAAAAATAAACGAGATAAAATATAAGCCAGATTTTCTACATCTAAGCAAGGCGAATACTATGACGATGTCATGAAATGTGTCGTCTATTCGTCTTCTACGATGTGCTGGTAAATTTAGAGTTTCGAGTTACATCATGGTGTAATATCGGCAAACTTTTAATCAAAAGCCCAAGACTGTGAGAGAGCAAGGAAGCTTTATTTTCCACAGTAATGTCAGGATAATGTCGAAGATCAAGCAAAACAAAATGAAAATCAGGTCGGGGTGTGGCGGAAATGAAGAGCGAAAGGGACCGAGAAATGTTACAAAACGGAATATTGCGCTGGGGACCTAGTAATACGACTGCAAAGAGAGAACCAGTTTCGCAAAATCTCGAGAGAAATCTCTGAACTTTTCATCGAATGTAAAGAATTATCGCATGAGAGAAATATTACTTATTACAAATGATACTTATTACAATGATTGCTATTACCATAAAAAAGAACATGAATAAAACAGAAAATCATAAACAAAAACTTTTTCATACTATATTTAAAAGTACATAATAGAAATACTTGTGCTCTGTTTGTTTCGCTCTCTCTCGATATATTCTTCATAACTATTTATAAAATTTATTTTTACTATAAAAATTCAATAAAATTAAAATTATATCTTTAAACTCTCGATATATAAAATTTTTAAACTTGCAATACTAAATTTTTTAATTACTTTATATACTTTATATTTATTTTCTGCTTATATAAATCTCACATACAAAGTTATTCTCTTACGTGCAAATTCAACTGGAAATTAATTGACATATAAAAATTCATCGATTATTAGATCACTTTCAATTTTTATTGGCAACGCACTAAATTTTTTACATCTCAATTAGTCGGCCTTAATGAGAATTTTACACTCACGAAAGAGAAGAACAAAGTATGCGTAAAAAAAGAGAGAGAGAAAGAGAAGTATTGCAATCTTTGTAAACTATGAAAACTTTATTATTCATGATATCTAACAAATATTTTTTTTTTAACAATATAAGAATGATAATAATAGTTCTATATACCGCCCTTTTGATTCGTTTCCCTGTTTAAAGGCTGACGTTACTAAGATTGATGACCCGTTCAAAGAACACTTTTATTTTACAAGGATTTATTACAATGTAACGACGTTTTCTTTGGCCTGACTAGCCATGATGGATACCAACGTTTCTGTGGGAGATAGTAGATTTATAACTCGCCTAATAAATCTAAAGGTATGACATCAGTCGCAATCGTTTATAAATGTACAACTTTTCTAAGTGCAGAATGCACTTAGGAAATTATTTCGTATTTACTTCTCTGCTGGAACACCGATATTTGCACAGACTACAATTAAAACGATCCATACAATTGCAATATTTCGCATGAATTTCGTTCGCACACAATGATACATTTCCACTTAACGTCTATTCCATCTATCGCATCGGAGGCGCGAGGCGGCGAGATCTTGCATTTCAGCTAATAAATTACCCTGTTCGCAACACATTTATGCACAAATCTGCACTGACCATCTCCAGCGCAATGCTGTAATATCGACAATGCGGATGGTAATCTCGGATATACATAGCTTCCTGCCACGCCCTTTGATTACTATAACGCGATGCGCGTGGGTTATCCTCCGTGCGTGCGACTCGGTGCGACCTCGTACGAGGTGCATTTTGCGGCCGCCCTGTACTCTAGTGGCTTTATTATAATTATACTTATTGTGTTCTCTCTCGCGCGTCGTGCGTCGATAGTAATACGTGTATGAAATGCACGCGAACACGCAATATATTGTAACACCAGACGCGGTCGTCTGGTCCGATGGCGTAGCCCGACGACACGAGGCTGTTCATACGAGGCCGACGCAGGTGTAACTGCGTGCCGCACACGTCAATTCGGACAGTAAACAATACCGGAACAGCACGTACCGCCTACGTTACAATCATCACAGCCGTTAAATTACGGACGTGTAACGTACAAGTGTTCCGAACCGCGAATTATTTTACCCAATAACACCAATTCGTGCGTAACACCAAGATGCGACTTGAAAACTGTACTGTATGTAAGAGAAATATTATTTGTGACCAATCGCATATTAAAAGTCTTATTTTACGCAACCAAACTTGTTTTTCATACGAGAATTTCAAGAAGCATGAAGTACGTCGAATATATGCTATATTATTTATAGCCCGAGTCACAAAATCAATTTAAAAATATCCAGATAAATTTAAGAAATTGTCACCAAGAATTGTCAAACGAATTTTAATATTGAAAAGTATAGTATAGTTGTATATAGATCTACATTTCTATAAAATACATTAAAGTTATGAAAATATCCCACAAGATGTAATAGTTGCAGAGAAGAAATAGAAGTGAATAAATAAAATTAATCGAATAAAAGAAAATAGCAACGAAACAGTGTCTATTATTATATCATGAAGTCTAAATTAGGATTTGCAACTATTTTAAGTAAGTTTGTCAGATTTGCATATAGGATTCGTTTTATACCTCGTTTCTGCCAAATTATTTTTACCTAAATAAATCTTTAGTTTTCTTTCTTTAGCTTTCGTTCTTTAGGTTTTTGTTTAAATTTCGAATCTGTATCTAGAAGGAACGAGTAGAGAATGTATTATTCAGCCTATTTCGTAAGTTGAAAATTATTATTTTAAAGATACGTTAAGTATTTTGAATCAAATTAAAGATGATCAAATTCTATACGCGCGTTAGATTTATCCACATTCTTAATCTTTAAGTCCTTATTTCCGGAACGGAGTATTCAAATTAGTTTCAGTTGTAATAATTGCAATAATAATCGCGTTTGAAATAATTTCATATTTCATAAGAGGAAACGGTTTTACATTCTTCCGGGAAAGACAGTATTCTTGGTTTAAATTCTCGCGGCGCTGCGTGTTTTCATTGCTCCGGGAATATTGGAAATGTCATTTTAGCTCTGGCATATTTCATACGGCATAAAACCAGCGCGCATACCTGGCGCAAGTACTTAAGAGCACTCAGGTAAGTGCATTCAAAAATGTATGACGCCCTTTGGTTTTCGCGAAGAGTCAGTCTGCGTACGTGCAGGACGAAGGAAGGCAGCCCAGGACTAGGAGAAGTCCTCGAGATGATCATTTACGTACGAGAAACCATAAACCCTGAATTTAAACTATATCCTGCTCCCTCGAACAATCCGGATGAATTGGTACGCGATACCGGTACGTGTTCCCGCGATTTACACGGACATTACCATTGCAAAGGCAACGTCGTAAATTAGAAATACCGTAACCTCTGCTTTCATATTCAAACGGCGATATGAATCGGTGATATCTTTAATCGTTGGCCTAGCTGCGGATCTCCTCCTGGTAACTTGGCTAAATTCCGTTCATTTCGTGAATTTTTATGAAGCAAAAATGCCACGTCGCATCCATAAAAAATTACCCTATCTTTATCGATCAGAAGATATTGATGTTCTTATAATACGATTCATTTTCAATTTGTAAAAATGTTTGATTGCATTCAGAGTAGGAAACCTCGTTGCGGTTAAACCTCAATAATCGATTTGATATCTCCCTCGGGTGTTAAATTGTATATCGTGACGCTAAACCCTCAAATCGGTTATCCATTTGTCAATTAGCTCTCGATAAGTAAATCACATAGCTCACGACGACGATATTGCGAAATATCGAAAATACCATGTCTACACAATAATTCGCATATACGGATAATTTTAAACCGCTGAATTTTCGGATTAGAAGGCAGAGAATATCAACGTGAACTTGATAATCCTACGGTGCGGGCAGTAAGCGAAATGCTTTCCCGATACGGGCTCGCGCATATTTATGAATATTTATTCGCGCATTTGTGCCGGCAACAGGGTATAGCCGACGCCTATAATGTATAATTAAACCGGGGGGTGGTCCGATGCATCTAGAGGGGCTGTACACACACACACACACACACACACACACATAGGGACGTGGCGGGGAGCGCGCGGCCCGTTAACAAAAAGTTATGTAACAGGTCCTCGCGAAAATTGAGTAAAACCGGCCGCTAATTTGAATTTATGGCTCTTTTAATGCCTTTGTCGCTTTCGGCGCGCGATGCGGTTTGAAGCTCTTTGTATGAGGTGTATTTACGCGCCTGTATCGTCCATATATATCGACGCGTTCATCCAAAAAAGGAGAGAAACGTGTACTCTATGCAGTTTCGTGTGGCATAATGGATCCAACTAATGGAAAGAACATTAATTCATGTTTCGAGTTGCGGACAAAAGCGGAACAGTTTATATTTTACTGCTCTATCGTGTGTTTGCGCTAAAAGCGAAAATCTACAAATAACGTTATACAAATGATGATATGAAATAGCAAGCCTTTCTCTCTGTTCAAAAATTTGTATATATGTTAAAAATAATTGATCGAAACCAAAAGAAAATATGGAAAAATACTATCGGTGGCTTTATCTGGTTCATCGGAACGATTATACCCTATATACCCTGTACAAGCGATATTTTTATATAAAGCCTATGGGACCCAGACATCGTCTGGCTGGTAGCTAGAGTCATAATCTCCGCAATACTGCGTAATCTGGAACGATAATGGTCTAATAGCCAAGTCGGAGGTCTTCTTATCGCATAGAATAGTAATAATTGGGAAAAAGTTGCTCGTTACTTTAAAAACGGAACGATTATATGCCGCATGCATGCGCGTAAGAGCCCTCATGCATGTGGTTACCAAGTATATACGTGCCTATAATGTATACAGATACAAACGAGCAGGTTTATAGCGTGTCTAATGCGTTCTAAATTCATTCCGCGATCACTTACATACGTGCAAGCCGATCTGCTTTTATTACCGTCACATTTTTCCCTCGCGCTAATGAGTTTACGGTTATTAAATCAGGTTTCACTAAACAATACGCTGATCCATCAATTAATTGAATTTATCTCAGTTTACTAAACATTTAATTGACAAGGTACACGCAACGCGTATCAAGAGATCACGATAACGTCGTCTCGCGTTTAAATATTATTAAAAAATTAAAAATATTGAAAATATTAAACATTTCTAAAAATTTTCCAACAATTTGTGCTGGATAAATTCAAACACTGTACTATTGTTTAGAGTAAGAAATTACGAATTACAACCATCGCAACCGCGATAGCGCGAATCTGGAATATGTACAATATGTCTCGAATACCGATAAGACACATCGGGGCACTTTTAGTTATAGACAAGGCGCGTTATACTAAGTGCAGGCGTCAGTGTGCTTATCGTCTAGGACGGGGTTGCAACGGCGTGGATTAGTATGGCCGGACACGCAATGCGTCGAGAATGCAAGCGTCCCCGTGAACGAACGAACCGAGAAACACGCAGGCTATTCTACACGCACTCTGATCGATCAACGCGTCATAATGCGCTAGACCGGCGTCCAGATAGAATGTGTGGGTGCTATCTTCGTCATTGTTGGAAATCCATGGAGAAGAGACGAGATAATCCGAAACGTGATAATGCGTTTCATCGTAAACTCTTCATCGCATCCAATCCCACAGATTATCATTTCAAATACACATTTTAATCTAATTGAAAAAACTCATAAAAATATATAATATGTTAAATAATATAGAAAAATAACTTGTGCGTTTTTTATAATTTAGTTATCAATTTTAGATTAAAATATCGACGAAAGGAAGAGAGAAAATATTTTCCCTTTACATCGCAGAAATATATCCCCCCGATGTTTTATTTGCAAATAAATTGAATTGCTCAATGACCGGGGTTGCTTTCTATAAAGAGAGAACCGGAATCCGTATTCCGCCAGAGAGAGACGTTATAATACTTGGATACGTATCTCGGGCACAAAGCACTTTTCGTGATACCCCCAGTACTGTACGTACAAACGTGGCGCGCGGACGTATACGAGTAGTAACTACCACGGGTGTTCCCGGTTCCCAACTTTGTTATCCGCGACAGTGAGGAATCCTCGATCGTGAAAAAAGGTAGAAGTATATGGGACGCGAGCGCGGCGGAAAAACTCTCTCGATGCCGAACACAAAGGGTTCTGCCGGGCATTCTGGCAGGCTTTGAACTCGCGACAGAGAGAATAACTCAACGTACCAACGCCGCGCAACGTATTTTTCTTCGCTAACTGCTATTTCGTGTTTTATTCAGTCCTTTTTTGCTCTATTTCATCCGCGCGAGAGCCCCGTTCCCCTCTCGCGGTTCTTGTCGGCTCGGGGGTGCATTACCGTAGGCGGTATCCGGTTTCGCCGGAAACGCGAGCCGCGCGGAAATCTGCCGAATAAATAATCTGCCGAGGAAAACTGTGCGCGAGCGTGTCAGTTAGGGAGAGAAGCCGTTACGTATATGTATATAATAAAATACGTAGCTATCATTTGGGGGGAGGAGAGAGAGAGAGAGAGAGAGAGACCGTGTTATCTCGAGCAAATATTTTCGTCCATTTGCTGCAAGAGCTGCAGGCAGTGTGTGAAAACGCTCTCTCGCCAATCCCATCATAATATAAATATTCTACCGAATAAAAGTGGTCCGTACGCGTTGCACATGGACCGTATTTATTTGTAAATTTTGAATAATTTGGATATTCTGAAGTTTTTGTATTTTCAATGGAACACTGTCATTTAAAAAAATAACTCTCATAAAAATAGGCGCGGTGAGCTTTTAGCTCTACCACTGTTTAAAAAGATAAAATAATATTAAAAATATTCTATACATATATATGTAAAATACATGAAATATTTTTTGCGAAACAAAAAAATATGAGAAATATATTCTACATATTTTGGAGGAAGCTTCGCTTTAATCTGTAATTGAAAAAAGTTTGCAGAGAGAAGGAGAGAGAGAGGAGGTCTCCGGGTCATGCTGCACAGGATGACGTGGAAGTTCGCTTAAAGAGAAAGCACCCTTTGCCGGCTCCATAACTTTCGATCTTCCGTTTCGTTTTAATTATTTCATCTCCACCCCCCGGGCGCTAAGAATACTAAGCAGTTTCATTATTCGCTGGCTGATTCCCGTTAAACCGCCGTCGGTTTTTCTCCCGGTTTCATTATCCGCCGTGGACGGAATGTAAATGAGCGGACGCTGCTAACGCGCGAGATTTTTGAGCAAGACGCAGTCCAATCCCCTTTCCGAAATAATAGCCGAGCTTTTAAAATGCATAATGTTATTGTTCCCGAGCGGGTCGTGACGGGTGCGCTAATTGAAATTTGTTAACATCGCGTCCGCGTGCGGTGCAATAATTGCACGTAGTCATGCACGACATTACGATGATTACACGGAAATAATTATGCGAGAATGTCGCGAGTATATACAAAATCAAGCGGAGCATCTATTCGAGGACGCGATGTAATATGTGCTTTTTAATCCGACGCTCTGTCGTTTGCAGTGATAATAATCGTGGTTGTTCCATTGGGGAAAGGGTTGAGAGAGAGAAAGAGAATCCCGAAAATACAATTTGTACAATCGTTTATATTACCTTCGGCATAATACATGCGTACGTGTTATGCAGACAAATCGAATTTATTTAACGCGCTTGTATCATCGAATAATTAATGAGGGTTAATGATAGTCGCGCTTTGCGAGACGGCGGGCGCCGCGACGCGGCTTTATTTTCAAACCAACGTATATGTATATTCAATGCGACTCGTAAGCGTTACGTATCTGTAACGAGCTAAATATAAAATAGAATTTGGCTAAATTTTCAACTGATGAACGCACGAAATTCAATTTCTTCAATTTTGAGTCGCGATTTTACACGTTTTATTACACGATGTTTTGGCGCAAATTTCATCCCTTATCGACAATTTGAAGCAGCGATCGTAACGTTCTCGAAAGTTTCTTGCGCTCTTTTTTTTTATAAAAAAAAAATCCAGCTTCCCCGATGATGTGTTTTTCGATCGATTTACAGCGACGATGTTTAACGCTGCATCTCCGACGATTTCTCAGCCGTTTGGGACGCCGTCGGGGACGAAAACCCGACCGCCTCGTAGCTTCGGGCGGTAGCAATTTTATTAGGTTCTCTCCAATTGACTCTATATTAAATTTAGAGGATTCCCGCGGGAGCATCCTCCACCCTTAGTCGCGCTACGACCGCCGTCTCGTCCTCGCCTTCAGCTTCTTCCGTTCCTCGATGGTTGTCGCATCCTTTCGACTCTCCTCGGGGACTTTAGTGAAGACGTCGCACGTGTTGAGCCGCTTCCAGCGCGAGCACTACGACGCGCAATGTTTTTAGACACCTTATAACCTGACCCCACCACATACGTATCGAAGGCATATCTATGATGAGATATCCTTAAATTCAAGTCGGGTTATTATATATATTCGCTTAATAGAACGGAGATCTCAAATCTTGCCCGGATCTTGGTGTATTCAACCACTATACGTAATATATACAGTCAAATACAAGGCTCTAATTGAAGTAGTTTATTCCCCTGGAATCAATTATCCATTTCTTTCACTCGAGCAGAAAATTACTTCGCCTCATATTATTTCTCGCGCCAGATTTCGGCGTATTATCGACGGGCCGTTTGTCGAGACCGCGGCGAGAAAATATCGATCATCATTCGTGCGAGAAAGAAGCGTGTCTGAGATATAGACATGCGGCCATCGTTCTCTCTACGAGGTGGAGAAGTTTGTAGTGTCAATAAAGTGGGTATCAGCCATGTACCTTACGTGCAGATCAATGACCGAAGCCTTCGGATAACTGAAAGGCTCTCGAGAGCTCCTCTCTCTCTTTCTCTCTCTCTCTCCTGGCCTTTCTTTCCCGCTCTCTTTTTCCGTCTCTCGAGGTCGAATCAGCAAAGCCCTCACGTCGTAATCTCCGATATCCAATTGATTTTCCAGCTGGTATGCTTCAACATTGCGGAAGATGCGCGCGCGAGCGCGCGTGGCATCCTACTGTTCAATTAAAAGTTTCCCTCTCCCTAAGCCTGCGCAATACCACGTCATTGACGTTTTCTCACCCTAGCGTTTTCTCCTGCTCCTGTCAAGAGGCAACAATCGCAAAAAAAAAAATAAAATAAAAAAGAGAAAGAGAGAGAGAGAGAAAAGAGAAGAAAATTGCGCTCTTTCTCTCTCTTTCTCTTTGTTGCTTTCTTTCTCTCTCTTCCCCAGTAGGTGTCGAGTGCCACAAAAGGGCTGCTCCCAGGAAGGTTTTCTCGAGCCATATTTTTTTACAATAAAAAACACCAAGTCTCCAGAAGACCAAGTAACCTCTTTCATCCAACCTCCTCATCAGTGCACCGACCGAATTTCAAGGGTCGGCTATGCCGGCGCGCTCTGCGCAGATTTTAATTTCAAATAATAAGAGCGGGACTTAAAGCTGACTACTCGAAGAAAGAAACTTTAGTATGATTTTCCTTGTTATGCCGCTTCTCTCGGCCCTGCGAATGATTCGTTCCCTTGCGCGCCGTCTTTTCGCAATTAAAAGTTTAAGGAAGGGATTTTCTCGCTGTCGCTACCGGTGGATCGATCCTCCCAAGAAGTTGGCCGTAAACTAACCTAAGACTTGTACGACAGCGAGGATGCCTCGAAGACTTAAAATCAGATATGAAATTCGACTTTGTCGAACAAAGACTTTCTTTTATTTACTATGCAAAAATACTGTAGTACGCATAAGTCATTTTACTGATATGGTATGTGTTTTGAGTGATGATTTTTAAGCGATAAGATTTGAGTTAACAATTGCGAAAATTTTCCCGAACGAAAGATTTGTCTGCGGAGAACCGTAAGGACGATATTTTTCTTCTTTGCGTTACGCCGATGCCAACGACGGCTATGCGAAAAGCGCGTCTGAGGAGGAAATCCTCAATGATGTGCACAGAGCCCTATCTCGTGTAAGGGATCTTGGGCTGAAGTACGACAGAGCTCGAACCGCGACAGCGACAAACCGTCCACTATTTACGGCTTGTTCAGTTTATCGCGAAAGAAAACGATAAAAACAAAAAGAGAAAAATTATTTAAAAAAAAAAAAAAAAATCAGGAAGTCGCGATATACGACCAAACGTGCGCAAAAATAATATACTACGTTGCTACATACTTTTAACAATTGACATAAAGAAATGTTTTGGGTAAAAGTAATCGGTGAAGAGAGCACAAAGAGAGCGGGATTTCTTCTGCATTGCCGAAAAAGGAATAATACAGCGACACGAGAACAGGACGATCTCTCGGCAAACGTCAGCACAATATAAATTAAGGCGGGCGATCAACGTGAAACGAGCTCGAAGAAATCCAAGGTATATCGTCAGCAGTGTGTTTCGCGAACGTCGAAGACGCAGTCTTCGCGAACCAAGGACATTCCGATGATGACGTTTGGCAAGGAGCGGCTTCGACTACTGCGTTGGCGAAGAAGTCGTTCGCGCAGTAAGAGAACAAGGGAGCGAAATGATCGTGTTCTACGTTCTTTTCGGTCGCGGTGGCTGATTCGACGCCGGGCGGGAGGGACACCGGAGCTATTAGAATGTATTATGCATGCGAAATGGCGCGGTTTCCTCGAAATCACTGGTGCCGCGTCGCACCCGGATGAAGGAGTTTTGCGGTGACGACGTGGAAGTCTGCCAACCTTCGCGGGTGGGGGTGGTCTTTTAGCGGCCGGCGCCCCGCTCCAATGGGAGCTGAAATATTAAAGAAATTATATCGCCCGAAAGGCCCGTAACCGTTTAAATAATCACGAGCGCGTACCGTGTCTCCTATATACAGAAAGATACGAGGATACGAACGATTCCCTCTCTCTCTCTCTCTCTCTCTCTCTCTCTCTTTGCATAAAGCGACTATCGCCGCCCGACCGGGACCCATCCTCATATTGCCATAGGGTGAAGTATAGTGCACGGAAGGGAGGCACGTATGCTCGTATATGAGCTACTTATCGATAAAAGACACCAGCGGTCGTAAAAGTGACGGATTTTCGGGACACATCGTGCTCATCGCAGCTTGCGCGCAACTGGTGACGACTTAATAAACGCGTCCAATAGATTTCGACCCGCATATGATTCGATCTGCTTCTTTCTGCAATGATAAATTGTATTACCATTTTAGTCCGATCCTAAGTTGACTAGGTTGCGGGAGCAACCCTAGGTCTATACCTCATGTGTGTCTTGACTGTCTCGTAGAGCGCCGCGTCGCTGAAAAAGTATGTGGCACGCTTTATACGACATATATAACTCGAGAGTGATCATAAACAGGATTCTCCGGGGAAATGACTTCTGTATATACTTCTCTTCGCCGGGATATTTTACGAGTAAATTCTACAAGCACGTACACGTTGTGCAACACACGTCTTCGCTAGAAATAAAGTGACGGTATCAAATGTCACGAAGGTAAAATTACTATTTACGTCGATAATCGTATTTATGTAAAAAAAAACATTGGAAGAAACTCTCTCTCCCTCTATTTTCTTACGCGTAGTCTATTTTTCGTCATTGCCTCATGGTCCGACGATTTAAAATTCCGCACGAATCGCGGCTCCATTCGTGATCTTTAAGGCAAAGCTGGCTTCAATCCGAAACGAGTTCCCCTGTAACTACCGTGTCGTCGGTTCCTGACAAATACGAACAATTCCGTACGTCGGCGGCGCAACTACACGACAGTACGACAATCTGTTCCGCGACTAACGTATTCCAGGCTATACAGAAACGAGGCTTTCGACGAAATACGTGCAATGTGCACGTGCGCGTACACATATAAACCGTACCGTGCCTGCTGCTAAGAGACGCGAGGAGGCTGTCAAATTTATTCGCACCGAATGAAAAGATATTTTCCCTCTTTCATATTTCGGTCCTGCACATTTTCGTATGTTTTCTCGATGACGATGTACGCGTATGTTTATATGTAATCAGTAATGACATTCTCGCGGACGACACATCTTTGAATAAATTATTCAATTATAATATCCGCAAGAAAAATCAAAATGTAATTGTTGAAAAAAAGAAAAAGATCTCGTTAACTCAAAAGTGGGTTAATCGAATAAAAAGTATTTACGTTTTACAAGATGCGGATTTGAATAAAACGTTCTCCCCGAGAAATGCGCCTACAAAGCTATACGAGAGCGCGCATTTTCTGACTGCTACTTTAATTCGCGAAAGATTTATCCCTTCGTATATCCCGCTGCGAATTTAGTCAGTAAAGGAAATAATCCATTTTATGGGAATAAACGAAGATGTAATATATATCCAGACGTGCGCGAATGGAACGGCTAAAAGAATTAGCAGCGAAACAGGGCGGCGCGATAAACGCGCGCAAAGAGAGAGAGAGAGAGAGAGAGAGAGAAAGAGGGATAGGCTATTTGCGGCTAATACACGTACGTATTACTCTCTGATTATTCCGCGGCGCGAGATAACGACGCTATCGCGCGAGAACGTACGCGGAACAAAGGGAAATAATCCGTCTCTGCGGCAATTTCGAAACTCCACCGGCCGCGATCGTATCCCTGTTGTATCGCGGGCAAAAAGGATTCCGCTTCTCGTGCACGTATGGGGGGTGTATCGACGGCGATTCGTTTCGCTTTAAGCCCCCGCTCTCGCCTGATCCCCTAGGGGGCTGAAAATGATCCTCGATAACTGGAACCAGCACGATACGTCCTGGGTAAGCCCGTGAGGTCGTTTGAGCGAGACTTTAAGGTCGTGCTGTAAGGTTTAAGGCGCGATGGAAAATGCACGATGAATCGTCTCGCTACGCGTTCAATCGCACATTATAGTCGCCGTCGAAATGATTGAGGCATTTTGCTCGCGCGCAATAAGCTTTACAAATTCATTCTCGTGCGAGAAAGGAGAAGCAGTGCAATACATTGAAGGTGTGCCATTAAATATATATATATATATTGTATAATAATTTATTAATAATTATTGTTGCTTTTATCTTTATATTTAATTTATATTAAAATAAAATTTAGTAAAGTTGAGAAACTAAATATTTTAATCGCTCGATAGTCGGTTATAAATTAATATATTTTATCATACTTTACTTTTCATCGTAAGTACTTTTATCATAATTTTAGTTATAAAATATTTATAAAATGTAGAAAGAGAGAAATCTGTATTTCTGAATTCATGTGTAGAATGTGGTAACAAAACTAAAAAGTTTTGAATCAGGTCAACGGTAGAGCTGGTCGGCCTGGTGAAGGTTCTACGCCCTCGGCGGATTTTCGCCATAATTTAGATCAGACCCTTCCAGCTATATGATGAGTTTGTGAAGCTCTATCAATTTCCAAGGGGATAACCCAATTCCGCACAAATTTAGATGCAAAATACGATGCAAAGAAGGAGATTCAACACACGCGCGCGCATGCTTCCTTTCTTTATATTCATCGTCAAATTCTCCTATCGAGGTATATCGGACATAAAATATAACGTATTCAATTTCTTCTTCGTGCCCATATCCATTTTAATCTTTCTTTATTGCCAATACAAACAAATACGTTAGGAGAATCCGCTAACTAAATTATTATAGAGATGTATAATAAATTTCTAAAGATATTGGTGTTGTGTCATAAAATCTCAAGCATATTTATTTAAGCCGTAGCTCACTCGGCCACGCTCCGACTTGGAACTTTTCCGAAGTCGTCGTTCTATAATTGAAGTTTAGACTCGGAGGGAAGGCCGCGGACATCAAAGCCTCTCGAGACTGCCATCGTCGTCGGCAGGACGGTAATATCTGGCGCCCGACTTTACAGTCGACGAGCACCGGTCGGGAGGACAGCGTGCCAGGACCACCTTTTAATTATTATCGTCGTAACTCCGGAGCCTTCGTAAAATATTTGTTTCAATCTCCAAGCGACGACGTCGCCGCGACCGCAGTCACCAACACCATCACTGCGCTCATCACCGGACTTTGGCGGAGCGGAGGTTGACCGAGGTCAACGCGTTAGCATTACGAGATGGAGCCGGATGTGATACTATCGACCGACGACGACTTTATGAATTGTTAAGCACGACCGCTCGCACGACGTCGAATAACCGGGTCGTCGATAAAATCGAAAACGAGGCATCGAAATTCCGCCGTCCCGTTCGTGCGGATAAACCGATGATGCGTAGATAATGCGTTCACCGACGGTGCGCAGACCCGATTTCTCGCGGCTCTCTCTTCCGACAACCGTAAAAGTTCCTATCGATAGATACGTCGACGAAGAAACTCGCGCGGGCTTTCCTCGAGCAAAGTAACTGATATTTCTCGTCGTACTTCGTCATATTTCTCGAGATTAAAAGTTTTAATAGCGCCAGTTATTTCTTCGCGATAATCTACATCGGGTGAGAGAACGGCTCGCGTTTACGGTCGCGTGCATTTTTTCATCCGGGTCTATTCTCTCTCTCTCTCTCTCTCTCTGTCTCTCGTCATCTCTCCTGCGTTTCGCTCTTCTTGAAAAATTGGCCGCCGCGCGTCGATTTTCACGAGCAAACAGTGGGAGAAAATCGACGAATTGTTCCATCATTGTTCTCACCAACCCACGCGCTCGCTCCACGGCGAATGAACACTTTATGCAGATTCACCTAGCATCACGCGAACCTCGTGAATTTGGCATAGAGGCATCGTCGAGCGAGCAAGCAGCCGGGCGCGGGTTCGAGGAAGGATGGGTAACCGGTAATTGTAGGTTGGCAGAGATTCAATGTAGGTAAATACGCCGATCCCAGTTCGCCGCAAGGGCCAAGCGATACCGGTGTGCACGTAGGCACCGGGCCATGTGCTACCGGTTTCTCCACACACCCGACGATCTCCCTCCTTTCTCCCTCCCTTCACCTCGTTCGCTTCCTTCCTACCCACGCCATCTTCTACGCCAGCACATCCCGCACCATCACCAACATCGGCGGCGGCAACTGCTACGCTCCCGCCACTCTCTCGCTTTTCTCTTCCTTGGTAAGGGGCCAAGAAACTCCAATCTGTCCGGCAGGTTACTCTTAAGCCCGTTCCAGATGGACCGAGCGCGGGCGAGCTCTCTAGCCCAATCCACGGCGAGGCTGTTTCTCTCTCTCTCTCTCTTCGCCATCTTGCTGCCACTTGATATTTCCTTTGGAACCAACACAGGCTCGTCGACACCTAGCCGACCTCGAGGTGGGGGATTCGTAGCGCGTGCCAAATTTCATCTCGCGGCAAAATACAATGGCTCCGGAACCGTTACCATGTTGCAAATAAAACGCGACGTGGTAGAAGCGAGTGAAAATTTTTGCTCCGCAGAGTACGCGGGCGGTCGAGTATCATTCAAAGATATGCGGATGATGTAGCGTAGCTCCGATCCCGTTAACTTCCGCGATATCACCAAAGTATTACGTATCGTGAGAAGATCGAGATGATATACGAGGCGTAATTTCAAGAACGAAGCATCAATCTCTTTTAATATATTAACATCCTTTATCTCTATATATGTATTATTTTATATAGAGTAGTATACACGCAACCGCGTATCCTCCCCATTGATTTGCGAGGGTCGAGAAAATCTTCCCCGATCTCTATCCGGTCGGTTCTCTTATTTTCTCCTCTTTCCTCGAGCGGGCGAACCGCGGTATTAAATAAATCAATTGGAGGGGTTGAAGCGCAATCTTGGCCGGACACGTGGGCGCGGTGGATAGCGGAGGTTAGCGCTATCGTATGCAATTTATAAGCCCTCCTCGCATCTCTACCACCATCGTCACAATCGCTACCCCGAGAGATGGAAGTAGCAACGGCCGCGCCCGCCACCCCATTTCGCGGTCCAGTGACGCTCAGGAATTTGCCAATTGGATTTTCTCCGCCTGCCCATCGTTCCTGGAGCCCTGGGATGTACCGTTAGATGGTGCAGAAGGTAACCAACACGGTTATCATAGCGTCGGCGGAAAGTCCGTGAAATCCCATCAGCTTCGGCGAATTCGGTTTTACCGCCTTCGCGAGGTTTCATCCCCTCACGCCTGAGATGCTTGAGTTTCGCACGAATCTCAGAAGTCTTGCTCGAGGCTCTCGCTTCATAATCAATATGGAATATAGAATATTTATGTTTCATATGTCACTGTGCGCGCTATGACACGTGAATATTCATTACGTCTGATTAAGATGGAAGAGCGACACGCCGACGGAATGACAGAATACACGAACGTGAAAATACTTTCGCGAAGAGGGAGGGAGAGAGAGAGAGAGAGAGAGCAATATTATCTGATGCAAAATTTATTTGCCACATTAATGCATATATATCAGTCATGCCCTGTCCATTCGAACGAAACGCGGAGATCAAAATGGCTCTAACAATTCTGCTTTAGTGCCGCATCAAATAAGATGAATATGGTTAAACTCCGCGGGGAGCTGCTCGCTGCTTTCGTATCGTCGTGTGGACGATACGATATCTGTGACTCGTAAAATAAGGCGATTCGATGTTTCACGAGGGTTGACCGTAAAAGTCACGTGGTACCTAACGGTCAAACTTTTTATGAGACGCCGCGAACATGAAATTTTCCTTATTTTATTACTCTGGGCGCGAAGAAAAAAAACTAGGATAAACAAGAAACAAATATTTAATCTCGATAACGTCAGTAAAAATTAATATATTCCGTTTCCTTTTTTTTTTTTTTTTTCATTTATTCACGTACATACGTTTTTATGCGCATGCAAAATGCACATGTTTGAGGAAATATGCAAGTGTTACGTAGAATGAGAAAATCTATGGCAAACGCGGAAGAGAATGGAATATACGTGTGGAAATAGAATCGCGATTGTTTCTCTATTCGCCGCCAAAATTTTATTGCGAAAAGTTATCGTTCGCACGTATCAATCGCATCAAATGCCGCATTCATGTTCGCTATGCGATAGTTATGAGAGAGAGGGTGCACGCGATATAATCGCCAATAATACACGTGACATTAGTTGGCACACAAAAGCGTCACGATCAAACGCAATTTAAATATACGAGAGGAATTTATTAAAGCATGTGTGGGAAAGAGGGTGGGGGTAGTTATTCATTAATCTAAACGAAACAAAAGCGTATATGCTCGCGAAATAAACATCGGACAAAATAATACGCGCACGTTAACCGACCATAAGATTATGACGCAACAGCCCGGTGCTGTTTATACCTTGTGCAAAAAAAAAAAGAGAAAATAATATATATTTGTTCGCGTAGCGCCGCGAGTTTTGCGCGCGTATATTTTTACAGTTAGAAAATATTATCGTAGCGCATTTCTCCCTTCCTCGTATAAATGTTTCCATTATTTTTTGGGACGGCCGCACGCGAGAGCTTCAAGAGCACGAATTTTCGGTGGAATTCATTCGTGTGTTACGTCAACGAACGTCGGGGTCTTTTTTTTCCCGTCCGGAAGCGCGCGCCCGAAAATCCAAAATTCGCACGCGGCAACGCAGTCTGTCTCAATAAAAGCGAACGGGGTTTCAAAGGTATTCCGCTTTTTTATCAGGAACATCGCATACGCGTATCGTTCGGCGAAATCGCGCGCGCTATCTCCAGTTGAAAAAAAATTGATGAGCGCCGGATTATACGAGTGGCGTGGCTGAAGATAATCTGTCGAGATAAGCGTTAATAATAAATAAATAACGGGGCAAAGGGACGAAGAGGTGTCCTGAAAATATTCGTCACGGTTCGTTATATCTCTACGTCACGTCCGCAGTCCGGGGAGCTGCTTCGATTTCGAGTCACACTCAATGATATGTGTACACACGCCCTATCCACAGTTTACAAAGCCAGACACAAGGTAAACCTGGACGAGGTTTCATATCTACGGCGAACTTTTCCGCTCGGCGATAGGAACGGGACTACCAGACACGCGACGGACGTGCAATTGCTCAAACATAGATATATATATATATATATATTATACATCAAACGTTTGCGCGGAAACGATATGTGCTCGACAATATTGTAAAACCGCGATGTTTGCCGAGGGACAATAAAATTATTAGCGATCCCCCTCTTTGATGTTTCTCTCCTCGTCCTGATACAATCTTACAAGATAAAAAACACGCGTGCCAGAGCCACCTGAATTCGATACAACACGTCGAATGCAGCTTGCATTTGTGCATGCCGCAGATTCCGGGCTTGTAACTAGGTTTATCTAGTTGCATAGAGAGATGCCTGTTAGTGCTCGCATACGGATTCGATGCATCGCACGTTCCAGAATTATCGAGAGTACTCAGCAGCTTGGGCGAATTACAGCCCGCTTGCAGATACGATGGCGGGGATGCCTCGCTTCAGTGTTGGTGACCCGAACCGAGTCTATTTGATACACAGGGATGATCGGCAAAATCGAACGCGCAATACCTATCTACCTATCCTACGTACCCGTCGTAGCGACCGTAGCTGCATCGCAAATATTCACAGACGTTTGCAAGAACATCGAGATATCTCGATACAACACGCGCGACCGATGTTGCAATTTATCGCAATTCCTGCCTGCTTCTATATATTGCAAGAGGTTTCAAAGTCTTCGTCGCCGCAACACGTTAAGGGGTAGGAGGAAGAGAGAAGAGAGAGAGATGGTGGTTTTGGCACGGACAAGAACACCTAGCGCCGTGTGACCGATTCGATCCTGAGCACGGCGCGCTGATGGCCATTGTTTGCCCGCGCCATACATTATTAGCGATAAGCTCGGAGAGCAGCCGGGGAATAGGAAATGCCGTGGACAAAGAATGGAGGTAAGAGCTTTAAATAATAGGATGCCTTTGTAGGGACCACCGCGAACCAGCGACTGGGGCTCTGAGTATATTACAAGCAGGCACCTACATTATCCAGTCCAGAGCGAAAGGCTACTTTCTCAGCGCGTTTACGCCGGGGTGTTGCTAGCTTCTCTAGAGGGTAGAAAAAGGGCGGCCAGAGGATGAGCGGACAAGGACGCGAGGAGAGGGCGTGCCAGAGTGGTGGCTTCTTCCGCCTTTCAAAATATGAGACCATACTTTACAGATATTTACTGCTACCGGAATGTTTTTTTTTTTTTGGCCGAGGCAACCTACGCGTCACGAGGAACGGTTGTATACGTTTATGGCAGCGGCACGCGCTGACCCATAAACATTACTTAGTATCCGTATGACATAAAATTGCTACTCGCGTGTCTCAGGTGGAAGATACAGAAAATGTCAGCGTAAAAGTAGACCAAATTACCGCGTATCCTCGTGTGCATATATCATAGCACATAGAGAGCTCTTCGCAGTAAAGAAAGAGAAGTAAAATTTTCTCATAAATATTAATCAAGTTTCAAGTTCAGCAGGAATAAGCTGTAGCGAATTTTGAAGTTTATATGTTTTGTTTGTTTTAAACATCTCGCGAATATTTAAATGATTTCTTTTTAACAATCGAACGTATTGGGAAATATTTTAAACGCGCATTTACGTAAGCCAAAATAATCATAATGAAAGAAATGACAAATACAATTGAAATACACGTCAGTGGAAAAACTCATACCATGAAGCAGTGAAAAAGGAACACTTGACTCGGCTTCAGCCGCGACGAAACGGTATCGGATAATGGACGGAACGAAAAGCGAATTCGACGGCTGATATCGAGTTACGTGAAGATGTACCACCGTCTTCGTCAGTATCGAAATTGGCCGCGATACGCCAAGTTTATGAAAAGAGAGAGAAGGAGCGGAGAAGATCCAAAAACGATCTTCTAAATTCCCTTGATTTCTCGATTATACTCACGGCACTCTGTTCCATTTACTCGTTTTATTTAACATTCTCAATTTCGTTCCCTTAAAGCAACAATTAATTCCAAAAGCTTTCGCGTTATATTTTTCCTCTCATGTGTCTACATGTAGCGTATTAAAACCCCGTAGATAAGATCCTCGTTCGTGCAGAGCAAACAATATGGAGCAACATTCGCGCTCTATTTATTTAAGACTCTTATCCAGGGGGATGAGTTGCAGCATAGCACGGAACTGGTCTGGTATTTATAGTATTTGGATTATGGAATAATCCTTCGCATAGACGGCAAAAAGGGAAGAAAAGGCAAGAGTTGTACGGGTGTTTACCAATACCCTTCACCTCTTTTACTTTCCGTATCCTTCGCGTTGCCATTTCTCTCCTCCTCTGACAAGCGCCCTCGCTGCTATCGCACGAAAGAGCCTCAATCTTCTCTCCCACCTGGATTACTTGTACACATCGAGAGTTCTTCGCTACAAATTCCATCTTTTAAACGCGAAATTTGCTCGATTTATACACAGCCTCGATCATTCTCCCGTAAGATAGACCGCAAGAATTTTATGTAATGGTTATCGGCTTAATCGAAAAAACTCTGATAATTTAATTACTCCATCTTATGTAACGAGACCACATTGAATATACGCTAGTAAAAAGATATATACAGTTTGTTGAAAAATCTTAATCATTATTATTTATCTTTTAATTATGTCAAAAAAAAGGAATTTCACTGTATATATGTCGCAGACAAAAAAAAAGACAATGAATCAAAAGATAATTTTCTGAAAAATAGAAAACTAAATAATAAAGTTTTATTACATCATATTGCGTAAAAGAGAAATTTAATGTAACTTAAAGGTTTTATTGTTACGAAAAAACAAAAACTGTCGGGGACACACATACGCTTTTCTCTCTGTAGATAACACACGAAGTAGTAGATTTAATGAAAGCTCATTTGTAACGTTTCTGTATTTTCAGTTCATCCGTAGCAGAGAACCGCGGATGTGCATTGCGGAGGAAAAGAAAAAAATCACGACGCATCTCGTGCAGGAGCTGCGAACGGTCTGCCGTCTACAAGCATCGTCAGGGAGATTCTTTCGCTCCGGCCACGAGGGAGACATCGCTCGCGCAGGTATCTCTCGCTGTTACTGTATATTCATACGTATCTGCAAGCTAGTCAAACAACGATTCGGCGCAACACAAAGGAGCAGGCGCCGGCGTAGCGTGAAAATTTAACCCGAGACACGGCGAGATTTGGTTTTTTGGCGTCGGTCAAAAGGCAGGTCAAAGTGCCTTGATATATCCGCGGCGTTATTTGATGCACGGCTACCGGTACAATTGGACTGGGGTAAATAAGAAAGCAGGAACGACAAAAGACTTCCTTTCTGTGTAGATGTTAGTCGTACCCTTGGGCGTTGTCTGCCGCCGTATCTCCTAAGTTCGTCGGAGAACGGAGTATAAGGTTGGACGAATCCTAGTAGCTAGCACAGCTGTATTAAATAAATAGAGAATCGCCAAGGCTTTCGACGATCTAAAGAAGGAAAGAATCGTATTCCTTGAAAGTGGAAGAGGTCGAAGTCAAGCCCGAGAGAAACGTCGTGGATGGAGAATAAAAGTCTGTGCGCGCCGCGAAGAAATATCAGGAAAGTCGAACTAATATTTGAGATTAGTCCCATCAACGCTTTTACGTATCCACAGGAAAAGAAAAGCTCTACTTAAAAAAAAATACGTTAATTCGTCAATACACGGATCCCGAGAATTTTTCTCTATGTATTAACGTTTAACGCGGCTATAAGCGTAATCTTGAAAGAATGACCTGCCGTATACTAAACCACTGACAGCACGTACAGTTCAGAGAAAAGTTTAAGAGCACTTTCAGCGCGTTAAACTTTTACGCTCTAATTAGAAATTAATAAAGACTAATAGCTTTATCGTCGGTCTATTAAATCCTGTGAAGCTGGTGCGCTGAAAGTTAGGCAGTCGCGAAGGTAGTCGGTACAGTCGGCATTAAAAGTTCTTTTTTTTTTCTTTATAGGATAATAGATGCACTTTAATTGCGAAAGAGAAAAAGGAATTTCATAGAAAACGAAAGTCGAACTACTTGTTTATTTGATGGCAGACATTTCTTGAAGATTGTTATGCGGTGTTGACGCAGCGCAGACGCTTCCCTTTATGTTTTTTTTTATTTCTTTTGTCGAAAAAGGAGAGAATGTCTGTGAGGGAGAGAAGTAGAGAAAGTAGACAGAAAGAAGAAAGAAAAAAGAAATCAATGAACGGAAACGTGATACGATGGGCGAAGGGCCAGAATGGGGGACAGGGTCGGCCGTTCTGTAGTTTCTCTATTTCCTTCATTAACTCTGATTCAACAGCAGCGTAACTTTTAATTGGAAGTAGTGGGGGCGGGTCGAGGCTCATTTCCCGGCGGACTTCTCCATACTGGAATTCAAGCGAGTCCCAAGCGTCTTGGGAGAGGTCATTTCATTCGATGTTGCGATATTCTCAGATTTTACTTCCATAGTTAATGTCCACTAGTAATATTGAAATACTTCAAATTGAAGTCGACGGCACTTCTGTAGCATAATCTCTAAATGAAGGTTTAAATTAAAATGCATATAATTCTCTGAGAAATAAACGGATTAATATTTCCTGTCATGAACATCATATTATGTAAAATAATTAATTATAATTATTAATTACAAAATTATAACGATGTAAGTATCAATGCGAATAATTTTACTTGTGCGCGATCGCGGAATATAATCTGAAACGTCATTACGAGATAATTATTTATACATACAGTGATATATTAATCTCTCCTATTCATTATATATACATAAATCAATTACATATATTAATCGCGAAAGTAGAAATCGCGGAACGATTAAATTTCAATAAAATCACTAGCGCGTCGTTTTTCAAAACGGAAAATAACAGGGTGCAACAGATGTTTCGAAAGTGTCGTGCCTATATATTTTACCTCACCATGAAGAGACATGTGATGCTCGTAAGATACGCTAGTCGGAAATAAGAGCGATAAAAAGAAAGGCGAATAGTTACGCTGCCAGGCGATGAGATGCTTCGAAACGCGAAAATGACGAGCTTGCGATAAAGGACTGCCATTGCAGAACAGAAGAGGCAACGGTAACCTAGTTTAGTATGATCTCTCGACATCGCACGACACATATATCGCGTTACTATCGGTTTCTCATTACTCGGATCGCTGTATTGTTATTTCAGCGATTCTCGGAGAAGAGAGAGACATACGCGCCCGATAATGGAAGGCGATCGAGATTTTTGAAAAATTCAACGATAATCGGCCTCGTAACGACGATCATTTTTCCCACCCCCGATGCATTATTGTCTAAATGACCTTATTTCCGTCATTGCGTTGTATCGGCCACTATACTACATCGCGTCCAATTTATATTCGACGCGCGATAATTCTTGATAAGAAATGATTATGATACGGTACGTACTAAAGATACGTAGGTTCTTTATGGGACGTGGGGGTTCGCCCTATATTTGCGTAATTGCGTCCAGCGTTATATAAATACGCCATCCTCGCGGCGATAGCCTCGCGCGACAACTCCACGAGCGGTGACTGATAACATCTCGAGCGGAGATAAGCGGCGAGTTCTACTTACGACAGCATGGAGACTCTCTTTATGCGATTCTTACGCGAAATCTCGTAAATCCTAGAGTTTTACATAGCCCGGGTGTCGGGAAGTAAAACATGAGAGGGGAAACGACGCGCGTCACGTTTCTCCTCTCCTCAAGAATCATGAAACTACGAAACGCGAAATAGAGACGTCCTCATTTTTTTTTTTTTTTTTTTTTGGTTCTCGTTTATGCTAAGAGACGTCCTCGTAATTGCGTGTCCTCGAACGAAAAATCTCCCGATCTTTCTCTCTCTTTTAGCGCATTCCGTCCGCGTACGACCCGCTTGAAAATCGCCTGCATCGCCGGCGCCGTCGGCAGAAAAACGGAGAACTTTCACGGCGAGTCTCGCGGAGCCTCGCCCGGCAAAACACCGCGACGACGCCTGCCATTTTCGGCTGGCACGGGATAGCAGGGGGCCAGGGTAATGTGGGTTGGTAGTGGAAAACCTCGGGCAAAAAACCAGCGCCTGCAGAGATCCGCGACGCGCGGCTGTTTAATTCGGAACCGAGGGGTGGGAGGGGGGGTGGAAAAGGGGGAGAGGGTGGGCGAAAAAAAAAGTGCCGGGCGGGCCTCTCTTCCTCGCGCGCCGCTCATGCATTATGAATAATGGAATTTAAATATACGCGAAACAGATCCCCGTCGGACGAATTCGGCTTAGGGAGATGAGGAGGTGGAGGAACCGCACCGGTGCCACGGTGTCGTGTTCGCATTGTTAATTGGCCGGCCGTTTCATTTTCCGACGCGGCGTGAAGCAGCGCAACGGAAAACGAAACGACACCGCGCGTTGAGAGCAGCACAGAGAAGTTGAATTATCGAGGGAGTAGAAACGCGGAGAGAGAAAGAGAGAGAGAGAGAGAGAGAGAGCGGGAGGCAACATCGTGGATCCGTAAATTAATTAGAGGGAGCATAACAGTCGGGGAACGGCCGGTGAAGCGAGGTTCGTCTTCGTGGCCCGCGTTGCGGTTGTGCCCTCGCAGTTCGCACGGTCATGCCCCGAGAACTACACGGTACACCTTGTGTCGTCCTTACACGAGGCAATCCGGATACCTGTTTGCGATCCCCCGAGGTATTAGTCGACCGTACGAACAGACTCAAAGTACAAACGTATAGCTACGTTTCGCATGCGTGTCACTCGCCTTGTCGCCATCCTCGACAGAGTATATAAAGTACGTCAGAGTTTTCCCTGAGCGACGCGCATCAATCTGTATGTATTTCAACATTTACCGAGAAAGCTGCTTAGTTCTTTCTCTCTCTTTCTCGTTTATTCTTTATATAGAATGTTTATTTGTATTAATATTAATTAGCAAGATGCAATAATTTTATTTCTTTATTTTACGAGTTTCTTATTATTCCATATAAAAACAAAAATTATTTTTCTCTGTGTATAATATTTTGGGATATACTTAATAATAAGCATAACAGAATGAGAGTTGGCTTATGAATCTGAAGTTGTCTCTCCAGCGAATTGTTTTCTCGATTGTAACATAAAAATGGTGAGCTCGGTGTGATTGGATTCATCTTTTCGCTCGTATCGTCCGTCATTCTGTCCGAGATCGAATAGACATTGTATCCAAGTTTCGATGGAACGGAGAAAAGAAATCGCGCACGATACAATTTCCTCCCGCAAATGTTTATCCTCCCGCCAGGCAAAAGTATACAAGGGTCCGTCTTTATGACACTACGAGACACAATAAAGCTTGATGACTCCTAAAGGCGAAAGAACACGTATACGGTCCGGCGTAAACTTATTTTTCAATTCTGCGGTTCCACCGCCATCGTTTTGCCCTGATGCGGAGAAAGAACTTCTCCCCTAAAGCTCGCTCCTTCCATTCCATCAAGTATACCGCGATGCAATGGTGCCATTTTCGGCGTAGATCGATCTCCCTCGTTGGAAGACGAAAGCGTGGAAGAGGTGGATCGTGCAATGCACAATGCAAGGCCGTCATACGACGTACGAGGAGTCCGTTATGCGCCGTAAAACGGAATATGCAATACTACTTTCGCGACGACGGAGCGCTCGCACGAAGTAATATCGCGAAACGCAAAACCGTCCTTTTCATACGGGAGAAGTTCTCTGACGAATACGGAGCATCGTACGCTCGAAACTGGGTGATGAAACACTTCCACCGATAGTCGTTGCGATAAGTAAGTCTTGGAAAAGACATTGCGATAATTCCATTACAAGAAAATCTGATAGAAGACCCGACTAATGTAATCGCGCTTCATACGGTTGATTAATCTTCAGCTGACTGACAACCCTGCGAAAAAGGATTATCTTCCTCCGTCTAAGGAAGATGAGGTAAATCGGCGAAGCAAGAAGGCTAAACAGAGAACAAACATGAGATATGGTCTTCTTTCTGATCAAACGAGAGAGAAGTTAGAGATACGTCGGGAGAGGGAGGCGGATACGAGAGAAAAAAGAGACGAACAAAGGAATAGCGGTTCAGGATTCATATCCAAGGAAAACCAAGGCAATACCAGGGATTCTGGATTATTCGAGGCACGACGATCTTCGAGCTAGCCGACTGTCTGTACCGTGAAAGTGGCACGTATCGATCGCACGGCTGGATTATCTTCCACCACTTCGATTGACGGCGATTATTTCCGCCATCGTATATCTAGGCGTGCTTCGACTGAGGACGATATAAAAAATCCGCGCAGTAATTACTCCGAGTTTTCTTCTACTAGCAACGATGTGAAAAAAAGACAGAAAGAGGATAATATCGAATTAAAATTGATTTTCAGCAAGAGTATATAATTGATAATCGCTAATTATAATAAAATCATATAAAATAATGCTGCTCCTAAATAATAATGATAAACGTTGCGTCGAAGGAAACAGATTCAATAATGAGAGAAGATCTTTGAAAAAATCTGGTTAATAAAATGCTATGTATCTTCAAGTATATAAAACGATTAGCAATATTTTCCGACACGGAATACGTTAGTCTATTCCGACTAACGATTATTAAAGGTCCCGGCATTCGCCGCACGATAAATTAGAACGCGAATCGACTTTCACAGCCGCCGTAGAAAGTACTTTGGCAAACGTTATTTCTTCCTGTCTCGAAGGAAGCGCCACTCGAAAACTTGGAAAAGTTCGGCCAGCTGCGTGCATCGCGGTCTCTGGTCCGCTGATTCTGGCTCGCGTCGGCGTGCGTAGCATCGCTATAAGACGAGAGAAAAAGAGAGCGAGAGAAGGCTTGCGTGGTTGTATCGTGGCGTTAATGGCGGCGAGCATAAAGCATCCCCACGCCTGCACGCTCGACCACGGTCGTTTACAGTGCCACTATTTATGTTGATAACTTCGAAATGGAGTCAGATACACACGGCACTGAGTGCCGGCGGTTCGGCGGCGGTCCGACAGCGGTCTGGTAGCACTTGTAAAGTATGGGTAGATAGGGGTGAAAGGGGGGAGGGTGGGACGGATTCGCGGATCTTTTTGGTCGTGCAAGGAAGGCGATTCGGTTAGGGTGGGTAGAGAGGAGACGAGCCGAGTCGAGAACAAGATTCAAGCGGAAAGTTTTGCGAGTTAATGGTGCGGAGGTAATGCCGCGGCCGCAACAGCAACAGCCACCCCTTGCTCGTGTGTTCGCATCTTCCATTCTCTCCTCTTCGCTCTCTTCTTTGCTCCGTCTTTCGTCCGGCGCGTCTCGTCTCTTTCTCGGACTAAGCCAGAGGAAAAAGAGAAAGCGTTAAATCCCTCCCTCTCTCTCTCTCTCTGTCTCTCTTCCTACGCGAATTCTCTCGAAGCACATTCTCTTTCCCTACATTCCTCCTCTCCCTTTTTCTCCTATCGCTCTCTTTCTCGCTCCTCGTTCATTTCTTTCGGAAGAACGTGCCACGTTCTCACTTCCTCGCTCGTCGTTACTCTTTTTCTTCCTCCGACGTTGTCTCCTCTCACACCCTCGCGGCCCGATCTTTTCCTCGTGCAACTCCTATCACGAACAGTCGCTAACAAGTGCATCGAATGCAAGTTGTCGACGAACTTCTTCCAGCGATTCGTGCTTGCTCACCGTGTGCATGCGCGGGCATGTATATCTCTATTAGGCGACATCTGCTCTCAGCTTTTTCATAACGAGGTAGCACGACTCGCGCTCCAAGAGACTTCACTTCCGGTCTCCGCGTTGCGAGTGCTACGAAAGAATGCATATTGTAGTTTCTTGTCTCTCTCCTTTTCCTATCTTTCGTATCTAACAGAAATGCTCCCCTGACGAATGTAGAACTAACGATAACGAGAAATGGTGTGACCTCGGCGGCTTCTTCGTATCTAAATTTTCTCAGCCATCTGACTCCCTAAAGACCATTTCGACGTCATGGACGATTTTTATTTCCGCACGACGGAACATGGAGAAGCGGAATATTATGCCGTTATCAAAAGGTAACACGCTTTGATCTTTCAATCATGACTCTCGGAGAGACCTTGCTTTAACGTAATGAAATTAAACACCGTAGAAAAATTTAAGAATCTTTTCTCTTGTCGCAAAAATGAGATTAAGTAATTTTATATACATAATGTAAAATTTTATACATAAATTTGAATAGAGATTATTACTGAAAAGTAATATTTTAACAGCAATTACTATTAAGAAATAAGTAATTTAATTCACTTCTTAATTATGGTCACTGATTTATCAAACTTTTCTGAATGAATTTAAAATAATTGTTAATTCTTCACTAATAGACGAAAATATAAATGCCGTTCGTCCCGGAGTAATAACTTGAGTTTCATTTGTGGTTCACAGCCTTCCGTGGCGCGTCACGGTAACATGGTTCCTATTTAATTATCCGGTGCTTCGGGGGCTTAAGCCAGCCAAAGAGAGAGCTGAAACGATCGCGCCATTATTCTATCTAGATTCCTTTGCCTTCTCAAGCAGGCGTATGATCAAGGCCTCGTCGCATAAAAGATAATCGTTGGCAATCGATGACGCGCGAGACAGCCCTTGCCGAATCATGATTCGCTCTCCTCTCTAGTTATCGCCTCTCAGTCTGCTCCACTTGCAGATGCCGCGCGTAATCTATTCGACATTAGTTGCTTCATTGCACCGTAAAATGCGACGACGACGAGGATGACGACGACGACGACGACGACGACGACGACGACGACGACGATGATGATGAGAAGAGGGTCTGTCGATGCTCGATGGCGTCTTCGATTCCAACCGCAGCACGATGCAAGCCCATTACTATCGCCCGAAGCTAAACGGCACCGGAGCTCGTGCCATTAACGGAATTTAAGATCTGAGATCCACCTTATTGAATTCCGTTCTATCACGATTATGATGATGCGTGAACGATCGTCTTGAATTTGTAAGCTACGAACGATGAGGATGTATCGGCTCGAAAAAGTCTTCGACAACGAAATCAACGGTATGTGACGACCTGATTTTTACCTGATTACATAATATTTAGACATTTTACAAAAGTGACAAAGAAAATGTACATTATCAATAACAGAGCTATTTAACCGCGCAACCGCGCGTGATACCTTTTATTAAATAAGATATACATATTTCGATAATGAAGAAATTGTAGCTGCAAACACACCGATTCGCGAAGGATGCGTTGATTATTTGGACTCGGTGAGCTCGGGGTCTGGTTTACTTCTTCCCTTATGTCCGGAGATAATGGACACTATTACCTTAACGAGACCCCAGTCTCTTAGTCGGTAATTGCTTCGAGATATCCAGGAGAGCCTCGGCGTGCGTTGCTGCCTGGTGTTGCATGGAGAACCCAGACGGTGTTATTGCCGCCGAGGCTACTCGCCCGTTTCATGGTGGTTATTGTTATGGGCCTGCGGCATTAAGATGTACACCGCACTCTCATACGGGACTCGCTACGTATACGACGCACATATATATATATATATATATATATATATATACACCTACGCGGGGTGGATTTCATTACGTCGCTTCATAACTGGCGGTCTTCACGGCCGCGATAAATCGGGATTGTCCTCCTTGTTAAATCTGCCCTCCCCCAGTTTGCTCCCCTCGTATCGTCAACGAAGCCGAGACGAGACGAGTTAATCCGCGCAATTGAATGGCCTCCACGACGTAAGTCATCGCATCGTTTATCGTCCGGGCTCTTTATCCTCGCGCGAAACGATTCGTCGTAAATATTTTATTTTAACGTCGCGACCGTAACGTCAAGTCAGCCGAGAATCGGCGATCGCGTCACGCGAATGCGGAATCGATGTAAGAGGTTCGTTGATCTCTCACCGAGCCGAGACATTTCGCAGGCTAGTTTACGGAGAAGAAAGAACTATGAAGACGAAACTAGGAACGGAATGGAGCAAGAAGAAGAACGAGAAAGAGTTAACGGAGAGAGATGAAATCTGGATATCAGGATTAGGTGCGCGTAATCCGCAGGACGATGGGCGGAACGGCGAATCTTCCTCCGGCAGATCTCATCGCGGAGGAGGAATTCTGGCGGGTACTTTGCCCGGCCAAATACGACGAGAGCAGCAAGAGCCTAACCCGGGCTAGAGCCGCCGAGATGGTTTACGGCTCGTCGCAAGTTGGTGAAATTTAAGAGCACATTTAAAACTGGTTTGGCGCGATGCCCTGCGCATCCCTGCAGCAGGTACACTGCCGGCAAGAGATACCGCCGGATTCCGACAGGAGTTTATCGCTCTAACATTCTTGGGAAGCCTCGGGATGGATCTTTCTTCTCAAGCCATTTCTTCCGGTAGCCACCTCGACGAACCGTCGCTTCTTTCGAGCTCTCCCCCTGGTCGTCCGTCCATCCGTCTGTTCTTCTTCGCCTTTCACGAAAATTTCCTCGAACAGACCAAATCGTCACGATGATCATCGGTCAAGATACCCGGAGAAACGTCGTGGACGACGTAACCATTGGAACGGGCGCTTTTAGGACCGCATTGGAGCTTTTTTCCCAGGCGTCTCGGAGGAGATTTACCGAACGGACAACAAATGAAGGTCATCTTTTTCGCGCGAAAAAACGTCCGCCCTGATTTCGTCTCGTTTCTTGGAAAATTGGATGCTTCGCACAACTGGACACGATTCGTTATAAATATTACCTTCACGTGCGACTATTTATACGATAATACATATGTTAATCGTCAAGTGGCTCAAAATGATTGCAACAGTTTCTACGATAAACGACGCGAGAAAGAAATAGAATTTAATAAGGACATTCTTCTTTTGAGCGGCGCCAACCGCGCCAAAACTTTTCAGTTTTGTATAGCAGTATTATACGTTATCTCTTTCGCCCCGACGTAAAATGCATCTATAGCACAATTTCATCGCAACGTCGTCGTATAGCGATTATGGCTACTCCATTAAAAATGGATTTTATAAAGGCAATCTTGCCAGACGATCGTTGTAGGAAAAAAGGCGAGAGCCGGAGCCAAAGGGGATGAGGCCACTACCTTTGGCTGATCCACTTCGAATGATAATCACCTCTAGGAGACTCAATTTCGCCCTGCTCCGTCCCTATCCCCATTCCTATCCCCCCGGAAGGTTCGATGCCGCAGCAGACTGCATCCTTCACTCCCTTCATCGCCTCCGCCCGATGCTTGCCTATACCTATCGTCCCCCTCCTACCCCTCGCTTCTAGACTATTCTGAACGACCTTTACCCCATCCGCCGACGCTCACCCCTAACTGATTGGAGTACCAATCAATGCGGCGTTCAGGGTGGCCGTGCTGAAACTTTAGGAAATTAACTATTCACTCTCTGGAAATGGTTATTTGGAAGGCCGGAAAGGCAGTCGCGACTACGTTACAGAGAATATGAGCGAAAGGATATACAGGCGGTAGTGGACGACGGGCGATAAGACAGTTTAATTTTCAATTATGCCGACACGGGACGTTATTCGCGCGTCTCTCGCAGAATCAGGAGAAATTCGAGTTATTGGTCGTACGTTGCCCTCCTCGCACCAGATCTTACCGTTGGGAAATTTCGCTCGCCCAATCGGATTATCGTACTGGCGCGCAGCAAAATTCAGATAAATTATTTCGATAACTATGGCGATGTCGCGCCATCCGGTGTTTCGCGGCCTGATAACAAATGTGGTTAACTGGCGGAGAAATTATACGGTCCACATGAGAGAATATATCACTACCCTACGGGAAGATCTACGCGTCTCTGTACGCGCGCGCAACAAAGCAACGCGCGGAAGTATTATCCCGGGTACTCTCTTTCGTTAATGGCATCGCGGTAATCTACAAAGCTCGTACGAGGGTATTTACTGTTACTCCCGTCGCAACACACAGAACGCGGTTGGTAGGCGCGCGGCGGATTTATGCGATGTTTACACTACTCGCGCAAGGCTGCTAATACGGCTTTCCGACAACAGCTCCGCGCAGCATCGCGCCCCGCCGTTTGAAAGTGAAACTTCTGTTTGTACGTTAGTTCCGGCTAATCCTGAATATTACGCCGGCAGATCTACCGTTTCGAGAGAACGAAGGCGGAGCCAGGCTCGAAAACACTCGCAGCCGACGCGACGCCTTGAGCGAGACGCGGAAAGTTTTCACAAAGAAGAGAAACAGCCGACCGAAGCGAGATAAGGTATACCCTTGCGCGAGTCTTTGTATTCGCGAGCCTTCTTCGAAGAATTTCGACACAGACTCGATTTGTTATGTTGATTCGAAGTCGTACGGTAAAAAACTCGTTCGTCGCGGCGACAGTTCTTTTTCATTCGCGTTGAGCAACGACCGACGACGTGTCTGGAAAACTCTACAATAAGAGAGGTATCCGAGAAACGAGATCGTCGAGAAACGGACGTCTCGGAAAAGATCTCAACGTTACTCATCGCGTGCTCGCATTCCACCCTCCCCCGGGTTCGCCGAGAATTCGATCTGCAGTCTCAAACAGCTATTTACTGTAACGTCGGTGAATCGTCGGTACTTTTGTAGCCAGAAGGGAAAATGGATCGGCGCGGAATCGCCGAGAATGCTGCTGCAGTATACAAGCCCCGCCACTGTAACTCATTCACCGATAAATTTCGACGGGCGAAGCATCGATCACAATGTTCTATTTTGCTCATTGGTGTTTTTGCCGGCGGCATTCGATTCAATTCGAGGATGCGGTGAGTCGATATATCTCTCGAGGTGTCATGAGCCGCCCGTAATGGATGGCGGCTGTTCCCTTACCCTTACCCCGAAAAGGGAGGCCGTGCCAAGAACCTGCCCGCTACCCTCCGCTTCGGATCTTGATTTTCATCCGCTGTCTTCTTCTTACTTCGTGCGTTATATCCTTTCCGTAGAATTCGCAAAGTACCCAACAGAGTAATCTGCACTTCCATCCGCGTAATATTTCGTAGCACATTTTCGGGTTTAATCGCGGCATAATCAAAGTACGCGATGTATAGCTCGTATAAATGTCATTCGCGTTACCAAAGATATAATGCTATATATTTATCGCTTATTAATTTTGTAACTTTAATAGTAGTAAAATTATTCGGCCGCAGGAATCTACAAATTCAACGGGAGAAGACTTTGCTGAAAGAAGACGGGTTAGATTTCGAGACGGAAGCGAGCAAACATGAAAGCACGCGCGATTGGTCCGACGAGGATATTCATAACGTGTGAACGATCACGAGCATTTGAGCGTTTTTCAGGTGCTTAGACGTGCGAAAACGGAGGTTAAGGAAATCCCAGAATCACGTCAAAGAGATTCCACAATGACAAAAATACATAAGCTTTCAAATTAATTCTCCAATTCGTAAGATTAAATTTAGGAATTATCGTGCCTTTCGATATACTAAAAAACGTTTTATTTTAAATAATTATGTAAAGTATCGCGAGAGGAGCATAATATATAGAAATGTTTAAAAAGTTTAAGAAAAAGGTAATGTGTTTTTTTTTTAATTATTAATTAAATAGAAATTAATTAAAATAAATTCTGTTATAACATAACTTGTATAAAATTTTAAATAGCATAAATGAATAAATAGAGCGATTTTATTAAACGATATGATAAGTATCATAATTATTATAAAGGATAGTAAATACTCGTTTCATGAATTTTACGAAAATCATAGTCTGCAACGATAAATTCAGAGAACTTCGTACGAGTGACACGTCCCCTTGATGCTCGACAGCCTTAATACGAGTTCAAGCCTCTATACCCTCCTCCGAAAGTAAGGATCGATAGTCTGGCATCATTGGACTCCAACGGCTGATGCGGAGGAGTCAAAGGTAGAGGTGGATGAAGGTACAGCAGAGGGGTGTAGGAAGATAGGTGGATGGCGGACGAGGACTTTCGCATGCGAAGTACTCTGCCGGCTTCGCTTCGCTCGAGGATTAGCATGAATGGCCATCGTCTGCGCCAGTCGAGATAGCAACACGAGCTCTCGCCTATTATTGTTCGGGGAAATTAATCGCATCCATCGCGAATTACTCTGCGATTGCTTTCCCAACTACAACACGTCCCGTGTGATCGAAGGAGTAGAGACATTGAAGAGTTCCTGTGATTGGCATCGTAAATGTCAAACGAAAGAGTGAATTTTTCATCGATTACTTCGTCTTCCTTCATAACTTGATTAATGCATAAATTTGTTACAAAAGGGAGATAATATTAAAAATAATGCATTATCTAACGCATACGTTTTCTGCTCTTTCTTAAGAAGGCATCACGGTTATTCGCTTCGTATCAAGCTGAATTCGGTATAATTACGTAATAGCAGACGCCACCTCCTTCCCTTCCCTTCCGCCACCCGAGCTTCTCGGTCCGGGGGAAACAGGAGCGACGGTAATTCCACTCCGAATGCAGTCATTATGGAGATTTTATCAAGGCCTGTTGCCAGCTAGCTGAGCTTCACCTTAACTCGCCCATTATGGCATTTCCTTTGTCTGCGACTTACACATCGTCATGTCCCGGGGAACCATTACGAACTGAGGAACACTGATGAAAGAGATTCGACGATTCGAATGCAACATTTCGATGCACAATATGACGCCGCGTCATACGATCCCGCGCGAAAGAACCCGCGAGAATTCTTCGAGGTCGCAGCTGGAAAATAATCACATGACACGTGAACACGACTTCGTTTCACGTTACTATACGCGCAATAGAAACCGCGACGATAAATCAGCGGAAGACGTCGTTATATGGAACGATACTTTAGACGTCGTATATGTGTATGTGTGTATAAGGAGAGAGCTGGAATATAAAATTCCACGGGTCATGCAAGTAAGTACCGATCACGCGCATACGTGTAGGTAATGCGACTTTAATGCAGCATGTATTATTCAACGATATACCCCTTGCCGTGCGTGTCCGGTTTGCTCTGTGGATACCGAGCGCGTATACGCGTAATTACAAACACAGTTGTTTATTGCGAATCTCCGACGTTCTACGGTACGTCTTATATATCCGACAGTTATAGGTGAGTATTTCGCGACCCTTCTCATACCAAACGATCTCCCGATACCCATCCACAACCCTCCTCTTCACTTCTCTTCCTCACCTCTCACCTCTCGCCTCTCGCGTCGACAACCGGTGAAGAATGATCGTGGAGTTTCCCTGCTTGGACAGTGACAAATAGAGTATATTCTTGCCAGCTCGGAGAAGCGTGTTTTACGCTTTGTTTACCGTTTGTCATGTTATGCAAAGGATAGGAATTTTTGCCGATTGCGTATTCGGCAAATCGACCTTTATCCTACGTTCACGTCGACTCGTACGACGTGCATTTGCATTATCGCTCGACCGTATACAATCATTCCTGCTAACGATTCGAGGGAAATAAGAAAAGAGAGAGAAAAGTGAAAGAGAGAGAGAGAGAGAGAATCGCATGAGCAACAAAAATTGCGCCCACTTATTTCGAGTCGCAAGAGCAATTTCCGAGATTACGTCGCTAATATCCGAGCGAATGCAAAAATAAGCTCCCTAATCGTTCCGCGACGGCATCCGGTACGTGATACGACTCATAAACGTATATATCTATCATTCAACGGTGTTGTGTACGCGAAATGATTCATAAACGTTCAGCGTCCCAAGTCGTCCGCGGCGAACGTGGTGAACATTCGAATCGCGCGCGACGCGAATATCTATACCGAAACAACAACTATACCGGGGGATCCATCGAGCCCCGGCTCGATGTTCCGCGCGATACACGTCGCAGTGCTCGGAAAATTGAGGCGAACCGCATAATACGCATATAGTCGCGTAATATGCATACAGGTGCATGCGTGACGACAGGACCAACGTGACGCTCGAGCACGGGTCGTTAGCCGTACGGTTGTTTCGCTGACGAGTCACGCCTAATCACCGATGAATACAACAATCACGGCATGATGGACGATCGGCAAGCAGGCCGTCCTTTATTAGCGTCACGAACAGAAGAGGGGGAGGAACATATAATTAGATTAGCGCGCGCCCATCGCGCCCCGTCATCATTTTCCACAGTGATTTTGGACGGTTCGAGTGGGAGAGAGAAAGAGAGACCTCATCGGCCTTTGATGTCGCAATGTTCTTCCGGACGAAAATCATTTTGGGACATCGTCGTGCACCCGACATGGAATTTAATTTGCGCCGGCAACGGTCGCGCTTTAAATCCCCCCGTATCCGACTGCGATACAAAGCTGACACTAATATGCAGAAAAAATTGCCGCGTTTACGGCAATGAAAAAAAATGTGGTCAGAGATGGAGAAAGAGAGAGAGAGAGAGAGGGAGGGAAAAAAAGCATACGGACAAACCTTTATTTCGCGCGGCAACGGTCAATTTTGTTACGAGACTAGCAATTTTGTCCCGATAGATCCGGGAACTTAACAGTTACGTTCACGTAAATCTGTTTACCAATCTATTGTTACGTCGACGGATTCCGCGCCGCGCACGGCCGAGCAGAGAGAAAGAGAGAAAGAGAGACAGAGAGAGTACCTCTAATCTACGAAAACCATTTTGGCGCGCTACCGCGGGATGAAATTTAATTCTTGTGCATGTGGCCGTGCCTCTGTTGCATGCGGGCGTGCACGAGATGCACGACGCTGATGTGACGAGGAGACGCTGCTCACGGATCGATAACCCACCGCGTAGCTATTATGCAGATGTAATTTGGCCGGCAAACACACTACCGGGTCCTATTCCCATCTCGACTGGCAGCGACTGCCATTCTTCTTCCGTCCGCGTTTCCACGTTTCTCTTCTTCTCCCCGGTTAATCCGGTCTTCGCTGTCCGTCCCTGTCGATCAATACCGAATTAATTTCTAAATTGTCAATCGCTTTTCGCAACTGTTCCGTCCTCGCGGACGTGATCTTTGTTAGCGTCTGCCTCTCGCCGTTAAAAGCGCTTGTCGCTCCCGAAAGTTTTCGAAATCAATCTTAATCCCAATTCATCCTTAGGACAACATGCATTAATTGCAAATGATGTGTACCTCGCAGCGGACGGGAATGAATCTCAGTTATGACGCGACGAGACAATTCTATTCCCTTGTCAATAGAGAACCCTAACCTCCGGCGACGGCCAGATCACTTAGCAGATAATCGTCGGAGAGGGACGAAGGGTCTAGGATGATCACCGTAATTGCAGGCGTCCTGACCATAATTAGAACGCGCTACTGCGCATGACATCGATCAAACTCCCACCAGAGTCAGGTTAGCATGCTATCAATAACTATCAATTCGCGCTAGCTGTAGCGAGGTAGGGTCTCTCTTACAGACGAGCGGTTGCAAAACGAGAGAAGGAAAGGGAAACATCCATCATTTTCAAGAACCTGTCTAACCTTACGTCGCTCGAGGCACTTGCCCTGGGTCAAAACGAATAAAGAGGCGATAAAGAAGCGTAACCCGTGTCAGCAACGTCAGTCCTTCGTCTTTCATTGCTTTTCGGAAGATCATGGAAACTCCATTAACCCAGCAGCGATCTGATAAAACGTAAAAGCGAAATCCAACCATTTTACATCAATTTTACGAACTTACATCACGCGTAAGTAATTTACATATGCAGATAAAATGCGAAAGTGCACTCGTATCGCGTAACCGGTAAAAGTCGGAAGAAATCAATCTGATAGGAGCGTTATACAGTTCTACACAATCGTATTTTTAGCAAATCAATCTGATCGATCCTTCGCGAATGCCGCATTTTCTTATCAAGCATGAACTCGCGAGAATAATTAATCATTCAATTATTAGACGATGGAATGAAAAGGACGGAAAGAATTAATATGAAACAGAACCTTCTTTCGATGCAGCAAATTAACTGCAATTACAATCTTGAACCGCATCGTAGTTCTCGCTTTGAATTATGTGGTAACTTTCTCGCCACGTTTCATGGTCATTCAGACCATTCTACGAAACTGCTCACTCGCAAGTTTTATTACTTCGTTCCAGGACTGAAACGGAGTTTACGATCGCGCAATGACAATCAGCTTTCCTCGCCACTTTCGCTCACGGCCCTTAGTTTTTCGATGCCGAGGAGTTGAAAGCTTTCTCAAGTACGAGAGCTCGAAGAAGAATATCCGTCGCGTATATCGAGAACGAGCGAAATGTAAAATCGATGACACTGTTACGTTTCGCATCTATATATCTATATCCGAGCAGACAGTGCGTATGTAAAAAAATTTCACGCACAATTATCGTGAGTACACGACCATACTATATACATATTATATATATATATATATATATACATATACGTATATAACGCCACGCTTTGAAACATCTGCGTGCGGAGTTGTACATGGCTACATTACATTTCCGGCTAATGGAAGTGGTAGATTGGAATGAGATAGAAGCGCGGGAGGAGAGGGCTAAAGCATTCCTGATATTTCTGGAGCTCGAAACGCGATGGTTTGGCCGGTTATTCCTGATAATCGACCGAATTTCAGCCGCCGCGGCAAATGTATTAATCCGCGATCGCTCTGCACGGCAAATCGCCTTTTACGCAATATCCGGGAATTCGACGAATGTCGTGCATAACTTTCAGAATCTCCACCAATTTCGATAATGATGTTTGGTATTCGCTGCTCGCGAATTCATTATAGCTAACGTTTCGCGAGACGAGTAATGACGAATCAACACCGATCGTTTATCTCATACAAAAATACAAAAATTGTTTTATGCATTCGTATAACGCGAGAATTATAGTACTTTAAAACGATGATATAAAATACAATTTTTTATTACTTAATACTAGAGTAGAAATGATTTTTGCGGTAGAGATATAAAACCATAGTATAGTAGAGCATATCTCAAACAAAGATCGAAATGTAGTTCAATTCGTAAGTATCAATAAAACGACAAAGTAGAACAAAAACTAATTAGAGGTATACATCGGGGTGAATCAAATCGCGATAGCCCGGCCATCACGATATCGCTCTCAAGATGGTAGATAATAGATAGAGTCTTCATGGAAAAGGTGTTTCGGTAGGATATTGCGCGATAGCGTTTTATTTCACCTACATATATAATTATCGGCCAATCTTTATGGCCAAATAAAGTAAAGTTTAAAACGACTTAAAAGCTCGTCACAAATTAATATGGAATATATCTACCGCGACTGCTGGCCGTAAGAAATTGGAGGAATGAAAGTAGCTAGAACAGAGAGAGAGAGAAAAGAGGAATGTATTATAACGTCATATTGCTGATCACAACCCACTGATCTCATCTTGAATCTTCTTATACTCGCGCTTTTTGTCCGCCGACATATAATAATTATCATCGCAAACTTGCAACGATACTTAAAAACATTTAACAACTAAAGTGTTGTAGTTACATCGCTCGAGGCGATAATAAAACGCCGTGCTTCGTGACTCACGCTATATCACCGCCGCGATTAAAAGCAAGAAAGTTGAAAGCGCATCGCTGGTTCTTATCGACAATCATTAATCCTACGTGGGCGCACAGAGGCGATTCAGATTTTCGTTTCTCTTCACCGATGGTTTTCAAAATTTTTATACGAAACTTTTCCTCTCCGTTTAAACGACGCGAAAAGTCAAAGTTGAAAACTAAAAAAATTCGCGATCGCGACACGTAAAAGTTGCAGCGATAGCAGAACGGCTGCAAAGTCGGGCCTCGGTACTCAAAAGTATACGAAAAGATAGCGTAAAAGTCGACTTCATATCGCGGCGTTATATCCGCTCTGCAAAGCAGGAGCCCACATGGCGCCGACGCACGCGTTTGACCACGAGACTCCATCGAGTTATCCGGAGGTGGTAGATATTTTCGGCCCCCTCGAGTGCCGTAAACTTCGGCCCAGGTCACCTTGGAGTCGAAAGTCAAACGTATCTTGATACAGGCATCTACGGTTTCACCGGCGACCGCGTATGCTAGAACGCGCAATTTAATCTTCGTAGAATACACGATATAAATTCCCTCTCTCTCTCGTTCTCTTTCACCTCGCTACCCGGGCTCATTTAAAAGAAACGCGGGCGCAGCTGAGGACGAGTGCGAGCAGCATTAGGTGAAATTATCATTCGGCAACTCTGTGAAACTGTAGCTACATCGTCGAGACATCGTCGCAACGGATCCGAACGAGTTAAAGCGAAGCTTTGCCGGAGCGGCCTTATTAGGTTACAGTTACGGAGTAAGGACGCGCGGACGTAGAGAGAGCTAAGCGAAGGAAGAGAACGCGCGCAAAATATTCCTCGAGATTAAACACCCCAACCCGGATGCCACCGTAATCCGGTATATGCCAGCGAAGTAAGTCGCGAAGCGTCGACAAAAATGAAGAAGAAGTGTTTGCGTTGATGCCAAAACTTGCATTAGCACGCTATCCGCGGATTATCTGGCTTCGCATAACGCCGAGGAGGCAAATCGTGTGTACAATGGTTAAATCTCGGAGAGAGATGCGCAGCTTCATTTTATACGGCGTGTTCTCTCGGCGGCTTGTCTCGAGATCGAACATCCAATAAACAATACTCCGTCTCAAGATTTCAATGTAGAATTTGCGAAGTATCTCGCGGATCTTCATACGTATGTGTGAAATGTTCTGTTAAAATCTATCCCTCTGTCGCGTTTCTTTGTAAAAAAAAATAATACTGATTACATTTTGATATAAAAAAAGGAAATAAAAGACTGTCTAACTTAATGATAAAATTTATCTACGTTATAATGCACAAAAATAACGGACGCTTCTTTTTATTTGCTAATATAAATCTGATTCATATTTATCATCACCTTGTTTACTGCAAGCGATATTATCTTTTTTATAATCCATTTCCATATAATTTACATTATATATTTTACCTCGTTCAAAATTGGATTTATATCACAATATATATTACTGGAGGAATAATCCATGTTTTGTGGAAAAAAACAAATACTTTACATAACATACAATGCCGAAACATAATGCATAATGGTCAATCAGGCATGAATTGCATGGTGTTTTATGCATTATGTAGGCATTCTACCGCGCATAATGGCGGCAATGTATTAATACCTCGGCTAGCTCATACGTATTATAATGAAAAGCCGAAATGATTCATGTATATGTGTATATTTAATGCACCGCCTACGCTTAATTTTGTTTTACATATATATAGACGCAGCGGTCACGATGCCTTGTAACTATACCGTACAACCAAATAAACCGTTCGTTCGATTCTTCCGCGTACAATACGATATTTTCCATCGTAAGGGCAAAAATGTAAAGCGAACCGCGAAAAAAAGTTTCAATCTGAGAGGGGGTGAAAGAGAGAGAGAGAGAGAGAGAAAGGGTCACCCGCGGGAGGGAAACACGCCGATGGTCGGAGGTTTTGGCTTTGAAGTCGGGGAGAGGCGTCGCGACGCTGTTTGCGCAGCACTTTCATTAGCCTGCCTCAAATTACTATAGTTCAAACATCGAGCGTCGCTGCCACTCTCTCGCGTTGGTATGCAAAAGCGACTCCGTTTTGTCAAGGCAAATATCGATGCTAAACACAAGGCGAGAGGGGTGAAGGAAGAGACAAATAGAGAGAACGTCGGGGATTCCACTGCTCTACCTCCCCTATCTCCTTCTGCTTCTTCATCTCCGTCCTCCTCCGACCATGGCGACCTAACCGAGGTAAAGAACCGAGGGAGGAACCGATGTGTGGTCGATGAACGGCGAGGAATAACGGAGCGACGGGGGACGACGGACGATCCGAATGGACGAACGGTGCGCTATTATTGCTTCTGTGAAGATTGGTAGCCGGCAGGACGCGGCCAGTGGAAATATTACGTTTCGTGGTGGCGCGCAAAAACCCTGAGGACTGGCTGAAAGAAGGGGGACGGGATAGGATAGGTGGCAAGGGGGATGAGAGGGAGCGATGTGGTGACGTCTGGATTCGCGACGCGACAGCGTACGTGTAGGCCTGCAAGCACCAACACATCCTCGGAAGAGACGAGATCGATATTTCCGATATAACGGTGAGTTTAGTACAAAAAAAGAAGTGAGAGGAAGAGAGAAGAGAGAGAGAGAGAGAGAGAAAGGGTCAGTGGCTGAATCGCGGAACGCGTAATCTGTCCACGGCTATCAGGCGAATATCGATCATATATAAATGGCGAAATTTTGTATCAGATGTGGGCGGTCTGTGCATCGCACGCGGTGCAGCGTGACAAGCGTGAACTTCACGGACGGCCTCAGGTGCAACCAGAAATCATCCGACATTCGCAACCAAACGTGTGACATTGATCTTCCGACCACCATGGATACCACCAGGGTGGGCAATGAAGGAGGGAGGGAGAAGGGATATCGAACATTTCGAGGACAGTTTGCGCGGAAACATGTGTACGACAAATCCTTCGGGATTATACGGCCGCACGGTTGAAGACCGACACTGAAATATGTCCGCGTGCGAGAGATATGGCGGGTCTTTGAATTACGTATCCGAGCGTCT
Organism: Nylanderia fulva; assembly: GCF_048542155.1. Taxonomy (NCBI): domain Eukaryota; kingdom Metazoa; phylum Arthropoda; class Insecta; order Hymenoptera; family Formicidae; genus Nylanderia; species Nylanderia fulva. The sequence goes on along the minus strand of NW_028190368.1, from coordinate 7,201,009 downwards.
GATTAGACCGATCGGAGAGGTATCGATCGAAGAACGAGCGATGGGAGCTTGCGGTGTCCGCCGGGGTTTATTTGCGTGAGAAAAACATTACGGCGCTCGCGCTAATGAGATATTACTTAATTAACCTTTTGGCGTGTAAATTACGTACTGCAAAAAATTACCATAATTTCAGAACGCGCCTGCATTGTTTTAACGCCGCCACTGTTATTTATCGCGGAAATAACGGATAAAGAGAATCATTAATCCTGTTCTGAAAATTGAGGTTGGCTGAATAAGCTGAAGTGCGATAAAGCTGCCCAAAAAAAAGTACGGTTGGCAGTGATCCAGACGTGTTTACTGCTGAAATTTGTCTTCGTGAACTAGCTGGAGACGCTTACACGTGGTAGACGCGTTGTAATACGCATAATATATCGAATGTGCGAATAGATGCGTCAGATTCAACGAAACGATCGATTAAAAAATTCCTATCATAGATTTTTTAAATCGTAAATTATAAGATTTTAACAAATTGATACACAGTGACTTGAGATATATTTTTTTTTTATCCCTGTTCCATACTCTCTCGAAAGTCACGATTCCAATTAGTAATGACGCGACAAATTGAATCTCAAACTTTCTCGCAACGAGGAAGGAATGATCGCCGAGTATTCCACAAAGCATTCTGGAGCGAGAACTATATAGCAGACTCTGTATGCTAAATAATGTGGCGACGAGTCCGACGACGGGTGATGAGAGGTGCGAGGTCCTGCAATATTCACATGACCCCTTGCCTCGTCGACCTACCCGCTCGCCACAGCCACGACTCTGACGAAGAGAAGATCTATCCTATCCTGGCGAAACACTTCATTTATCAAGCTCCGACATCTCGTCGGGGTTGCCTGGATTTAATTACGCGAAACAAGTCGCCGAAGGGGATGCCTTCTGGTTCGCCTGGCATTCCGGCATTGAAAAGGACGGCACAATAAAATGCAAGTAAGAAAATCCTTGGTACATCGCGTTAAAATCGAAGATTCGGGATCAAAAATTAACGATTATCGATAACATTATTAATCTTCACAACCTTCCTCGGAATATACTCGCAAAAAATATATGCCGTAAACTAAACGCAACATATTTCAAAAATGTCAATTTTGTTTCTATATTTAGGTACAAGGAAACTGCGAATATATATATATATATATATATATCATTTTAAAATTATTTATTAAAAGGATCTCTAAAGACGTATTTATTCGCGAATGTATTATTCACGTGGTCACAGCTATACGACCGCGATTAAGCCGATTGAACAATCATTGTAGCACCGCTTGTACATCTGACGGCTGGTGTGTAACTCCTCCGCAAAGACAAGTAATTACCCAAGAGCGAGAACTTCGTCAGGAGTTGAAGCGGAATATGCTGAGGCCGCGCGCTCGGTACGCGAGAACTACTCCGCATTATGTCGTTGTGATTCGACGCCACTACACAACGGCAAAACCGGGCACGATTTGTCACATTGTGTCGCGCGAGATAACGCTTATTCACGATATTAACGACTTGCCGCCGCACTTTGCAGCGGCGAGCTTGCGCTAGGTATCTTATTGCCGCGTCTTGTTGCGCGAATATAACACTCGCCAATTTTTAGCGTCCGCGACAAACAGGACGATTAACAATCGGAACTAATTACGCGCAGTGAATTTATCTCGGAGTCATTAATTTTCCAATTATCAATGCAAATGACCGAATTAAAATGCTGGGTTTCAACATTCATTATGAAAATGAAAGTAATAATGAAGGTGGCACAATAAATCCTCTTTCATTTCTGATACGATATAAAAGTTCATTTCAGTATTTCATATACGCGATATAAAACACTGAAAATTAATGAGAATTTAACACGAAAAAATAATACTGTAGAAGAAAAAAAAGTTTGCAAAATTTTGTAATGCCGTAAGTTGAATCTTTAAGTTGTATTATTTACTCTCGTTGCGCCGTCAGACTATAGTATTGCTACACTACTTAAACAGTGAGGTTACAGAAGTAGTAGTAGAAATACCATTGGTAGAACTATAACACTAAGCCCCCAGTTACAGGAATGGTCTAGATTAAGCAAGCCTGGCTTAAGGATATTTCCTCTTCCTTCCTAAATTATAGTTCTACCTATGATAGCTAGAGAAAGGAAATTTACTTAACCAAAGTTAGAGTGCAAAGCGCGACATTGCTGATGCAACCGTTCCAAACTCGTCTCTTTGTCATAAGGGTGGGCTTATAACGGCCATATCCCGCTCCCGGCGTTTCGCATATATTCGACGGTTTAATCGAATTGGCCAAAATGAAATTTCGGCGGTGACGCTTCCGAAAGCGATTGTCCGAGCGCGTCTTTGATTTCCGGCACAGCCGACGGGACTGCGCCCGCGCAACGACGTTTCATTGTCGCTCGCGCAAGTACGCAATTAATTTCTGTCTGTGCTCGCCGCGGGGGAATGCAAATACGCGGGGAGATTTTGCAGGAGTAATTCGGAAGTGCCGCGGTATACCGCGCGCATTATGTTGCCTCTCCCAACTTCTCTCTCTCTCTCTCTCTCTCTCTCTCTCGGCCTCTCCCTTTCCTCTTTTCCGTCGTCGTCTCTCTCTCTCTCATTCACCCTTTCGCTCCTCTCAATTTCACTCCCTCTCTAACTCTATCTGTCCCGTTCTAAATGATTCCCTCTCACCCTCTATCTATCTATCTCTATCTCTTCACCTATGTACTCGACTCGCGCTGGCTTTTCGCGGGGCTGTTTACGCGCACGTTCACACGCGACGTGCGCGATGCACGCGTTTAGCACGCGTGAGCGGCCATATTTCTGTGTCGCGCGGGCGCGTGCACACAAACACGAATATGCGAATTCACGTGTGGATGAGGGAACTCGAATGGTCCACGGGACACAAAGTTGTCGCCATCGATTCGCGTCGCGCATCCGGATGAACCCGTGTGGTCCTCTCTGTATCGCTTTTTTCCATCTTGACAGTCGTTCCATCGTGCCTCGGTGTTTTGATTTTTTAATATGTACGCCACTTTATCGTGACACGCATGGATCGATGCGATAAAAAGTCTCGCGCCCGTCAAAATTTTGTTTCAAAAGTCGCGCATTTTGAATTGATCTCCCTATAATTCGTCTGCACATCATTCCGACGAATTAACAGAATTATTCTTTTTTTATTCTTTTTTTTTTTAGAGAAAACAAATAAAGGGGAATGTAAAAAATTAGATTGAAAGAAATAAGCCCTCTTTGAACAATAATCATTTTATCATTGATAGAATTCGAAATCGGAATATATATTTTTTACATTTAAATCTAATATACAATACATGAGTAAAAAATAAAAGCGACTCATGCTTTCGCGTTTAGCGCGTGCAATATTGACTGTGGCATACATAAAGGAAAAACCCCATGTTGATGTACAAAGCTTTCCTTTTAGCGGGATCTCGTGCAACGTGCGATAGCGCGTTTTGAGTTTCAATATTAATACCAGCACTTACTTGCTCGTAAGCGTCGCATTACCGTGGCGCTCTCTCTCGCGCGTCGCCCCTTTAAAAACCAATGGTTCTTTAAAAAACAATGCGGCCATTCTCTTTCTTCTCGACGTTTCTCATTTCCTTGCTGATCTGCTTCACAAAGGAGCCGTTGCCGTCGATCGTAGCGAGAGGACGACGACAGGGGAATTTAAAGTCAACTTCGCCACGATGTACGTATGTAACACAGTAGCGTCAATGGGCGTCGATGCGACGCGATTGACTCGATTGAAATTCATAGGGAAACGAATTCGTGGTTGCGCATCGTGAGAGAGAGAGAGAGAGGGCGAAGAAGAGAGAGAGAGAGAGAGAGAGAGATAAGGGACAATTCTCGAAATATACGCGACCTAGTTTCCAGTGGCGCGCAGCAGACTCCGCCTGCCATGCTCCGAAAGCCCTTTTACATTTCATGTACCGCGGTATTCTCAATACGCCATAATAACGCGGTCGTCATACATACGAGCGTCCGTGAATTGTGCCACGCGCGGTTGGTAGGTACATATCGCCCGGTATCTTCGCACGTCATTCTCGCCTTTCGAACGTGCCATCGATTTTATGCCACTTTGATCAGACTCGCGCGATTACGTCACCTTTCGACTTCGAAATGGAATTACACGCAACACCTGATCTCGCTTCGCGAAATAAAGGGCAATTGTAATGTTTTAACAAGATTGTGTCTTCGTCTGACGTATAGATATTTATCTTTTTCAAGCGCGGAAAAAGCTAGAATTGTATAGCAAACGTGACAATTATTTCTGTAACAATATAAACTTATTTAGAACTTTAATTCTCGTGAAAAATATATTGTTCTTTTTCATCATTATATAGCATCGTTGTTTATATTGAAAAGTAAAAATTTGTCACGGTAATATTGTTATATAATTACTCTTTTAAAATATAAATTAATATTTTATATTTTTATTTTGTGCAAGGACATATTATAGAGAATATAATAATATTTCAAGGATAACTATGTAGTTTTATTCAATATAAATAATTCATGTCGCAGTATAAATAATCCGTTAGATGCATAAATAATTTGTTGGCTATCTCTACGACATCACATGAATACTTTATGATATCAAATTTTATTAATCAATATCAATTTCATTTTAATTTATCAATTTAATTTTTTAAAATAAATTACCCTAGCATTTTCTACAGTATATAGGCATATATTATATATTAAAAGTATACAGATCTTTATTACAGATCTGGCAAATTATACGTAATAAAGATTTGCTTCTTATAATTTAAAGCTTATAGCATAAAACTTGAAACAAACTAAATGAGCATTGGGAGCAAGATAATTTGTCGTCGATAAGCGTAATGACTGACGGCCTAATATCAATGAAAGAGCTCGACGATTAAAAGCGCTTGGCTCTTGAAGAGCATTAATCGTACAAGAAACGAAGAAAATAATTTAATTTGAAAGTAAAAATGCGATCCGTTTTGCAAGTCTGATGGTCGCCCATTGTTTCCCTGCGCGCCTCTAAGATTCTCCGTCTCGCTCCGCCATCATGAAATGTGTCCGTGTTCTCTTTGTCTTCCCACCCTCTCGCCAACATCTCCTCCGCGTAGCCTCCTTTGTATAATCAAAACTCTCGAACAAATTTTCATATTGTTTGCGATTCAATTGGACAGGCAATTTCCGAGCCGTCTCCGAAAATATCTCCTCTTCTCCGGCGCCACAGCATTGGCTTTAAACTCTACCACCTCTTGGCCACTTTCCTCATTATCGCGTAACCACCTCGCGAGGAGGAGCATGCCAGAGGGCATGTCTTAGTCACTATTTATCTTACCTATCGATGCTGCTTCATTATCCTCAATTTCAATCTCTGCTTTATGTAGTAACGGACTCCCCGGGGCTTATCCGCGAGAACTATCTAAGTTCGCGCAAAGCAAACTTAACATTACACGATGCTAGGGAATCACGGAAACATATATTAACAGAAAATATTAAGATTGTTGATCCTAAGTACAAAATAGAAACAGACACTGTAAAATTATCTAAATAATAAAGTTTATTTCTATATATAATGATAGAGTATCTGTTTCAATATATAACAAATATATATTAAAGTGAAAACAGATTCGTCAGGCGATAAAAAAAATTAATATTTCTCAACAGCTGTGTACAGATACTTAAAAGCAGAAAGAGAGAAAAATCTTTTTATAGATACATAAACAAAAAGTATAGGTACATCATTTAATAAAAACTATTTTTAAAATAAAAGCCAATTAAGCTTAGCCAATTTTAAGTTTAGATGACAACATACGAATTCTCCAAATGAAATATTGATCGTAATTGTGAACTCATATTTTTAACGTAGCAAAAATATGGCCATTATTTCTCAGCGACATATTTTGAATTTTTCAATAAGCATTCATTGCGCTTAATGCTCGTACAATGTAGCTATAAATATCCACAACGATAGAATCTCGAAAATTATAAATTTGCGTGAATTGCACGACGTTGTTTTCAACATTGTCGGAAAGAAGTTTGTGTTTATGTTCCGTCGTCTAATTGCGAGCGATGTAGTAAATCAGTTTTATGACTTGTCATGATTCATTACCGCGATAACGTTCTTTGACTCTAGTCACCAGGACTTTCTGTTGCCTAATTTTTTTATGTATAATGACCCAGTGCAAGTTCCCTTTGTGCGAGACGTAACCTCAGAGAAATCTTTCCTTGATCCATTAGCCGAGTGGACGGTGGCATGGCATGTTGTAGATTAACCCGGTGTTAACCCGAAGAAGAGAACGTATTACAAATAAGGAAACGGACCAGAAAAGCGGGTCACATTGCTCGTATTTCCTGGACCCTTCTGCGCCACTAGCAGCTGCAGGCTGGACACGTCCCACCTCGACAGAGGGGGGGGGGAGGGGGACAGGAGCAGAACCAGATTAGAACCCGACAATCAAGCCAATTATACACTCCGGTGACGCTGACCCAGCTTCTCTTCCAGTCCTCTGTGCCGCCTACTTCGCCCTCGCTACTCCTCCTATTCTTCTCTGGGATCTGCAAGGTTCTCTCGGCTCTTCTACGGCGAGTCGCGTCGAAACCCTACTCGGGGAACTCATCAGATCTTCCGTAATCCCCGTGGTACGAGACCCCGAACGAATTGCTCACGGAATTAAGCAGCTCGCACGAGACATTCAATACGTGTAAGACCGTATACGAATTGCACAAGAGGATCTTTGGAAAGTGCAGATAGCTTATAGCATATACATCGCCACAAAATGTTTCACAAAATATAATTTTATTAAAAAAGAAAGCAAAGCTTAACTATTTGTGAAAAGTTTCCATTAAATTTAATTATGAAAAAATTCTAATACAATTATTTCTCAATTTATTGATAGCTTTGTTTGCAATTTATCTGTGACCTATATATGTCAGATTTTTAACAATATTTAATTTAATTCAATTTTTATGTCATTTATTTATTTCCTTTTTTGCGATAAATACTATCTATTTTCTAAATTTAACACAATCTTTTGCAATAGATGTGAGATTTTACAGCCATTGTCTCTCGCAAATCTCTGTCGAGGAGAAATGTAAATTTATCGATTTTTTTTCACAATATCATGGCACGCATAGGCCAGGGCAATGTTGCTTTTTTGCCCTTTTAACTGCGAGTAATATGGAACAAGGACTAGGGTGTACAAGAGAAAGGTGAAGAGGCTCGACGCTTAGGTCCTCGGAACGATTCCCTGCGGCCAGAACTATACGTAGCAAGATCGGTCGAGGCCCATGTCTAGAGAAGCACGAGCCGAGCGGCAGATTGCAGTCCAGGTCTTTGGAGGATCATCAAATTAGCGGAAGAGTCTTTGAGAGCGTCTCATGAAGGTGGCCAACTTGGTTGGCTCGTCATAGCCTCTCTACCAGAATTATGCCCCCCGCGACCCTTTCACCCGAATGAAGTTACAAACTTCAGTCTTCCTACAAGAGATAGAAAGGGCTTTCCTTCTTCTTTCCCTTTCACGTCTTTCCTCTCTTTCTCACATTTGACTTCCGTTTCCTTTACTGAGCATGACGCTAATGTCGGCTGAATGCAACTGAAGAGATCTCTCTTTCTCTCTCTCTCTCTCCCTCTCTTTCTCTTTCTCTGTCTCCAGGGTTTCAGTGCCCAAAACGACTGGACCGACAGCGCTTTCTGCATCAGTTAGATATAAATGAACGAATTTCTCTAAAAGTTACCGGGAGAAGACATTAGAAGTGAACAATTCCAGTCATAAATTAACCGTAATAACATTACGCCAAAGTAATATTATTCTTATTTAATTCTCAACTGTCTAAATATGTATACAATGTTATTCTCAGATAATTGTCAAACTGATTTTAATATCTGTGAAATTTAAGTTCTTTAAAAAATATAATTTAATATTTTCCTTATACATATATAACTCCTCGTTTTAGAGATATTTTTTTATGAATTTAAAATATTCATTATAGATATAAATTTTTCTTTCCTGATAATTCAACTTTTATTATTAAAACATTTAAATTCTGACTTTTAAATTCTATTAATCCTTCGAAGCAAAAAAAAAATGCCGAGAGAGAAAAAAATGGTTCCGCATGCCATAGTATTAAATGATTCTCCCATCGTGCGGCGCATCGCGGGCGAGCACAAGCTGAGAAGAATGTTTTGTGCAACGTTTAATATAGGCGCAGTGCGATCGATCGGAGGCACCGCGCGCGAAGATCGGAGCCGAAATTCTCGTAAAAGCGCAAAACCGCCGCGCGAGCGTTTGCGGTGGCTCCGCGCCGACGGGAAATCAGTCGTATACAACCGCGTGTTAACGCGGTATGTACACGAGTATTTTTAACTCAAGGTGCGGACATGCCTCACACGTGCCTAACACGACGCGCGCACGAGAGCACGTACGCACGTTGAAAACGCGTGAATGTTTTACGGGGGTCGACCCTTCGCCTCTCCCTGCTCGCTATAATGTACTACCAAATCTGTGTGTGGAGTCGGCCTCTGCGCGGAAAACTGGGGCAGAAACACAAAGCCTACCCGCTGCCCGGTCGAGATACCGCTGACAATACCTGATGTGAACGCACCGGAGAAAAGACACTCTTTTCATGCCCTCGCACGTAGAAGCGGACCGACCTATCGCTGATAAAACCTGGAAAAGCCCCAGAATATTTTCCCAGCACTTGTGCCCAAACTTCCCTCTCCTGCGTCTCTCTCTATCTCTGTTCATAGCTTTTTTATATGTGCGCGAGCCAGCGCGAGACTGCAAAATCCGATAAACCCGCGTGTAAATTACGTAATGGAAAAAGTTGCTTCGATATCGACTGGTATACTCGTTACGATTACACGGCTAAATTGACCTCGTTCCGACTGACAGTTGCTAGGCGCTGCGCGATAGATAGGTAAAGTACATTAAATGAGATCAAGAGCTGTGCCAACGTCATCCTTATCTGCAGGAGGCAGGAGACGGTGAATTTCCACCATGAAGATTTGAGACAATACACTCTCGTAAGTCGCGATCGTACCTTTATTTAACACGATGGCATTTACTCTCTTAGGGTAATTTTAGCCATGTAAGCCGACTAGAAATTGAGAACGGTGAGTCGATCTTTGTGGGAAAACCTAAAATGAACGTGATGTCAGCATGCCTGGCTGGGCCGGCGTAAATATTTATATTAGACACGTGCCGACGGAGCAATCGCGAAATGATTTAAGTAAATGGACGGTATATGGATGGAGAGACGAGGAAATCGGTCGGAAATATGGTAACGCCGGTGAGCAAAGAAAGTTAGCCGGGCTGATAAATCCCGCCGATATTTCTTCCAATACTTCTGCTGTTTAAAGAGCAGCTGTCTGGAAATAGTAACGGTAGCTAATGGTGCCTCGAGTGTTTGCACGATCTTCGACTATTTTTAGGTATTCGCAGCGCGAATTTCGTAGCTGTCTATACATCCATACTCGACATACACTGTACACTGCGTATTATTCAGCGTATACAAGTTTTTCCTCTCCCGCAAGAAAAGAAAAAAAAAAGAACAACTGCAACATCGCAACACACGGCGACAATTTTCCATAAAAGTTTATTATAATTATACGCGGTTAAAATAATGAAAAAATAATTATATACAAAAATTTCTTTTCTCGTTGCGAGAGAAGTTACAAGGTAGCTACCATTCCCATTCAATTTAATTTTATTTAATCCAACACCCTATATTCCAGCTAATCCTCGTAAAGGTGTAACGAGAAACTCGCGGCTTCCTTTTATTTTCTCCTGCTTTTCTTCGTGTCGGACTTTTCCTTAGTTTCCGCGGAACGGTTTACTATCCTTCGGGCGGCACTTGGTATACCGCGACGTGGAAATAAGTTCGGCACCGGGACTGGCCACGAGGGGCGCGTCCTTGTTCGGCTCCCGCAAACGGTAAGGGGTTTGCTCTCGCGCAATTCCTATCTCCCGACGTTTCTCGATGTTTTCCACGACTGCGGCGGGGCAAATAAAGTTTTCTCAATTTCCACGGGAGATCGAGCCGACGCTCGCGCGCACGCAAGTACTACATGTTCGTTCCGCACCGCGCCATCACGTCGTTCGCCGAGGGATGGTCGATCCGCGGTAAACGAGCTATACCGAGTCGACGACGACGCGGTCGAGCGTCGCTCGCGATCCCGCGATGAAACGACCTCTCCGTCTGATCAAACTCTAAAAGTGGGACATTATTTTTCCGCCGGAGGGACGCATTCAATTTCCGTTTCTCGCTCGTCCGCGTCTCTCTCTCTCTCTCTCTCTCTCTTCTCTCTGCCTCGAAACTCCATCGAGGATATCGCCGGCGATATTAGAAATCGCGACGATGGCTCGGAAGAAAGAATAGCTAAAAAGATAAGTACGTACGTGTCTCTATATAATCGCGTAACGGAATAAAGAGAGAAGGTTCGGTGTTTTCGTGAGATATACCTAATTTTGCGGGAGCACTTTTGTTTTTCGATTCCTCTATCTTTAATGTGGAAAAACAGAAAAGCAAAGAAAGCGTTTTCGTGTTCATGAAACTAAACGTAGCATGCTTATTTGCGCTAATGCGCATCCATTTAAAATAAACGAAGTAATTAATTTGATATGCGCGAAACATTCTCCCATGCGAGCGACCGCTCGCATAATTGCTCTCAGCATAAAAAATAGAAATCACATTAACGTGAGAATTCTTGGCTGAAAATACCGTGTACTGCTTTCAACGGTTTTGTTTTTCCACGGAATTAAAAGCTATCGCAAGAGAAAAGAGAGAGAGAAAAAGAGAGTACGCGCATTCGGCAACGAGAACAATTTTTTATCGTCGGGTAAATTAAAAGCCTCGCAAAAATCGCGCGAATGATTCGATCACCGGAATCAGTCTTGGTCCCCCTCGTCGATTTGTTTCCATTTTTCTATGCGTTCGTCGTACAACAGTCTTTCCCTCTTTCTAATTACTAGCTCAGCCCGGTGTAATTACCCGGGTACGCTCGCATCGCTGGCTTGCGCCGGCGGAAAAGCGGCGACGGTTTTCCCTTCCGTTTCGCCCTCATCCCCCGGAAGCGAGCGCGAATCGCGAGCGACGAGGCCGGTCGTCGCGAGTCAATAACGGGCCGCTCTCCGTTCCGTGATTTGCATGACAATCGATTCGACTCGAATCGTCGAGCGTCGTCATCAGCGTGACGGATCTGCTCCGCCGTCGTTCTCAAAGCAAAAAGCCTTCCCGCGCGCACGCACCGAGCTTCCATCCGAGCTTTTACCGATTCCCGCGTAGCCCCGCTGCCGCCGTCGACACGGTCTACCTGTCTCTGTCACACGCACGGGAACCTGCACGGGGATTCCGTCATGCTCTCGACCCGGCAAGTTAAGAGCCCTAATTAAATTCAGTCTGGGTACTCTTACCGAGCTCGGTCCATCGTTCATTAAGCGTCGGATCAAAGTGATATTCCCGTAAAGTAGTTCCACTTGGTGGTGAGGGTTCACCCTTTCTACCTCCTCACCTATCTACCTACCTACCTAGACACGTTCTACGCTCGTTATCGCGGTACGGGATAGGAGAACATCGTAACTTTCCTCTGGAGATGTAGGTGAATCTTTTATGCCGCTGTCGTACGAGCGATTAATTACCTGGTAAAGTCATTGCGAAATGATGTTCCGTTGAGAATAAAGAACAACAAAAGACTCGTCTTCACGCTCCACACGGAGACCTTGATTTTACGCAAACTTTGCAAACTGCATCAATATCGCATCGATATTCATATCGCATGACTGGTTCTCTCGAGAAAAACATCGCTCCGATCAAAACGATTTTGCGTTGAATTTCTTAATGAAATAGGTCGAGAAGAAACAAAATGAGTATTATTAATTCATATTTACCAATGATTTTAGATCTCAAATTAAAAAATAAAGCAAAGAAAAAATTAATTTGTAAATTCATATGTAAGTATCGAGTATATATTTGTATAATGTAAATATATTAAATATTAATTTCAAGAATTAAATACATTTTTTTTTTAAATTTTATCCTAGATAGTTCGATGTATAATATAGATATTCGAAAGATGTATGATTTTAAACAGAAACAACTTCTATCTTGATTAAAGTCAGAAGTACTATCTACGTTTCTAAATACGTCATGGCTCTATTCAGTTAGTAATATATTATCTTGATAGTTTCATATATATATATTGGAACTAAAATAGAGCTTGGCGCGCTCTTGTACGATTAATAGTTGCCGAATGAGCATAGAAGGCAACGACTTGCAGCTGTTACACAAGGGGAATGTGAATAATTAGCGGCTAATGTAATTCCTCGATCATTAATAATAATAACATTTCAGATATATAATATAATTAAACGGGGCACGTGCTATTTTACGATGTAATTATATACTTCGATTTCTCTCTACATCTAGAAAATCGCAAAAAAGAGCTTTATCGTACCATCATAAATTCATCGTACAAGTAGGAGATCTCCGGATAGGCGATGAAGTCGACCATGTTGCTGCAATGTATAAACCGAATAGCAAATGATGCGGCACTAATTCCAGATTACACGCACATAAAGATAAAACTCGACGGACAGAAATGGATTACTGCAACTGTCTATATACGTATTTTTCACAATTTTCTTTTCCAATGTAATTCCTTGTGTAATCACAATCTTAATGCTATTACATAAAATCACTACACTATTACATAGTTGCACTCAAATATCACTGAAGATTACACTAGTGTATAAAAGATCAGACATATAAAATATAAAAAAATGCATGTGCAATATTCATTTGTAAATATTTAAAGCAATCTCATTCTCGATCAACAAAAATGCACGTCAAAATTAAGCCAATTAAGAATAAATCAATATCGAATCGCGAGGTCCGAATTAAAAACCATCTGTGCACAAAATCACTCAAATACTTTTCTTCTTCGTGGCAAATAGAGAGATAGCCGGCCGTCACGTAGAAGAGTTTCCTGATATATAACAATCCAACGCGAGAGCGAGGGGCCGAAAGAATGAGAAGAAAGAAGCGAAGGGCGCGTGTAACTGGGCTGTATCGTGAAAGTCGAAAGGGAAGGTCCACGAGGCGGCCACGAGGGTGGAAAACGGACGGCTCTGTGTGTGCGCGACACGTCGGAGGGAAACGCGCGCATACACAGCTGTACGTATATGTGTACGTGGTCTCATGCACGTTGCAATGCGAGCGTCTGCGTGTACAATACGAGAGAAAACGAGAATCTCTTTCTCTCTCGGACAGCCCACGCTTGCGAACGAAAGCACAAGGGAGAGTAAGCTCGGTCACTGAGGCGTCGCCACTCGGCTTGCTTCTCCTCGCGAGAGTGAAGACTTTTCTCCCTCCCCTCGGGTCATCCAAACCCCTACCATTTCTATTTTATCCCTCCTCGACGTCCTCGGTCTTCGTCTATTTTCTCTCTACTCGCCTTTTCTCCTCTTGATATCCTCTTTTCCCCGCGAAAACGACCCTCGATGCGATCCTCGTAATTGTTTGATGGTTGCAAAACTGAGATCTCGTTTCTCAGACGTCATCTTAGTACATGACCGTCGCGCAATAATTACATAACGATCTTAAAACACTTTACGCTTTACTGTATATATAACATCTACGGCTATTTTTCATATTTTATCAGCGATATACAAATCTCTTTTTACCGTAAAGATAAAATTACTCCATTATTAAAGACAAGACAGATACGTGGCTTGTGAAAAAGCACACGTACGAGGCGAAAAATGAACGTGTACATTATCTCCGACCGAATAAGAACCAAGATAACGCTAAGACCGCGAAAAACGGCCATTTTTATTATTGTTATACTACTCCAGTGAATAATGCATCGTGGACGCTCACGGAGTGACTGAAATCGTCGAAACGTCATTCGGTACGAGGGCCGGCACAGGTGCGCGTTGCAGTTGCAAAAACTTCGTTACGAGGAAATGCAAACAATGCTCGGCTTCAAGGTACAGCTCCGTTCTTTTCTTTGGGCCTTCGCGCGCAATTCACCCCACCGTCCTCCTTTTTCTCCTTTTTATTCCACGTCGGGCTTTATACACGCGCGAGTATCGTCCGCCTTATGCAAATTCGCGCCCTCCCAAGCTTTCGCCTTTCCGCCGCGCCTACGTTTCTTTCCTTCGGTTTGCAAAACCTCGGTGGCGCGACACCGCCAATTACACCGTCGTAAATCGGCCCGCCAATTTGTCACCCGCAATTCGTCCGTCTGAATTTCAGCGTTTCCTTATCGCGCGTCACCCCGACGACGTCCTTACCGCTTAAGCTCGCTCTCTCGTGATTTCGACGCGAGGGAAAACGAAGGTCTCCCTCGAGCGACAGCGCCGAGAAGGCACATGAGCTTTAATGCATTTTTTCCATTCTCGCCGGGATCGTTGCCAAACGAACATTACTTTTCGCATATACGCAGCATAGAGATTCGGAGCGACGCCGAAATTACATTTTTATTTGACGCGAATCTTACGATATTGCCCAATTTACCATTTATAATTTGTCGTTTCTATCCTGCGAATATTGTCGCAGTTGCGATTATTAGCATTCACGAGCAGATTGAATTCCTTTTCTACGAGCTTTGACTTGTATACGAATTTTTTTCTGTCGTACGCAAGCGAACATCTGGCGGTCTGTTAATGTTGAGCATGCCTAGACCAACACGACGGCTAAAGATTCAAGCGTGGCTTACGAGGTAAAGCAAATAAACAGGAATTAAATCTGGAAGGCTTTAATCGTGGCGCAAAGATTCGAAGATTACTATGCGGATTTAGCGCGGCGCGCAAATGAGACCGAGGGAAAAAATATACGAGCCGAGAAATGCTTAAATAAATTCCGAGAGATAGAAGATTGCAAAATGCATTTAAAATTATCCGATAATTACGTCGATTGTTTTTTTTTCCCCGTGAAAAGATAATTCTGACTACTCTTCAATATTTAATTCCGTGACGACACATCGCAAGAGTGATATTTTACGATCATGTTAAAGAAATATATATCAACGCTGGACCGTCGTGTATGTGGCAAAATTGAAACAACACATATATACGCCTATTAAATATAGCGTTCAAAGAAGGAGCGGGATCTGAATCATCGGACGTGTATGTATAGCAACAAGTTTGACACGCCACGTCAAGCCGCGCGTGAAGTATTACGGAAACGACCGGAAGCCGGGCTGCCCGAATACTTTCTGTCTCTTTTCGTTTCTTGCGTGCGCGTGAACAGGCACGCCTGCGCACGTGCAACGATCGCTTCCGCAGTGAACGCGAGCTAAGTATAGACGGTGGCTGGTCGGCGGTATTGTTATTGCTTGCGCAGCAGCACCGCTCTCGGCTTCGGGATCCCCAGTGTTTATGAAGGGTCCGTTGCTCGGCCGAATTATGGCCTCAGGTGTATGCGGATATTACGATTCCGGGTACAAGCGATCGGTAAATGATCATCCTAAATGCGCATATACGTATAAACGTAATCAAAGCGGACGGTTGAGCGCGCTTGGAAAGAGAGTCCAAGAGATATCCCAATGAATGAAATCGACGTCTCGAAGAAAGCTGCTCGTGGAACTGCTTGTAAAACCACCTCCTCGGTGAATGTAAGCGCCAGATTAAGATTTGCATAACCGTTTCATCCTCCGGCTCAAATGTTTTAATGATGGTTGATCGGACGCGGCCTATGCATACATAGTTCGACGCGTTGCATAACTTTATGCGATTTTACGTTAAGACATCTGGTAATGACTGAGCTCGATGATGAAGTCGAAATAACGAAAATTGAGAGATTCTAGCTTGATGCTAGCTCTACGCGTTTCTCAAAGTCAAAACCACACAAACCTTGAACGAGAACATCTGTTTAAATATTTTTCTATCTTATCAGGTAAATGCGATAGAGGAATAAATGTACGTTGATGGTCCGAAAAGAGTCAAAGGCAACTGTTTACATATACGCTACGCAGCTAAATATCGTAAAATCCAAAAGAATGTCTTTTAAGTATAATAATTCGCAAGTTTTTAATTTTATTTCGTCAATATATAATATATAATTAAAAATCTCTTTCTCCGATGCATTGTCATTTTAATCAGCAGACATGTTACTTATCGCGATGCTGTTGAAATTCTAAATTTCGATTAGAGTTTTAAGTTAGCACAGTAGAACAAGAACGATACATATTTTTCTGTCGTCGAATTGTGAACTAAACCGCGCAATTTCGGACGAAGCGGTTTTACCGCGACGCATTTATCACGGGGAATCGGACGTGCAGATTTTTTTCAGATATATCTCGCAAGCGGCCAACACGCGGAAACCGCGTGCACACGAAAAAAAAAAATAAAAAAAAGAATGTATGCGCGCGTATGTGCGTCTGCCTCTTCATAAAGTCATAACTCAGCCCGGTATCCCCGGCAACGCATCCCTCGGCATAACATTTAAAACGATTTCCGCTGGCAGCCGTGCCAAGATCGTAGCAGCGTTGTTTCGAGGATAGATTAACGAAACATAACGCCAGTACTCGCTACGGACTTCTAAGGGGTAACACGGATAATGGGAAGGGGCGTGTTGGCACCGCTCTGGCAGTTAAGCAGCATTCAGTGCCGGCGATGCCGCAGCTCGGGGCCACAATCGATGAAAAATTTCGGGAGTTTCGCCCGTTATCTTTCCGAAAAAGATTTTCAACGCGCGAAGAGACCTAGAAAAGTTACGTATACGTATATCGCGAAGGATATTTTTAAGATAAACTACGAAATCCGTATGTTCCCGGTAAAGAGAATAGCGTGTGTTAATATACGGGGCCGCGGAGTATCACGTATTATGGACGCGATAAATGTCCGGCGAAAATCTCTCGGACGTTCGTATAGAAGATATCATAATTCTCTAACATTGTGCGAGACGGTAAGCTGTGCCGAGTTAGCGACTCGGACGGCAGGGAATAATGGGGGAGTACGTCCAACGTTATTTACGACATTACTCGTCATAAATATGGAGGAACCACCACCATCTTTCTCCCCGTGTCGTTCGATTACAGTGAAATACAGAATTCCTCTCGCTCTTCTCTTCCTCGTAACCTTGAAGCGACTTTCGCTAGTCGCGCATTTCATTGAAAAAAGAACCGCCAAATTTGATGTCACTGAAGAAATAAGGGAAGTAAGAATGGTCCCTATATCCGGCCCTGGCATTTTCACAGGACTTTTCGGACAGAAAGTCCGATGATACATCGCGTCAGTGCCATCTCCTCGCCGCGGATTCGCGCTCCTTCCCTTTATATATCTCTTTCCCTCCTAAAGGGGGCTTTCGGCGTTAAGAGATTAACTCGTCACTCGTCGGGCCATTTTAATATCCCGGATCGCGGACGTGGCAAATCGCCGAAATTAGTCGGAGAAACGACGGCATACGGCATCCGACGACAATAAGTATCCGTTACTGTCGCTATTCGTGTCGTTTTTTTTGCACGCGAATTACTTCTCGATTAAAAATTATAGCGTCTGTCGCCCGAGTCGATGGTCGTTCCATGAGGTATCGCAGAAAAATCGAGACTGAATAAATCGATGCTTTGAAATCTCGCCCGCAAACTTGGAGCTCTTCCAGCGGTATCTCATATCGCAAAACGAACGCAACATCGATCTTGACAGCTAATTCCCGCGTATTAAGGTATTCGATGACGCCAAACGATTTTCGATTACAATATCGACATTCGAAATATCGTGCATATAACCCGACGAAACCTCGCGATTGAGAAAAATATATCGTCCCTTCACAGAGTTCAGTGTTAGAAACCAGTATGATGGATTCCTACGAGGGAGCGCTTATTAAGGGAGACTAAGATAAGATTTCTTGGGAGTGAGGTGAGCGCGACACGAAACGAGGTGGCATTAGAGGAGCACAATTGGCTGAAAAGTAAGTAGGTAAACGTTGTAAACACTCACCCCTGGCAAAGTCCGCTTCTCATGCAGAGCGTCCTGGGCGCTGATTGCGCTGTCACGGCTGTAGTAGGTGAGGAACGCGCAGCCTGTAACGAAGAAAAACAGAACCCTCTTATCTCGGGAAGATTAACTACGGTTCGCCGCTACGACGATATATAGCATGGTATATATGTGTGTATATATCATACAGCTCTGTGCTCTTACCTACTCCTTTATCATAAAGGCATCGAGAGTCGCGACGCGACGCAAGGCACGCGAATTTCGGAGAGCGAGGTATATACACACACATATATATATATATATATATATATATATATATATATCGCATAAGAGAGGGATATTAACCGGGCGTACTTGCGGGCGGTCGGCTTATCGGCGGTCGCGGCCCTCGGTAAAACGAAAAGCTTTTTGCACAGTACAGGAAGTTGAGAGATCCGTCGAAATAAAAGTTTTACGCGCCGCTCTTCCGCATCAACTAGCGCAGAGCGCGCCGACTCTCGTAAGGTCGATCATGGATACGCGATCTCTCGCCGTACTCGCACCGCGAGTATTACGTGACGCAAGTCGATACGTTACCGTAATTAGGTAGACCGCGATGCAAAGTTCTCGCTGCGTAATTGCCGACACACACACACACACACACACATGCATATGTACATAACACACGTTCGTGAAACTTTTGCGCCGCGCGATCTTTATGACGCGCGACGAGGACCGGAGCAAGACCGGTTATTTCACTCGGGAGTGCTTCGCGCCGGAAATACTTACGAATCTTACGCAGTTACGAATCGACTGGATTCTTTGAAGCCGCGTGCGCGTGTCGTTTGCGCGAAAATAAACGTGACGTTTCGGAACCGCGCGCGGTTCCGCGACACACACACATAAACCTCGTTCTCGTTCCGTCTCACCGATTCTAGGCCCCGCGAGTCAACCGTTGACCGAGATTCCGGCCATAGAGATTTTTTTGCGTCAACAACAAAGAAAAATAATTTCCCTCCACGAGGAAATTCATCAGAGCCCCGCGACGCGGTTGTACGATTCTCCCGCACGATACACCGTCCCCGGTAAAACACGTCGCTTAATCGCGCCCAACGAAACACTCGTTATAGCGAGTCCACTATACGCTATCATCTTCGTCAGATAGTAATATCGATGTAGCAACGGAAACAACCCACCCACACCCTCGAACGTCGCGCTCACGCAAGCCTCGCGCAACGTTAGAATCAGCCCCGTTATCTCGCGCTCTGATATAAATAGCCCTGTATTAGTCGCGCACTTCAAAAGTTCATATGCTGCTTATCCGCAACCGTAAAATTGTGTACAAGCTTATAATTTATACAAAGGGCTTCTTATCACGTCAATTACAACTTTGGCGAAGGTCGCATATTGCTGCAAACTAATATTTGCGACTTTATCAAATATGTAGTTTGCGCTTTAAAATGTAGAAAGAGGGAAGGAGAAAGAGAGAGTGAATGTATATTAAAGATAATTGATATCCATAATAAATGAAGTCATAATAAAAACTTCATATATCGCGGAAGGCATAAAGTAAAAATGTCGAGAAATAAATATCTGTCCTCGTAGAATCAATTATGTATGAGACTACATTTGGTTTAAGAAATGGCGCCGATATCGCGGTAGGTTAAAACGATGGTAATTAACCCGAGAATTGGACGGTGCCTGAACCAGACCATTATCGGCTATCGCACTGTCGAGCAAACCCCTTGGGACCGCCTTCCTATCGGTCTGAGGATTTATTCAAAGGGCCTCTCGGTCCTATCTGATCATCATTTGACTATCTCAACACACCGAGATGGATGTAAGCAAGCACGCGCGGCGCAAGAACCGCGGACAGACCTGGGAGAGCCAGGATTGTGCAGGTATTTATGACACGACTCTATCAGCGTAACTCTGTCACTTACAGAATTCATTAAACTTGCATAATCACTCGCGGAAAATTCACTCGCATTTTCGTAATCGCGGCTTTAATTTATCCCACCCAAATGCATTTACACGCAAATTTCTTACTTTTTCATAATTATTTCTCTCTTATTACAGTTATGCGACAGCATATTTTTAATATGCTAATATCTCGCAACTGCAATTAGATGTAGCATTTAATGCGACATTGTGCGGGCTCTTTTTTATACTTAATTCTTATTAATAATTTAATTACTCTAAAATACTAAAAGTCCAGTAATTAGTTATGTAAGCCGTATAATAATCAACCTTTACTTAACGAATATCTCGCGTCCGCAAATTTTAAATTTCAGTTATACTGTTTTACGAAAAGGATATCCCTGGAACATTTTAATCTCGTACGAGGATTTCGATAACGTAGTTTCATGACGATGGCGAGAAATGCAGCGGCATGCGGCGGGCGATTTCACTCCGCGAAGAGTCACGTCGTGCAGACGAGAAAACGAAGAGGTAAGAGAGACGCGCACTTGTAATTTTTCATGCGGCACGTCGCACGCGCGTCCAGAGATCGTTCGATTATCTCCGGCACCGCAGTACGTCTCATTCGCACGTAGAGCGTTCTCCAACCTATATCCCGCGGATAAGTCCGCGTAAAAAGCTCTATCGCCAAAGAGAGAGAGAGAGAGAGAGAGAGAGAGAGAAACTAAGGCTGAGAATGGAACGCTCCGGCCGTCGTTCTACGTGAAAGTTCGCGAGAGATTGTAACCCCTGCGGCTGGTCACGCTGAGGATATACTCTGCTCTCGATGTACAGATACGGGGAATCGTGGCCGCTCGTTGTATAACCGGCCAGCTGTATTTCGAAAATGCCCGAAAATATTTATAAACATATAGCGAGCGAGCTTATCTTAATTGCATTGGGACGCGGCTCTACTACTGTTTCCCCGCAGCCGGCGGGAATAGAAAACTTCGCCGCGGCGGCAAATCGCAAGCCCCGCGGGCCACCACGGGGATGAATTAGCTCCCAGCGATGCGCGACAAGAA
Source organism: Nylanderia fulva (assembly GCF_048542155.1). Lineage (NCBI taxonomy): Eukaryota > Metazoa > Arthropoda > Insecta > Hymenoptera > Formicidae > Nylanderia > Nylanderia fulva. Next base: position 7,180,111 of record NW_028190368.1, on the reverse strand, counting down.
CGGGGACAATCGTTTTCTCGCCCGAGTCTCTTCTGTCGGTTTTTTTCGGTTAAATTCAATCTACGAGCGGCGCGATATATGGTTGACCCGAGAAGAAATAAGACGCTTCGCGAGTAGGAAACGCAGTAAACAGTAATGAATAAGTTTGACATATAGGGAAAAGATAGAGAGAGTTTGATTTCGGATTCTACTATTTTACTCTATTACCAAACTCGCTTTTGAGGTGCCTAAATTCGAATTGGAACAGCCCGGATACTGCGAATGCAAAGAACAGCTTTCAGATAATCGAGCTTTTATGTATATAACTACATCTTTTCGTAGTTTTTGGAATATTTACTTTTATATATCTGTCACAGACTCTTTGTAAGTTGAACTTTTTTACAAAAAACCTAGGCCTTTATAAAACGCCGACTTACAAAGATTTGGCGCTTCATAAAAGAGCCAAGCCTTTTCGTAGAAAGACTGATTTTCACAGAAAGCCTGCAATATATCTACGTATTTATTGGGATATTGATTTTTGTGTGTATATATATATATATATGTACGGAAAAAAGGTCCAAGGTTCTCTACATTTTTTTCGTATTTCTCTGTTTCGGTTTTGATCAAAATGAATATAAATATTATGCCATCATCATAATCTCATTTTTCACAAAACTAATATTTATTTCCCTCCCTTTGTAACTTTATGTGACATAGCATAGTTAACATAGTTGGTAACGTAGTTAGTGTAGCATAGTTAAAACTTGTATATCTCTCATACATGACCCATAAAAACTTGTAGGAAAATACGTGGACGAATATAGTAGAGATATATCGTGTACGATCCTCGCTGTCTCTTTCTATTGCGTTCAATTCGCCTGATGCGTTGCAACGATGCGACCATATCGAATAAATGGTTTGATTCGAGTATCCGTTGTATTCATAGCCTCCGGAACTTTGAATATTATGTTCGCGTTTCAATATCATGACGAGAGATAAAGCGCATTAAAGTTTGCGGAAATAGCATTAATTAATAATTCGTGTTTACTGGTGCAAATTTCCAGCAGCGACATGATCCAGGGCGTCTCTGTGAGACCATAAAAATAAAAATAGAAGATACTCACGTATATATTTCACGGTTGACACGTATACCATGAAGTATACATGATCGTTCTTGATGGGATGCAAGAGAGATTTTTTTTAATTGCGCTCATGAGCAACAACTTTAATACATCCCAACCAAATTCAGAAAATTTTATAATAGCAATTATGCATAAAAATCGCTTTATAAATCATCATAGTTTATGGTTGCAACGAACAAGAGAGCAAATTTAAAAGTATCATATTTCGTTGCCCTCCTTATCGCATCGCTCTGCTACTTTGAAATTTATATTGTCACGGCGCAAACTTATTCGAGACAGGAGCAATCAGTAAACTTTCTCGCATAAACTTGACATCGTTAGAATACAAAATATAAAAAGCGTAAAAACAAGGAAATATATGAAGAGATAAAGGAAATATATGTTGAAAAATATTGCAAAAAACGTGAAAGTTGAAAAACGGCATTGGTATCGTAAAAATATTGTTGCCTAAAATAAGTTCCGTCTTTACATAGAGCAATTAACGCGATTATGCCGCGACACCTCCACATCTCGTTCTCGATACAGTAGTTATGCCGCGTCTGGCGGGTCTCGTATCTGCAATTACGATAAGGCTTACGATTAGCCTGACAGCGAAGCGTCGAGTGGCATTGCCTCGTGCAAATTGCAGTTGAAGCAACTATACGTTCGCCGCATCGGTGATGTAGGAACAATTCGCTGATTCGAGATAATGAAACAGCTTGTCATCGGGTATGCGCATAGTCACTTGCGTGCAACGATGAAGTTTCGTCGTGTACAACTTTATGCATACAAATGTACGGGAGGCGTGCGAATGTACGACAATACAGATAAGCTAATCGGCAAATCGGTAAAGAGAGATTTGTTCCCTATATCGCTGTATTTTTACAAAACGTAAAACAAAAATATGACAATGAGTAAATCGCATTGAGCGTTCGGTGCATCTCGTATATTGTCCCCATTGATGCTTAATTTTCATAAATATTGTTAAAAATAATTATATTAAATAAATCAATCAAGATTAATCTATCTTCGATCGCGAGCTTTGGTCCTCGTTGATGTGCAAGATCAATTGATGAAATGATTATTGTTCCACGTTTCCCTCGTGCTGTTACATTAGTGCAAGTTGCCCGCGATGCACTAAATGCAAAATAGTACAGTCTCCAATGACCGAACAGTAAGTACCGATAAGCACGTATGATATGCAAATTAAGTCGAATTAATTATTATTGAAGTTAAATCGATATAAATATAGAGCGCGATAAAACGTAAAAAATATTGTTTAATATAAAATTGTGAGATAACGTGATAAAACTAAATACGATATAAATATATCGCATAATATCGCATTACCTTTTTACATTTAATTTACGCTACATAAATATTAGAGTTAAAATTTCATGTAACGGTACAAAATTTCTGTTAGTAATATTAATTATTGCAACGCAATTATTATTAATATTTGCATAACATGTATATAAATCAGATGTGCATACATATAGATGCACATATAATAGTGAAACAATTTTTCAATATATGTGAGGAGAAAAATTTAATTTATCACATACGAAAAGATCAACGATAGGAATTTGAAGTGATGTAGACAAACTTTTATTCTCGTGTTGAGAAACGCGTACACGACAAAGGTAGCCATGCAAATCCAATGTTATGGACTATTTTATGCTGATTCGAATGAGAGCAAATGCTGTCGTCAGACAAACGTAGAGAACGCAAGTAGATAATCAAGTAATTCTTTCTTCGCAAGTGGACCGTAAGGCGAAAAGGCTGGCAAAACTACGATAGGTATAAGACCGTGCAGAGGAGGCTGTCTAACTCGAGAGATTTTGCCTATAAACCTACCGACGTGTATCGCGAAAGAAAAAGAGAAAGAGAGAGAGAGAGAGAGAGAGAGAGAGAGAGAGAGAGAGAGAGAGAGAAAGATACAAACGAGAGTTGATGGCATCGTCCGACGTCGACGAGGGCCAGGCGAGGTGGTTAAAGGAGGTTCAAGAGTAGAAGAGCGTTTTATTTGCGAGGCAATGCGACGGCTAATACACCAGTCACTGGACAACGTCCAAGTCATAAAATGGATTTTATAACGCCGATCGATACAACGAGATTTCTCTCTCTCTCTCTCTCTCTCTCTCTCTCTCTCTCTCTCTCTTCCGTTCTCCGACAGACGCCTATTTTCATCTCTCGCTCTTTCCTTCTATCGAACGCGCCGCAGTACCTATGTATCGGTCCATACCTTTCGAGGATAGTTGGATTCTGCGAATTCACTCGTTCATTCGAGTAAACTTCGAGAAGAATACAATCGATCTATCTCTCACGCGCTTCTTTTGAAACAACGTCAAACTTATTCTTGATATCGATCACTGGAACTTTACATTTACTTATTTGTCATTCAGATAATAGAAAATATGTAATATAGAGTTTAATCATAATTAACAACATTTATGAGAACAATCTACGGCAAGAAATTTCGGGAAGACATTTCAAGAGTTTGGAATTATTTTAAAGTAAATTGTGTTGTAAGCTTAAAATCTTGCACTATATATACACAGCAAAAAGTTAAATTTGATGGTGTCTAGAGAACGAATCCTTTTAACCCTCGGAATCATCTCGACACTGCTTGTCGAAAATTGGAAAGTAAAAGCTCCCAAGTGACACAGAGGACAAGAACAAAAGTTTCCCGACCGCAGAGTCGAAGAAAGAGCGCGCGTCGCGCCAAACAAATTGCTCTTAACCAGATACCAGTCCGGGGGAATGACGATTTTACGGTTCTCCTAATGAATTGAAACGAAACAAGTCGGCAGACTCACCCACCGACCGCACTCGCACATCAGCCGTCCGTTATAGTATACGGAAGTCGTCATCGCGACGGCCGAGCGGCTTGTCGGAGAGACTACACGGAGGTGGAATTTGCATCTTGGGCGAAAATTGAAATGCGCCGGTACAATGGACAGGGAAGAGTGTCCTGCGAAATGACTTTTATAATAGGAACGCAGGTATAATATAGCCGCGGCGGAACGAGGAGCGTTTCCAACTGATGGTACATACTCTCTTCCCACACACTCATGCATACACATCTAAGTACGCACCCAAATACATTGCCTCTAAGATGTGTGTGTATGTGTGTCGCAGCTCTGAACACCAATACATTCTTAAAAGAGTTCCGCTTCTAAGTGTGAGTACTTACGTTCGCGATATCCCGCCGTGGTAATGGTTGTCCATGACAACGGAATTTTCTCCATTGGATTCCTCGCGACACATACACAACCGCCGCCGCGCACACAGACAATGAAACATACATACACACACACACCTGTTCGGCGCGAAGTAGAAAGGTGGTGTACGGATACCAGCGTTCATGTATTTCAGCCGCACGTCGACGGCATCCCCTCGGTGTGTTGCGCAGAGGAAATTGAAATATGCAAATAACCGCAGCTAGGTGGCGCCGGCTCAACGAAGGCTGATGCCTCGTCCACGGAGTATCGGCATTTATCGTCGACACACCGGACACCCTGCGTCGAAAACGGGCTTTTTGAATATCGATAAAAGCAAGTTGCTCCCCGCTGCATGTACAATCCTACGTTCGCCGCATCCGTTAAGCCGACAAGGGCGAACGGTCGGTGTTGCTAATGCAAGAAGGCGATCACCCGTTTAATTCGCGGGAGGACCTACTCGGTACTCTACATCGTATCGTTGCTCGAAATGGGGAACGTACGTCGTGAATGCATATATTACGAGACCACACGCTCAGACTTCCGCGTCACTGAACGCGAATGAATATTCATCCGTTCCTATTTCGTCTTTGCCGGTTCGCCTTCCCGGCGATTTGCAACCGCGCTATTATCAGACGTCGAGTTAATTCTATTCTCTCCTCGTGCACTTTGCAAAAGTTAGCCTCGTAATGTCGGAACGGTTTGAAGTTCTCTCGCAAAGACGAGGGAGAAGGTAGAGAGAGAAAGAAGATTCCACGCAACCACGAAGTCTCGGTCCATAAAGCCGACGAGTGCGCATAAGTGAAGTGGTCGCACGAAACGGAACTAGGAATCCACTCTATGGTATTTTGCGTCATCGACCTTCACGACAATTGCTTGCAATGCTGAATAAACGTGTAGCAAAGAAACTGCATTGTGCGTTAAACAAATTTTTGTACTAAAGAAATTAAATTGAAATTTTTATCCCAAAATATCGGACAGATACAAATACATATACAGGTATTAATCTCACATAATTATAAACAAAATTATATAAAAATATAAATATTTTTCTGATTAGATTTATCATACTTTTATTCCACTTTACTTTTTAGCAAAACCATGTATCTACCTAACTTTACCATAACTATTGATATGGTTTTCTCTGTCAGACCTATATACAGTATCATGTGACCTGTAAAATTGTTCTCGTCGGCAAACCTCTGTTCCGATCAAAGGCGGAACTCGATCAAAGATTGTCGGCCTTTGAGAAACGCTTTTGACCCATACCGAACAGAAATAGACCTGGTCAGTTCAGTCAATCAATAACCAAATTGACAATTCCGCTGAATCATGTTAAAGGAATTATTAAGAGTGCTACGAGTGATAACATCATTTTGTAGATCGTCTTCTTTCTCTAATCGTATTCATCAATAGAAATAGATTATAATAGAAACGAATCGAATAATGTGAAACATGATGTAAAATATGACCACGCGATTAATAGACGGTTATTACTATCCTCTATGAATTGAAATCTCGATTCAGTACTTGGCGGTACTTTGTACGGCAGTTCCATCTAATTGACCCTATTGCAATTATTAATAGACCACGCTAGTCTTCGCCTTCTGCAGCATTTCTACTCGCTTCTTTGCCCCGTTTTCTTCATTATAAATACGTTTCACAGAGGGAGACATTAACGTAAAATGCTCCATTGAAGGCAATTTTTATTCAAAACGCGATTCTCAGACGGCACTGTGACGCTTACTTTAAATCTGGGTTTTGAAAGTCACGAGTAGAAGAAACGTCAAAAATATATAATCCACCAAAGTTATTAAGTCTCCGTAAGGGCTATCTTACCGAAGCATTTTCATCGCAAGTAAGATCTCGCTCTCCCTCCTACTTTTATCTTACCCTCTCTTCCCTCCATTTCTGCCACTTTCCGCTCTCTCGTATCTCCTCCATTTTCCTTCCTCTTCACCTTTCCGCCCTTTTCTCTACCCTCCAACCTTCCCCCCGTTCCTTCCCCACTGCTTCTTCTTACAACGACCAAATTAAATACTGCGCCCGGAAAATCTCCGAGAAAGCTTCTCAGAGATATTCAGAAGCGTCTTGGATGCACGTCCAATTTCTACTGCTTTGCTGGGTATATCCTCCTATAGATGAAGAAGGGTAGAATAAACAGGAAGAGAAACGAGATGAAAAAGACGAGGAGAAAAAGTTTTCGATATCACAGAATGATTCACGAATGAAAAAGTATTTTTTGTCGACAGAAAAGAAATTTTCAAACCGTTACAGCCCTACGCGCGCCGAGTCAAGACTCTTCAATTAAGCTCTTTCAAATTGCGTTTATTAATTTTAATGACATCGGGTCGTGTGACGCGACATTCCGCTATATAGAACGGTAAGCACATAGTCTTAACCCAGGTATTTCGCCTATATATCTACGGCCCTCTGCTACCTACCTACCCTACCCTACGCGTTACCTATGTGCAGACATAAATATGTACTTAGCTGGGATTAAATTATTTGCAGGAAGATGAAACGGGTCCGACCCGCATAGCTTCATTTCCCCAGACATCTTGGGTTGCGCCTACCGCGTGTCGATGGAAATGTGCCTTACAGGCAACTCGTCGGTCTTTCCAAAAGAGCGTTGACGTCAGATTCAAATGTTAGACTAATTTTAGAACCGAAATAAAATATTTTATTTTCTGCAGTTCTCGACAGGATAATAATTGTACGAACAATACCAAACGCCAATGTTGCGAAAAATAATCTTGGTTTTCTTTTCTTTTTTTTTTGTGTGAAAATTGCGTTTCTGTTTGAAAAATGTGTAATGTCAAATAGTGTGACAAGTAGAATAAAAAAATTTATAATATATAATATATCATATATGTGTGAATATTTAATATATTAATATTACAATCTATTTGTAACACAACAATATAAAAGAACAAATAAAGTACAACAATCAATAACTCCACTTCGCGCTGAATGACTAAATGAATTGTTTTGATCATTGAGTCTCATTGGGCTTTTATAGTTGCATGAGTACACTACACGTTTGCACAGTGTAAAATAGCATGTGGAAGGTCGAATAAACGGTCGCGGATATAATAGAGTCACCCGTGATATATTCGTCGCTGTAGAACTCCGGCTTAATATTTCATTGGCGGCCGCTAGAACGCAAGTGTGACTTATGCCAGTTTAATGACTAGCGCGGGCATTTAATTCGGGCATTTAATAATTCACGATGGCCAGAACGAGCCCGTGCGTCGCATATCCTAATGCCCGCGTGGTATGGTATAACGTTCGAAAAGCCCGAATGTTAGCTTCCGGTGGGACCATGACAATGCGTTTGTATTACACCGGTTCCTACTCAGGTCGCACCGGCCCTCTTTCTCCGCTCTCCCGGCAAGGATTAATTCATTCTCGGCATATAGCCCGCGCGGTGAACTACTAGGTAGGCTATCCTTCCCCCCACGAGATATCTCATTTCCAGAAGGATGCGTACGAATTTGGCACACGTTTCTCCGATTTGCATCTATATGAATAGGCGCGGATTACGGGATTGGAATAAATTTGGCCGACTAAGTGAGCTCGGCAATTTATACGGACACACATAGGCAACGAACGAGCGTATCTTTTATATAGACATGTGTATGTGTATATATATTATATATATATAAAATATGTATATATATATACATACATATATATATGGTATATATATACACGAGTGGGAGAAATCCGCTATACGCACGCAGCCGAAGCGTGCCATAAAACTTTATTACGTTGCAATTTGTCTGACCGCAAAGATAGATAGAAAATAAATCATGTTTGCAGCGTGTCGAAAGTATCTAAACGGCTAAAATCGTAAGAATTTAACCGTAGTGCGCAACCTTCAGCTTCGGTTAAAAATAGACAAAGATGTGATATATGTACTATATCTAATATACATTTCACATGTATATTCTATGTGATTTACTTAGATCATAATATAATCCAAACAAAAGGTACAACGACCGCACGATCGAGCGACTCGCAAATTCGTTCGTCATTTTTTGGTAATCTCGATTGTTTATGACCGTCGTCGTCTCGGACCTTGACGATACCGGTCTACAATGCCGCCGTCGGCTGAACGAGAACGTTATTACGATCCGTCATTTTGTCCGCTCGCCGCTCGTAACAAGCATCTTTTACGGCACCACGTAAAATGCGAAGAACGATGGCGCGGCGCCATAGACGTTGATTGTCGGGGGACTTTCCTCCCTTGCGGCTCTCTTTCTCTCTCCCTCTTTCACTACATCCCTTTCTTCGCGTCCATCCGTCCGCTTCTCTCTTCCCGCAGTCTACCATCCTGAGGAAAGGAATGACGGTATATTCCCTAACGGAGGAAAACCGCCGTCGTGCTGAACGGACGTCTGAGCACGGTGGCAGGAAGACGTTGTTAGGGCTATTGCTCTCTGTCCGAATGAAGGACCGCTCATATTTACAAGCGACGATAGCAAATGGTCGAAACGGCGAAAGGATGGGAAAGGAGAAAGAGAGGGAAAGGATGGCGGTGAAAAGCATCAAGGGAACGAACCCGTCAAATCGGCCTGTGGGACCCAGCAACGATTCGCTTCTTTCTATCCGCTCCCCAATCTGCGCCATTTTTATTCTCACCCGCCGCTTGCGAGAGAGAGGGTTGCATCCTCGGAATTCGCTCGGGTGTTCTCGTCGAACGTTTTTCGCTCGTCACGCGATTTGTAGCGGCGGTGATTTTCGACGCAGATAAGGTAGAGATAGGTTCGGCGCACTTGGTGGAACAAATGGTCAAATACTTCTAACAGGATTTATCGAGGCGCATCTCGCTCACTGTCGATACATAAATATATATGCATGTAATATCAAAAGCGTTAAATTCTTTTTGAAGAATTTAGAATCGAAATTTCCTTTTTTTTTTACCACAAATTCAATCAAATATTGTCTGTTCATTTCAATTTCAACATATCTCTTAAGTTAAATTTAAAGGTAGAACTGGAGATACTCGGGTCACTTAGTGGAAATTTTATAAACTAAATTTATCTCTCTCCATTATATTTTATTAATTTTCTAATAAATTAAATTATGATATAAATTGATTAGAATTGGAATAAAAACTTTTATCAATTTATATCATTATGCGCAAATGATGGAATCTTTGGTGGATTGAAAGAACAATTTCGAAAAATATCGACACGTTAAAGTTCATAGAAACACAAATGGTTGAACCGTGCCGTTAGTACAAAAATCGAATACTCTTGGAAAAGTGTGGCTTGAATAAAACATTACTTCGCAACGTAAAAAAAAAACTGTTTCAAAAGTCTGACAAAAATATTAAATCAAAGATATCATAATAAAAGAAACAAGTTCATATATAGATATTCAAGAGATGAAAGAACAAATGCAAAAGAGGATCTATTAATGTTTAATTATTTAGTCTCTTATAATAAATTGTGTCTTCGTATTCAAATATTTATTTCACAATTAATTATTAGTTTGTATATAATTCCTGAATCCTGACGGATACTTCCAAAGAAAAGAAATACAACATTCCCTTAAGAGCAATATTCTGATTTACCATACAATAAAGCCACGTGTTCGTAAAAAACTGTGAAAAACGCGCGCCAATCAAATGTCGACACATACATAACATAAATATTATGCAAATGCTCGTTTGCGACGATATTGCAAAATTCTTCAGTTCCGACACATGCAAAATTATATAGACCAATACAAAAGCAGCTCTTTCAATTTGTTCTATTCTTTGAATGTACATATAACAGAAAAGAACCTCTCGTAAATTCATTAGCAGTCAATTCGTAAAAAATGTAACGGGCGGACAGTTTCACATAGCTGCTAAATAATACTTCCACTCACACTGCGCACGCGGCGTTTTCTCTTTCCTCTTTGGCCCGATCTCCGCTCCGTGTCCCTCTATCCTGCGCCCGTGTTCGCATGGATATTTTTATGAATCCATCGATGTATGAACACATGCAATCGTTCGCGTTTATTGTTTTTGTCGGACCCGGCCCCGACGTCGACCGAATTTGCATATTTTGTACCGGGCCGATTGTCCAGGTCTATTGTGTCCAACCGACTGCCGAATTGCTCCACATCGAGCATAAGCTCGGACTTTTGCATGACAATAAAAGCTACAATAGTATCGAGCATGTTCGACTCGTATCGCTGACGAAAACCTGCATAAAGAGAGAACCGTGACGAGAGAATGACGAACACTTCAAATCCAGTTAAGTGGCAAATACACTTTCGAGATTTTATTTTAATAAACTGATAATGCCTATTATATCGCAAAAGTTATTCAATTATCCAGCATATGTAGCTTTTGAGCAATATAGCTTATTTATAAATAGATATTCTAACTGCTCTCTCCAAACATAGAGACACGATCATTAATATAAAAAATTGATATAGTGTCTACGCGCTAATTTGAAAATCAATATTTCAAACTTATTAATTATTTAATATATAAGACAATAAAATTTTTTTACACGAATATTATCACGGCACGTAACTCTTCTGTTATTTGTTCATATTGTTGTACGCAAATCAATCGCAAAATGATTACGAATGTTTCAATTAAAATAAGTCATCCTGCCACTTTTATCAGCTTTACGAGCGCTGTCCAGGGTTCACGTGAATTATCTGTCGCGCTTCGCTTTCACCGTTACGATGATGTATAGGCAGCCGCATAAAAAATGTGAACGAGAGCCACGTCGGGGAGGCGATATCGTGAAAAACGAGACTTTCGGGATTGCAGCGTGTACGGACGGACAAATAGTTCGATGGATCAAGTTTTAATGACCGGAACAGCCGAGCGCCGACGCCGCTATCGAGCCATTGACAAACCACTGCGGGGTTCTGCTGCTAAAATGAATCGCGCCGTTATTTGCGAACGCATAACATTAAACCGCCGACGCAGACGAGAGCCAGCAACGCCGTTATCGCGATAACAATAAGTTTGCCGATACGATTGTGTCCTTTGAAACTCTGATATTTGGGGCGCGGTGGATATTGATTGCGATTCGAAACAAAAAAAAGCCTTACGTGATTGACGGAGATTTGACAATGCACGCTACTAATAGTTTGGAACATTTAAAAGGACATATCTGTCATTACAAATCTCATACACAAACCATTCACGTCGTAAATTAAAAGATTTTTTCACGATTTGCAACAGATCGAAAGCAATTTTTTTAAATATGAAGACATAAAATTTAAAAAGTAAAGAGTTTTTTCCGTCTCTATGTATCGAGAAATTTTACGTAAATGAAAACAGTCAGAAGACATCTGCTGCTCCTACGAATCTTGTACTAGAGTTGAGCCAGAGGATGCACGTAGATGTCTGTTATACTTTGAGCTTCAGAGAGAATCGTTTAATGATCATTTAAGGGTAATTTCAACCCGCCCGCAAGTAACTCGAGAGTTCAAGAGAGAGTTAATCCTTTAGGAAAGCGCAGAACATTGCAAGCGTGTCTTATAGTTGCTCGTTCAACGAAATGCTTTAGCGCTTTAAGTATACCAGTTTGGTGATAATTAATCATTTTTATATATATATATATATATATGTTCACATATATATATGTTCACATATATATACATATGCGCCTGTCGATGAAAAACTAATACGCGAACCAATACACGAGCGATCGATAATCTGTGATAAAAATACACTGGAGCCTTCAACAGTGCCATTTCGGGCGATAAATCTCGCGATTCTAGCGCAAGGACCAGATAGAGACACGTGTCCGTTAATGGCTGGCACAGTCACCGGGTGGCGATCATTGCCAAGCCAACCTACGGCCTCTATCCTCCGCGGCTACGTGCACGGCTTTCCCAAAGCTCGACTTCTATTCTGGCATCTGTCCGCAAGGTACCTCCACTTAGATAGATGTGTATACGTATACGTTCGTAGGCGGCAGTATCGAATGTACGTATTACGTATAACTGTTGTGTATTCTCCGAGCCTCTTTTTCGTAAACACGTGTGTATGTGTGTATGTGTGTGTGCGTGTGTGCGTGGGTGTGAGGATATAAACCGCCTGGATTCTCTTTTTGCGGCGGCGCGAGAGCTCAACAAGGTAAGCGGACACGTTTCCCGGAATCGTCCAGGCTTTAGCTTACCATGGAATCAGATTCGACTTAAAGTGCAATTTCGATAATTCACGGCTGAAATACCGTCGCGGAATCTCAAGTCATGCGTCCGACTTCGCACGTCGATAATGCAACCCTCTGATAAATATGATACTTTGGCAATTCTCCCTCCGTAAGGAGAGATCGGTTATCGTATATGATTAAAGTCACGATGAGAAAGGAATTCATAATAGCGGAGTGGTGAATACAAAAATAGGGTCACTTTGGAGAAATGTATACGCATTGGGGGAATTCGATAAGGTCAAATGTATCATACTGTAGTTTATCCAAGTAGGTCGCTAGTAAAATGGTCCTCCTAGTAATTTCGAAAGACAGTAAAATTTTCAGGACTAGTACATATGTCTCTCTTCCTTTTTTGATTACTCGGCATTAAACATAAAATATATATGATCGAACAAATAAACTATGATGCGAACAAGATCGCGAATTACGAATGCTGACAAAAAATGCCATTTGCGGCATTGTTTGAAAAATAGAGTCACTTAAATCCGCCTGATCGCGCAAACGAGGTATATATCCCTCTCATCGCTCTCAGCAAAACTTTTCTCCCGAAAAGGGGCAAAAAAAGGTATAAGCGCCTCGGACGAGGCGATATCCCCCTTCGAGTTTGGTTTCTCCCTGGGTCGCAATCCCGCTCGCGGCAGATTCATTGGCTCCGTTTCAATTCCGGGCAGCGGATCAAACGTCGACGTGCGGTCGTCGGTCGATTTGGCTCGCCAAGCAGGCAGAAATAAGGCGAGGCGAGGCAGTGATGGGTGCTTTGTGTGCCGTCGAAAGCGAAGGCGAAGGCGACGACGACGACGACGACGCCCCGATGTCGACGCCGCCCAGCGTCGCCCCGCGTCGCATCGCGTCGTCGTTTGCAGGAGCAATCGTCACCGTCGCGCAACGTCTAGCTGGCGACGACAACAAAGGAGCAAGGGTCCAGGCCGCGCCGTCGTCAACGACGCGACTTGGCAAGTCGTCAAGAAGCTTGTAACCCTAACTGTGCCATTGTGCGACGAGGCGCCCGCTGGAAACTCCTCTTCCTGCCGGGTCTGCTGCTGTTTCGAGCCTTCTTTGTTTCCCCGGAGAGTAAACGCCGGAGGCGTGCTACCGTAGCACGGTAGCGGTTGTCGTCAACCACCGTTTTCGCCCACGCGAATGGACTTCCTTGTACCATGACGCGAACCCGAAACCGCCACAACGACGACGACGACAGGGATGAGCGACGTTGAGCTATCCCTCGCTATAGCGCGGAAGAAGCAGAGATGACGAGGGAAGGAATCCGAGTAGCGCAATATTTTCGCTCGTCGACTTAATGCGCTTAATTACTTTTAGGGTTCCATTCTGTCAATTATGCCATGTCCGACCCGTCAGGGTCGTAAACATGTTTGTACCGCGCAATCTGTTCTCGGATTGTACAGGAGAGAAATATAAGCGTTTTTTCATCGAACGATCATACGTACACGCGACACGCGAATCTCGACCGCGCAATCGGTGCATATAACAAGATTTGTAGTCCCGACGACAAGTTAATCGTCGTTGCGAGACGAGGTTTTCCCTCTGACCGGCGTGTTTGTCGAAAAATGAAAGAGCGGTGACCTGCGTTCTACCTGGGCCGAAATGTAGAAAAACGTATAGAATGAGATACGATGGACGATTTCACTGTGCCAACTGGTCTGTGCACACCGGGGGCGCACGCGAAGTGTACACATTTAGAACAACAAGTCTTTTTGAGCAGATGGTGCGCATCGGCACTCCCATAAACAAGCCGACGCCTTGGTCTATAGTCACCCAGTCTCGCTCCTTCGTATTTTCTTGCTTTGCTCCTCTCTTTCTCTCATACACACATGCACACCCTGCTTGGTTTGTCCTTTCTCTTTCTCTCCTTCGCCGCTTTTCCGTCCGCGACGCCGTTTCTCTTTCCTCTTCTTCCGCCCGTTGTTCTACCACGTCCAAGGAAAGCCAATAAACCATCGAATTCCTCCGGTATATTGCGGGACTCCGGGCTGCCGCTTGGAACCAGCAACAAGTCCCGCGCTCTTATATTCCGCGAGTCGTCCCTCCGCCTGAGCAAACGTTCGTACTTTCGCAAATTACCGGCTCGTGGTTACGTGCACGCTCACCCGCTGCGAAAGTGGGACGCAGGAAAAATCGAAGAAAAAAGAAAGTGAAGCGAGACATATATAAATATATAGATGTGATATATATAGATATCGCTCGTCGCGTTTTGCGAAAAGTTTGTTGCGCGAGAAGTCGACGATATTATAGATACACAATCAGCAGAACATTCCCGCTAATGCCAAACTTTCTGGCGATATTAAAGTATAACGTTTGACTGTATGTAATTATATTTTGCCTGTTTTATTTCATCGATATTTTATCTCTTTTACACTCTTAAAATTGAAAATTTGATACAGTTATTTTTCTCTTTGATATAACGATAAAAAGTATTACTAAGAAAAAATTATTAATAAAATATATTAATTAAAATATAAATTGTTTCTATTCGCGAATAGAATAATCTGCGATCAGAAAAAAATATTATTTGATATAATACACAATATAATCACATTTTCTATGAGACTCTCCTCACTGTTTAAAATAAATCGGGAACAGTTATCAATGATAATGCGCTGGATGCCTCGCCGTAAATCGAAAACAACAACACCCTCCGACAATACCAAGATAGAAGGGTGTTCATAGAAGGGGTGTTCGCGCGAGCCCGGTTATAAAACTTATATAATATCTGGCTGTCCAATCTCCTTCTTTCTCTCCTCCATCTTCCGCCGGTTATAAGTGGCGAGGCATTACGTGAGTGGAGGACCGTTTAACAGTGCCAGCGAACCGTGTTCTATCGCGTGGAGGTCTATTGAATTTTTGCCCATCAGAACCTTCCCGAAGCCTCGGTATGCTCCTAAATTAAATACGTCTAATGACTGTATCTCGTTAGTGCATCGCGCGTGCTCTATCTTTTGGTCGACAACGGCGTTAGACTTCCCGCCTTGTTGGTAGAACTTAGGGTGACGGACTTTCTTCCTTCTTTCCATAATGATAATTCATTTCCATAATAATAAATGTCCTCTGACGTAGCTGCACGAGCAATGATAATTTTTTTCCGATATCGCGCGATTAGGACATCGAATATGTATGTGTGCATCTCGCAGTTTCGTAAATCATATCGTGAAAAAATAGGAAAATGAGGAAACAATTTAAAAAAAAAATCAAAAGTTTATCTGTGTAAATATCTAGTATGAAATATAAACAATAACTGAATATCAGATGCAATTTGGTAGCTTCAATATCCACTACTATTTTTTCTAGACTGTTGCGTAGTAATCAAAACGCGGAAATATCAAACGTACGTACATTGTTATGTCATACAAACTATTCGCATAGCGAAATTGATAGATATTATCAAAACGGATGCAATGTACAACAGATCCTATTACGGAGATACATACGTGATTAGTTCAGATACATGATTAGTTTAGAATTGAATTGGTCATTGATTGATTTCCTTGTCAAGCTATCTGCCACCAGCCTCCAAAAATAAAAAACAAATAGCATATAATTATCATTTATGAGTTTTTATAAGTTTTTATATGTATTTATGAGTTTTTATAAGTATCATTTATGAGTTTTCATATCCCGCAAATTTAAATTTTTTAACTCGTTGCACGTTACATTGAAAAGAAATTTTATATTTTTTGTGAGAAAAGCGCTAAGACGATGTCGACTCATTATTGAGTTACAGTATTTATTTAATAATCGAAGAGTGAGAAGCCCGGCTCGACAGGGATGTCGGTTTCAAACATCAATAATCAACGTAATCAACCATATTATTCTCAAATAATAATACGCACAAAAAATAAAAAAAATATTTTATCTAATATAATCGTTGCTTACATTAATTAACTCTAACTAATTTTATACTCTAAAAAAACTGTTTAATTTATAAAATAGGTTGATTAAACAGCATGTATTTAATTATATATATGACAATAAGTCACGGGGGGAGAGATGCTTGATTAAAATTTTTCGTACAAACCAACACCTCACGTTTTGTTCGTTCACGATGATCCTTAACTTGTCTGATAAATTTCCGTCTTTCAATCGCGACACGAGAAAGCGGAAGAGAAAAGTGGATGAGAAGGAGTAAAAGAGTAACAAAAGATAGTCGCGAAGTTGAGAGCAAACTCACGATCGAGTAAGGCGACGAAAAATTAGGGGCGAGGCGTTTTAATACAGACTCTATAATACAGATACGCGACATTCGTGCTCTCGTTTTAATTAGGTGTGCATGTGTGCATGAACGAGGCAAATGGTAAGGAGACTCCAGAGATTCGCACGACACGTCTCTTCCGCGTTTTCTCTCCTTCTGAGATCCTCTCTGCTCTATGCAGACACGTCGCGATTATTTAGCGAAAGAGCGTGAATATTTTGCGCCTCCGACCAATAGAATTTAAACGCTTTTCAGGCGTCGTCGTGGCACCGTTTAAGAACACCATTTAACTCCGTATACGAGTGTCGTCGCGCCGCGGCTATACCTTGTTAACCGCGATTCGACGAATGATTCACATGCATGCGAACCTTTGAGGTGTCTGACGCGACCGTCTGCATGAGTCGTAAACGTTTCCTGCAGTTCCGCGGCTCGCAAAACACCGCGCCCGATGTGCGCGACAAGTATAAAAAATACACTATTTTTAAGCAAGTTTCTTTTTTTTTCAGATTATCATGTCCATTTATTTCAGAATTTAGAAGCGTGAGATTAATGCTCCAAAAAATAACAAAAGAGAGTAATTAATTTATGATTGTATCGCAGCCAACTGTATGAACACTTCCTCTATGAATTAGGATCATTAAGATGTATCCATGCAATGATTTTTTTATTTCTACGTTTCTTTTGTGAACAAATTAATAATAAATTTATTATTGACTATTCAAGCAAATTTACACATATTTTGGAAGAAATTAAATGAAAGATTCTGCTTTTAGATAATCTATATAATTTGTGATATAATACTATTTATAATTTTATGTGTCATATATAATATAGAATACATTTAAAGATTTAAAATATACACATATAAATATATATAAATATGTACATATGTGTATAAATGTATGTCAAATATATATTAAAATATTTAATATTAGCATATAACATTATAAATAGAATTCTCTGTAGCAAATTATAGATCTTTTAAAATAAACTTAATAAATAACTATACATTATTGGCATAAACATACAAATATATATTAGATTATATATATTATTCTTTGATTTGAAAACACTTCACAAGGAGAAGGCAGAGTCTGATAATTAATGTAAGTACTTAACTTCTTGCGGCTTCTCGAATGTAAATTAATCATGGCTTATAGCGCTATATGTGACAATCTGCTATCTGACTTCCGGTCGAGTAGACATTTAACCACGGTCTGTCTGTTACGGGACTAATGTAACGTCACCAAATGCGGTATAACGATATAACTCAGTGCCTTCCCATTGGTCGAAACGTGGAAAATCGATAGCTAAATGAAACTGAGAATCCACAATTAGAAAGCAGTTATCTATCTCGCGAAACAGCAACTGCGTCGGACTCCAGACTTTAAAAGTTCTTTAGCTATATTGATACACCACAGGAAATGGCGGTAACGATTATGACTCTCATTGGCTCCACGCTGACATAATAGTAGATTCGCATGCTATCTCTTGTATTCCGGTGAAAATAGCTTGATATATCAAGAAAGACAACAATAGCCGGGGTGAGTTTGACTTTAGTTAAGAATTATTACCCTCCCCCCATCGCGTTACCGGTAATTTAAAGAAAAAGAGAGGAAGAGAGATATATTAGCTTGTGCCGTACTGCTTTCTGCGTTTCTGCCTCCGAGATGCGTTTCGCGTATATGCTAGATATGCGAAGGTGAAGAAAGCGAACGGGAGTGAAAAAAGAAATAAATCCTCGATTCGGTAATTCCGAGGGTTTCGCGGCATAAATCTAAGTTCTGCGGCTGAGGGTCGACCGACATAGTCCGCAAGATTCAGGGACTTTTGCCAGAGCAAGTTTAATCCCCCAGTAGTTCTCCCCTGGTTGAGTTACGCAGAGCACCTCCACGGAAGCCTGCAACTCCACCATGGAACCTGATAACGGTCGAAATCGATTCTAGACACTTTAAACGTCGCATTAAAATATGTAAATTGCAATAGCTCAATCAATTTCGCATCTACGCGAAATGTTACGAGAGATACATTCTTTTTCCAAAAGGTATCGAAAATCTTTATCTGTTGATACCGTCGAAAATATAATACGCATCGATGGGAGGAACAAAAATCACGATTAATACTTAATTCAATGGCGTCGCATAAACTTTCTCAATTTGCTTCGGTTTTCCGCTGTCGCTCCGGATGCGTAGAAAATTGGAGTAGACAAGAGTTTCTTTGTGGCCTGAAGAACTTGGTTCTTGCTGCTTCTACAGGCGGTATAATGCTCTTAGCGGTACGGGAAGATATGTTATTAATATCCATAAGAGGCGAAACACAGCGCGGGTGCTAGTGACGAAGAAGCGAGAGGCAGAAGCGAGCGGCAGCCAAGCGGGAGCCAAGAGTTACGTGTAGGTAAGTGTTAATCTTGGTGGGTTAACGCAAGTGGCGCCCGCTGCCAAGTCTGCGGATTATCGCACATCTTGTAATTGCCAACCAATCCCACGGGTGGAACCGGTTGGGAGTGGCTAGAACTGTTTGGCATCAAGCCTGATTGTGCTACCACGCTCTCTCCTATGTAGCGTTTGCCATTCGGCGCGGGCTGCCGACGTTATTTCCTCGGTGGGAAACCCACCCTCTATACCATTCCATCCTCAGATCGTCTAAATCCTATTCGACATTTCGACCTAGCCTTCCTTCGTTTGTCAACAACGATAGACTACCGGTTTACCGGTCTCCGCGGAAATCACAAATGTCCAATACCAAGCCGTTACATCCGATCGATATATTATCACTCGTACATTTTCCACGATGCTGACTTTCTTCCATTTGGCAGCAGCTTAATATCGGTTGCTTTAGTATTTCGGAGAAAAATCGGTAAAATGACACGCTTTAATATTTCGCGTGTCGTATTTCGATAAACCAACATGTCAAATATAGTCGAAAATTTTAAAAATAGTTTTGAAAAAAAATGAGCAACGAGAGATACATACAATTTCTCCGTACGCGCGATAAGTATTGGATACGGGAGCAAATTAATCAGAGCAACGTGCATTCAACGAGTTCGCACAACGAGAGAAATGCTATGGGCCATATGGCGAATATACTGGCGCGCGAGGCAGAAAACATCTAAATTAAACAATAAATAAACGGAGACACTAGAGGATTTACATGGATCGTAAAGCATGCACTCCCCGTTTTATAGGTTCAAATGCGTCTCTCTAGTGCGTCGACTCTTCCACTGCTATGACCGTAATAGCGAAATCATAGTTTACACATATACGTGCGAAACACGCGCGCGCGCGAAAAATAACTCAAGATGTTGAAGTAACTGCAAAGTAACCAGCGAACGCTCTTGACCAGTTCCCTTTTTCGCGTCTTCCCTTCGCTTCTCGTCCAAGTTATAATTACTCTCCGAAATTGGCGACGTCGGCTGCGCGCCGACGAAACTTCCTTGGGCTGTCGTCGCGATCTCCGTCCTACTTGGTGAAATAACGCGTCCGCGGAAATTGCTTGAACGCAGAGCCGGGGAAACGGGGCCCGGGATCGTTTCAATTAGCGTGCGAATGCGAAGCGGCGGCAATTCCGACTGCGCGTCTCGCCGGGCGGAAGATAATCATCTGGAACTCATCGTAAATCCGTTATCCGGCGGTAAGCCGGATAGTGTTATCGCGCGGACGTGAATGCATGGATCATCGTTCGATTATCCGGAATGTGGCGGATTTGAAGGGAATCGAATGCAAAGTCCGACGAAGAACATTGACGGACTATATAGTAGGGTAGTAGTCGTGTCGGCGGGCAACCGGTTCGAATATAACGCGTTCGCTGTACCAAAAAGCGCTGCCAGTGTGGGTGATGTCACGTGTATTTTATAGTTTCGCCCGACCGAGGGCGGCGAGGTGTTGACGGACGGGACGTGGTACAACGACCCAACGTAACTCTCATCTCGCTCCGTCCGTCTCCTCCCTCCCCTCCCGCTTTTCCCTGACTCACCCTTCATCTCTTTTTCACTCGTTCCCTCTTTCCTCACCCCCTTATTCATTCACTCGATCCGTCCTACTCTCTCGGCCTATCTTTCTCTCTCGTATATTCCCTCGTCCCTGGCTCTATCTGTCTTGTGTACATCCCCTACGTTCGCCTACCAACTGCCAGAACCACCCCTCGAACGAAACCCAAACAGTGTTGCCAAACGTCTGTGCGACGCATAGCCTGGCCATTTGCATTTCGTTTGTGTCGCGACACAGAATATTTCGCGAACGCGTTTTATCGAGGGATTTTCGGTCCTCTTGTCGGGTAGCAGAGGCAGGCGCCGACCCTGTTTGCGTAGTAAACCTGCGACATCGATCTTCGTTGCATCCGTGTCGAGAGCCTTCGATACGGCGTTAATATTCGATGACGATATACACTTATTCCTAACAAGAGCGTTTCAAGTATATATTGTCGTAAACGTTTAGCGTTAAGAATTCAAGTATTATATGGCACAATATTCGGCTGTGTCAAATTTTATGAAACGATATCGAATAATAATTAATAATTTTGATCCAAGTTTGACTTTGTATTACTTGCTTTTACATATATGCCAATGTCAGTTGTATATATGCATATAAATATAGAAAGATATATTATATTAAAGATTTCTCTCTCTCTCTGTCTCTCTCTCTATTACATACATACATATATATTCGCTCGAATCTCAGAATATATATCATCCAGAATTACAACTTTGGAATTCCAATAGACTACATTTTATGTCCAGTCAATCTGAAGTTTGTATAGCCTATTTCGTATATCGCGTATTAATTCCTTCTGCCAGCTCCCTATGTACATTTCAGGTCGCCCACTGCATGTATGGATTTCAGCAATATTACAACCGCAAAATCAATGTTATGTTTCCTAGCATGTATTCGTGCAGTGTAACCTCAGGGGTTAAACAATCGCAATAAAATTTCTATGATACAAAGAGCAAATGTCGAAACTAAAATATAACAAGCTATACGCCGAGCTGCTTCTATTATCCGCGAAAAACTCGATTCGAAGTGGAATGAAGACAACGAACGTCCGCACATCCGATCACATGGACAAGCAGTGTGTCTTGTCGAGGGCGCATTAAAATTTCAAAATGCGAGTTGAGTCCACGCGGGGTCGAATTTCGGAAAGAACGCCCCGGCTTCTAGAATTTCAAAATACCGATAAAATATAGAACGGAAACTATCCGCGCGGTAGCGGTCGGAAAGAAAGGCGATGCATCTTGTCGGATAGTCGTTTCGGCGAGGGATCTCTCTCCGAGAAGTGCAGATGCGGCATATATATATATACACACGTATATAACGCGCGGAAATCGCGTCTACAAAGTTGCGGACGAAGAGTTTCTCAGCAACGGCAGAATCGCACGACCGTGGCAGACACCTCTGATGTATAATGCGCCGGAAACTTTGCGAACAAACAAATCCGGGCGTGCAAAGCGGGAACGGCCAAGCAGTCGATACACACAGAATCGAAGCGAGTGACAGAGCGGTGCCACGAGGGAGGGGGTCCAAAGCAAATTTGGTAAACAATTAAGACAAACGGTAGTTCGGACGTATCGAAACAAACAGGTTGTACTTCATGCCCCGGCGCGCTCGGCGTGCCACAAATACGTCCTACTGGCTCGCTTTTTTCCCGCTTCTCTATTTTTTATCAGGGAAAAAATTCCCGACCCGACGTCGAGAATTGTGGCCGGTTGCAAAAATATCCTTGATAAATGTATTGACGGGAAAGCAAACTCTTGAGCGCGTTGACACTCCGGAGTTTCGCGAATCCGGTCGAGCAGCGGTCAGCACTTGCGTCCAATATCGAGAACGATACTTTGCGCAGATTCACGACAGTTACAAACAACACGAGGTATAGCTGTTATCGTCAATCCGACGTAATGTTGTAACAAAAAAAGGGAAAAAAGGAAAAAGGAAAATGGCTGTATTCGCGCCAAGCGATCGTCAGTTTTCCTAAAGACAAATGGAACTCGCTGTTTAATAAGGAGACTCCCGGCGAAAGTTCTCCGGTAATTAGTGATTATTGCTGTGCTACGTAATTTCTCAGAGTTGCGAATTAGAATGGGGTAGGTGGGGGAGAGAGATTTTTCGAAGCTATTACGCAAGTAGATTACCGGCGTCTCTCCCTCTTCATAAGGAGGATTGGACGGAAACGGACCTCGAAGCCTGCAACGAGGCCAGAGTTGTGGCGCAGTCTCATATTTTAAGTCTGGTAGAACAATATTAAAAGTACGGCAGCTGCGCTCGCGGCAGCGAGAGAGGGCTAGGACCGAGACGATATTCTCCACACCCCCTCCGTTGGGACAGCTCCATTCTCGCGCCAGTCTGCTATAGGAGCTACTCTCCCGGTTCTTTCCTCTTCTTACTTCCCTTTCCCTTACAGTCTGCACTTCACTCCAGTAGCCGTAGCTAGTTTCTCCCGTGCGAGGGTGTAGCTATGAAATAATGTGCACGTCGCGAAAAATCCGTAAATCAACAACCTTCCCTTTCGTTCCTTAATGTGGCCTTAATGTATGAAGCATTGCTGTGCATGTATAATTCATGCTTAAAGCGGATGTAAAAGTTGAGACCGATTTATAGGATAGGAATTAAAGTTATAATTAAGATGGATTGTGTAAACAAAAATATACAGAATTTAATTGGCCGTTATTATTATTCGATATCAATCGAGTATCTTTTTCTATAATGAATATTCGTACTTTTAGACATCGATATCATAAATAATTAAGAGACAGCGCTAGAGATAACGATGATATTTTATCTTCAATATATACGCGTCAAAATAATATTAACAATAAAGCAAGAGGTATAATTAAATATTCTATCGCGTTGGAAAAAGAGCTCGATTGTAACTGACGAGAGCATCTTTCCGTCGATGTAGAAACACGGAGAAAGAGAAGGAAGACACATAAGTGGAGTGCCTCTCGATCGGTGAAACTACTCGAGCTTTCTTCAGAGTGGAAACTTTCGATTCTGTGAGAGATGCGAAGAATCTCTATCTCTCCGTCTCTGTCTTTTTCCTCTCACTCTTCGTTCTCGCGAACTGCCGTCATCCTCGCCCCCCATCTTCTCTCCCGTTCTGTTTTGGTGGAAAGTATTTATCGTGGCTTCCTCCCCCGACCCCCGTCTTTTCGTCCTTTTTTCGTCAAGCGCGATTCGTGAGGAGCTGCTACCGAGAGGAGGTGGGACCTTATCGGCCGCTTCTCCTAGACTGCGGAAAGCCCCAACCCGGCTACGGGAGAGGAGATTTGATAAAGACCAAAACGGAACGAACCGAGGAAAACAACTGGAGTGCATTTGTCTGGATCGCGGGGGAGCGGACTACTCTTCCTAAGGAGTTCCTTCTATCTCGCTATCTCAGCTTTGGTCTCACGGAGCAACAGACCTCTGGCGACCGCTTTCATCTTACTTCGCTACGTCGAGCGTGTTCGTCCTATATGTCGCACGAACAATATTGCCAACTTTTCGACTCGTAGCTTAACACGACACAAATTATGTCTTAGTTTGTATAAGTTGATAATCATCTTCTGTCTATATACGTAATATACGTGTTAATTGAATTATTCGTATTAAAGCAAAAGTTTAATTCTTTTCTTTCAGCACATTTACCAATAAATACCATGATAAATACAAGCAGCATATTTTTGCACGAGCGGTAAATGATAATTGATTTTAATTCCAATTTAAAAGCTTAAATGATATATGCGTGTAAGAGATTTAAAAAGCTGTAACGATTTTTCTCTTTGCACCGGTCGAGTCACTTTAGCATATTGATTCTGTTAAGTAGAAAGCACTGAAAGAAGGCGAGAATAAAACGGGGGGTTGCGAACCAAGTGCACGCCGTGGGAGCCGGTAAACGATGCGGTTTCTTTCAGCCCCCGGCGTTGAATGAATAACACCACGGCGTGCGTAAGTCGATAAAAACTACATCAATTAGACGGTGGCCGTCGGTTCGCGAGTTTAAGGAGCTGAAAAGCAGGAGGGAATTAAACCGGGTGCGTGTTTCGGTCGAAACTTTCGACGCTTAAACACCGTCATCATTCTCTAAGCTGGTTTGTTACATCGCGCCGTGTTCACTATTCAAAGTGAGCCACACTAGAATCTCGCGACACGGTCCCCACACTTTTGAACTATATTCGGAATTGTACGGTTAAAGAGACAGCTAAATCCCAGAAACAAAGGGCGATGAAATATCTTCTAGCCCTTAAATGCATTGTTTTACTGTCGCGCGGTAGATTAATTGCGTATTGTGTCTAGCGTGTAAAACGTTTCGCTTGCGCGAATATGAAAATGCAAAATTTATGGTTCACATAGCGGGTATACGCTACGTTTCAATTTGCCTATCTAATTACCGTTTAAAATCACGATTGTTACTCATTAATTTCTGTGATATGGGCAACTAACATTGGATTCTGCTAAATTGCCGTTATCTCTATTACAGATTACATCTCCCGCAAAACGCAGGACGGCTGATAGAGCGACCCATCAACGTTGCGGTCATGCAGGTACAATGTTCTCCGGTTACCGCGTTATTCAGTGGAACTCTAAAAAAAGAGCCGTACTTTGTCGATGTTATCTGTGTAATGCGTAATATCTCACGGCAATTTTTATTCGGTCATAATTATCTCCTGTAATTATCGTGATTTCGTTTGTCGTAGTGAAAAGGTGACCGTAATGAGTCACGATAAATGTACATTTATTTGAACGAATGGTCGGTGCGGAATAATGCATGCTAGTATATAATACGCGTGTATGTATATATATACAGCAGATGTATGAAATATAAAAATATAACGGATCCCCAACAATTGTCAATACAGCTGCAGCACGTTATTGTGCGACGTACGATAGGCCACGTACGTCGAAGAGTTCTGCAAAAAATGTACAATGCGGCGAGAGGAAACGAGAGAGCAAAAGAGTCGCAAGATCATAAGGCGGCATAATTTGTGTTCGTGAGTAAATAAATCGCGATGAAAAATACACCGCGAACGCACCGGCGTCGCGCGGCATGATTAATTAGTAACGGAACCAGACGATTAAAATGCAGATAGCGTAACGCGAGCGCGCGCGTGTGTGTGTGTGTGTGTGTGTGTGTGCGTGCGTCGACGTCGCGCGACGGGGTGAAGGGGTGGGAGAGAGGGAGGGGTGCATTACTCAGGAATCGCGCGGAGCCATCCGCTCTCGCACGTTTTATTCCGCCGTTGTCGGTGCCGGTAAATCAAGTCACGTGTCATTTACCCGAATACGTAATGTATCGCATAAATATACGGAACCGCGCGCGCATCCACGGGCGGACACGCGGTGGGCGCGAAATTTTTTCCGCCTCCCTCGAACGAACCCCCGCGATGCAAATCCTCCTATTCTCCCTCCCCTAGTTCGGTCCAACCCGAAAACCGCAATCCCTCATCTTTCCCTACATTTACTCGATCTGCAACGGCTGAAACGTAAACTCGTTCGTTCGCACCCGGACGGTACACGGACGGGATGTCCGTGCATTTTTTATTTTTTTTTTATTTTTCCACCCCCTCCCTTTTCTCCTCTTTGTTCCCTTCGCCGTTTATGCCTGCCACGACATCGAGCGAGATAAAATTTTCTGGTATTTCCACGAAAGAGTCCGGTTAAAGCTATATGCACACCCGTCCGCAGACTCAGCTAAACTAGACTGTAACTAAAATTAGCTATACGCGAGAAATGCGTGAATTTTAGTCACAGTCATAGTTCGTATAAATGATTACGGCAATATCTTCACATCACGTGGAATATATGTATGTATTATTTTGCAAAAATATTCATGGATTATATTCGTGGGACAAAATATGTAGAATATCGCGAGATAGCATCTCCGCCAGATTATCTTGAATAGAGATGATGATATGCGAGATATAAAGCGCAGCCGCGAATCCTCTATGATTAGAAAATCTTAAAGAAAATGAAAGAGATATGAGTTTCTCACTATCTACATTCACATATATAAATGTATTTATGTGTGTGTATGGCACAACTGACCGATATTCCTTGGAGAAATGCTAAAATGTGACATACTACAAATATAATTCGTAAAATCGATTTTGTTCTCCTTTCTTTCATGCGACAAATTGAAAAACTCCAGCCCGGTGAAGATGCATCGAACCGAAACTTCTTTATCTGAACAGGTCATCTATAAATAATAGGCTTCTGAAACGGCGCAATGATGCGGAAACATCAAACTTGACTCAAGGACCTAAGCAATCAAACGGAAGGTGCGACTCGGGGTGAGAAATCGGTACAAAATTATCCGCGTAAATTATTCACGGCATGAATACACGCGAAAACGAGCAAAAATCGATGGCGAGAAAAACAGAGAGCGAAGCGCCGTTTCCATCTTCCGCACAGACACAGTCTGAATGAAACATCCGAGGGAACGTATAGATTTTAAAAGACCGTTGACGTTGATCGCGAGACAACTACTACAACTATTATCAGTGTTGGTAATGGCGGCGTTTCGCCTTCAGCACTGAAAGCACGGAGGTTGCGGTCAGTACCAAAGAAAAGAAGGGCAGAGTGGAACAGGGGATCGAAGGAACGAAACCCTCCCTCTCTTTCTCGTAAGCGCGAGGAGAGGCAAGAACAGGGCCAACAACGGAAATAGAGGCGTAGGGAGGCTCCGCCGTCCCGCCTCGTCTTGATCAATACAGCCACGGCCTACTGCTATAGGTAACGTTTCGCAAGCCTGCCTGCCTTCCTTGCCCGTGCTTGCTTGCTTGCTTGCTCGCTTGCTTTCCTCCCTCATCCCCGGCGAGGCCTTCTCGCTATAGATCTGTCTCTTATTCGAACCAACACGCCTCGTTTCGCAACTCCGTCTCTCTCGTCGTGACTGTTCCGTCTCGTTCTATCTCCCCCGGCGCTCCTGAAAGGAGATAGTAGGTATACGCAGCATCAACCTACCCCACGGGACATGGGCGACCGAGAGAACATCTTCCTCCCCCTTTTCCGCGCACAGCCTGTCGCTCGTTTCATTAAAGAGGAAGGCATCGGATCGCTGCCCTTAAAAGCGCCGTAACGTCGGTGTTCTTCTACAAGGTATAATGACATTTTCGATCACGCCGCTGCATGTCATCGTACATCGTACGTCATAGGATATAATTTAATTATACGAAATTTTCAGATTCACATTATTATGTGAAAGATTTTGTATTAATCTTTTCTCCATGCAAAAATGTAAATGGACACTATATCTTCTTCGCTATTTATTAATTTTTTCAATGTCATATATCTTATATACTTACGTCATTTGCAAAAAAAAAAAAAAAAGATTAAATGCATTGAAAGCTAAATATAAAATATTAATATAAATAATTTCATGCAAATTTGCATGAAAGATGTATATTTGCATTTTTTTAACTGAATTCGTAAAGAACGAGTTCACGAACAAGAAATTACTGAAATCTTGATTTTTTTCCACAGAAAAACATCATCCTTTATTTTTTGCGAAATTAAAAATAAACTTTAGATCATTATATCAATTAAATCTTGTATACTGAAAATACTAAAATATGTATCTAACAACAATGTTAAAATCACGATAATTAAAATCAATTAATTTTAATATTTTGCATTATAAAATAATTTTCGTAATCAATATTTTTTAACACATTGAAATTATAATGGAAGAAAGAATAAATTCATAATTTTAGCTTTCTTGTAAACACGTACATATCTCGAACACTCAAATTATATTAAACATTCTTCCTGGATTATAAAGAGTACAAATAAAACTGTTAAAGGACAGCCTTCCTTCTCCACTTATTTTCGCCCTGACGTACAACAAGAAAGATATAGCACTTTTCCATATCGATCCACAATAACTGAATTAGAAATCATGAAACCTCTTTTCGCTGACGTGTTTCCTGCGCGAAAGATGTACGCCGCTACGTTGATAAGCTTGTGAAGGGCTCGTGATACCGCTGCGAAGGATAGAATTATCTTAGGAGTTATATATATGGGAGCGAATAGCATTACGGCGAAAGAGGGGCATTTAGAAGGGAAGGAAACATTTCGAGTTGCCGGCGTGCCTCGCGTGCCGCCATTGCTCGACACTCGTGACGGTCGCACGCCGCAAAAATTAACAATAGAATCCCGTTATACAGTTGTTACTCGCAAACCGATGTAAAAATAATTGGAGAGACCGGTTAACGTGTGTACATACAGCCTGATTCACCTCCCGTCTCTACTCCATGCCCCTCGCTACATCATACCCAAGTCGGAAATCAACGCCACCCGCTTTACCTTTAAACAACCCTTCATCCGAGCCCGGTTATACCGACGGTCAGACATGAAAGGAGCGTTCGTGCATTTTTAGTCTCTACTTTTCCCGAACCCCGTTCTCTTTCTCTCTCTTTCTCTATACCTCTCCCGCCTATCTCCGCTCAACCACCTCCCTGTCTCTACCGTACGTGAGCTTCCGCCACTGTTACGTGGCGGCTGACTCTTTATAGTCTTTTAATTAGAGCCACTTTGTAGAACGAGAACGTAGAAGGGTTAGGAATGCCGACTGAAAAGTTCTTTAATTTGCCCAATAAATCAGCGGACAGTTCTCTGGTTCGGTGCAAAAACGTTTATCTCACGTGCGGTTTGCGCGCTGTGACTCTGCGATTGTTTCCGATCGACGATTTCACGACACTTCGCTTTTCTGACAATCGACAGGTTTATCTTGCAACAATTTATTTTTCAATAAATCGCCTTCGCGTGTTTCAATTTAAAAATTTTGTCACTTATCCAAACGATAAATAAATATTCTACTTGGTATTCTATTTCTTCCTCCTTTTCAATTAATATCTGACAGATCGCGACGATGGGATTTCATCTTCGGTACGATCAATTTTCGCGGGGAGAGGCACGTTTCGCTCGATAAAGTTCCTGATTAAAGTGCTCGCGTGTAACAAAGTTCCATATAAAGTATCCATATGTTT
The DNA here is from genome assembly GCF_048542155.1 of Nylanderia fulva. Lineage (NCBI taxonomy): Eukaryota > Metazoa > Arthropoda > Insecta > Hymenoptera > Formicidae > Nylanderia > Nylanderia fulva. Next base: position 7,150,451 of record NW_028190368.1, on the reverse strand, counting down.
CCAACTTAATCTAACTCGACCCCGGGAAAACTTCAAGTTTTGCGGGATATTTGATCGCGCCCGCTGTTCTCTTCCAGCGGATTCCTTTTACCCCGAGGCAATAAATTTTTCGCGTCTACTCGTAAGCCGCGATCGGCCGCAAAATAATATGCGGCCGGTTTGGCCCTCATGTTTGGCTGATCGGCGGCTGATTACACGTGTTCCGCGCCAATGGTAGAAGCGCATGATAAAGCTGGCGGATGGCCGGGGCAGAAGGCCAGACACAGCCTCAATCACCGCAACCTGCTGGTCAGCCTAATCCGCCATAGTGGCTACCCATTCAAAATCAATAGATAATTTCGGCCCCTCTGTACTATGTCGTACAAGCAAGGTGACGTATACGGTACGTAAAGAGGGATATTTAACAGTGCAGTCGCTCATTCGAATCGAGCAAGAATATTTCAGCAGCTGATCCTCGTCTGCATAATATATGTCTAATGTCATAACAGCATTATCCTAGATAGATAAATGTTATTTATAAAAATAAATAATATATTTAATACCAAAAATATTCAAATAGATGCAACGCGCGTTTTTTAATTTTTTGAGAACTTCAAGAAACGTACAACAAGTGTCAGGAGTGACAATCATTCATTAATACGAACACGCGCTCCGCTCTTTCCCGACTAAGACGGGCAATGAAATGGCAAAGGTTATCACCATATCAGTCATCCTGTATACGACATTGTAGGACGCGGATCTTTGCATCATATGGGTAGCAACCGCGCGACATGTTTTGCGCACATCACCGAAGCATTAAGGCGCGTTTTAGCCTTCTATGCAGCGGAGGCTAAGTCCGCCCGTAACGCCGGCGACGTTCACCCTACACGGTGGCATGAATATTCAGAACCTTCGCCTCGTTCAATATGAATGCCGTTGATCTTGGCGAGCCACGTCTCTGTGTCGTTTGCGTTAACGCACACCTGTCAAGAGACGGACGTGGCCAAGTCGGTCACGTGGTCCCGGATAAATAGTATTAACGACAAAGATTACCATAGCGTCGCTCTTGGTAAACCGAGCAAGTCTCCTTTCGAAATGAGATATCTGTGTAACCTCTTGTGAGGGAGACGAGAGAGATGATGTTCGCTCAATATGCCGCCTCCACGCGTACGGATTACTTCGTATGCGTGAAGTGTGGAAGTAATATCCAACCTTTCGAAGAATCTATCTCTCTGATGCTTTCAGTGAACTTCATCCCGAACTTATCGCGCGTTATGCGATTCACGTATGAGGAATCGAGAAGTCTGGTGTGGATGCTACGTGCTCACGAAAGAACTCTTTGCAATTCTAGACTTTATTTTGGGAATATGTAATTTCGGATTTTGTTGAAAAACAAAAGTAAGAAATTATATTCATGAACTTAACACTCATGTAACAAGAAATTAAATTTAAATACATATGACACGATATTAAGTGTTAATTTATCATTTTCTGAGTTATTTATTTTCTCAATTAACTAAAAAGGTTGTCCTAAAATTCACAAAACCAAATAATAATAAAAGAAAGTTCTCAAAAATTTAATAATTTAAAATTTTTACTTAAAACGGCAACTTTTAAAATAAAAGAGCTTAGGACTTTTTAAGTGAAACAATAAACTACAATTTTAACATTAAGTAGTGCATCTCAGAAGCAAATAAACAGTTGAGAAACATTTTAATACTATTATAAAATTAAAAGAGAAAACAACTAACTACATTGATACCGATCGTTATAATATTTTAAATTATTTTTAAACTCATTTTGCAAGTGAAAAATTCTAAACTAATTTAGTAATGAATTTAAGAATATTATATATCAAATTAACATATTAGCATTTTCACTTGTGATTACTTTACTATTATAACATTATAATATTCCACGCTGATGCACCTATAAAAATTTATTCTTTTTGAAATTTATTTGAAATCTCAAAAATGAGCAATTATTAATTAATTTTGATATCTTTATTTTTAATTTTTGATTTGTTATGTGTTTTCCGGAAATGAGAATATAATGTTAAATTCACATTTTCATTATATCACAATTTCCTGTTAATTAGTAAAAGCAATTCCAGATTAGTGCAACAAATTAGCAATAAATAAACACTTAATTGGGCCAGATATACGAAATATATTTTAAACATAATTTCTCATCGTGGAAATACTTGTTCAACAAAAATAAAAAGTTTATAATAAAATTTTGTTAAATTCAAGAATGCGTAAAAACAAAGTATCATAATAATTACATTTTCATGATTAAAAAATATCATCCTAAAAATTCTTGAATAGAAAAAATACACTATTCTTTTGTCTGTTTAATAAATGAAACCTAAAACATAAAATGTGTAACTGAAATAATACAATTCTCTCAAGATATATGATCATCTTTCTGTATGCTTGTATGTGTGTATGAGAAAATAAGAAGCATATTTTATTTAAGAGAAAAATTTAAGAGACAGAAAATATTTAATGTAGTAGAAATTATTTTATACAATATGAGAAACGCGTGCTCAAAAAAATTTGCGACATAAAAAAAAATTGAGAAATACTGTGTAAATGCTGCAAGAACGTTCAAAAGAATTGCGCGATTGGTTCTGTTGGGGTTTCGACAATGCGCGTGCAACAAAAAGATTAAAGAAAACGGATGCATAGCACATAATGGAAGAGAAGTCACAGGTTTGTGCAGGTGGATAGGTGGCAATGCAGACAACATTGCGCCGTATTGCTTTGAGAATCGACCCCCGGCACCGCGAAAGTTCAATCAAGCTAAACAACGTTTCTGTCCGGCCGTGCCGGCCAAAAAGCGAACTGCCGTACGCGGACGGCCAACTGCGGCAGGCCGGGCTGGCTGGCCAGCCAACCTTTCCCCAATGTCGGCCTGGCCTCGCACCAACTTCAAACGCGTATGAAATCGCGCTATCGTACTAGGGAGCAACGCGTGGCGGCGCTCACGGGACCGGACGAATTTTTATCGAGTATCTGGAGCCCGTTCCCCCTTCTCCACCCCGAGGGAGAACGAATGATCGCACTTCGAAGACATTACGAAAGAATTGCGGAGGATAGAGAATTCTAGCGGAAAATGTACGATATTCTGCTGTATTTTGATTATGGTTCTTATTCTTCTGATAAAAAAGTTAAAAAAATACTGCAAAGAAATTATAAAAATTCTTATCGTATATTGTAAATGTAAGATAATCATGAAATTTTTAAAGAATAAATTGAAGCAGCAACTGAAAGATGTGGAATTTCAAATTTCGAATATGATATTCTATTGTAACATGTACAAAGTTATATTAGACTAAAAAGTTATATTAATTACTTGCACACAAGTTTGATTTGTGCTATCCTACATATCTACAACTATTGACAAAGTGCCATCAAAGATAATTAAACCGACGTTCCACAACACAGAATCTATCTATACATCTCGATAGTTTATGGACGTCCTTGGCAATATCTTTGACCGACCCTAACTATTCGTCATCGATTTCGTAGACAGACAGAAACGACGCTTGCAGATCACCGATTTTGACAGTTGATCATCGTAGTAGGTTCGAGACACATTGATATATACGACGGGTACTTGTGCTTCGGTTCTACACAGAATAGCACATAGCGAGAACCAAAGGCGACGATGGCAGAACGGACGCCAGATTGATCGGAGCCAAGGGTGGTTATGTCAGTGACGTGAGTTAGGGGGGAAAGAGGAGGAGGAGGAGAAGAGCTTATGGGTTGACTGGGGTCGTCGTCCGGCTTTACTCCCGTACGTGTCCTTTATCCCGTTTCCCCGTGCTTACCCGTCTCTCTATATGTACTCATCATCATCCTTTTCACTTAACCACATTGAAATTATTTATTATTTTTATTTCACACAGAATAACACGAAGAATTTAATTTATAAAGAATTTTTGTTTTCATAATTACTTATACTTTTCCAGAATAACAAAAAGTACAAATTAAAATTAAAGTTGCAACGTGAAAGCGCAAACTCCATCTCGATAATAGCGTGCGATATATTTATATCGCAAATACGCGCTGACAATGATAATGAAATCGAACGCGTGCGTGCCCGAGAATATCCTCTTGCCGCATTAAAACGTGCCGCACGAATGTCGTGTGCCGTCGAGAAACAAATAGGCGGTTCGGTACCATTTGTTTGAGAGCGGCGTGTGGTGGGCGGAAAAGTTTGAAAGTGGAATTGAAAGCAAAGCTCCACGGCACGTAAACCGTGTTCGCCACTTGCAGCCGCACACCTTGATTCGTAAGTAATGTTTGAGAGTAACAATTCAATTCATGCGATCGACACACGTGTTGTACGAGATAGACGATAGAATCATGCTGTTCGTTGTATCTACGATTCGGTAAATTAAGAGGAGTCAACCGCGTATCGTTAATCGTCTTCTTCCTCTTAAGATAATGCCTAGTTTCGCGATAAGAGAAAAATCTCAAACGAGGGAACTAAGTTTCGCTTTTCCTTTCCTGGCTCGAACCTTCGTCTTCTTTCGTTTAATTCCTGATCTCTTTTCTGCTTCTCGTTTTATCTTGATTAAAACTATTGCGTTTCAACCTTCATGCTCCGTCTTTCTTCTCTCTCTCTCCCGATTGCTCCCTATTCTAAGCTTTATTTTATTTCCTCCATTGTTTCCACTCCTCGTGCGTATCACCCTCACGTATTCCTCCTGATTTTCCCACTCTCACACGAGATCACGCGTTTTACCAACACGCGCGGCATCATCTATATCTACGCGCTCGTACACAAAAGCATCAAGATCCCTTTTCTCAGTTAGTTCCTGGTCCTCTGAACGCTGGCATTATTTTGCTTGGTGGTCCCCTTTGTTTCGGTCCATTCTATTGAACTGCGGGCGAGATAATACGTCCTGCGCACCCTTGTGCCCGACACGTCGCTTCGAAACAAACCCGCATTCTCGCTTTCCAATAATTCGCAGTTTTATCCTAACACCTCTACCAACCTACTTATCTACCTACAGAACCTATTACATCCCTCGCGACGGAACGGCAATTCCGCATTCGAGCTCGCGAGAATCGATAATAATATTCTACGCAGTAAATCCCATATATGACACGTAACGTCGTGACCGGTCACGAAAGTCTCACCGAGCTGTTTTCGCTCTGCTAACGTCGAGATCGATTATGCGAGGGATGGCCGAGCATCCATCCGAGAGGCAGGGGAGGGAAGAGGGGATAAATACGGGCGTGCAACTTCCAGGATGTAAAGGTCGAGGCAGCGCCGGTATTAGCTAACCACGGGCTTATGTATCTCGGAGTAAATTCCGAACTGCGAGGCATCTAGGATAATATTATGCTGTGCTGACATCTTTGGTGTTAGCCAGGCCGTCCGTTACACAACATCAAACTACCAACCAAACCCCTGGCCTTCCTTTACCCTTCTCTCATACAGGCGGAGCTCAAGCCA